>NC_066307.1:6542857-7851428 GCF_905404315.1 Leptidea sinapis
CCTGGTAATCACCAGTTATCAATCTCTTCAAAAACCTTAGTCTCGTGCCTGAATTTGTCGAGTCATCATCTCCCGAGGATTCCTCGTGGTGAGGTGCAACACGTATCGAATTGATTGAAGACGAATCTTAGCGTTATTTACACTCAAGAAGGTTCACAACATTTTGATAAGAACAAGGCCCCAAACATCGACCTTTATTATTATTTATTTATGACGTATATGTGACCTGTATAGCCGAGTGGTTAGCGATCCTTTCTACTAAGCTAGAGGTCCCGGGTTCGAATCCCGGTAGGTGCAAGCATTTATATGATGAATATGGATGTTTGTTTCCGAGTCATGGATGTTTAAATGTATTTATGTATGTGTATATGAATTTATGTATGTTTAAGTAAGTACATTGTATTAAATATATCATTGTCTTGTAACCCATAACACAGGCTATGCCTAGTTTGGGGCAAGAAAATTTGTGTAAAAAGTGTGTCAATAAGTAGCAGCAGCAGTAAGTATAACTACATATATAAATTTGGGTGTAATCTCATGAATGAACACGAAATAAATGATTATTATCATTATTAAATTATATAAAAGTCACAAACGTTTCATGGTTGCATTTTTTCTTTTCTGTAATAAAATTTTATAATTTAACGAATTTTTTCGTTAGTTCGCGACGGAAAGAAAAACAAATAAAAAATAGCTGGAAAGAACATTTTACATTATTTTTCTTTATTTTTGAAAAGAAACATTTTTAATGTTATCAAATTGAGCCTGAAACAAATAGGGCGGCCACATACTATATCCGAAAAGACTTTTTCTTCGAGTAGAGTTCTTTACGTAAGATAAACTATATTATGAGGTATATCTGCGTAATATTACTTAAGCTTTGGTCACATAAAGTTGAGGTTAAAATTAAAGATGTTTTCGTGCTATAAAGGAGTACATATATCGCCTACAAATCGTATTGCATTTTTAATTAAGCAAAAAGACAATATAAAAGATACTGCTTGCGAATACTAATCATTAAAGAATCGACTCTCCCGTCTTACTCATACATCTCACTATTAAAACATTCAGTTCAAGACAAAACATCACGAAACGGAATTTTATTGTTAACTGTTGCTTTTAAAAAATGATTTTATTGTGGAAGGGAAAAGGAAATGAAAGTATTTTAAAACTATATAATAAAGTCTTGAATTGGTTTTCAAAGTGTGATTTAATTTTGTTGATAATCTCATTAGAATAGATATCTTCGGCGCTTATCTTTTCTCAGGTCCTCGTTTATGAATTACTCATAAAACTAAGCTCTTCCAATACTTAGATTAACGATTGGTCTCCGCTGCGCTAAAACTAGATACCGCACTACCTGAGAACAATAGCTTTTTTATTACGGCAACTATTAGATGCCTGTGTGCGTGGCATCTTGACACTCAATGGCTACATTGAAATTAATAATATACAAAATACTTATGTGATCCAAGTGTCTTTCTTATTTATTGTAGTATTATTTTTTACAAAGTTTTACTACTCCGGGCATTTTAGTTTCAATTATTAGCAAAGTTTAACAGAACATGTGGCACGTCAACGTCACTCATTGTTCGAGACTGGCTCAAGTACGCACGCACTTTGCGACTACGCCTGCGGTATCTAGTAAGCTTTATTCATTAATTTAGTAAATAGTCTAAGCTTTATTCATTATTTTAGTAAATATTCTCATTTCAAATCTTCTGTTCTAGATTCAAGTAAGTTTTAAGGTTCCATTCTTTGAAATGAGAAAACAGATGCCACATGGATAATTGCGTTGCCGTCTGTCTGCCTGTATGCGATTAGATTTTCCTTAGAACTTGTGGGCATGTGAGATGAATTTAACATTGAATATCAAATCAATTTATTTTAATCATTTAAGATTTTTATGCTTAAGCCTCCTTAGATTATGAAATTTCGCAAACATAAATTTGCAATTAAGGTACTAAGCTAGTTTGTATTTCACATATAAAGAATTGGTTAGTTACATGGGTACTATGCTTAGTTTTAAGTTCAACTTAACTTTTTTAAATGAATATTTCAAGCTTACACCTCACTAGATTATATGGTAGTTATCAAAGGATGAAAAGGTAATCACAAAACGACGCCAACGCGTGCTTGCGTACCTACTTCTAAATTACGCGTGAGCTGTGTGAGTGAGTGCACGATATTGGCAATTATACTCACGCATTTAATCTCCGATCCTAAAGATGAAAAATGTTTAATTGTTCTTCTCAATTTTATGATTTTGTCCTTATCCTGTTTATAAAGACAGCTAATCTCGCTATATATTCAACGGCATTATATGGTGATGCTTTTTTTATGACATTAAGGGGCGAGTTGAGCAGGACGTACAGCTGATGGTAATTAATACGCTCTGCCCATTACAAAACAGTGCCGCTCAGGATTCTTGCAAAACCCAAAAATTTTAGCGGCACTATAATTGCGCTCATCACCTTGAGACGGCGGCTACGGCGCCCTTCAGACCGAATCACAATATAGCTTACACATGACTACTTCACGGCAAAAATAGGCGCCTTTACCCATAACCTAGCCGGCATCCTGTGCAAAGGAGCCTCACACTGGTAAATACTTATATGCAGTACTAATATTGTCTGAAGAATTATACTCAACTCTAAATTATAATATAAGTACCTCATAAATTTCCGTTGGAGCCGTTTGATTCTGTCTACTTACGGCAAATACCTCCACACTTGTGATGTGAATTATTACAAGACCAGTAAAAGTAAAACATGGCGTCCTATTTCTCGTAAAAACAAAAGAGTTAGCCCTCACTAAGTCAGCTAGAAATATTTCAAGTATCATTACGTGTTATTAAGCTATAATGACGCATATAAGGCAGGACAAGTATCAAGTTTGTCTAGAATAATAAGATTTTCTTTTCTTCTTACACCGTATTGAACTGTATGCGAGAAAATGAGACGGAAGATAATATTCATTGGTAATTTGATATGGGTTTCTAGAATCAGATAAAAATCTAGACAAGATATCTTGATCATGGCTTGCGACAAGAATTTGCAAAAGGATTAAATTGAAACGGTCCGCCATTTTCAACCTTATTTCTTCACATATAAAGGCTATTTTTAGGACATTTAAAGTTTATTATTGGACAAACTGCGCAGCTTTACCAATCAGCAGTAGGTAGTGACAATTATCATCATCATCATCAGCTGGAATACGTCCACTACTGCACAAAAGCCTCCCTCAAAGATTTCCACGACGATCGGTCCTGCGCCGCCCTCACCAACGTATTCCGGCGATCTTGACCAGATCGTTCGTCCATCTTATGGGGAGCCTACCACCACTGCGTGTTCCGGTACGTGGTCGCCATTCGAGGACTTTACTGCCCCAACGGCCATCTGTCCGTGGAACTATGTGCCCTGCCCACTGCCACTTCAGTTTCGTAATCATTTGGGCTAGTTCGGTGACAATAATAAAACTTTTTGACAAAAAAAAAACGACTCCAACATGCGGACACCTTTTGCAAGCATTGCACCTTCGCACGACACGCCACAAATAAGGATATAATCCCCATCATTTTGTACGTTAGCGTTCCTCCACAGTGCGGTTTTCAAGAAATTTTCTTCTACTTACAACCAAACTGCGATACGACTAAAAAAAAACGCATACACCTTTCTACTACGGTCGGCAACGCTCCTATGATTCCTCTGGTGTTGCAAGAGAATGTGGGCGGCGGTGATCACTTAACATCAGTTTTCCCGAACTACAGCGCGCCTATTTTGCTTTTGCCTCCTCTTCCATAAAAAATGACAATTTAAATTATTGATAATCTCAATGCACTTACAAATAGATATTTTACTTTAAGGCCATACATTAAGTAGTCATGTTTTGCGACAAGTATTCATTATTTAAAGTGCTCTTGACATCTAGAAAAGGCACTCTTGTTGCGATTTACCTCTCAATTATATTATATATATTTATTTTTCTAGTATAATGAATAGATTTAAAAAAAAATCTTAAAATCATTGTCCTTAACAGATGTTTAAATGAATACAAGTAAAGATACCTATTTACATTTGTTTAAGATTTTTATGTCATTTGAAAGATTGTGGTGTCAAAACCGAAAAAGACAGAATGAAAGCAAGAAATAAATTCACAACAATACATATATATATATATATATATATATATATAAACTTGTTCAACAAAAACGATAAACAAATATATCCCAAGATACTCAAAACGACAATACAATCAAGAAGAATGTTACATATTTCCTTACAATTCGTACTTTCGCAGATATTGGCAACATTTTCTCACAGTCCCACTATTGCAGCATACTATTTGGCACACAGTCAACTTGCATATACCTACAAATATATAGAAGGAGAAAGGTAAGAAAAAATAATTTTCATTGGACGTGAATGTTCTCTATTTGACATGTTTTACCGGCACATTAGTATAGTGTGAAGTGATATTATATTTATTTAGCAAGTGACACTGTCTATATAAAACACTATGAAAAGGATTGTGTGGTTCTATGAAACCATGGTAAAAATGAAACTTTTTTTCTCATTACAGACATTTAACCAAAAATTCTTTTAAAAATATTCCATTAAGGGTATAAAAATCGCTTTATCAATCTTAATTTTATGAATGATAATGGGAAATAGTAAAAGTACACTAAGTCTCCAACTAATATTTTTATTGAACTCTGTGTCTTAGCCTAATACTAATAAACAACATTTACATTAAACACTGACAAAAATAAACAAAATAGCATGAAGCACTGGCACAAATGAGTAATAGTCCATACACTACACGGTCAGCTGCTGCGAACTATATGCGCCGCCCGACCGTCACGCGACATGCAACACACAGACGAAAAAGTTTGAGTCGATGTAATAAAAGTTTCACTTTAATAAGTAAACAAAACAACAGAGTTTTGTAGGTATTCCAAAAGGGTCTTATACTGTGGCCACATTGTCGGGAAGACGCGAAGATTTTGACTGTCGTAACATAGACCAGCATTTCATCATATTATCATTAACATATATATTAAATTTTGGAAGCAATTTTTGTTTTGCTACGGTGAAGAAATATAAATCCTTACGTAGGTATATGTAACATACATTTTTTTTAAATATTTCCCTTATTAAATCATTATTTGGTAACTAAACAATTATTTAACGAAATAATATGATATTCTTAATTTCAACCTCTTAGTCGGAAAGTTACAGTACAAATGTACCGCTATTATTCAGCAGAACTAAGTCTGATTGAACTATTGCGATGAGAGAATATTTCTCATACAGTAAGATACACCTTTAGTGTCATAATCGTCTTTATTATTCCTCATAGATGAGCAATGAACAGATATTATGCAGTTCTATAACAAAAGCAATTGTGTGGTTTTAAGAAACCACGATGCAAGTGAAACTTTGTTTTACAAAATAACATATTATTAATACTAGTCTGAAAGAATAGAAACCGAATGCTTTACTTCTTTATAAAAAATAAATGAAATGTGATAAAAAAAACGCGGTCAAACACGGCCAAACTGACTTAAAAGCAGTAGTTTGAAATTAAAGATACAACTTCACCCCTACTACAATCGGTTGTAATACGAGATGTGTGATACAATTTGAGGAGATATAAGAAAAGTTTCTCTTTAATAACAGTGTGTGTTAAAACGAAATACACCTGTGAGCATAGTTCGAGTGAGTCTCACGACAATACCCGAACGATAGTTATATTACCGAGTGTGACAGTTCAGTCAACGCCAACAATACCAACAAAATAAAATGTCTAGCGCGCCAAAAGAAATTTATTCTTGTATTCTCTATTCAAATGTTAATAAGTCTATGATCATTTCAAATAATCCAACTTGCTTACCATTCAAATTTATTTACGTGCCCATTTTTGCTAGTCGCAAGTTTGTATTTTTTTCTACGGGTAATAAATTTACTTAAATCTAAACTAAAACTTGCAACAAAAAATTTGCCATCATCATCCACATGTTTCTTATATTTTATCAATCGAATTCTATTCTGGTGTAGTTAGTACATACTAGTAATATTTAATAATTTGATTATTTCTATTGAAATTGATTATATTATATTTTTATTAAGTCACTGACTGTAAATTGATCGAAAGGCAGGTGACAAAATATATTGTTAACATCATATTTTACAACATTTCATTGCTTTCGAAGTGTGTAGACTTAGTAGTCAAACGGTAGGGCTTACGCAGGTTCTCAGGATAGCCCGGCTAACTAAACAAAATGTTAAGGCTAACTAAACAAGAAAACTCGTACAAAGCTATAAAATTCTTTGCTCAGTGTTTCCATGACGATACGAAACCTCCGAAGAATGAAATATTTACACAAAAACTCTCTATTTTTCAAAATTGAAAGCTTTTCTGAAGCGCCAACTAGATCGCAAATTTGTCAAAACATTATTATCTACTTTAATTGCAGATTATGTACGGGATAAGGCTAGCTGTTATAAAATCATATTTTATTAAAGAGCGCAGAATATTATAACGGTTGCCCATAATAGTTTATTATTCTTCGATTCCTTCTCTCTCAGAGATTAATTAATTAATTAATAAAAGTTGATTTTCATTTGGACCTTTGACTATTTCAACATGGTTTGAATATAACGTGACAAAGTTAGATTTTCAATGCAGGTGAATCAAATGTTTACTGTCTATGCTTTTCATTTGAAATGAAAGACACTCCGGTCTACGTAAGATAAACATATACTCTCGTTAAGATCGATCAGCTCCCCAAATCAATGAGCACTCAAACCAAATATGGCACAATAAATATTCAATCAGAACGCTTCTTTTGCATTCAACGTTGATTTCAATTATAAGCGACGGAAGCCGGCGAAAATACACAATTCGCACCCTTACGATCCGGCAAAAACTAGCGCCGGTTTGTCCTCTGCGTCATTCGCTCCAACAAACCATTGTGAACTTTATACCAACTAGACAGAGCTTGGTTTTCCGTAGATTGACGCAGTAGGGATGCTGCGACTCAGTATGTATTATAAATTGGTTTAGAGCGGCGCGGGGGAAACGAGTTCGCTCGATACGCCAGTAAAGTTACGACGGCGCGCGGGTTCGTTCGTCCTGTTTTGTAAAAACAAGTACGAAGTGCAGTGATGTGTTTGTAAATGTGTCATATTGCCCGGATTGACATTGGATTTTAGGGTAAGTGTAAGGATAGCATAACTGAGATAGTATACATTGATGCGTGCAAAACCGGCTTTAATAATGCGCGAAATGTCCACCTAGGGAAAACAATAATAAGACAGCGATCCAATCAAATTATTTTCTTTTAGTATTTAGGAATATTTAAAATGTAATAAGTTCATTTGGTACGAAACGTTGTAGGTAGCTATAGTGACTTTTATTTTAACCATGAGTTATGTATTGTGGAGTCATAATTTATGATTTATTACAACATATTAATTGATATACCCAATTAACATTAAACGTAAACTTTATAAAAAAGCTTACTATAAAATAACGGATTACAACAATATTAATAGTTATATTCTTTACTAAATGTAATTTTAAATTAAGCCTTGTTTGCGTGTGTAAAAAGGATAATACAATTATTGCTAATAAGCTAAGAAGACATTTACTATTAAACGAGTCGTCTCGGGCATAAACGGAATAATTATAATATTAAATATTTATTTATGGAAGAGGAGGACAAATGAGCTGGTCTGGTCACCTGTTGGGAAGTGATCACCGCCACCCTTGTGCAGCACAAGAGGTATCATTTGACGACCTGTATAGCCGAGTGGTTAGCGATCCTACCTACTAAGCTAGAGGTCGCGGGTTCGAATTATATGATGAATGTGGATGTTTGTTTCCGAGTCATGGAGGTTTAAATGTAATTATGTATGTTTATATGAATTTATGTATGTTTAAGTAAGTATATTGTATTAAATATATCATTGTCTTGTAACCCATAACACAGGCTATATATGCTTAACTTGGGGCAAGATAATTTGTGTAAAAAGTGTGTCAATATTATCAAAAAAAAAAAAAGACTTTTGTCGGCCTTATAATACTGACGTGTACCTACTAAGGTGTTGTCCACCTTATTTTCAGATTTATTTTATGTTGTCCATAAGATATACGCAGAGAAGATTAATGACTAAAATATTGTTAGAATAATGTGAATACGTATGATATATTTAATTTAAAAAAAAACAGCTACTTAAATGCTATTTGACATCGCTGTAATATTATTCATTTCATTTATAGTTAATATATACCAATTAGAATTTGTTTTGTATATCTAACTAATAGTGGTGCGGAATAAAAGAAAACTTTTTCTAAATAAAAATTATTGGAGGAAAACTAAAACTGGTCTTTTTTCAAAGCATTGTAAACATCATCCAAGACTGATTCACGTCTTTTAATCTTAAATAAAAGGGATGTGTCATCAGCGAATAGAACCATTTCATGATTGTCCTTAACAACATATGGCAAATCATTTATATAGATCAAGAATAGAAATGGACCAAGAATTGAACCCTGTGGGACACCCATTTTTATGGTTGATCCAGGGGCCATCAGAAGTTAAGTCTCATTTGCCCAGTAATTTCACTAGCTACGGCGCCCTTCATACCGAAACACGGTAATGTCTGACACATTACTGCTTCACGGCAGAAGGCTTCTTTCTTCAAGGCGCAGTTTAAAAAAAAAAAAAAAAATTTAAAGTAAAATCTTCTTCGAGAAAAGGAAATAGATTTCAAACAGCTACCTGTAGGAAACGGAAACAGGAACTCTTGTGAAGTTACTCTTGGCATAAAATATTTATGGATGTTTTACTTATAAAAAATTGTGACAAGGCGAAGGAAATACGAGCTTTCGCCATCTGATAAGAAGTGATTACTTGTACCTCCAGGTTCTTCCAACCTGGTTCCTTGGCGGCTCCATTTTAAAACTAGAGGAGGTGCTAAGCTGTTAAATTGTTGTTGGCGGAAAAACAGGCTTTTGTTTCAGGGAAAACTTTCTTCGTTTTTTCGTTTACGTTGTTCTAGGCGATTTGGAACAAATTTACTTTTTCTGGCAAAATTGCATGCAAGCACCTAATACATTATTTATCAATCAATAACAGTTACTTAAATGCTATTTGACATCGCTGTAATATTATTCATTTCATTTATAATTAATATATACCAATTAGAATTTGTTTTGTATATCTAACTAATTGGGTGCGGAATAAAAGGAAACTTTTTCTAAATAAAAATTATTGAAGGAAAACTAAAACTGATCTTTTTTTCAGTGAAAATATTAGAAGGTTTGCAATACCTGCATTGCTTGAAAGTTCAATGAACTTTCCTACCCCGAAATATAGTCAGGGGCATCGAAATTCTGTCTAACTACGTTGTTAGGGATGATATTATTAAGCCAATTAATTAAAGTTGTTGGCATTTAGTAAATAATTTTAATAAAATTGAACATTCAAATCACATTTTAAATAATACACGGAAATATTTTACGAAAACAGATTTTTACTTTATATTAATTTATTATTATTATTATGTCCATTTATGGATACAGCGTCATTTGGATGATTGTTCAAGTGGTCAACGCGTGGAGTCCGGAGAGGTGCGAGTTCAAATCGTCCATAATATATAGATGTACCTAAATTTATATGTTTGATCCTAGATGTGAGAGTGATCACATAAAAATAAATAAGAAATTATAAAAGAACAATTAAAACATTTTAAAGGTATGTGAAACAAGGAGTTACGTTGAAATATCATTTTTTTCTTGCTATTCTACATAATATTCGATGAAAAGCTACTCATGAGTTCACAATTACTACTGGAGAAATCGAGTAGCAAACACAAAAGCAGAAACACATTGAAATCCAATTCTATTTATAATGTAGATTTGAAGTAATAACATTTTAAAACATATTTAAAGTAATTTTTTTATGAAAATAAGGACGAGACAAGCAGGACGTTCAGCTGATGGTAATTGATACGCCCAACCCATTGCCGCTCAGGATTCTTGAAAAACCAGACATCAGATGTTAAGTCTCATTTGCCCAGTAATTTCACTAGCTACGGCAGTAATGTTGACACATTACCGCTTCACGGCAGAAAGGTGCAGTTTAAAAATAATTTAAAATTTAAAGTAATATCTTCCTCGAGAAAAGGAAATAGATTTCAAACAGCTACCTGTGGGAAACAGGAACTCTTGTGAAGTTACTCTTGACATAAAATATTTATGGATGTTTTACTTATAAAAAATTGCGACAAGGCGAAGGAAATACGAGCCTTCACCACCTGATAATAAGTGATTACTGGTTCCTCCATATTCCCCCATCCTGGTTCCTTCGTGGCTCCATTTTAAAACTAGAGGAGGTACTAAACTGTTAAATTGTTGTTGGCGGAAAAATAGACTTTTGTTTCAGGGAAAACTGTCTTCGTTTTTTCGTATACGTTGTTCTAGGCGATTTGGAACAAATTTACTTTTTCTGGCAAAATTGCATGCAAGCACCTAATACATTATTTATCAATGTACAGGTGTACCGAATATATTCCAATATCAATTTACATTTGAGATGAGATCGCACCCCAAGAGGGTTTTATGAAATTCTTATCTTACGTAAAAGATATTCTTGATATTCCAACTAACGTACAAGATATAAGACTGTTATTTTTAAATCTTTTATAGAGAAAACGCTATAACCATATTTTAAAATTTGTAAATTTTGATTTTGGCATTACTAATTACGACAGTAATCACGACCACCATGTCACGAAGCTTGTTATGTACACGTTATGTTTTGTATAAAACAGCCAATGTAAAATACTCATTGATTTTAAAGTATTTATTTATTGGTTTGTGTGCAAATGGTGTAAAATGGTGTTGTGTTACACTTAATATTGATCGCGTGTCATTGAATTTGAGAGCGAAAGATTATCATATTTAGTTTCGAAGTCAGGTTTTAGGTTCTCAGGTCACGTTGCGTGGTGACACCTTACCAGTACCAGGTTTATTTACACTGTATGTCAGCTACACAGTACAACAACGGCCGCGACTCTTTTATCTGCCTGTCAAGGAGTAAACTTAACATCTTATCTGTCAAAGTGACGAGCGCAGTTGTGATGCAGCTTTTTGGAATTAATTAAGAATGCTACGAAATAAACTAAAATACAGTTTTAAAATACATCGAGTAATCACAATTTTTAATGTGTTCTAAGATATTTTAACATTTTTATATACTATATTTTAACTAAGTTTACCAGCATTTACTTTTATATATATGTTATAAAATTGTTTACTTTAGTTTATGATTATGTCTATTAGTACTTTTATACTGATAAATAATTCGTGCGAAATTATTCCCTAACCGTTCCAAAATATGCAAAGATGCACAACGTTAATGTACAAGTTTTAACTTCTGCCGGCACTCCTGGAGTGCAAACCATTTTTTTTTCTCTTCAGAAAGGCCTACGCTAATATGCGAACTTCTTACTGGATGTCAAAAAGACACAGAATCCATTTCAAGTTGTAGTCACTCCGAGGTCACTGACCTCAAACTATCCCGTATGTCTCGCGCCACAACATCTTTCCTTTTTCTTTATTTTCGCAGCGTCCTAGAATTATATTGTTTTCCCTCGGGAGACAGATATTTTACGCTTTATGTTATACATTACGTTTATGGTTCAAGATCATGAAAATCGTAACATACTTACGGAGTAATATTTCTGTAAATACAAATTATCGCGTTTTGTAAAATATTATAATTTTGACTTGTTGCATTTTTAGTAGAGGTTCTCAACAAGGATATTGCCGACGTAGATTTCAGCCTAGATAATCAACTGATGTATCTTTTACAAAAATAGCCGATGGAAAAAAAATAAATATTACGGGGGGCTACTAAACACATCAGTGAAAACTGAATTCAAATCGCTTTAGCTGTTCTAACTATCAGTTGCTTCATGTCATCTGAGATTAACGTGCATCAAACAAAAAGTTTAAAAAAATTTTTAATTCTAGCTAGCTAAGTACTTACGAATAAAATATAAATTGTCTTATTGAAAAATATTTAATGAACAGCACGGCACATTGACAGACTCTTCACTATGTCGTACGTACTGTCACTGAACCGGCGTAGGGACTTTGAAAGGTAGGAAGGAATATCTCTTTCGCCGAGTAGCTGTCAGCTAAGTACGGATTAATTTCGTAAAATCCCGCAAGAGTTTTTTTTATTATGAAATGAACAACGTCTGTCGGGTCAGCTACTTTTATTATACGTATAGATTTACTGCCTTATTCATAATAAAGCGCTTTTCGAATTTATAAAGCAATATTAGTTAAAACGTGTTTTAAGCCGTTAAACGTTCGATAAAATTCCTCAGTCATATTTGTTAGATAAATCTCCCATAACTGAAACGTCTCTATAGTACGCAATGTTGCCATTACGTACAAAAAAAACATGATTTTTAACTAATTTATGAGGAACTGTCAATGGAAACATGACATCTTTTCAAAGTCAATGGTTTGTCAGTTGTCAAAAGTCGATGTCAAAATAATTTCAAACTTCAAAAATCAAAATTTTGAAGTCTGTCGGTTGTCAATCTATGACGGAAGCTATTTATCACATTATTTAACGGACAGCTGATCGATGTCGGCCATGTTTTTAATAGCTGTTTGTTAAATCATTGCTTATAATAGGTTTATAGAAGGGTCCTAGCTACTATAAGTCACGTCAGCTTTATCGAATTGATAATGAGCGTTTTAGCTCTAATATGCGAATATGAATATCATTTTTTAACAAACGTATATTATCGATGTTTTAAATCTCCGCTAAGTCATTATGAATAAGACAGTTAATTTTTAACAGTCTTTTAAATAGCACGATAAGCGAAATGAAGTCACTGAGGCAAGAGATATGGTGCCTATGAGACCATGAAATACCAGAGAAATTAAAAAAATGGCCAGTTTAAGATTTAGTTCACATCGATGTGAAAACGTGTATTTAAACTGAAACTTAAAACTGATTGTCCATTCCTCCTTCGAGACCGGAGGCAAGATATTGAATAGTTTTTATTAACCTTTCTCTGTAAGTAATGCTTAATAAGTGTTTGAGGTAAGTATTGCACAAGTTTAAAGTTTATTTTGAAAACAGAGGAGCAAATCTATTCGACCTTGCTGCGCGAGGTGACGCGAGGGGTGGCTTCGCGCATGCGCGGTCACTTGTTTTGTAACCTGACTCCGGCCACGTTTCCCTGTGATCTGCGAGGTAATACATTACATAAGGGATCCATGTCCTCACTCCTGCTGTTACTATCCGAGCTCCTAGGCAACATGTTTTCTAATAGAAAATGATTCTATGATTAGCGGGCGTATCACAAATTTTGAGGATATGCTTTTTTTAAGACCTCTATTCTAATATCAGTCGAGATAACATTTAGTTCGAAATGAAATGTCAATTTGCAAACAAATAAGCAGGGAGCGTACATTTCATGCCCGTTTCGTCAATATGACGTATTAAAATAAACACACAGGATGTTTCAAAAAACGTAGTGACAGAAAGTTATCAACGTTTGATTCTAACATAATAGTTTCTGAAATATAAAAAATAAGTATTTAATGGGATGGAAACAAGTTGGAAATATAAAACGCAATATCGGTGCAATTCAAAGCACACTATGCATAAAATTTAAATAAAGGTAACATCCATTGATATAAGTAATTCGTACCCATTTTATGTATACATTGTATATTTTGTATATATTTCAGAAACGTTACTACTGTGTGTAGCTTGGCGTCATACGTCTGTCATCGGCACGACATGTACGCTCCCTGCAAATTTGACAAATGGTGCACGTAAGTAAGATATCGAACGATATGATAGTTGGGTCTCACTGTTGTTTGTCTCGGATATTAAGAAAACTATGACGGTTGCCAGAAAACTTTTCAGTACTGCCATTACCGGCTATAATTTATGATAGTCATAATATGCGGCTCCTGAAAGCATCATGAAGGCTTATGATATGTGTATAGTTATAGAAGTATATGTTACTATACATAATTAGGCATTAATGCCCTTCATTATGTACAGTCATATAAACTACTATAGTATAATCTTCTATATTTATATAATGAAAATGGTCTTTGTTTGAGGCTCTTTCACGCCAAAACCACTGACCGTATCGACATCTAACTACCACCATTCGATGCGAAATTTATCCTAAAAATTCCAACTTCCTTTTAAAATTCATAAAGGCAACGGCTAGAATAATATAAAACGACACCTGTACATTCGGCAGGAGCACGCGATAGGATAGAGAAAAATTAGTAAAGTATATTGATGAGTTCAACCGGAACACTGGTTCTATTCCAATATTTTCCTTAGATACAAACTCACCTTTTATTAATCAGTAGTAGGGCTTCATCCGCGTAGAACCTATTGTTAATGCATTTGCCACCATTTCGCTAGTCTGGATAATATAATCAATAATAATTTTCTTCAAGGGTAACTTGTCACGGAAAAAGTGATATCTATATCTATCTATTTTTGGGGCCTGGGAGGAATCACAGAATGTACTTGGTATCTTTTGTGATTTATCTAAGGCTTTTGATTGTGTTCAACATTCAACGCTGGTCAGGAAGCTATGCCACTATGGTATAAGAGGATCTGCACTCGATCTTCTGATCTCATATTTAAATAATAGGATTCAGAGGGTCGAGGTGAATGGCAGGAGATCTCCTGGGACTCCTCTTGGTATGGGGGTACCACAAGGGTCTATTCTTGGACCCTTCCTCTTCCTAATTTATATAAATGATCTACCTAGCCTTGTAGAAAAAAAACACAAGGTGGTATTGTTTGCGGATGACACTTCACTTATATTCAAAGTGAAACGAAGCCAAGTTTTATATGACGAAGTAAACAATGCTCTATCTGACATCGTGTACTGGTTTAGCGCCAATAACTTATTGTTAAATAATCATAAAACCAAATATATTAAATTCACCGCGCCAAATGTCAAAAATGTAGATGCGAATATTTTATTAAATGGAGAGGTGGTAAAACCAGTGGAATCTACTATATTTCTTGGCATTACTCTAGATTCCAAATTGCAGTGGGGCCCCCATATTGAAGGATTGGCGAATAGGCTTAGTTCTGCAGCATATGCGGTTAAGAAAATCAGACGGTTAACTGACATAGATACGGCGAGATTAGTATACTTTAGTTATTTTCATAGTATTATGTCCTATGGTATATTGTTATGGGGCAGTGCGGCCGATATTAATACTAACTTTGTGCTGCACAAGAGGGCTATTCGCGCGATTTATAAGCTAGGTCCTAAAGAATCATTAAGAGAAGAATTTAAAGAATTAAACATTTTGACTGTTGCTTCTCAATACATTTTTGATCATGTTCTGTATGTTCATAAGCACATTGAGGAATTTTCTAGAAACTGTGACATTCATAATGTTAACACGAGGAACAAACATAAACTTGTTATGCCTACTACTCGGTTGGGTCGAGTTAGTAAGTCTTTTGTTGGGCGATGTATATGCTTCTACAATATGATCCCAGAAAATGTACAAAACAAATGTGTTACGAAATTTAAAAGAATTGTTAAAAAACGTTTGTGTGGGAAAGGTTATTATAGCATAAACGATTTTCTTAATGACACCACGGACTGGGATTAAAGCGAACACCCTCAGGCTCTTTAATTATAAATGTTTATTGTACGATATTACATTGTAATCCATATTTTATATATAAAAAAAAGCCCGCTGAGTTTCTTGCGCCCATTCTTCTCAGGTCTGAGGCAGTCCCTTTTAAATGGGTGGTAGATTTTGACGTTCAATAAGTGATTATAAATCCTATTTTGAATAAAAATATTTGAATTTGAATTTGAATATCTAGTTTGGCCATAGATACATAGGCTGCACTAAAAGTATCGGGAATGGAATATTTCCTCTGTTCCTGTCATATTAAAATCTTTTTAATTGAAAACTCCTTGGTTTTAAAAATCGAATACCATTTATTTATTTAAAAAAAGATTCTCGGTCTTGTCACAAGGTCTTGCCAAACTTGTTTAGTCGTTTTGAAAATGGAATTGACTCGAGAAAATTCTAGAGCGATGATTTATTATGACTTTCGAAGTGGTTTAACACAAAAACAGTGTGTTGACCGGATGATTTCTGCATTTGGTGAGGAAGCCCCATCCATAACCACAATTTATCGCTAGTTATCTGAATTTCAACGTGGACTTGTCAAGCTTAGTGATGATCCCCGTCAAGGTCGTCCAAAAACTGCATTCACCAAAGAAAACGTTGATGCTGTGTGTAAGTGTGATTGAGGAAGATCGACATGTGGCATACCGCAAAATTCAGGCAACTTTAGACATTGGCATGAGTCAAATACAAATAATCTGTCATGAACAATTAGGTGTAAAAAAGTTGTTTTCCAGATAGATACCGCATTTGCTCTGTGAAGTGCAAAAAGCGGCTCGCGTTACTTGGTGCGTCAGAACTCTCGAAAGATTCCACGCAGGATCCTCAAATGCTGTATACAACATCGTATCAGGTGACGAATCTTGGATATACGCGTACGAACCCGAAATAAAAAACCAGTCACGAGTTTGGGTGTTCGAAAATGAGTTAAAGCCAACAAAAATTGTTCGTTCACGGAGTGTTGCAAAAAAATGGTGGCCACGTTTGTCTCCAAAAGAGGCCATGTTGCGACTATTCCTCTTGAGGGACAAAGAACGGTTAATGCAGAATGGTATGCTAGGATTTGTTTGCCACAGGTCGTTTCTGAACTCAAAGAGAACTGCAACCGCCGCATCATCTTCCATCACGACAATGCGAGTTCTCACACCGCGCACAGAATAAAAGAGTTTTTAGAGCAAGAAATTATAGAATTATTAGACTATCCGCCGTACAGCCCCGACCTAAGCCCTAATGATTTCTATACTTTCCCTGAAATAAAGAATAAATTGCGTGGTCAGAGATTTTCATCACCTGAAGAAGCTGTGGACGCCTACAAAACGGCCATTTTGGAGACCCCAACTTCCGAATGGAATGGTTGCTTCAATGATTGGTTCCATCGTATGGAAAAATGTGTCAAATTTCGCAGAGAATACTTCGAAAAGCAATAATTACATTATAAATAGTAACCTTCCTCGTAAGTCTTCCTTGATTCCCGAAATTTTCAGTGCTGCCCACAATAACGATATTGTAACAAGTTTAAAACTTATATATATTTTTTTTAATTCACATTCAAATATTTTTATTCAAAATAGGGTATAATATCACTTACTGACAGTCAAAAACTACCACCGACCTGAGAAGAAAGAAAACACAGCGGACTTTTTATTTTTTTTTTTCATCGTAAATGGTTAAAATGTAATATCGTACAATAAAATTTATTATTAAAATAGCCTGAAGACGACTGCACTATTCCCTGTCTGTGCTATCATTATGAAAGTCATTTATGAGTAATCTTTACGACATAAAAGTTTTTTTAACAATTGTTTTGAATTTCGTAAAAGTATATACATCGCCCAAAATAAACTAAACCCGACTTTACCGAGTAGTAGGTAGAACAAGTTTATATTAGCTCCTGGTGTTAACATTATGTTTAACACAGTTTCTAGCAAATTTGCTAATGTGATTATGTACATACATTACTTAGCGCGACTAAATATTTCACTTCAAAAATATAACCCCGGGCGCGGTTTATCGTTGTGTGTGCCAGAGGTCTTTAAATATATAAATTTAACATTTCAAAGAAAAGGATCTGTTAGTCGTGTACCACATCGCGATCTAAATCTCTTAATTCACATCTTGAAGGCATTATTTCGCCATTATCTTCGAAGGTAAGGGTCCGACCGCAGCCTGTTATTTGGGCGGCCCGTCATTACCATAATAAGTTATAGTAACGGCGATCGAAACTAGCTTAAAGTTTCACGGGTAAACTTACACTAAATAATTTATGAGTTCGTTAATGGTCTTTAAATTTATCAGAAGATCCGGGCGAAAAGCAATTGTAATTAATCACTTTAGTAAGTTTAGATTTCATAAAACAATATTATCAAACGATATATTACGTATTAAAGGATAATTTTGGAAGTTATCTAAATAGGTAGAAAGTTCAAAGGTTTTTTTGAGTCACATAATTTTTAAAATTGGTGTCCTTAAATAATTTATACGTTTAGATAGACTATGGCAGCTGTGAAATCGTCGAAAAAAATTGAGGTTGACTGTTAACCTCTATTTTAAGCCCGTTCATCCCACGTCTGAGGCATATTTTTTCGAATGGGTAGTTTTTGACTTACAATAAGTGATATTATGTCCAATTTTGAATAAAATATTTGATTTTGAATTTGATATATATGTAACTGAATATATTTACTCAGAAAATATTATTTTTTAATAATAATAAGGGACGAGACGAGCAGGACGTTCAGTTGTTGGTAATTGATACGCCCTACCCATTATAATGCAGTGCCGCTTAGGATTATTAAAACCCAAAAATTCTGAGCGCTACAACTGCGCTCGTCACCTTGACAATTCAATTTCAATTCAATTCTCTCATGTAAATTCAAACCGCACTGTAATTTTCAGCTCATGAGTTCTGAGAGCGTAGGTCATATGTCGGCGTCTTTAATGTCCTTGATAGGACATTCCATCACGTGACGGGCCACCAGTGATCCACGATCACCCTCGCCGGGATATGCATCTAGCATGCAACTATTGTTCGAAGCATGCATAATGCTGTTATGAGAAACACTACGATGTTGAATATAAATGATTATTGGTACGCTACGTGAATAGAAGATGAGGTAAATATAGCTTTATCTCGTATCACATTTGTAATTCACAATGACAGCAAACTTCCACGTTTCCTTCAGGACTACGCATAAATATCGGACTTTTATCTGCTACTGTGGCTTTGAGGAGGCTGATACAAACTGTATTCCTTAATGCTGCACTTACTACAGTGGTGCTCAAGCTTGAACTGCTGGCGATCTACATCAAAATTGTTAGACTACGATCGAGCGACTCTGAGAGGCTTCAAGTATGTGTGATGAAGGATTGTCGTCTAGGTAGAGTGTCACGATGACATACATATCAGTTTTGCGCACAATAATATGCATTTTTTTTAGTCAAGGTAAGTGTTGGTCTGCTCTAAAATGTCAATGAAAAAACTCATAATTATTCAAAATTGAGAGTTTATTGGTTCTAAGAAAACAAACGCGTTCTGGTGTCTAAAGTTCTGAACTTAAATAAAGAGTGACTTTGGATGTTGAAGCGTGACACTGCATGTCCTGAGCATACTTTCCATAAGATGGTACGTAATTACCGATTTTAGTTACCCAAAACCAAATCTGTAAATAGTTCTATTTCGGATTTTTGTCTTGAGATCGACTCAAAAAGCACTCGCGATCCACAGGTCGATCGACCGTTTGAGCACCCCTGACTTACTACTTACCACGGTTATACTGCTTCAGTTGTACGATATTGGTTAATACTATTGGGCAATTCTACTAATATTTCAAATGTTTTTCTGGCACAAAAGAGTGTATAAGAGCAATATGCAATGTAAGTCTTCTAGAATCATGTAAACCACTATTCAAAAAGTACTTTATGTTAATGCTTACTAGTCTTTATATATTAGAAATTACTATGTTCATTAAAAAACATGGTGAACTTTTTAAGCCAGCAAAGGACTATTCTCTATTAGGATTAAGAGATCCAACTCGCCTTGTGATGCACTACTTTAGAACAGAGCTTCATCAAAATGACGCAAATATTATTAGGGTCTTTTACCATCTTCCAAAAATGTTAGAGATGCCTAAAACTATAAATGCACAAAAAATTTAAATTATTGCTTAAATATAAATGCTTCTATAGTTTAAAACAATTCCTTAGCCAAAAATACTATTATTTAAACGTTGTTTGAGAGTAGTACCTACAAACTTATATTTTTTATGATATTATTGAATTATAGCTATTTGTATTGTGTCAAATATGTGTATCCCGGTTTATTGGCGAATTATGCAGTGCGTCTACCAATACGGTCTTAGCATGCATTCCAGGGTTTTCGCACTGGTATCAACCTCTTCATGCTCATGTTTACGTGGTCACTTTATCTTTAATCTGAACGTGTAAATTACGGGTAGGGCGACCTCTCCCAGAAATTCTACCCATCTGTATATTGATAACCTCATTGCTTAGTCGTTGACCCTGACATATATGCTAGGGGTTGGAATCTCAGTGGGGCATATACACTGGCCCAGTCTCATTCAAAACCCTAGAATAATAAAAAAGATACTAATCGCGCCTAAAGGAATTCTCACTTCAAAAACTGTGCAGTTAATTTTGATCTTTACAAAGACTACATGCCTAGAACTCGGCACGTTGTTTACATGAAGTATCATTCGATGAAACCTTAAATTGACACCCGCATACTTTGGAAATAGGAGACGCGTATACATTGGTAACTGCAGTATTCTATACGCGTTATGACAATACAACGTAGGTGGTCAGTTTAAGAATATGATGGGGCAATTTAAATTCTAAATAAGACGATACATAACTTTTTTTATGGAAAAAGTAGGACAGACGAGCGTACGGGTCACCTGGTGTTAAGTGATCACCGCCGCCTTCAGTGAAACACACCAGAGGAATCACAGTAGCATTGCCGGCCTTTAAGGAAGGTGTACGCGCATTTTTTGAAGGTACCCATGTCGTATCGTCCTGGAAACACCGCACAAGGCAGTTCGTTTCAAAACTTTGTAGTACGTGGAAGAGAGCTCCTTGAAAACCGCACTGTGGAGGACCGCCACACATCTAGATGGTGGGGATGAACTCCTTACTTGTGGCGTGTCGTGTGAAGGTGGTATTAACTAACTGGTTGTTAGAATCCACCAAATTCTAAATAAAATGCCTCATAAATGAGAATAATTGCTTCTTTTGTTATCAAACGAAACTTATTTATTAATATTTTGGAAGGCTCGTGCTTAGATTTAACTACCAAACCAAATTCATTATGGTGTTTTATACCTTTACTATTCGATTCGAATTAAAGTATTTTTTGAAGTAAAAATTTCTCAGCAAACGATGTCGGAATTCGATCGGCTTAAACGAAAATACAAAAATATTGTCGAATGCATAAAAGTTGTCATTTGAATAGTACCCTTATTTGTTCCTATGGTGATAAGTCACATACATTACATCAACCCCCGTTAAGATAACGTACTATGAGGGATTGTATGCACGTGCCATGAAGTTCAAATCACATTCAAGTTGCTGTTGCTTGTGTAGCTGTAGGGCTCACTTGATGGCGATTGCTACCTACTGCCCATTTTTTTTATGAAAATATGGGACGAGACGAGCAGGACGTTCAACTGATGGTAATTGATATGCCCTGCTCATTAAAATGCAGTGCCGCTCAGGATTCTTTAAAAAGCCCAAAAATTCTGAGTGGCACTACAATGTGCGCTCGTCACCTTGAGACATAAGATGTCAAATCTCATTTGCGCAGTAAATTCACTAGCTACGGCACCCTTCAGACCGAAACACAGTTAAGTTTACACATTTCGGCTTCACGGCAGAAATAGCCACCGTTGTTGTACCCATAATCTAGCTGGCATCCTGTGCATGTATACATGTTTAGATTTCATAACACAAATTTCACTATAAATACAAAAACAAAATATAAATCTATTATCTAACCATAAATAATAAAGGAATTAGGTCGCTATTAGCAGGTAAGCCCAAGAAGCTCTCAAACTTAATCTGTGACTGAGTAATTTACATTTACGAATCACCTGTCAAATCTTCAAGGTGTCTGGAGAACTTAAATGAGTTTTCAGGCCAATGCTTCACCTCGATACCAAAGGAAAGAAAAATGTATACGTCACCAAGGACGAATATGTTATTTTTTTAAATTCCCCTTTTCTCTTCAATACGAAGTGGTCTTATGCTTCATCAGAACATAAACAAATTCACTGCAACTAATTGAATACCAGTCGTCGACGCGTGCCTGGTCATATCTCAGACCGGCTCAGCTAAGTGCCGCTCGGAATGCTGGTAGTTCTTTGTTTAATCAGTTGCTTTGAGAAGGCGGTCGTTTTGACGGTTTATTTGGGCTTAACGCTTCTAAAGCATTCACTATTCTATTAAGATGACAAACAGAATTAGTGTGAACCGTTGTTTAAAAACGAGGGCTTCATCAAAATATATATTGATTATTAATAGAGTAGAATAGAAATTAGTATATTTATTTACCATCATCATCATCATTTCAGCCGGAAGACGTTCATAGCTGGACAAAGGCCTCCCCAAAGATCGCCATGATGATCGGTTCTGCGCTGATCTTGACCTGATTGTCGGCCTTACCTTATTTGACAATTACATAAAATATTACAACAACACTTGGTACAGGTCATGAAGAAATTTACATCAGTTTGCAAAAGAGCTTTGACATGGGGTGAGGAACTGATAAGAAGCTCGTCTTTTAAATCATATAATATCTAATAACATAATTACATACATCCATAAAATCACGCCTCTTTCCCGTAGGGGTAGGCAGAGACCACTTCTTTCCACTGGCTACGATCCTTACATACTTCTTTCGCTTCGTCCACTTTCATTATTCCTTTCATACATGCTCTCCGGCTTAGGGTACTCTTGACCTGGCCTGTTTTCAAGATATCCCTTGAAACGTCCGCCTAGGTCTACCCCTTCCAACACTTTCATCCACACTGGCCTTATACACTTTGTTCGTCAATCGTTCTTCATTCATTCTCTCGACATGTCCAAACCATCTCAGCATACCTTTCTCAATTTTTGTCACAACATCTTCTTTCAGACCACAGAATCAGAATAACATAATTACTAAGCTTAAATACTAAACAATATTACGTGGCCTGCACAGAACCAAACAAGAACCATGCATTTAAGTAAGCCTTCCTTGTCGTAGAGTCTTTCATATAATATTTCTTAAATATGTGGTCAGTATACTGTCTGGTATTTTATTCGAAAATTGAATACCAAGACAGAGCCTTAAACCCTAACTAAACTTTTATTAGACGGCAAGTACAGTTTCTTTCTTTTTTAATTTAATCACAATATGTGTGGAAATATTTAAATTATGTAAGAATATAATTTTATTTATTTATAATTAATCGTATTTATTAGTTTACTCAAACATTTCAGTTATTTTATTCTTGTTGTAGCCGTTCTGTGACGAACAACGAAGTCAATTGCGTAGATCTGCAATCAATCATTTTCGTTTATAACATTTAGATTCCCAACATTCGAATGTTATTCAAAAAATATTTTATTATGTTATATGATAGCCTAACAGTAAATGACTATATAATATCTTTTCAGAAGTCGGTACGTATCTACAGTATATTAGATATATCTATATATACCTTTATGAATTCCATCATATTTTATACTTGTATCTACTACGGAATGTGAAATAAAATAATGAAATGTATGAATATGAGTATATTCGCAAAATTTTGTTCATAAATCAATCTTAAGATTTATTGAACATTGAGCGACGTTTCAACGCAATCATATTGGGGACTGTTTACATCAAATCGTTGTCTCTTAACGGCTGTTTTCAATAACCGTTTCACCGTTTAATGACAATATCTTATCTATCCATAGTCATGTCCAATATCCATAGTCGGCTGGACCGATTTTTCAAATTTAAGACGTGTGTACAGGACAACGTCTGTCGGGTCCACTAGTAAATTATATATGTATTTGCAAAAAATTTAGATAAACAAAAACCATGTGGTGTCGTGGGACACCGCATAGGAACGAAGTTCCTTATTATAAAAATATTAATTTTACTGATTTTCTAAAAAAAATGGGCAGTTTTCACTAAATTTCACTGACTAAAATAAAAAAAATGTGTGTATACTTATGTACGCACGCAAGAAGTAATACATCTTTGGCGTAACAAAACAAATTCTTAAAATTATTTATTCCTCGTGCTATTCTACGTTTGTAGATAGAACGATATTGTAAAAATTGTGAAAAAAAAATATTGAATATTAAGGAATACGGCTGTATTAGCTTGAACCCTTTGCCTATCCTAATAATGGACGAAGAAACCAAAAAAATAATTAATATCGCAAACGTCAGAAAAATTCGGAAAACTTTTATGTTTAGATGTCGTTGTGCGCACGCAACGTACCTATAATAGTCAAAGAAGTTTATCTTTCGCTTTTATGTCAATGTAATTTTGCAGGTTATAAACCTATTTAAATATGATTTAAGTATTCGTTTATTGTATTTTGGTTTGATTTGGCCTTGTTACTCTATCTAATACTCTAAATAAATAAAATAAACAATCAATGTAATTTGTCAGAAATGTGTCAAATGTCAATAATTGTTACTTCTCAATTATTTGTATATAAAAAAGTCTCGTTACAACTTCTGGTCTTAATTTTTTCCGTTTAGCCCCCTTTTGCAACGCGCGATAAGGAATTTCGCTCCAAAAGAAACCTAAGTATATAAGCAGATGTGTAAGACCAGACATGTTAATACTAAGTATAGTTACAGTTTTAATTTTATGAGAGTATCACTGGTACTCATACAATCCTATTTAAATTGAATTGTAGTATAAACAAAACAACAACAAAAACATCAGGCATACTAGGGAAAGGAAACTGGGGAGTTGGTAGCCCTTTAGATAAAAAAATTGCCCATTCACGGCCGTTCCCAATATTCCGTCTATCTCCGTTGTGGCATACTTGAGATAAAAATCGTAACTATCGTTGACTTTTCTGTCCCAATAAACTTATCGACGTTATCTCATTTTATCCGTACACGCTGTCAGTCAATGGGACGACGTATAGCTTACCAGCGATAAAAGTTTGTATGGAAATTTCAATTCACGCGTCCCAATATAAGGCGATAAGAATGACTTATCGGGTATATTGGGACAGCTTCAGATTATTTACAGTTAATTACTGATAGTAGAAGGTAGTAATTTATTTCTATCTGTAGATAGTATGTTGGGAACGGCCGTAAGTTATATTCCAATGCTCTCTGTCGATAGGTTATTGAAATATAAGTAAGCGTAAAAGGATAGATTTGTGTATCGCTAGTAAGTTGAACTAAGGAGACATAGGTTATTGAAAACGGCCGTAAGGCACTGAAGCCTGACATAATGCTTACAAAATTATTTTAATTTTATAGGTGAACATATCGATTTAAACTAGTTTGTAATTATAAGAGGTAAGGCGAGGGCAACAAAATAAATATTGTCATTATATTAAAAAAATATGTACTTATTAACACAAATATGTACTTAGTAAAACCACACTCGCACAGAATACAGGCGTGAAGTAACGGCCTAGTGCACTGTGTTTCGCGAAGCTTAGTATCAACCGAAGCCCATTTTATTTGCATAAAGCACAAACAATTAATTACTTCTTTTATACTTTGTAAACAAAACCAAACTAATTACTACATTTGCGATTAGATATAAAGAGTCCCTTAGAATTTAATAAGCCAGTCACATTCGATAGAGCGTGTACAACAATGGGATTCTCGAAAGCAATCGCCGGCAGACAATAGTACCAAGTTCCCGTGGGACACTATTGATCCTGTCGCTAAAGGAATCGGATCTACGTATAATGTAACTCCCACCAATGCGAATTGTAAAAAACAGAATTAATATGGCAAGATTACTCCCACGTTTAAAGTAAAAAGTACAACAAAGGAATTCTTCGCAAGGCTTTTTAATTTACCTTTTTATATTGTAAGAAGGCTGACATCCTTGCCTACTTTTTGTACAATAAGATACCCTATAATTTAGAAGATAGACAATTTAACCATTCCTGTACTGAAAAAACAAACGACTACCGTGACCATGTCTCTAAATAAATTCTGGGATATTTTCTTTTAATATTGACGCAAATATATACCCCTAAAATATAATAGCTAAATCCCCTGAGTCTGTAGAATGAAAAAAAAATGTCCTAGATAACCAAGAGGTTACCATAGTTCTGTTGATATATATAAAAGGACTATAAAAAATTCGAAAATGTAAAAGACCATGTTAATGATTGATAATGAACATGACCAAATTAAAACAAAGTTAAATTCGTTATAATACAAAATTTCGTATATTCGTCTCATTCCACTTTTATAAATATTGTAAAGAAGTTGTGAAAGTGGAGTGCTCTGGTCGGAAGAAAAATTTGCGCACCATATGCCAGTCGCAACCACAGCCAGAGCTTCCCAAAGCCAACGCATCCAAAATACTCACATAGTGTTTGCTCAATACTTAGTTCAGCACAGTATCTGCTCCGAAAAACACCAACGACCTTCAGACGTAGCTCCTCTCGGCACGCCGGTCGGCAGCAGACTAACTCCCGCAGCCAACAACTAACTACCACGTGACACGTATTTGTAGTGTGACAAACGTCATAAAATAGGTGGAGATGAATCACAATGTCAGTACTTACAGAGAGGACATTCGGTAAAACGAACTCACGACAAGAATGTATTATATATATATATGAAGTGATATATATATCACTTCACACTATACTTAACACCTGGTGCAGGTTACGCTCGTTTGTCCTCCTTTTCCATAAAAAAATCATAGATGGAAGTATATCGATTAACTTCACATTGTCGTAAAATTATGTCGGCATGCGTATCGAAAACATTTCACATCTCATTTGACATCACATGCTCTTACCACTGAGCTAGCAGTTCGAGTTTTTTTTAATGAAAATAAGGAACGAGACGAGCAGGACGCTGATGGTAATTGATGCGCCCCGACTCTTGAAAAACCCCAAAAATTCTGAGTGGCACTACAACTACGCTAGTCACCTTGAGAGATAGGATGTTAAGTCTCATTTGCCCAGTAATTACACTAGCTACGGCACCCTTCAGACCGAAACACATGCTTACACATTACTGCTTCACGGCAGAAATAGGCGCCGTTGTGCCAAGTACCACAAGAATTATAATTTCAGAATTGAATTCTCTTTTTCAATACAATTATTGAACATTACAACGTGTGTCTCAATTTGTGCTTGTAATTGTACCGATGGATATCAGAGGCGGATGTGGTCGAGGAGTCCCGGTGACAGTTCCGATTGAAATAGACACCAATAAATACGTCATGACAACTGATCCGACTATTGTCGTATACAATTTTGTTCACAATAATTTTGGTAGCTAAAGCATGAAATTTAACAATTTAGTAATCTAAAATAGTTGTTACCTTTATTAGGAGGACAAACGAGCATAAGTGTCATCTGAATTCTGCTTATAATTTCATACAATACCAGAGATAAATTTCACGAGCTAATCTTTGAGGTTAGGAGTGACAACGTCTAATCATAGCTATAAAACGGAAAAAGGAAAGGAGTATGTTTAGGCTTTGTTTAGATGTGTAAAGGCGACTGATAGAAAAACAAACTTTTATGCTTTTATGTAAAAAAAATATTGCAATTGTCAATCGAGTTACTTTGCTGAAATCTATAATTAACTTTATTCAGCTTTTGGTCGTAGTCGTATAAGTGAACTGAGAGCCTACCATCAACTTTTAATAAGCGATGCGAATCCGATGCAGTTCAGTTTAGGTACCCAAACTGAATCACTAAAATCGCACCATGAAGTGCCTTTACTGAATGGCGTTTGGATCGCTTAAGAAGAATGAACGAAATAAAATTGCGTTTCGAAACCTAAAATGATATGATTTTAGCCGGGTTTTTGCGTACTAAAAATACATTTTAAAATTGCGCAATTGCGTCAAATTATAAACCATTAAGACATTTTTTATACTTATTAAATTATAGCAATATAAATAAATATAGTTCTTTAAATTACAAATTAATGTGTTTTCGTAAAAATAACGAGATAATGAACGCACCTACATTGATGTTTGATTTGACAGGACCACAGAGTACATTTTTTTTATTCGTTCTTGCGAACAGGCTATAGCCCGGGCCCTTACTGCCTCGTCTTTAGTATTTTCATTTTTGGTATTTATTTTCAGTATTTTGTTTTAAAAAAAAGTCCAATAAAGTATTCTCATCTCATCTTTAATCAATAAAATTTTTCTTTTCTATGTTTTCACTATTTTTTAAAAGTTATTAACAACACGATTCACTTTCCTGTCAGGAAGTAGCAACTTTTTTCGAATCGGTCACTTTGACAAATAAGCTATCCAGTTTGGGTTGAAATAACACCTCATGGTACGAATGAATGAACGAACTAAATCAGTTTGCGATTCAGTTGAAATCATTTATGACATTCAATTGACATCATTGCGATTTAATCACTTGATTTGACGTCAATCTAAATTAGATAGCTCTAATCACGTCGTGGTACGAAATAGCAAAGCAGTTCATTTTAGGTTGTCAATTGAATCGCAATAAGAGTTCATGGTACTACAACTTACATAATGTTAGTTTGAAATATAAAAACTCAGTAGAATAACGTGAAAGGGGTTTTTTCCCGGTTTGGAAGCGTTTTCTGTTTGTATGTTCCACAAGAGCAATTTTGAGTTGAAGGCATAATGGTTGAAGAGATAATTACAGTTTTTGCAAAGAAGTTCTAGGGGTACGTATATATAATAATAAAATGTTAAAATTACAAGTACATATTTCATTGTCACATTAAATTAATATCTACACAAAATATACAATAGGTAGACAAAGTCAAACACAAGATTATAAAAATTCACAAATTTAAAAAGTCAGATACCGCATAGAAATTGTATTTATTTAGCCATTCATTTTGTTTTGTCCAGTAACAATTGGGCACTGTACTCTCGAAATTGTTGAGTACGTCTACCGTCCACAAACAATCCAGTTAGGCAGGTCCAATTTCGTGAAAGAGGTCATTTGTTGAATCCAACTCGGATCAAAAAGTCCTCGTCCCAAATACCACAGTGTCTGAAGACGAAGGTTTTTAACCAGTGTGTGTTGCCAGTGATGGTTTACGATACGCAAACGGTGTCGCTAACTATGAGCCTGATGAGAAAGCTCATAGTTGCTCAGAGGGCAATGGAGAGGGCTATACTCGGAGTTTCTCTGCGAGATCGAATCAGAAATGAGGAGATCCGTACGAGAATAAAAGTCACAGACAAAGCCCAAATGATTAGAAAACTGAAGTTGCAGTGGGTAGAGCAGTGGACGTCGTCCGGCTAATGATAATTTGTCAAGGACAGGATATTTAACATTTCTATAGTCTTGGGAAGTTTATTAAATTTTTGAATACACATGGCATGAAAATTTTTGGTAGGTATACAAAGTAATCCTGGGTGTTTTCCTAATGTGAGTGGTGAAAATATATTTATATGGAATGAGAGGTCGACCAAACCGGCATCGTGTGCAAAGAAGTCTCCCACTTGTAAGCAATTACTTCATAAAAAAATTGTACCTAAACCAAATTGAATATCTACAACTGTGCCTTTAAACTGAAACAAACTGAACTAAAGTTAAGAAATCTTTTGAACAACACAAACATAGCGCAAAAAGCTATTTATTCTCCTCATAATGTTTCAATACCAAAAAATAATACAAGAATCAAGAACTGTCTCATCGCTAAAGTAATTTCGCCTTTGAACTGTCAACCTTAAGGCTTATTGTTTGTCGTCGGGATTATCGAAGAGAAATTTTATTATTGCGTTATTGTTGTATGATCTATTTTAGGTCGATGGAGTGAAGTATATCGCGTCGTTCTCCATTATGTCACTTTATTTCTGCCCGAGAGGAGATTAAGTAAATATTTGCAATTAAAATATTGTGCGTTGATCCGTAAACTTAGTATGTAAATTTAAGCTGGCGCGGTGAGTCGCAAAGTTTGACAAAATTAATAATTGATGTGCGCCCGTGGAATATTATATTATTATTTATACAATTAAACTTTATTCATATAAGACTAAACTAAATGCTTTTTAATTAATCATCATTATATTGTATATGTTTTAAATAACTAAATCTGAATGTTCGGAAAAAGTAGAGCTCGTGAGAAGGACATACAAGAAACTGAAATGGCTTTTAAACAATGATCTTGTAAAACCTATATTATTAATATAAGACCTTAATTAAATACCGTCTTTAAACATTGCTTATGCTTTGAACATGGTAAATTGGTAGAAAGTAAAAAATATTTTTTTCTGTATATTATTTCTTGTAAGGTAAGATATATTTGTTTAGTTGGAGTAGAAGTTTTTATTATCTGTATATTTCTGCCATCTTAGAAGGTTATTGACTGCTATGAAGAAATGTTATGCCATAGCGATAGAACCTGGAGACCTGAGGGGCTCAATGTTGTAAAATAATCGCGGAAATCATGGTATACGTTTGGGGCCAGGTCTGGTACGAAGGATGTTTTCACACGGCTCGAGACCGTTATCTTCGTGCGATTCCTTTATTTCTATGGCGGTTCAACATGGTAAGGCAAACTTTGACGCGTTCTACTCAATGGGCAGTATAAACATGGGACACATTTTTCAAGCTTTTGTGTTTTACTGTTTTAAAACAAATAGTCACATGTCAATATTGTTGGTACACTAAGATCGAATCATGCCGCAAATTTCTTGATAGTTTGATACGAATCAGCTTTTACCATCGCATTCATTCATCATTATTTACCCCAGTTGCTCTTCCTCGAGGTTCATTCTTCAAGTCAAAGTGTCCTTTAGCCATATCATCCCCAAACACAACATTGATATCGCGAGCTATTTTTGCTGCATTAGTTTCACCAACCTGTTTTATTAACTCATGTGTTTTCACGCTATAAGTCGTAATCAACCTTGCTTTAACAATAAAAATACAATTGAAAGAAATTTTAAGCATTTTTTAAATCTAGAATGTTCTATCATGTGAAAAAGTTTGAATTTGTAATCTCCAAACAAGATTTTATTAGCAATAATTACAGGTTCAAAGAATCTGCTATATATATTCATAGAGACATAAAGTCGAAACTAAAGGCTTAAAAGGAATTTATACATTTTTTACTTTTGTTAAAAAATTATTGGTTTTTTGCCGGTTTGTCTGTTTGTCTGCGTGTTTGAGCAAGCTAATCTCGCAAGCACTTAAATCAATTTGCATGTCGTTTACTCTGATGCATTGTGTCAAAATTCCCGCAATACCCAGCGTTCATTTCAATGAATTCCTAAAAAAGTAAAGTTTACTGAAATAATACGCACTATTGTACCGACAAACTTTCGAAATACGAATCTTTGTATGTGTATTTGGTAAAGTCATGATTCGTAGTTTACTTTAAATATTTTTGTATTTTTCTTCCTTACCTACTAAACTGCACCGCTTTAAAAAGATTTTTATGAGAATAATAACAAAGACGAAGTAGGGTTCCGTGCAAAAATTAAAACCATTAAATCAAAATCGATGGCCTCAATACAGCTTCCCAAGGAGTAGGTCTCAAAATGAACATGGGCAAGACAAAGATCATGTCTAATGCCCATGTCACACCTACTCCCGTAACAGTTGGGAACTGTACTCTCGAAATTGTTGACGAGTACGTCTATCTTGGACAAATAATCCAGTTGGGCAGGTCCAATTTCGGGAAAGAGGTCGTCGAATCCAACTCGGGTGGGCAGCGTTCGGGAAGCTCCGTAAAATCTTCTCGTCCAAAATACTACAGTCTCTGAAGACGAAGGTTTTTAACCAATGTGTGTTGACAGTGATGACATACGGAACACAGACGTGCAATGGAGGGGGCTATGCTCGGAGTTTCCCTGTGAGATCGAATTAGAAATGAGGAGATCCGTAGGAGAACCAAGGTCGCCGACATAGCCCAAATGATTGCGAAACCGAAGTGGCAGTGGGCAGGGCACATAGCTCGGCGGGCAATGGAGGGGGCTATGCTCGGAGTTTCCCTGTGAGATCGAATTAGAAATGAGGAGATCCGTAGGAGAACCAAGGTCGCCGACATAGCCCAAATGATTGCGAAACCGAAGTGGCAGTGGGCAGGGCACATAGCTCGGCGGACAGATGGCCGTTGGGGCAGTAAGGTCCTCCAACGGCGACCACGTACCGGAAGGCGTAGTGTTGGTAGGCCGACACAAGATGGACCGACGATCTGGTCAAGATTGCCGGAGTAGGATGGATGAGGGCAGCGCAGGACCGATCGTCATGGCTATATTTGGGGGAGGCCTTTGTCCAGCAGTGGACGTCTTCCGGCTGAAATGATGATGAGGATGATGATGAATCAAAATCTAATTCAACTGTCAGTATGCCACGTAAATGGAATCTACGCGGCCATAGTCGAGGGTCCGCGATTATGTCGCTCATATAATGTAATGCTCAAATGAAACACACCAGTTTTATGGCTATATTTTACTAGGAAACTATGGTGGGTATGAATATGGGTTTTTTTATGAAAGTAAGGGACGAGACCAGCAGGACGTTCATCTGATGGTAATTTATAAAACCTACCCATTACAATGCTGTGCCGCTCAGGGTTCTTGAAAAACCCAAAAATTCCACCTTTGCCCAGTAATTTCACTAGCTACGGCGCCCTTCAGACCGAAACACAGCAATGCTTACACATTACTGCTTCATGGCAGAAATAGGCGCCGTTGTGGTACCCATAATCTAGCTGGCTTCCTGTGCAAAGGAGCCTTCCACTGGTCGGTAAGCTACCAAACTAGACACCATACAGACACAAGAGTTATGATGCGTTCCAGTTGGTCGCCCCACCAAATTGGTTGCGCAACCAAACGGACACCAGGTGAGTAACTCCCTATAGAGCTGTATATATTTCTTAGTAGTGGCGACTGGTTGCGCCATCGTAGTGTCCCGTTGAAATATATCCCTTAGGTTGTAAAGGATCTTAATCCAGCGGTTCATAGTCGGAAGGTGGAAATGCTTGTATGGGAAATATTTATATTTCTTTCCGTGTTGTGTGTATAAGTATCTTAAAGCAACCATATAGCTTGGAATTTAGATATATTGTGAGAAATGCGTCTACTATTTAGTTGTCCTTTATTTCTGTGACAATGAAAAGTTTTTATTTAAGTATTGTTTAGTATATTTTTCTGTAAAGATTCTAACTTTGTGCTATCTCATAAATAGATACTAAAATATAGTCATGTGGCTTCTTATAATTAAGTTTAACATAGCAAACAAAACAATCATCTGAAACGTTGTAAAACTACGGTTATAATCGTAAACAAAGTTAAATATTTATTAGCTTAACCCTCACGTGAAGCCGTACTGAAGGTTCGCTTTATTATAGTTTACTTAACATTGATACGAAAGGTTTCATCTGTAACCTAATCAAAACTAATTATAAACAGGTAATTGTATTTTAATTACAAAAACCGTGAATATTGATCTGATGCGGTTCATATACCGAGCCAATGAAGCGTTAATATTGAGGTGCTTTTTGTGGCTAAGGTAGGAAGATGAGTAAGTTGTAAGATTGTCTTTAGGCAAGTCTCTAGTAGAGGGATTGTGTATTATCGCGTGCGTAGGAAAATGTATGTTATATTATTAAAATTGCAAAATCTGTTATGGCTGAAGGTTAAAACTTAGTATCCCGTAGCACGAATTATGAGGTAAAAAATAATGTAGTTGATAGAGCTTTAGTACACGATTATAATGATACCACTCTTATTACAAGATAATGCACCGTTTTCAAGAAAAAAACGAAAAAAATTCTAACCTAATACAGGTAAATCACGTAAATAAACACTAACGACATCGCGGCGGGAGGCTAAAAACTGTCATGAAATGATTTTGGTTTCTTCGTAAAATATTAGGGCAGGCACAGCGTTTAAGCCCATACGGCCATAAATTGTATGAAAAACAGTGAAATGAAATGTAAAATGATGTACCTGAGATTCCGAGGCGCGATAGTCTGCATCTGAGGCCCCCGCTTATCCTCTAGGAACTCCTGGTGCTAAGGTGCGTGTTACTTCCTCTCGGCGTGTGTATGATAAGGGTTTTTGCGTTGAGTTTGATTAGATCGTTGATCACAGATGAAGTCTGATTTTACTTATTTTATTAAGCATAATATATTATGCGTATATTGCGAATTGCGTGTGAACTATGGTACTCGGTGACAATTTTTTTTTAATTTCACTCTTTTTTGGAGACTTTGCCTCGCATCCGCCAGCTTCAAGTTTTCTTTCATCGATTCACATTGGAAGTTTTCTTGTATGTTCTACTTCAAAGTGTTTTTATTTATTTTAAGGTAGGGAAACAAATCACGTTACAAAAATGTACAACACGAGAATTTTGATATTTGATATGGTTAAGATAAATGTAGGTTAATAAATATATACAACAAAAAAATTGATGAAAACTATTATTTTCAGATAAAATATATTAGGTACTATAAATTATTTACAATTTAATATTATTGCTATAAATAACGGTGACAATTTCGGTTATATTATACGGCGCAAGAGACAACTGTCATTAGATTTGCCACTCAGATGACAATGCGTCTGTTGTCTACGGTAGGTCTTTATGATTTTTTTCTTTCTACAGGAAATCGTCTGCACTATAATATGCTATAACCAAATTACAAGAAAAGAGAATCGATAATCGCGGCGCATCCAGAAAAAAATCATAAGTTTATGTTGACGGGGATCGCACTGATAGCATGAAAATTGCAAAAATATTAGAATTTCAAAGAAATTGTAAAAAAATTCGTCAATTATAGTGTGACGTTCATTCAACTGAGAGATGTTATGGTTACTAACTTTGATAGTTCCAGCTCACATATAAATTATTTTTTTTTAAATATGTGTTAAAGAAAAAGATCTATGTACTTAAATATCACTGATATATAGATATATTTTAAACTCACAGCATATATTATGATAATATAATTACAAAATCTCATATATTTCAGACATTTATTAATAAAGATTTCGTTATAGAAAGAGTTACCTTAATCTTACTAGTTATATAACGTTTCGCCCTCCCTTAATTCAGTAGAAAGACAAATCATGCCTTTTTTAAACATGATTTCAAGCCGATTTCATTTACCAACGTAAAATGTATAAATGTTACATTAAGTTTTAAAATATAAACATCGTTTCATAGTTCTAAACTTGGATATCTCCAATATGCTTCTACAACAAGATCCCATATAATGTTCAAAACAAAATATGGAGGTTTTATTGTTACTTAGCATATTTTTATGAAAAAAAAAAGAACCCCGCTGAGTTTCTTGCGCCTGTTCTACTCAGGTGTGAGGCATACTTTTTCGAATGTTTGGTAGTTTTTGACTTTCAGTAAGTGTTTTTATATCAAATTTTTAATAAAAATATTTGAATTTGAATTTGAATATGATCATTAGATAATGTGATCACAGATTAAATTAGAAAACTTCAATATTTTTTTTTACAATTTGGCCGAGGATATTTGGTCAGCTCTAGCACAGGCTTCGGTCTAATTGGGCTGCCAGTTGCAATCACCAGCCTTAAGTTTTAGTCTAATGCTTTGGTCTATAAATTATAGTGTAAATAGTGTACCATTTTTTTAAAGTCTCTAAAAATTAAAAATTAAGAAAAAATAAGATGTCGTAAGCATGGTCAACTTATTTGATCCTAAAACTTCCATTCAGTTAAATCGATATAGTTAGTTCACTTACAGTGGCTTCTCAATCAGTCTGCTCTAGAAGTTCAATCAAGTTAGAATCGTAAATCTTTGACATATTACAGTTGAAGCGAGATGATGCGAGGGAAACGATTTATGAGACTTGTACTTTTTGTAAATTGTACTTTTTATTTGGAGTCTAGTGCATCATTTATAAAATACTTCTTCTTTTTACGATATAGGGAATAGGCGAATGGGAGTCTATATTATTAATATTTATACTAGCTGACCCAGCAATCGTTGTATTGCCGATATTAAAATCGCGATACAAAAGTAACTGTTGATCGTAGATGGGTGAAAATTTGAAGTTGTATGTATTTTTAATGCTGACTCATAATCAAACAAATTTAAAAAAAATGTCAAAAAAAATTAAAAAAAAATCGTGTGGACCACACTTAACATTTAGGGGGATGAAAAATAGATGTTGTACGATTCTCAGACCTACCCAATATGCACTCAAAATTTCATGAGAATCGGTCAAGCCGTTTCGGAGGAGTTTAAAGTTTAACACCATGACACGAGAATTTTATATATTAGATATTTGCTTTAAAACGTCAATGGGGCAATACCACTAATCCATCTTGTTCCGCTAGTGCATTAAAATCGCCTGGAAACAGAACGGTAATCATCTGGTTGAGTATAAAGAACCACTCAAACAGCTCTGTGCTCGTACGCCATCACAACATATTGTAAAACAAAGTCCTCCACCGCGTCTGTCTGTCTGTCTGTTCGCGATAAACTCCTGCATCGTGGAAAAAATGAATAGCGTGATTCTCGAGGAAGGTTTAAGTATATGACTTGTTTTTGTATACATTTTTGCATTCTTCTTCTTCGTCGGATTACTCTTGACAGAGCAGTCGTGGTCACGTCGAACGACGAACGATTCTACGCCAGTTATCCCTGGCTGTTGCTTCTCTGGCACATGTGTTGAGGGGAGTATTGGTTAGGGCTTTGATCTGGTCTGTCCAGCGCATAGGGGAGCGTCCTCTTGACCTACTGCCGTTGACCTATATAACAAATACCTATATAACAAGTCTCTCTATGGCATGCTCTCCACGTCGCGTGATATGTCCGAAGTATCTGAGGATACGGGCTCTGACTATAGATGAAAGCCTTTCTTTCACCTTGAACTCTTCAAGTATCGAGACATTTGTGCGGCGTTGTGTACAAGATACTCGTAGCATTCGTCTCCAACACCACATTTCTAGTGCGTCAATCCTTTGTCTCTCTCGTTCTTTGACTGTCCATGTTTCGGCACCATATAGTAGTATGGGAAACACTAGAGATCTTACTAACTGAACTTTAGTAGCTTTGGTGATATTCCTGTCCCGCCATATCCTCGTCAACTTCTCCATTGCAGATCTGGTAATAGCCATTCGCCTTCTAATTTCGTCTTCCGAGCCACCAGTATTAGCGACCAGTGATCCTAAGTATATGTATGACTGTACAACCTCGCAATTAGCAATCTCGACTATATCTGGTGCAGTGTTTTGACTTCGATCGACAATCAATTTTTGCATACATTAATGATATTTGTTGGAGGTGTCGGAAAAAATAAGCCGTCCGGGAGCTTTCAACGAAAACGCTGTCTAAGCCCTTTGAGATATAACAAAATAATGTATAATGAAATTGTGTATCTTAAATTCTTCGTTCTAAAGATGTCACATGGCTGAGATCTCTTTGTAGTACTATATCCATTTTAGTTCTCAAAAAATTGGCAATTATAAAGCGGTAATGTAAAAATTTATAAAATCATTCCTTTCCGATGGCTTTAGACTACAGTATTTCTGAATACATGTGTACATCATTTTTTTCTATTGACAGAACATCTAGTTTATTATGAAAGGTTCCGCAATCGACACTATCTTATAAGATTTAACTGTACTACTGCATAAATCTGCAGGTAATATAACCCTCTGGCCAGATCTAAGGATACTCGCCGTTAGCTGAATATTTTTGTTTATGGAAAAGGAGGACAGGAGGACACCGCCGCCCTCATTCTCTTGCAACAGCAGAGGAATCACAGGAGCGTTGCCGGCCTTTAAGGAAGATGTACTCGCTATTTTGAAGGTACCCATATCGTATCGGCCCGCAAACACCGCAAGGAAGCTCATTTCACAGCTTTGTAGTACGTGGAAGAAAGCTTCTTAAGAATCACACAGTGGAGGATCGCCACATATCCAGATGGTGGGTATTCTATCCTAATATGTGACGAATAATATATTTAATATCAATATATTTTTTTTATAAAGTGATCACACAACAGTGATCAGCAGAACAAACAAGAGATCTACTTCGTTTTCACATTATATTTTTAATTTCCTACCTAATACTATTATAATAATTGTACGGTTTAGATTTTGAAATTTAAATTGTCAAAACTGTCTTAAACCGTAGTTTTAAATTATGAATGCAAGTGGTTAATTGTAATTGAATTAACTTCTATTCATGTTCTTACTATTTACACAAATTTGCATATAAAGAGCATAATTTGTTAGTTGCCCAAATAAATAAATAAATACTTTCATAAAAATAATATGTTTTTGAAGTAATCATTTTTTTAGGCACGTTGGGCACTGAACTTGCGGGACATTGTAATGTCATGTTATTGTATTAGTAAAATTATTTGTACAATATTATATATTTGTAGATAATAATCAAGTGCAATACCTAAAATTTTAATTACTTAATAAATGCTAAAATATTTTTCTAATAAAAATTCCTTCTCAAATAGTATAGTATTTTCTACTAACCCTAAAATTATATTTATAAGTACTACAATGTTTTTAATTTTAAAGGCAGCCATTTGGCTTTTCCGTGTCGTTTTCCATCACTTTGATGTTTTTAGCGGGTAGCCAACTGTTTTATGATGTACAGATAAACTGATAGACAAACAGACGAATGGACTCAGTTATAATGGACCCAAAACCAGATTGAATGAATGCGTGATGAAATCGCCAGTCTCTCAATTGCTCGAAGGTACAATGAAATTCAATTTCAGATTTAAACATTGAGCGTTTGTGTTGTACTTAATTACACAAACAAGATACAGTTTTTTTAAATAAAATTCATATTATATAAATTAAAATTCAATATATATATAGACTTGCACTTAAGAAATAAAATGCCTTTAATTTATTTACAATCAGAAAAAAATAATTTATGAAGCCAACAGATAGAATAGAAGGCATAAAAGGCATTTATTTTCTCATAATTGATTCCTTTAGAATTCTTTTTGATATCATTTCTAATATACTAGATACTACTACCGCTTCGGAAACAAATGCCGCTCTGAAAGAGAGGAAGCGTCGCAAGAAGCTGTCCTAGCATTCTTTTTTTGCGCTCTTTTTAATAAAATATACAATAAAAAGAATAATTAAAAACTATAGTTACTATAATTTTGTGGACAAATGCTTAATGAATCTTCAAAACCACATTACGTCTATGTTGAGGAATCAAACAATAACACATTATAAATTATTAATTAGTTATAAATTATTAACTGCCATAAAAATATCATCAAAAGCCGCTATTTTGTCACACCAAGCCATCGTTATACTAGATATTTAGCAATAAAGGCGATAATGGCAGGAAATTAATCCGGACAAGATTGGAGGAAAGTGTGACAAAAACATTTTATGAAGTCATGATTTATTGAGATCATTATATCGAAGTATAAGAGAATTCAATGTTCAAGGTTGTTTGGATGGTGGAAAGAAATTGCCTTAAGAAAATTTATTGAAGTAGGCGTTACTTTGCGAAAATCCATACTTATCAGACTCAGTGAGTCTCGTGCCAGAGTTTGGCGAGTCAACATCTCTTGAGGATGCCTCGTGTTGAGGCGAAACACGTGTCTAATTGTTAAAGGACAAATATTGGCGGAATTAACACTAAAGGTAACTTTTTGGTAACACAAATTGATAACACAAAACATTTGGAAAATAGTTTTTACATATACTACTAGCTGTTTCCCGCGGCTTCATCCGTATTTACCAGTGTTACTATATTTGTTGGTGTTTCAATGCTGCCACATGAATATACATATACAAAACAATCATATATTTATTAAAGTAGGCGTTACTTTGCGAAAATCCATAATTATATCCTCAGGACATGTTAACTCGCCAAAATCTGGCACGAGACTCAAGACACTGTGTCTCGGCAAACACGTGTCGAATTGTTTATAAGACAAATATTGGCGGAATTAACACTAAAGAAAACTCAAAACATTTGGATAATCATATATCTGTCATCGCTCGTAAGAAAGTGTTTTCTACGCCTGATCTAGCAAATCTGACTATCAAAATGTCTTTTCATTTTGCAGATTAATATATGGCCCCTGACACAAATAATGTGGCTTTCCATTGGTAACAGAAGTGTCAAAATTGGTTCAGTAAATTCAAATTCAAATAATTTATTTCTCAAAATAGGATAACTGGATCACTTTTTGAAGTCGTAAGAAAATACACAAATAATAGAATAATACATACCTATTATAAATTAAAATATGCAGACCTTAAAATTATTTACATTGCTTTAATCCCATGACCTTTTACCTGTTATATAATCTTTAATTGTATAATAAGATTTTTTTTAAAGTTTCTTTTCTATTTATCAAATATTTTAAACTTTTTTAATTGTTGTTGGCAAATTACTTCAGGGATTTTTTTTATAAAAACGGATACGTTGACCCCTAAATGATTTGTCTATTTTCGTAAGCCTTGTGTGAATCAGAGCGAGATTATGTTTATTTCTAGTGTTATAGTTATGAATGTCACTGTTTTTATAAAAGTAGATCCAGAGATTACCCCTACAACCACACAAGAAACCTGACCTTTATAATTAGTATTAGTACAGATTGAACGACAAAAATTGGGCGACATTATGTACTTAGAATGTTCACTATATTTCGTAGAACTAAATGTATTATGTTAGCAACCAACTTCATAAGCAAGAGGACAATTCAGTTTTTTTTTTGTATATCTGCTAACTCTATCTCTGTGATTTACGGACCGTTAAGAGAGTGAGTTTTTTTAGGGTCGTATCCCACTACAGTTTAGATTACAAGTACTAAAATCAATAAGTATAGTGCTGATTACAATTACCTTGTTGACAAGTGATGACAGGAACTCGGAATGTTCAACCAAGATCCTTCGATATGCGGGGACTTGTTGGTGATAATCTCCAAAACTCCATTTGCAGAGAACTAAGTCGTACCTAACTAACTAACCAGTGGGAGCCTCCTTTGCACAGGATTATGGGTACCACAACGGCGCCTATTTTGCGACGAGCGCAATTGTAGTGCCCCTGAGAATTTTTGGGCTTTTCAAGAATCCTGAGCGGCACTGCAATGTAATCGACAGGGCGTATCAAATACCATCAGCTCAACGTTCTGCTCATTTCATCACGTATTTTCATAAAAAAATATATTTCTGCCATGAATCAGTAATGTGTAAATATTACTGTGTTTCGGTCTGAAGGGCGCCGTAGTTAGTGAAATTACTAGGCAAATAAGGCTTAACATTTTATGTCTCAAGGTGGCGAGCGCAATTGTAGTGCCGTTCAGAATTTTTGGTTTTTCAATAATCCTGAGTGGTTCTGCATTGAAATGGGTAGGGCGTATCAATTACCATCAGTTGAACGTTCTGCTCGTCTCGTCCCGTATTTTTATAAAAAAAAACTATAACCACAAATAACAACTCTGTGTTGTACGTGTTTATAAAAGTCCAGATGGCAACTCTAGATTGGTTTAGAACTTGACACAAATTCTACCTCTGCGGTTGCGGTTTTCATAACTACTCGTAGTTTATTACTTTATGTTTTACTTACGCTCCAGTGAAACAGGCCATAACTTCTAAAGTTTTCTTCGTGCTGCAATGTTTTCTATTTATCCGCTATTTGCGGTTACAGAAAATGTTAAAAGACGCCATAAGTTTTAAACATATATCTTGGATATAAAATCACTTCCGAACGAATATAGAAGTATTTTAGCTGATAATTCGTGGAATACTTACAAAGACAGTCGTAACTGTTGTTATACAAAAGTTTCACAAATTGAGACCTAAAAGTCCAACATGCAGGTTCCACCATTTTCATATTTTCGGTTTTCTTAGATGTCAAAATAAGCATCGAGGCATCCAACCCTCAAATAATACCTAACTTGAATATATCTGCTAAGAGATAGTTTTCCTCTTCAGGGTGATTTTCAAGGAACTTTGTTCCACGCATAAACTATCCCGCATATCAGGATCTACCTTTAGGTATATGTACGCTTTTTAAAGGTCCAATGTCGTATAGTCCTCAAAACACCGCGAAATAAAGATGATTCCATAGTTTGTTGGCGGTGTTTTCAAGAGGATAATCTGTTCTGCTATTCAATTAAAATAATTAGTTCAAATTCCCGTACTTTTATCCTAATCGATTTAATTATTTTGAGGGGAGGCCTTTGTCCAGCATTGATCGTCTTTCAGCTGTTAAGTAATCGTAATATATTCATTCTCTTTTTTTCTATTTCATCATAAACAAACTTTTGTCTGAAAACGTTTGAGATCCTTAGTATACTCCGTTACAAATCTACAGAAACAGACAACCTTCTACATAGTAATGTCTAATGCCGACATCGGGAGCAGGAAGCGAGATTACTGTCGACTGAAGTCCCGTAATGAGACGTTGCAACATTTGATGACAGTATACCAGCAGTGGACCTATTACCATTGGGATCTTATCGTGCTGTATCAATGTTTAGTCAATTAGAACATTGTTACTAACGCATATAATCCTTTTGTTTGATGGGTTCGATTCGGTGGTGTTCGATTTTCATATCATTATCATCATCGCTATGATTTCGTTCTTCATCATATTTACCATCTTCATAGTTATCGATGGTTCTAATGCTACATCATTCAGTCGCTTAAAACGGTTTCAAACGCTTCAAAATATTTTTTACCACGTTCTCCAAATAATTCTACTGGTTTAATTCCTCACAACATCAATTTCCCTTTTTAGACTCTCATAACAGCGACGTTTTGGATTTTCTCTGATTGTTACAACACAGGTTGGCATACGTGGCCAACGCATTGTGGGATTTGCTCTTGTTGCCTTCCGCATTTTGGAGACCTTATTTTTAAGCACAATTCAAACCATGACATTTCCAAATACCTTTAAATTGAAGAGTTTATTTCATAATTTATGGAAATAAAACGACTAAAGAATCTGTTTGACTATGACATTAACCTAATCAAATGAATTTGAAATGGTAAAAGTTAAATTACGGTTAGATGGAGGCTTTGTAAATTGTAATGAGGTACGGTCATGGGATGATTATAATGCTATGTTTTGATGATGCAGAGTTCAAAGAGATGCTTGGCATACTTTATTCAAGTTTCTATACATCGTTTATAGAAATAGAATTCACTGACTATTTTAAAATAATTGTGCTTAAATAATCGCTTCATAAATAAGATACGCATACGATAAGCTTAGAAGATGAAGATGCACTGACAAATGATTACTTTTACATATAGATATAATAATAGTAATATTGACACACTTTTTAAACAAATTATCTTGCCCCAAGTTAAGTATATATAGCCTGTGTTATGGGTTACAAGACAATGATATATTTAATACAATATACTTACTTAAACATACATAAATTCATATAAACATACATAAATACATTTAAACATCCATGACTCGGAAACTAAACATCCATATTCATCATATAAATGCTTGCACCTACCGGGATTCGAACCCGGGACCTCAAGCTTAGTAGGTAGGATCGCTAACCACTCGGCTATACAGGTCGTCTATACAGATATAGAGCAGTTGTAGGGATGGTAGACAGTGATATTGATTTAAAATAATTTTTTTATGAAAATATAGGACGAGACGAGCAGGACATACAGCTGATGGTAATTGATACGCCCTGCCCATTACAATGCAGTGCCGTTCGGGATTATTGAAAAACCCCAAAAATTCTGAGCGGCATTACAACTGCGCTCATCACCTTGAGACATAAGATGTCAAGTCTCATTTTCCCAGTAATTTCAGACCGAGACACAGTAATGCTTACACATTACTGCTTTACGGCAGAAATAGGCACCGTTGTGGTACCCATAATCTGGCCGGCATCCAGTGCAAAGGAGCCTCCCACTGCTAAAATATGAACGTAAAATAAAGATATGGGACGGACAGTCATCATTGCTTGGTCAATCAGTAATTTTAAATGAAAACTTTTGGCGCTATCACTCTCCGCTATTTAACTATTGCTCGGGTAAAATCAGCCCGAACAGTTTTTGCATACATTTTTATTTAATTGTGTAAATATTATTCTGGTAAATTTTGATCTGACTGATCATGCTCCGTTTCAAACCGATTTTACCCTAACAAGTGTAACATAATTCAAATTGGCGCAATGGGCGCAACAAACTCAGCGGGCTTTTTTTTTTCATGGAAAAAATTTGTTTACAATGTAATATTGGCGTTCACTACATTCCCAATCTGTGGTATCATTATGAAAGTACTATATGTTATAGTAACCTTTACCACACAAACGTTTTCTTAACAATTTTTTTGAATAACGTAATACTTTTTTTTGTACATTTTCTGGGATCTTGTTGTAAAAGCATATAAATCGCCCCACACCGAGCGTAACAGTTCAGTTTCATTATAATAAGTTTTCACTTCAAGAATTTGTTTTTGTACATCACGACATGTACGTACTAGTAAACAAGGAATTTTGATTTGATTGTATTAGAGCAGGCCTTTATCCTGAGACAAGTAGATACAACCGTCAGCTGTTAAGGATATAAAACTATAAACATTATTAGGAACAAAAATAGACTTATTTAAAGTTTATGAACCCAACATGAAAGATGCGTACGAACTGAAAACACATTCTGCGAAACCACAGTACAAAAATTACAACAGTTATCAATTGATAAAAAAATACCGCCTCGTTGTTAATACCGTTAACATACTTGATACAATCTTAACTGGTTTGGATGTAATTGTTTATAAGGAATTGGAAAAAGTTCACAATGGGACTATTAAGCAATTAAAATGGTCGTTGACTTCTGTTTGGGAACTTCAAGATGCTACTGCTGGCGCCCACAACCACTTATATAATTAAATCATATTAATTTTACGTTCATATAAAGTTAATTAAGCTTAAAAAAGTCTTGCAAGGACCTATTGGACTATAATTCGTGATTTTCTTGAATATATTTTAAATCAAATCAAAACCACTGTATTCATTAATTAAATTACACTTATGAACGTCAAAAGTTTGTTTTTCTTTTTATATTTACCGCTGCTTAGGAAAAGGTTGAGCTTTATATAGAAGAAGCTTGCCACTCTTTTAAATCAACTTTTACAGCTTCATCCTTTCACAAAAGATTTTTCTATAAGTTTTTACCTAAATATAGACTTTGAGCTAGTTGAGAAACATTTCCTTTATGTTTTCAGGCAGCTTATTATACAATCTAACGCAATGGCCGATAAATGAATTATCGAGTTTACTTAGCCTTAGAAGTGGGCATTAATAGTTAATTTTTGTTTCTAGTATTGTTATTTGTAATATCTTTTGAAATGTATTGCCATTTTTATAAACATATACTAAATAATAATATATTGGTTGGAAACAGTCATAATTTAAAAAAAAATAAATGTAGAATTCTATCAGTTCTTTCAACATAAAAAAATATGTGCTTCACTGTAGCGTGGCTCTTGTCTGGTCGGTAAGCAACCAAAATCCGGAAATTCGATCCCATATTTATCTATATTATAGTACAATACTCGTGACTCTTAGTGACTCTCTTGGTCCCATACCATAAATTGCGCGGACATCTCTTTAACCCACGATTATTTTTTCCGTATATGGAATTTATTCGAAAATAATTGTATAGTAGGTACCAGTTTTTTTTTAATTTAACATAAAAATATGCATGGAAGAGAAAGAATTTATAAACATTTTTTCCGGAAATAAAATACACATTTCGGTTATCTGTTATAATACCATTCAACGCCAAATAACAATTTATTCTTTACACCCGCACTATATTACCATATTCGTATCTCATAGGTACCACATTCTAATGCGTACTTTGTCCTGACAGACAAGTATTATACAGCTAAAAGTACTTAACGAACGTTAGGAATTACTTTCCACTTTAAGAGGGGAAATTAGAGGGCGAAATTGTACTTTCGTATCAAAAAATCGGCAAGACATTTTCTCTTTTAAATGAAACACTTTTAAAAGATTAAAACGCGTGTAATTGTAACGGTTTTACATTAGTTTAATGCGTAAAAGTTACATTTTTATTTTAGTTAACCCGACGTTTCAAGACATTTCCAAATCTCGTTTTCTGGAGGACTGCAAATGAAATGAGTCAAAGATAGTATTTGTCATAGTTGTCATTATAAAGTTTAGCGCCATTTATTGCCTCAGAGGTGGTATTTGCGTTTTAATCCTTTAAAAGTGTTTTATTTAAATGTGTAACATCTCAGTCATCTCATCAGTTTCTCTTAAATCGAGTATTACGGAATTTTTCATCAGTTCTTTGAACATAAAAAATGTGTGCTTCACTATAGCGTGGAAAGTGGATGTAAATACTACGTAATAAGAGGCCGCACTACCTAAGTAAAAATTGAAATTTAGTTAAGTATGAAACGTGCAGTGATTTGACATATTGTAGTAATTAAAGTATGGCAATTGGCGACGAAGTATAATTCGGCTAAGTTTGAAAGCGAATAGTTGCTTATAACGTAGTGGATTTTGGCTATCTCCGTTTCTTACAAGATTATAGCCGTCATTTGTCAATGTATCAATGACTGAACGTCTCATACAATCGATGGAATCGCTTTTTTCTTAGAGAGTTTCGCCTAGCTGGTAGCGTGGCTGGTTATCATCTTACAAAGCAATCAAAATCCCTTTGCATAATTCTCTATATTATAATACAACACTCGTGACTCTTCATGCCATTATCCTAACGAGCGCCCCAACTAAACACTAACTAAACAATAAATAAGTGTTTAGCTGCGGGCTTGCGTGCCGCTGTACTGTCGCCGAGAGCTGACCAATCACACAGCGAGTTCCCGCGTAATTGCGGCGACTGCATCTGAAACGGTTCTGAATGATAGCGCATAATTTTTTATCATTAAAAAACCATTTATTTATATAATCAATCGAATAATAAATACTTAAAATATTAAACAATTCTTTTAAGTTACATATTATAAAAAATGGGTTTCCTGTTTAGTATAATATGCTTATATTATTAATTTCGTTTAACCTTCTTTTGCGATATTGATAAAAGAACTTTTAGTGCGTAAATTTAAAGGTTATGTTTTTTTTTACTTTATTAATTCGTTATAATTTAAAATTCATCTCTTTACATATTATATTGTGATTAAAATCATTTGTAAAACGATGAAAATTTAAATCTTGATTTAAAAGAGTGGCTATGAGTTTCTTGCTACTTCTTCTCATTAGTTCAACCCTTAACGAAGTAGCGGTCGATTCAATAAGAAAAAAAATTTTTTTTTGGACATTCATAAGTGTCATTTCCGTGACCCTACATGAATATAGAAATTTTGATTTGATTTGAAATTCTAGTCGAAATTATTAGGGTTTGGAAGAAGTTTCAAATATTACTGCTTGAGAAGAATAAATTGAGCAGATGAAGTCACATGGATAGCAGTAGTCATTTAAGTACTATAGTAATTTGAATGTATTTTATTCTCTCCTCCATAACTCAAGCGTTACAGCAACTACTTAGAGTACAGGGAACAAGTCATTAAGTACATTCCAGTGTAAGTTTAAAAGCCACATAGGTCCTTACGCGCGAATACTTTCAACTTTGGAGGGTAGTTTGAGTGCAATGCCTACTGAGACGGCGGGGTGCGGTGCGGCGGCATATCCAAACGAACCCGAATAGATTGCCACCTAGCGCGCACATTGGCTGCTTAGTGTGACCATGATTTATGGTGTATAAATTTTGAATTAAAATCATAAAGTTCATTTTGTTTTCCGTTTGTTTAATTTTATTATTTTATTATTGATTTATTAACAGACTCGCAACTTTTTTCCGAAGTACTCACTTATCATATACTAGCTTTAACCCACGACTTCATCTGCGTTGAATAGTTACCATGGGCAATTTTTTTTATCTTTTAGGATACTTTTCAAAAAGTACACATACAAACTGCTCTTTTCGCTGCTGGCAGCGCTCTTCTATGATACAGCGCATATCCCTTGTCATTGTGGAAAGTCTCTTTAATAGAATTCCCTGTGAACTATAATCTCCTATTTCATCCCCATGTAGGTCAAATTTTCAAAAATGCTCGAATTAATGTTTATAAGTTATTTCTTATCAAGTGCCTAAATACAAAGTTTCATGACTTTATATTCGTTAATTACGAATTTCCATACGAACTGCCATGTTCTATTTCAACTCCTCTATTTATTTATTTTGCAATAAAAGGTAGCCTATGTCCTTGTTTAAGCTTTAGTCTATCTCTGTAATAAATTTTATCAAATCGGTGGTTTTGGTGTGAAAGCGTAACAAACAAACTTACATTCACATTTATGATATTAGTAGGGATATATCATCTTGGTCCCTAAGCCTTATGGTAAGCATACAGTTGGGATAAAATTTGCTCCAATGTAGATAGTAAAAATAAAAAAAGATTAAATATAAAAAAATTGATTATATAATAGAATATAATTAAATAAAAATCATTGAAAGAAACAAGACTGGGCCGTTGTAGCTTCTAGTGATTTCTGGTTTGAAGAATCGATGTCAAAGGGTCAAAATGGTTTTATAAGGGCCGTTCCCAATATTAAGTCTGTCTCTTACTTGAGATAAAAATCGTAACTATCGTTGAGTTTTCTGTCCCAATAAACTTATCGACGGTAACTTAACTTATCCGTTGTGTGTTAATGGGACGACGTATAGCTTACCAGCGATAGAAGTTTGTATGGAAATTGCAATTCACGCGTCCCAATATAAGGTGATAAGAATGACTTATCGGGTATATTGGGACAGATTCAGATTATTGACAGCTAATTACTGACAGTAGAAGGTAGTAATTTATCTCTATATGTAGATAGTATATTGGGAACGGCCATAAATGGATAGATAAATATATTCAAGGAATGGTATGTTTTAATTTTTTTGTGTTTGTATTTTAAATATGGAAGTATTTTTAATTTCCGCAATGGTTTCTAACAAACCCACATGAAATGGGTTTAGAAAATACATGTATTGCTTACAAGACATTAAATTCAATTTAAATATTTTTATTCAAAATCACTTATTGAACGTCAAAAACTACCACCCATTCAGAATAGACTGCCTCAGCCTGAGAAGAACGGGCGTAAGAAACTCAGCTGGTTTTTTTTTATAAAAATATGGATTACAATGTAATATCGTACAATAAACATTTATAATGAAAAAGCCTGAGAGTGTTCGCTTCATTCCCAGTCTGTGGTATCATTAAGAAAATCGTTTATGTTGTAGTAACCTTTCCCACAAAAACGTTTTTCTTAAAAAAAATCTTTTAAATTTTGTAACACATTTGTTTTGTACATTTTCTGGGATCAAATTGTAGACGCATATACTTTGCCCAATAAAAGACTTACTAACTCGACTTAACCGAGTAGTAGGCATAACAAGAAAAACTCCAAAATACTTTTTTAACACTTCACTTCTTAATTTATGGACACCGTTATGGGGAGACTCGGGAGCTTAGAGGGGATGTCGGAGTTACTCTATTGTCTGCACGTCATTACTTTGTCAAAGGTCCTTATAAGGGCGCGATGAGTATAACAGCTAAGTACTGGATATGTTATTGTGTGCACAAAATAGGGCTGCGGAAGTTTGACTCAATGTGAAATAATCCTGGGATAACCTTACTTTTAACCGACATAAACTGTTTTTTTATTATTACAATAAGGTACGAGACGAACAGAACGTTTAATTTATGGTAATTGATACGCCCTGCCCATTACAATGCAGTGCTGCTCAAGATTCTTGAAAAACCCAAAAAGTTCTGAGCGGCACTACATTAGGGCTCGTCTCCTTGAGACATAAGATGTTAGGTCTTATTTGCTAGCTACAGCGCCCTTCAGACCGAAACACATTAATTCTTACACATTACTGCTTTACGGCAGAAAAAGGCACCGTTATGGTACCCATAATTTAGCCACTGGTCTCCCACTGGTAAACTGTGTGTTTTGTTTGAAATAAGATTTAATTGCAAAAATATTATATCGAAAACTCTTAGGAGTAACTTACAGACGTCAAAATCTTGCTTTCAAATGTAACTTGTTTACTAAAGTTAAAGTACTCCCTTGTCCTAACCATTGATGCTCAAGAACAGTAGTTTAATTTAAAACATGTGCTTATCAACTTCTTGTTTATTACTTAACTCTCAAAAACATAACGATTGCAATTATTACGAAATACCGCGAAACTTACTACGCAATAAGCGCTTATAAGAAAGAATATTACCTTTAAGTTCCACTGACCCAAACCTTACTGCGGCAGTAGATGTATTTCGTGCAGAAATCAAAGCATGTGGGCGCACGGGATTGATGATTCTAACAACTAATTTGGGGGAGGCCTTTCTCCAGCAGTAAGCGACTTTTGGCTGATATGATGAAGAATCATTGAGAGCAAAATTTAAAGAACTTAACATCTTGACTGTTGCTTCTCAATATATTCTTGATAAGGTAATGTATGTTCATGGGCACATAAGTGAATTTGCTAGAAACTGTCATAACCATAATGTTAACATCAGGAACAGACATAAACTTATAATGCCTACTACTCAGCTAAATCGAGTTAATAAGTATTTTGTGGGGCGATGTATATGATTTTACAACAAGATCCCATTAAATGTTCAAAACAAAAGAATTGATAAGAAACGTTTGTGTGGTAAAGGTTACTATAACATAAATTACTTTCTCAATGATACCACAGATTAGGAATGGAGCGACCGCCTTTAGGCTATTAAATAATAAGTCTAATTGTACAATATTACTTTGTAAACATATTTTTTTGATGATAAAAAAGCCCGCTGAGTTTGTGGCGCTCATTTTTCTCTGATCTGAGACATTCATTTTGGAATGGGTGGTAGTTTTTAACTTTCAACAAGTGACGTCACATCCTATTTTGACTAAAAATTTTTGAATTTGAATTACAAGGTAACCGAAGTTTGTTTGTTTGGTCCCTATACGTTACGTAACCATTGATCAGATTGTAATGAAACATGTACTAGGGGACGGTAACGACGGCTCCTGGGTCAATAAATCAGTAATATCTTCTAATATAATTATTGTTTTTTCCCTATGCGTTCCAAAACCATTGATCAGGTTGATATGAAACTTTGAAAGAGTGTTCTGGGGACACCCCTTTTATTCGTGATGTGGATTGCAACTAATGCCGGGTACAGCTAGTAATCAAATCAAAATCAAATCAAATCAAATCAAAATCAAATTAAAATCAAATTAAAATCAAATTAAAATCAAATTAAAATCAAATCAAATCAAAACAAAATCACTTTATTCATGCAGATCACGGAAATGACACCTGACAAATAAAAATGTTTTTCTTATTGAATCTACCGCTACTTCGTAAAGGGTTGAGCTAATGAGAAGAAGTAGCAAGAAACTCATTGCCACTCTTTTATATCAAGATTAGATTTCAAGATTAGATTTACAAATCATTTCAATAACGATATTATATGTAAAGTGATGCAACAAACATACTCAAACGTCAAATAGTCAATGCCTTACACGAGTAAGAAATACTCGTATGTGTAGGGAATTCTTTGAATTTTCCAGGAAAATAGTTTATTGGCGATGTATGTAAAAGTGTGTCAGTGTAACTTAAGTAGTGAGAGACTGGAATCATTGAGGTGAACGTTAAAGCGTCAACAGTCGACCAGTGACCACAGAGAGCAACACTAATGACTCGCTTCAAGTTGTAAGCTTACAGAGGTCTATTTAGTAATTAGATTTTAAGAAAAAAGAATAATTTGCTAAGAAGATTACACTAGGGTTAAGAATTTTTCAAAGAGCGAGATTATTAGTGCAGAATAAACAAACAACTAACCAGTATTCCAGATACCAAAATCTAAGTGAATTTATTAAAGTAGGCGTTACTTTGCGGAAATCCATAATTATCCAAATGTTTTAAGTTTTTCCGCCAATATTTGTCGCGCCAAAGACTCGGATATCCATAATTATGCAAATGTTTTGAGTTTTCTTTAGTGTTAATTCCGCCAATACTTGTCTTTAAACAATTCGACACGTGTTTCGCCTCCACACGAGGCATCCTCAGGACATGTTGACTCGACATGAGTCTCGGAGTCTCGTGCCAGAGATTTTTGGAAACTCTAAGTGTTTTGTTTTTTGATAGAATTCCAGAATACTTGTGTTAATACGACATGTAAAAATACGACGTCAGAAAATATTATTTATTAATGAAGTGATTAACAGATGAGCGAATTTACAATTAATATTAAGAGAGAATTATATACAGTATGTACAACTATATACCTATGAAAAACATTTTTAAAGGATTAAATCGCGTGTATTTGTAAATGTTCTTACATTCGATTTTGCGTAATAGTTACATTTTTATTATAGTTAACCCGACGTTTCAAGACCTTTCCACATCTCGTTTTCAGGGGGACATCAAATGAAATGAGTAACGCAGAAATCTAATGTAAAAACAATTAGAATTACACGCGTTGTAATCGTTTAAAAGTGTTTTATTTAAATGTGTAACACTCGCGTTAATCAAAGAAAGGTTAGTATTTACCTTGCAGAATTTATAAATAATATAAATCCTTATGTTATTGCTGAAATAAACAATTTACAAGAACCATAATCAATTCATGGTTTTTAAGATATTATTTCAAGCAAACTGAAACTCTCTAGAAACACGAGAACGATAAATATTCTAGACATAATATTATAATCGTTAAATCAAATCAAAATCACTTTATTCATATAGGTCAAGGAAATCACACTTATGAATGTCAAAAAAATATTATTTCTTATTGAATCTACCGCTACTTCGTAAAGGGCTTCGTAAAGTTGAGCTAATGAGAAGACGTAGCAAGAAACTCATTGCCATTCTTTTAAATTCCGATTTACATTTTCATTTTTTTACAGATCATTCCAATTACAATATAATATGTAAACTGATGCAACAAACATACTCAAACGTCAAATAGTCAATGCTTTACACGAGTAAGTCAAAAAAGTAAATGTAAATTAATACAAAACAAAAGTTATTGAGTACAGTAGCTGCATCATCCACACACACCCTAAATAAACAAAGGTATTCTGTGAGCATTTTATAAGAGATTATATATAAAAAAATATAAATTGTAGAATACTTTTTAGGAATCTGAAGCAGAGCCCTCGGCAACATGATCATCCTGCCACCACAAGCAGCGCCCGTTCACGATCATGACGAATAAGCCAGTCATCGCCTCCCTCAACCATTATTAAAAAACCCACCATAAAAAACAGAAACATAGACTTGATTCAATCTTTTTAATAACAACTTATATTAATTAAAAATAACGTCAGCAAAAGGAACAACAATTGAAAAATCTTAAAAATGATTAAAGGCGTAAATTAATTGAAAGTGCGATCCACTAATAGGCTTAAGTTTATTACTTGTAGCACAAAAGAAATTCTTGCAACGCCTCTGTATTATCGGTCAAGAGGTCAGGACAGTTAGCAGCTAAGCTTTATGAGCTAGGAACATTCCCCGCTGTGTAAACTGCCTTATAGTTCATAACAAGCACTTTATTAGGATTTAGGTAAAGGTACACACACACATACGATCATATTTCAAATTTTTAGGTTTCCGGTGAACTTATTCGCTTCCAGTATTGGACGCGTTTTATGTTGTTGAACTGTAAGTTTGTTTGTTTAAAAAAAGTGTAAGATGCTGTGAACTATTTACTAGATATAGTTAATGGTATAATTTAGTCAATTTTAATTTTAACAAAATTTGTGTATTTTTTAAGCTATTGCATAGCTTCTATCGCGGGCCTTGAGCGTGGACACCGAATCCAGAAATTCCGAAACGAAAATAACCTAATACCCCACTTACTAGATGTATATAGATATTTCGCCACTGTACTTACAGTTACCGTGGAACAGCGGTTATCACGTACGCTTTTTGTGGGACGTCTTTTTTTTAATTTCTTTATTTTTTTATAACGTTTATTTTATTTTTATTATTATTTACATTCTCCGAATCCAAAATTGGACGAGGTGGAGCATTTTACACATAGCACTTTACTGGAGAACACTGAAGAACGGTCGAAAATACTTGGTAATAAATCTCCACTTATTTTGACTGGCGATTTCAACATCAACTTCGCTGATAAAAATTCAGAGTGGTTGACTACTTTTCTTTCGAAAATATTGAATTTAAAAATGAATAATGATCCAAAAGAATGCACAACAAAATATGGGACCACCATTGACGCGGTATTTTCCAGATATTTAGAAGATATCAAGTCTGAAACTTATGTTTCTTATTTCAGTTACCATAAACCTATAGTTTGAAACTATAACTAAACTTGATAAATATTCTATTATATTATATTATATAATAAAAATATTTTGAACAATATTAACTTCTCATTTATTTAATAAAATCGCACAGAATACCGGCGTGAAGTAGTGGCCTAGTGCCGCTATGTTTCGCATAGGTTAGTCGAGGACCGGAGGCCATTCACCCGCCCCCAACCCCCCCCCCTATCACCGTAGTAGGTAGGTAGTTTTCAAGGAGCTTTCTTCCTCGTACCACGAAGCTGTGGAATGAGCTTCCTTGTGCGGTGTTTCCGGGACGATATGACATGGGTACCTTCAAGAAAAGCGCGTACACCTTCCTTAAAGGCCGGCAACGCTCTTGTGATTCCTCTGGTGTTGCAGGAGAGTGTGGGCGGCGGTGATCACTTAACACCAGGTGACCCGTACGCTCGTTTGTCCTACTATTCCATAAAAAAAAAAGAACAAAAATTGTTTGTTTATCGGTCACCACTCTCAAAAAGTGTAACTTGAATTAATATCAAAGAAAAAAAACAAAGGAAAAAAATACTGCATAATAAAATAAATAAATAATTATAATTGCATAAGTTGATAAAAAATGCTATGCAATAGCTTTACCGCGGCAGTCTCCGAGTGCCACACGTCTTTTTTAACATTTTTTGTATCTTGCTTTATCTATTTCTCAATCATCAATGCACTTTCAAATATTATATTTACATTTATTAGGGTAGATTGATTCCTCGTATTCCTCCATTTCGATCTTGAAAAGGCATATAATTACATATATTCAGTAAGAAGTGGTTGATTTATTCGAGAAGCGGATGGAAAGACTCATGGGTAATTGTTTCCCCGTAAAGGGCGAGAAAAAATTATAAAAATAGGACTTAATTTGGTTAGGTAGTGTCGGCTATGAAATTAGTTTGTTTAATTAAGAGAAATAATTTGTTTGCTTAATTAAGAAAAATATCGAATGTAATATTTTTTTTTAATAAACTGATGATTTTATAAACAGTCCAGTGTTATTAAGCGCGATATTAAGTTAGATGATCCGCAGAAGTGATGTTGTGTCTTAAATGATTAAAGTTTAAAAAAAAAACTATATAATTTGGAGGGACACTAATTCAGTAAGCTGTACCGAAATTCAAATCTTGGTTTTGGAGAAAAATATACAATAAAAAATTTGCTCAAACGATACTGAAATGTTTTTCACTGCTAGTTTTGCTGATATCCATAGGCGGCCTTTTTATGTAAGAAGAGGCAAACAGGCAAAAGCCTCACGTGATTTGAAGTGGTGAGGCAACCGGCCATGGACATCCGCAATCTCGGGTTTAGAGGTGCGTTTATTTTTACAATTGTTCACAGATTATGTATGTGAAATAAGTCAACTAAAATAAGGTAGTAAACAATTTCTTCAAATTCCTATACTCCCAGCAGTACTATCGTAGCCCCGGACTTATAACCGATAACAGAGATATTTATTTCATCAAAATTTATGAACGATGCGGGACTCGAACCCGCGACCTCTCGGGTTCCCTCCGAGCGCTCTTACCAACTAAGCAACCTTCGAGTGACAAATGGTTCATAAATCTTGGTATGACTTGTTCAACTCACAGGTTGTGGCTTCATCTACAGGATCTACTTTACAGTTGATAGCCTGCTAAACCCCAATAACTACATATTAGGAAATTGACTTGAGATGTCGGTCTTTCAAATCTAAACAATTTGTAATGCTAAAGTGATATCTCTCACTTCTGGGATTAATTACACAAATTCAATTTGTAATCATAGCTTAAAAATAACAATTTTTTTAAGTGTATATTGTGTTATCAAACTGGAACCTCCGTCTAAGGAAGTCTGCTACGTAAATTTGGAGCCGATTTAGGATGTATAAATGATTATATTTTTATCTATAGGTTAATAGTATGTCATAAAGCAACTCTTTAAAATGCTATATAGATTGTGGGGAGATCGTTCATATCAATTTCATAGGAAAAATAAAGATTATATAGGTTAAATAAAGGATCAGAACTATTTAAAATTTGTATAATTTGCTATAAATAAACGTTGCAAACTATATAATTCGTGAACTTCTAAAAAGCATTTTAAAGGCACAAAAGGCATTTATTTTCTCAAAATTGATTCCTTTAGAATTCTTTTTGATGTCATTTCTTATACTACTAGATACTACTAACGCTTCGGAAACAAATGGCGCTCTGAGAGAGAAGAAGCGGCGCAAGAAACTCTCCCAGCATTCTTTTTTTGCGCTCTTTTCAATAAAAATATACAATATTGTACAATCATTTCTATCGCTATAAAATAATCACAATCTAGTCCGAGGCTGTCCGATCATTTAGATATTCAGCAGTGGATTTACGACAGAGCCATTTTTTTTATAAAACATTTAAATTTATTTATAGATAATGCCTGAACAGTGGCTGGGACTTTGTTATAGAAGTGTATACATTTACCCTTAAAGCTATTATGTATCTTATGAAGCCTACTAGAATTAGTTACAAGCAATCCCTTATTTGTAGTGTTATAATAATGAAAATCACTATTAAGAGCAAAAAGGTGACGATTTTTGTGAACGTATATTAAATTTTCATAAATGTACTGACAATTAACAGTCATAATATTATTATTTATGATCGGCACGTCTACTTTAATAATGGATACTGGTAAATTCAATAAAAAGTCTGCATACATTGTTTCAAAAAAAACATTTTGTATTTCTATCGTGTATATTGATACGTTCAAGCTTTTATATAAATACTAGCTGATGCCCACGACTTCGTCCGCGTAGATAAAGGGTTTTTAAAAATAATAAGTAATTTTGGAATTGAAGACTATCTCATGTCCTATTCCAGTTCCGGTTCACGTTTTTGCTCCTGTTCCCAGCATTATATGAAGTTCATTTCGAGGAAGATTGCTATGGCAAACTAAACCTACTATTGAAATAGTTATAGATCATCGACGTGAATTTCAATATTTCTAAAATCCCGCGGGAACCACGGATTTTTCCGGAATAAAATGTAGCCTATGTCCAATCCCAGTCTATCGCTGTACCAAATTTCATCAAAATTGGTTCAGTAGCACCGCGTTAAAAGCGTAACAAACAAACTTACATTCACATTTCTAATATTAGTAGGGATATATTTTTTAATATAAATAACATTTCCTTAATAGCTTTCTACACTTTCAGTATTCTCTGTAAATTTTCCAAGTTTACTTTGCACATTTTCATTTTAGTATTTATGTTGTACAACTCGTTTGACCACAAATAAAATGATAAAACATATTAAAACCAGTTGTACGTCTCAATTATACACTGGATTATTATGTATCACACTGTACTATGTTTTTATATTACATTTACTAAATCATGACTGTACAAGTTTAAAAGTATTTCAAAAACTCACCTCTGTGTAGTGTAATACTTACATAATTATACTTCCACGAAAAACTTCTACACTGAGTAGATGTCTAATGTGTTACGAAATTTAAAAGAATTGTTAAAAAACGTTTGTGTGGGAAAGGTTATTATAGCATAAACGATTTTTTTCTTAATGACACCACGGACTGGGAATAAAGCGAACACCCTCAGGCTCTTTAATTATAAATGTTTATTGTACGATATCACATTGTAATCCATATTTTATATAAAAAAAAGCCCGCTGAGTTTCTTGCGCCCATTCTTCTCAGGTCTGAGACAGTCTCTTTTGAATGGGTGGTAGTAGTTTTTGACGTTCAATAAGTGATTTTAAATTCTTATTTAAAAAAAAAGAATTTGAATTTGATAAAACCTAGAATTCTTCGTGCAGCTAACTAATAGTGTTAAATTATAAACAGCTGTACGTATATATAACATACTTAGTATTTGTTATTTGGTTTGTGCCATATGTAGAGTTCTACATACAAACCAAATAAAATCAAAATCACTTTATTCATGTAGGTCAAGGAGATGACAGTTATGAATGTCAAAAGCTTTCTTTTCTTATTATATTTACCACCACTTCAGAAAAGGTTGATCTTTAATGAATAAAAAAAAAAAAAAAAAACTTTTATTAAATGTTTTGTATTTACCCATGTATATAATATATACAGTATAGTAGAACGTTAATACTTCTTAATTAATTAAATAAAAGTGTTATTATTGGTGTTTTCTAACTGTGTTGTGTTAAATTTTAATATTTAAATATATTGCACTTTGAATTATTTTAAAGTACCCACAACATTTGTTTTGAAAGTGTTACACGTTCTGATATTATAATTATTATATTTAGTAGTTTCTAAAACAAATAATGCCTAACAAGTGTCCTGATTGTGGGAAATTCTTCGCAGTGGCTGACAGTTCTAAGTGCAGTAAGTGTTCTATTCTATATCACCGACAGTGCAACAATATCAGTCCTGATTCGAGAATCAGTAATAAATGGGTATGTAAGTCATGTAAAGGAAGATCAAACAATAAAAGGGTAGACTGTAACCGGTCTCAGGATGGCGAAGATGTCACCATCGATTCTGAACCTAGCGAGACCCCGTGTCTAATTCGAGAAATTCAACTGTTGCGCTCAGAGTTGTCGGGCTTTAGAGTTGAGATGACAAAACTGTCATCATTGGTATCTGAATTTAATACAAGGCTCGATACAATAGAACAACGGGTGTCAAATCTTGAGGACGCCTCAAATTTAATTAAATTCGAAGACGTCCAAGAACAAAATGCTCAGCTGAACAGTTCACTTGATGCGTTACGGAAGCGACTCAATAATAGCGAACAAGAGCGACTACTGAACGACGTAGAAATTACCGGAGTAGAGGAAAGTGGAGGCGAGAATCTCCTCCATGTCGTCATCACCGTAGCGCAGAAGATAGGTCTAGCCATCGACGAGCGTGACATCGTCAACGTGCACCGGCGCGGGGCCCTGCGAGCCGCGCGGGGTGAGGCGACGTCGAGCGGGCCGGCGGGAGGTGAGGGCACGCGCCCGCGAGCTTTAGTGTGTAGGCTCGCTCGCCGACACCTGCGTGACGAGCTGCTGCACGCGGCCCGGGTACGGCGCCACGCTGATACGTCGGGGACCGGCATAGGTCACAAACCGCAAAGGTTCTACGTTAACGAACATTTAACATTCGATAATCGTAACCTGTTCTATAAGTCGCGTGAACTAGGCCGAAAACTAAATTGGCGTTTTATCTGGACTCGTGATGGTCAGATATATGCTAGACGAGACAGTTCGTCTAAAAAATTTATAATTCGATCAGAGTCTGATTTAAAAAAGGTTTTTTGTGTTTAATATTTATTTGTTATTGTCAGTTAGATTTCAGATTTGTTAGTTTTTTTAATATTTATTTTAATTTCTATATGTTTCATTTTAATTTTATATTATATATTTTTTCCATAGGTTTCTTAGGAGTGTTTAATTTTATGAATGATATAGTAGTATCGAATTTATACAAAAGAGTACTGTGCGGCAAATCTAAATATTATTTAAATTTTAAATTTTCAAATGGGGTGATGAGTCACGTTTTGCGTATTAGAAATTTATTATATTATATTCTCAATTTTATTAAGATAAATTACATCAAAAATAAAATGCGGTCTAAAATCAGCTATATTATGCAGTTTAAATGTTATATATCAAACGAGCTTTATTCTTTTATAATATTATATAATTATCTTATAAATTTAAAAGTTTCGTTATTGTATGGTTGCTTTAATGCTATAGTTTTTGATCGTTATTTATTAGTATTTTATCACTTTATTACACATATTCAATATACTACTTTAAATATATTTATATATTATTTAATTATTATATATAATATTATATTTAAAAATTATGCCAAATAGGAAGGACAAATTAAAAATTGGGCTACTTAATCCGGGATCCCTTGGCACAAATCACGACGAGTTTCTCGTAGCAATGGATCGGCACAACGTGGATCTGATATGTATCAATGAGACGTGGCTGCGCGCTGGGCATGAGGGCCTCGCTCCAGCCCCGGCTGGCTACAGACTGCACCACGTGCCGCGCCCTCCCAGCGTGCGCTCGCGCGGGGGTGGTGTTGGCTTCTACGTGAAGAAAGATATTTCGATGCGGATTCTGTCGCACCCTATTGCTCCTACGGTTGAACAAATGTGGCTCAAGGTCGAGGTAAGTGGTAATAAGCTTGTAGTCGGTACAGCATATCGCCCTCCGTGGATGGACCCTGAGACATTTTTTGATGCGTTAACGGAATCTTTGGGATCGTTTGTCTGGTGTGACAATGTCGTTATATTGGGTGATTTCAATATTAATGGGTTGTGTAACAATCATCCGAACTTTAAAAAAATGGAACTTTTTTTAAATTCGTTTAATCTAATACAGCACGTCTCGACACCTACGCATTTCACTGCTCACTCAGAAACACAACTAGATTGTGTGTGTGCTAACAGAACACTTTCTGTCACACGTGTTGTTGTGGATCATATAGAGGCATTAACTTCTCATGCGTATATCACATGTATCTTGGATTTTCCCAAGCATCAAATGAAACCAAAATTTATTACCTACAGACCCTTCAAAAATATTGATAGAATTAGTTTTCAACAATCACTGGACAGCATTACATGGGACAAATTATTATTAATGAATAACGTAAGTGATATAGTTCTCAATTTTACTAGTATTATTATATCTTTGTTTGATTTTTATGCACCTAATACAACACGATTTACTCGAGATACTCAATACCCTTGGATTACGTATAATATAAAATTGATCATGAAAAGGCGGGATGAAGCATTTAAAAGAGCTCGTAAAACTAATAATGTAGCACATGTACAGTTTTATAAGGACTTGAAACGTTATGTTCCTCAAGCACTGCGTCGTGAAAAACAAGTATACTTTAACACATATATAAACTCCAATATTAAAAAACCGAAAATATTGTGGAAGCATATTAAGGACCACATTAGGCTAAAAAATAAAATTTGTAATTTACCTCATCATCTTAATGATCCAAATAAAATCAATTCCCACTTCCTTCAAATTCCAGGCACTGGCCATGTGACATTATCAACTCTGACTTACTATGAATTTCACAGACACAGTAATACAACATTTGAATTTAAAACGATTGATGATATTATAGTACGTAAAGCTCTTTTTGAACTTAAATCGCAAGCGATTGGTATTGACGATATTTCACTTGACATGTTACTACTGACAATGCCTAAAATACTATCCGTACTAACACATATAATAAATGTCTCCTTCCAAACTAACTCATTTCCAAACTTATGGCGTCATGCTATTATCCGTCCTGTGCCAAAAAAAGACAACCCCGATGACTTTAAAGACCTCCGACCCGTTAGTGTTCTTCCTTGTCCTTCTAAAATAATTGAAAAAATTGTCTATAAGCAATTAATAAATTATTTAGAAACCTATAAAATTTTACCAGAACATCAATCCGGGTTCAGAAAGAAAAGAGGTACCATGACTGCACTCTTAGACGTAGTTGACAACATTCTAGCAGCTCAGGATAATGGGTAAAGTAACCATTTTAGTATTGCTTGATTATTCTCGTGCTTTTGACACCTTAAATTTAACTCTATTACTATCAAAATTAGCCTACTATGGACTCAGTGAAAATGCTATACAATGGTTTCATAGTTACCTCAGTCATAGAACTCAGAAAGTTGTAACCACAGAAGAAGATGGTAAAGTTCGCTATTCAGACTGTAGTAACATGAAAAGAGGAGTTCCACAGGGTTCTATATTAGGCCCTCTTTTATTTATTTTGTATAGTGCGGACATATTGCAAAATATAAAGCACTGTAAGTATCAAATGTATGCAGATGACATTCAACTATATTTATCTTTCAATCCTCACGACATAGTTGATGCAATCAATTTAATTAATTCAGATTTAAACGAAATTTACAAATGGTCAGAGAAAAACTCATTAATTCTCAACCCAGCTAAAACAAAATATATGATTTTCGGTACACAGAATGGTTTAAATACAATTGAGCGATACAATCTTGATATAAAAATTAATAATTATAAAATTGAACGTGTGCATGAAGCAAAAAATTTAGGACTGATAATGGATGAAAGTCTGCGATTCGAGAAATATATAAACTTGACAATTTCAAATTGTTTTTATCGTCTTAAAGTCTTATATAAATTAAGACAATACTTAAATTTAGAAACACGCATCCGTCTGTGTGATGCTCTCGTCCTTTCTAAATTTAATTATATGGACACCGTTTATGGCCCACGACTACTTAGTAAAACTAAAAATGCCATACAGCGAGTGCAAAATGCGTGCGCTAGATTTTGCTGGAATATTCCTCCCCGTAGTCACGTTACACCATATCTCAAAGAGGCAAAAGTACTCAAGATGGACGGAAGAAGGCATTTACATCTTGCTGTGTTACTCTTTGGCATAATTGCTTGGAAAACACCAGCATACTTATATCAAAAGCTAGAATGGCTTGGACAGCATAAAGCTTTGAATATGGATACGAGGTCAGCTTTTCGTATATTAGCTATTCCAAGCCACCGAACTGCTGCGTTTCGGGGAAGTTTTAGATATCAAGCCACCAAGTGCTGGAATGATTTGCCACCTCCACTTCAACTTAGTAATACCATTCAAAATTTCAAAATAAAAACTAAAAATTACCTACTTAATGATATTTATAAACCTGTTTAACTGATTGTACCTCTTTTAAATTTAATATTATAATATTAACATTTATACTAACCATAATATATATTAAAACTTATTTATTATGAATAACCTCATTTTTTATGATTTTTCCGTCGTTAGAAGATCTACATGATCTTCTTTTAACGTTAAAAAATTTTTTTTTTTTAATTTATATATATTTTTTTTAAGAGTTAAATTAAAAAATTAGATCTATACTGCATTTATATATTTATATTCATAATTATAATTTAAAAATTACTAGTCGCTGCTACTCCCAGACTCAATAATGTTGGGGCTACTGAAAACCAGTGCTACATTGGCACCACGCTATTGCAGCTTTTTACTGAGTTAGCTCCATTTGGTGACATTCACTGCCGCACAGTACCTTTTTAGTTTTAAGCTATAAATTGTATTATTTAATTTGTTTTATTTGTTAGTTCTAAGAAATTATTACTTATTTTGGTTTGTATCATTTTAATAATTGTGTGGTGGTGGTTTTTGTTATCAATAAATTTTTATTCTATTCTATTCTATTCTATTCTATTCTAATGAAAAGAAGTGGCTAGAAATTGGTTTTCTTTAAAATCTATATTTTTCTTCATCGTTTTACAATTATAATATACTAGCTGCTCCGACAGACGTTGTTCTGTAGATAATTAAAAAAAATACTGTTTTATAGGAATTTGCCAATAATATTTCAAAATATCCAGAATTATTTCGTAAAAATGCTCCATGTTGTTATAATGAGAGTGTTTCACAGCGGACCTGTCAAACCGTGCGTCATTAAATTTTCTCATTGAAAATATGTCCATACAAAACAAATATTGAAATAAACATAGTTATGGGTCCCAAATCGAAATAAAAACTTATCTCCCAAGTTGGACCAAACTGCACTCCATGAAGTAATCCCCATTAAAATCCGTTCATTAGTTTATATATATTAAGATTATGCAAAGTGGTGCGACAAAAATATTCAAACGTCAAGTATTACTCAATGTTTTACAACAGCAAATATTACAGTTACAATTATTATTATTAACTATGATAGAGTAACAAGTTTTTTTAATGAAAAACTGTGACAAGATAAGTTAGAAGTTCTCTTGATGGCAAGGGAAGTATCAAAAATCTTTTTATATGGATGAACATGACAAATAAACGTAAGTTATTACCTGATGGTGATCACACCGCCGCCCTATCTCACATGTAAAACCAAAGGAATCATTAGAGACCTTATAAGGCGTTGAAATAAATCTACACATGAAATGCAAAACCGAAAATATATTGGCGTGTGAGCTTCGAACCGGAGATATAGTGGTGATAGACAACTGTTTTTACTGGTACGGTATCGCGTGACTTTTTTTATTAAATTGCATTATTGAAAACTTATTCTTAGTAAGTTAATTCATATGTAAAGCAGCAATTACTATAATGTAATAAGCCGTTACATGTGAGACGCAGGGTGCCACCTGAGTTCAAGTCAGTGCATGACAACCACAGAACGTGCTCAAGTTGTGAACGGAGGTATTGTTCACAAACAAAGGACGCGGGCCGCACAACACTCTAAACAAAGCTCCATTGAGATGCTGCTCTCCTAGTCTCTTAGGCTTTTGGGTTATTACAAACTTTTGATATGCGGTGATTACGGTGACATTTTAGAGACCCCGCAAACTGCAGACTTTTGATCGGCCGATAGTTTGGTTGGTTTCTTAATCAGTATGAAGATGTATGAGAGTGCGCACGTTATAACGATTCAGTATTGGCCGACAAAAAAGTTTGATGGGCTACACGATTGCCTTCAAACTGAACCGTCAGCAAACTATCGGCCGACTGTTGAATCAGTACAGCGCTCTTATATTGTTTAGTCGGCCAGACTCATCAATAGCCGATTTAAAGCTAATAGCGAATCATCCCTAAAATTGTCGGCCGATAGTTGTCTAGTGTGCGCACTCATCACAGACCCAACTGTTTAGTCGGGCCAGTGTGCGCACTTAACAGCCGAACTCAACCAAACTATCGGCCGATCGAAAGTCTGCAGTTTGCGGGGTCTCTTACGGTCTTGTAATTAAAAAAAAGTACACGTGTCAGAAGCGAAACCTGCATTGCGCATGAACCTCTAAACTGCATATGAGGTCCTAGTACATGTTGCAAGGATGACACATGATTTCAACCGCTTTGAAAGACATTACTATCACCGCTACCATATTTATGTTCTCCTGGTGTCTATGTATAAGTCGTGCGCATCTCTTCTTCAACTATGATCACCTGGTACCAAAACACTGTAAAATGATACTCAATGGTTCTCACCAGCTGAATCCTGAATACATTCGCCTGTTTGTGTCTCTATCGTCTCGATTTTTCATTTCATCGAGTTGCAAATCACTTCAAAAAAGACTGCTTATGAAAAAAGGACGTGAGACTTCATCTAGCCGAGGTTACCAATACGAAATACAAATCCAAGCGAGGCTCCGTTAGTCAATTCGACCCGAATGAGTCTTACATTTATTTACACACGTTACATTTGATCACTCGCTAAAGTTTTTAATGAAGCACTTAAGCATTAAGCATTTACAGTCAATCTATATCGATACTGATACATGGAGAGCCAGACGGCTCTACCACAACTGATCCGATCGAAATAACACTTATACCATCAGATGAATCGTGTTTTGGAGAAGATTTTAGTGTATGTTTGTTGGAGATTACCTATATTTTTTAAAATTCAAATTCGCAATACAAAAAATTCAGTCAATGTTCTTTCATTACATCTGTCAATTCATATTAGGATATCATCGCCACCATCTAGATGGAGCTTTCTTCCACCTACTACAAAGCTGTGGAATGAGCTTCCTTGTACGGTGTTTCCGGGACGATACGACATGGGTACCTTCAAAAAAAGTGCGTACACCTTCCTTAAGGCCCGGCAACGCTCCAGTGATTCCTCCAGTGTTGCAAGAGAAAGTTGGCGGCGGTGATCATTTAACACCGGGTGACCCGTACGCTCGCCTGTCCTCCTTTTCCATAAAAAAATGTAATAAGCGGGCGCGGGGTATGTTATCTATATGGCAAAAAAAACGTTTTCCGGGTTAGCACTTGTGTGCTACCACACAACTCCTGACTCATCTAAAAGACCGGGAACGGTCGCGCGATTCCACTGGTGTTGGAAAACAGTATAGGGAATATTTTATCACTTTTTTTATGAAAATAAGGGACGAGACGAGCAGAACGTTCAGCTGATGATAATTGATACGCCATTCCCATTACAATGCAGTGCCTCTCAGGATTCTTGAAAAACCCAAAAATTCTGAGCGGCACTACAATTGCGCTTGTCACCTTGAGATATATGTATATATGTGAAGATGTGATGTTAAGTCTCATTTTCTCAGTAATTTCACTAGCTATGGCGCCCTTCAGACCGAAACACAGTAATGTTTACACATTACTGCTTCATGGCAAAAATAGCCGCCGTTGTGGTACACTTATAAAACACAATAATAAAGTTGATTTAGTTAAATTTGGTTCCGTTATTCTATAACCAAACTTCTATTGAACACCGACTCATTCAATATTTCCTTACGCTAGATACATACTACATTCGTACGGTAGGCAGTCCCTAAAATGATGATGATCTTATTTAGAGAAGTATTGGTTACAGTTAAACGATATTCAGCAATGTATGGATGTTTGCCTAGTAGGTAGGCATGCCTACCGTTGTGGTGCACATAATCTAGCCCGGGTTCTTTGCAAAGTAGCCAAAAAAAAGTAGTAAACCACTAACCATATTATTCTCCTTTTTCATTAAAATCACATAACAAAAGTATTTTACGTCAATTTGAATTTGGACGCGTTCCTTAGAAGAAGATCAAACAGAGATATTGGTATTGCAGTGATTCTATAGACTATAGCGGTTACTTTTTTAGTTTTTATACATTTTGCTGTATGACTCAACGGAAAAAGACAATTAGATAGAATGGCGATATAAGTATGGAAGTTTTTATAAATATTACATGTCCATTAGAGATAGATGCGTGTTGGACTAGCCACCGGATGTTGGTCACTACCGATACGGGTCACCTTACGGTTGTCGAGTTTTTATACTACAGGTACTCTAGTATCAAGTACTACGCTATTGCGTATTTGCCTAGTATGTTGAATACGACCGAAAACAGCTCTTATTAACATCGAAATAAAATCACCGTGAAGTTTTCTTCTAACTTATTAAATTTTAGCTCGTTATTCAGTGGTATTGAATGAACTTGAACGTGAACGCAGAACATTGATTTATTCATTCCGCTTGCTCAATATAAAAATAAAATACTTAACTTACACACGTGACTTAGGAACCTTGTTTTCATTTTTAATTTTTATTTTTCGATTATATATATGAATATTTATAGATTTTAGTTTTTAAATTGTTAAAATTACTGACTTATAAACGTAGTAAATATTATGAATGCTGTGGTAGCTTAACTGAATTAACTCCTATCCATATTATTATTATATTTTAAGTTTAAGCATGTAAAGAGTGTAAGTAATTTGTTTGTTGCCCAAATCAATATATAAACTTAAACAGTCCCTATTAAAAAATGGAATTTATCGTTATTATCTTAGTAATACGTTTAAGGGTATAATGTCACTTTCATATTAATACTTGTGTAAGTTTTCAAGTAATTCGGACGCCTTTCTGATGAAAGGACGTCTTCTGGAAGACGTCCACTGTCCAGCACCTGTCCTGTTTTACCAGTGGGAGGCTCCTTTGCACAGGATGCCGGTTAGAGTATGGGTACCACAACAGCGTCTATTTCTGCCGTGAAGCAGTTATTTGTAAGCATTACTGTGTTTCGGTCTGAAGGGCGCCGTAGCTAGTGAAATTACTGGGCAAATGAGACTTAACATCTTATGTCTCAAGGTGACGAGCGCAATTGTATATAGTAATTGTCGCTCAGAATTTTTGGGGTTTTTCAAGTATCCTGAGCGGCACTGCATTGTAATGGGCAGGGCGTATCAATTACCATCAGCTGAACGTCCTGCTCGTCTCGTCCCTTATTTTCATAAAACAAAAGCAAGACCTCTTTCAAAGATGAGATAATAGACCCCCACAAGGCGTCTTTATGGTGGTGATTATAACATGAGAGATTAGGTTATATGATAGATTCGTATCAGCTCGATCTTTAAAGAGTCTTAAAGTGTTGGTTGTCATATTAAATTTTTATTACTATCGTAAGAAATATCAAGACAGTCCATGACCTAAACAGTGCCATAAAACAGCCACATTACCCTCTTTTTCATGGCGCAGTCGGGTAAACAGCCGTATTTACCACGAAACTTATCCCCTTATTCTAGTGTTTCCTACTTCAGATGATTGAATTATCTGTTCAACACGTTTGTTTTTTGTACATTTTAGTTCGCCTGGTTTTGCTTTAATTGGGTATTAATTATTTTGTATTCGATACCAAATTAATATAATGCCGTAGTAAAACGTAAAGTATTATAATCGAGAAGAGTATTGTTTATTATAATGTTATGTGTTTCCAAATCATAGGTTGACAACGCTCTTGTGAAGTCTCTAATATTGGACACCCCATATGGCGTCGCATAAGGGACACGCTTTCTCACCAACAACCTACACAAAACCCGATGCACAAATGTCTCAGGCTGTAGACAGTCGAAAGAAGCGATTCCCCCACTATCGCCCAAACTGACACGTCGACTTATTAGCCTAAATAGACATGACAACAACTCAACATTACAATCGGCCTAACGGACAGTCCTAGGTGCAGGGGCTGTACAGCCGAGGATGAAACGGTCACTCATGTATTGCTCGAATGTGCTGGGGTGGTCAACTAACGGGTGAAAACCTTGGTAAAGGCAAGGTCGCTCAAGGTAGTCTGTGAACACCCCACGAGTGTTCTGAACTCCTGGAAGGAGCTGGGCTGGTTGGAATGACTGGCCAACACTGCACGCAAAATTGACCCAACTGAGCAGTCTAATTGCGTAAACTTAGCATTGGCGTCGTGTATTTTAAATTTTAAAAGTTATTCGCTTATTTTTGAATGAGACAGATGTATTAAATAAAGTGGTATTTGTTGGATCATTATCTCTACCTACCACAACATACAATAAAGGCCCACTTTCCCCATTAGGATAATGATTAGGCACTCAAACACAGATGTAATTCAACGGTAAATCATTGCGTACAATTTCTCAGCGTATTCAAGCAGCAGTTATTCTAAGTAGCGATGTATTGTGCGTTTATTGAATAGTATGTGTTTGGCCATTAAATATGAGTGCAATCCGGTGATGTACATCTATAACGACTTTATTAGACAGTTTCTTCAAAAACTTGTGATAATATTGTATATTATTAAATCATTAAAATAATTTAAATATAATGTTGTATATTAAAATTATAAAATGAACAGCCTGCAAACTAAAAAGTGTACTAATAGAAACGAAAATAGAATAAAGATACACTAATGCTATTGCATTTAATGATAAAAATTCTAAAAAAAAATCAATAATTAGAGATTGAGATTAGCACTACCAATTATAATATTATTTTGAGTTACATTACAACAAGGAAACCTGCTATGTATACAGTTACTATCTTGGCGTTATATAACTGAATAAAACCCTTAAATTTAGATTGGTACTCTGTACAGACTGTCATTCCATAACATCGTACAAATTTCATACAATATTTGAAAAAATACTTGGATTAGGCGTTATTTTGCGAAAATCCTTACAATCCCTAACTCTATGCCGTGCGGTCGAGTGGTTGGTGCATTTTGCATGTTGACTAACAAAACTAAGCATAATTAGCACTACAGATTTTATCATAATATTATAATATATAAAATTTTAATAGGAATTTAATTTACCTTAACTACTTTTTTTTTTATCAATTTCATCTGTACTTAGTGTTTACTTTCTTTTTATGAGTTGTTTTATTGTTACTTCTCATCATAAGCGTGTAATCGTATTTTTAGTGGACGTACACAAAGCTCTTATTATTTATTAGCGACGGGCAAACCCGCGCGCACGGTCGCTTGCGCGAGGCAGTATCTAATTCATGCAATATATTTTGTTACAGGTTACCGCTTCCGGGATGCGCTTGCGACGGACAGACGTAAGATTATTTCTTTACAACATCTCATACATGTTTCCTTGGACATAGAACTGGTGTTTTATGTTTAATCTTGTTGATATGTTAGAGATTTTTATTTGGCTTTATAAAATTGACGAAAACAGTGTTGTTCATCTAATGAATAATAATATGTACTTTTTTATTTATACGACTTTAGATTTACATAACTTGACACGTTTTAGTGCCAACTGCACCTCGCTAAATATGTTTCCTGCCTTTTAGACTCATAAAATCCAAGACTTAGAAATTCCGGGTTTCTATCAACTTAACAGATTAGATATAACATCAATGATACGAATGGAATTTATATTTATATCTGGGGCTGGTAGTTAAAGGAAGCGTCCAAAAATGGCGTTCTGCTACTGATGAAGCATCCCTACCACTTCACTTACAATGATTACCATTTATCAAGAACAATTAGCGGTAGTTTTTTTTTACCGGATTACAACACGCTATATACCAGTGGGAGGCTCCTTTGCACAGGACGCTGGCTAGATTATTATTCAATAACGGCTCCTATTTCTGCCATGAAGCAGTAATGTGTAAGCATTACTGTATTTCGGTCTTATGTCTCAAGGTGACGAGTGCAATTGTATATTGTAATTGCCGCTCAGAATTTTTGGGTTTTTGGAGAATTCTGAGCGGCACCGCATTGTAATGGGCAGCGCGTATCAATTACCATCAGCTGAACGTCCTGCTCGTCTTGAGACATAAGATGTTAAGTCTCATTTGCCCAGTAATTTCACTAGCTACGGCGTATTTCAGACCGAAACACAATACTACTTCACGGCAGAAATAGGCGCTTATTGAAGTTAAAGAACATTTTATTTATCAAAGAAGTATTCTGAAATTATATTTAGGATTAATTTTCAAATTAAATTCAAATGTATAAGTTTATTTGAATGCTTGAACATAGATCATGCTTTAATGTAATGCAGGATATTAATTTACATGAATCCACAATTTTTTTTAATATGGTAATTGAAATGAAACCATTACAAACAAAGCCCATCTACTTGGTAGATTTTCGCTCTAAAAAGCTCCGTACAGTAATTTTATCCAAAACATTAAAACCGATTCCAAGTTATAGGGACTCATTAAGTAAGTTAAGTAAAGGTTGACAATCGACATTGAGATGATTATCTCAAAAAATAAGTAATACATACGAAATTAAAATAATAAAATATTTTAATAACCAAGTAAGTATTAAGTAACTTTATTGACTTGGAAACCTCAATACATACTCATAAGTTGTAACATTAAGATAACTATTTTATTATTAAATTATAAGTTACAATTTTAACAGGTTACTTAAAGACCTAAACTTTAACCAATTGTGGCTAACACACATTATTTTAGTATATGTATTTTATCATTTGTATATACTACACAAATAAAATATTTAAGTATTTGTTTGTGTAGTATACAGGATGTCCCAAAGTTATGGGACATGAAGGGAAAGTACCTTAAATATCGTAGATACGGTAATTTACTGAAAGAAGACTTTATGTTATATTTAAAAGTTAGTAGTTCTGCATTCAAAGATTTTCTAAAACTAACTTGCCTCGTCTGGGACTCAAACCGACTTAAATGTAAAAAAAACACCCCTACTTTTATGATGCCAATCAAAAGAATGGCCAAAAACTAATAACTCTTCTTAAGTAACATAATATTTTAAAAGAAAGGAGCAACGTAAAATGCTTGAGTCAAATTTCAAGAATGTTATTTATTGCCGACGACGACGTTCGAAAAGTAGAGATATTATCATGCCATAGATAGCATTGATTATTCGTAAATAAGTACCCACTTCATAATTAAAATACTTTAGAGCATAGTTTTTTTTAGTTTCAAAGCGATACGAGAATGTGGGAGAGTTACAAACAGAATTGTGCCACATTATATCGAGTATTCACCATCTTCACCATAAAATGATGAGAAAATCAAAAGGCAGCGGACTCATTTATTGGCGATTTGCGTAAGACACATTTAGAGCACTTAATTAATTAATATACAAAAAAATACCCACTTAATTGACTACTTTCTCATATCTACATATCATAAAAGTAGGGGTGTCTTTTTTACATTTAAGTCAGTTCGATTCCCAGACGAGGCAAGTAATTTTTTGAAAAATCTTTGAATGCAGAATTACTAACTTTTAAAAATAACATAAAGTCTTCTTTCAGTAAAATCTACGATATTTAAGGTACATACCCTTCATGTCCCATAACTTTGGGACAGCCTGTATACATATGATAAAAGACATAATATACTAAAATATTGTGTGTTAGCCACACAATAATAACTTCACCTCACGAACAACCTAAGAAGAACAACGTAAGTAGAACAACTTAGGCTGAAAAATGTTAATCCTGTTACATACATAGTTGCATATTATGCAACAAAATGTTAATTGAATGTTATACAAAAGAATTTTACGTTAATACGACCGCAGCAAACTTATAAAACAAACATCGCCTCTTACCATCTTGTAAATACCCAGACAAAGGAAAAGTCTAATACAACGTAAGTTAGAGAGAGTGCACAATATTGGTGATACTACTCACACTTAATATAGCCCATGATAAAGTCACCATAGCCTTGTTACATTTGGTAAATGTTGCCTTTTTTGTGTGATATTGCAAGAGTTGTCCTCAATGGACAAATAACTTAATTTAAAGTACTTGAAGAAAAATCTTCATTGTTATATCTTTGTACATTAGTACTAATACATTCCCTAATAGAGGCTTGTATGTCAGTTATTTTACAATTTTGCCCAAAAGAGGCATGTTTATTAAATATCACTACAGAGGAAGTAGTGTGTTGACTAAAGGTTGACTAAGGTTCTATACCTTAATAATAAAAAATAAGATTTGGAGGCCATTCATCTTTAAGCTTAGAGATGTACGTCGGATTATCAATGTAATCTTGGTGAGAATGAACATACTTATAAATTTCATGATATAGTAGCTAATGACATCCAAAAGTTGTTACTATTTTATATAACTAAAACCTTCTGAATTACGCTAACCATTTAACTACTTTGAAGTTGTTTTCAATGGAATGTGTAAAATATTTTCAATTTATTGTCAAGCCTACTTAAATTTTCCTTTAACTTTGTTATAATATTACAAACCCTTATCTCTTTCTCTCTCCTTTAATAAGTAAGTTTAATATTTTCCGAACGGAGGCCTCGTTCAAAAATAGTTTTCTTGCACCAATAACCTTTTTATATATAACTAGCTGACCCAGCAAACGTTGTATTGGCGATATTAAAATCGCGATACAAAAGTAACTGTTGATCGTAGATGGGTGAAAATTTGAAGTTGTATGTATTTTTTTATGCTGACTCATAATCAAACAAATTTAAAAAAAATGTCAAAAAAATTAAAAAAAAATCGTGTGGACCACCCTTAACATTTAGGGGTATGAAAAATAGATGTTGGCCGATTCTCAGACCTACTCAATATGCTCACAAAATTTCATGAGAATCGGTCAAGCCGTTTCGGAGGAGTACGTGAACGAACATTGTGACACGAGAATTTTATATATAAGATTAATAATTATAATGGTTTCTTGTTCACTACGGAGCCTTATAATGAAATGGCAACTAAATAAAAATTTCGAAGCCTTAAAATCATGCAATTATGTAACAGCAAATTCTTTTGAGATATCAAATTTACCAACATTTTCACTTGGTCGTCTAACTGCGACATACTGGTTTATTGATTCATTAAAGATTATTTTCTGCACTATTAAGATACCCTTTTATTTATTATTTGTTTTTTTTTATGGAATAGGAGGACAAACGAGCGTACGGGTCACCTGTTGTTAAGTGATCACCGCCGCCCACAATCTCTTGCAACACCAGAGGAATCACAGGAGCGTTGACGACCTTTAAGGAAGGTGTACGCGCTTTTTTTGAAGGTACCCATGTCGTATCGTCCCAGAAACACCGCACAAGGAAGTTCATTCCACAGCTTTGTAGTACGTGGAAGAAAGCTCCTTGAAAACCGCACTGTGGAGGACCGCCACACATCCAGATGGTGAGGATGATATCCTAACTTGTGGCGTGTCGTGCGAAGGTGGAATTCAGCGGCAGGAATCAGGTTAAACAGCTCTTCGGAATACTCCCCGTGATAAATGCGGTAGACGACACACAATGAAGCGACGTCTCTACGCAACGCCAAGTGATCCAGCCGTTCACAGAGCACTGGGTCCCCGACAATTCGAGCTGCTTTTTGTGTAGCTCGTCCAGTGCAGTGATTTATATACTACATATATACTACAAATATTGGACTTATGCTGACTTTTGGGTGTCCTTGATCTTGAACAGCCCTTTTGTGTTCCTTGAACTCTCAAAATTACAATTACTTTTATACACTGCTGGTTCTTTAGGTGCGAGTGTGTCTTTAGGTCAGCGCATTATTTGTGAAGTTTGTAAAAGGATTACTTATATATATAGTCTGCGTCGCCCAAGACAAATAGTAGTTTTGGTAATTTTTTTTCACTTACAAATACTGGCTATCTTATTTTAGGAGTGACGTTTTCTATAGGTGCGTTAAGTAGTTTTGTGGGTATTAAACGAGATTGGGCCGTTACGCTCGGGCTTTGTAACGATCATTCAGGTAAAATCGGCTTGATCCGAAGAAATTTTATTAAAAAAAGAAACCCACTGAGTTTCTTCTCAAATCTGATTCATATATTTTCGAATAGAATGATTTGAATTCCTATTTTTATCAAAATATGTGAATATAATCTATAAAATACAACTTAACAATAACATCGTTTAGATCTACTTTTAAAGTATGTCTATCTAAATTGGTACCGCATACATCATAATTAGTACAACTGTACTGATGAACTGGCACCATTAGAAAAACTTTACCACAGAATAAGAAGTAACTGACCGTCCCTAGACGATAAAAACAATAAACATAGCACACGACTCAAGACTGTAACTCAATGCGATTAAGAACTGTTTTCGTATATTTGTCTTACTTTGTTGACCTCGCACGGAGGCTTCGATAATTTTCCAATGGTACGATTGCGGTTCGGAGATCGAATGTAACGGGAGTGGAACCATTATAAATAATACACAGTCACTTTTGTTGGTTTATCTGTTGCTTTGTGCCTATGTTAATGAGTCTCGCTGAGGCAAATGGTCCAGTTGTGAGGATTTTAAACAGTTGAACACAATATGACATGTGCTTTTAAAATTCATTGTTATATTATTTTTATTACACAATTAGCTTACTTAGCTAGCGCTTTTAACTTCAACTCATTTGTAGACAAAACAATACAATAACAAAAATAAATGGATCAGGTGGCATTCTGAGCATTTATCACGGGAAGTGTTCCGAAGAGCTATTTAGCCTGATTTCTGCCACCAAATTCCACCTTTGCACGACGCGCCACAAATTAGGATATGATCCCCACCATCTTGATGTGTGGCGGTCCTGTACAGTGCGGTTCTCGAGAAGCTTTCTTCCACTACTACAAAGCTGTGGAATGAGCATCCTTGTGCAGTGTTTCCGGGACGTGGGTACCCTCAAAAAAAAGCTCCTGTGATTCCTCTGGTTTTGCAAGAGAATGTGGAAGGCGGTGATCACTTAACACCAGGTGACCCGTACGCTCGTTTGTCCTCCTTTTCCATAATTTTATTTAACTATTAAATGAAAATCCTTGCGCGATGTTTTCAGGTCGATGCAACATTCAATAAACGCGTAAATATATCTAAAAGACCGGAAACGCTACTGTGGTTATTTGCAAGAGAGATTTGGTGGCGTTACCATCAGATACGCTTCCCTGTTAATATTCCATAAAAAGAGTTGATTCGTTTTGAAAATTATCGACGCTTGATTCAAATATGGAACAGTAATGTTACCGTTTCTACGTTATAAGTTATTCTTTGACTGGTCAATGTATAACAGTATCAAGGGCCGTGTCTTGGCCGCCAGTGATAAGCCCAGATGTATATCCAAGTCGAAGCACGATTAACGGCTGTCCAGATAACACGCAGATTCGATCCTGTACTTTCTGTCTACATTCTGCATAGCCGCGAGGCTGTTGAACGACCTTCTTAAGGTGAGCGGACACACATAGAACTGCTTTTATATTCAACAAGACTGTGGTTAAAAGGATGCGCAGTACTTTTCTTGAGTGTTTTTCTCATGGGTGCTCGTTTTTCAAAATTTAAGGATTTTACGGAAGATTAAATGAAAAAATAATGACGATTGAAAACCACTTACTTCAAACTTATTTGAATAAATATTTTGAGAATTTGCCTAGGTAGGCGATTTGTGTTGAATTTTTCACCACTCATTTGCTTAATTGAACAGAATGTACATTTTTGTAACAATTATTACGTATAATTTATATATTTACAAAATCTTTAGAAAAACAAGAAACCTATATATACTTAGCAGTTTTAATTTTTTGACAGTATCACTGGTACTCATTAATATACAGTCCTATTTAAATTCAAGTTTGTCTTGTTACAATAGCAGATTTTTATGGAATAGGAAGACAAACGAGCATACGCATCACCTGATGTCAAAAGATCCGAGGATCATAGATAAACTAGGGAGTTGCTTGCCCGTTAGATAAAGAAATAGCCCTTTAAGTTTTCATTTTTTTTACTTTGACAAGAAAATAAGTCAGCTCATCAATAATTAGTCAGGTCATCATGACACATGGGTCAACCATCGCTTTTATAGGCCATATTTTAGGGAAGGGAACGACACTACCCATAATGTACAAACAATGATATTTGCAATTTTTTTTAATTCTTAATAAATAAGAAACAGAGTCTACATCATTTACACTTTAATGCTTTAATATGCTCCCACCTTTATAATATTATGTGGTAATGATTACACAGTTAATTTTTGTTATTTTAACGCCAGAGGCTGTTGCATGACCCTCTTAAGATCAATGGACACTTATATTGAAATTAATTATAATGAGTGTTAAATTCATAATTTACAAATATTTTACATTCGATAACTCAAAAATGTTAAATATTTTGATAGTTATATTTATTTTTATAAACTATGGTTAACTGCAGACTCAAACATATTACATAATATATTATTTCTAGCTGACCCAGCAAACGTTGTATTGCCGATATTAAAATCGCGATACAAAAGTACCTGTTGATCGTAGATGGGTGAAAATTTGAAGTTATATGTATTTTTAAGGCTGACTCATAATCCAACAAATTTAAAAAAAAATGTCAAAAAGATTAAAAAAAAAAATTCGTGTGGACCACCCTTAACATTTAGGGGTATGAAAAATAGATGTTGGCCGATTCTCAGACCTACTCAATATGCTCACAAAATTTCATGAGAATCGGTCAAACCGTTTCGGAGGAGTACGGGAACGAACATTGTGACACGAGAATTTTATATATAAGATTATATTCACGAAATATATACACGAGTTATTTAAATGGATATCTTGTCTTTTAGTATAATTTTATTAAAATAAAGTAGGTATTATGTCAGTAGTCAGATGTCAATAAATTGTTAAGATTTGAAAGAGCGACATCTCAGGTCAATTTCCTAACATGCAAATATTGGGGTTGAGCAGGTTATAAACTGTAAAGTAGATCCTGTAGATGAAACCACAGCCTGTGAGTTGAACAAGACATATCAAGATTTATGAACTTTACGTCACTCGAACGGTTGAGGTCACGGGTTCGAGTAACACATCGTTCATAAATTGTTTCAAATTTAATTTGCGTATGCTTTCTTTTGACAGTGCAAATATTTTTTCAGAAGGTCTGTCAGAAGGGAGAATAGTAGAATAATTTTAGTAGATCGTTCAAATTGTTTGTGTTACAACATCTCTTAAATATCTACTCGTTGTCTCATCGAAGGCCCAGCCGCCATTTTTCCTCAACATTTTAAACATGAATAGGCTATTATTAAAAACGTACACTTGTTATGTTTGCTAAGACAATGAAACTTGCGCATGCGTGAACGAATCTAGGAAATACGACATAAAAACTGTTGAAAAGCAACCTTAAACGCTAAACCATAAGGCGTAATGTAAAAGTTCCGAAAGTTTATAATTCTCATGGGTATGTTAATCATTTTATTAAACAAAGTATGAAAGTAGGTGACTTGCATCGATTGCGCCTTTTGTAATGTAGCTGCCAATAGTAACTTTTACTCATTTCATTATGTAACTACATTATTGATTTTAATTAAGTAATTGCGTGTTCATATTTAGACTTTTTTGAGGGTGGCTCCACGTTCTTAATAACATATAATAACTAGCTGACCCAGCAAACGTTGTATTGCCTATATTATAATCGCGATACAAAAGTAACTGTTGATCGTAGATGGGTGAAAATTTAAAGTAGTATGTTTTTTTTATGCTGACTCATAATCAAACAAATTTAAAAAAAAATGTCAAAAAAATAAAAAATAAATAATTGGCGTGGACCACCCTTAACATTTAGGGGGATGAAAAATTAATTTTGTCCCATTCTCAGGCCTACCCAATATGCACTCAAAATTTCATGAGAATCGGTCAAGCCGTTTCGAAGCAGTTTAACCACAAACACCCCGACATGGGAATTTTAAATATTAGAAGAGATTAAGCTGTCATTTTAGTCAATTAAATTTGGAGGCTCCTTTGCACAGAATGCCGGCTAGTTTATAGGTACCACAACGGAGCCTATTTCTGCTGTGAAGCAGTAATGTGTAAGCATTACTGTGTTTCGGTGTGAAGGGTGCCGTAGTTAGTGAAATTACTCAGCAAATGAGACTAACATCTTATGTCTCAAGGTGGCGAGCGCAATTGTATTGCCGCTCAGAATTTTTGTGTTTTTCAAGAATCCTGAGCAATGAGAGCGGCACTACATTGTAGTGCCGCATATTGGGCAGGGCGTATCAATTACCATCAACTGAACGTCCTGCTCGTCTCGTCCATTATTTTCATAAAAAAATTGTAGATCTAGGGAATTAAGGACTTACACACGACATGGACGTTATATTGGATCCCGAGCATTGTTAAGGACTTACCTTAAAGCTCATGCTTATCAGAAATATATATGAATTTTAGACGATTCATTTTATTTTTCTGAGATTATTTATAACATATTCATTAATTTATTTCCCGTGTTTCTGAAAATATTATATTTGCTTTCCTCACGTAATTTTTAAGAGATAAAATTATGTAAGTAGTAGCAGAAAACTGATCCTGAATGAAGCCCCATTTCGTCAATTTTGTGTGAAGAGGTAACGGATAATCGTTTTTACGACATAAAATATCAAAATTTCAAAGCAAAAATTTCCCGCTTATTGGAGATAAAGAAGTAATCTATTTGTGGCAATTTTTAGTTTTGTTAGATTTAGTTTCATTTCATCACAAACTCTAACGAAAAATATCTTATTTTTGTCGGATTCGTAAACGCGTCCTTAAGGTAACTAACGCTGACTAGGACAGGATTTATTCCAGAGATGAATACTCCAGTTTTCACAGTGTGCAATAAAAGAAAGTGCTAAAAAATTTTGTATTTACTAAGTTAAATCATATAAATATCATTTAATTATTGAAGGCATTTACTTTTTTTAATGTTCTCCTTGATCAAAATTATCATAAGCTTTATTAGATCTGTGTTTATATTTTTTTAATAAATAATTAATGAATTTATAGACTGTGGAACCAAATGACTTTCACGACTTTTTATATTTAGTCTATAGAATAACGCAAGAAGCTGTAACTTAAATAAACTGATTTTGTTCGGTGTTTACCTAGACATGAAAGCCGTATCGGTTTTTCCCTCCTAAAAACCGCCTTATAGTAAATTTAATCAAAATTGTTAGAGCCGTTTTCGAGATCTCCAAATATTCAAATATTTATCGTTTAGTAGTATTTAACTGCTGCTACTAGCTATTGCCTGCGACGTCGTCCGTGGTAACGCTATGAACAACAAAAATACTAGGCAATTCGTGCTTGTGAACTTGTTAAGTCGTTTTTGCCCGGACATACATACAGACAAAAATTCTGTAAAGTACTTATTTAGCTTCCGTATTTTGTATTAGTATTCCATATTAGTATTCTTGTGATAATATCAATGTATGTCGTCAAACTATATATAAGTATACTAGCTGTCCCAGCACACGTTGTATTGCCGATATTAAAATCGCGATACAAAAGTAACTGTTGATCGTAGATGGGTGAAAATTTGAAGTTGTACGTATTTTTTAATCTGTATAAAATAAATGTCAAAAAAATTAAAAAAAAAAATCGTGTGGACCACCCTTAACATTTAGGGGGATGAAAAATAGATGTTGTCAGACCTACCCAATGTGCACTCAAAATTTCATGAGAATTGGTCAAGCCATTTCGGAGGAGTTCAAGGTTTAACACCATGACACGAGAATTTTATATATTAGATAAATATAGCACAGAAGGAAATTAATATATATATATAGGGCGTCACACGGCTACACCACATGGAGGGGAAGTATATTAAATATTGTAAGTGTAGTATTTTACTAAGGGAAGACTTTATTTAAATTTAAAAAACAACAAGGTACTTCCCCTACCTGTGGCATAGCCTTGAGACACCCTGTATATAGATTAATTCGCTTCTGTGCTATATAGAGGTATATAGTTTGACGAGCTGGTTACGCGGCAAATTTAAATTAATGTCAGATATCATTCGCTCGCCACAGAGTAGCATTCCATTCATTTTTGAACTCGTTCTACGATTACCATCGTCGATCGCCGTTCGCCAGTCTCGGTTGATAAGCGTCAGTTAGTAGACGTACGTACTGTTGAAAATTCTCGTACTTACCGCGATATTTACCCACAACACTAGTTTCTCGTTAGTGAGTGTTTTCGCGTGTGTGTGACATAAGGTTGATACCTATTCTGTGTGCCAAAATTGGATTTTATCTTTCGTAATTTACCTGTGGTAAGTATTGCAAGATATTAATCAGAGATGATAAAATAATCATTTGTAAATACATTCCGAATAATTGTATTATTTCTTAAATATACCTTTAACGTTTTTACGCTGACCTTCATTTTTTGTTCGATGGTAAAAATAGAGGTTGTTATTGTGCGAAAGAATAGAACTTGTTTATCGATTTGTATGTAGTATGTACTATGTACGAATCAATTAACTTAACATATAACTTATATAGCAGTCGTAACTTTGTAAACTTAATAGATAACCGATTACTGATACTTATATTTATTATCAAAGATAAGTCACAATGAATAAAAAATAATGACCCCTATCCACTAATTATCTAGTACATAAGTACTGTAACAAAATAACCGAACCTTATAGTCTAAACACATGATCGGATTTGGTAAAAAGCTCTAGTCAATTAATCCGCGCAGATTTGAGATTTTTAGCCAGCCTTTTGTGTTAGCAGTTTTTTTAGATGCTGTCTATGACTCCCCCCTAGACGGGATGCCCTAGGCGACTACTTAATTAAAGTGATAAACAGTTATGTTTACACATTACTGTTTCACGGCAGAAATAGGCGCCGTTGTGGTACCCATAATCTAGCCGGCTTCTTGTTCAAAGGAGCCTCCCACTGGTGGTACCTATACTGCTAAGGGAGGCACTGAGAAGCCTACACTACCTTCGTGCATACTTAATGCCTAGTTTGTCGCTGAATATGAATGCTTTTATTTATCAGTATGTTATTAGCTGTTGTCAGAATACTGAATAGAATAAAACGGAGGTCAAACCTACATCAAGAATTATTTTTGTCCACAAACCTACCTGAGTTTATTGAAAGGTGATTTCAATATTCTACTTTTATTGTTATTTGGTTTGAGCTGATGGTCTTCTTACCAATGCTCTAAACAAAAAAAAATTAAACTTACAGATAGAGTCAGAAAAACATGAACATAATATTATGTAAAATAAAAAATGTGGGTGAGTACATAATTTTATATTAAGTACTGCTGACCCAGCAAACGTTGTATTGCCGATATTAAAATCGCGATACAAAAGTAACTGTTGATCGTAGATGGGTGAAAATTGTAGTTGTATGTATTTTTTAATGATGACTCATAATAAAACAAATTTTAAAAAATGAGGCAAAAAAATGTAAAAAAAAAATTGGTGTGGACCACCCTTAACATTTAGGGGGATGAAAAATTGATGTTGTCCGATTCTCAGACCTACCCAATATGCACTCAAAATTTCATGAGAATCGTTTAAGCCGTTTCGAAGGAGTTTAACTACAAACACCGCGACATGAGTATTTTATATATTAGACTAGGGTACCTACTGCCCAAAGTAATGCCATTGCTACAGGCATTTGTGGTCTTAAATTAATTGTATTATGTATTGTAATTATGCTTAATTCATAATAACACTTACCTAAAGTTTTTTTATAAGTTTATCTAGGTAAAGTAATTTTCTTTTAATAATATTTAAATTTTATTTATTACATTACTCATACCTATTTAAATATACGAACTTGATTCGTTTGACTTAATACCGTTTACTAAATATGGGTGCAGTATTATTAAGGCTATTTAGTTTTATCTAGATCTGTGGTTCTCAAAGTGTACCGTCGTGACTTTAAACTTGCTTGAAATTCTTGAGAAGATAATAAAATATTTTTGATTGGGAAAAGTTTGTCTAAATAGATCCTAGTGTATTGTGGGCCCGTTGCATCATCCATGGTGAAACGTATACGTTGAAGTTAATAAGGTCTGAATTGAACCGGTCTATGAAACGTGTCGGCCGCTGAAAGGCAGACTTAAAAAATGTTTAGATACGGGAGACGAAGAACCTTTATTATTGCAGTTCACGATAAAAATTTAATATGGAAATGTCTTAGTTAGTGCCCTTTTTTATGACAATACGGGACGAGACAAGCAAGGCGTTCAGCTGATGGTACACGCCCTGCCCATTACAATGCAATGTCGGTCAGGATTCTTGAAAAGCGCAAAAGATCTGAGCGGCACTTCAATTGCGCTCGGCACCTTGAGACATAAGGTGTTAAGTCTCATTTGCCTAGTAATTTCACTAGCTACGGCGCCCTTCAGTACGAAACACAGTAATCTTTATACATTACTACTTCACGGCAGAAATAGGCGCCGTTCTGGTACATAATACATAATCTAGCCGGCATCCTGTGCAAAGGAGCCTCCCACTGGCATTCTTGTTAAATAAGTAGTAAATATCAATGTGGGATAATCTTCATATTGAAGATGTTCCTTGCCTCGTACCGTTGTAAGTCCTGATTGTACCTTACTTTGACGAGCTAAGCCTGTATATGCGCCGTGAACTGCAAAAGTTTGGGAACCGCTGATCTAGATTATAAACGCAATCACACGCGCCATCACAAACTAACTTGTAAGCAGTTTGTGGCACTGACTACTTTAAAAAGGTGTATCACAAAAAATAAAAATAAACTCCAATTTCGTACACTGACGGTTCCATATGTAGGTTATTTTTTAACGATTTTCACGTGTTTTCCTTGTTAATTAACCTTAAGTTGCACTAGTTCTTTGCACGCTATATTTGTCTACATGTATAGATTTTTATATCTAATTTAAAACATCTTGTAGAATGTTCTTCAATTCTGATCCAAATAAGGTATAGACCTTGTTGATAGCAACAGCGGAGATTTGGTGTAACAAAAATCAAAAAAAATCTGCGGAATTGCATTACTCCTCCTTTTTGAAGTTGATTAAAAATAAAAATTAATTTAAGAAGATTAATCACAAACAAGTTTCGCGGCGTGTAATTACACTTCTTAATTATGTGTAATATTTTATTTATTTTAAGTTTCATATCACGAGTTAATTTTATTAATACCGACTGTTAAAAATATATATATTACACAAAAATTCCATATATAGTATATAATTAAATTCAAGTAATTTATCTTATCAGAATAGCACCTGTACGTAACTTTTTATAACACTGTCACATCCCGTCTATAAATTTAAATTGAAACAATTACCGAGTTGGCGCTGTTAAATTGTATTCAAACACGAGTAGTTATTTAAACAGAGGTATAGTTTCCTGCCTGTACCAACCACGGAACGCGTTTGTATGGCTTACCTACCTGCAGATACGTAGCTACGTAGCTATTCTGTTATATATTTCAGTGAAAAACTGTTTCACTGGCGGTGGTTATGAGCAGATATTTAAAATATGTGTCTGAATGAAATTCAAACGTAACCTCATATTTGAGAAGTTATTCTCCCATCTGTCATAGATGGGAGAATACGTTAAAATTAATAAAATTGAACGGCCTTACAAATAAACTTGGTATAAAGTTATACATGAGACTAAACGAAGAATATGCAAAATGTTGGCTATATCGCTGACTGTCAATACAATGATAATTCTGAAGTTTTCCGAATATCAGTCAGCCTTGCAAATGCAAACGCGGGAAACGTTATATGTCCGAGTAAACCAATCATAAGTAAAATGTCTATTTGTAAACATTTTGCATATTCTTGGTTTATTCTCAGTTACCTATAACCTTATAGTATTTATAGAAGTTTTTGTAATGTCTAAATGTCAATTCAATAACTAAAATGACACATACCAAAAGCTAACTTAGAGCTAAAATTTTGAAATTTTCTCATTAGCCCAATAATTTGAATCTACAGCTGGAGTTGCTGACTCAAAAAACTTAATTATTTCCCATCTCATTTCAGAGATGGTGCCTAAATAAAGAAGGTAAATAAGTTAAACGCAGTAACATTAAAATTTCAAAATATATATTTTTTTCTTCAATAGCTCGTCACATTGACAAAATATTTAATATATGTGGAATTGTGTTCAGTTATTATTAGCTAAATCAACAAGTTGTTTGTGTTATGCTCATTGCTGGAATGTGCCAAAGAGACGGTATATCCAAAAAGAGTATGAGAGACAGTGTACTATATATATGAGTGTTAAATATTTTAAAGTACACATTATATGCAAAAGAGTACAATACTCTATTTTAGATTTCGGTGGGTAACGTACGTTGGTAAGCTACGTATTCTACGTACGGGGTACTAGCCCCATTTGAATCTGGAAACTAATAGTCATAACACCGCAAAAAAGTCGGTTCGTGCCTGCTAGTCTCCAAAATAGTCAGACTTTTTACTGATAAGTATATGGTGACGTAATAATGAATAACTTAGGCTAGTTTTGTAAAGGAAAACCTGCGAAACTGGAAACTGTGGTTAGATTGCTAAAAACAGTATTTGCAGAGCGTTGCCGGCCCCTTAAAAAGTGTACCTACGCGCATATTTTGAAAGTACCCTCGTCGTAACACCGTAAAAGGAAGCTCATTTCACAGTTTGGTAGGACGTGGTAGGAAGTTCCTTCAAAACCGCACTGTGGAGGATCCAGATGGTGGGGATGTTAAGCTAATTTGTGGTGTGTTGTGCGACGTTGGAATTCGGCGGCAGGTATCAGCCGAAACAGCTCTTCGGAACACTCCCTGTGATAAATACGCTAGAAGACACACAATGAAGCGACGTCCCTACGCAACGCCAAGTTAGCTAGCCGTTCACAGAGGACGGGGTCTCTGACAATTCCAGCACCTCTGCGTTGCAAGCGGTCAATTGGTTCGAGCTGATACTGGGGTGCGCCAGACCCGACATGACAGCAATACTCCATATGTGGCCGGACCTGCGCTTTGTAGACCGCTAGAATGTGGGCCGACTTGAAGTATTGCCGTGCTGTATTAATGACGCCCAGCTTCTTCGAAGCCACTTTGGCTTTGCCTTCCAAATGACCGCGAAATTGGCAATCGCTTGAGATTTTGAGACCTGGAATTCCGAAACTAGGCGAGGGTTTAAGGGAAGTGTTGTGGAAGAGCTGTGATACGTCGTTAGTGTTTTTTTAGTGTTAAACACCCAAACTTGATTCTTTTGGGGGTTAAATTGGACAAAATTCATTTTACCACATACCGCAACCCTCTCAAGAGAGGACTCGATAGAATCTCTAGCAATTTCAATTAAAGTACTCTCTTAATGTGTACGTGCTAACTTTATGAATCATAAATATACTTTAACGGTGCTATTTTATGAGAAAACTAAGTCGAAATGAATACTTATATAAATACAGCTGATCTACGCTAGCTGAGATGAAATGAACAGCGGCTGACCTAAATCTCTTTCATCAATCATTTTCCAGCAAGATCAATTGATATTATATAAAAATATTTTAAATAGTATGCTTGAATATGAGAGACACTTTATCTTAACCCTGTTTTAATTAAAAATTCTCGGTTATGTTATTTGTTTATTGAAAAAATACTAAGCATGTCAAATTACTTATTTGAACTATCTACTTCTTCTTTCACTAATATAATTATAGTTATATAGATGGTTACAAAAATTAAAAATATATCAAATATTAGCATTAAAAGACTGAAACTAATCGTGTACACTTCGGGTTCTTAAATAACTTGTAGAGGGGAATGGTTACACTGCTCAAGAATATGACCTTATTTGGCAAAAGTGAATAGTGTAGTGTACTTCAGTCAACCACGGGCGACTTCCAAAAGCTTTCGGCTTTGACTCGAGTTAAAAATCATTCCCGACCACTAGTTGACACCAGTGCCGTCGTTGATGCAAGTCACACAAGCAGAGTAAAAGGTGGGTAAGATTGAGTATCAAACCGATGGTTTCGAAATTTTTAATAAATTATATAAATATCCAATATTTAATAATAATAATAAACCAACGCCACTATAGACACAAAAAATTAAAAAAAATATATCAAGGAGCTCCATACATTTCTGTTTCTACAATGCTATTAAGAATACCACGAACTGTGCGAAGTCGGATAACTCGCTGTTGCTATTTCCCGAGTTGTAGGCAACTAACGATACACAGTTCTTTTGAACTGCGAAACTGCTACTAGTACGCCTAACCACAAGCTCTTCGGAAAACTTTTGAACTTCTTAGAAAATCCATAGCAATATTGGCGTTTAAAGCCACGATACGGTTTCTAAGTCTAGTAGAAGTTTATTTTTTATTGCAATATCTAAATGTAGTTATTTAATGGTTCACCGATAGATTTTCATTAAACATACAATAATAATTGAGCTACAATAATAATTATTAATTACCATGTTAGAATTAAGATCCAATTAGAGGCAAACATAACTTATTTATTAAAGGTCTAATATGTATTGAATCCGTAAAAGTATGAAAACAAAGAAGAAAATTGATAAAGGTGTTGCAATTTTATGTACTATGCATTAGATATGACTGTGAGTTTTGTATTGTACAATATTTTTTATATCTACATTGCTGCGAAATATGCCTGAAATCCGCGGCGACAAGCTATAGAAGCCCAGATTGATTGTGTAGATAAAAGATCTTCTACAAATATAGCCTTGAAGGTCACAAGTACGTTTTGCAAGAGCTTGTGCGAGACAACAGTCGTAGACAATCCAGTAGGTTTCTAGATATTTTGTACAAAAACATTTCGGTCATCAATCCAACGGTAGTCGAACAATATGATAATTTTAAAGTATTATAACTGATATTTATAACTATTGCAAATAAACTTCTTAGATATATCTGATTCATATCAGATATCCAATTATTTTTATGTTTCAATTGGCTTCACAATTTTTGGTCGAATATATCTACGACTTGCTTGAGAATCGTGAAGTATCGGAAATACTAAATGACATATTTGTTTTAAGTAGTATTAAAAACTTATTATTTTATTAAAAATATGGAAAAATAAACAATTTTAATAAACCCTCCTACTTACTTGTTTAAGTAAATAAATAGACCGTGTGAAATTGCCCGAATTTTCAGAGATCCTAGTATTTGATGAAGGATACCTTGCAGTTCCTTTGTGTACCTTCTATCGCATAGGACGAGGTGTGATTCTAATAAATTATTCGACTGATTTCTACAACCGACTTCCAACAATATGCAAACTTATATTAAGTAAAATCCTCACCATTTGGATGTGTAACCCTTAAACTTATTAAGGACTTTGGGATCAGCATCTGGATTTTTCAAAGCAATGGACGGCAGTAATAACGTGATCCCTCCGAAGTCAACGAGAAGCCTTAGATAATTTATACGTCTTGATAGAGTCTCTTGCTGTTAGACAACCGATAAAAACAGGCAAGGAAAAATACTTTAGTGTGCGTGACAAGCTACGTCTTACACTCGAGATTTGTATGACACTTTGTGTTAGTGTGCGTGAATTGCTCAAAATAGAGGTTAGTTCTACTTTTTTTCGATGTCTGTCACAGTCTATAAATAATCTAAGACTATAATTAGGGTACAAATCAGAACGACATTTATTGTGACAGGAGATTGTCAAAGCTTAGGTTTAGTTTAGGGTTTATCGGAACAAAGTGATTGGATATGTATCCGAAGTTTATTATCTTATTTAAATACCATTCTAAATGCATACAATTTAATATCAAGCTTAAAAGTTGCTATTATTCATCTAATGGTAGTTAGAGGAGTTGAATATGCATTACCAATCAGTTGAAAGGTATTTTATATCAAATTCAATATTTAAAAAATATATTTTTGCGAGTGGGTTGTCTTAAAATTAGAAATACCGAGACAACAGAAAATGCTAACGTTAAGTTGATTAATTTTTCTATCATAACTATTGGGTTTGCAAATATAAATAGAAATGTCACTATTAATTGGCACTCATCTATATATTGAACGTTATGTCAAAATTAATTTAATTACAAAAGCGGTGACAGCCCTATGGTTGTTGTGTCTGCGAAATCTGTTTTGAATTCCGGTTGAATTTTTAATTAATTATAGTGTTGTCAGCAATTTTTCTGGGAACTCACGAAAATATATTTTTTGATGCTAGATTTGATATAAAATTATATTTATTCATTAAACGGATGTGAAAAAGTCATTTCTTAAAGGTGCTATAACAGAATTTACGATTGGTAACAACTACTAACATTTATCATAACAAATAAATATTACCGTTATTTTTCTAATCATGCTTAATATCGTTAATGCAAAAATATTTTTTTTATTAATAATAATTATTCATTATGCATAAATTTAATACAAAAAATTAAACTTATTCTATATTATTTCATTGGCTATATTATTTATTATTTTAAATACTAGTTATTTAAAATTAAACTATCATTAACAATTTTAGCTATAACATTTTTTAAAGTTCAATGATTATAGAAATATAACAATAATTGTCTTAATATCGTACTTGTTTGTATTTGGTCAGCCATATTAACCATAAGTTGAGGGTATTTCAAAACGTTTGGTTTGACCGCAAAAACTGTTGACTTGGTTAATTATTCGATAAGTGAAAACATTAAAGTTATGGGATATATTTTTAATTTTTGAATAAAGCTTCAAATCAGATTTATTATTCAGTACATTGTATTATACTTTTTTTTTATAAAAAGCCATTAAAAATAAGACAAATTTTATGAATGCATGCACAATATTCAAATAATTTAAGTAGAAATGGACAGGTCATATGATAAGAGAAAAGACCGAGAAATCGGCAAGACTAATAACTGAATGCCAACCACTAGACAGTAAAATAAATAGAGTTAGACAGCCTATGAGATGGGAAGAGGACTTTAAGAAAATACCGCTATTTTCTTAAAGTCCTCTTCCCATCTATGCAACTATAGAATCGTACAGCAAAAGACAGGACAGAATGGAAATCTTTTGAGGAGGCCTTTGTCGGAAGACAGAACGAGAGTAATGACCGTCTGCTGTTATTTTTTTAGAGGCACTTTTTATTTTATTTCATTAGTACTATGAAAAATTAGTACAGCAATTAAACTCTTTTTTTTATTATAACCTAGGTCCTAAAGAATCATTGAGAGCAATATTCAAAGAAATTAACATCTTGACTGTTGCTTCTCAATATATTCTTGATAATGTAGTGTATGTTCATAGGCACATAAGTCAATTTGCTAAAAACTGTCATAGCCATAATATTAACGTTTAATGTTATAATGCCTACTACTCGGCTAAGTCGAGTTAGTAAGACTTTTGTGGGGCGATGTTTACTTATGTTTTTACAACAAGATCCCAGAAAATTTTGAAAACAAAAGTATTACGTTATTCAAAAGAATTGTTAAAAAACGTTTGTGTGGTAAAGGTTACTATAACATAAATGACTTTATTAATGATACCACAGATTGAGAATCGAGAGACCGCCCTCAGGCTATTAAAAAATAAGTTTAATTGTACAATATTACTTTGTAAACATATATTGTCGATGAAAAAAAAGCCTGCTGAGTTTATTGCGCCCGTTCTTCTCAGGTCTGAGGCATTCATTTTGGAATGGGTGGTAGTTTTTGACTTTCAATAAGTGATGTCAAATCCTATTTTGAATAAAAATATTTGAATTTGAATTTATTTATTATACTTTTATATTATATACACTTGAAGTAACGATATATTATAAATAATATCATTACTTCCAAGTGGTAATGTTTATAAAACATGTGAAGTTTTATCTCGAATCTCGATACGCCTTGCGATTGCAAAATTCGATTCAAGCGTTCAAACAGTCGTATTGTTCGCAGTTGTTATTGGTAATCAACTTCTATTGTACCTTTTAAACGAAATAGATGTTACTCTGTCACAGGTTCTTATGACTAATGATTGTAGGTGGCTTATCGACCAACCAATTGTGGGTTCGATTCCCGCTGTTATTCGTGTTGCTATTCGAACAAATCCCGGGTGGTGTTAATGGTAAATTATTAAATTCCATCGAGCTCACCATCACCAAAGTGTCACAGTCGTTAAATTCAAAATCATTTTTTAATTCAAAATAGGATTTCAAATTACTTATTGAACTTCAAAATCCGCTCACTCGAAAATATTTTTTTTATGAAAAAAAAGGGACGAGACGAACATGACATTGAGCTGATGGTAATAGATACGCCCCGCCCATTACAAAGTAGTGCAGCTCAGGATTATTGAAAAACCTAAAAATTCTGAGCGGCATTACAATTGCACTCGTCACCTTGAGACATAAGATGTTAAGTCTCATTTGCTCAGTAATTTCACTAGTTACGGCGCCCTTCAGACCGAAACACAGTAATGTTTACACATTACTGCTTCACGGCAGAAATAGGCGCCGTTGAGGTACTCATAACCTAACCGGCATCCTGTGCAAAGGATCCTACCACTGGTAAATGTGATGCGAGATTGGAGACAGAATTTAGAAATAATTGATCAACATCAGGTTCCGGTTTTTGTAGAGAATTCGAGAATAAACAAACGCCCACGCTCTCTTGCAGTACCAGAGGAATCACAGGAGCATGGCGTGCATTTTAGGTTACCAGTAGTTAGTAGATAAGTGGTTTTTGAACATGCACGCGGGCGTCGAGCCGAACTGTGTATCATTCAATTATTATCCAGGTGAAAAGTGTGGCATTTCAAATTTAAAAAGGCTTCATTCTTCTGTTTCGAATATTTCTGTCTATAGAAATATAGTAAGTAAGTAGCCTCTTTATATCGTGAAAAAGTCGAATTCTCTTCGCCATTCAAAAGTGCGTTATCTTAGGAATTGTTAGATATATTATTAACAGTGGTTCAACAATATTGCTACAATTTCCTCAATTAAAAATGCCTACAAACCTTGAGAGTTATTCAAATACTATATAATATCAGTGATAATAAAACGATTATCTGCGTATTAAAGTATCAAAATACTTGAGATTCCTACTAGAGAAGTTTTGATAAAAGTGTTTTATGTCGAGGTAATAAATTGCGTCGTGTGGTTTATTGTATGAAACCAATTCAAACAGCTGATAAGACGGGCATAGTGATGGAGTTTTAACATTTTACAATTGTTTTGTTTAGTCTTGTTAACTTACTGCTTATTTCACTTTTGTACTCATGCTATCAATGTTGTAGTCGCAATGCGCTTTGGTAGCAATCTGATCCACATTTTTGTTAAAGAAACAGTGATGAGCTATGATCAAAATTCACAAGTTCATCAGTAAAAATGTAATTATCGTCGGCTGCCACGGGAATTTCAAGATATCGAGTAAAGTCGGTCTTTCTCGGTCTATTGGTTTGTGTTAAATTATTTTTAAATTTATTTCAACACCCTCGCCCGTGTAGGTTAATTTAGCAAAATATTTATTATTATTATTAAAAAAAAATTGTTGTTACATAAGTTTATACTTTGTTATTATATCTACATGGTATATCTATTGTGTCTGGTATATTTTATTTTCCTTTTTTATACATATTTTGATGGATACTTGGATGGAATTATTTGATAGTTATTTTGTCCTCTCAAATCACCGCTTTACGATCAAGTTTAATCATAAGAACATGAATGTTTTAAGGCAACTGGTAAGTATGGCCAATGCAACGTCTGATCTGCAGATCAACCGCGACTTAATTGCAGCGTTGTTAGTTGAGAATTTCGTAGATTCCGCAGGTTTTCAAAGAGAGCATGTAATAGCGATGATCATTTCGCTTCGGGTGATCGGCGAGAATCTTTTCTAATCCATTAAATAACTTAATCACAACGTAATTGCCAACTGACACGTTTAATCGCAGAAAAAGCACATGTAACATAAACTGAGGTACGGCCCCACTTTAAGCGTGTAACTACCGTCGTGTTCACAAGGCATCACTGCATAGCGGTATGTGTAATCAACCCGACTTTACATTGATCGGAAAGTGACCCGCGCCGTGGGAGAGTGACAGACCTACTGTGAGAAGCCGTTCTATTGATTTTTATACTTCTCAATTAAATACTATAAAGTGTTGTTTGTTCTCATCAACCTTATTACCCATAGACACTAATACCTTATTAGCGTACGCTTTCAGATCTTAAATAAATCCAAATATAGTAGCCAGTAGCGATTACTAATGATATGTTGTGATCGTTACCTAACCAATAGGCATTAAGTACCCTGCGCCCGCTCACTTCAGTTGGATGACTAAATTGATTGCATTGCGGATATTTTATGTGTCCATGTATGTATGTTTTAAACTATTTATTCCAAGATGGACGACAAAAGACCAAGCTGAAATGCAAGTTTAAAATTGCATTGCACACTTCTCAGCTAGTATTTCTTTTGTCGTTTATTAGGAATACATTTCCACCATCCAAAACATATTCTATTAATTGTATTAAATATAATAGAATGATATGGGCACCAGTAAGAATCAAACCCCTTTATACCCAAGGCACACGAAAAAGAAAGAAATTACGAAACGCAACATTGTTTTATAAAGATTAACCACTTGTAATAGTTACTAATCGCGAAATTTAAAACCAGTTTCAAGACTTGTGTCCATCATCTCAATGCAACCAAGGGATGCTGTCGATTAATTTACCTTCTTACGTCACATCAGACCTGATAACGAAGGCAATTTTTAGAGTGACAGCCCTTACGGAAGACAAGCTTTGAATAAAGTGTCTACTATATTAAGATGGTTTTCCATTATAGCGAGGCGATACGAGAATTAAAATCTCGCTTCTAATAATTTAAACAAAAAAATTGCAATCGAGTCGCGCGCCGTGTCGATTTCGACGTCTGTTGTGGGCCTATTTTTCGTAAAAATATATTGAATCTATACCTTTTTAGGCCTAAGTGCCTAGTGCGAGGTAGTTAATTGAACACACAAAACGTATTTGTTAAAGTTTCCTGACGATGTTTTCCTTCAATTATCTAATTATCTGTTTCGATACGTGGCGGTCGGGGATTGCACCGAGGCCTCTCGGATGAAAACAACGGAACTCACATATGCCACTGACGGTCCTGCTTATAGCGATAATCCGCGATTGCTGTCAATAAACAAACGAATTGCGAAAACAGCAATTTTGTAATGTACTTATTACTGGGTGCATTCGGAAGTCCTGATCAATTTCATATACCTAAATCTAAAATCACTCTAAACTATCTGGATGTGTGGTGGTCCTAAATAGTGCAGTTTTTAAGTAAATTTACTAACACGCTCGTTCTTCCTCTAATCCCATAAAAAAATGTCTTAAACACCAACTCAATCAAATAACAATCAGCTCACATCTTGTCTAGGACAAGCATTTGTGTTGCTTGAGTGGAGAAACTGATTAGGATTTCGCTAGACAAATTTAATTGACAATATACATCGTTAGAATAAACAAACGCCATAAATAACTTATAAACACATGACAAGTAGAAACATCAAGGCGATGTTTATGATATAAAATAATTTAAGCGGTCACTTCTATCCACTACCGTCATTTGCACATTGATCGAACTTTGTGTCCACCATTAAAAAAAAGTGTTTCTTGAAATATATTTTTCGTTTCGCTTCACTTCGTCTCGCTTCGGCAGTAGAAAAGTTCTTTAAAGCATTGGGCGCTCATAATACAGATAGTAATCATAAGAAATTGCGACTTTGCATTGTCCGAGGACATCTGAGCGATTGAGGTTGTGATAGCAAAATGTACATTTGAACAGTTCTATAAATATTAAATAGGAATAGCTTTGCTGTTTGATTTAATAATTTTGCTTATTCTGTGGCTTTATTAGATTTTAATCGTGTTTCGATACCTTTTAATATCTACTCCTTGTACCATATTAATATACAGGGTGTCCCGTAATCAGTGGACCAACGGGATACCCGTGATAGGGGTGGTCATCATCTCTCGAAAACACCAAATTTTACTGTTCTAGGGCCAGTAGTTCAAAAGATATGATTTTTTAAGCATTATTTTGAAAATTCTACCCTTATCAACACAAAAGTTGAAAAAAAATATTTTTTATTTTTATTTTGCCCTGTTTCTTAACTTAAGGTGGCTGAGGAAACATGTGTCTTCACAATTAAATCCATTTTTGTGAATAAATATTGCCAAATTAAAAATTAAAAACCAAAACATGCGCAAATATCAAATAACTAAATTTGCAACGTGATGTTTGAAGCAAGCTAGTGCAAAAAAAATGTATGACAGCCTTGCGGACCATTATTTAAAAAACATCTGCAGTTCATACTGATTCCAAAAAGGTATAATTAATCATTATTGTGAAACAATAAAAGACAATAATTATTTTAAATCAACATTAGATAGCAATTTCTTGGCGGAATTTACAATAAAACAAAAGTAAATAGTTAGAATTTTTTTATTTATTTCTTATAATAAATGTTCGAAATGTCTTCCTCTTACTCTAAGGCATAGCCGGCATCTTCTTATAAAATTTCTTTTTAAACTTTTTAACGCCCTTTCATTATTTTTGACTTTTTCACTCACCACATTCAGTTTTTGTCTTAGCTGTCTTTCGTTATCGTTAACGGTTTCATATACGGATTCTTTAAAATATCCCCATAAAAAATAATCCAATGGATTAAGATCAGGTGATCGAGCTGGCCATGGGATTGTACCTCCTCGTCCAATCCACCTACTTGGGTAAGACTCGTTTAAATATTCCCTCACTTGTCTGCAATAATGAGCGGGTGCGCCATCATGCTGTAACCACATCCTCTCACATACCTCCTGTGGTACATTTGCTAATAAATTACTTAAGTCATTTCTTAAAAATTGCAAGTACCGAGCACCATTAAGCCTCGGTGGGAGCTCAAATGGACCAATAAGTTTACCATCTAAGATTCCAGCCCACAAATTGACTCCAAACTGGTGCTGGAATCTATCTTCTCGTACAATACGTGGATTCACAACAGCCCATTCATGTAAATTATGAATGTTAAACACTCCAACTCTTTTAAAACACGATTCATCGCTCCATAATATTGAATTGAAAAATAGTGGATCTTGTCGGCATCGGCGAAGCATCTCTGCACAAAAATCTATCCTCCGTTGATAATCAGCAGGTAATAGTGCCTGCACTCGTTGAATATGATAAGGGTATAAACTGTTTCTTTTTAAAATGCGATGTACTGTTGTTTTTGCTATACCAGTACGTCTTGAAATACGACGAACACTCGTAGAAGGTTCTTCTGTCACTTCGGCCAGTATTTGAAGTTCATCGACTCTTCTAGGTCTTCCCACGTTGTTTGCAGCTCCGGGAATTCTGCCTTCTAAATACGCGTTATTTACACGGAGAAAAATTCGATGATCCGGATAGCGGTCGCGATTAGGATAGCGCTCACGATACGTACGGGCTGCTTGCCGAGCGTTTGCATTACACAGACCGTAAATAAAATACATCTCAGCATATTCACGAGGAGTATAGGTATTAGGCATTTTATAAAATCCGGGCAAACAGTATCCAAATCACAAAGACAAACAAGGTCCAATTCAAGCGTCAGTCACCAAAAAAAAGAGTCGTAATGGTAGCGAAGTAAAAAACACGTGTGCAGCTACGAGCTATGAGCAAGTCTCTGATGAAACTAAGAATAATTTGAAAAATTAGGGTGTGGGGATCATAGGCGTCGGCCAATAGGACCCCGTAAACGAAAAAGGTACCTGAGCGAGAAAGAGATAGCATATTGTGTTATCTCTCTCTCGATAACAAAATAATTCTCAGAATAGATAGCGCTTAAATGTTTCTCGCAATTGGAGTCTAAAATTGGTTATTAAGTTATTTTTTTTGTAAAATGTAATATTGTTATACCTTTTTGGAATCAGTATGAACTGCAGATGTTTTTTAAATAATGGTCCGCAAGGCTGTCATACATTTTTTTTGCACTAGCTTGCTTCAAACATCACGTTCCAAATTTAGTTATTTGATATTTGCGCATGTTTTGGTTTTTAATTTTCAATTTGGCAATATTTATTCACAAAAATGGATTTAATTGTGAAGACACATGTTTCCTCAGCCACCTTAAGTTAAGAAACAGGGCAAAATAAAAATAAAAAATATTTTTTTTCAACTTTTGTGTTGATAAGGGTAGAATTTTCAAAATAATGCTTAAAAAATCATATCTTTTGAACTACTGGCCCTAGAACAGAAAAATTTGGTGTTTTCGATAGATGATGACCACCCCTATCACGGGTATCCCGTTGGTCCACTGATTACGGGACACCCTGTATATATATATATATCTTTTGAACGTGTGAAAAATGAATGATGGACGTGGCTTGCCTAACACATTAATTAACACAATTTTATTGAATTTATACTTCTTTTGGCGCGTTATGAAAAATTATCAGAGTGAACTTTTACGATGCGCGCGCACAACGCACCGTCACGAAAAATCGACACCCTGACGTTAGTTGGTCAACTAGAGCATTCTATCATACTTCAGCTACAATAAGCCTCTTTTAACTCAAATGTCTACCTAACTCCAACTAATGGACGAAAATCGCATAAAATTCAATGTGTAAAAATTTAAGTAATGGTTTTTAAAATAAACGCAATTTAACAAAATTATGCGGTATAATAATATCGTTGAATGTAATATATTATTATATCTTTTTTACAATATTGTTCTTTCGACATTAATAAAATAGCACGGATTTTTCATTTTTTACGTTAAAGAAGTATAACTTGCGTGTGTACATAAGTACAGACACACTTTTGTTTTTTCTTTAAATTGATCTTCAAATTGAAACTACTCAGCTGCTTTTATCATGTGATTAGTGTTCTAAGTTCATTTGTTTCCATCGAATATTTGGTGTCTTCTACTAGTTTTCATCCAGGGTTTTGGAAGCATTGGGGGCGTAATTGGTAGAACCGTTGACTATCACCAATTCACCCGGTTCGATCGTCCCCGTCACCTACCTACTTATCTCTTCTCGTTTTTTGGTGTCATAAGTACGTTGATGAGGCATTTTTTTATTTTCTCAAAATTTATTCCTTTAGAATCCTTTTTGATGTCATTTCTAATAACTACTAGATACTACTACCGCTTCGGAAACAAATGGCGCTCTGTGAGAGAAGAAGCGGCGCAAGAAACTCTCCCAGCATTCTTTTTTTGCGCTGTTTTCAATAAAAATATACAATATTGTACAGTCATTTCTATCGCTATAAAATAATCACAGTCTAGTCCCAGGCTGTCCGATCATTTAGATATTCAGCAGTGGAGTAATAGGATTTACGACAGAGCTATTTTTTTATAAGACATTTAAATTTATTTATAGATAATGCCTGAACAGTGGCTGGGACTTTATTATAGAAGTGTATACATTTACCCTTAAAGCTATTATGTATCTTATGATGGATTCAACGCTTTATAAGATTGGTAACGCTCATGTGATTCCTTTGGTATTTCAAGAGAGTATGGTATTCCAATACCATCAAGTGACCCGTATGTACGCTCGTTTGTTCTACTTTGCCATAAACACAGAACAATTTTATAAATCGCTAGTACTTCGCCACACCCTACTCTGAGTAGGGTGTGGCGAAGTACTAGCCCTTTCTTATTATTATCTATTTTCCTAGTTTTATTTATGAAAAGTTTCATTTGTATTAATTAGGTAAATAAATACTTAAACTGACTTACATATGGTATAAATATCTGCAATCTACCTATTCTACATAGACCGACTTTTTTTTGAAAATTAAAATCTTTTGGTGTGATATGCAATCTAGCATTATACTTATTAATTTATCTCCAACAAGTATTTTACGGTTAAGTAAAATCTATCATTATTTAACTAATTGATTTATTGTCGTTATCACTAACAACAGATCCTGTTGTTAGTCAGATCCATACTTGTTATGTCAAGTGTATATGTGTGGGTGAACGGGCTAGGACACCGGCCTCACTCTGCTTAATTACCTCATAAGGTTTCACTGCGAAACGGTCAGCGGATAATGTGACAGTAACGAGAAATAATGAAACTTTTCTACAAGTTAAACTAGAATAGAATGTTAGTATCTCATCAAATAATTTGCAGACCAAATAGTGTCATATCTTCTTGTTATTCTTCTGTAAATTTAGACACAGAACTAGCTAAAATCTGTGTCTATTCTGTAGTTCTGTGACAGGTATGGGCTGAAATCTCTCTGTTACATTTTACAACTTCAAAGTTGATGGATGAGTTAAGCATTTAATTTTAATATGACTACGGTATGGTAAAAACCAGGCCATTTAATTTATGCTTGCCTAGTAATTTAGACCTTGCCATCTTAATAACATTTCGGCTCCTCCTATAATTTAAGCCAGGTTTTCCATCTCTTTTGTCATTTTATATGCCAAATGGTTTTATCACAGGTAACTGAACGCTAAGAACTACGTTCGTTACATGTATATATCTTCCAATACTCCAAAACTGTAAACATTTTCTCAAACATGCTTGCCTAGTACTTTACACCGAGCTACCAGCTACTTTGTGTTTTCAACCTGAAATCTAAACTCCCGGCCTCCAATATTATGTCCTTCACCAATTATCAGTTAAAGTCAAAGTCAAATAAATTTTATTCAATCAGGCTTAAATTAAGCGATTTGAATCGTACCTATAAATATTTCTTTTAAATTACTGAATTTACTATATTATGTTCGCAAATGGCTGGAATATACAAAACAAATTATTGTATTATCTATAGTCGATAGAATATATATAGAGTCGAAAGAAGGAAACAATGAATTGAAAACATTATATCACACATAAGCAAAAGCTTCACGAGTGGTTTTCCGACTCCGGGAAACCGTTCATGACTCTTATTTAATATAATAATAATAATATTAATATGTCATTTATTTCAGGCATTTTAAACCCATTACAGTAAATTGAATAAAATAGAATAAGATGTACTTATAAATAAAATTGTATACATCACAGTACTTAATAATTAAATAACTTAAAACTAAGATTGCCCCAAAGGGGGGTTCGTACAAAAAGTAATGTACTGATAATACTATTTCCGGTTAATGTCACGATGCACCGAAAGCCAGTAATGGAGTATAGGATTCTCTGGGTGCTCAGAGCATACACTGAGAATTTCGTTTTCGGATTCGCGAATGCGAGACCAAAAAGCAGCAAACATGCCCGACGCACTGCAATATTTGGGCAGTCTCATCAGAATACGGAATTAATATGAAAGTTATATGCTGCATACAACATACACTGCCCGGGTTCCTCATCGCAGTTCACTCCCGGAGAACAGCGACCGCCGAAATCAGCGATAAACAGCTGCTGACAATCGCAAACTTACTCCCCTATTGCGGTCGACCGCCATTACGGGGCTTGTTTCGTGCGTTTGAAACGAAGCGTTTAATTGTTGGAATACATGATCGATCAGCTTTCTGCGATATGAAGTCGAAGGACGATAATCGAGACAAGTAGCACCCAAACATTGCGATGTTTTAAATAATAAAAATATTGCACGCCACATAATGTCATTTTCTACAATATTCTAAGGTGCGGAAAAAATACTATAATTAAATGTATAGATAGATATATATAAAATACACAGTCGCATAATAGTGTTTTTTATAAATAATAACTAAACGACAGTGAATTGAATATAATTTCTCATATCAATTGAGAATGTCTACAGTGTTAATTCTGCAAGGGATGTCTCTAACTTCTGATAGTAACACAGTATCCAGCTTTAATTCGTATTAGTTATCAAACCTTAATAATATTATTATAATATAAATTATCTCTCCACCACTATTAATCCCATTAGTAAAACAGACTTCTCGAGTCAGCAAAGGTAATTTTCGTCCAAAATTCATGTTTTTAATCGACTTAAAAAAAGGAGGTGCTTCTGAATTCGTCGGTATGTTATTTTTTATGTTTGTCAGTATTTTCGGCTGAGTGAACCGATTGTGATAAATCTTATTTGAAACTTTGTGGTTCCCCTGTGGTCCCATAGTAATTTGGTCCAGATCTGACAATGGCATCCACGAGAAGACAATAAAAGTCTAAAATTTGCTATAAGTATGTGCGCGACAAATTTACGAATAAATCAATAAAGGCCCACCGATTTCGATGATTCTTTTTTTATTAGAAAGGATATACTTCAAAAGTGGTTGTGATTATGAGATCCATGACAAAGTAACAGAAATTTTCAATTCTTAGGAGCAAATTAACGATACTCGGTCGAATCTTTTTTATGATATCCGGTATATATATACCGTATCGTCTTTATTGTCAAGTAATTATCGTAGTCGAATATGATGATCAATGATACTAATTAAGTTTAACTAGTTTTATTTAAAAAACAACTAATTAAAAAAATGCTGCGGCAATGTGACTTTACGCGGTGAGTTCCATATTTAAAATTTAAAAAGTCGACACAAATTGTCCTAATTTGACAATTAATTTTAAATAGGTACTACTAGGTAATATTATGATATATTATCAATAAATAGTTTAGATAAACATCTAGTTTTATTTTACTCATATTTGAAATGAAAAGTAAAGTGTTTAACACGGGTAAAATAATCAAATTCTACTCGGACTATAGCCGCCCTTGCTGCGCTCGGGCGTCTAAATACCTCGGGAATTGATTCTTTCGACCCTTGGTTAACAATCTACTATTCGTTGATTTCACCCTTATACCTTTCGTCAAGCATAAAGTTGGCAACATTATGAATTTAGTCACGGCTACGCTCATTAAATCTCATTTGTGTTAAATTATTCACGGTGATAATATACATTCACGGCAGTATTCTACGCATTAACTTGCTATCCATTTCCACACTGATGAATTCTTTTAAAGAACTTAAAAATTCATACAAGTGTATTAATTTTCATTGTTGTAAGACTCATTATATATATATCTTACAAAGGCTAAACATACTTGGAAATTTCAGCATTATGTTCAAAAGATGGCATCCATGAAGGTGCTTATAACTAATATAACTTATGAGAGGTTTTTTTTTAAATTTCAAACTGGCTCGCAAATAGAAATCACTTAAATTTTTTTTTAACAAAAACACAACCAACCTCAAAAACACTATTCCAAAACAATAGATATTATATGCACTAAAAAGTATAAAAATAATTGCGTATTTTTATACAATCTAATTATTTAATCTAATTCTAGTTAAGAGTTATTCGTAAATTTATCATCCACTTTAATTTAAGACTTTTATGGGTTTCTCATGGATGCTATTGTCAGTTCTGGACCAAATTACAATGGGACATGGGAAGCACCAGCTTTCAAATAGAAATATAATAATGATAATAAGAATTATCAAAATTGGTTCACCCAGTCGAAAGTTTAGAGGTAACAAACATAAAAAAAATACCGACGTATTGAAAACCTAAAATCGGTTAAAAAGCAGGAAAATATACTGTTGTTCGTTGTTTATTTTATGATTTTGAAAAGTAATTGTATTTGACAAAATGAGTTCAAGTAAAGACTGGGTGTAATGAACTTATTTTAACGCATGTAATTTAAGAAGTTTCATTGATCTTATGGGTACGACCTGATGGTATAGTATATACCATGATGATGATTATTAAAAAGTCTTGATCGTTGCTATGAAGCCAGGTTTAAAAGGCATAAAAGGCATTTATTTTCTCAAAATTGATTCCTTTAGAATTCTTTTTGATGTCATTTCTTATACTAATAATAATATCTAAATATCTCTTATCGTCCAAATGAAAAAATTGGGTTATAAATCCATGATTTTACTTAAATTCTTTAAACTTCATTCATATACGTCTTTTCGCAAAAATAAAAGCTCTCCGGTCAACGACGCCGGACGAAGACGGCCTAGTAGATAGTGCTATGCGGTTGACTGCAGCGGTTAGCCGGTCCGGGTGGCTATATCTATTACGATGTATGAAGCCTTGCTGATCTAAACGGCAGTACAACACTGTTTAGCTACCAGAGCGATCGTATGTGCGCATTCGGCTTCGCAATGACTTAGAGTTTTTTAATATTTTTATTTGACTTCTTTTTTTACTATAGTGATGTATCTGTTTGTTTCCTTAAAAGATAAATAAGTTCTAAACATACTGCAATGTTTCAAACGATCTCCCACTTCTGCAAATAATTAAAAGCTTCTTATTCAAAAGAATTTATTTTGGTCTTCATGTAGCTCCGAAAATAGAATATAAAATTCGCCATTCAATAACCTTGCAGCAACAATAGGGTGTTGATGAAATCTTCTTTCACACATTCGAGCCGTCCGTGTGCGGTTGAATGTAGCGGCTTAGCCGATCCGGTCAACTGCATATCACTAACACCGGCCTAAGATTTCCGACGGTAAAACTTTTTTTGTTTGACAGTAAGGATGGAAACAGTACATGACATCTGTACAATTCAACATAAACCGTCTTCCAATTAATTCTGGCTTTAACACCATTGACAAGCCTTGTAGTTCTTACTAGTTCTAGCTTGCCTGAGGACAAGACACTAGTAAGAGAAAAATTAAAACTATACTTAAGAAATTTTCAATATCAACTCTAACTAAAATTAGATTTTTTCCTATATTGTTATCAATATTTGTTGATTACACTTGTATAAAATCAATATTCATATAAGCAAGTATGTGTTTATCACAAGAGACTTCATCCTGCAGACAAACTGTCCAAACAGTTTTTCGGGCCTATGTTAGCTTAAGATTATTTCTGTAAATGAAATGATTAATGCCATTAAAAACTTAACTAGTAAGAAAAACAAGTCTCGCAAATAAGTTCTTCTACTGTAAAAAGTTGTGAGATCCATGTAATACCAAGTCGGTCAATCAAGTTATTTAGTCACTACTTATACGTGGCCATATCTATATTTAAAATAATTTATGTTTTATATAAATAGATTATCTTTGCCATTGAACGAAAACAGTGCATCTTTTTTTTTGTTAAAAACAATCTATGTTACAAGTATACATATTTTATACTAGCTGACCTGGCAAACATTGTTTTGCCATATAAATTATATATTTAAACCTTCCTTTAGCTTCAACGAGTCTATTACAAAAGATTCATTCATTGAGATCGGTCGAATAGTTTAGGAGTTATTAGGGAACATACAAACATACATTCTCTTTTATATATATAGATAATTAGATTGTTTAGTGCGATGGTCAAGTCAATGTATCTCGGCTAGAGTCGAGTAAGGGAAGTAAGTATGCACGCAAGACGCTATATTTCTTTGGCCTAACGAAGCAAAAATCATTAAAATGAATTATTCCTCGTGCTCGTTTTTAGAAGAAAAATTTTGTAAAAATTTTGCAAAGATGGCTTTGACAATTAATTATTAAATAATGAATACGGCTGTACAGGCTTGAACCCTTTGCCTGTCCTAATAATCGATGAAGAAACCAAAAAAAAAGAAACGAATGAAGTAAACGTCAGAAAATTTTAGGAACCAACATCAGCCTTTTACTTTTGTGTTACAGAAATGCGGGCGCATCTTAAAATTTCCCACATAATTTTTTCATAACGGTCCTATTTCCTATTCTTCTTCTCCATCCCAACAAATGTTAGTTATCATATTTTATTTTATTTTTCTGGTCAGAAAAAAATCTGAAAATATTTAATTTTAATTTCAATGATATCTGACACTTATTTAAGGACGTCAACGATGCGGTTAAAAGCTAGTTGATTAAAAATGTGTGAGTTTAACCACATATTTTTGACGTTTGTTACTGAATCACGCCAAAACGGCTGAATGGATCTCAATAAAGAGATACATAGATTATAAGCTGTATAACACATAGGATATATGTTTTGTGAATGTAATGTCAACGCGGACGAAGTCGCGGGTCACAGCTAGAAGCTTTATAATGCAGGGAAACACGTGAGCGTTCCATTCTGCAGGACATCTTTTCTCAGCTCACGGACAATATCGTCTATAGTCTGTATTGGCATTGTTGATTGTAAAGCATTAACCGGCGTTGTCACCTTGACTGACAGAGGTTCATTAGCAGGTAGAGACGGTACGATGACCCGATCGACGCGTCACGATTCAATTTGTTTGTACTTAGTACGAATCTTAGTTTGCCGCTTTTTTCGTAAGTACAATCGTCACGAAATATGCAATTAAAATTAAAATTTGTTACTTTCAGTCGGATTTGCAAAAATGTCTGGCATATTTCCATTATAGTAAATAATAGAAATTCGTTTTGCCCGTAATATTTACACAAACTAACCCATCACATCAAAATCGCTTTATTCATCACGGTAAAAGAAATCACACTTATGAGTGTCAAAAGATTTTTTTCTGTTTACCAATTACCAATTAAATAAGTGGCTCCTTCGTCGCCAATCTTTTAAATCAACACTTATAGCTTCATGATTTTACAAATAATTTTTATTACCATATATAATGTAAAATGATGCAACAAAAATACTCAAACGTCAAAACTCAATGCCATAATTATACGAGTAAATCAAAAAAAAAATTTAGCAGCGGTAATATCAAAATATAAATATATACAATTTTGTATGCGACTGTCTTAAAACAAAAGTTTCCATTGACGCAATAGTTTTCAAGTGTCTTAGAAAACAAATTATACCTAATAATACCAGGGGAGGTGGTTTCGCTATTTTATTTCTTGTGTTGATATTACAATAATCTTTTGAGGTCGTTAAATTTCTAATTTCGAAAAAGTGATTTAATGAGATATACCTTGGCACGTATAACCTACTATTTCATAATCCTTTTATTGTTGCTAAAATTTTATTTAACTAACCACATTTATGAAATATTTATTTGAGTAGAACATTGGTTCGGTAACCGCTCCAGTGATTCTTCTGGTCTTACGAGAGGTTATGGGCTGCGGTAATCACTTACCATCAGGTGACCCGTATGTAAGCGCGTTCGTCCACCCCATCCTTTAAAAAAAGATCATATTTAAAAGCTTTATCTATTGTTTTTGAATGGCACTGCGATCGGGGCAGAAATTAATATTGGTACTGGTAAGGGGCTCCTGTTTCCGCAATCAGACCACTGAGTTGGGTCCATTTTGCTGTGTTGTGAGTGTTGGCCAGTCATTCCAACCAGCCCAGCTCCTTCCAGAAGTTGAGAACACTCCCGGGGTGTTTGCAGAATTCCTGGAGCGACCTTGTATTTACTAAGGTTTTTGCCCGTTGGTTGGCCACCCTAGCTCAATCCAGAATTAGGTACATGAGTGACCGTTTCATCCTCGGCTAGACACCTAGGATTGCCGTTAGGCTGATTGTAAATAGGTGCTTGTTCAGAGATGTGTTATGGCAACCATGATTCGGATGTCATGTCTATTTAGGCTAATAAGTCGACGTGTCAGTTTGGGTGATAGTGCAGGAATCGCTTCCTTCGATTGTCTACAGCCTGAGACATTTGCGCGAAAATAAATAATTAAAAGTATTTATTAATTTGGAAAATTATTCACAACAATATATATATTTTTCCTATGTCATCACCGACTAGCCTTATATAAAAGACAATTAAAATACGGCCAAACCATAAACTTAACATTTATGGCCTAATTGTTAGCAAACGCGGGTAAAACAACTACGTTTACAATGTCAAGTTTAAGTTTTTAGTACACAATGACATCACACACTTAACATAAAATACGACTTGTATAAGCTGTGGAAACTGACTTCATATATCTACGTGAATTACCTCATATTACGATGACACGCTGCTTATGTTTTTAAACTTTACCAAGCAGGTTTTAAGATGATTATTGAATTTTTATTGGATTATATTCACAAGATAATTAGTGCAATATGTTTTCTTTGTAACTCGGATTATACCACTTAAATATAAAGATCTTTTGTGCCATATTGACATGTTTAAAGCAAGCCCATTGTTCTCTCCATCTTTGGAGATTTTATTTTCTTCTTGTTCAGTTATCGTATTCTTTTACTTAAAATAAAATACTAACCTCTTTAAAGATGAGAAATATATTCTGTAAAAATAAAGATTGAATTAGGATATGTCGTCTTCTTTAAATATACAATCAAAAGAATGAGAGAAGGCTTTTTGAGTGGATCGCGGTAGAACCTTTATTCACTGAGTCATTTGATTTTTGCAAAATATGCATGCAAGTATGCGCCAAGAAAGAATTAAGAAGCTAATTTTAATTGAGATCCAGTGAGATATTTCCGACTTAATTAAATCCGAAAAGTTACTCTCAAATGTTTCTAACAGTACGAATTCTTATATTGAGATTATTTGAGTTTCAACGTTGTATGCGTCTTTTAATACATTTTTTTTTTTCATTTAAAATTACCGATACATTTGAAACAACCATGAGCTTTCTTTGAAACTGGCGATGGAAGTGTCATCCACAAATCGTGAACACTTTCATTCAGACGAAAGTTCATCGAAGCATTCATGGAGTAAATAATTAATTCACTGCATTATTTATATCGACTTTCATTTAATGTTTAATTGGTTAGCTAATAAAAGAGGCTTAAGTCAGCTTCAAAATGAATGTTGTCGGTAAAAAAATTGAATTGAGCAGCGTTTATCTTGTTGATATTGTGATTTTGGGATAGGTTTTTGTCAAATTTTCATGTCAGCAGGATATGTTGCTGAGCCTAAACGCCCGTTAAAAATATAAACTATACTGAGTAAAAGTTCAAAGTCAAAGATCAATTTTTTTGCCAGAAACATTCACAAGTAAAGTTGTTACAAATTTAAGAGTAGGCTCATGTTTCGTTTTGATAGACATGCAAATATTTCAGTAGTTTCGTTTTATGCTGGTGGCTATATAATATTTTTTGATAATGTTTGATTTAGCTTCTGACTGCGATCAGATCTTTCTGTCTGTCATATGAAGACCCCATTTATTAGAAACGTGACTCCGTACTCGTATAGACTCTTGCACAAATCTTGAGTGCTGCCAGAGAATGCAGGAGTCAAAAGTTGGGTTTTCCTTGAAGAAGATGCAGGGAAAATCGCATTTAACGTAAACAGCTTTTACCTACTTTTCACAGGAAGCCGGCTATATTATGGGTACCACAACGGTGTCTATTTCTGCCGTGAAGCAGTAATGTGTAGACGTTACTGTGTTTCGGTCTGAAGGGCGCCGTAGCTAGTGAAATTACTGGGCAAATGAGACTTAACGAGCGCAATTGTAGTGCCGCTCAGAATATTTGGGTTTTTCAAGAATCCTGAGTGGCACTGCATTATAATGAGTAGGGCGTATTAATTACCATCAGCTGAACGACCTGCTTGTCTTGTCCCTTATTTTCATAAAAAAAATCAGCGCTCATTGCCTTTGGACCCCAATATCAAAGGGTGCAACCTACGCCACTAGATGTGCTTCCTCATGGGATTGATGGCAAATTCTTCATTTTTTTTGAGTATTTTCATGACCGAACTTTGATTCAGCAAAGCTCTTCTGCATGATCAACATTTCCGGTATTACATTACCATTTTGTTCTTGAAACAACGGTGTGAACTGTGATTCACACTTCACAGGTATAGTTGTTGTTGATAAGTCACGTACTATTCTTGTAGTATGATTAAGTTGTGTCTCACACGGAGTGGAATTGTTGATGTGATTTTACATCAAAACACTTCAACCTGCTGTATTATTGTAAAGATAATGAACACTTCGAACAGAAGTGTTGATAACAGGTTAAATCGTTCTTAAAGTTGAGACGAGACAACATAAATATGCATCATCATAATCACGGACTAGTAAAAAAATAAGGACTCCGTGTCAACTTACATAACAGTGTAGCACCAAAACAAGCCGATTAACGTGTAAGTACATAGCTCCCACGCACACACTTATATTTCTACAGGCCGATAGCACAGTAGACATATGTACCAGTATGGAAACTCCCTATAAACGTTCGAAATGACAAACTCACACAAACATGCGCATCGACGAGGCCCCTCAGCAGTTTTTGCGGTCAATACGAGTCGAGTGTCACATTGTTATTTGTTTCTGCGATCTTTTGAAAAATGCCAGCGTATTGCGTGGTATACGGCTATTTGAACTCGGCTCTTCGGTTTTTCGTCACGGGTGCCGTTTTCTTGGTTTTCGAGGGTGCTGAAATAGATAGTGCTGTCGAAATATTAAACCAAGGTGGCGGCCGCATGAAATTGACAATTATTTCGTCATGGGTGTCGTTTTTATAGTTTTTGAGGATGTTGAAACTGACAGTGCTGTCAAAATGTAAAACCAAGTTGGAGCTACATGAAATTATCAACTTGCTTATCATGGGTGTTGTTTTTATGATTCTCGAGGGTGTTGAAGCCAAAAATGCTGGACTTAAAAGAAACGAAGACTGAAATAAAATTGTGTGTCCATCGACACTCCCGAAAATCTCAAAAATGATACCCATATTGATTTTTTGAAAATGTCACATCCCTCAATTTGGATCTTGAAATGTGTGTCATATTTGTAATTCCACTCCCGAAAATCTCGACACTCCTGAAATTCTCGACAATGATACCCAACTTGATTTTATTGCCACTCATGAAAACAATAATTGCCCCGTCTAGACATTTTCGTGGGATGACTGCAGGGAAGAGTTTCTTAAGACTGTGGTAGAAGTGAAACTTCAACGGGCAAAGTTTAAAAACACATATTTCAAAGCTTCCCGTCAATATTTCAACGGAAATTAAAAAATATATATATTCCTATAAAACAGTATTCGTTTATCGTCTACAGAACAACGTCTGTCGGATCAGCTACTAATATATATAAAGAAGTGACACGTTGTTTGTCCGCGATGGACTCCTAAACTAATGTACGGATTTTAATGGGGATTACTTCATGGAGTGCAGTTTGGTCCAACTTGAGAGATAGGATACTTTTAATTTCGATTTATTATGTATGGACATATTTTCTATGAGAGAACTTATTGACGCACGGTTTGACAATTCTGCTGTGAAACAATTTCATTATAACAACAAGGAGCATACGTTACGAAATAATTCTTGATGTTTTGAAATATTATTGGCAAATTCCTATAAAACAGTATTTTTTTTTATCTACAGAACAACGTCTGTCGGGTCACCTAGTAATAATATATATAAAGAAGTGACACGTTGTTTGTCCGCGATGGACTCCCAAACTAATGTACGGATTTTAATGGGGATTACTTCATGGAGTGCAGTTTGGTCCAACTTGAGAGATAGGATACTTTTAATTTCAATTTATTATGTATGGACATATTTTCTATGAGAGAACTTATTGACGCACGGTTTGACAATTCTGCTGTGAAACAATTTCATTATAACAACAAGGAGCATACGTGACGAAATAATTCTTGATGTTTTGAAATATTATTGGCAAATTCCTATAAAACAGTATTTTTTTTATCTACAGAACAACGTCTGTCGGGTCAGCTAGTAAAATATATAATACAAATCTAATGTTGAATACATGCCTACATCTTGTCACGAATAAATCATTATAAACTATAGTAAACCGTATAATAAATTGGTTTAATTTCCCAGTATACACTATACAGTGTACGTGTCCAATACACATTAATATTTGAAGGCCAATAAAAAGGCCAACTATATTACCAATTACCGCATACTTCATGAATATTTCCTTTGATTTGGGCCAGTGCTGCCATTTAAGGATACTTGCATTGATACAGTAAAGTTATTACTTATTACAATATGCTTTACTTAAATGTCGTTATAATAAATACAATTGTTTTATTTTGATTGAATAATATTTTTGTGAAACTGTTGGAAAAAATTGCTAGTTAGAATTTTAATTTTGAAGGGACTTAAGCCTGTGTTCATTTTGTTCGTGTGTCTGTAAGTCTGGCGTGTATAATTGTTTTTGCTCTTGACAGCACACTTATCAGCATATTTTTCGTACTGCTCTTCAAAAGTTGCAATGCATCTCTTAACTTCTAGTGCTGTGGTTGTCCATGAGTATTCATTTTCCATAATGTGAACCACTAGACCAATTGCCTCCTCTTGTATAAAAAAGTAATATAATAAAAATAAAATTGATACGTTGAAATCATGACAAAAGCTAATGTAATATGTGTCGTATTTATTTAAAGTTAGGTATTTATGCAAGAGTTTTGACTACTAAAAATATAGTTAGTAAGTACCTCATGGCAAAAATAAAGATTTATAATATACTTACTTGACTTATTTTCTTTAATGCAGAAAACACAGGACCGCATCCAAAAGCTCACCACTTGTGATTGTAGGCCATCTCCTATTCTCCTCCCCAACTGTCAGCTCTCTTTCTACAGTTCAGACAGCTCTTGTCATTTCAGGCTTCCTGCTTTTTTATGTAAATTTATTATAACATCACATATTTTCATTTCAATTGCCATTACCCTACATATTAGCAGTAGTATAATTTGATATTGAGTTGGTTTGAGATTGAGTTGCATAAGTTAATAAGATTCGCAATGTTATTGACTTCTATATAATTTTCAATGTATCCTTAATTAATGAACGATCCAAATTATCAGTCCAATTGTATTCTTAGACAAAATTATGGCGTTGCGTAGAGACGTCGCTTCATTGAGTCTTCTACCCCATTTATCACGGGGAGAGTTCCGAAGAGTTGTTTAACCTGATTCCTGCCGCCAAATTCCACCTTCGCACGACACGCCACAAGTTATGATATCATCCCCACCATCTGCGTGTGTGGCGGTAATCCACAGTGCGGTTTTTAAGGAGCTTTCTTCCTCGTACTACAAAGCTGTGGAATGTGCTTCCTTGTGCGGTGTTGCCAGGACGATACGACATGGGTACCTTCAAAAATGCGTTCCTCATGGGTACGTTCATGGATACGTTAAAAAAAAATCCATAAGGCCGGCAACGCTCTTGTGATTCCTCTGGTGTTGCAAGAGAATGTGGGCGGCGGTGATCACTTAACACGAGGTGACCCGTACGCTCGTTTGTCCTCCTATTCCATAAAAAAAATTATAGAATGCTCACAAATAATATTAACGAAATAAACACCTTGGTCTAAATAAGACATTCCTGATAACAATATCATAACTGCCGTAATAATTAGTACATTTCGTTATCTACGTACAAAATATGCAGCTTATATCGAAACACATTTTCTCACGATAAAGATGTTTATTGTAATATGACCCTAATTGCTTCCTATCATGTATTCGTCGTATAGTCTAATTGAGGTAGCTGTTATTGATTTATATAATGGTTAATAAGAATTCTAAACGGAATAAGGCTTGAAATTTAGTATACAGGTAGTTTCGGGAGCGAGAAATCGATCTAGCTAGGTTTAAATTTTAATAAAATGTAGTTTTATCCGTGTTTTAATGAGAAACTGCTACAATAACATTAGAATACAAAGGTAAATTTCGCCACTATATACAAGGCTATAATAGCTCAGATAGGACAAAACAGAAGACCCCGGTGCGAATCCAGATGTCCTATTTTTTTTTTGTTCAAGTTTTGTACCTTCTTTAAAATCCGAGCAAGGCTCGGTCGTCCAGGAACTATTTTATTAAACTAGTTAAATCCAAAGTTATGTGTACCAAATTTTAGTACTTGGAAAGGAATGTGTGTATATGGCAAGCAAGGAAATATTTACTGTAACATCCAAGATTAATTCATAAAATCAATTTTGAGTATCTGCTGTAAAAAAAGAGGTAGTGAGAGTTATTGTGAAGAAAATGTTAGATTTGTTTGATCATGTTGAGACGATGGGTGAAAGAAGATTGATTGTACAAATTTATAAGCAAATGTCTGGAAAGGTGGACCTACGAACACACTTTCAGGTAGAAAAATATTGAACAGAGTATTAGGCAAGAGTACTAAGACTAAGTATACATTTTTAGAATCCAGGCATTAATGCACGACTGTTGCAAATGTAATGTCCGTAATATTTTGGAGACATACATGATTCTATGTGTATTTTATATTAAAATTGTACCTTATTTATAGAACATAGTCTATCCACATTTGATATTGAACACACCCCGGTACCTGCCATCTGATTACTAATCTCTTCAGTTAATTTTAAATTTTAAGCTTAAATTATCATGTACATATTGATTACGCAAGATGTATCGTTTCATTTTAAGCACAATCTGATAAAAGATAACGGATAGGTGTATCTGAAAGCGTCGGTGTGTTCACGATAACGGCTTAAATTCTTGCTTCCGATAAGAAAGTCCTTTTATGCTAAGTTGTAGGCCTAATTAGGTTGATCTTGTAATAAATATTCAATCATTTAAAAATATAACCTCTCATTTCTTACCAAAACAAAAGCATTTTTTTCATAAAATTCATATATTATTTTGCTACCGAGTGAGAGATAATATCTAATAACAGATCTCAATATAAGTTCTATAAATAGATTTATGATACGATAATACGATCGAATATTACAACGTACAAATATTAATTACGTGGTGACCCATCTAAACCTCACCGTGATCTGGCAATGGTAAATTATGGTTACCCTTTATAAAAAGCTACAAAAGAAAAAAAATGATAGAAATTCTAGGGACACTGGAACCCAAACAAATTACTTGTACCCAAATGTCAAATGACACTCTGCCAAGAAAATGTTCATTACATGGCGATAAAAATATATAATAAGTTACCGGACCATTTAAAAGACATGACATGTAATCAACTTAAGAATAGATAAATAACGTGGCTAATAAAAAATTTTTATTATTCAATAAATGGCTATTTAAATTTAAGGAAAATTTACATCTAAATTTGACATGAATACTGTTTTACTAGAATTATAATTGTATTGCTTAGTTTATAATACTTAATGGTTAGGTTCTATATATAAAACTGAACATATGCATACCTTGTATGTAGAATAAGAGAAACGTAATCTAAATAAAATAAGACCGATTGTAAAACTTACCTTATTCAAATGCAAATAAAGATTTTAATTATTATTATTAATAATAAAAAATGTATACAGTCAGTATTATAAAAAATGATTATTTAAGATATAATTATGTATTTTGTAAAAAGCTGTAATTGTGAAATTATCAAATAGATCCTTCAATTTTGCTTACCTACATAAAGATGTGAAAGAAAGCAGCTTATTTTATTACTAAGAATATTTTTTTACCTTTTTGATATGACTATTTATTAAAAGGCACGCTAAATGTTAGACCAAGATATCATATGAAGGAGCGCTAATGAATCTTTTCCTTTTCCTGACTCATCTAGATTCCGCGAACTTATTCCGGACGCAGCTAGAAACTTGTCTTAAGTATAATAAATATATTTTATACCCTGTTTACGAGTTCGTTGCTGAGAACTGAACTTGGCGTTAATATTTTATTCAAAGTTTGTTATTCCTTCACATTTTACTATTTCATATTATGTGGAATTGTAGCGACTTCTCGACATAACCTATATTTAAAATAGATTTTTCAAAGGCGATAATAATTATTAAAAAAAAACCTTTATACCAATAATCTATAGGACAAAGGCTTTTTAGAGACAGATTTTGACCAATTACTATTACTATATTATATGCATATAAATGTTGGTGTAGAAAACTAATTAATTTACCAAACATTAATAACTACTCCATAAGATGGCTTCCGAAAATAAAATAGCAGTCTGTATCGTAGTCTTTTCAATTTTTTTTTTCGAGCGGAGAAAAATACATTTACGTATTCAGGCCGAATACTTAATAGGCAGGGTCCATTATTGCCGGACTCAGATCAAAATCCACACCGACTAAAAACTTCCCCAATGCCGGTAGCCTTATAGCTTTTCCAATGAATCCTTGTACTCCTTGTAACTAAAAAGTTAAATGATATTTTGTGTAGATGGCGTAACGTAATGGAGGGCGAATGCTCGGAAGGCGAGGGCTGGCTGCTAGTAAGGGTGCACGTCCCGGAGCTCAACGTGCAGAAGAGTCTCCAGTTCAGCCGGGATCAGCTCGTGTGGGATGTCAAGCAGCAGTGCCTCGCCGCCTTGCCAAAGGTCAGTATCGACTTCTTCTTCCTTTTGATTTCTTACACTATTTCTGAATGGGAGTCCATGAAAGTCTTCCGTCACAACTAATGCTATTATATGTCAATAAGTTAAGTAAAGTTAAGCGTTTTTTCATAGGCTTGGTATTAAATTTTACAATAAAATTCCAGATTAATACTAGTAATCACTGAGCACAAATTCAAGAAATATATTATAGCATATTTGACAAAGAAGCTCCTTTCAATTCCTCCTATCAAAGCCCCTTTTGCAAACTGATGTAGATTTATGATCTTTACCAAGTTTTGTTGCAATATGTAATGTTATTGTCACTCCCTATGGTATATAAATATAGTGTCGTTCCAAAGTGATACTATCGGGTAGTAATACCCTTGTTGCCACTTACCTTGTCCACCACAATTATTCTTATCCGGATTATTTGGTTTTGGCGGGCAAGGTGACCGATGTAGGCCAGAATTTGTTCCCAAATTCTTCTTCAAGCGAATTCAATACAGCTTAACATTAAATTTCATTAATGAAATGATTAACATGAATCAATTAATTTATTATTGGCTTTATATAATACTTATATTATAGTAATTATATATACGCTATTCTTATGCTATGAACATATACAGATACATTACTAAAGATCTGCTTAGAGACGAGACCCGAGAAAGAGAAAGAACCCTAACGTGGTTTCAAGTGGTTATTTCCTACTTCACAGGTTTTTGTACTTTTTTAATCTTAATAACTTCTAAATTTGACGAGCCTCTCAAACAATATAAATGAACCGATATAGTACGGGAGGTCTGAAAAAATGGCGACGTAAAATTAGCGAAATTGAAAAAAAAAAGCACCGATATTTGTTACTTTTTTGTTGCTAATTAGTAGCTAAAAAATTAATTTTTTTGCTCTAACCGATCGCAAAAAATCGGCAATCCGAAAACGCCTACTATTTGGTTCGGCACCGTTGTTTTAACTGTTCTAACATAACCTAACCTAACCAATTTTAATGAATTGTAATTGATAGAGCTTTGGTCCACGATTATAGTGCTATCACTCTTACTACAACGTAATACACAGTTTTCATCAAAATCGTTAGTTAAGCTACCGTGGCAAAATCAAATTTTTTTTTTCTTCTTAGCATCTTTCAACAACAAATTAGCAACAAATTGACCCCTATTTGCTTGATTGATCAGTCTACATTCAGTGATTCCCATCTTAACGTAAAGTTAGCGTTATTGCCGATTTTTTGCGATCGTTTAGAGCAAAAAAAATAATTTTTTAGCAACTAATTAGCAACAAAAAAGCAACAAGTTTCGGTTTTTTTTTTCTATTTCGCTAAATTTACGTCGCCAGTTTTTTCGACCTTAGTACGGCACCCCGTACTAAGGTCGAAAAAACTGGCGACGCTCTCTACGCACCCGTAGAGAGTGTCTTTCGCATGGGTTGTAAGTTGCAAAAAATAAACATTAAAAAAAGTTTTCAGGAAGAAAAGTTGTCGGTAAATGTCCTGTTTGTTTCAATCTAAGATATCTTCAAATGCTTACGTTGGAATGATATACTTACTTATTAAGACAAGAATTATCTACATGTAATAATGCCTAAGATTAATAACAAATTTGTTTGTAAAAAAACGACGCAAGGAACGTAATTTTATATTAAAAATTTACTAAACGTAATGGTATCTGAGTCAACCGCGACAGGTTATCGAACTAAAATTCTCTAATACATCATTATTATAAATCTCAAACCTTAATTGCAAATGTAATTAAATTCTTACTACGGAGTAATAAATAGATTTTTTATCATTTCTATTTTAGCAACGAATAACAAAAAACAAATATTTTTCTGTCTTGTTTCATTAAAAAATACGAGGCCAATCATATTAAAAACATAGTTAGTAAATCTGGAAACATATTATATGTAACTTACTACTTTTAAGTCGCCGACAATCTTGAAAAATGTATAGAAGGTACGCGTAAATCTTGTAAGTTGTAATAAATTGCTTCTAGATGCAACTGTAGACATCTGTTAAGCAATATTTCGTAATGGCAACAAGTTCGTATATTTGATTGCGTCCGATCTGATCGGTATGCAATTAACATTGCACCGGGTTATCTGGCGATCGGTCTGTGCTGGCCCGGTTTCAATGAGTTCTTGGTTTGGTTAAATATTTAGAACATTTACTATCTTATGCTTTCTCAATATAACATAATAGAACTTGTTTTAAATTAATTAAAGCAACAAAATTTCATATACTAAACTGAAGTTATATAATAATAATGAATCATTATTTTATTTTAAAATAAGAAGCAATTTTGCATTTCGACTTAAAAGATAGAGTGCGATCTTTACAAGTATGTATAAAGAAATCGGTTCATCAAAAAAGATTGATAAAGTATCTTGATCGTTAATATTTATAAGTACATAAAACAGTTATAAACAATTTTAACTAATAAATAATGTATCTACTTTATTAAATTTAAGTACGTACCCTCGATATTTATTCGTTTCTGCCACCTCATAGGAAGGCTATTTATGCTTTTTCGATAGAACCCTTGGAAACTAGACTCAAAAAATACTGAAGCTGTTTTTTCTTTCCATGGGAAAAAAATGTCTAAATAATAGAAAAAAATATGCCACTGTTTGAAGCTCACTACAATAGACATCTGTTGTTATTGATTGATTGACTGGATCCAAGGTAGCTGTTGTGTAAAATGAATATTTTTGCTACTTCAGTCAGCTTCGCTTTAGGGTATTGTTCAGGTGTTAGACCTGGAGTCAGCCAATGCGATGTTCGTAGGGGATTATCGTATAGAAACTATTTTTCAGCACACTGCAACTGCACTATTTGCCCCGAAACACCTTCAGTTCTGTGCCAGTTTAACATGCTATGGCAAACTTCAACGCGTGATTCTCTTAATCATCCGGCATTTTCAAGCATTTTTACTTTCCCGTTTTAACACAAAAGGGTCAATATTGTGTGTATATTAATCAGCAAACCATCTTCTACTTCTTATTCCTCGGCTTCTCAAATAGAATTTAATTTGCCTAGCTCCGCAAATACAACGAATTGCACGAGAATTTTCAATGTGAATATTTCACTCCTAGAGGCAAGATTTATTCAGCCCTAGGTTTATTTATAATTTTGATCTTTTTTATTTAATAAGCTTGCGAATAAGTTATATTATTATCATAGCTGTGATTAAAATTTACCAAGACATACATACCGTACGCTCATTTGTCCTCCTCTTGACTTATTCCATAAAAAAGACATGGCAAATGTTTAAAGTAAGAGAATAACACAAATATCAGTACAGCATTATTACAATCACCAGTGGGAGGCTCCTTTGCACAGAATGACGTCTAGATAATGGGTACCACAACGACGCCTATTTTTGCCGTGAACCAGTTATTTGTAAGCATTACTGTGTTTCGGTGTGAAGGGCGCCGTAGGTAGTAAAATTTTTTTTGGGTCTTACAAGATTGCTGAGCGCCACTGCGGTAATTGATGCGCCCTGCCCATTACAATAATGGGCAGGGCGTATCAATTACCATCAGGTGAACGTCCGGCTCGTCTCGTCCCTTATTTTCCTTAGTAATCAAATTGGTTATAGTACTAAAAAAAAAAAACAAAAATTATGCACCTTCAACACGATTAAACAAAACTAATAATATATTTTGCTTAGTAAGTTCTGTTTCTACGGAAACCTTAATGGTGGAATTAGCATAATAACATGGCGTTGAGCAAACAAGTCCAAAAAAAAACTTTAATATATCATTGATATGTACACCACTGACAGTAATATATTCACGACCGATAGACCACTTCTCGTAAAAGTAGATTGCGATAAACATATACCGCTTGTGGAAATATAATTCTACGAAAAATATAGCATGTTTTCTCTCAACGACAAGTAAGACAAATTTAATGTAGGGCTTCATATTAAGATGAACCAGCACATTTGCATTTGTATGATTCATTTAAAGTATATGAGCTAGTATTATAGGTACTAACTAATTTCTTATTATCATTATCAATTTCAATATGAATCCCACGACTCCACGAAGTTGCAGTTATACTTTATCCCGTCCTTTGTGTATTATTGAAAGAAAGAAAGTTTTTTTTTTATTTATTTACTACACTACAATGAACACTACAATAAACCTTAAAACTAATTAAATTAATCTACATGATTACACTGATAAGTAAAAAAAAACAAGAATGTATACTAAATATAGTGTCACGTGTGACCAAAGGTCTTCCAGCATCATGCTGGTTTTCAGTGCGAGCCTTAACAAGTGAAGTCACGGATAATGAGTTATTTATCAACTACAGTATATTATAATATATAATACGCAGATGTCCAAAAAAACGACTAACAATATCAGAAAACATAGAAATTATTCGAATGAAGAGGAAACGTTATCTGAAGCCTTTTTTAAGTTTAAAGAATTCAAAAAAAAGCGTCACGTTAAGGCAAAACGATATCGACATGGTAAAGATGAGACAATAATGAGTACGATATAACCGCAGCTTTCACTTAAGGCGAAGAGTAAGCAGAAAACACGCAAACAAGGCATTTTTAGACAAGTTTATTAGTGAAATTACACCATTTGGAGCTATGAACACTATTTTATCATATAACACATACCCTTAAGGCTTATTTGTAGGTTTCTAATGTTTGCTGTTGGTTATAAGTTAACACTCCAGAGCTATTTTGAACTATCTGTCTACTTTTCATTGCAGTTAAACAAGTTTTTTCTCGGCATGACGCATTTGTTTAGTACTATTCTCAGAAAAGGTATTTATGTAGCTTGTACTTTTTTTTGTGTAGGTACATTTATTCAGATTAGTAATCAATAATGAGAATTGTAAGCATATAAACTGTTTGCACCTGTTAAAATATTACGATTTCCACGCAAGAATTTTGAAAATGTTGGCTTTGTTACATAGATCGCGGGCCGGCAGCCGTGAACTCATATCGCTCAAGGTCGCTAGCATTTAGTGTCGCCTTAAAATCGTAACTAAAAAACTCTAAAATCAGGGTTCAGTATGCATCGTTCTCAGCAATTTCCTCCTCCAAATATTAACCAATTATAACGAAACTTTGGAAATAGATTGGGAACGCTATATTCTATGTCGAACTGTTTGTTTTTTCGCTTATTGTTGTCGGCCGATATAATTAAGCCGTTTTAGGCACCTTTTAAAGTACCTACTCTGGCAACTACAAAGACAAACATCAAAAAACGCAAAGCAGAAAGACACAGATAATGTTGATATTGATTGAACAGAGTCAAAAACTTTAGTATTGAAAAATACAAAAATTCCATTTAAGGCGCGGACTGACTAGGATTGTAAGCGCTACAACTAACCCTACAATATTTGTGTTGGTCATGTGGCTAAGCTGCAAATGGGCATTTATTGTTTGAATTAATGAAAAACTGTTCGGGTTAAGTTTTAGAAAAGTACTAATTCCATCTAATTATTTAAAAAAAGAATGTTATAGCTGAAATCTCGGAGATTTTTTACTCCAAAGTTTATTTTTGGAAAGCAACATATATTTTATTCAGTTCAAAATTTTATTTAAGTCCTTCTTTTGTCCTTGAGGGTATGCAGAGAAAATGTTCGGTTTTATCTTTGACGAGTACGGAGTAGCTCATTGGCCATTGCCCACTCAGCCGTAGGCGGGACTACATCGCGCTGACATGACAGCCGTAAATCGCAATAAACGCTCCAATAAAAGTCGAGACACACCGCACGACTAAAACGACAAACATATAATCGTAATAAATTTTAAGCGTCTACAGCTCTAAAGGATTAGGTCAGTAAAATTTAATCATAGGGTTTAACGCTTTAAACAACAAACAATTATGCAGTGTTTATTTAGTATTCAACGGTGCAATATTATACTTCTTACATGTTTGTTTTATTAAAAACCATTTAGGAAAAAAATAATCAAAATAATTATTTAATTCAAGCCAATTTCCATATTTTACTTAATATAAATACTTACAGCAATATCTTCAATTTGATGCCAAGTAAGTTTTTAGTGCAAATAATACTGAAAAATGTTTGCCATATACATTATTTAGTTAAAAAAAAAATCCTATAAAATGCTATATTTTGACTCACAAGTAAAATTTGAAAACAAAATTTTTTGAACGATGCGGGCCTCGAACCCACGACCTCTCGCTCGGTTCGAGTGCTCTGCCATCTGAGCTAACCGTTCGAGTGACGTATCCTCATAAAATCTTGTATGCTTTGATTAACTCTCATGTTGTGTCTTCATCTACAGGATCTACTTTACAGTTGATAACACGCTCAATCCAAATATTTGCATATTAGGAAATTGACTTGAGATGTCGCTCTTATAAGTCTAAATCTCTTTAGTTGTTCAAATTTTATTTGTGTATTAATCCTAGAAGTGAGGGTTATCGCTTTAAAAAAATTACAAATTCTTCAGCTTCGAAGTTTGACCACAACATATAGATTTATGAGTTGCATATGCTTTAGATAAATAAGCATGAAGTATGGAACTAATGCTGTTATTTTGATGAAGATTTTTTGTGTATATTTAACATGCCATTTCATTATATGAGTTCGTTATGATCTATTTATCTCATCATTATGATCACTCATTGAAGACAGATTCTTCAACATATTCGAAAAAATATTCCTCAGACATGAGAAGACCCCTTCTTATTAAGAAAGAACCGTTTTACCAGTGGGAGGCTCTTTTGCACATGATGCCGGCTACATTTTGGGTACCACAACGGCACCTATTTCTGCCGTGAAGCAGTAATGTGTAAACATTACTGTGTTTCGGTCTGAAGGGCGCCGTAGCTAGTGAAATTACTGGGCAAATGAGACTTAATATCTTAACGTCTCAAGGTGACGAGCGCAATTGTATTGCCGCTCAGAATGGTTGGGTTTTTCAAGAATCCTGAGCGGCACTGCATTGTAATGGGCAGGGCGTATCAGTTACCATCAGCTGATCGTCCTGCTCGTCTCATCCCTTATTTTCATCAAAAAAACAATAATTTCAATTTAATAGAGCAATAATTGTTGAGTTTCAAACTCTTTCCTCTCATTTTTTTACTAGGTTGTAATGATAAAGAAGAGTTGCACAATTTTAAAGTGCATATAGCAAACCTACCTCAGTATGACGTATACTGACATGACTTGCGACTTCAGTTAAGAACAACCCCTTCCGCACTTTTCAATCGGAAGATATACACACTGTTCAATTATCAATAATTCGTGCAATGCAATATAAAATAAGTATCAAATTAGTTTGTTCTTGTATTCCTACTATAGACTCAGCAATTGAAAGCAACAATTGCAGGTTTTCATTTCCTGAACCTGTCTACAAAACTCGAGCTCCCGGGTTCAAATCCCGGAAAGTGCAAACATTTATACTATGAATATGGATGTTTGTTTGTGTAAAAGAATGTAAAAAAAATTGTAAATTGCGGTTATTATGTAACTCACAAAGAGTGACTCGGTATTTAATTTGTAAAAATTCACAAATCTGGGGTAGGTAGGTACTATAATAGCACAGACTGTCATGATCAATGAAATCCTACAGTTATTTGACGATGACAAAGATGAAAAGATGCACAAACTATTAATTACGCGACACTGATTCAGGCCGGCTATTCGTAATTACTGTTCCGATTCGACAAATCACTACGAAGTAGGGCTGCTCTGTTATTTGCTACCTTATCAATTAGGGCTGTCCCATGTTCTATATCCACTGTCCAGTTAACTATAGCACTGATGTTCTAAAGAAATTGCGGCAGTGGCGGTATTAATCAATTGTCTTCCTGTAATGTGTGCATAACCATCTAACAATCTTAACTAAAGACATCCTTAACGAAAATAATGTTAACTTTCTGAAGTGACTTCTATAGGCGTTTTTTAAGAGTATAGGAGTATAAATGGACATTGTGAGTACATTTTGTACACCCGTGGACACCAATAGTAACATAGTGTCAGTGATACGGTGCTTGTCATCACCACCGGCGCCCCCCGCCCTGTCCAGCCTCGCACTACGAGCACAAGTCCGCAGTAAGAGACGGGGCGTTATCGCGAAACCACTACACTCACCCTGATGAAGGACCTCCGAATGGTGCAAAAATAGTCGGTACCCACACCGATGAAGTAAATAAATAAATGAGTATAGGAGTGTTTTATGAGACAGCTAAATTAAATTTGTAACCAACAATTATGAACGATGCGGGATTCGAACCCGCGACCTCTCCGGTCAAATTTCTGTTACAAATTTAATATAATTAATCCCAAAAGTGAGGGATACCACTTTGAAAATAACAAATTGTTGAGACTAAGCTGTCATGCTGGCTATGTAACGTGTGTTCTGGAGAAGTCAGTTCGAGTCATCTAATTTGTAAAATGATAAAGTATAACTTTATGAATAGATAGACCAAAAAGAAAATGGGCATGTGTTAAATATATCGTTGTCTTGTAACCCATAACACAGGCTATATATGCTTAATTTGGAGCAAGATAATTTGTGTAAAAAAGTCTGTCAATATTATTATTATTACAGCGCGTTATATGTGCAAGTACCAACTACAAATACTGGGCAAATACTTGAAAGATAATATATGCTAATCAAAATTTAATCTTGACAGCCCTAGATCAGATCTCGGAAAAATAATCGTACGACTGACGGACATACAATACAAACCAGTTCCATACATGCCGTTATATGAAGGTAATTTCTTAAACCCAAGACGGTCACGCCGAACGATTCGTACTTGTATTTACACGATTTACATACTTAACTGTTGTCAGTGATACTTACGATTGCTTGTCAATTACTAATGTACGATTACTATTGTGAGTCGTTTACACGATACTTCGAGATATTGATAATAATATGCACTTCTAAGTTCTGTGATCCCATTTTTAAGAACATTGTTCGCACTTAGGTGACATGACATGGTAATATATCGCAGTTGTAGTGTCGCTCAAAATGTTTGGGTTTTTCAATAATACTCAGCGGCACTGCATTGTAATGAGCAGGGCGTATCAATTACAAAGAGCTGAACGTCATTCTCGTCTCGTCTGTTACTTTTATAAAAAAAATGGAGAAGTCCACAACGGTAAAACATGTATTAAAAAGTTTAATTTCAATTTAAGAAGTTATTTTTCGCTGCGATTGAGAAATAAAAATCCACAAATAGCCTTAAATCTCTAAACATAACGGCGACCTCTAGTTTATTATATGTGTAGGGTCCAGAAAACATTTTTTCCACTTACGGCTAACCTGTGGTATGAACTAACTTAAATGGCGTATACAAGTCGTTATGGCATTAAGCGTGTACATCAAGTTTCAATCCTAGTATTTTAAGTTAAGTTAGTTTTTTTGCCGGGTTTATGAAAAAACACGTGAGTGGTATTCGATGAGTGTGCACATGGTTTTTCGATACGTGTGAAGTTAGACGATACGTCTGCATCTAGTATAGTGTAAAGATAAAATATTTATTTAGCACGTTACACTGTCATTACGTATAGGTATGGGAACAGAGTTATCTGAATCCTTCAGAAGTTTGCATTTTAATAGCTTTTACTTTTTGTGCTGCGGCCATATTGTTGCGTTAAGGCGAAGATTTTGCGTTATCGCGACACGACTGGATAAGCAATAATTTTGAGCGCACACACTTTTTATACTATAACACCTGTGTAAATCCATCTACCTTAACCACAGATATAGATTCAAGTAGATAATGCAAATCCCTCCGTCTGTATGCGTGCCCTTTTTTGTACCTACTGTGATGTCGTTAAAAATGCCAGTGCATCGAGCCTAACGTTTAGCCACTCACCTCATCATTTTTTTTATTTATTTATCATATCACATATACCGATATAAAACTAGGTCAGCTTAGCATCTAAAAAAACCACAAAGGTTAACAACTAATGCTAATAACACTTAATAATACGTCACAACTCACAATTTATGCTATAAATTAAATGAACAACAATGAAAATATTTTTAAAGACATAAAAACGAATAAATATAACTTCTAAATATGACTTAACAATTTGGCTCAATAGCATTTGCTTAACTTTATCATAAATGGGCAAGATATTGCAATGTTTAAATATTTCATTTTCGTTTTGTTTTAATTTTAATTAGTTGACGTTTTCAGTACATCAATAGTCGGTATTGCTTATTACTAAAATCGGCAATGTATTATAAATCATAATAAAAAATAAAATAAAAGCGTCCAAAGAAGTCTATTTGGATCCATGTCTGTGACCTTAACCGAATTGTAATATACCTTCCCTAATAATTGGCGATAATGATAAACACGAGTTTTAAACTGTCTCTTTTTTCTGTAACACACGGCTACGAACTCGACCACTACGTTTATCAGTAAACTAATTCGAACTAACGCTTACCTTGATCGTGCCTGTCCAAACTTTTTAAGTAATAATGTACGCTCACGAATTAAAAAATAAACATTTATTGTGAGAAAAGTGACAAAACGAGCAATTCCTTACCATTACAATTTTTTAAATGCTCAAAATTATGAGCGGCACCGCGATCGCTCTTTGAGAGAAAATTGTTAAGTTTCATTAGCTTAGTTATTTCACTACTAGCTATGGCACCCTTTAAACCGAAACACCATAACGGATAATGACAGAAAAAATTGCCTCTGTGTAATCCACTCAGCATTCTGTGCACGCCTCCAACAAAGGAACACAAGAAATATTTAGACATCGTGTAAACAAACTTAGATCTATTCTATTCTATTCTTCCTACTGTGGCTTCTGTGCAGACTTAGATCATTTATACGTGTAGATAGACTATGACAGTTGTGAAAACATCGAAAAAAATTGAGGTTGACAGTTGACCTCTATTTTGAGAAATACGCACACTATCACAAAGTGTCATGCAAATCGCGAGTATAAGACGTAGCTTGTCACGCACACTAAAGTATTAAACCTGGACTGTTTTCATCGGTTGTCTAGCAGCAAGAGACGTATAAATTATCTAGGCAGTATTGTACTTGAGATTTGCATATCATCATCATTTCAGCCGGAAGACGTCCACTGCTGGATAAAGGCCTTCCCCAAATCATTCCTCCCGATCAGTCCTGCGCTGCCCACATCCAACCTATTAAGATTTGTATATATTGCATCAAAAACCGTAAACAAATTATTATTAATTCAAATATGAAAACAATAAGCTCATCAAAGTTCAGCGAGAGTTTACTTAGATCGGGTCAAGTGATATAGACAAGACTGGCTTCGAAATAAATTATAGTAATTTTTAACTGAGCTGTGTTGTAATAAAGTTGTAACTCTAGTTTTAGAGTCTGTGTGTTGAGATCAGTAACATAGGATATATTCTGAGTTTTCCTTGGTGTTTTTTTTTATGAAAGTAAGGGACGAGGCGATCAGGACGTTCAGTTGATGGTAATTGATACAGTGCAGTACCGCTCAGGATTATTGAAAAACCTAAAAATTCTGAGCGGCACTACAACTGCGCTCGTTACCTTGAGACATAAGATGTCAAGTCTCATTTGCCCGTTAATTTCACTAGCTACGGCGCCCTTCAGACCGAACCACAGAACGCTTACACATTACTGCTTCACGGTAGAAATAGGCGCCGTTGTGGTACCCAAAATGTAGCTGGCATCTGGTGCAAAAGAGCCTCCCAGTGTCTTAGCTAATCTTCCTTCGAAGAAAAATAAACTCGATAAGCGGTAAATTTTTGATGAATGTTCACTTATGAGGAGGCGGTGATCACTTACCATTGGGTGACCTTTAAGCTGTTTTCAGACTACGCTATACAATTGTGATATACATTTATAGAATAGCAAATAAGGACCTAATGCTATACTATATAGCATGGCGTTCACATTAACCAAATATAATCGCAAGTATTTATAGCATATGGCAAGCTCAGTTGACCGCGATCTTTGAAGAGGTACACACGATCGACACAATGGATTTAACACTGGATGGTCTTGAAATCTCATCGAGAGATGATGACAGTGCGGAATTTGGCGCTATATCGTCATTAATTCTAAGAAAGAAGAAAAATGCCAGACCATGGATATCAAATAGGTACACAAATAAAATTTGAGCGTTCCGTGCGAGTGCTCTGCTAACAGAGCTAACCCTTCGAGTGATGTATCGCCATAAAATCTTGTATGCTTTGTTCAACTCTCAGGTTGTGGCTTCATCTACAGGATCTACTTTACAAAGACAAATTTGTCACCAAAAGTTTCAATCAAGTCACCAAAAGTTCAAGTTACAAAAGCATTTTTTATTAACTATGATAGGTAGATTCGTTTCTTGTGAAACTAGAAAACACTCCATCTGGCTTTCCAGATAAATACTTTTATTTAGTATTAATTTTGATAAAGTATTAATATTTAAGTAATCGTATTTTATGTATTCTGTATGTATATAATCATTGATCAAGTAAGAAACTATTAAGTTAATCTTTAAATAAATTAACTACTATAATTGTATTGATAACCTCAATTATCTAATTATGTTTCATATTAACAATATTAATATATATGTATATTGTTTTCGGTGCTGTCCTCGCTACATCAGGTGGCAACTTGGTATCGGGTATGTGTTTAAATCCCATAACCCTGCATGATTATCAACTTACTATGCCGACAGATACATTAGGACTGAAATGCTGTCACCGTTATGGATATGTATAGCCAAACAAAAGCACAACTGAATGTAATGAAACCCATCATAAATGCTTCACAACATCTCCGAAGCAGGTTGTGTGCATCATTTCCATTGCATCCAAGCATGCCTTCAAGAATACTGTCTGCCACTTCCAACCCATAAACATGCTATGACTGGTCTGACATGAGGCGACCTCATCTTGCATGATAATCAGATCCGTTTCAGTAATATTACGTGTCCCTAGTAATTTGTTTAGATGTTTAGTTCTAGGTTGTCGTTTCTAGCAGTATTTTTGGTAAGTGCAGCATTCGAGCATCAAAAGTTATCCCCAGTTCAACAACGCTGTGTGAGGTATGGGCATGGCGCGCTTTGTTCTCGTTTTGATGGAGCATTTAATGAAACCTATTTATTATTTATTAACTATTTGTTTTCAAAAGAATGTTTGGCACTTAACTTTCTAGAAATCTAAAATTACAATAGTCTAAATAAGGTCTAAATCATATATTTAAGTGTGAGAAATATTTTTATTGTGACGTTTGGATAAACACCAGAAGGTTTGGCCAAGTTTAATAATAAATAATAAATCTACATCGTCTACTTAAGTCCTATTTCAATCATTCGATTGCAACCTGTATTAGCAATCTTGGCGTTAATATTTTAATTTAAACATTTGCGGCCTTACAAAAAAAATTCACATAAAGTTATAACTAAGCATAAACCAAGAATATTTAAAATGTTTACAAATAGACATTTTGCTTACGAATGCTTTATTCGGACGTATAACGTTTCCCGCGTTTATTTGCAAGGCAGCTTGTCATTCGGGGAACTTCAGAATTATCATTGTATTGACAGTGCTGTCAACGATATTGTAAACATTTTGCATTTTCTTTGTTTATCATCAGTTTTAACTTAACACCAAGTTTATTTGTAAGGCCGTTGGACATTTCAATAACCGATCTATGGATTGTGTTTCTTGCTTGGGATTTTGTATGAATGTGACAAATGAGCGTATTCTATGCTTTACGGATCGTACTTTAAATTTGACTATTTGAATGCCGACTTAGGACCAAGTGACGGATGACATTAGGTTTCGATTCTAAACAATGTTAATCAAGAGATCGAATCAAGTGAAGATGGTTGTAAGTTTATTGAATCACTTGTGACATTTGCAACACTTGATAGGACCTCGATCATTTACGGCCGTTCCCAATATTCAATCTATCACTTACTTGAGATAAAAATCTTAACTATCGTTGACTTTTCTGTACCAATAAACTTATCGGCGGTAAGTCACCTTCTCCGTGCACGCTCTCTGTCAATGGGACGATGTATAGCTTACCAGCGATATAAAGTTTGTATGGAAATTGCAATTTACGCGTCCCAATTTGAGGTGATAAGAATGACTTATCGGGTATATTGGGACAGCTGCAGATTATTGACAGCTAATTACTGACAGTAGAAGGTAGTAATTTATCTCTATCTGTAGATAGGATATTGGGAACGGCCGTAAGTCATCTTCCTTACTCCCTATATACTTATAAATAAAAAGGAAGGATATCTTTTTAGTAACAAAATACCAGCTTTTGGATTTGTTTAGACTGGAGTTACTAATACCACAAAACATAGTTTTAAAAATTAGCCTGTCAGTGTCTATTCGTTCCGGTTAATATCTACTACGGCCTCTACTAATTTTTATTACATTATTAGAAGATATCTCATATAATACATGTATTTTATTTCACATTATCTTAAAAATGTATTCCAGTTGAAGTTGTCAACAAAATGCACTCAGAATATGTAGATTGACCGCAGAATTTTGAAATCTACGCAAGTAAAGTCGCGAGCGGTTGGTTTAACTGAAAGTTGATTTGCATATATAAACTTATTATAACAAAAAGACACCTCTAGTTTAATAATATCGTATCTAAAGGCTTCTTACTTAATGCGCTGTGAGCTAAATTTGTTACTATAAATGATTGTGACACCAATAAGTTGTAACAGCAGTGAACATAGGCTTTCTAGGAAGCATTAATATAATCATATTTATTTACCACCAAATAATATTAAGCTTACAAATCGTAAGTGGTTCTGATTGCGACATTGTTACGCAAATCGACGGTAGGGTCTTGCGAAATGAGCATGATAGTACTCCTACGTAATATGTGATGATGCATGAGTCCCATATAAAAGCTAATAAGGCACCATCATTTTCTTTATGTGTAACTATATTAATGTTTGCTTTCTTTATTTGCTGTATTACTTAAACACACTTGCTGAGTAATAAACTGTAGCTAGATGTGGGAGGTACCTTTGCACAGGATGCGTGCTACATTATGGGTACCACAACGGTGCCTATTTCTGCCATGAAGCAGTAATGTGTAAGAATTACTATGTTGCGGTCTGAAGGGTGCCGTAGCTAGTGAAAATTACAGGGCAAATGAGAGTTAACATTATGTCTCAAGGTGACGAGCGCAGTTGTAGTGCCGTTCAGAATTTTTGGGTTTTTCAAGAATCCTGAGCCGCACTGCACTGTAATGGGCAGAGCGTATCAATTACCATCAGTTGAACGTCCTGCTCGTCTTGTCCCTTATTGTCAAAAAAAAACATGCTGGGAACACCGCGTAAGGACGCTCATTCTACAGTTTGGTTGTATGTGCCAGAACTTTCCTTGATGTGGATTTCCAGTGTGGATGTACTCCATAATCTTCCAATAATTCAAATGGTGAAGATGATTATAGGTATCAACAGGAAATTGTCCCAGGGAATCAGGGGTTTGGACTCGACACCTTGAGACAATGTTAAGACGCATTTGCCCAGTAATTTCATTAGCTACGGCGCCCAACAGGCCGAAACACAATAATGCATACACGTTACTGCTTCACGGCAGAAATAGGCACCGTTGTGGTACTCACAATCTAGCCGGCATCCTGTGCAAAGGAGCCTCCCACTGGTAAATGATACGACAAGGTTAAATAAAAAGCACGTACATCTACATCAACAGGCCGGCAACGCTTCTGTGATTCTTTTGGTGTTGCAAAAGATGGAGGCACTATTATAATAGGCTATAGTATAAAATTTGACTAGCATCCAACAAAATTTGATTCATTGTGACAAGTTGTATTTGTTAGGTAACTTTATGAACGCTAAGAACTCAGATTGCAGCGATATTGCTTCACGTACAGGTAAGTTTGTAATGCATCGATGTACACAACCTATAAAGCATGAAGCACAATAACCACGTCCCAGTTTCAAGAATAGCCCTCGATCCCGTGCAGTGCGCCCGTTCCCTTTGTGGTACATAAAGGAACGTTTCGCTTACCATATACTGGACTAATATCGTTGTATTGTTCTGTGGAGAAAGTTTATATACTAAAGCACACCACATCATCTATATATAAAAATGAATTGCTGTTCGTTGGTCTCGCTAAAACTCGAGAACAGCTGAACCGATTTGGCTAATTTTGGTCTTGAATTATTTGTGGAAGTCCAGAGAAGGTTTAAAAGGTGAACAAATATGAAAATGTTCGGAATTAAAAAAAAAATCAACAATTGTGTTGATGAACAAACCTTTGATGCGTTCCCCGTCGTTCAGAAATCAAATTGAAAGAATAGTTTAAAATGAATAACTAATTAGAATCTTTGTATCTGTCTAACTTTCTCAGGAGTTAAAAAAACAAACTTAATTTTAGCTACCTATAGTTCATAGATTAACTACAGTTGATGATGATACGCTCATGGCAATACAACGTTTGCTGGGTCAGCTAGTATACAATATAATTTTCTTAATCTTATGTTACAATTAGTAGTTCTCAAGTATAGGACAATTATGGTGAACATAAAAATTACAAAAAATACTCCCTAATTACTTCTGAAAAATAGAATTAATAGTATGGCTACAATAAAAACAAAATAAGTAATGAAAGTATAAATTATAAATTTAACTTGTTAATTGTAAGAATGGAAACGAAAAATAAAGAAAAACTACTTATTTGACTAATGCAGATTGAGTACCAGCTAAGTGATTAACAACACTTTCTTTGAATCTGCCCAGCCCACTACCGAAGTTCTATTAAACATACATTCTATAAAAACAGAAAGCCAAAACGTACAGAACAACATTTGAAAATTTTGTTGCCAACGTTCAGGATAAATAGCTAAATAGTTTATTTTAAATATATTTGCTGGTTATTCTTAAATAGTTTCAATGTAAAAGTAAATACATTTTTAACAATCCTCGCTTAGATCGGAAGACTGCGTCTCGAAATCTCGAGCGATTACCAAATTCCGTGGCCACCTGGAGGGCAAAGCCAAATTGGCTTCGAAGAAGCTGGGCGTCATTAATAGAGCACGGCAATACTTCAAGCTGGCCCACATTCTTGCGCTCTACAAAGCGCAGGTCCAGCCACACATGGAGTATTGCTGTCATCTCTGGTCTGGCGCACCCCAGTATCAGCTCGACCCATTTGAGCGCGTGCAACGTAGAGCAGCCCGAATTGTCGGGACCCAGTGCTCTGTGAACGGCTGGATCACTTGGCGTTGCTTCATTGTGTGTCTTCTACCGCATTTATCACGGGGATTGTTCCGAAGAGCTGTGTAACCTGATTCCTGCCGCTGAATTCTACCTTCGCACGACACGCCACAAGTTAGGATTTCATCTCCACCATCTGGATGTGTGGCGGTCCTTCACAGTGCGGTTGGCTACACCAATCACATTTAGTTAAAAGTCCGCCTTTTTACAGATACATATTATTTCTTTTGTGATATACCTACACGTAAAAGAAAAGCAATTGTTCCTCGTACAATTCGCAAAATAGCTTGATTAAATATAGCTGTAGACAACAGAGCTGAATTTCGATTAAAGCAGCGCCTTCTAACTTGGATTATCTCGGTGTCAAGATTACTGTATAAATTATAACTTAAAGTGTGAACATATTTCGCCAGCGCCGCCCGGTACAAATTGGGACAAACATTCCGCTTACATAACTATCTCGTACCTACTGTTGTGTTTGGAGATATCAAGCTTGAATATGCTTTAGGTTGCTTTCGTATACATTCATTGCTTCATGTGATTACATTAGACAATCGAAATTAAACTTTGATATAATGAAATAAGCCCCAAAGTAGATTGTCTCAGGTGAACGTATTATAAATGAATAATAATTTCACATGGCCGAAATCTATACACAGATAAGTTGTCCCAACTGACTTGGCTGATTCATCAAATCAGGTATGTAGGTTGTCTCTTTTATGCACAGTTATGGAGACAGTGACAAAACAAACTTGATTATTGATTATAGGATTCCGGAACCCCACTGGATGACGGACCGTTGAGTCTTAATTGCTGGGCCTACAAGCTGGTAATTTTGTACAAAGTTCCTTAACCAAAATAAGCACTAAGGGTTTTTGTAAATTTCATCCATGAGGGGATAAAAGAAGTATGGTTTTTGTGCACTACGACATTTTATATGCTTTTTACAACTTCTAGTTACAGAAAAAATTATACGTTATATCATAGTGTTTTTTGAAATTTTCCGCTAAGAGTAGAACTTGTCTTTCATAGTAAGAAAATTGGATAAATGTTCTTATGAATTCGAAAATCGAAAACACATTGGTACCTACGTGAAAAGCAACTAGTTTTTACATTTGCATAATCAAAGCTCTCTTCTTATAAATTAATTAAATATGGATGAGATTTCAGTTTATATCTTCGAACATTAAGCTTTAAAACTAGATCATCTCAGTCGGAAAACATCCACTGCTGGATAAAGGCTCTCCCAAAAAGCGTGTGGTGTGCACCAGAATAGCACGGAGGATGGGCAGTAGCATCTTTCCAAGAGAACACCACCATCAACTGCCATCGCCAATCCGCCTGCCAAGCGTGGCGATTATTACAAAATCCCCCAAATTAAAAAGATGACAGACAATATAAGGCTTCGGCCCCCAATCCCCGGCGCCCCCGGTCATGGTGATTGCGTTAGCAGACACATTAACCTCGAGGCAGGGGGTGCTTAGAATAAAACTGTATATTCAATTATATGTGGTCACAAGCCTTAGCGATTTTAAACCATGATTCCTGATTAAAGTATATATTAAAACCAATGTATCCCTTAGAGAACTTGTTAGTAAAAATATTAATTCAATTTGTCATAACTATACAATTAATGAGTGATACATGATACAGAATGGTTTTGCATCATGTTCAGTTAAGGCTCTCGAGTCGAGCCTCTTCGAACACGATAAATCAAGCAGCGGGGTACAGACAGACTAAACAACAGCCTACTCGATCAAAGACTCTACGATTCAACTTAATTAAATTTGTTATTTTTAAAGTGATATCACCCTCACTTCTGGGATTAATTAAATTGAATTTGTAACCAAAATTTATGAACGATCCGGGATAATAACCCGCGACCTTTCCAACTGAGCCAACCGTTCGAGTGACGTATGGTTCGTAAGCCTTGGTATGTCTTGTTCAACTCTCAGGTTGTGGCTCACTCACTCGAAAGGTAGGCTATGCTGGAAGAGCGCTCTGATGGAACCCGGAGGTGGCGAGTTCGAGTCCTACATCGTTCATAAATTTCCGTCGCAGGCTTTGTCAAGTTCTTCTAATTTGTATACCTTAGCTTTATTATTGGTAATTGAAACCTTTGGACAATTAATTCAATATACAATTCTTGGGACTTTTGAAAGGGGCCGTCCATAAATTACGTCACACGAATTTTATGATTTTTTGACTCCTCCCCCGTCCTATTGTGATGACACAAATTTTCCTTTTTTAAATTCCGAAATAATTGTTATTTTCAATTATATTACTTTTCAATAAAATCAACATTAAATCAAACAAATTAATAAAAATAATAACCACTATAATATAATATTTGTTAGTTTAATAGGTGTATAGTTTAAATATAGAGTTGTATTCCTTAGATAAAAAGTATTATATTTTGAAAAATGTGATGTCACAAAATTTGGGACTCCTCCCCGCCCCTTGTCACACAATGTCGCACTTCGTCAACCCCCCCTAACGCGTGACGTAATTTATGGATGGCCCCAAAGTGTCTCTAAACATTTTACAATGCTTTTTATTATTTATTCTCAGTTTCTCATATATGGCGCAGACTACAGTATCTTCGAATAATACATTTCTTAATAGATATAACATTTCTCTACTGCCGTTATCAGATCAAGATCGTATTAAGAGCAACACAAAAATCGAGGCTAATACATCAAAGCTAAACAATAACTGTCGACAATCGATAGTAGCAGAAGCAGTAATACCAATGTCTTATAGCCCAGAATATAATATGATAAGAAATATTAGTCTCTATAAAGATATAAAGTTTCTGTTCAAATGCCGCGACGCGTGAATAGATAACTTGGATAGACTTAAATTTCATTCATGTGAATGTGCTAGAATGATAGATAGTTACGATAGGAAATTTAATATCTGTCTTGACATGGGTAAGTAGTATAACTGGGATGGAATTCTGTTCTTACTTCTGGGAGGTGCCCTAGCATCCGTTTCGTCCATTCGTCACATACAACGAAAATCCGCTCGAATTTATTTATTTATATAACTTACTTTTTGAAGGATTGGCACGTAACTGAAATTGAATTCTTATATGACTTGTTCATTGTTCCTCCTCCTCGCGTCGGTTTCCTCAGTGCTGAGGGTCGTGATCATCTCGACAGAGTACTTTGTTGCGTATTATTTGCCGCCATCTGCCCTGTCGGAAGCAGAGTGTAAAGCGTCGTGGACAGTGGTTTCAAAGGCAGTGCGAATCTGATCGGTCCATCGCATGGGGCTTCTTCCTCTTGGTCTTCTTCCCTCCACCTTCCCTGTTACCATCAGTCTCTCCAGGTTGTCTCCATTCCTTCTGGCGATGTGGCCGAAGTATTCTAGGACCCTTCGCAAGCAGATGGTAGAGAGCCTAGCCACAACGCCCAGCCGTTTCAGGATTGACACATTAGTTCGGTGTGCTGTCCAAGCTATGCCCAACATCCTTCTCCAGCACCACATTTCGAAGGCTTCGATTCGTTTTCGGTCGGCTTTCTTTAAAGTCCATGTTTCAGCGCCGTCATTAATTAATCAAAATTACGCATGCTAAAAATGAAGAGGATACTGTCAGTCAACAAAACCCATCTCTATGGTATGGTATGGAATAGGGGCTCCTATTTCCGCAATTAAACCACACGTATGCGTGCAGTATTGGCCAGTTACCCCAACCAGCCCAGCTCCATCCAGAAGTTCAGAAAATTCCTGGGGTGTTCGCAGACTTCCTGGAGCGACCTCGTATTTGTAAAGGTTTTTGACCGTTGTTTGGCCACCCCCGCTCATTCCAGGATTACGTGAGTGACCGTTTCGTCCTCGGTTAGACAGCCTCTACACTTAGGACTGTCTGTTACGCCGATTCCCGACTAACCCATCTCTGTCTAGAGCAAATACCACCACCGAGTCACTTAATGGCGATAAATTAAAAATTCTTGGTAAATAAAAATTGCAGAGCAATTGTCTTACTGTATTCATGTTAACAAGACTAAGGTATAGAGTTCATATATAGAACTACTATTATATTATCATAATTCCAAAACTATCAAAATTAAAATTTTTCATAACGACTCCAATCTAACGGATTCAAACATATAACAGAAAACGTACCTGGAATAATAAAATGCTCATCACAAAGATAAAAAAGTTTCAAAAGCATATGAAAAGAAGTAATCTATCAATCTGAGAAATACATCGCTTCTTAGTAATATTCAACTCGACATTGGAGCGACCCTCCAGACGACCCAAGGTAAATGCCACTTAGATAATAAGTTTTGAGATATGGGTAACTTTCCGTTTGATTAATATTTTGTATAGTATCTTGAGAAATTCACAAAAATAACAATATTTGACCAATACTACCCTATATTACGGTAAATTATGCAAATGGCTACACAGGCTTTTACGGGTCATTCACTAGCACAAAGATTATATTACAAAAAGTGATTGACGGAATATTATTTTAGGATCTTAATAAAGATTCTTCAATATAAATAAAACCGCTGAAATTGTAATAAAGATTGGATTAAGTTGTTAGATAACGTTAAAGAAATCTACGACGGCGGATATATTATTATTATAGGAATCCTAGCTGACCCAGCAAACATTGTCTTGCCATATAAAGTAATAAAAAAAATTCAATATTTAAACTTTTTGGCTATAAAAAATAGATGACGACCGATTCTCAGACCTACCAAATATATCGTACATAAAACTTATCGTATTACAATAATCATTATATTCGATTGCCATCTTACAACTCTATTGCGTATCTGTGGATGGAATGGAATAATATTAAAATCGCGATACAAAAATAGGTATTGATCGTAGACGGGTGAAAATTTTAAGTTGTATGTATTTTTAATGCTGATTCATAATAAAATAAAAATAAAGGATTATTTCATGGTTATAGCATGAAAAAGGATTCCGTACCATCTATTTTATCAGCTATTTCACATTTTGCTGCCTTGGTTTTTTTATTATTTGTTATAGCGGCAATACCTTATCTACCTATCCACAAACCAAGCGGCTAAAGTAACAAACATCCTTTCACGTGACCCAGAGCGTAATCTAGGTTGCTTGAAAAAATCTGACGGCACATACACCAAATCCGACCCCGAGACCTGCGAATTACTCCTGCAAACTCACTTCCCTGGATGCTGCATCACCAACAACCAGACGTGGGAGGAAGTGGCGTCGCAGAGCAACACACCGGATCAAACGGATTGGACCACAGCTCACAGGGTGGTAAACAAAGACAAGGTAATGTGGGCAATTAACAGCTTTCTTCCATTTAAATCAGGAGGCCTGGACGGGATCTTCCCAGGACTGCTACAATGGAGCGGTATGGGGCCGCTAGTAGCGCATTTAACTGCAATCTATAGGGCATGCCTGGCCTACAAATACATACCGCTCCAGTGGAGGGAGGTAAAAGTGGTATTTATCCCTAAGCCCGGCAAAAGTGATTACACAAATCCCAAATCGTACAGGCCAATCAGTCTCACATCATTTTTGTTGAAGACTCTAGAGAGACTCTGCGATAGGGATATTAGGGAAAATGCCCTCATACAAAAACCGCTACATGACAACCAACACGCCTATACTCAGGGCAGATCAACCGAATCCGCACTCTATTGCGTAACATTTCTCGCAATGAAAGGATTATCATGTAAACAATCAACCTTAGGTGCTTTTATTGATATCGAAGGCGCCTTCGACAAAACCCCTTTCACTAGCATAGGCCGAGTGCTAGCCGCTCATGATGTAGATCCTACAATTGCCGGGTGGATAGACAGCATGTTGAGGCATAGGGCGATACGATTTACTGTGAACACCAGTACTAGATGTGTGGTGGCAACGGGCTGCCCACAAGGAGGGGTACTCTCGCCGCTACTCTGGAACCTTGTGGTAGATGAGCTCATCACAAGGCTAAACAAAAAGAAACTGTACACGGTGGGCTATGCTGACGACCTCGCCATTCTAATAACAGGACCAGTCGAGAACGTCTTATGTAGCCTCATGAGATCTGCTTTTAAGATTTTGGAAGAATGGTGCGCGCAACACAAACTCACAGCTAATCCGTCAAAGACGGAACTAATACTATTCACTAACAAACGCAGCCTTGGTAATCTAACATTACCAAAGCTGTTCAACACCGAACTAAGCCTTACTAAAGAAGTTAAATACCTGGGGGTTATACTGGATAGTAAGTTGCTTTGGAACAAACACCTTGAAAACAAGCTGGAAAAAGCATGCATCATCTTTTGGCAGTGCAGAAGACTCATAGGCAGAACCTGGGGTCTTGCTCCAAAGATAAGCAGATGGCTCTATACAGCAGTTATCAGACCAATTATCTCCTACGGAGCAATAGCGTGGTGGCCCAGGACAGAGCTTGTGACAGTACAAACCCAGCGTTTCTAGCGGCTGGCCTGCACAGCCATAACAGGATGCATGCGCACCACGCCTTCCTCGGCCCTTGAAACTATTCTAGGGCTAACACCACTCGACATACACTTTCAACAAGAAGCGACAATGGCGACTCTACGTCTAAAGCTGTTGGGTGAAGACGGCCTAACAGATAAGCTCTGGAATAGGGTAACAAAGGATTATCCACTCTGTGAGGCACCATGTGATAAGATAACTAAAACAAATACCTTCCATAAAAACTATCACATACAGCTATATGAGAAAGATGCTGACCAGTCAGGTGTAAACGAACTAAGAATTTACACAGACGGCTCGAAAATGGCTACTGGAACTGGTGCCGGCATATTCTCACAGGAACTAAACATACACATTTCCATACCCTTGGGCACACACAGCTCCATCTTCCAATGTGAGTGCGTAGCCATCAAGGAAGCCGCCAGCGCTATATTAAGAAGAAAGGTACATGGCCACAACATCAGGTTTCTTTCTGACAGTATGGCGGTACTAACAGCGCTGAAGGGTACCACACACAACTCAGCACTAATACACGAATGTCACCAAACCCTGGAGCAAGTTGCCTCTTATAACCAGGTAACTCTGCAATGGATCAAGGGACATAGTGGTTCGTTGGGTAATGATGCAGCGGATGAGCTTGCAAGGCGGGCATCGGCAAATACAGTGTCTGGTCCATTGCCACTTCTGCCACTGCCCTTCAGCCAAATGCGCTCATGGATACGCTCTCTCACCAACGACCTACACAACACCCGATGGATGAATGTCTCAAGCTGTAGACAGTCGAAGGTGGCGATACCTGCACTATCGCCCAAACTGACACGTAGACTTATGAGCCTCAACAGACATGACATCCGTATAATGGTGGGCACCCTAACGGGTCACACATCACTAAACAAACACCTTTTCACAATCGGCGTAACGGACAGTCCTAAGTGCAGAGGTTGTCTGACCGAAGACGAAACGGTCGCTCACGTAATCCTGGAATGTGCGGGGGTGGCTAACCAACGGGCAAAAACCTTAACCAATACAAGGTCGCTCCAAGTAGTCCAACTTGGCTGGTTGGAGTAACCGGCCATTACTGCACGCAAAATGGACCCTTGCTAGTGGTTTAATTGCAACAGGAGCCCTATACCATTACCATTACCAATACCTTATACACACTGTTATAATTTCATCCATATAGGTACAGCCGGCTGACACACGGACCCCAAAAACAAATACAAGCGCTGTCGTATCATCAATAATTATTACGTAATGTACTATTTAAGTAATAAATCAAAATCTTAATGATTAAATATTTTAGAAAACAGAATAGTTAACTCTCGTAAGCACTTAATAAAACTGCATACATAATTTGCATCATAGACATGACGATGAGGTCATCCTGGTATAACTGGTCTTACGAAGGACAATTCATCATGCAAATTAAATAAATAAAATTCACTACGGACATGCATGTTTGACTTAATTTCATAAAACAAGTTTATGTATCATTATACTGCGTTATAATGTAGCTGAATTAATGAGATATTTTATTTACTGACAAATAAACAAAAACTTGTAGAAACTTGAATTGTGTGTTTTTTTTTAAGAAAAAGTGATGACTTGTAGAATTTGAAACCTTATTAAAGTAGTTTTTATAGTACCACTCGGCTAGTTTTATGTAAGTTAAGTCTGAGCAAAGTCTAAGTGCAGAGAATCTCAGATATAAGATATTGAGTCTCATTAGGCCAGTAATTTCTCAAGGCGCGGTACCCTTCAAATCAAAACAATTCAAAAAATCAAAAAGGTACCGCGCGCTGCTGCTGGCAAGATGCCTTGGCATCCTGTTCAAAAAAACCTTCCACTGGTAAAATATTTTAGTGAAATGCTAGTGTTAACTGAATCTTACCGAAAGATAGATGCAAAAAAACCGACTTCGAAAAAGGAAAAGTATAAAATAACTAAAAATTTAATTTAATTTAATTAAGTTGAAATAAATAAATAAATATATAGATAGTCCTCTCCTCTATCCTCAGGAGGGGGCTATGCTCGGAGTTTCCCTGTGAGATCGAATCAGAAATGAGGAGATCCGTAGGAGAACCAAACTCACCGACATAGCCCAAATTATTGCGAAACTGAAGTGGCAGTGGGCAGGGCTTATAGCTCGTCGGATAGATGGCCGTTGGGGCAGTAAGGTCCTCGAATGGCGACCACGTGCCGGAAGGCGTAGTGTTGGTAGGCCCCCCACAAGATAGACCGGCGATCTGGTCAAGATCGCCAGAGTAGGTTGGATGAGGGCAGCGCAGGACCGATCGTCATGGCGATATTTGGGGGAATCCTTTGTCCAGCAGTAGACGTCTTCCGGCTGAAATGATAATGATGATATATAGACACAGTTCAAGCTAAAACAAAGGGTTTGAAATTAGCATAGTCTTACTAATCATATGAGAATTTCATCGCAGAATAGAGACCATAAGCCTTGAACAAGAAAGCAGTGAACATTGCAATAATTGTCCAACTAAACATACCCATAAATCTGAGCGATAAATAGAGTAAAATGTTAGCCTCGTTTGAGTTAATCGCTCCAATACTGAGTAAGACAATGCTTGAGTAAAGAACAGAAACTTCATCATAGACAAAAGGTTCGTTTATTTGTTGAATCTTCAAGACAGTTAAATTAAATTGTCACGATAGCGCAGTGCTCGTATCCAATTTACGCTTCGGGCGTTTTGTAGTTTCATTCCTGCATTATACAGAGATATAATCAATTTAATGCAGAATCATTTATGAGACTGATTGGAAAACGAAAAAGAAATTCTACTACATGTTACATTAGATGTTAGTTACGTTTATGATGCAAAGACATATTATAACTTTGATGCTTTTTCAAAAGAACGATATCGATTTAAAAAAAGTGTAATTTAAAAAAAATCTACTCACTAGATCATGTTCAAACCAATTTTCGGTAGAAGTATACAAGAACATTTTAGAAGTTACAGGGCCCGGGCACACATTTTACCAATAAGGAAGTGTCTCTCGCGCAAACTATTCAGTTAAGAATTTTATTCTAGTCCAAGTCTAAGAATTTCAGTTCTATTAGAAACCTTAATATCATTTTGAAGACCTATGCATAGATGGGTATGATTTGGGGTCACACGTATGGGTTTGATGAAAATTTTTGAGTTTCAGTTCTCCCTCAAATTTATTTTTTCTAGTTTCGTATGAAAATCTCAATGCGGTTCATATAATATATCTACTTACCAAGTTTTAACAGTATAGTTCTTATAGTTTCGGAAAAAAGTGGCTGTGACATACGGACGGACAGACAGACACACATGACGATTCTATAAGGGTTCCGTTTTTTGCCGTTTGGCTACGGAACCCTAAAAAGTCTATAATTATATATTATTTTGACAGTGACTGCGGGAAATAAACACGATCAACCGATTACAAAATCCACACCCAAATTATTGCCCAATAAAACAGTTAATATCTTACTTAAACAGTCTTTCTTCACTTAATACGTTATCACTTACACCTGTGTGTTTATCTAAAACGGAACTTGCGTCCACAGCGGTTCATCTGTGCAAACATAGAACCAGTTTGACGAATTCATCAAATATTGAAACGTTGGTGTTGCCAGTTTAAAGGGACCTATTGAAATATTAACCACTAGCGTATAATGTACTGCCATTTTAATATTTATTAACTATAAATAAGATATAAAGCTATCAAGCTGATATTATTTAGATGTCTCTTATGAAGTTCACGAAATGGGGAATATCTAGAAGCTAAAGCCAAATTAGCTTCGAAGAAACTGGGGATTATTAGTAACTTAAAATCCACAAAGCAACGCTTTATAAGGCGTAGGTCCAGGCACCATATAACCAAACAGTTGGCTAAACTTTTTTTCGCGGTATTTCCACACCGAAACGTGGTTCATAGCACATACCGCTTATAACGTACTTTTTAAAACATCCTTATCACTAATACAATGTGAAAAATCTTTAAATAAACTTTGTACCTTCTTCCAAATTTCTGTTTGAATAGGTCTAAAATTTGAATCGTTGTCAACATACTAGGAAAGGCTGACTGTCTGGGTTGGCTACCAGTGGGAGGCTCCTATGCACAGGATGCAGAGTATGGGTACCACAACGGCGTCTTTTTCTGCCGATTTGTTTTGTGATTTATCTAAGGCCTTTTTGAATGTGTTTAACATTCAACACTGGTTAGGATGCTGTGTTGAATGCAGTCGTGCCGTCACTATGGCAGTAAAGGAACTGTGCTCGATCCTCTGATTTCATATCTAAACAATATAATTCAGAAGGTCGACGTGAATAGCAGGAGATCTCCTGGGACTCCTCTCAGTATGGAGGTACCACAAGGGTCTATTCTTGGACCCTTCCTCTTTCTTATATATATAAATATTCTTCTTAATTTTATAAAAAAATAACATAATGTAGTATTGTTTGCATGCGACACTGCACTGATATTCAAAGTGAATAGAAACCAAGTTATGTATGAGGAAGTAAACGATAGTAATGTGTAAGTATTATTGTGTTTCGGTCTGAAGGGCGCCGTAGCTAGTGAAATTACTGAGCAAATGAGACTAAACATCTTATGTCTCAAGGAGATGAGCGCAATTGTAGTGCTGCTCAGAATTTTTGGGTTTTGCAAGAATCCTGAGTGGCACTGAATTGTAATGGGCAGGGCGTATCATTTACCATCAGCTGAACGTCCTTTTTGTCTCGTCCCTTATTGACATTAAAAACATTAAAAAAAATCTATAAGATGTCTGGTCATCCTAAGCAAATCAATAGCAACATTATTTTAAAATTTTGGTGTCAAATTTTACGAAATGAATGAACTATTGAATAAAGTATTTTAAATTACTCAATATCCATAATTTCAATTTGTTTAATTTCCGCCACAGTACGGTCTGAGCTCGGTTAAGCTTGAATTTTGCAACTACCTGTATTGCAACATTTGCTATCATCGTATTGATCAACAAAATTTTAATACAATTGACAATGTTATTCTGTTTTGACAAATTTTATTATAGTATTGGCTTAGATTAAAGATTAGTCTCCGCTGCGATCCAACTAGATACCGCACTAACTGAGAACAATAGCTTTTTTATTATGGCAACTATTAGATGCTTGTGTGCGTGGCATCTTGACACTTAATTGCATCTTTTCATGTTATTTTACATTGAAGTTAATAAAATACAAAATACTTACTGATGATATGTGATCCCAGTGTCTCTCTTATTTCTTGTAGTATTATTTTTACAAAGTTTTACCACGCAACCCGGCATTTTAGTTTCAAGTATCAGCAAAGTTTAACTGAACATGTGGAACATCAACGTCACACATTGTTCGAGACTGGCATACCAGAGGAATCACAGGAGCGTTGCCGGCCATTTAGAAAAGTGCACGTGCTGTATTGTAGATACCCATGTAGTATTGATCCTTTCCAAAAAAAATTAAATTCCAAATTTCTATATTTGATAGTAAAATATATATACAAAATTACTTATAATCTACTTATTAAAGCAATTTACAATTAAGCCTTATATATGTAGGTATCAAAAAACTTATTTCTTCAACCCTATCTACGTGTTGGGGGATAAAACTTTATTATGCTTAAAAACTAATACTAAGGTTTGTGGGGGAAAATCCAGGAAACTGGAAAAACCTGGCTATTTGCTATCAGGTTGGTCCTTTCCATCATGTATTGTGTAATTAAAAGGATTCCGAATCCGAAGAGTCTGTCTGTCAATGAGCTTTATTTCATAAACCGCAATAGTTAGGCACATACAATTTTGACGGTATTTATTAGATAGACTCAGAATATACTATTGTAAATGTAATATCAATTTATAATACATACTATGTATCTGACAGAACGATCAATGTTTAATATGCAAAATAGAAACGAGCAAATGGCAAGCGTGGCTGACTCTTTACGACTTTTCAACCAAAATTTGTTACAGTAACAATAGATTCGTTTTCCTTTTCTATCTCTCCGTTAGAGACGTTTTTCTCTCTCGCACTCTGTATTTGTCTATACGCTAGAATATTGTAAGTCTATGGCTTTTCATAGTCGCTATAAGTCAAATATTAAAACAAACGAAAAGTTGGAGTTTAGTATAATGTGTAGATGAACATTATCTTTTGTTATTTGGTAGAGTTCTCGTGACAGGCATCGTCATGCTCGCTTAATGCCACTGCTTCTGGCGGCAACGTGGAGCGGGTCGTTTCCTTCCTTAAAATATGGTCGAGGGAGGCGATGGCTGGACCATGCGTCATGCTCGTGAACGGGCGCTGCTTGTGGTGGCTGGATGATCATCTCACCGGGAAATCTGTTTATGTTTTTTTTATTTTTTAAATAAATAAACGGTAAAAAAATAAAAAGGAGGCCTGGACGGGATCTTCCCAGGACTGCTACAATGGAGCGGTATGGGGCCGCTAGTAGCGCATTTAACTGCAATCTATAGGGCATGCCTGGCCTACAAATACATACCGCTCCAGTGGAGGGAGGTAAAAGTGGTATTTATCCCTAAGCCCGGCAAAAGTGATTACACAAATCCCAAATCGTACAGGCCAATCAGTCTCACATCATTTTTGTTGAAGACTCTAGAGAGACTCTGCGATAGGGATATTAGGGAAAATGCCCTCATACAAAAACCGCTACATGACAACCAACACGCCTATACTCAGGGCAGATCAACCGAATCCGCACTCTATTGCGTAACATTTCTCGCAATGAAAGGATTATCATGTAAACAATCAACCTTAGGTGCTTTTATTGATATCGAAGGCGCCTTCGACAAAACCCCTTTCACTAGCATAGGCCGAGCGCTAGCCGCTCATGATGTAGATCCTACAATTGCCGGGTGGATAGACAGCATGTTGAGGCATAGGGCGATACGATTTACTGTGAACACCAGTACTAGATGTGTGGTGGCAACGGGCTGCCCACAAGGAGGGGTACTCTCGCCGCTACTCTGGAACCTTGTGGTAGATGAGCTCATCACAAGGCTAAACAAAAAGAAACTGTACACGGTGGGCTATGCTTACGACCTCGCCATTCTAATAACAGGACCAGTCGAGAACGTCTTATGTAGCCTCATGAGATCTGCTTTTAAGATTTTGGAAGAATGGTGCGCGCAACACAAACTCACAGCTAATCCGTCAAAGACGGAACTAATACTATTCACTAACAAACGCAGCCTTGGTAATCTAACATTACCAAAGCTGTTCAACACCGAACTAAGCCTTACTAAAGAAGTTAAATACCTGGGGGTTATACTGGATAGTAAGTTGCTTTGGAACAAACACCTTGAAAACAAGCTGGAAAAAGCATGCATCATATTTTGGCAGTGCAGAAGACTCATAGGCAGAACCTGGGGTCTTGCTCCAAAGATAAGCAGATGGCTCTATACAGCAGTCATCAGACCAATTATCTCCTACGGAGCAATAGCGTGGTGGCCCAGGACAGAGCTTGTGACAGTACAAACCCAGCGTTTCCAGCGGCTGGCCTGCACAGCCATAACAGGATGCATGCGCACCACGCCTTCCTCGGCCCTTGAAACTATTCTAGGGCTAACACCACTCGACATACACTTTCAACAAGAAGCGACAATGGCGACTCTACGTCTAAAGCTGTTGGGTGAAGACGGCCTAACAGATAAGCTCTGGAATAGGGTAACAAAGGATTATCCACACTAAAACAAATACCTTCCATAAAAACTATCACATACAGCTATATGAGAAAGATGCTGACCAGTCAGGTGTAAACGAACTAAGAATTTACACAGACGGCTCGAAAATGGCTACTGGAACTGGTGCCGGCATATTCTCACAGGAACTAAACATACACATTTCCATACCCTTGGGCACACAAAGCTCCATCTTCCAATGTGAGTGCGTAGCCATCAAGGAAGCCGCCAGCGCTATATTAAGAAGAAAGGTACATGGCCACAACATCAGGTTTCTTTCTGACAGTATGGCGGTACTAACAGCGCTGAAGGGTACCACACACAACTCAGCACTAATACACGAATGTCACCAAACCCTGGAGCAAGTTGCCTCTTATAACCAGGTAACTCTGCAATGGATCAAGGGACATAGTGGTTCGTTGGGTAATGATGCAGCGGATGAGCTTGCAAGGCGGGCATCGGCAAATACAGTGTCTGGTCCATTGCCACTTCTGCCACTGCCCTTCAGCCAAATGCGCTCATGGATACGCTCTCTCACCAACGACCTACACAACACCCGATGGATGAATGTCTCAAGCTGTAGACAGTCGAAGGTGGCGATACCTGCACTATCGCCCAAACTGACACGTAGACTTATGAGCCTCAACAGACATGACATCCGTATAATGGTGGGCACCCTAACGGGTCACACATCACTAAACAAACACCTTTTCACAATCGGCGTAACGGACAGTCCTAAGTGTAGAGGTTGTCTGACCGAAGACGAAACGGTCGCTCACGTAATCCTGGAATGTGCGGGGGTGGCTAACCAACGGGCAAAAACCTTAACCAATACAAGGTCGCTCCAAGTAGTCCAACTGGGCTGGTTGGAGTAACCGGCCATTACTGCACGCAAAATGGACCCTTGCTAGTGGTTTAATTGCAACAGGAGCCCTATACCATTACCATTACCAATACCTTATACACACTGTTATAATTTCATCCATATAGGTACAGCCGGCTGACACACGGACCCCAAAAACAAATACAAGCGCTGTCGTATCATCAATAATTATTACGTAATGTACTATTTAAGTAATAAATCAAAATCTTAATGATTAAATATTTTAGAAAACAGAATAGTTAACTCTCGTAAGCACTTAAAAAAACTGCATACATAATTTGCATCATAGACATGACGATGAGGTCATCCTGGTATAACTGGTCTTACGAAGGACAATTCATCATGCAAATTAAATAAATAAAATTCACTACGGACATGCATGTTTGACTTAATTTCATAAAACAAGTTTATGTATCATTATACTGCGTTATAATGTAGCTGAATTAATGAGATATTTTATTTACTGACAAATAAACAAAAACTTGTAGAAACTTGAATTGTGTGTTTTTTTTTAAGAAAAAGTGATGACTTGTAGAGTTTGAAACCTTATTAAAGTAGTTTTTATAGTACCACTCGGCTAGTTTTATGTAAGTTAAGTCTGAGCAAAGTCTAAGTGCAGAGAATCTCAGATATAAGATATTGAGTCTCATTAGGCCAGTAATTTCTCAAGGCGCGGTACCCTTCAAATCAAAACAATTCAAAAAATCAAAAAGGTACCGCGCGCTGCTGCTGGCAAGATGCCTTGGCATCCTGTTCAAAAAAACCTTCCACTGGTAAAATATTTTGGTGAAATGCTAGTGTTAACTGAATCTTACCGAAAGATAGATGCAAAAAAACCGACTTCGAAAAAGGAAAAGTATAAAATAACTAAAAATTTAATTTAATTTAATTAAGTTGAAATAAATAAATAAATATATAGATAGTCCTCTCCTCTATCCTCAGGAGGGGGCTATGCTCGGAGTTTCCCTGTGAGATCGAATCAGAAATGAGGAGATCCGTAGGAGAACCAAACTCACCGACATAGTCCAAATTAAAAACTGAAACTGAAGTGGCAGTGGGCAGGGCTTATAGCTCGTGGGATAGATGGCCGTTGGGGCAGTAAGGTCCTCGAATGGCGACCACGTGCCGGAAGGCGTAGTGTTGGTAGGCCCCCCACAAGATAGACCGGCGATCTGGTCAAGATCGCCAGAGTAGGTTGGATGAGGGCAGCGCAGGACCGATCGTCATGGCGATATTTGGGGGAATCCTTTGTCCAGCAGTAGACGTCTTCCGGCTGAAATGATAATGATGATATATAGACACAGTTCAAGCTAAAACAAAGGGTTTGAAATTAGCATAGTCTTACTAATCATATGAGAATTTCATCGCAGAATAGAGACCATAAGCCTTGAACATGAAAGCAGTGAACATTGCAATAATTGTCCAACTAAACATACCCATAAATCTGAGCGATAAATAGAGTAAAATGTTAGCCTCGTTTGAGTTAATCGCTCCAATACTGAGTAAGACAATGCTTGAGTAAAGAACAGAAACTTCATCATAGACAAAAGGTTCGTTTATTTGTTGAATCTTCAAGACAGTTAAATTAAATTGTCACGATAGCGCAGTGCTCGCATCCAATTTACGCTTCGGGCGTTTTGTAGTTTCATTCCTGCATTATACAGAGATATAATCAATTTAATGCAGAATCATTTATGAGACTGATTGGAAAACGAAAAAGAAATTCTACTACATGTTACATTAGATGTCAGTTACGTTTATGATGCAAATACATATTATAACTTTGATGCTTTTTCAAAAGAACGATATCGATTTAAAAGTTCTTGTAGTTCGTTGTAACTTTGATCGATGTTTTAATAAAAGTGTAATTTAAAAAAAAACTACTCACTAGATCTCGTTCAAACCAATTTTCGGTAGAAGTATACAAGAACATTTTAGAAGTTACAGGGCCCGGGCACAGATTTTACCAATAAGGAAGTGTCTCTCGCGCAAACTATTCAGTTAAGAATTTAATTCTAGTTCTAAGTCTAAGAATTTCAGTTCTATTAGAAACCTCAATATCATTTTGAAGACCTATGCATAGATGGGTATGGTTTTGGTTCACACATATGAGTTTGATGAAAATTTTTGAGTTTCAGTTCAAAGTTTGGGGTACCCCCAAATTTTTTTTTTCTATTTTCGTGTGAAAATCTCAATGCGGTTCACAGAATATAGCTACTTACCAAGTTTTAACAGTATAGTTCTTATAGTTTCGGAAAAAAGTGGCTGTGACATACGGACGGACAGACAGACACACATGACGATTCTATAAGGGTTAGGTTTTTTTGCCATTTGGCTACGGAACCCTATAAAGTCTATAATTATATATTATTTTGACAGTGACTGCGGGAAATAAACACGATCAACTGATTACAAAATCCACACTCAAATTATTGCCCAATAAAACAGTTAATATCTTACTTAAACAGTCTTTCTTCACTTAATACGTTATCACTTACACCTGTGTGTTTATCTAAAACGGAACTTGCGTCCACAGCGGTTCATCTGTGCAAACATAAAACTAGTTTGACGAATTCATCAAATATTGAAACGTTGGTGTTGCCAGTTTTAAGGGACCTATTGAAATATTAACTACTAGCGTATAATGTACTGGCATTTTAATATTTATTAACTATAAATAAGATATAAAGCTCTCAAGCTGATATTATTTAGATGTCTCTTATGAAGTTCACGAAATGGGGAATATCTAGAAGCTAAAGCCAAATTAGCTTCGAAGAAACTGGGGATTATTAGTAACTTAAAATCCACAAACCAACGCTTTATAAGGCGTAGGTCCAGGCACCATATAACCAAACAGTTGGCTAAACTTTCTTTCCCGGTATTTCCACACCGAAACGTGGTTCATAGCACATACCGCTTATAACGTACTATTTAAAACCTTATCACTAATACAATGTGAAAAATCTTTAAATAAACTTTGTACCTTCTTCCAAATTTCTGTTTGAATAGGTCTAAAATTTGAATCGTTGTCAACATACTAGGAAAGGCTGACTGTCTGGGCTGGCTTCCAGTGGGAGGCTCCTATGCACAGGATGCCGGCTAGAGTATGGGTACCACAACGGCGTCTTTTTCTGCCGTGAAGATTTGTTTTGTGATTTATCTAAGGCCTTTTTGAATGTGTTTAACATTCAACACTGGTTAGGATGCTGTGTTGAATGCAGTCGTGCCGTCACTATGGCAGTAAAGGAACTGTGCTCGATCCTCTGATTTCATATCTAAACAATATAATTCAGAAGGTCGACGTGAATAGCAGATCTCCTAGGACTCCTCTCAGTATGGAGGTACCACAAGGGTCTATTCTTGGACCCTTCCTCTTTCTTATATATATAAATATTCTTCTTAATTTTATAAAAAAAATAACATAATGTAGTATTGTTTGCATGCGACACTGCACTGATATTCAAAGTGAATAGAAACCAAGTTATGTATAAGGAAGTAAACGATAGTAATGTGTAAGTATTATTGTGTTTCGGTCTGAAGGGCGCCGTAGCTAGTGAAATGACTGAGCAAATGAGACTAAACATCTTATGTCTCAAGGAGATGAGCGCAATTGTAGTGCTGCTCAGAATTTTTGGGTTTTGCAAGAATCCTGAGCGGCACTGCATTGTAATGGGCAGGGCGTATCATTTACCATCAGCTGAACGTCCTTTTTGTCTCGTCCCTTATTGACATTAAAAACATTAAAAAAAATCTATAAGATGTCTGGTAATCCTTAGCAAATCAATAGCAACATTATTTTAAAATTTTGGTGTCAAATATTACGAAATAAATGAATTATTCAATAAAGTATTTTAAATTACTCAATATCCATAATTTCAATTTGTTTAATTTCCGCCACAGTACGGTCTGAGCTCGGTTAAGCTTGAATTTTGCAACTACCTGTATTGCAACATTTGCTATCATCGTATTGATCAACAAAATTTTAATACAATTGACAATGTTATTCTGTTTTGACAAATTTTCTTAAAGTATTTGCTTGGATTTAGGATTAGTCTCCGCTGCGATCCAACTAGATACCGCACTACCTAAGAACAATAGCTTTTTAATTACAGCAACTATTAGATGCATGTGTGCGTGGCATCTTGACACTTAATTGCATCTTTTCATGTTATTTTACATTGAAGTTGATAAAATACAAAATACTTACTGATGATATGTGATCCCAGTGTCTCTCTTATTTCTTGTAGTATTATTTTTACAAAGTTTTACCACGCAACCCGGCATTTTAGTTTCAAGTATCAGCAAAGTTTAACTGAACATGTGGAACATCAACGTCACACATTGTTCGAGACTGGCATACCAGAGGAATCACAGGAGCGTTGCCGGCCATTTAGAAAAGTGCACGTGCTGTATTGTAGATACCCATGTCGTATTGATCCTTTCCAAAAAAAATTAAATTCCAAATTTCTATATTTGATAGTAAAATATATATACAAAATTACTTATAATCTACTTATTAAAGCAATTTACAATTAAGCCTTATATATGTAGGTATCAAAAAACTTATTTCTTCAACCCTATCTACGTGTTGGGGGATAAAACTTTATTATGCTTAAAAACTAATACTAAGGTTTGTGGGGGAAAATCCAGGAAACTGGAAAAACCTGGCTATTTGCTATCAGGTTGGTCCTTTCCATCATGTATTGTGTAATTAAAAGGATTCCGAATCCGAAGAGTCTGTCTGTCAATGAGCTTTATTTCATAAACCGCAATAGTTAGGCACATACAATTTTGACGGTATTTATTAGATAGACTCAGAATATACTATTGTAAATGTAATATCAATTTATAATACATACTATGTATCTGACAGAACGATCAATGTTTAATATGCAAAATAGAAACGAGCAAATGGCAAGCGTGGCTGACTCTTTACGACTTTTCAACCAAAATCTGTTACAGTAACAATAGATTCGTTTTCCTTTTCTATCTCTCCGTTAGAGACGTTTTTCTCTCTCGCACTCTGTATTTGTCTATACGCTAGTATATTGTAAGTCTATGGCTAATCATAGTCGCTATAAGTCAAATATTAAAACAAACGAAAAGTTGGAGTTTAGTATAATGTGTAGATGAACATTATCTTTTGTTATTTGGTAGAGTTCTCGTGACAGGCATCGTCATGCTCGCTTAATGCCACTGCTTCTGGCGGCAACGTGGAGCGGGTCGTTTCCTTCCTTAAAATATGGTCGAGGGAGGCGATGGCTGGACCATGCGTCATGCTCGTGAACGGGCGCTGCTTGTGGTGGCTGGATGATCATCTCACCGGGAAATCTGTTTATGTTTTTTTTATTTTTTAAATAAATAAACGGTAAAAAAATAAAAAAATATTACGGTATGTGTGGATTGATTCTGTATTGTACTATAAGTATGTACTTGATTTAGTATATCCTTGAGTTGAGTGTGCCTCTTTTCAAAGGCCTCCTCTAATATTTTCCATTGAACCCTTACCATAGCAATTCGTCTGTAGTTTTACCAACTATGATAGCTTGAATTCATAATTCCACTTATTGTGGGTCAAACTATATTTTAATGTGCGTGTTAAAGTGACGTAACGAAAAACAAAATGTGAATTTAACGTCCTACGTTCAATTACATTAATGGCTAACATAGTTTATCCTGCTTATTCTTTTTATTTAGGTTAAACAATCATTAAAAATCAATTGTCAATTATTTCTTGTTGACGATCTTTCACAATAATCCTGTTCAAATTGATCAAAAAAAGGATTGTGTGGTTTTATGAAACCACGATAAAAGTGAAACTTTTTTTCACATTATAGACATATAATTATTATATATTCCATAAAGGATATAAAAAACGCTTCATCAATCTTAATTTTATACTTGGAAAAGTGGAATGATAATGGGAAATAATAAAAGTAGACTCAGTCTCCAACTAATATTTTTATTGAACTCTGTGTCTTAGCCTTGGTTAAAAATATTGAATAAAAGTTTCACTTTAATAAAGAGCAACATATACATTAAACAATGACAAAAACAAACAAAATAGCGTGGAGCACTGGCAGAAATGAGTAATAGTCTATACACTACACGGTCAGCTGCTGCGAACTATAGGCGCCGCCCGACCGTCACGCGACATGCAACACACAGTCAAGAAAGTTTGAGACGATGTAATAAAAGTTTCACTTTAACAGCTTTCACCAAGTTATCATAATAAATAGATCAATCTACAGTCAATATTTGTTCCCATACAACCCTTTTTAATTGAGCTTACGTTATTACACTTCGGTGCAGATAAATATCTGGGACATATTTAAATTGCTAAGGCCTGATATCTAAAAAGGATAAAGATAACAATAAGTGTTCCAATATTTACTGACCCGAGATCGGTTTTAATGTATATTTGACAGTGGATTTGCTCAATGCCATTAGGATAATACATGAGTTGGTCAAAGTAAATATTATCAAAGTAAAGCAGGCTTAAGGAATATTTTCCAATGTTTATACTAAGTACTTTCTGTATATAAAATTATAGATGTTCCTCTCCCTAACAATCTGGTTACAAAATTTGCTGAACACGGGCTTCTGGTAATTGTATCTCAAAGTAGGATACCTATTATTACTCCTATATCTTATATATTCTGTATAAGTAGTATTGATATATCTGTTGATAATGCGTCATTTATGTTAAATTCCCCACTGTTTTGAAACTCATACATCTTATGGTCCTGGGTTCGAATCCCGGTAGGTGCAAACATTTATATGACGAATATGGGTGTATGTTTCCAAGTCATGGATGTTTATATGTATTTATGTATGTTTAAGTAAGTATATCGTATAAAATAGCATACCGTTGATTTGCAACCCATAAGGTTCGTTGGGTAATGATGCAGCGGATGAGCTTGCAAGGCGGCCATCGGCAAATCTAGTGGTCTATTGCCACTTCTGCCACTGCCCTCCAGCCAAATGCGCTCATGGATACGCTCTCTCACCAACAACCTACACAACACCCGATGGATGAATGTCTCAAGCTGTAGACAGTCGAAAGAAGCGATACCTGCATTGTCGCCCAAGCTGACACGTAGACTTATTAAACAGACATGACATCCGTATAATGGTGGGCACCCTAACGGATCACACATCACTAAACAAACACCTTTTCACAATCGGCGTAACGGACAGTCCTAAGTGCAGAGGCTGTCTGGCCGAAGACGAAACGGTCGCTCATGTAATCCTGGAATGTGCGGGGGTGGCCAACCAACGGGCAAAAACCTTAACCAATACGAGGTCGTAATACCAAGTCGAGGTCGAGGTCTCCAGGAAGTCTGCAAACACCCCAGGAATGTTCTGAACTTCTGGAAGGAGCTGGGCTGGTTGGATAATATTATGATAGAGAAGTAGGTATCGCTTCCCTCTTTTTTTAAAGCTTCATATCATTCTACAGATTTTAGAATATGTTATTATTATTATTAAGCCACTTTCATGCAGCGAAAATGGCATGTCTGTGTTTTTCGACAGCGACATTTGCAATGCCTTTGTTACAAAATTTTTATGTCACGAAAACAATGTAATTTTGGCAACATATTTTTATTTTTACTGGAAAAAGTTTAGTTAACCTAAAAACGTTGAAATTGTTAACACTGCCATTTATACCATTAAGAGAAAACCGGTTAAAAAATAAAAGAACATTTCCTTTCATAATATTTTGAACTCTTTGCCAAATGAAAGGAATTTCAGAGGAAATATTGTGTATTGTTGAAACTGTTTCCTGCACTTTTTATTGTTTTCAAGTAGATATTGTTCATTCCTCACAGCTATCGGCTTTTTGAACTGCGCTCAAATATTCCGCTTATAAAAATGGAGAGTTTGCATTTTAATCTGTTGTGATTTTAAAATACATTGTTGACATCTGGGGAAACTGCTATAAACAGGTCAACAGTTCTACCCATTGTAAATAAACAACGATACCGAAAATTGTAATACTTTGTAAATGGTTTTTAACAGGTCTTCAGCAATGAATTGAATGCTTTCAATTCATGTTGTATCTTTAGACTACCGTAATCGTTAACTGTAATTGAAAAGCAAACAATCAGAATCTAGTAATCTTGTTTTCACCTCTAACCCTCATAATTATGATCAAGGCCCGCGCTATAAATTACAATTTGATGGATTCATGTTGATCACCCTGGTACTGCTGTTGTTACAAATTGATTTTACCTGTTGCAAATCTTTTATAGAAAGAGTTAATGAAATAATGTATTATTCTGATTGCCTATATTTATTTGTAGTTTAGTATTTATGGGCCAACGTTCTATCATTTACGAATTAAAATACCGTGAATTGAAGACAGTTAATTTAAGCTTTATTTTGTTCACAAACTTAATTTAATTAAGGGGTTCACTTGATCAACAGAGTATAAGATTGAAAAATGTTGCGAGTGACTTGGCTATAAATTCAAGTCAAGTTACCTAAGCTTATTTTTTCTTTTCGCTTATTGTTGGCAGATTTGTATACTAGGCCTCTGTGTGCAGCCTGTTTGATTAAGCCATTATAAGCACTTTTAAGGTACTCTAGCACTTAAATAACATAAGTATGAAAAAAATCATATAGAGAGACACAGATTATGATAATATTGATCTAGGGTTTAAAACCTAATAAAAAAAGAATCCAGAACTTTTAATTTACTTTTACAGTTTATATGGAAAAATGGTAATGTTTATTGTTTACCTTAATGTTTCATTCCTCTTTCTGCCTATTCTACATTGAATTCTTCTAATTTTGCAATTATCACAATACAACTATAATTATCACCTCCCCGTTCCCCGACATATTTTCCTCACCTCCTTGTCTTTCGTATGTACAATGTAATTCCATGAATATAAAAACCTGTGTTACAGATGCTTAAGCATATTGATAACCGCAAAGATATCAGATCGTGTGACTTCGAAACGAGCATGGAATCCATTGTGAGTTGAACAATGGGCCAGTTTACTAGGTGTCAACATGTTCAAATATCGCCCATTACTTGCTCACTTTGTTACCTTGTACTTACAAGGAAATTTTGTAAGGACACTTTGTTTATAAATGTGTTAGGAAGTAAAATGGATAAACTATAAACTGCTCTATTAACTAGACTTTTAGTGATATTGCCAATACAAAAAATTGTTTGATTTAAAATGACACGATGAATGCAAAAACACTAAAATCAGCTTTGCTATAATTCTCAAACGTTAGGAATAATATTTCTGTGGAATTCATAAATAAAGATGTACTCTTACCCCAATCTCTTCTTTGAATTATAATAGATGATTTGTTTATATTGTTTTCGTCTTGAAGTAGCTTTGTCTTTAGTAAAAATCTTTTGCATATTTCTAACCTGTTATTTAAATTAAATTCTTCATTCTTTAAATATGTCAGATCTTTACTCTTTTGAATCGCGAAAAAAGTTTGACAATTTAAACGGATGTTTAGCATGGTAATTTAAAAGATCCCTTGCATGCGGAGCCGTAGTCAATTAATCATAAGATTGCCCCTGTCTAGACGTACGCGGAAACTGACACGATAACAGACTGACTCGTAAATATTAAAAGAACTCTAATAGCAAACAACCTCGCACCAACCATCCTTTCCTATAGAGGAATATTACCAATCCTATATCCACTTCACTTCAATGTATTTCTTAACAATTTGATATTTATTGGAGCTTTGAGCATAGTTCTGTCAACAATTTGGTTTTAAACCTCAAATGTGAGATCAATCATCAAAGATGATTCTTCGACAAAACTACTTATTATCCCAATCATGTTACTTTAGTTTCTGAACACGTTATTACCTCAAAGGCATACCTCTTGTAACTCCAAGCACGTGTTCATGCACATCATCTATCACAAAATAATGAAAAATTAAACCTTTTGGGAGGCAATCTCTTTGAGATTTGTCATTAAAGTTAAAATGGTATATTCATTTGGATGGCTATCGTACTGGAACAGCAAAACACCTACAGTACTTTGCAGCCGGAAATGTACATTAAATTAGGTACATGGTAGAAACAAGCAATCGATACGCCCTATATGTAGTTCAAATCTAGACTCATATGGAGTATATTATTAGATCGTTGTGCTTAAAGGTACAATATAAAGAATAGCAAAAAAAAATTTCTCTGTTACTGCTATTGAGATATTGATTATTGTTGCAAAAAAAAGTAGGTACCTATGCGATTCTAGTTATATCAAAGCTTTTCTTGTATCGTGTACTTCCAATACTATTTTCACAAACTTCAAAACGGTTTGCTTGAGCACATATATTGAAAAGTTGAAAACCGATGACATTAGCAATAATTTTATAACTTTATCCAACTGGGATCACCAGGAAATAAGGACTTATAGGCTTAGGATATAAAGGACATAGGAACAAAATGACGTAGTTTCTTGCAAGTACTGGGAGAAGAAGATAGAGGACTCAACAAGCTATGCTCGGAGTTTCTTTGCGCGATAGAATCCATAATGAGGATATTTGCAGTAGAACTTATGTTAGTGACATAGCTCAAAAAATGAGTAAGTTGAAGTAGGCAGGCCACATCGCTCGCAGAACCGACAATCGATGTAGGACGGTAGGACGACTAAGTGCGGATCCACAAGAAGATTGATGACCGGGAACCCTTAGGGTGTAGACTGCCTAAGATCAGTCTTTGTCAATGGAAGTCTTTGGAGGTGATCTATGTTCAGCAGTAGATCAGGTGATTGATCTGCTGGCATCCTCAAGGAATATCAAGAGGTTCATGAAGTTCTCAATTATTTCAGTGAGAAGGCAGGTGGAAACCAGTGGGAGGCTCCTTTGCACAGGAAGCCGGCTAGATCATGGGTACCACAACGGCGCGTATTTCTGCCGTGAAGCAGAAATGTGTAAACATTACTGTGTTTCGGTCTGAAGGGCGTTGTAGCTAGTGAAATTCCTGGGCGAATGAGACTTAACATCTTATGTCTCAAGGTGACAAGCGCAATTGTAGTGCCGCTCAGAAATTTTGGGTTTTTCAAGAATCCTGAGCCGCTCTGCATTGTAATGGGTAGGGCGTATCAATTACCATCGGCTGAACGTCCTGCTCGTTTCGTCCTTTATTTTGACGAAAAAAATGGTTATATCAGTGGGTTTGTAGTACCGTACCTGAGTCGTTGCCTTTTTCAAGTGAGAAGTTAAACTTACTATGGGCACACGTTCTTAGCACGGTCGAAGAAATTCCTTCCAGGCCGCTGTTTTAACAGCTGCAATAGATTATTTTTGCATTAGATTTATCCGATCTGCATAAACAGTGCTATAATTCACCCTAGTATTTTAGATAACATTGTAATATTGACATTCTTTAACAAGTTCATCATGTTTGGAATACTAGACATGCATATTGTATTGATCACCCAATGTTTTACAATATAGGTCTTAGTTATGATTTTGTATTGGCTATAATTCATATCTAAATGCATTTGTGTTCATAACATAATACTGTGAATAACTCAGGTGTTAATATTATGTCATGATTGTCAGTGCAGAAGATGTATGTACCTTCATCTTTCTCATCTATCTTTTTAGAGATAGTTGGGTTGTTCCCAATACTGTAGGCATCAAGAAATGGGTTTGGATCAATTTTTATCTGTTATAAGGGTTACGTTCCTAGCCAGCATTTCAACAATAGAAACATTCTTTGACATTATTATGTTTAACATTTATACAATTATAGGGGAAGAGACTGGACCTCACGGGAATCCTAGTGTGAGGCCAGAATACTTGTAAAATTAAAGTTACTTACTTTGTACCAATTTATACTTTGTAACAGATATTTTGTAATAACTATATAACTAATATGGTACCCCAATAAATTATTATATTCTATTCTATTCCCTAATCTGATTCTGCCAAGTGATCAACGTAAACCCTAAGCATACGTGTCTAGAGCATAGTTTCTCAACCTTATTTTGCTCACCGCCCACTTTGAGAATATGTTTTTTTCTAGAGTATTTTCGTGTATTTTATTGCCTTTTTAGACCATATTTATTATCTACCCACGCCCCATCTGCGACATCTCAATGCCCCCTAATTTTCTCTGGGTCTTCTACTGCCCCTTTCGAAAGTCTCAAACGCCCACAAGGCGGCGTTATCGCACATGTTGAGAACCTATGGTCTAGAGGAATGTATTGCCACTGCTACATTGTGTGCGGGATGCTGGAATTCGGCTGATGATGTCAACCCGAACATGTCTCTGAGCACTCCCCATGGTAAATGCGGTAGAAGAATACCCACTTAACTTCAAATAAAAATGATGAATAATTCACATATAAAATTTACTTCATACATTACTACAGTCATACAGAACTTCAGCGGTCTACCACCACACCGTAACTCAATTTGTTGCATAATAAAATCGTGGAATGACCTATTTGTAGCGGTTCTTCTGAATACCTACAATGGGAACTTCAAGAAAATTGCTTGAGCCTTATAGGCTGGTTATCTTACGGTAAACAAGTTGTACTATTATTATAGAAAACCTTTATATTTTAATATGCTTTAGTAAACCATAGTTAAAACTACTAAAATCAAAAGTCAAGTTTTAAATCTATAAAAATTGCCCAAATATAAGAAAATTATCCAAATGTTTTGAGTTTTCTTTAGTGTTAATGCCTCCAATATTTGTCTTTACAATTTGACACGTGTTTCGCCTCTACACGAGGCATCCTCAGGATATGTTAACTCGCCAAACTTTGGCGCGAGAGACAAATATTGGCGGAATTAACACTAAAGAAAACTCAAAACATTTGGATAAAACATAAGAACCTTCTCATATTACTGATTACTCACTTCTCTACTCCTTAACTCTGCACCAATTGCTAATTTACCAAAATCAAAATTTATTAACGAACGAACGAATTAAAAAGTTATTAACCAAAACTGCATGCAATAAGTGTGATTAATTAGTCCTAAAACTTTATATTATGTACGGCTCTATAATACAAGTACCTTAAAGAGACTAAGTCCAACACAAAATCGTAATAACAACACTCTAATTAGTTGAATACATGTAACAAGACACCATTAAACAAAGGTCTAATGGTATCAACGATGGCAGATAGCATCGTAGACAATCTGCAGAGTCGGGAAGACAAGTCGACGTCGTGATCGGACGTATAAAATAGTGCTTAGGCTGACTAAACGCCCAACGTGCTTTTTCCTGCCTATAATAAAAAAGCACATTCGAGTATTACTGACACACAAATAATTAATTAACAAGAAAAACGTTTTTAATGTTGATCGAATCATCTACTTTGATTTTAATTTCATGGAACTTAATTCCTATTATTATTCCTAATCTCTATCGTATTTGAGAGAAACATAATCGTTCACAGTGTAACATCGACAGAGCTTATCGATAAAGCATCTATCTGAGCATTAACTTAAATTCATAAGTTTTATTTCAAAGAAAGAAACAGCAATTTAATGGCTGAAATTCCATGCATTCCTTCATTATTTAAAACACTTCGTAAATCTTAGAGATATAGATCAGGCTTCTTAAATAAGGATTCACAGCGGACTTGTTATTAAAAGCCTAGTAGTTTAAGAATTTTTAGTAAATATCTAAATGTTATGAGTTCAGTGTTAATTGTTAGTTGTTCAGTGTTGAGTGCTAAGTGTTAATTCCACTTAGATTTGGTAGTCTATATTCGGAATGCATCTAAAGCACAACCGCACGGTTAAGAGTTTAGGGTTATATGCGTCCTCCACCGAAAAATCGATCCACGCTGACCCGAACGATCGGGTTGATCGCTTTAGCCGCTACTCAAAGAATATTCGAGGCAATTCTCGACACCACATCTTCATGTGGCCTTGAAATAAAGGAAACACAAATGCAAATTATAACAGAAGTATAGAAAATCTATTCACCATATAATCACTCTTTGCTTTACAATAAGCGTTCCACGCTGACGTAACTGCTTCGCGTGTCGTCGATCTTAACCTTGGCCCCGAGAATCAATCTTGGACTGCAGACTTAAATAAAAACAGACGGAACGCTCTTAAAAAGTGAAGCCATTTGAAGAAGATTATCCGTGATTCCAATGCAAGGAGTTCTTTATACGACTTTCAATGATCACTTTTAATATTTTCTGTCGTCTCTAAGCGCACTATTGTGGCTTCTTCCGATTTTAATCGCAGTATTTTAGATTTTAGGTGTGATATGTTCGTATAGTCGTTATAAAAAATAATATAATAATAATTCTCCAATACATGATTTTTTTTTCCACTGCAAGTCAATAGCTTATAGCGACTTATGCATTTAGAAGAATGCTGTACTACATTGTGTCAATTTTTGTGAAATGCACCTTTCAAAGCTAGGGGTATCTATTACCTGCTTTTTAAAAACTTTGTAATTTTTTTTTCTAGCATCATTTTAACAGCATAAATTGTTTTTTTATTTTATGTGCTTATCGGTACAGATTACCTACCGCACGCCATTACGAAAACATATGCTGCAATGCATTGTAATTTATTTTATTTGATAATAATCAACTGGAGAACTTTTTAAAACTTTTAATGCTTTTTATATTGATTATTATTGTTGTCCCAAATTTAACGTTAGAATAGAACCTTACTATACCTTAAGATCTTAAGGCTCCGTCTATATTTACTAATGATCAGACTATCGAAGTGGAACGGAAAACAAAAGACTGCCGCGGGACCAACTAATTCCGTTATTAACAGATTAGTTGTGCTTATCTGTGGAACGTCGAGATGATGAGAAACTAATAGCCGGTTCAAAATGACCCGCGTTTTTGATAATGAGTTTCAACATTGCGAAATATCTAAAATTGATTTAGTAAAAAACATATTATTAAAGTTTTTGTGAATGTTTAATAAGGGGATCAAAAACAACCATTTTTCAATTGCAAGAATACGGTTTTGGTGATCAATTACAATATAATGCTCTTTCTTGTCATCGAAAAAAATAACCAAACCACACCAAACTATGTAATGGGTTTCTTTGGGCGCCTCCACGTTCTTAAAGGGCCGGTAATGCAGTAGCATAGTTGTGTAAAAAAGGGTGCATTACAGTAGTAATGTTAGTATCGGTTACGATATTTGTAACGATGACGATACAGTGTAAAATCGTTTGTAGTATGTTGTATAAAATTGTTTGTCCCTTGATATCGTTTAGTAACCATTACCGCTCAGTGTGTAAAGGATCTTTGTTGGCTACTAAAGTAATGGATACCAACGGGACAAATTAGAATACGAGTATAAACAAAGTTTCAGGGCTTCAAAACATTTTTATTTGAATAACTCACAAATTTTGGATTCCCTATTCTAATCGCTTTCGTTTGTATTAGACAATGATTCGTCGGAGGAGTCCGAATCAGCTGTATTTATGAAAATATAACTCAGTAACGGTCCGTTTGCTTACTTTTTAACCGACATAAAAAAGGAGGAGGTTCTCAATTCAATCGATAATTTTTTACATATGTACACCAATTAGGCTGAGATTTATGATCCGATTTACATGATTCATCTTTAGTTTGATGCAGAATATTTGCCACTTGGTCCCATAAAAATTTGACATTCTATATTTGATATTTTTGTTTTCGTGGATGATATAATTATTTTTTCCGTTCCCGTTTCTTGGGATCTATATTGTTTAAGGCGTGCGGCACCTGTCGTAGGCCTGCACAGAGTAACTTAACAAAATTATATTTAATACATGACAATAAAAAGCAACAAATAGTACACTTGATGTAATCTAGAAAAATCCTTCTGTAGTTTACAGAAATGTTTTACAAACATAGATTACAGATAGATTATTGCAGACACTTAAGAGTAAAACTTAAAACTACGTTACAAAAACCGACTTCAAAAACTAAAATGTTTAAAATAGTGATAGTAGTATTTTATTAATATTTACGGTGTCAGGTTTACATAAGAGGTGTATTAAATTAACTCTTTATTAAGTTATTGTATACATTTGAGTTTTTAAAGTCGGTTTTTTTAAACGTAGTTTTTTTTTATCAAGTCTCGTTGGCCGTATTAGGTGATAAAAGTATGAAGTTATTAAAATCATAAATGTTAAATAGAAGAAGAGCATGAAAGGTGCAGTTTAACATGCATGAATGTAAATACTCAACTTAACTCTGTGGGTGAGTTGCACTTACGAACATACGTGCTCAGACTTAATTGAATTCGCTAGCGGCTGTCTTACGACATCGCGTACGAAATTCTGCGGAAAACGTATTTCATTAAGGCGGTGCCCTTCCCGGCAGTTGTCACTTCACGCGGCTGTTTAAAAGCTTTTGCGGCTAAGTAATATATTATTCATATTATATCGTATTATAGTCCTTAATATCTTATCTTTCTGAAATCTAGGGGGATGTAAATGTTTATAACTTTAATTTTCAGAAGTGTCCACTTTGTACCTAAATGAATATCGTGTGTTGAATATTTCTCTCTGAAATCTCAATCTATGATATTTTAATATAGTTTTGTATCGTCAATACTTAGCTATGATAAAAAATCTGTATTTATATTTTGTTAAGTAATATTTTTTATTAAAAATATTTTTGTTTGAAACGGCTTCACTCAAGCTGTACTTAGCGAGTTCAAGCAAGCAGTGCAACATTGGGCGTGACCGCGAACTCATCTCATCTCACTGAAGGACTTCTACACCGATTATACGTGAGTTAAGCCGTTTCAAATATAAAGTTGATAATGTCTCACGAGAGTTTTAATAATTAAACTTTGTTCTTGTAAAAAAAATTGTTCGAAATTTATTGAATTAAACGTTATTTTACAAAAATCCAAAATTATCTAAATGTCATTATTATGTTGGGCTGTCTTCCGTGTGAATTCTGCTAAGATTTGTCTTTAACCACTTCGACACGTGTTTTGCCTGTACACGAGGCATCCGCAGGAGATGTTGATTCGAACTCTTGAGTAAATGTCCCTTTCGTACTTAACGTTTACGTTTTACGTCTTTTTTTATTAGCTTGATCTATTTATGTAGATATTCAGGTCGGCTATGATATGGTATGATAAAGCAACAGGGTATTTTTTTCATGTAGCGGGTTGATAGAATTTCATAAAATTCGTTTTTTGTTGATCTCTACTCGGCGAAAAGAATGGTCCTTCCAGCAAGACTCGGCGGCCGGGTCATAAAGCTCGGTCTACGCAGTCTTAGTTGGAAGCGAACGTTTCGGAATACATCAGAGCTGAAGAGTGGCCGTCGTCTAGTCCCAATCTTAATCCGCTGCATTATGATTTATGGTCAGTTTTAGAGAGTACAGCTTGCCCTAAACGCTATGATAATTTGGAGTCCCTAAAATAATCCAATCTTACGGCAAATCTGCCAATCGTACGGCAGTGAAGAATTTTCCAATAGAAAGAGTGAGTGCTTCTATTGATAACTGGCCTCAACGTTTGAAGGACTGTATGGCAATACAATGGCCAATTAAAACCACTTCGAGTAAGCTTTTTATATTTTAAAATTGTTTTATATTTATGTATTAAACTAACACACTCACAAGTAATATGTTCTTTGTTTCAGTATTTATAGCAAGACTAGGTATATATATTCAAATTCAATTATTTTTATTCAAAATAGAATGTCACATCACTTATTGAAATTCAAAAACTACCACCCATTCCAAAATGAATGCCTCTGACCTGAGAAGAATGTGCGTAACAAACTCAGCAGGCTTTTTTTTCATTGAAAAAATATGTTTACAAAGTAATATTGTACAATTAAACTTATTATTTAATATCCTGAGGGCGGTCGCTCCATTCCCAATCTGTGGTATCATTAAGAAAGTCATTTATGTTATAGAAACCTTTACCACACAAAGGTTATTTAACAATTCTTTTGAATAACGTAAAACTTTTGTTTTGAAAATTTTCTGGGATCTTGTTGTAAAAGCATATACATCGCCCCACAAAATACTTACTAACTCGACACTTACGATTTCTTAGTTCGTCCAGTTATAAAACAGAATAGAGCCGACACTAATTTGCCGACACCATCGATAGCACCAAGCGAACTCACCAACAACATATAAAAGTAATCACACACTTAAACTTTGTAGAGCGATTAACTCTCCCACGATATTTAATTAAATTCAAATTGAAACACGACGGAGTTTCGCATGCTCGCCTCGACTACAAAATATTTCCTAGTTGAAGTTTTTCGTGTGCTACATTAAAATTTATAAGAATATTCTACTGTCTCTAATGGTAAATACTTTATTATGTATGTATGTAATATTAACTACAGAAAATTTTATCCGAGAACTAATAACAAATTAATTTCAACACTTACAATTTTAGAACTGCCGGACATCTTCATAAATTTATGATACTAAGATATCCAGAGCATGTTAAGTTCATCATCCAATCTTAAGTTACCATCTACTTTATAGTCACTTATTACCCAAAAAATAATAATTATGTGGTTTTATGATATTCACATTCAACGATGTGATAAAATACTTTACTTTTGTGAGGCAGTGAAGTTATCGTATGGCGAACACGTACCGGAAGACGCAGTGTTGTTAGGCCTACAAGATAGACCGGCGATATGGTCAAGATCACCGGAATAAACTGGATAAGGGCAGCGCAGGACCGATCGTCGTGGAAATCTTTGGGAGAGGCCTTTGTCCAGTAGATGACGTCTTCCGGCTGATTAAATAAAAATATAAAACAATAAAAAACCTTTATCAGGTGTGGGGTTTGTGCTACTCGGGAGAACCCGAGCCCCTTAGATTACTCAACCAACCTGACGTTGAAGAAATTAATTAATTTATTCAAATTCACCCCTGTTCCGCGGCCGGCGGTAATGCGACATATGATAGAGTCGTTGTGTTTCAGGAGAGGTTGTCTGGTCACTTAACATCAAGTGATCACTTTACGCTCATTTTTCCTCTTTAAAACTCCCCACTCCTCTTCCCTTAAATTTCTTAAGTTTTATTTATTATATCTTCGATTTTCGTGAATAGTATCCGGATACCATTTGAGCGGTGTTAATGAAACTTCACAAAACAAATAGAACATAAAATATTATTCACAAAAACAGTATAACGTTATATTATATTAAAAATATAATATTCATATGAAATTAATTGTGATGCACAAAAAATTTAAAAACAGCATTCTCATAGATGGCATACAGAAAATGGCGATATCGTCAAATGAACATACATAAGCGAGAAATATGAACTATGAAATAAAGTTATATAAGGAGTTGGCAACATTTATCTTACGTAATAATTATATTATGTTGCCCGATTCTAAACATGGTAGCTTTTGAAATGCTGTCATTAATCATTAGTACTGTTGTATTAACTATCATTTGTGAATCTGTTTCGCATTATGAAATATACAATTTAGTTTCTTCAGTTATAAAAAAATGAGGTTTCACGCAACTGCAGTTTACTATTTGTAGACAAATAATCGTAGGTATATTTTATTATACTGAAAGCATGTATTACTGAAAATAATATTTATTGAGGGCTATGCTCGGAGTTTCCCTGCGAGATCGAATCAGAAATGAGGAGATCCGTAGGAGAACCAAAATTACCGACATAGTTCGACGGACAGATGGCCGTTGGGGCAGTAAAGACCTCGAATGGCGACCACGTACCGGAAGACGCAGTGTTGGTAGGCCCCCCACAAGATGGACCGACGATATGGTCAAGATCGCCGGAATAAGCTGGATAAGGGCAGCGCAGGACCGATCGTCCTGGAAATCTTTGGGGGAGGCCTTTGTCCAGCAGTGAACGTCTTCCGGCTGATGATGAATATTTATTTTATATAAGACGAAATATTTCGCCTAAATCATGTAGCATTTATATGTAGTCCATTATATGAATAAAGTACATGTATGTCCATTTATATGAATAAAGTGTAGGTGTGACATCCATCTGGAATTAAATTAGTCTACTCTTAATACCTATACAATATTCACAATGCAAACAATTCTGTCAACCAACTGAGGTACACGGGCTACTGAATGATCATTGGTCAAGTAACGATCAGAGCATGTCGCAAATTTATATAAGATCTATTTTCCCCTCATTTCTCCATCAAATTAACCTTAGTGTCTCTCGTAGTCTTCAGTGTGAGTGTAGGAATAAGGCTTTTTTTTCAATTCCTCATTTGTTTTCAAATTGTTCAACGAAATAAGAAACTTCAGGAAAACAGTATTTTTCAACTGTTATACAAATTACATATAACGCGGTCCTCCACAGTGCGGTTTTCAAGGAACTTTCTTCCACGTACTACAAAGCTGTGGAATGAGCTTCCTTCGTGCGGTGTTTCCGGGACGATACGAAATGGGTACCTTCAAAAAAAGCGCGTACACCTTCCTTAAAGACCGGCAACGCTCTTTTGATTCCCTGGTGTTGCAAGAGAATGTGGGCGGCGGTGGTCACTTCACAGCAGGTGACCCGTACGCTTGGTTGTCCTCCAATTCCATTAAAAAAATCGCGTTTTTAGATAGCAATAGGAAAATATAACTTCATTAACTTGACAATTAATAATTAAACGATCATTATTTTAATTTATAGCTTAATATTATAATTTGTATACTCACTGTTTTCTCACTATTTATTATTCTGTAAGGAAACTCCAGGTTTGTAAATATTTGTAAGCAATAGTTATCAATTTCTTACTTTCTTTTGTATATGACTGTTTTTTCTTAATATAATAAAACTACATGTAAAAAAACGACTTCAAAATGTGAAAAGTATAAAATAACTTAGTAAATTTTAATTTAAATACACCTTTAATACAAATCTTATACCTTTAATAATAATAAAATACTATTATTTGTATGTACTATCTATCGGGGTTTAAGTCGGTGTCTGCCCGCTTGGGTTGTTTGGTTCTTGATGAAGCTATCCCGCTCAAAGTCAGTTACGTGGCGAGTGTAGGTACCTGCTATTACTTGGCACCTATAAGCGTTCATCCTTAATTAGATGTCTATGGGTTATAATGCACCTTATGGCCGATTATAACCCAATAATATGGTCAATGTTGTTCGCTGACTTATGGAGATTCCACCTTCAAAGGTAGTGGTAGTAAAGCCACTTTAAAATACTGTCCATAATAAAGTACTACTTTGTGCTGCAGAAGAGGGCTATTCGCGCGATTTATAACCTAGGTCCTAAAGAATCATTGAGAGAAAGATATAAAGAAATAAACATTTTGACTGTTGCTTCTCAATACATTTTTGATAATGTTCTGTATGTTCATATTGAGGATTTTTTTTAACATTCATAATGTTAACACGAGGAACAAACATAAACTTGTTATGCCTACTACTCGGTTGGGTCGAGTTAGTAAGTCTTTCGTTGGGCGATGTATATGCTTCTACAATATGATCCCAGAAAATGTACAAAACAAATGTGTTTCGAAATTTAAAAGAATTGTTAAAAAACGTTTGTGTGGGAAAGGTTACTATAGCATAAACGATTTTCTTAATGACACTACGGACTGGGAATAAAGCGAACAAACTCAGGCTCTTTAATTATAAATGTTTATTGTACGATTTCACATTGTAATCCATATTTTATATTTAAAAAAAAAAGGCCGCTGAGTTTCTTGCGCCCTTTCTTCTCAGGTCTGAGGCAGTCTCTGTTGAATGGGTGGTAGTTTTTGACGTTCAATAAGTGATTTTAAATCCTATTTTGAATAAAAATATTTGAATTTGAACTGTAAATAATAATCTATCAATGAATTTGTTTAAAGTCACTGGCGCATAGCCAATATTCATATAATAATGCCAGTATATAATTAAGACCTGAAGCTATTGCTGTAAGTTAATAATTGTTATCTCATAATTAAAAGTACGCACCCAGTCATAATTAAAGTATGATACATTTAAATGTATTCTAATTATTCGAGTACAAGTTTCGACAATACTGGTTTCGTAATCTGTGCTCTACTTCACTTTTGTTGTTTCTATGAATTCCGACAAAAGAATATTATAATTTGGCTTAGAACTTTAGCTTCAACAACACAAAGAAATACAAATGATAATAATTTGGTAGGAGGAAAAACCTTATTGGGAACTATTCAGTATTAAATATATTATTATGAGAAAAAGTGAGCAATATTTAAATTCAAATATTTTTATTGAAAATAGGATTCAAAATCACTTATTGAACGTTAAAAACTTCCACCCATTCAAATTAGACTGCCTCAGACCTGAGAAGAACGGGCGCAAGAAACACAGCGGGCTTTTTTTTATAAAATATGGATTACAATGTAATATCGTACAATAAACATTTATAATTAAAGGGCCTGAGGGTGTTCCAGTCTGTGGTATCATTAAGAAAATCGTTTATGCTATAGTAACCTTTCCCACACAAACGTTTTTAACAATTCTTTTAAATTTCGTAACACGTTTCTTTTCTACATTTTCTGGGAACATATTGTAGAAGCATATACATCGCCCAATAAAAGACTTACTAACTCGACTTAACCGTGAAGTAGGTATAACAAGTGTATGTTGTGTTGACAATATGATTTTCACAGTTTCTAGTAAATTCCTCAATGTGGTTATGAGCATATAGATATATAGATAACTAGCTGACCCTAGAGACGTTGTTCTGTACATAATAAATAAAGAACTGATTTTTTATGAATTTGTCAATAATATGTCATAGCATCAAGAATTATTTCGTAAAATATTCTTCTTGTTGTTAAAATGAAATTGTTTCACAGCAGAACTGTCAAACCGTGCGACAATAATTCTCTCATAGAAAATATGTTCATACAAAACAAATATTGGAATTAAAAATAATTATAAGTGTCAAATCGAAATAAAAACTATCCTATCTCTCAAGTTGGACTAAACTGCACTCCATGAAGTAATCCCCATTAAAATTCGTTCATTAGTTTAGGAGTCCATCGCGGACAAACAACGTGTCACGTAATTTATATATATTAAGGTATATAGTCATTATTATTTTGATTCTGTGAAGCCTGACCTCCTTCGGACGTTCTTGTTTTAGTTGATCCGCTTTGCATCACCAGTTATCCATCAATATCTTCAAAAAGGGTTCGGTTTCTTTACGTCTCAATAAATAATCGCAAATGAGTACACGGTTCATTGAGTTTCTTTTAGTAAGCTCGTGTGTGTGACACGCAAATATTGAGTGTTGAGTGTATTAAGTACCGATTTTCAAATGGGTTAATACTGTTTTGTGGTCAATTCCCTGCAGGTCTTCAACTATGACGTAACGACTGATATGCTGACCATCCTTTACTTTACTCCTCAAAATGAATGCCTTTTATCCGTAATACGAAGCTCAAAGTGGGTGCTAGATGCTGGTAACTATTTGAATAATTAATTTGTAATAATAATTCAATTCTTACATACGGTGATATCATGGAGGTTCAATTAAGATGTCTGTACTGTTAATCTTTAAAGAGTTGCTTGTTAGGTGGCAACCACGTGCGTACAAGCCATGAAATGGTGACAAAAAAACAGGCTTTTCTAACTAAATGCGACCATGAAGGCATTTCAATTATGTTTCATGAATAAAATTCACTATCTTACATTGTCAATTGTAAGAAATGGAGCATATGACTCATTTTACAAATGCTACCACGCAATTCGTTGTTTATCAAGCAAATAACCTTCGAATGAAACTCTGACAACAAATTTCTCAAATTTATTTCACGTATTCTTAATTATCCCGCAAATTCATTCAAAATTTAAAGAAGTTTGAAAAATAAACAGATCGGATTGGATTTTTCACATGTGACAGAAGACGCTCGAGGATGTTTTCTTTATATATACTCGTATAATTCTTCTGTTCCAATGAATTTGAGAATGGTTTAGATTGGCAGTCCATATATAATTCTCCTGCCCATTTGTATGTTAGTGAACTCCTAACGGTTGGACCGATTTTTCAAATTTAAGACGTGTATACAAGATAACGTCTGTCGGATCCGCTACTATAATATATTTATTAAAAGTATAAGATCGAGAAAAGTACCTGTTTTTCATTTATTCTATATCTTCATATCAGATATTACTTTCTGACGCAAAAATGGATGTTATTATTTTAAATATGTATTTATCTCAGGCATCATAGTTTCCAAATGAATAAGCCACTTCTGACGCGTTTTTTTCTGAGTTGTAGATGGTTCTTAGCTATTTTATAGCTAAGAACTTAAAAGACTTTGATTGAGAAGAAGAGTGTTTTTATGATGCCATAAATAGTCCGGCTACATTTTCAGTATTGTTCTCATCTCTGGTCTACTGCCCATTGCCCATGCCAACAGCTTGTACCAGTCCAACACTGAACTGCTTGGATTGTTGGGGATCTAGAAGTACTCTGATCCACTCTCTTCTACCGGATGTATCTGAAGATCTATTTTACCTGATCCTGCCCGCGAATTACACCATCGCACCACATGCCATAAACTAAGATATCATTCTCACCATCTAGATGTGTGGCTATCTCCTCAGTGCGGTTTTAAAGTTCTCTTCTCTTCTCTCTCTCCACTCGTGGTTCAAGAGAGTGTGGGCGGCTCTGACCACTTATCGTCAGTTGACCGGCACGCTCGTTTGTCCTCATCTTCCACAAAAAAAATATTTTCTTCTGAACTTTCTTAAAGTTTACTACTATTTATTTATTTATTCAATTAACAGAATTATCTTAATATATATATAATAATAAAGACATGCCCGCAAAATCTCTAAGGTTTATGTGCGAGCGGTAAGTTTGCATTACAATAAATATTTTAATTACTTAAGACTTAATATAACATATAGTAGTAATATTAAAAATATACATCATAGGTATTCCTGCTTATTAGCTTCTAGAATCTAGATAGTATTTTGAAAAAAAAACAAGTATGTATTCATAAAATTTCAGAGAAAATTTCGATTAAATGATTAGTTTTACTGCAAATTCCTTTATTAACTTATATTAAATTAAATAAAATGGAACTCTCTCTAAATGAATATTTTATATATTGTCATGTTTTCTGTTTCAGGTAAGTGGCAGTTTGCACCATTTATACGAAAATAATAAGGTAGCCAGACTGGTTATCATATTACATTTAAAAATATAAATCATATCATATTGTGGATACAAAGGTACTGTAAGCTATAAAGAAATTTGCTTATATCACATAATAACAGACCTATTTAAATTTTTTGAAGTTATACTCGTACTTCTTTAGGCGCGTTATGGAAAAATGATGAGAGTGAAATTTTAAGATACGCGCGCATCACTGTAAGACAAATGGTTGAAGTTGGTTATTAAAATTTTCTAACGTTTGCGACATTTGTTTTTTTTTTTTGGTTTATTATTATTAGGATAGGCAAAGGGTTCAAGCCTGTACAGCCGTATTCGTTATTTAATTGTCAAAGCCATCGTTGCAAGATTTGTACAATATTGTTCTTTCTATTATTAATTTTATAAAAAAAGGTACCAGGTAGGTACGATGCTTACCAAAAGCGTTCGTTTGTTTAATGTTTATCTAAATCTTTAACAGAAACTCGTCAATTAAACCGTATTCCTTAGTAGCGGACATTCATTGTGAGGGAAATGAATTGGCTAATAATCCTGAAGACTTACCGACGGCGGCAAAACTTCTAATAGCTGATAGGTCGATTTATTACTGTCGACATTGCTGCGACAAATGGCGGACTTGTATAATATGTTAATGCGAATCGGTATTGTAAACGTTAAGTATAAGACTTAATGGCCGAATCTTTTTATTGCGTTGATGCTCGTGGTAGACTCAAATTGTTATTGAAGATTCTTTTGTTAAGTGATTACAGACAAAATTAAATCATTATTAATTATGTACATACGGTACGTACCGTACGTACGTATTTTGGTACGTATGTCATCTCTTCCCCAAAACAAATGCGATGAAGCTAATTTAACGTTCAAAATTATTTCAGTTTAATAAATTATGGTAATAGGGTAGTACAGGAGGTCTATTACCAAAATCGAAAGCTGAAGTTTCGGTTCGAAACGAAATAACGACTAATTTCTACTTAAATCTTATCAACAAAATACTTCGGCTCCGAATAGTGCGTACGGATTTCGTTTCGGAACCATATACCAGAACCATCAAAAGTGAAGTTGCAGTTAATAATAATGTCAAACAACGAAAAGTACATGTCTGGTGAAATTGGCAATAAGGTACACGAAAGATAAATGTGTAATCACAAACTTTATATTGATCTTCGGATCCGAAATACTTTCGTAATAGGAAAATGTACGATCCGTCAACCGAAACTTCGTATTTCGATTTTGGTAATAGATATGGCACCAAAAGTGTAGTACCAGTACCAAAAGTGCATACAAAATATGCTGGTAACGCTCGTGTGATTCCTCTGGTATTTCAAGAATGTGGTCGGCGGTGATCACTTAACATTAGGGGACTCATACGGTTGTTGGTTCTTCACTTCCTTAAAGGAAGAAAGAAAATAATAATTAGTAGAAACCAGAAACGAAATGCTAGTGTTCTTAGAGGAACAATCTAAATTCACAGGGTGGCGGGTGTACTGCAGCGTGATAGGGAATTATTATATCAAATGTTAATGTGATGTTAAAATTAATTAACATTATAATTTTAACCACTTTATAATATAGTGTCAAATCAAATCAATCAAATTAAAATCAGTTTATTCACGTAGGCCACGGAAATGACACCAATTAAAAGTAAAAAAAAATCTTATTGAATCTACCGCTACTTCGTAAAGGGTTGAGCTAATGAGAAGAAGTAGCAAGAAACTCATTGCCACTCTTTTATATTAAGATTAGCTGCCCCGACAGGCGATTTAAAATTCTGTAGATTATAAAAATAAAACATACAGTTTTATAGGAATTTGCCAAAAATATTTCAACATATCAAGATTTATTTCGTAAAAAATGCTCCTGTTATAATGAAATTGTTTCACAGCGGAACTGTCAAACCGTGTGTCACTAAATTCTCTCATAGAAAATATGTCCATACAAAACAAATATTGAAAATAAAAATAATTTTGGGTCCCAAATCGAAATAAAAACTATCCTATCTCTCAAGTTGGACCAAACTGCACTCCATGAAGTAATCCCCATTAAAATCCGTTTATTAGTTTAGGAGTCCATTGAGGACAAACATTGTGACACGAGATTTATATATATTAAGATTCACATTTAAGTACATCGATTTACAAATCATTTCAATAATTCAACAATATAATATGTAAAATGATGCAACAGACACACTCAAACGTCAAATAGTCAATGTCTTACACAATGTGTTACTAGTTATCGCCATGATATCGTTATATCCTTGGTGATCACTTTTATTGAAACGTATTCAAATATTCAAGTAAGTTGAACGTATGAAAGATTACTTTGAAGGATTTCAATACTAGACCAGTGCTGTAGCCTTTGAAAATAATAAAAAGTGAAAAAATTATAATATTAAGATTGGAAGAGAACGACTAGGTATATAGGTACTATTTAATAAAAATGATAGGAAAAATAATTTTTCTTTTCCACTTCCCGACCTCAGATCGCCCGTAATTTATTTTTCCTATCATTTTTGTTATATTCTCTTCCTTTTCCAATTGGTTTCATCCTATTATTATTATTTTTTGGTTTCAAAAGTTATGGACCCTGGTCTATGACTTCATGACCCCATTACAGGTTGAAAAATGCTAGCGACTAGGGAATCGCAGAGCCTGTCAGTCAGATAAATAATTTAATTAAGAAAACAAGAATATCCAGAGCTGGCAAGGGAAGCTCTTAAATTAGTATCATTCGTCTTTTCATAGCTGTGTAAACTGACATTATCTTCAATAGTGGACATTAAAACTAAAAAAAGAAAAATAGACTTCAATTAGAAAATGATTTTATTGTTATCATTTCAATAATATCACCACGATTTGAGAATTTTTTGAAAATTAAACAAACTCACCCTCTCACTAACTTGCCCTTTTGATTGTGTCGGTGACCCCCCAAGTAAGGCTTGGCCACCCCCTAGGAGTGACGACCCACAGATTGAAACAATACAGGTATATTAGGCAGAGGCATCCTCAGGACATGTTGACTCGCCAAAATCTGGCACGAGACTGTATTCCAGAATTATCCAAGTGTTTTGAGTTTTCTTTAGTGTTAATTCCGCCAATATTTGTCTTTTAAACAATTCGACACGTGTTCCGCCTCTACACGAGGCATCCTCAGGATATGTTGACTCGCCAAAATCTGGCACGAGACTGTATCCATAACTATCCAAATGTTTTGAATTTTCCTTAGTGTTAATTCCGCCAATATATGTCTTTAAAAAATTCGACGCGTGTTTCGCCTCTACACGAGGCATCCTCAGGACATGTTGACTCGCCAAAATCTGGCACGAGACTGTATTCCAGAATTATCCAAATGTTTTGAGTTTTCTTTAGTGTTAATTCCACCAATATTTGTCTTTAAACAATTCGACACGTGTTTCGCCTCTACACGAGGCATCCTTACCAAAAGCGTTCGTTTGTTTAATGTTTATCTAAATCTTTAACAGAAACTCGTCAATTAAACCGTATTCCTTAGTTGCGGACATTCATTGTGAGGGAAATGAATTGGCCAATAATCCTGAAGACTTACCAACGGCGGCAAAACTTCTAATAGCTGATAGGTCGATTAATTACTGTCGACATTGCTGCGACAAATGGCGGACTTGTATAATATGTTAATACGAATCGGTATTGTAAACGTTAAGTATAAGACTTAATGCCGAATCTTTTAATTGCGTTGATGCTCATGGTAGACTCAAATTGATACTGAAGCTTCTTTTGTTAAGTGATTACAGACAAAATTAAATTATTATTAATTATGTACCTACGGTACGTACCGTATGTATGTATTTTGGTACGTATGTCATCTCTTCCCCAAAACAAATGCGATGAAGCTAATTTAACGTTCAAAATTATTTAAGTTTAATCAATTTTGGTAATAGGGTAGTACAGGAGGTCTATTACCAAAATCGAAAGCTGAAGTTTCGGTCCGAAACGAAATAACGACTAATTTCTACTTAAATCTTATCAACAAAATACTTCGGCTCCGAATAGTGCGGACGGATTTCGTTTCGGAACCATATACGAGAACCATCAAAAGTGAAGTTGCAGTTAATAATAATGTCAAACAACGAAAAGTACATGTCTGGTGAAATTGGCAATAAGGTACACGAAAGATAAATGTATAATCACAAACTTTATATTGATCTTCGGATCCGAAATACTTTCGTAATAGGAAAATGTACGATCCGTCAACCGAAACTTCGTATTTCGATTTTGGTAATAGATATGGCACCAAAAGTGTAGTACCAGTACCAAAAGTGCATACAAAATATGCTGGTAACGCTCGTGTGATTCCTCTGGTATTTCAAGAATGTGGTCGGCGGTGATCACTTAACATTAGGGGACTCATACGGTTGTTGGTTCTTCACTTCCTTAAAGGAAGAAAGAAAATAATAATTAGTAGAAACCAGAAACGAAATGCTAGTGTTCTTAGAGGAACAATCTAAATTCACAGGGTGGCGGGTGTACTGCAGCGTGATAGAGAATTATTATATCGAATGTTAATGTAATGTTAAAATTAATTAACATTATAATTTTAACCACTTTATAATATAGTGTCAAATCAAATCAATCAAATCAAATCAATCAAATCAAAATCAGTTTATTCACGTAGGCCACGGAAATGACACTAACAAATGACAAAAAAAAATCTTATTGAATCTACCGCTACTTCGTAAAGGGTTGAGCTAATGAGAAGAAGTAGCAAGAAACTCATTGCCACTCTTTTATATCAAGATTTACATTTAAGTACATCGATTTACAAATCATTTCAAATTACAATATAATATGTAAAATGATGCAACAGACACACTCAAACGTCAAATAGTCAATGTCTTACACAATGTGTTGCTAGTTATCGCCATGATATCGTTAGATCCTTGGTGATCACTTTTATTGAAACGTATTCAAATATTCAAGTAAGTTGAACGTATGAAAGATTACTTTGAAGGATTTCAATACTAGACCAGTGCTCTAGCCTTTGAAAATAATAAAAAGTGAAAAAATTATAATATTAAGATTGAAAGAGAACGACTAGGTATATAGGTACTATTTAATAAAATTGATAGGAAAAATAATTTTTCTTTTCCACTTCCCGACCTCAGATCGCCCGTAATTTATTTTTCCTTTCATTTTTGTTATATTCTCTTCCTTTTCTAATTGGTTTCATCCTATTATTATTATTTTTTGGTTTCAAAAGTTATGGACCCTGGTCTATGACTTCATGACCCCATTACAGGTTGAAAAATGCTAGCGACTAGGGAATCGCAGAGCCTGTCAGTCAGATAAATAATTTAATTAAGAAAACAAGAATATCCAGAGCTGGCAAGGGAAGCTCTTAAATTAGTATCATTCGTCTTTTCATAGCTGTGTAAACTGACATTATCTTCAATAGTGGACATTAAAACTAATAAAACAAAATAGACTTCAATTAGAAAATGATTTTATTGTTATCATTTCAATAATATCACCACGATTTGAGAATTTTTTGAAAATTAAACAAACTCACCCTCTCACTACCTTGCCCTTTTGAGTGTGTCGGTGACCCCCCAAGTAAGGCTTGGCCATCCCCTAGGAGTGACGACCCACAGATTGAAACAATACAGGTATATTAGGCAGAGGCATCCTCAGGACATGTTGACTCGCCAAAATCTGGCACGAAACTGTATTCCAGAATTATCTAAGTGTTTTGAGTTTTCTTTAGTGTTAATTCCGCCAATATTTGTCTTTTAAACAATTCGACACTTGTTCCGCCTCTACACGAGGCATCCTCAGGATATGTTGACTCGCCAAAATCTGGCACGAGACTGTATTCCATAACTATCCAAATGTTTTGAATTTTCCTTAGTGTTAATTCCGCCAATATATGTCTTTAAACAATTCGACACGTGTTTCGCCTCTACACGAGGCATCCTCAGGACATGTTGACTCGCCAAAATCTGGCACGAGACTGTATTCCAGAATTATCCAAATGTTTTGAGTTTTCTTTAGTGTTAATTCCACCAATATTTGTCTTTAAACAATTAGACACGTGTTTCGCCTCTACACGAGACATGATGACTCGCCAAAATCTGGCACGACACTTTATTCCATAATTATCCAAATGTTTTGAGTTTTCTTTAGTGTTAATTCCGCCTATATTTGTCTTTAAACAATTCGACACGTGTTCCGCCTCTACACGAGGCATCCTCAGGACATGTTGACTCGCCAAAATCTGACACGAGGCTTTGGCGATTCAAACTAACATAAAAGTTAAAACTTTCCTTTTTTTTTTGTTATTTCCACCTCTCATCTTACTGTGTAGTAATCTACAAGTAAAACTTAGTGTTATTTAATATATAACATATAAATATATTATGCAACAGTTATATAATAGTAAATTAAGACACAATTAACCTCCTTACATTAAGTATATCTCAATTCTCAAGCACAATAGCACATGGCCTTGTATTTTAAAATACGTTTCATGTTTAAAAAATTGCGTCAGTAATTTAAATATCGTGTAAATGTTAAATACATTTTAATTGAAGTCTAACATTTCTAGATGTTTCTTAATTAAAACTTCTCATTCAATATCCATTTAAAGTCTTTCCTTTACAGATTACATTTATATCGCTCGGTATTTGTAAGCTTTCATCAAAGCAATTTTCTATACAAACTTGATACCCTTGAAACTTCACTCGCAAATCACTAACATTATTAATCTGATTTTTATTCGTTGTACTTGTGCAGTAATCATCTCTATGTAAAGGTAATAAGGCCCATTGATTTTAATTAAAGATTTAATCGGTACTGATGTATTAATGTTTAGATGGAGCATGCTAGGTGCAAGGCAAAAGCTATATTGCCACATCTACCGCTGTGCCATTCCGAAACAATCGGCGTTAATTTTATTTAAATTTATAAACCTTCATAAGTTTGATATTCGAGTAGGTATGTAAGCTAAATGGGTTACACATCCATTCAAGAGTATAACGATGCGAATCTTACATCCAGTACAAGTTATTACAATATCGCAATAATAGAGTTTAATTTAAAAAAAATGTAAGACGTATATTACTATAGGATGGATAAGAATGCTTAGGGTCACTCCAAGGGGCAAAAGAGTCCCAGCAAAATAAAGGTAGCTGTCATAGCCCGAAGGATTGCCGATAGGAACCTAACTTTCTGGAGTGGCAGTCACGTCATGGAGGGCATATGGCATACTTCCCATAATGGGGATCGATCAATGCTTTTTTGAGGGTTTCTTTGTCCATGAACACTCAATGTACGGAACAGTGTTTCTCGATTTAATACTCATCTTTTAAGACCGAAATAGATTTAAAATTGCTCTGGTGCTCAAAGAGTGCACGATGCTATGCGACCAACATTTACCATCGCATACCCGATACCCGCTTGTATTTCCTCGTATAAAATATCATTAATATGATATTGCCATTAATAATTATATGCCATTAACGTTAACCCTAATGGGTTAACGTTAATGGCAATGTCAAATATTAAACTTAGGGTAGTTATTATGTTTGGTATTGGTAGAACACAGGTACTATAACTAGTATACGCTAGCAATAGGCATGTGCATGATCTACAAATGTTTTGAGTTTTTCTTAAGTGTTAATTCCGCCAAAAGCTATCGCGAGACTCCAGATTTTGGCGAGTCAATCATGTCTTGAGGATGCCTCGTGTAGAGGCGAAACACGTGTCGAATTGTGTAAAAGACAAATATTGGCGAAATTAACAATAAAGAAAAACTCAAAACATTTGGATAATTATGGATTTCCGCAAAGTAACGCCTATTACAATAAATTTTCTTGTCTGTCTATCACTTTTTAGGCTAATATCTAAGGGCGTATATTTTTGCCTTCGTTTACGGTTCAATGTGCTATGTATTTTGGAATAATAAATCCTGATGTGCGTGGGCATTTAAAACGTTGAACACGTGTTTCGATTATATTCTGTGATTACTTTGATTGACCGGTTCGGTCGCTTGTCAAAATAACCTTCCTGTGTATTTTGTTTTGTGTGTGTGAGCAAAAAATTGGACCGATTTGGTCGAATGATATCATGCTACCTATTCTTAAGTATTGCCATGATCTATGCAACTAATTGTCAGTCAGTGCAGTAAGTTTGACGCGAACTGTACGTCTATCTCGTAGATGTATTACACTGATGCTTATTGACGTGAGATTCAAAAGGTACGTTGATTATATTATTGCTAGTGGATACAAGCTCGTCTCGTCTCATCTCCTGTTAGAGTATGCATGCCTGGTAGTTAAAACTAACTGTATGTTTAATAATTAAACCAAAACTTATCGATTTTAAGCTTTTCGTATCAAGACCTTTTCAACTATTAATATAATAAGCAATATGCGTCTATAATTGCTGTAAATCGTAAATCTAAACTCAATTTAAATTCAATTTAATAGGAAGATACAATTTTGCCATGAATAGAGAGAACCTTTTTTATTTATTTATTGAAACACGAACAACAGGTATACATGAAATTTTCTTAAACATTATTAAGTTTATATATTTTTTAGTATATCTTTTGACAAAAGGCGCTCATTTCATAATAGAAATTTTCAATGGGCAAGACAAGATTCATAAATTAAAAAAATTAGATTAGATTTAACTTTTACAAAGATACGATTGATATTAACAATAAAGAGAATAAGATAAATCTTTTTACAATATTAATTATTATGTTATTACTTAACATTGTAATAAGAAGAAGTAAGTACTTTTCGTCTGGGATCCGCATAATTTTCTTTGATGAGATCTTAAATAAAATTATTGAGTTCTATCAGAAACAAATTCTCTGAGCCTTCAAATAGTTTTTTTTTATTTCGAGTATTACGTTGATGTACTTAATATCTTATACAATTTAAAATATCATAATAAAATTTATCTTATTGTATTTTAATACTTACCAAGACTTGATGGTTTTTAGTTGCCCGAGTTTTCGCCTATGTTGCATGTCTCATGATCTAACCAAAAACTCAGTAGCGAGTTGGTAGTTTATTTATTTATTTACAATTAGGTACAATGACAGATAACAGGATAAAACTATCATCTCATAACTAGTACAGGATATTTTATGTGATCCTGAGATTCAATTAAAATTGTACACACCATTCACCAGATATACAATAATAAAGAAATTAATAGTAGTAACACAACAGAAATTACATAATAATGTAACTTAAGTTTAACATTAAATTATTTTACGTAAGCTAGCCAGTTTTATAAAGAGCATTTTTAAATTTGTAAGGAATATCAAAATCAGCACACAATTCATTAAATTCTCTACAAATTCTCATAATCGGTTTGTTATGCGATACATTATTATTTAAGGAATTGATCGAAAATAGGCATGGAATACGCACAGATCATTTTGTCACTTTAAAGTTTATCATACTTAATAGCTGACTATCCATATCACCATTCGCAATGTTACGTAAGACGTACATATGAGATATCCACCTTCGCTTATCAAGACTATGCAAGTTAATTTTTTTGTTAGCACTACTTCTACAAACTCTTAAAACTTAAAAATATTATAAGCAAACTACGAATTCTCTATAACGTATATCTGTCAGACAGACATAATACAGTCAAAGTGAATAGTAGACTATGAAAAGAGCCAAATCAACACGAGCCTCCGAGGCAGAAGCCTGTGAGTTGATAACTTAGTTACAGTTTGCGCAAAAGCTAAAAATCATATTTTTCCGATATCACTCGGGGTATGAGAATGTATGAACCTGAACGCCCGAGTGATTAAACTTACTGTATTTGGTAACAGTTCTACGTAAGTTGGAAACGTATTCACGAGTGAAAGATATGGCTTTTTGTTCAACTTTTGGATTATTTTATCCAGAAATATTGTTGTATTTGTATGTATAAAACATTTTACCAGTGGGAGGCACCTCTGCACAGGATGCCGGCTAGATTATGGGTACCACAACGGCAGCTATTTCTGTCGTAAAGCAGTAATGTATAAGCATTACTATATTTCGGTCAGAAGGTCGCCGTAGCTAGCGAAATAACTGGCCAAATGAGACTTAATATCCTATGTCTCAAGGTGACGAGCGCAGTTGTAGTGCCGCTCAGAAGTTTTGGGTTTTTCAAGAATCTTGAGTGGCACTGCATTGCACATAAAAAAAAAATATTTAAAGAAAGTTCTTTCAAGCACCGGAGCCTCACGTGCCTCTCCCATCACTGATATACAAATATGCAGACATGCTCAAGTTAATTAAAAAACAAGCTGATACAATAATCCCTCAGCGGGTTATGAAGCCTTAGTACTTGAAGCCGGAATGAATATAAGACATAATTCAAATAAACCGGGCCATTCAGATCATGTGCTTAATCTGTGACCTATTACGCAGATTGTATCATCGTTACTTTCACTCTTGTACTGTTTACCGCTCCGGAGTTTATTATACCCTGTTCCGCAGACATTTTGAAATTAAATTGTTTCAGTGTTAACTGTTAGATAAACTGGTAGGTTACTAGATTTAGAACTTGACCTGACGCTCTTTTCAATATATTCACACATTTCAATAAAAATGTGTTTTGAAGTAGTATTTACCTGTTAGTATGTTGGTGAGGTAAATACTTGGAGAGGTTTTTTTACGAGATGAGCAGGACGGTCAGCCGATAGTAATTGTTACGCCCTGCCCATACAATGCAGTGCCCCTCAATATTCTTGAAAAACCCAAAAATTCTGAGTGGCGCTACAATTTCGCTTGTCACCTTGAGACGTAAGTCTCATTTGCCCAGTAAATTCACTAGCTACGGCGCCCTTCAGACCGAAACACAATAATGCTTACACATTACCGCTTTACGGCAAAATTAGGCGCCGTTGTGCACCAATTGGGTACGGAAGCGTAAATCTTACATAAATTAAGGATTTGTCTCCGCTGCGCTCCAACTGATACCGCACTACCTAATAACAATAAAAAGCTTTTTTTATTACGGCAACTATCAGATGCTTGTATGCGTGGCATCTTTCAAATTTTGAAATATACTTCGTGTTATTTTACATTGAAATTAATAAAATACCAAATACTTACTGATGATATGTGGTGCCAGTGTCTTTATTATTTCTTGTAGCATTATTTATACAAAGTATTATAACGCAACCCGGCGTTTTAGTTTCAATTATTAGGAAAATTTAACAGAACATGTGGCACGTTGACGTCAAACATTGTTCGAGACTGGCTCGAGTACGTCCACTTAGGCGTAGTATTAGTTGCCTCAGCGATTACGCCTGCGGTACCTTGTTGGATCGAAGCGGAAATCAATCCTTAATCTACGACCTTCGTATATTTCAAATAAATAATAATTCTTAGTATTTCTTTGACTAATGCATGTATCATACATTTATTTAAAATTAAAAGTTTTTAAAAAGATTAAACTATCTATATAACTGAATATCTTAGAATAAATTTTCTCAAGATTATTTCTATTTATTAATGTTTCGCTAACATTGAAATTGCCATGCTGACGTTTGAGTGTTTACACTTATTTTCTACATAATAATAATATAATATTGACACACTTTTTACACAAATTATCTTGCCCCAAATTAGGCATATATACCATGTTATGTGTTGCAATACAACGATATATTTAATACAATATACATACATAAATACATATAAACATCCATGACTCGGAAACAAACATACATATTCATCATATAAATGCTTGCACCTACCATAATGATTTCTTGTTTCTTGCGCCTGTCCTTCTCAGGTCTGAGGCATACTTTTTCGAATGGGTGGTAGTTTTTGACGTTCAATAAGTGATTTTAAATCCTATTTTGAATAAAAATATTTGAATTTCAATTTCAATGGCGCTTAATCGGAGTTTATAGTTTTTAGTCGGATGTCAACACAATTACAATTAGTATAAACCATTTTTTTTTAAAGTTTAAACCCTCACTTCTGGGACTAATAACATAATATTTTTCAAATTTAATTAGTGTAATCAATCCCAGAAGTGAGTGTTAACACTTAGAAAAAAACAAATTGTTTACATTTGAAAGAGCGACATCTCAAGTCAATTTCGTAATATGCAAATTTTGGCGTTGAGCAGGTTATCAACTGTAAAGTAGATCCCGTAGATGAAGCCATAACCTGAGAGTTGAACAAGACTTATCAATATTTCTAACGTGACGTCATTTGAACGGTTGGCTCAGCTCAGAATTTGTGTACAATTATTATGCTTATATAATAAACGGTAGACTTGAGTTCAATCTACACAAAGATTTTGCAAACACTGAAAGTTGTAAGTACTGCTTTGAAGTACCGCCTATGGCCCTTCCCGTGTTCTATCATAAAATCTAAATGCAAATAAAATCTCTTTTTTCATATCACGTCAAACGTTACTTCGCTCGTTGAGACTTGTGACCCATTTTGCGAGAAATGTTCTAATTACTCGACACGGATACATTTCAGCGACGCCTCAATGAGATTTATGTACGAAAATTTCATATTCATAATCTGTTTAGGTTAAAAAGAAATAAATTAATTTCTGTGTTGATCCGTAATACCGTATACGTATACTACCAGTACGAGGCTCTTTTGCACAGTATACCGGCTAGATTATATACCACAACGGCGCCTATTTCTGCACTAAAGCAGTAATGTGTAAGCATTACCGTGTTTCAGTCTGAAGGGCGCCGTAGCTAGTGAAATTACTGGGTAAATGAGACTTAATATCTTATGCCTTAAAGTGACGAGCGCAATTGTAGTGCATAAAAAAATATAGTAATAATGTAAAAATAGATTAACATCAGAATTATGATCAGTTTTCTAGAAATACTAGTAAATATCACATATTTAAGACGTGCCTGTATTCTAGAAGATTTTCTAAGCTGTAAATAATTGTATTATATCAATAATTTTCTTCCTGTATTCTGATAAATGGACGTAGTGCCTGAAAAACGTTCTAAGCCACAAACATTTCATTTTAAGTAATTCGTGTTTAAAGCTTAATAAATATTAGTGTATTCCATACGTGAGGGTTGAGCTACTAGATCATCATTTAAAGAGTGACAGTAGGGCTGACATTTTTTGTCAGTCCGTTAATATTATGAATCACGAGGTCAGTTTTGTGTTCTTAACTCATTTTCGACATGATTGTGGTTTGAAACGTTTTTCTGGAATTACGTCCAAATAATAATCACAATTCGCAACTTTACTGATTGGAACAGTTATTTTATTTATTTATTAGAATACAAACAAATCATTAAACGCCAGACAAGGATTGGAGCTAGTAGTCCTATCTGAATGTCGGCAAGTGGAAAGGACAGGCTGAACAAAACAACCTTTCTGTGTGGCCTTCGTCGCGTGACCTGCTTATTGTAGAAATCTGGTCCTCGCTTCGAAAACTACACGAATTGCTTCATTATATATTTTATATTTTGATCTACCCTGTGCGTCGTTTCCGGGATTATACGACATCGATAGATCTTTAAAAAAAGCGCGTACATCTTTCTTTAAAAGGCATAGAAGGCATTTATTACTCAAAATTGATTCCTTTACAATTATTTTTGATGTCATTTCTAATGTACTAGATAGTTTTTATTTTTTTTATTTATGAAAATAAGAGACGAGACGAGCAGGACGTTCAGCTGATGGTAATTAATACGCCCGGCACATTACAATGCAGTGCCGCTCAGGATTCTTGAACAACCCCAAAGATTCTGAACGGCACTAAAACTGCGCTCGTTACCTTGATACATAAGATGTTAAGTCTCATTTGCCCAGTAATTTCACTAGATACGGCGCCCTTCGGACCGAAACACAGTAATGCTTAGACATTCACGGCAGAAATAGACGCCGTTGTGGTACCCATAATCCAGCCGGCATCCTGTGCAGAGGACCCTCCAACTGGTACTGCTACCGCTTCGGAAACAAATGGCGCTCTGAGAGAGAAGAAGCGGCGCAAGAAACTCTCCCAGCATTCTTTTTTGCGCTCATTTTAAGGCTGGCAACGCTCCTGACTCGCTCTAGAAAACTGGTTGACACCTGTTGTTGCGGATGTCCATGGACGGTTACCTCACCACTCGCCATCCCGTTTGCCTCCTCTTATATAAATAAAAAAAAATAAATACCTATGATTCCTCTGGTATTTCTGGCAAAAGAATGTAGGCGGCGGTGATCACTTAACATCAAGTGACCCGTACGCTCGTGTGTTCTCCTGTTTGCCTGTTTTGGGAACGAGAGTCAGAAAATAACCCAGATCTAACTATTGAGGAACATTTTTCTTTGCTCAATGGTAACTAAGCGTGGTATTTATACCACAGTATACTCCTAATACTTAGGTATACCTATTCAAAGAATGCAAACAATTCATTCAACTGACAGAGGTGAGCGGGAGTTTGCTGAATGATCATTGGTCAGTAATAAAAACAACGTATTATAATTGGTCAGATAATAACAACATATTATTGTTGTTATGTAGGTATTGATAGTGTCACTTAAGAAATATCGTGAGGAAAGGTTTCACTTCACACTATACTAGATAGACGAGGGGAAGATAAATCGTATCACTAGGCGTGTGCAACGTAAAAATTCACTGATAATTTTTTCCACAAAAATGACAACTGTACCTTCAAAAATTCGATAGTTTTTAAGCATCGAAATTTTCAGATAAAAACAGTGTGTGGACGACTTAAGACAACACGACACTGAAAACTTCATTAAGGCGAAGTTAATAATACGAAACACAAGTATTCTCACCGAGCTAGTCGCCCTTAATTGACGCGACCTGACTTTTCTAGCGTTACATAGCTGAGAATGACGCCTCTGTGTGGCTAAACGAGTTTTCACGTCAATAACAAAAAAATACACATAAATTGAGAATATCCTTAAGGCGAAGAGTAAGCAGAAAACACGCAAACATGGTGTTTTTAGACAAGTTTTGTGGTGAAAGTATAGCACATATCCTTAAGTCTTATTTGTAGGTTGCTAATGCTTGCTGTTGGTTATAGTTAACACTGCCGAGCCCTTTTGAACAACCACTTTTCTTTAAAGTTAAACAAGTTTTTTGGCATGGCGTGACGCATTTTTTTGCTTTTTCTCTCTGGAAAGTTATTCTTATAGCTTGTACTTTTTTGTGTAGGTTCATTTATTTAGATTAGTAGTGAATAACGAGGATTGTAAGCATATAAACTGATTTCCACCCAAGAATTTTGAAAATATTGGCTTTGTTACATAGATGGCGGGCCGGCAGCCGTGAAATCATATCGCTCAAGGTCGCTGGCATTTAGTATCGCCTTAATGTGAAGGCAGTAATAAATAACAGCTGTAATATTGTTTATATTTTTATATACATCGTCGCTTTACTATGCCGGCGCACTTACGAAAGCTTTAGACAGTAGCCAATGAAGTAGCAATATTTTATAGCCATGTTCCCAATAGCTATCACAAATCTGACACAATAAGCATCGATTCGTCATATCGCATGCCGATCGACTATCTCACTAGTTTTCTAGAGCGAACAAATCAATTTAATAATGATTAGTACGGGACGCGTCTTGCTACTACAATTGCGACATAAATAGCGTAATCGAGATGAAGCCTTATGACAAACGAATAGAATTTACTTTTAAATGGGATCGTGAATACTTCTTAGTGGAACTGAAGTTGTTTGAAATAAATTCAAATGGTAAATAGGAATCGATATTCGATACTTAATGTTTCATAGGTTGCAAGAGTCGTCAGTCCTAATTCTAATTATGAATGTTATATACTAGGTATTATATAATAGTTTATTGCTAGCTAATTGCTAAATACTGACACAAAGAAAAATATAAAATTTCTATTGCAAATAACATTTATTACTTTTACAGTGTTAGTTTAATACATAAATCCATTGGTCTCCATTGGCTGCAATACAGCCCTTTAAACGTTGAGGCCAGTTATCAATAGAAGCACACACTCTCTCCATGGGAAAATGCTTCACTGCCAATCGTACGGATTGTTTTAGGGACTTTAAATTATCGTAGCGTTTAGAGCAAGCCGTACTCTCTAAAACTAGCGATAAATCATAATCCAGCGGATTAAGTTCGGGACTAGAAGACGGCCAGTCATCAGCTCTGATGAAGTCCGTAATGTTCGTTTCCAACCAAGACTGTGTAGACCGAGCGTTTAGACCTGGCGCCGAGTGTTGCTGGGAAGGACTATTCTTGGTTATTGAACATTACCTTCTCAAGAATGGTATCTTGATACACTTGTGCCAATGTTTTGATACCTTTTTCATAAAATTATGGCTCAGTCACTCCTTCACAGCTTATACCCCACCAAATCATCACTGAAGTCGAATGGTGCTCACGTTGCACTCTGACGATTAATTGGGAAGCTTCTCTAGAGCTTTGAGCATAAATACGGTCATTTTGTTTGTTAAAATGTTGCTCAATTTTAAAATTGTTCTCGTCCGTAAACAATATTTTTCTGTGACCTCCCTTTGCGTACCGCTTCGCTTTTAACTGTCCCACGGGAACTCCTTAACTTTCCGGGATGAAATACTTTTCATCCTAAGATGTTGACCGGCAATATAAGGTATCAACATGCCAAATTTCATTAAATTATGTGCGTAACTATAGGTTTTTAACTATCCCACGGGACCTTTTTAATTTTCCGGAATAAAAAGTATCTAAGATGTTGACCGGGGATGTAAGGTATCATCATGCAAAATTTCAATAAATCGGTACAATAATTTCGGAGATTAGCCCGTACAAACAGACTGAGAAAAAAAAATTCAAAAAAATCGGCTCTTTATCTCTTGTTCCATTTCTCTTCTTACATCCCCCTGACTTGATTGCCCCCTGTTTTGCACATTTTTTTCCTTTGCACAGAAATATGATCTCTACAGATTTAATATAAGGATATAGTTTTTTAACAATCTCACGGGATCTCTTTAAATATCTGAAATGAAAAGTTGAAAAACGCAATGTAAAGTTACTCCAAGTTTAAAATTACTTCTCCCTGTTATGTAATTCTATTGTAACAATGGTATGATAAAGACTAACGGCCTTACAAATAAACTTTGTATAAAGTTATAACTGAGAATAAACTAAGAATATATCAAATTTTCATTATATTGACAGAGTTGTCATATATAGTTAACATTTTGCATATTCAAGGGTTATTCCAAGGTATAACTATAATAATAAACCAAGGTTATTTGTAAGGCCAAAAATGTTTTAAATTTGGAATATCTTTACTCCACATTTATTAATAACAGAGCTTCTATTGAAGATAATTTGGTCGACTATATGACTACTGGCGTCAACAAAGAGGTCTCATCAATGGGTCTTCTCAACCCGATCTATAGAGGGGCAATTATTTTCTCGTCCTTATTTTGCGTAGCTTCCTGAACATTTTACGTTATTTATTGTCGCCGCTGGGACGTCCCCTCCGCTGGGGGACCGCGATAGGGCGAAATTCTGGGGTGATTAATATGCAACGGGTTCTGTGGCGATACTATAGATTTTAAACATTGGTATGAAACCTATCTGACTTATGATATGAAAATATTAATATTTGTTTCCATTGGTCTAACTTGGCACAATTATGACTGTCCGAGTTTTTGCATTAAACCTGAGTAATACGTAGGTCATACTAAAAGTTTTGCGTAACTTAAAAAAACAACATGTTATAACCAAAATATAATGTTTATTGCTTTTAAAAATACTATCCTTTACATTTTAAACATTTTTTCATGCGATCGAACCATTGTTAAAAGAGGTCGACCACAGATCTGAAGGCATGTTTTCTAAGTGCTGGTTGAACGCTATCACTGCCTCTTCAGAATTGGTAAAAGTGAAACCTTTCATGAAATCTTTGATTTTGGAGAAAATATCAAAATCACAGGGTGCTAGGTCGGGGCTATGTGTAGGATGGGTGTCAATTTGTACTTTTTCGGAAGCTCAGAATGACTTAGTTTTGTGTTGGCCGTGTGTGAAGAAGCGTTGTCATGATGTAGGAGAACGCGGCTTTTAGGTCGTCTTCCGCGAACTTTTTTTAACACCCTGGGTAAACAAATAGTAGAACACCACTCGGCATTAACACTCTTTTGATCTTCAAGTGGAATTGTGCAGATGGGATTCGTGTAAACAGTAGGCACATTATTTTCGTAGATGGCAGTTGAAGGCCGCCCTTCAAGAAATTCGTCATATAAAGAAACCCGACCGCCAAATGATTTCCTGCCAATTGTTTTATTTTAATACTAAGAAGGTTGCAACGTTTCAAAAAATATAACATTCAAAATTCAAATAGTTCCGATTACCTAGAAGTGCAAAACTTTTAGTGTGCCCCAACGCATAACGTGTAACCCTCAAACCTATATTGATTTTTGACTTCCAGTCTACTATACTCTTGGAAGAATTAAAATTAAGATTGAATATTTAACTACTATCGGAAAATTATTTTGAATTTGAATTTTATTTTATTTAAGAAAGAAAACGTAGTTTTTAATTTTTAGTGTACAAACTAACCTTAAGTCACGCATAAGTAAATAAATATAGCCCTCACGAGATCGTTGGATATTATCTCTGAAATTATGTTTTCAGTATTTCTTGTAGTGTAATATATGTTTTTTTTAACTAATGTATTAATCCAAAGCCAGTAGCTATTTACGATATATTTTAATTATAACCTGATCAATATAGTATTTATACTTCGTGACCCGCTCACAAGTTGGTTGGTTGGATTGTATGCATTGCGAATTTGCCCGCTGACAGGCTGACAGACGGACTGCGGAGGTACTACATACGGTTCCCATTGGCTCGGTACGGAACCCTGAGATATACTGGGTGGCCGAGAAGTTGACGTCCAAAGCTAGAATTTGAATTTGGCTCGTTTTATTAGCCAATGTTCTGGGAAGTTTTTAAAATAGTTAGAAGCCATAGGCTCCCCATTTTTTTTTTGATACCTTGAACATTTTCATGAATTTAGCTGGAGCAGTTATCTTGAACTTACGACTCAATTCTAAACTAGTTCCGCATTGTCTAAACTATTCATAGTTTCTTATGTGGTTAATGCAACTGTATTTAATAATTATCAACAGTAAAATTAACTAAAAGTGTTCAAAAAAATTATAAAAAAGTCCTAGACCACAATTAGGTGAAAAAAGCGGATAAAAGGGGAAAATAATTACTATCTCCTAAACTACGAAAAATCGTAGAACATACATAGGGGTGATTTGGATACTCATCACCATGAGGCTTTCAAATTTTAGCTTTGGACGACAACTTCTTGGCCACCCTGTATGCGCAGTACGCAGGTACTATCGCGCATGCGTCGCATGGTAGAAGCGCACCGCTCGCGCATGATGGCCACAAAGCCATCATGAACCCGGAACGCGTTATTGTATTGAACACGCAGATCGCTGTACGTCCGCAGTGTATAGTTAACCCACAGGCTGCAGGTGTTAAAAGACTGACAGTACGCTTTGAAAAGCGCAACTTTAACAGTCTTCGTACACCGTGAAAACCTGCAAGCCAACATGCTGCATCGGACGGACAGCGCTCTGCGCTCGCTTTCAATATCCATATAGCTACAAATTACCTTACCTTAAATTTACCAGTGTGAGGCTCCTATCGGCTATTTCTGCCGTGAAGCAGTAATGTGTAAGCATTACTGTGTTTCGGTCTGAAGGGCGCCGTAGCTAGTGAAATTACTGGGCAAATGATACTTAACATCTTATGTCTCAAGGTGACGAGCGCAATTGTAGTGCCGCTCAGAATTCTTGGGCTTTTCAAGAATCCTGAGCGGCACTGCATTGTAATGGGCAGGGTGTATCAATTGCCATCAGCTGAACGTCCTGCTCGTCTCGTCCCGTATTTTCATAACAAGAATAACATTTGCTTTTAATCCAGTTGATTTGTTGATCAGTGGCCTCTTAATCTCTTGTATGACAGCATAATTAGCGACTTCGCAACAAGATCGAGATGTAATGACGGCTGCACTGACCGCTTCTCGTAAATTATGTATAAGTACTTGGCCGATGCGGTGTCGAAACCAAAAACAACTAGCGAAAGGAATTTAAAGGTTAAAAGTAAGCGATTTTCATTTACGTGTGGAGATTGCGTGCAATGGAAAGTCAATTCTTAGCGTCGTTAATGAAATCGCATAACCTTGGCATGATAGAATTATAGCTCTCCTACACAATTTGTTATGTTTTAAAGTGATAACGCTCGCACGGAACGCGAGTGGTCGCGGGTTCGAGTCCCGCATCGTTCATTAAATTTTGTTTTCAGTTTTAATTGTGTAAGTAATCCCTGAAGTGAGGGCTATCACTGTAAAATATAACAAATTGTTTAGATTTGCAAGAGCGACATCGCAAGTCAATTTCTTAATATGCAAATATTGGGGTTGAGCAGGTTATCAACTGTAAAGTAGATCCTGTAGATGAAGCCACAATTTGAGAGTTGAACAAAGCATGTAAGATTTTATCAACGATGTGTCACTCGAACGGTTGGCTCAGTTGAAAAGAGCGCTCAGACGGAACGCGAGAGGTCGCGGGTTCGAGTCCCGCATCGTTCATGACTTTTTGTTTTAAGTTTTATTCGTGTAACTCTCCTATATGTATTCATTTTTAATGCTAGGAATATTTATAAACTCTTTGCCGTTCATTAATCCTAGAAGTGAGGGTTATCACTTTAAAAACATAACATATTGTTTAGATTTACAAGAGCGACATCTCAAGTCAATTTCCTAATATTGGGGTTGAGCAGGTTATCAACTGTAAAGTAGATCCTGTAGATGAAGCCACAACCTGAGAGTTGAACAAAGCAAACAGAATTTTATAACGAGGCGGTACTCGAACGGTTAGCTCAGTTGGTTAGAGCACCGGCACGGAACGCCGGAGATCGGGGATTCGAATCCCGCATCGATTATAAAATTTTGTTTTTCAAATTTTATCTGTATGTTAATCCTAGAAGTGAGGGTAATCACTTTAAAAACATAACATATTGTTTACTATTAGTTAAATAATATGTAAGCATAATATCGGATATATTAGAAAGAAGAAAAAAAAGAAAGAAAGAACAATGTTTATTTTGAAACGAATAAGTATAAGGTACACACAAATACAAAATATATAAAATAAACTTATGATAGAGACAAAGAATATGAATCAAAAAACTGAAAAATTTAAACTATCATATACGATTCTAAAAATAGTCCCAACTCAGCATGTTTGCTAGTTTGAAAACCAATGCGGTCTTGCGTTGGGCCATTTAGTGACGTCACGATAAATATTATATTATTATGTAAAGAAAATCTTTTATTTTCAGTAGCAAACTAAAATGTGACTTGAAATACAAAATAAGAACTTACAAACTTACATGTTAACTAACTTAAATTAGTGTATCGATATGATTGTGACAATAGTCAAATTTAAGTTTGTGCTTGTGTAGTCAAAGGCCGCAAGTCAAATCTAATATATAAAATTCTTGTTTCGCGGTGTTTGTAGTTAAACTACTCCGAAATGGCTTGACCGATTCTCATGAAATTTTGTGTGCATATTGGGTAGGTCTGAGAATCGAACAATTTTTCATCCCTCTAAATGTTAAAGGTAGTAGTAAATTTTTTACGACATTTTTTTATTTTTATTTATTTAGTTATGATTCAGCATTAAAAATTACATACAACTTCAAATTTTCACACATTTTGACACGCAATAGAGTTGCAATATAGCAATCAAATATAATGATTATTGTAGTACGATAAATTTTATGTATGATGTATTTGGTAGGTCTGAAAATCGGTCGGCATCTATTTTTATATCCTAAATATTTTTTATATTATATGGGCGGAATCGAGAATCTAAAGCAATCTCAAATTCAGTGAAACAAACATAAAGTCATCAAAATCAGTCCAGCCGTTTAGGAGGTAGTTTAATTGTGAATCTAAACCATTTTCGAATCCACCTGAAGACACACACCAATCTCAAATTCACTGGAACACACAAAAATATTATCAAAATCGGTCCAGCCGTTTAGGAGGTAGTTCAATTGTGAATCTAAACCATTCTCGAATCCACCTGAATACACACAGAAAGTTTCATTAGAATCGGTCCAGCCGTCTAGGAGGAGTTCAGTGACATACACACGCACACAAGAATTATATATATTAAGATATATGTATATATATCATTGGCAAATAAATCTTGAGTTAAAGCTATATGCCAATTAAATATTCTGATTAAGGTCAAAGGTCACCCATCTTAAGTCTCAGTCCGCACTTTTTTCAGAGAACTTTTGTCATGAGACAAGTGTCCTTTACGATTTCAACGTAATGAGTAAAGTCGACCTCAAAACTGGTAACCTTTTATATTTAATACAGATACTGATTGAATATTTCTTTCAAGTTCCTGAGATGTGAATTCTTATACTAATTAAAGAATTAAAGTCAGATATACAAAAAATCAGTAAAGTCTTCGAATAGCAACCACGTACCGGAAGACAGTGTTGGCAGGTAGACTTAGAAGCAACGATGATTCGAGCAACCATCAAATGAATAATGTTATTATATTGTACCGGACGACGTAGTGTTGGTAGCCCCCACAAGATACACCGATGATCTGTTCAAGATCGCCGGAATATGATGGATGAGGGCAGCGCAGGACCGATCGTCATGGCGATCTTTGGAGGATGCCTTTGGAAGATACAAAAAATAATTAACATCAATAATTCATTTGTTTCGAACAAACTTCTGCGCTCCTAATAGTGATTTTCATTATTATAACACTAGAAATTAGGGATTGCTTGTCACTAATTCTAGTAGGCGTCATAACATACATAATAGCTTAAAGAGTAAATGTATTACTTTTATAATAAAATCCCAGCCACTGTTTATCTATAATTTAATTTAATGTTTTATAAAAAAAAAAGGCTCTATCGTATATTCTATTACTCTGAATATCTAAGTGATCGGACAGCCTGGGACTACATTATGATTATTTTATAGCAATAGCAATGACAGTACAATATTGTATATTTTTATTAAAAAGAACGCAAAAAAAGAATGCTGGGAAAGTTTCTTGCGCCGCTTCTGCTCCATTTGTTTCCGAAGCAGTAGTGGTATCTAGTATATTAGAAATAGCATCAAAAACAATTCTAAAGGAATCAATTTTGAGAAAATAAATGCTTTTTATGCCTTCAAAGTACTAAGCACAGAAACAAAATCTATTTGCACGTTTTAAAAAAGATCAAGGAGAATAAAACAGGTCTGACTTGATTGAACTTATTTTTCCGGTGAGTTAATGTAATTCTTTTCAACGAAGGTATTTTAAGTGCAACAATACTTTTTGTTATGCTTAATATACTTAATAAGATCCTTGATGACTTCCACCGGATTATAATATAAATAAACCTGATTAAAATATAATTGTTTAGCGCCTTTAACATTTGTAACAAAACAGAAGCCCTGTTGTTAATTAATGTAAATTTATTGTTCGTAAACATTTAACAGATTGCTGTGTTCTTGGAAGTTGTTTTCGAAAGTTCACCGTAAAACTCTACGAAAGTTTTTGCTTTGTAATTATGTGAAATATATATGTATATATTTCAAATGTACTTTAGAATAACTTAATTTAAGGAAAATGAATTAATATACATATTTAAATAAGGATTTGAAATTTCATTAAATTTTGGTAAATTTATACCGCATGGAGTATAACCATGCCAAAATAATATGAAAAGTACACTGCGTGTAACAGTGCCTTAAGTGAAAACGAAAGAGCACACGACAGTGGTAATACCGTTCGCACAATTTCTGCACTTGTATTATCGTGTTCAAATAAGAACGGTGTAGACAGGTGTGAACTGTAGACATAGACGATGTTATATCTTTTTTCTTAGGATGATGGGCGATACGACGCAAATAACTTTTCTAACGATATCATTGACCTGTTTTGCCTCAAAAACGCTGGATTTCATCAAGACGAGAATTACGAAATACAACAAAAACTGGTCTCAATAGTCAATAGTAGATTATAAATTTATCACAGACCATCAAAAAATATTGCAGACCAATTTGTGAGTGTCAAATCAATTGCAGCAATAAACGGTGAGAAAATGAAAAGGCTTTATGTACCGTGGGGAGAATCTCCCCAGCGGAAGGGAACAATCGCTGGTTCCGTGCTCCCATCCGACCGAGCCGGGCCTGATAAGTAATTTGCGACACGTGCCCGCTGTAGACAGCTTTGAGGGTCTCGCACACATTTTAGTTCTTTTAGTCTGTGTAAATAATTGACAAATCGAAATTTTTTGCGCTAAAGGATCAGAAAAATATTTAAAGAGTTATAAATTTGTTTGTGTTTATTTTCCTCATCTTAAGCCATGAAATCTTAATTATATCCCGGAGTGCATAGTTTACTAACTGTCGAATCTTATTTTCAGCTATTTAAGTATTTCCACTAAACAATTCCATATTGTCTTGTATTGGAAAGCTCCATAAGTTTTCTGGTCGAAATCACTGTCGGTGCCAAAAAGTGCTTGTATATTATAAAACTAAAAGCACTTAAAGCCCAAGGCTTATAATATATTTCCTCTGAAAAGGAATCTTACGGAAAATGTCCATTTATCACTAAGTCTTCTGATTGTATCCATACCAAATAAGGTTGTTTGCTTAAATTCGCAATTCTCTAAAGTCGAAAATGAAGGTTATAATCATAAAGAAGGCGATAGGTGTTTCCTGCATTTGTATGTGGATTTACACCAAATATTTTAGACGATGTTGGATCGAAACCCGCGTCACTGTAAGTTACTCCTGCTATGCTTAACTCAATCGGTGTTGTCGCTGAGCCAACTGCCCTATTCCTCTCTCTGGGTGTGACTTCGTCTTCAGGATCCTGATCGACACCTCCTAGGTGTCGATTACCTGCTTAACCTCAATAATTTCATATTAGGAAATTTACCTGAAGTATCACACTTTCAAACCTAAATTATCTCTTATTTTTTCAAGTTTTGTCAAAAACCTTGTTATATTTTAAAATATAACTAAGTATAACGGGACTATACTATGATACTATTTGTTTCGCAAAAATTTGCATATTTTATGTTTTTTAAGGTACGAAATACTATTTTTGAAATAGGCCAAAATAACATATTCTCGTCGGAAATAATTTGAAAAACAGTGTTTTCCAGGCAAAAGTACAGCAGATTATCAATCAATGTTCGTTTTAATTATGCGATGATATACACATAAATTGTGTTTTATCCGCGCAAACAAGAAAATATTCATAATACTACCTTTCGCAAAAGTTATTTCATTTACAAGAGTATATGACCGCATGCTTCTAAGAATAAAGATACTGTAATTTTCCCCAAGAATATTCTCAAATTAACACTCTCCGTAAACCTCCGTTAGTGTTGGTACTTACTGCAAGTTCTCAACGTTCGTCGTTTAAGTTATTTCTGTAACGTTTGCAGAATTCTACTCCGTACAGTATTTTCTTTTTCCATTTTAGTGTAATTTTAACTGTCATACCGTTTATTTTCTTAAGACTGGGTATTTAATGTAATTCATTTACAAGAGAACTAATTTGTGTGAGATCCCTTATTACTTTACATTTCATTAACTGAAATAATACAAAATTTAACGGAATAATATGGAAAGGAATTATAGTTAAGTACATTGTAAATTAAGTTATGCTGTATATGTTTTTTATTACAATTTCAACAAAACAAACAAATATATAAATATATTCGTTAGATGTAGTTGATTTATCCACACTAGTTTGTGGTTTTCTGAACATAATCTTTTCAGTTATATAAGAAAATACTCTACCAATACGCCAAAATATTATTATATTTTATAATATTTTCTAGGCCTTTTTAATATCAATTTGAAGAATAATGTTTTTAAGCTAAATTGCTAGGATATTTTATTTGTATTCTAAATTCAGTCAGCAATTTTATCTTAAGAAAAATCACTTTAAGTTTCTTCCACCCGTGTGAGATAAGGCTTTACGAACAGCTATTAAATATATATTTATTTATTTACTTTATTGAAGACAAAAACAGAAACAAAAGATTAAATATACATTCAAATTATAACTAACTAAATAATTACATTTGTTCCCTTGGAACGTCTCACTGAGAACATAGATGTTAAAGATAAAAGCGACATCTGCTTAGGTGCAAACGTACAATTTACAATAAAAGTTAATCGCAGCAAAGGTAAGTAAAACTCGGTAAAAGTAAGCTATATAATTGTAAAACTAGAATAAAGAAAATAAAAATAAAGAGAGAGAAGATAAAAGGGAGCACATGTCAATGTTATTCAATAAGAGATTATGTAGTGTGCATATTCTGTGAAGTGGCGCACGTTTACCAATATTGATCCTTTTACCTATTTATATGTGATAGAAATATCCAAATTTGGGTAAATATACTTGAAATCCTTAGTTAAGATTATAAATTTAAAACGCAGTCATGTCGTTGCAGTAAAAGCTGCAAGTTACAATTGCTGTACTAGTAGTTACTTTCATTACAATACGAAGTCTAAAGCACAACAGTAAATTATACAAATCCTCCAACATTAAAACAGCAATCGAATTTGATTTACAACTTAATCTAAGTAAGCTGCGCCATTCAAGTTGCATTATTTATTACGATCCGCGAGCATAAATCTATTTGTTGACAGAGCTATTAAAAATAACACTATTATATGTAATGGGAACTTACAAGATTAATGCTAAGAAATGAATGTGTGCATTTGCAACGATTAATGGAACCTACGTGGGAAATTGATTGATGGATCATAAGAAAATTCAAAGCGTGTTACATGGTCGTGCTAACATTCCTACCTTCGCTTTGACTCAGAACACCAAAGCCTCTCTATATTTTTGTATCGTCTTGACATAAACGCCATCAAGCGACTTCCTATTGAATTTATTTGCGTCAAGATTTTACTTTTTCAATTTAACAGGTATTTCTTGATCTATTTCCTGTATAACCTTTTAATTCGCAGATTCAATTAAATTAATCTGATATACTGGTGAGTCAAAAGGATCGTCACGTTTCAAAAGTTCGTTCTGTACAAGTTTATCAACGACATTTCCTTAACAAACAATGGGTTCAATATAATTTGTAACTCTTCTGCTGTATATTAAATTATAGAGAAATTGGATTAATGCTAACGATTTCTAAAAAATTTACAATAACAAGACAAGATTTACGTATACTTTATACGCATGTATTTTTATCTCAAGTCATTTGGAACAAGTCCAATTTACAAAAGGCCTTTCTTCTAAGCAGTTTCGCTTAACTTTTTCTTATTAGTTTTGGAAGCAATAATCGAGTTCGTGCACGGTTCTTTATTACTGTTTCAAAGTTTCATAGGTATATTCTTAGAGATTATGAAGCAATCCTTATTATTGTTAACGATTACGTTAAGGAAAAGATCGAAAACCACTTATTAATTTTAATTCCTAACATATAAGATGAAGCCTAACCTATATTGATAAATTTTAAATTTTTTATTTATTTTAGACACAAATGAAAAATTTTAACCGACTCCAAAAAAAGGAGGAGGTTTTAAATTCGTTGGTATTTTTTTATATATTTTATTACCTCAGAACTATCGACTGGGTGAAGCGATTTTGAATATTCTTTTTTATTTGAAAGCTGTTTCTGGCTTCCCATGGATCTCTGCCATCTGGATCCAGCGTGCGATTTTTAAGGAGCTTTCTTCTACGTCCAACCAAGCTGTGGATTGTGCTTCCTTGTAAGTGTTTTTAAGACGATACGACAAAGGTACCTTTCCTCTGTTGTCACAAGAGAATTTGGGCAGCAGTGATCACTTAACTTCAGGTGATCGTACACTTGTTTATCCTCGTCTTCCATATAAAATATTATGACATGCGTTTAAGAAACCGTTTTAGTTGCAGAAAAAGTAAAAGCAACAGTTAAATATTAAACCATTACGGGCAATCGGTACTCGACAGCTTGCTAATGCCGTTGGTTGCTCGTAAAACTGGGCGCTAATGGAACTTAATTAAATAATTGGATGTTTCCGCGCGAACAGTGGCGATGGGAATATAATAATACTTTTATATGAAACAACATTAAAATAGTTAAGAACTAGCACTTGAGCAAAATTATATTATTTATGGCAAATAGTTCTTATATTGAAATACATATATTGTATTTAGTATGTTGACTTTTTGTCTATATTTTGACATGACCACATCATTTAATGTGTTTTAAATAAGTTGAAGTCTTAGATTAAGGATTGGTCTCCTCTGCGCTCCAACTAGAGACCGCAGGCGTAGTCGCAAAGTGTGGCAACTAATTCCACGCCCAAGTGGGCGTACTCGAGCCAGTCTCAAACAATATTTGACATTGATGTGCCACATGTTCTGTTAAGCTTTGCTAATAATTGAAACTAATATGCCGGGTTGCGTAGTAAAAGTTTGTAAAAAAAAATACTACAAGAAATTAGAAAGACACTGGAATCACATATCATCAGTAAGTATTTTGTATTTTATTAATTTCAATGTAAAATAACTGTTAGCGTATGTTACAAAATTTGAAAGATGCCATTGAGTGTCAAGATGCCACGCACACAAGCATCTAATAGTTGACGTAATAAAAACGTTCTTAGTTTGTGCGGTATCTAGTTGGAGGGCATCGGACACCAATCCTTAATCTAAGGTTAAAAAAGCTTTAAACTATCGAGAAATTCAAAATTCAGATACAGTAGCAATGTCATAATCGAACTTAATATTACATTCTTGAAAATAATTAAAATTTATTGTGTTCGTAAAATAAATAAGACATTTGTGGTTTTAAACTTTGTGAAATTTGTATGATAAGTTTTAGTCCGATGAAATCCTTTGAGTAATCTTGTCAAATTTAGTAATATTTGCATAATAACCCAAAACGTTATGCTCGTTTATAATTCAGCTTTGGTAGATAATGTCCCTAAAATTACCGGTCCCTTGAAAGAGTGGGTGTGTCTGAGGCTACTTGATAAGTCTGGAATCTCTGACATTTCTCAGAATTTATGGAATCTTCAGTATGTATTTTTTAATGAAAATAAGGGACGAGACGAGCAGGACGTTCAGCTGATGGTAATTGATACGCCCTGCCCATTACAATGGAGTGCCGCTCAGGATTCTTGAAAAACCCCAAAAATTCTGAGCGGCACTACAACTGCGCTCGTTACCTTGAGACATAACATTTTAAATTTCATTTGCCCAGTAATTTCACTAGCTACGACGCCATTCAGACCGAAACACAGTAATGCTTATACATTACTGCGTCACGGCAGAAATTTGCGCCGTTGTGGTACCCATAATCTAGCCGGCATCCTATGCAAAGGAGCCTCCCACTGGTATACATTATACATACTGTTTTTTTTTTATGGAATAGGAGGACAAACGAGCGTAACCTGTTAAGTGATCACCGCCGCCCACAATCTCTTGCAACACCAGAGGAATCACAGGAGCGTTGCCGGCCTTTACTGATATACATTTATAGCATTACAGCGGAAATAACACGAAACTCTGAGAGTAAAATGGTATAAAAATTCATTAAAATATGTTTTAGTTCAATAAGTTCCAGACTGATTTAGCTTCGCACGAACGTGTAAGCTGTTTCTACAAGATGAAATTCCTTATCTTTTCTTAAAATAAAGGTTTGAGTCAGCCCTAAACTTGGACTATGCTGATCCAATCATTCCGACCATCAAAAAGTGTTCTTCCTTAGATTACAGCAGACAGCCTAGAACTATATGGATCGAAAATTTATAGCTTCCCCCGTGTAATTGCAAATGCGATTCCTCGAGCAATTGTGTTGTTAGTTCATCCGTTTATACTACACTTTCAATGCTTGCCATGATCTGTTGTGTGCGATAGAATCTTATGCAAAATCTTAGCAATTACTAAAGATGCTAGTTGAGGCTTGGAAGAGCTGCTTACGGCTTATAATCTCTTGGGGTCTCTGACCAAAATCTAAATTTAAATACACGGACGAGTAAAAAAAGAAAGACTCCGCGCCGTGATATTAGCAAGTGAAGCACCGTTATGCTAGTGTGTGTGCAGTTACGGGGGATACTAGTTACACAATTTTTTCTCCCTTAAATAATCATATATGGCTATACTTATACAGTAACGTTTTTACACTTTTTCACAACGCACGACGGTATTTTTAAAATATTTTAGTGAGACGCATACTGATCTGTCACAGACGATGACAATTCTCATAATGGCCGCCTATTGGCCTGTAGTAGTGTAAGTGTGTGCGTGGGGCTATGTATTTACACGTTAATCGGCTTGTTTTGGTACTACACTGTTATGTAATGTGTCACGGAGTCCTTATTTTTTACTAGTCCGTGTTGAAATATTTCTTTTTCAAATATTTTTGATTCATCTGGGCGCCCGTACTCCAAGGGTATCTGTTTTGTGAAATTTATTTAAGTGTATTGCAGTTTATAAATTCACATACCATGTTAGTTACTGCCGAATTTGGGAGTGTGTTTTTTTTATGGAATAGGAGGACAAACGAGCGTACGGGTCACCTGGTGTTAAGTGAACACCAGAGGAATTAGAGGAGCGTTGCCGGCTTTTAAGGAAGGTGTACGCGCATTTTTTTTTGTGTGTATATTATTGCCGCTAAAATCAAAGACCTAAAACAAATATTGAATTCTAAGTTTTCTCTGTTTTTCTCTTACTCTCTTCTTTGTGTAGCAATCAGAATTAAATCAAAACTTTAGCTACGGGAAATTTCCACAATATTCATAGTATTGGTGATTTTGCTTTGTAGCATCTACAGATTGTAACTTTAAACATAAACTGCCTTATTCATAATAAAATAAAACGCTTTTCGAAGGTATAAAGCTATATTAGTTAAAACGTGTTTTAAGCCTATCGAACGTACGATAAAATTCCAAATTTATATTCGTTAGATAAATCTCCCATAACTAGTTCGTCTCTATAGTACGCAATGTTGCCATTTCATACAAAAAAACATGATTTTAACTAATTTAATGAGGAACTGTCAATGGAAAGCGACATCTTTTCAATGTCAATAGTTTGTCAGTTGTCAAAAGTCGATGTCAAAGTAATTTCAAACTTCAAGAATCAAAGTTTTGTAGTCTGTCGGTTGTCAATCTATGACGGATATCCAACAACTTTGAGCAGGAAGCTATTTATCACATTATTAAACGAACAGCTGATCGATTTCGGCCATGTTTTTCTTGCGTTCGAGTGCTTAAAATAGGTTTATAGAAGGGTCCTAGCTACTATAAGTCACGCCAGCTTTATCGAAGAGATAATGAGAGTTTTAGCTCTAATATGCGATTATGAATACTATTTTTTAACAAGCGTATATAAACGATGTTTTAAATCTCCGCTAAGTCATTATGAATAAGACAGTTAAATTCAAAGTAGCCATTAGACTAGAGAGGGGACGCCGTCACCGCTCTTGTTAGGACGGTCGATGCGCGTGCGCCGCTGTCTCCTGTCTTATCAAACCATTTGTATTTCTGTTCACGTTTCTCAGTGACACGATTTGTCGTAAATCTATAAATGTTTTTCTTTATTTATTTCCTATTTGCTTGGTGTATTTTATTGTAACGATCAACTGAAATGCAGTTATATATATAACCGCAGTTATGAATATAGATTATAATATTATCAACTTTTCAGGTATCTATATCATTTCCTCTTAACTTTAAATTAATATAACCTTGCTTCAACTAGCTTTGTTTGGCTTCATTTTCTTCTAATACGACAGCGAAGAAGACAAATTAAATTGATTTTACTCAGCCATATACCCATGTACCATAATTTGGTATTTTTAGCGTAAATCTTATACGTTTCTGAATACAACGGATAGATACTCATATTACCTGAGTACGAAAGTCAGATGAATTGCTATTTATTATATATTTTTTTCTATTTATCTATATTACTATAACATAAATTACTTTCTTAATGATATCACAGATTGCTAATGGAGCGGCCGCTCTCAGAGTATAAAATTATAAATTTGATTGTATCCAAAGTTTATTAAAAAAAAAAAAACAAAGTAGAAAAACCCTTTTCTAGTTTGTTGCGCCCGTTCTTCTCAGGTCTTAGGCAATCATTTCTGAATAGAAGCAGTCTTTGACTTTCAATACGTAATTTCATATACAATTTTGAATAAAAATATTTGAATTTATATTAGAAATCCCCACCATTCGGAGTCTCCTATATCGTGATAGCACAGTCTCATTCGATCTACAAAAATCACCTAAAAAATTTCACTTTAATGGAATCGCAACTGTTTAGCGTTCTTATCTATGTAACAAGCCGAGGTGCGCAATTAGAAGTAATTTACAATCATTTAAACATGAATTAGCCTACTTCTAAAAATTTTGGGACTTAACTAATTACACATACTTATTATGGAAGTAATTACTGACCAGCTACTGTTGAAGAGACATACATACATTTGAAGGGATTTATTGAAACGCATCATAGTATGCTTTACTAAAGTGAAAACTACTACCCACAAAATTAACAGCTCAACGCTTAAAGAACTTTAATTCACAAATTAATTATAATGCCAAACGATAATAGGTTTTTAACCCTTCAAGGTATCCGCGTAAAAGTATTCATAATAGATTTAGCAGGCCTCTTATAAAATCAAATTTAGGACTGAACTCCCGTATTATGTTAAAAAACACCCAGATATATTTAATGACTCTCATGGCTCACTTAAGAATAAAATACTAACATACTTTTAAGTCATACCATAAACCTAGTAACTTAAATTAATTTTCACATTTACTTTTATTTGTACTTAGATATAAAACACTTACTTTGAAATTATTATTACTCAATGCTGTGCATTTCTCTTATAGGTGTGCATATTAGAATTGTAAATAATGTTAAGTTTATATTTGTAAATATATTAATATCTAATCTGTTGAAGTGCCTAATAAAATAAATAAAACCTTCGAATATGAAATCATATAACTCTATTACCACACAAAATTGTAGAAAAGTTCCCATAATAGGGTAAATGTCACTATCATTGTAGAAATTGTCGCCACTTAGAGCACCATTTCCAGATAATATATCTCTTGATACTTTACATCTCTCTTCCATGCACTTTATGGTCGTCATAATATATAGCCACTCCGTTACGATGGAATACAACATAACAAGAAATATAAATTAGATGTTTACTTTGTAAATTGTAGCTTGAGGATATAAAAAAATATTAAATATATTTTTATCGGAATTGATGGTAGGTGACCCCACCCATTATAAATAATGCGCGGCCAATTTAATTTTTAATTTTTCATACTATTTGTTTTAAGTTTTTAGTTTTTATTATTTTAGTTTACTTCAACTGTTATCTTTATAAGTCGTTAGCCACATCCAGTCCTTCTTATTCCGGATAAATATAAAATATGTTGCTTTTACCCTCGTAATCCAAGATATTAAACACGCGTACTTTACTTAACATCACTTATTAGTATTTATAATAAGTTACATGTTTGAAGACGAAATACTATATATTTCTCAGGTTTTTTTTACACTAACAAAGAGATAATATTCGTCACTACATCAGAATAACAATTATATTATGTTGTTCATAAATTGATAAAATACATTATTATATGCAAATACCTTTTTTCCCTTAACCTATTACCGGGACAATACGACATGAGTACCTTCAAAAAAAGTACCCCTTCCTTAAAGGCCGGCAACGCTCTTGTGATTCCTTTGGTGTTGCAAGAGAATGTGGGCGGCGGTGATTACTTAATACCGGGTGACCCGTACGCTCGTTTGTCCTCCTTTTCCATAAAAAAAACCTCCAAACTCCAGACGAAGTTTGACCTCAATTTGCATAAAAATATAGTGTACCCTCCTTGAATATGCTGTCAATACGATTGTTCAAAATCTCTGAACGCAGTCACCGATCTACCGGTTTCTACATAAATAAATATTAATGAGCCAGCTCCTTGCATTTAAACAACTCTAATAATACACTATAACTTTACAAGTATAAATACTGCCATAAATTTATTCAAACTAACAATGCTATTTACTGATTCGGCCATTTTAAGTCACTGTTGCCTCTATTTAGATTTACTTACGATATGAAACGGAAATAAGGCTCTATTTGTCCAAAAGTTGACTCACCAAACCGTGCTTATATTTTGTACTTAAATATAAATGAATGAAGGTTCATAATCATGTTATTATTGTTACTCTTTCGTTTTATGTCAAAACGTGTGAGCGGAGTTATCAAGGCTAACAAGAGAACTGTATAACTTAATAAGGCATCTCATCATCGAGACAAATTAAGTAACAACTCGAATGTAGGTACTTAAAGTCAACTTCATATACCGTTTGTCCATAAACGACATTTCCATTTCCAGTTTTACATTCTACCATTTCTATCAATGGGAGGCTCCTTTGCACAGGAAGCCGGCTAGATTATGGGTACCACAACGGCGCCTATTTCTGCCGTAATGCAGTAATGTGTAAACATTACTGTGTTTCGGTCTGTAGGGCGCCGTAGCTAGTGAAATTACTGGGCAAATGAGACTTAATATCTTATGTCTCAAGGTGGCGAGCACAAGGTTGCCGGCGTGGCTTTTACATAAATTGAAGATTTTTTGCAATGAAAACTCACACTGGTGAATGAATTTCGTATCATGAAATAGCGACAAATTACAGCCGCCCATGTTTCCTTATATTAGCGGAACTATTGATAGTATATATTTGGTTCCATACCAAAAACCTTTCTACGATCACTTCATTATCCATTTATTAAGGCACTTTTAAGTAGGAACGCGAAGTTTTAAGACGTGACGTAAGTGTGTACAAGACAACACACACGTCTTAAATCGGTCCAGCCGTTAGGTGGAGTTCACCACCATACACATGGGCAGGAGAATTATATATGGACTGAATTGAGGGTCTAATCCAATCTTAAATTCACTGGAACATACAAAAAAAGTCATAAAAATCGGTCCAGCCGTTTTGGAGGTACTTCAATTGTAAATCTAAACCATCCTCGAATCCACTTGAACACACACAAAAAAATCATTCAAATCGGTCCAGTCGTTTAGGAGGAGTTCACTGTCAACATACGTACAAAAGAATTATATACCGATACATAGATATATATCCCATATTATGTGTGTGCATGCCGAACGGATCTGCACTTAAGGATTAAAGCGTATCAAACTAACTCACTGACTATCGTAACTTCTTACTAACTTATAATTTCATTCAATTTATGTTAAATATTAAAATTTCCCATCAAAATGTACAATTACCAAAAATCAAAATCCCAAAGTTGTTTGTAATTTCCTTTGAACAAAGAAACAAGTATTTACGTAACTGGCCGGACCACACAAGACAACTTGTTTTGATATTTCATTAACAGGCTAATATTAAAGGCTTAAAGGTGCACCAGCCACCAACACCCAAACCCACACGTATGCATGTGGGATTGATTTTAATTTGACGTTTATATTTATATAATTGCTTGGCCGTTTATGTTTTAAAAGGTGTGCTAAACATGCGTGGATGGAGGATATTGATATGAGCTGTAAATTAGATCTGTACGTCTATAATGTACTATACTGGGCCGTGCCAGTTCGAATATAGTTAACTTAGATCATTTTTATGTCTTAAGAAGCAGTAGCAAATTTAAGTTGAAGACAGTTTCATTTTAATATTTTTTTTTTTAATATTTTACGTTTTACAATTTTTTTTAAACGTTCAAATTGGAGATTACGTTGATCAGTCCCTAACATATATATTAAGGGACTACGCGCACTTATTCAGCTCTTTTCAGCTTTTGTCCATAGAAAACAACAATTTTGTATGGAGACGTGTACGCGTCGATTCAGCTTTCGAATTTTTTTTTTTTTATGAACCTTCATTCATTCCATTCTGCTTTCGCGGCAAACCAGCATAAAATGAGGATAAATGTGTTTTTATTATGCGAATGCTATAGAGAGCGTTCGGCGCTGTTCCGCCGCGTACACTGCTGTTCGCCGTCGAATGCGGCGGAACAGCTCTTTACAGGGATGGTTCGCGACTCCTTGTCGACAAGTTGCGACCTGCATTGTTCCTGCATTGATTTGACGTAATCATTATGCACGCAAAGATTAAAGAGTGCAGACGTGATTTAAAGTTATTATTCTCATTCTTACGACGCCGTACGCGGCTGATAGAAGCAGAGCTGTATAAGTGTGACCAAAATCGTTCAGCGAAACGCGAATGGAGCTGAATAAGTGCGCGTAGTCCCTAAATCTCCCAACTAAGTCATCGCAGAGCATTAGGCCCTCAAAGATGATCATTTCACGACACCAAGTGCCTTAAAAGATGGACTGGGAGTTTCTTATCAGTACCTCTCCCCATATCAAAGCCCCTTTACGAACTCATGTAGCTACATCACGTTTACCAAGTGTTGTGTATTGGCTAGTTACTCTAACCAGGCCAGCTCCTTCCACAAGTTCAGAACATTCCTGGGGTGTTCGGAGACTTCCACCATCGGAGGCCACCCCCACACATTCCAGGATTACGTGAGTGACCGTTTCGTCCTGGGCTAGACAGTCTCTGCACTTAGAACTGTTCGTTACGCCAATTATGAAAAGGTGTTTGTTTAGTGATGTGTGTGATGTGTTAGGGTGCCCACCATTATACGGATGTCATGTCTGTTAAGGCTGATAAGTCTACGTGTCAGTTTGGGCGATAGTGCAGGTATCGCTTGTTTCGACTGTCTACAGCTTGAGACATTCATCCATCGGGTGTTGTGAAGGTTGTTGGTCAAAAATTGTCTGAGTTGTGAACTGTTTTGAGTCAATAGTTAAAATAACTAAATATAACAATGCTGCGACGCGATATTTTCCAATGATCCTTGTAGATCCAAAAGTGTTCTACTATTCTATCGCTTAAACAGATTATTCGACGGGCCACAAACGAACTGATAGTCACTAAACATCCCCATTTACAATCCAAACTTAATAAATATCTAAGACATCATATAACAGCTTAAATAATTTGCTAAGTGCCTAGAAATTAAATAGAAAACTCGGATTCGCGGTCTCGTGACTAACATTATACCTCTAACCCCATTTCTCACAGCTCCCTTGTGATTCCATTCAGGGCTTTTAGAACTCAACTGTTGTTATGAGTGTAATGTGTTTTATAATGTAATAGCTCACCCGCCATGATTCATATATATTTATGTATGGAAGTAGAAAAATAAATAAAATAAAGTATTACATTTGAAATGGTTATAAAAAATAACGGGTTGCACTCCGGGAGTGCCGGAAATGTTAAGTGAAAACTTGAATATTAACGTTGTGAATTTTTGAATATTTTGGAATGTTTAGAAATAATTTCATATACATTACATAAAAAATTTAACACTTTAGAACTATTACAATTATTTTATATATTAAAAAATTTACCTCTCAGAAAAATTAACTTTCTTCCATAATTTCAACGATAGTCTTACGAATTTTAGATCAGGTCACGTGTACTGACGCGAGGTTAACATTTTTTACCCATCCCAAGATAAGTGCTCAACGCCGCTTAAGAAGTTTTCAGTTCAAAAGTTTAAACATGAAGGCGCCAAGACACCCGTATTATTCGGCACTATGGCCAACTATGGGTGCACAAATGTTTCTCTTGGTAGACTCGAGTGAACCTTTCCAAAATGTGGGCCCACCATGTTGGAAAGCTCGCGAACAACCGAGCACTAAATGTGATCGCGTACTTTCGGTGACGTCTAGTGGTTTCACGTACACGGAATTTCTTCGTAATGTTAGATGCAGTTTATTTTATATCTTCATTACTAAAATCATCTTATTGTATTATGATAATATTATAACTAAGATTATGACTGAAGGGAGTACTACAGTTCTTCAGGACTGCACCCAGGGATCCAAGATCAAAAAGATGGTATGATAAGATGGCCGCACCTTGTCTCGAAAGAAAGCATAGGTAGGTTTTGGTAAGCGGGTCCGAGAGACAACTACAAAAATATATCTATTACTTTATCATTAGCACATTCCTGTGTAATACAATTATTTTTATTATTACGCTTAGTGATAATATTAAGCATAAATAAGTATGCGTTACATAGATCCATGATTCCACGTCAGGTGAAGCTGAGCCTTTTCCTTTTGCCTATTGTTTCATCGCGTGGCCTAATTATTCATTTTATATCTGTAATGTTTTGTATGGCAATAAAGAATTTATTTATTTAATTGTCAGCTTATTATTATATACTTATACACACTCCGGATACCATGGATGGCCTTTTGCACAAACATCTGCATCTTAAAGCAGCTTAAGATTGAAAATGCTCACACAGTGTGCTTACAGCGCATATTGTGATAGCTAGGCCATGTTGCACACAGGGGACAAAAGAGTAGACAACTTTGAGAATTTGATGATGAAAAAGAGAGGGTAAAAGAACTTAGTCCTAAACGGTGTTCGAATCAAATTTCCGAAAACCTGAAAATCCCCATAAGCTCCATACTCCACCAGATGACGTAGCGAAACTGGTGGAGACAGCTCGTTGGCCGATTGAATATGAGTCACTATCCTCAGCAGTGAGGGAACTTCTAAGAATAAGATACAGACATATCTGAATCCAAAATGTTATATTCACTTACATCCCGTTATAGTCAGGTAGATGTAAGCACATATCTATTGGCTGTTATTGCCAGTGAGTCTCAAAGCAATACGCCAGTCGTTATGGAAACATAACGTATCCAGTTAAAAGTTTCCGGCCACTCTGGGACCCGGACAAAGTTAATTAGCCGACGTTATTGGCTCGAGTTACAAGCTTTTGCCACTATAACTTCTCTCACCTTGTTAATTAGTTTTTTTTTATTCTTACGACTACGCAATTAAGATTCTATTACTAGCGTTGTTAAGCTATGTCTAATATTACATTATATTTAATAGTTTTACTTGCTTCAAAAGTTGAGCCTTGATCTTTTATCATTTTGCCCTGGGTCCCTCTTATGGCTAAATTACGTTGTAAAAGTGTCGTGCCGACTTCTAACTACTACTTTTTAACATATTATTAATAGAATCTAAAACTATATTAATATAACAATCTCTTTTTAAGTATTGACCTATCATTATCTACAGTTATATCTGCTATAGCACTGCTGTAGAAAACGTTACTGAACCATTGCCAAAATTGCGAATTATGTTCCGTATTTGTAAATGTATGGGAGGATTTTAAAATATTATCTGTTTATTCAGGCCATCTCAAATGCTTCATGAACGTCGCAATTCAAGTGCTAAAATTGAAATGCAATGTGAACCATATTATATTATACCAACAATGTTGATAAATTAGTAATAAAATTAAAGACACATTAAACACCTTGGAGATTTTTATAGCAATAGCGTTTTATTGGAATTGAAATTTTAGTATTTTTATACCAATTGAAAAAAATCACACTTTGCTGAAATTGAGTTATTCGCTGTTTCCTTTGAAATAAACCATCATATATACATCCGCATATTGAAAATAATTGCATCACTAATGGATCTATTCGAGTAAATTTTGTAGCAATATACTTTTAGAGGTTTCTCCACGACTAGCTTTCTGTTCTGTGATGCTGCGTGAGAAGTTATTATTCGTGGCTCTATGTTTATATTGATATCAAGATTTTTTTATATTAGTTGATTGTTTTGATTATAGCTAGTTAATTATTACTTGCTATTTTATATAGCTTTATCATCGAGAATTGTTTTAACCTGACCAAGTTCAAATATTATCCTATTTTCTTATTTATTTATGAAAACAGCTTTGTATATCAGGCACACATTACTCCAAGTCAGTGATGTCACAAAACTTACGATTGAAAGCCTACACGGATCAGCTCAGCTCAGCTTACTAAGATCCTTACACCAAAAAAAAATAAAAAAAATTTTTTTTTCAATTTAAATAATGTTGTCTTACTTAACAATTTGTTATTTTTGAAGTGATACCCTCTTTCTTCCTCATTGTAACTAAAATTTATGAACAATGCGAGACTCGAACCCGCGACCTCTCGGGTTCTACTTATCAGAATATAGTTGAAAATCAGAAAAAATCTAATTCAATCAAATTATTATCAAATAATGTATATTTTTTTAAATATTTGTTGTTTTGTTAATCCCTATCAAACCAATAAATTTTATATTTTATTTTTGTAGACTATGAAGTATTATTTTGCACATGTGCATTTCAAAAACATTTAACAGATTGTCCTTTTGCAAGATACTCCAATAGAACTGATAACCTTCTCTAAGAGTTGGCTCGGTCGGCTCAAAAACTTTAAATAATTATAGAATGTATGCCCACGGATTGTGCGAAAAGTACTTGATTATCAGATTGTACATAAAAAATTGATATAATTTTATCTAAGAAGTATAAAAATATTTGAGTTAAACAATGCTGTTATAAAAAGTAATTAATTAGGGAACTAATTTGTCGAAATTACTATAATTTTTATTACTCCACTTAAAATAAACTGTGTGTCACTAAATCTTTTGTATAAGCCAGTTATTGATATTTTTGCTATCTGTCTTTTAGTTTAAGTCTCCTTGTTGATATTTTTAGATTTGTGCATGAATATTGTAATTTTGTCAAATAAATTCAAATAAAATAAAAATAAAAGATATGTCGTCTGCTGGTCATTATTGAAATTTCATTTGCAGAGTATACAGTTTAAACCGATCCTTATCGGTTAAAAATGCATACTCTGAGTACCGCATTATTCGAACTTTGTACATGAATAACGAATGGTTTCAATTGGCTTTTTATAACATTAAAAAAAAATCTTTTGTTCGTTCATTAGAGATATTCTACGTTTAAATCTGGTTTCTCAAGTCTTTTTCGTAAATAAAGGCAAATAAATGTTGGTTTTAGTAAGTACTATTTTATAATTACCATGCGAAGAACTTGGTTTTCAATAACGGCATTTTATGAAGTTAAAGCTCTTCCACAGCGCTTAGCCGTTGTTACCGACGGCGAAAAATACCAACGTAAATCATCTTTTATCAAAATCTCGGCAACAAAGCTTAACATTAATTATTGTTTGGAATTGTTAATATTTATATACGAAAATTCAATGGATAGTATACAGGTGCGTATATAATAAAGATGTATGAAAGTACACCGAAAGTTCTTTTTGTTTATTTAATCTAATTTTAATGTTAAAAGTAAAAGACAACATGCTATAACATCACTGATTTCATAAAATATCATAATCAGTTGCAAATAGCTTACGAGGCTGTTTTATTTCAATCATTTTTGTTTTTTTTATGTTCAGCAGATAATATATAAGTATTGCATTTATATTCGATAATATTTTAATATAATTTGGGGTGATTATAAATATTAATCATTCTTATCATACCTACTGTAAATCTAAACTTTCAAAGGTTTTTCACATATATTTAGATTGTCTTATCAAAACAAAAACATGTACAAAACGAGACAGGTCCATTTAGAAATGATAGAAGAGTAAAAATAAGTGTCGATCTCATATCTAAGTTGAGGGTAGTTGGATTCTGATTTCGAATCCCTATAATTGCAACCATTCGATATGACGAATTTGAAAATTCATTTCTGAGATATTTATAATTCATGTAGTGTGTATATATTTATGAATAATTACCATGAATTATTGCCATCTATATGCATAGTTTAGGATTAGACAAATTATGTAAGAAGTAGTACAACACTTTACAGAAAAAAATAGAGCAGCATGTAAGCGTTTAATATTAATGACGCCATATCCTTTTATAGTAAATATCGCAACGGAAACCGGTCTGATGTATCTGCTCTGTGTGAGAGGGGCCTTATATCCGTTCAAGTCACGACAACGTATCAGATTTTTGTGCGTAAAACATGATCTACTTTCTCTTGCTTCAATATTTGCGTTTATCGGTGCTATTGTGTGTTAACTTATAATTACTTTAGTAATGGTGAATGGAACGCACTGTGGCGAAGAATTGGAAAAATTTTTTGGTTTTTTCTTATATTTATTAATATTCTAGCTTATTAATTAGTATTTATACGATACGGTACGTCATAGTGTGTAGAGAAGCAATGCTTCCAAATTCCAAACAAAACACGCAGTTTATGACGTGTTTTCATTATACATAGTTATATCAATATTCAGGGTCAAAATAATAGTCTTATTCAATTGGAGCTTTTGTGCTTTGTAAGAATATTTTATACTGCTCGTTCTAATCAATAACTGACCTTCAAGCCTTCGTCACTAGGTAGCTTATAGTGATATTACAAGAAATAGAGACGTATTATGTAAGTATTTGCCTAAAACAACAGTACTTTGGTGGGGAATAAAATATGTACCTACCTACTTTTGTTAAAATGTTACGACTTAGAATACTCACCTTCTCATTAGTAAGCCCTGCGTTGAACTACTTATTTCGCTTAAATAATAATATTCTTATCAATTGAAAAATGGTAAGAGGCCTGATGGCATGACGTTGATTCCTTGGAGTCGTGGAAAGCTGCTGGTGTGGGATGCTACTTTTGTGGACACACTAGCCCCCTCTCATATTGAACATTCATCTAGAGCGGCAGGTGCAGCGGCGGAAACTGCCGAAAGCCTAAAGCGGAGGACATATGCATCACTCGTCGATGGATACATATTTGTTCCCTTTGTGGTGGAGACGATGGGTCCTTGGGGTTCATCGGCACAAAAACTCATAACAGAGTTATCCAGGCGTCTAACCTATCTTTAAGGGCACCTTACCTGTCGACAGCGTTCTTAATGATATTTACTATTTGTAATAAATTAATTTTATTAGATTATTTACGTTTTATTTTATTATTTTTTATATAAACAGTGTTATTAATTATTAAGTCATATGTAAATAAATTTGAAATAAAATATTATACAAGTAACGTTTAACAATAAAAAAAAATGAAAAATTAACCATATATACCAGGTAAATGCCCTGCACTTTTCCCGGGGCGTAAAAGGAATAGGGGAGTCCCAGGCCCATGGGTGTCGTAAGAGGCGACTAAGGGCTTTTTAGAAGTGGGAGAGTCACGCTGCCGTCTTTTGACGTCAGCACCATCGGGCCAGACTCGTCCGGGTTAATTACCACACTCTCACAGAATACCGGCGTGAAGTAGCGGCCTAGTGCCGATATGTTTCGCATAGGTTAGTGTCGAGGACCGGTGGCCAAAACACCGCCGACCATCCCGTGGTGTCAGAGCTCTATGCCTGAAGTACAGTTCAGACAGAAAACTGTTAGGCGAGCTCTATTTTCGTTAGACGTCAGAAAGTCGAGCGGGCCGGATGGGATTTCTCCAATCGTGCTTAGAACGTGTGCCGCGTTTATTCCGGCACTCTTATTCTAAAGGCGTAGTCCCTGACTCATGGAAGTCAGCCCTTGTCCATCCGATCCAAAAAAAGGAGACAGTTCGGATCCGGCAAACTACAGGCCTATTGCTATTACCTCCCTGCTCTCCAAAATCATGGAGAGCATAATTAGCCGTCAGCTCTTGGTATATCTAGAGGGTCACCAGTTGATCAACGACCGACAATACGGGTTTCGCCATGGTCGGTCGGCAGGTGATCTTCTGGTATACCTAACACATAGATGGGCAGCGGCTATTGAAAGCAAGGGGGAAGGCCTGGCAGTTAGCCTGGATATAGCGAAGGCCTTTGATCGTGTATGGCACAAGGTGCTCCTATCCAAACTTCCATCATTTGGGCTTCCCGAGAGCTTGTGCAAGTGGACCTCCAGCTTCCTCACTGGGCGCAGCATACAGGTCGTTGTCGACGGATATTGCTCGAACCCGAAGCCCGTAAATGCTGGAGTGCCCCAAGGCTGTGTGCTGTCTCCCACGCTGTTTCTTCTGCATATCAATGATATGTTTGACACCTCCAACATTCATTGCTATGCAGACGATAGCACTGGTGATGCCGTATACACTGGCCATGCAGGTCTCTCTCGGGAAATCTTCGACCAGTGCCGGGAGAAACTTGTGTCTTCTATCGAGTCCTCTTTTGAGAAGGTCGCGGAATGGGGTAAATTGAACCTTGTCCAATTTAACCCCCAGAAGACTCAAGTTTGCGCGTTTACCACTAAAAAAACCCCATTTGTCGTATCACCGCTCTTCGAGAACACTTCTCTTAAAGCCGCGCCTAGTATCGGAATACTGGGTCTCGAAATCTCGAGCGATTGCCAATTTCGTGGTCATCTGGAAGGCAAAGCCAATTTGGCTTCAAAGAAACTGGGCGTCATTAATAGAGCACGGCAATACTTCAAGCCGGCCCACATACTAGCGCTCTACAAAGCGCAGGTCCGGCCACACATGGAGTATTGCTGTCATCTCTGGTCTGGCGCACCCCAGTATCAGCTCGATCCATTTGACCGCGTGCAACGCAGAGCAGCTCGAATTGTCAGGGACCCAGTGCTCTGTGAACGGCTGGATCACTTGGCGTTGCGTAGAGACGTCGCTTCATTGTGTGTCTTCTACCGCATTTATCACGGGGAGTGTTCCGAAGAGCTGTTTAACCTGATTCCTGCCGCCTAATTCCACCTTCGCACGACACGCCTCAAGTTAGGATATCATCCTCACCATCTGGATGTGTGGCGGTCCTCCACAGTGCGGTTTTCAAGGAGCTTTCTTCCACGTACTACAAAGCTGTGGAATGAGCTTCCTTGTGCGGTGTTTCAGGGACGATACGACATGGGTACGTTCAAAAAAAGCGCGTACACCTTCTTTAAAGGCCGGCAACGCTCCTGTGATTCCTCCGGTGTTGCAAGAGATTGTGGGCGGCGGTGATCACTTAACAACAGGTGACCCGTACGCGCGTTTGTCCTCCTATTCCATAAAAAAAAAAATGTATGGCCCACTGTTATAATCGCATAACCTCAATTAAACATTGTTAAAATTTTCTCGCTTTTGCGCCAAATAATCCGAACTTCATATATACAGCAATAACGTTGGAATCCACTTAAGATCAATTAAAATAAACCCAACGTAAGGATTCCTAGAAAAGTGCAATCAATTTGTAGCATTCCACATAGCTAAGTAATTGAAGTGAGGCGTGTTTACTTTGTTTAGTTACTTGACAGGCTACTGGCACGACGACTCGACGTTCTTAATCCTGTCAACTGACATACATAACTGAGTACCACAGCTTTGCATGCCGTGCTGTGTAAATGTTGATTGTAGACAACTGCTTATCGAAGTGTAATTTAGAACTCACAGTTTTGACATTAAGCCTGTTATGCTGTCAAATCAGTGTGTTGAAATAACTAGGTTCCATTCTACGTATTTTTATATTTAGCATGTAAGTGCTAGATATTATGTTACCTCAGGATGTTTGAATTCCTGAAGCAATTGCTCAATTTTAATTTTAAATTAATACAATGGAATGTTTTATCAGTAATTCGACGAAGTACAAATGAATAAATTCATTGTTATTCGTCCAATGATAAAATTAATCGTTTTATCTTGTTGACCGGTGTAAATAATTAAGCGATACCAGCTTTATTCTTAAATTTTATTAGGTACCATTAGATAATAAATTGATTATAATAATTAACTAGAGCAGGCGAAACATGTGTACAATGTTATATATTTTATGATTGAGATTTCAGTTTTTATTTATGAAAATAAGGTCAGTTGATGGTAATTGATACGTCCTGCCCATTACAATGCAATACCACTCAAGATTCTTGAAAAACCCCAAAAATTCTGAGCGGCACTACAATTGCGCTCGTCACCTTGAGACATAAGATAAGAAATCTTATTTGCCCAATAATTTCACTAGCTATGGCGCCCTTCAGACCGAAACACAATAATGTTTACACATAACTGCTTCATGGAAGAAATAGGCGCTGTTGTGGTACCCATAACCTAGCCGGTATCCTGTGCAAAGGAGCTTCCTACTGGAGTGAGACTTGCCTTATAAACGGACTGATATGTTGAAGTTAATTATTGGTTCCGAAGTTAACTCTTTATTTGCTCAATTTTTCTTTCAATACCATACTTTAGATTGAGAAAATATGTTCTATAAATTTCATGTCATAATTAACATTAATGTTTATCATTTATTTAGAATAATTTAGCTAAATAAATCTAGTTTTACATCGTCTTAATGATTGTATGTTGTTTGTATGTATGTTAAAACTTAAGACTATTGGAACTTGATGAGTATGATATGATAGGTGTGTCCTTCACTGTTAAGTAGGTAACTAAACGAAAGTAAATCAACACGTTAGTAAGTAGGACAGTGTAATGGTCAAATGATTGATGTATTTTGTAACATCTAACGCTTCGAACTATCAGCCAGTGGACAGCGCGGTGACATCGTTAGTTGCTTGGCGCTGTTGCCCATACATATGTCTTAGGCTGGACACTGCATCACAAAGGCTGCAAATCCTCCATTTACATTGTTTTAAGAATTAATCATATTATTTCTCAATTAATTTCCTGTATTCCCTAACTGGAGTAGAGAGCAACCACAGTGCTTCTCCATCGAGATCGGTCCTCAGCATCTCTCTTGATTTCACTGCAGCTCTTTCCGATGTCTTTCGCTTCGTCAATGACAGTCCGCTGCCAGGTTTGCTTTGGATAGACACGTTTGCGTTTTCCTTGAGGGTTCCAGTGTAGGGCTTGTTTGGCGTGTTTGGCCTATCCAGCTCCATTTCCGGCATTTAATGTATGGTTAAGATTCCTATAGATACTATATAGTTTTACGCCAGTAGGTATTTATATTTCAAGGTTATATATATTATATGATTTGTACGTAAATGAGTAAGGCCTTCATTCTCTTATTTTCTTCTCACTCATCATAGTCGGACAATCTTTACGAATCCTACGGACGAAGTAAAAAGTAGCACGTTCTATAAAAGGGGGGAATGTAAAACAACCGCTCCACCATTTCTCTCCCATAATCTACAGTTACCTAAATAGTTTATTTATATTTAATTGTCAAATAATCTATGAACGAACTGAATGAAATTACTTTAAAATTTTTTAAATTAATAACTTGTTAAAATAATAAGTTCTTAATCTCATGACGAGGCAGTTAAGTCATAACTATATGTAAAATAGTAACTTAGCTTTAATTTTAGAATTAAAGTAATTAAAAACTGTTTATTGTTTCAAAACATTTAAACAATCACCACAGCGGAAACCAGAGAGCTTCGAATCATCTCTCGTTCGTAAATTTTATATGAAATTTAAGGCGGCAATTTCTCACATAAAATTATAAAACCTGTTCTCGTTAGTAGAGTGATACCATTTGATAATACGTTTCATAATCTCGAACTTAACGTAATCTAAACCTACTTCTCTACTTATTTTTAAAGAATGCCAACCACGTGCGTCAGGCCTACACACTTTCGTAATGATAATGAACTTCTTCGGAGCAAAAATATTCTCAAGTTCTTAATGACAAAGAATGTGAGAGCCTAGTAAAAGTACTAAGATTTGCTGGTCTTATGAGAAAGCGCACAGAGGCGAGGAGAGGGCTATGCTCGGAATTTCCCTGCGAAATCGCATCAGATTTTATCATCAGATTTAGGAGATTTCTTGGGGCACCAAAGTCACCGAAAAAGCCCAGATGATTACGAAACTGAAGTGGCAGTGGGGAGAGCACATAGCTCGATGGACAGATGGCCGTTAGGGCAGTAATATCTTCAAAGTGCAACCAACTACTGGAAGACCATTGGTGTTGGCAGGCCCCCCACAAGATGGACCGATGATCTGGTCAAGATCGCTAGAATAGGTTGGATAAATGATTGTTGAAGCAGCGAAAAACGCTGCTCAGATACAACAAAACAAAGTTTCTTTTTAATAGGTGTACAGAGAGAAGTCCGCGATGGTATCTTTTGAAGATATATTACTAAAACAATTTTAATTAAAAAAATCTTAATTCGAAAGCTAATTAAACACATAAGTATAATTAAATACATAAGCCCTTTCCATCGAGGATATGCTTATATCGCGCTTCAAAATTTCGGGATAAAATGTATCTTCAGTCCCGTACTTTACCTAGAGTGTGTCGATTTTTTTTTTCACTGGAATTGTTTGGGTAGTTTAGCCGTTAAAGATTAGCACAAATAAATGAAAGAATAACTCACATTCCTAATTGTTCTATGGATTAGAAGGAAAACAGTGCTTCATAGACAGTACATTCGCAGAGCTATCAAATTTCTATTATTCAATTCTATTTGCTGCCCGAACCATGGCGTCCGTGTCGACGCTATATTATATATATACAAGCTGACCCGACCGTTTCTGTTCATAATAAGAAAACTCTTGCGGGTGGAATCCCCTAAACTCCATACCTGAAATCTGTATTTGTTCAAGTCTCCGGTTGTGACGGCCATCTACAGGATCTACTTTACCGTTAATAACCTGCTTAACCCCAATCATTGCATATTCGCAAATTGACTTGAGATATTACTCATTCAAGAATTCAAATTTGTTTGTGCAAATGAAATAAACATATATTTTAATGTAGGTATCGATAATTCTCTTAATTTATAGTATCCTTATTTATGGAATCCTGGTAACCTACTGGCTGTATTACTATACAGGTATTTTATTACCTACCACAGGCACCAACGATCCACAACCAAAACTTTTGTATCCCCTGTATTTTTTAAGCTTTCGTTGTATTGTAATTTTGGTTGTTGGTGAGAAATTAAAGTTATATTATTATTATCCTTGTGTTACAAACTTTCAATTTCACGCAAATCCCTTCGATGTTCAAATTGTATAATCGAATCAAGGTATAAATGTCGACACACAGGGTATTGTATGCAAACAGTGACGCCCACTGCCATCGTGCCACGGTTGCTTCTATGCAAATGTAATACCGGCGCTAATCATTCAGTGAAGTCGATGTCATTAGATCATAAATGATCTCTATTCTCTCCGCGCTGGTTTCTAATGGAAAGTCTCCATTAAAGGTCAGTTGGACGATTCAATATCAATTGCACACATTGTAACTAATGTCAGTAAGTCATTGAAAATAGACTTTTAAACTGAAATAAACAATATACATTTGTAATGCTAAAATCCCCACTGATTGCTTTGCCGGAAAAAGTGGTATCAAACTTAGATGTATGAGATACTAAAACTCCAATTATCTGAGGAAAAAAATTCTCTAAACGTTGCCCAACTACCTCTTACAAACGAGACGAGCAGGACGTTCAGCTGATGTTACTCAAAATATATATAGGCAAATGAGACTAAACACCCTTATGTCTTTAGGTGACGAGCGCAATTATAGTGCCAGTATATATGTATATGATAACTTTTCTCAAGTTATCACTAGGGCGTGCGTCCGACCACATATAGGGGGTACAATAGCTCTAAAGATTTAAGTGCTGATTTCCCCGATAATAGTAATATAGATTTACAAGATGTCGTCAGTACTTCCTATTTCGGCCGTTTTTATTCATATATTAAACGCGCAAAGATTCCATTAGGAATAATCGTTCGATCAGCGTAAATCAAACTATTACGTGAAACAGATGATGGAAAGTTAGGACAAAAACAAACTGAAACACTCAAGTAGAATTTCTATACATCGCTTAGACGTAGATGTACGAGATAGAACAAGGAAATGCCTTTTATGGGCTGCGCTCTTATTCAGCCTTATATGGTGCTGTTAATACTGATATATTCTGTCAACTAGGTGTGTGCCTATATTTTTCTTATCATAAGAATGAACCGAGATAGTATAGCTTGGTTTCTTTTTTCACTTTGAAAATCAGTGAAGTGTTGTCCGCAAACAATACTAACTTATGTTTTCATCATCGATCCAAGATCATTTATATAGATAAGGAAGAGGAACGGTCCAAGAATAGACCCTTGTAGTATACGGAGAGGAGTCCCAGGAGATCTCCTGCGATGTACGTCGACCTTCTGAATTCTATTGTTTAGATATGAAATCAGAAGATCCAGTGCAGTTCCTTTTATGCCATAGTGACAGCTTCCTGATATAATGCCATAGTGACATAATTCCAGCGTATAAGCTACCTTACAATGGTTGTGGCACTAACGTAATATTGAGAAATGGACTATCAATGAATAAAATAAATGTTCAATTGTTTAATACAACATTCGTTTTTCTCGCTCTATTTAGTAGTATCACAGTCTTAGGTGATTCAAAATATGTTTATGTTTCTAAAAGATTACCAGATACTGACTGGGTCTAGCAATAACCGCAGTCACCTAGAATGCAAAGCCGATACAAGATCGATAGAGCGAGTAAATACTTCAAAGCGATCTAAACTCTTGGTATCAAGTAATGTTCTTACTTCTGGTCATTTGTACCCCAGTATTACACATCGTACACCCAGTAATGTAATGGTGATGCTCAGGGTCCACTATATTCCCATAGATCGTCCCAAGAATAAATATGTAAGTATAGTACACAGAATACCCAAAATAATTTTGTTCTCATGCATACCCCATAAAAGAAATAGATATTAGAGCTTAGTGTCAAAATATTACTGGATTTCTGGAGTTCCTCTACAGTGCGGTTTTCAAGGAACTATCTTCCACGTACAATTAAACTTTAATGAAATTGCGGTGTATCCTGGACGATTTATTTATTTTATTAGAAGTACCAACAATAACTCAAGTTAACACTAACAATAATTGTTAATATTAATTTGTGTTGAGTTAATTGGTTCTAAGGATCCGTGTATAATCTTAAAAAGGTCGCAAAGTTCCAGATACTTTCGTCTGTTGTATACAGAAACTATCTTAAAATGATTAAATCTGTCATAGTAACGTGATCGATGAGGCGAGCATCTTTGAATGACAAGAATTTTGAAAGAGTTTTTTGAATTTTTTCCATGCGTTTTATGTGGTATTTTTTACAAAAGGTTTCTATATTATGCTACTGAATTCTAACTAGACGATACGACATCAATACCGGTTCTTTTGAAGGGATATCGGGACAGTAAAAAATGCGCGTACACTTTTCTAAAAGATCGATAACGCTCCTGTGATTCCTCTGGTGTTGCAAAATAATGTGGGCAGCGGTGATCACTTAACATTAGGTACGCTATTTGTTCAACAAAAAAACATCCAGCCTATGATGTCGAATACTAGTATGATAAAAATTTGAATAGCAAAGATTTGAGTTGAATGAATTCTGTGTGGTGAAATCATATCATATTTTAATTAACATAACAATGTACAAAAACCAACGCTGAACATAATATAATAAATTAATTAATGTTCAAGAACAACTGTCTCGAACAGGGTTTCTGAAAGCACAGATAATGGGTGTATTATAAATTAAATATTTTATTGAATAAATATTCACAACAGTTGTGGCATAATTTAAGTCGGGGCAACCATTAATTGACATCGGACAAACAAAGCGTCAAAGTTGTTACTGCTATTTACGGGTACGCCGGAGCTATCATAAATCTCGTATGAAAACTGTAATGGCTAAGGCGTTTTGTCATTGTTGTTTGTTTGACTTGAAATAATTCAATTCTATAAATCCTTACCCTGTAAGTATAAATCTTAATTACACCTACATATATCTATGTCGGGATTTTTGTTTTTTGTTTTTATTATTTTATTGCGATCATTACCTATATGAAAAAATCATATTGCTGCAAGAGTATCGTCAAACCGATTTGTATCATCTTCTATGATAGTTAAGTTAATTTAGATTGTCTACCAAGATTAGTACCCGTATTTTACGCTGCAATTTCAAGTCGCAGTATTTCTACTTTCACGTGCATAAGATATCTAAGACGTTCCCGCCCAGGAGAATTGTTTAGGAGGACCTAAATGTTTTGGACCTTTGAACGTTGTTTCTTATATCTTAAGATTGGCCGCTCTAACTTATGGAGAGAAACCTTATTGAATAGGATCAATTATTATGAAATTATTCAAAGTGAGAGCCACTTCGCGTTTCACAGTTCTGCGAGTCAATATCTCTCGAGGATGCCTCGTGTAGAAGCGAAGCACGAGTCGAATTGTTTGAAGCAGAGTTTTACGTTGCCGATTAACTCGGTCGAGGGTATAGTGGGTGCCGATCCTTCGGTAGACGACAATAAACCCTAACTCTAGGCTTTACGGTTGAACTTTAGTTGCATCCTGCATGTAGACTCACAAAATCTTAGCGGAATTAACACTTAAGATAACTCATAACATTTAGATAATTATGGAGACAATGCGAACGTAGTCGTAGTCGAGGCCAAATATATAGATTTTCCTAATATCCTATACTTCTTAGAAACAGATAAAATTAATTGTATTAAATAAGGATATTTAATATAAGGATGCCGCACGACGAGACGAGCAGGACGTTCAGCTGATGGTAATTGATACGCCCTGCCCATAATAATGCAATGCCACTCAGGATTCTTGAAAAACCCAAAAATTATTATTGCGCTCGTCACCTTGAGACATAAGATGTTAAGTTTCATTCGCCCAGTAATTTCACTAGCTACGGCGCCCTTCAGACCGAAACACAGTAATGTTTGCATATTACTGCTTCACGGCAGAAATAGGCGCCAATGTGGTACCCATACTCAAGCCAGCTTCCTGTGCAAAGGAGCCTCCCACTGGTAGATATCCTGCAGATAACTTCTTGAATACTGCCGTGACGAATGATACGGCCTGCCAATTTTAAGCAGGATAGCCCGTGATGCCCAAGAGCATTTACATGATATTCAGATACAATCCTTGATAGCTCTTGAAAATCATCGCATTTAAAGTCAACTATATTCGACAAAATTCATCAGTCGATCAAGACTACACCGCCTGCGGCAACCTCTGGTGAGGGTATATTTGCGAAACTTCGGACTAAGACGCACCATCCCATTACTGCATGGTTCGTGTTAGGCCCCGGGTACAAATTACGACTTGTACGTCCACTAACGCAGCGAATACAAAAAACAAACTCTTTAATGGTAATTGCCTACCCGCGTAATTACCAGCTACCAATAATGTTCTCCGGCCAACATTAATATAAACTTGTCCAACAATTCTTCATTGTTTATGGTCCCATCAATCCTCCGACTGCATCACGAAGTGCATCAAAATATATTAGCTTTTACATTTCATGTTTTTGCAGTTAACCTTAATTAGGTAATTAACTAATTAGTATAGGTTATTATACATTACTTAATCAAATCAGGCACATATTTAGAGGATACATATAATATGAATTCTGCTCGGCGAAGTATTATGAGAGCTATGGGTTGGAGTGATTTCTATTAAATAACATAATTGGTCAGTCAATACTAGATTCTGCTCGCGATTAATTCTTTGAAACAGAAACTCTTCTCTGTGAATAATTTCATGTTAATCAGTTGAGTAGATAAGGTGTGGAAGCCCAACAAAATACTCATACTTAAATCTTATATATAAAATTCTCATGTCGCGGTGTTTGTAGTTAAACTCCTTCGAAAAGATTTCATGGCTTGACCGATTCTCATGAAATTTTGAGTGCATATTGGGTAGGTCTGAGAATCGGACACCGTCTATTTTTCATCCCCCAAAATGTTAAGGCTGGTCCATGCCCAATTTTTTGTTATAAATTTTTGACATTTTTTTTTTAAATTTGTTTGATTATGAGTCAGCATTAAAAAATACATACAACTTCAAATTTTCAACCATCTACGATCAACAAATACTTTTGTATCGCGATTTTAAAATCAGCAATACAACGTTTGCTGAGTCAGCTAGTCTAAAGGATAATAGTATTTATGATACCAAAGGAAATCGAAAAAATTTAAGTGGTACAAAAAACCGAAAAGAAAATGCTGTAAGTCCATCTTTTGATAGTAGAAAATTAGTTGCAAAAGAGAGTTGAATTTAAAAGATTAGATAATTCTAATCTCTTAACTCTTCCGCGTGACGCTCGAATAATGCCCCAATCAGCAGCAAGGACTGTAATGAAGAAATTACTAATTGTTGAATTATTCTCTTTCAAAAGTTCATCAGGAATCTCATTTTCTAGAGTATTAAAGTCATTTCATCATCATACATAGTTTTTAACTTTCAGCCTTTGGATCCATTAGCGATTACCTCAATCATGAAATGACTGTAATCAACTATATTTATTTAATACGGCTGTACTCACGGTTTGTCGGTGTGAGTACCGAATAGTTTCGGAGAGGTCCTTCATCAGGGTTAGTGGGGTGGGTTCGGTGTGTTGGATTTGTGCTCGTAGTGAGCTGTGTGTGTTGACGACCACGGTATCACTGAAACTATTGTGTCACTATTGGTGTTCACGAGTGCAAAAAATGTACTCACATTGTCCACTTTGTAATCATCTGCACTTTTGGTCTTATCATGCGTTTAACAACACGGGTTTCCAAGTAGGTGGCAGAGCCCAACTCTTATCTCTATTATAATAAGGCCGCCGGTCGATTTCTATGGCTTACAGAAGCTTGTGAGACAGAAAGTTCTTATCGTGGGCCAATACTTTCAGTTTTCACCTTATGGAAGCTATAATAATATAATATAAAGTGAGGTGTTAAATAAAAATAGCCGTGTTAAATAAATGAAGTTACTATATCTCACGAAATTTTCAATAATTTAATGGCCATAATCAATTAACGCATTTATATGGACGTAATAACGAGTGCTTGAATCGATTTAAAACACCGAATAATTATCCAAGTTTGCAGTAATTAATAGGTTTAATTGTTGGGGTATTTGCATATTGTTTGTTCACTCTTTAGTTGATTACGTAACACATTATTCGATATACCTTTGCTGAATTAAGTTAAAACAGAAGAGATGTTTCTTCTGTTCTTTTTACTCTGTTTTTATGTCTTGACATTCCAAACGGGCGCACTTAATAGCAGGAGACTGTCATCGGAAAAAATATTTATATAGCACTAATTAATTTAGTTTTTTCTTTATTTCATCATGATTAGGATTTTCTAGATTTTAACTTTTACAATCGCACAACCCGAAAATTTCTTGAACTAGGGCAAATATACCCAGAAATAGATACCTTTAAAATAGTATTTAACACACGACTTGAAGCAATAACTCGCTATTCTACAGTCCTTAGATATTTCTGGTGTTGCAGGAGATTGTGGGCTTAAACAGACAATAACCTTTGAGGGAGTTCAGATATATAACAACCTGCCCCCAGGAATAAGAAATGCCAAAACATTGACTTCTTTTAAAGCGAGCCTTCAAAGGAATATACTCAATAATTATGAAACGTTTCAATAACATATGTGGGTTGTTTTATGTCTTATCTATTTGCCTAACATTGTATTGCATTTGTACCTACCAAAATCATTGTTTGCAAGTACCTACTTTAATTGTTAAAATATTAATTTCTCGTGTAAGTGACAATAGGTCTTAATGAGAATAATGTTATTTAAACCTAACATCGTCTTTCCAGAAAAATAAATATATTACAGATCGAAAACTTAAGTGAAGAAGTAAATTGTTGCCTAAGACTTTTATGATGTATTTTTTTTATTATGGAAAAGTACAAATGATGACCTATCACATGAGAAGAAGTGATTGTCACCGCCCCTGCTGGCTTGTATCACCAGAAGAATGACAATAGAGCATGATAAACATTAGGTATTTGTTTCATCATCATCAGTCGGACTCCACACTGCATCCACTGCTGCACAAAGGCCTCCCCCAAAGATATCCATGACGATCAGTCCTGCGCTGCCCTCATCCAACGTATCCCGGCGATCTTATCGGGGTATCGACAGATCGTCGGTCCATCTCGGGGGGGGCTTCCAACTTATTACAACCAAACCTGGGGGTGTGAATTTAGTTTTTTTTTTATAAAAGTTAGTAGTCGTTTTCTTCTATTTATTTAGCGTTAGTATTATTACCTATTTCTTTTGTTTTTATTAGTAGGCTAATTTTATAGGAACCCTTGAGTGGGTCTAGGCTTCCTGCAAAGAACTCCAAATATCTCTGTCCTGAGCTATTTGTATCCAGAAAAGTCTAGCTATTCTTTTTATTTCCTCCTCTCTTCTTGACATGGGTCTGCCTCTATACCTTTTTCCATACCAGACCGCGGCATATAAAGAATATTCTGTAGTAGGTACTGAACTGCTTTATTATTGTTTCAGGAACTAAAAGAGAGCTTCAACTATGGACTATTCTGCCCGCCGGTTAACGGAAAGGCTGGAAAGTTTCTTGACGAGGAGAGACGTCTGGGCGACTACCCGTTCAACGGACCGGTCGGCTATCTGGAGGTACGATCTCTTTCGCAATTTCTAGTACTGACGCCACGTGCAAACGGCAATGATTCAATGTCGGATAAGGAAACACAATCGATAATATCTCTGTGAACTAATTTGAAGATAATATGCTTACAGGCGTTAGCCTGTAATTATTATATTACATGTTAATGTATTAATAATATTGATACACAAAATATCTTGCCCGAAACTAGGCATAACCTGTTTGTGCTATGGGTACATGACAACGATATAATTAATACAATATACTTACTTAAACATACATTTACAAATACATATATATATAAACATCCAAGACTCGAATATAAACATCCATTTTCATAATATAAATGTTGGCACCTACCGGAATTCGATCTAAATTATCAACAATGCTGGTTCTGAACCCGTGTACCTCTGGAGAGAGGTACACGGGAATCTGCGATGTTTTTAACCCAAATTTCCAATACCTTTATCATGCTATATGTACATATCTTGCCCTGTACTTTCCCCGGGGCGTAAACAGAATAGGGGAGTCCCAGGCCCATGGGTGTCGTCAGAGGCGACTAAGGGCTTTGTAAAAGTGGGAGAGTCACGCTGCCGTCTTATGACGCTGCACAAACGGGCCAGACTCGTCCGGGTTAATTACCACACTCGAACAGAATACGGGCGTGAAGTAGCCTAGTGCCGCTATGTTTCGCATAGGTTAGTGTCGTGAACCGGAGGCCGCAATTTATTGCCTCATGCCAGGGTATGTGTGTACGCTAGGGAGGATATCTGCTGTCGCCGTCTCTCTGGCTCCGCGTAGATTTAGAGGACCGCGTCCGCATCCATGTGTCTCATAGTCATAGACCGTGTATCTACAGGTCCCATAGTGGTAACAAAGAAACCGATCATTTCATGGGCTGCGTTCAAGCGGCAATTGACGACGTGCTTGCACAGATCCCATCCGCTGAAATCGTAGTCTTTGGTGATTTCAACGGGCACAATGCCGAATGTCTTGGATCACGTATCACAGAATACACAGGGCGATCTGTGCATAATTTTGCATTGGTCTGGTCCAATTGGTTGAGTCGCCAACGCTGCTCCCGGATGTGGATAGCCACATGCCGTCCTTATTAGATCTTCTGCTGACTACACATCCCGATGGTTACCAGGTCTTTGTCAACGCCCCTCTCAGAACGTCCGACCATTGCCTGGTCAGGTGTGTAGTGCCCATCCGACGCCAACGTCGCAGACCACCAGCGACCCGCCGCGTTTGGCACAACAAGTCAGCAGATAGGTATAAGATGCGTTCCTTTTTTGCATCCTACCCTTGGGGCAAGGTTTGTTTCCCTTCGGATGATCCTAGTGCCTGCGCCGTTGCCGATGTGATACTACAGGGCATGGATATTTTTATACCAAGCTCTGTATTACCGATCGGTGGCAGATCACAGCCCTGGTTCGATGCGTCCGGCACAAAGGAACCGTCCGGCACAAAGAACCGAAAAGTTCTTAATAGGAAATATAACCGTGCCTCCAGATTTTTTAAATGGCAAATCGCCCGTGCGAAATCGAAGCACGTCGTCAAAGTCGGCGAGCAGCTTTCCAGTCACCCGACCGGAAAATGCAAGTTCTGGTCGTTGTCGAAAGCTGCTCTTGGTAACTTCAACCAGCCGTCCCTGCCGCCGTTCCACATGAGGAATGACACCCTGGCCCATACGGCAAAAGAGAAAGCTGATCTCCTGTGCGCTCTTTTTGCCTCCAACTCGACTCTTGACGATAACGGAAAAACACCGCCGACCATCCCGCGGTGTCAGAGCCTGAAGTACAGTTCAGACAGATAACTTGTAGGCGAGCTATGTTTTGTAAGACGTCAGGAAGTCGGGCGGGCCGTATGGCATTTCTCCAATCGTGCTTAGAACGTGTGCCCCTGAGTTGACGCTGGTGCTAACGCGTTTATTTCGGCACTCTTATTCAAAAGGCGTAGTCCCTGATTCATGGAAGTCAGCCCTTGTCCATCCGATCCAAAAAAATAGAGACAGTTCGGATCCGGCAAACTACAGGCCTATTGCTATTACCTCTCTGCTCTCCAAAATCATGGAGAGCATAATCAACTGCCAGCTCTTGGTATACCTAGAGGGTCACCACTTGATCAACGATCGACAGTACGGCTTTCGCCATGGTCGGTTGGCTGGTGACTTCTGGTATACCTAACACATAGATGGGCAGCGGCTTTTGAAAGAAAGGGGGAAGGGCAGTTAGCCTGGATATAGCGAAGGCCTTTGATCGTTTATGGCACAAGGCGCTCCTCTCAAAACTTCCATCGTTTGGGCTTCCCGAGAGCTTGTGCAAGTGGACCTCCAGCTACCTCACTGGGCGTAGCATACAGGTCGTTTGCGACGGATATTGCTCGAACCCGAAGCCCGTGAATTCTAGAGTGCTCCAAGGCTGTGTGCTATCTCCCACGCTGTTTCTTCTGCATATGCTATGCAGACGACAGCACTGGTGATGCCGTATACAAGGACCATGCAGGTCTCTCTCGGGAAATCGTCGACCAGTGCCGGGAGAAACTTGTGTCTTCTATCGAGTCCTCTCTTGAGAAGATCGCGGAATGGGGTAAATTGAACCTTGTCCAATTTAACTCCCAGAAGACTCAAGTTTGCGCGTTTACCACAAAAAAAAACCATTTGTCGTATCACCGCTCTTCGACAACAATTCCCTTAAAGCCTCGCCTAGTATCGGAATACAGGGTCTCGAAATCTCGAGCGATTGCCAATTTCGTGGCCACCTGGAGGGCAAATCCAAATTGGCTTCGAAGAAACTGGGCGTCATTAATAGAGCACAGCAATACTTCAAGCCGGCCCACATTGTAGCGCCCTACAAAGCGCAGGTCCGGCCACACGTGGAGTATTGCTGTCATATATGGTCTGGCGCACCCCAGTATCAGTTCGATCCATTTGACCGCGTGAAACGTAGAACAGCTTGAATTCTCGGACACCCAGTGCTCTGTGAACGGCTGGATCACCTGGCGTTGCGTAGAGACGTCGCTTTATTGTGTGTCTTCTACCGCATTTATCACGGGGAGTGTTCCGAAGAGCTGTTTAACCTGATGCAGCATAACCGGCGGCAGGCGCCGAATTCCACCTTCGCACGACACACCCCAAGTTAGGATATCATCCCCACCATCTGGATGTGTGGCGGTCCTCCACAGTGCTGTTTTCAAGTATCTTTCTCCCACGTACAACAAATCTGTGGAATGAACTTCCTTGTGCGGTGTTTCCGGGACGATACGACATGGGTACCTTCAAAAAAACGCGTACACCTTCCATAAAGGCCGGCAACGCTCTTGTGATTCCTCTGGTGTTGCAAGATATTGTGGGCGGCGATGATCACTTAACAACAGGGTGACCCTTACGCACATTTGTCCTCCTATTCCATAAAAAAAAATATATCTTTATACGTTTGTTCAACTCTCAGTTTAAATAAAAAGCAAAGTTCTCGATGACAACTTTGAATGACACAAGGACCAGCCAGTTTATCCCTTTCCGATAATAATATAATATAGTTACAAGCGATTAAGGCTGGGGACCGAGCCAATGGCCTTGAGGAATCGATCGGAGCTAGGTTACCTCTCTCCCACAAGACCGCCATAGTTTTTATTCAGATTTAGATGTATTTTTAATTGATTAAATAATATATATATAATATAATACCATTTTCTTTACAAAACTAAAACAAAACGAGGCCTGTTAAATAGTATTGGTATAAAAAAAAGAAATATTGAAGTACTTTGCGGAAATCCATAGTTATCAAAATGTTTTGAGTTTTCTTAAGTGTTAATGCCGCCAATATTTGTCTTTAAACAATTCTGAATTGTTTAAAGTATTGGTGTACAATTTATAAATGGTTTTAATTGTGAGCTATTTTGGCGATTTCTGGGGATAGCAGCCTTAAACCACCATTTCGACATAATTACTAACTCAATATTTTGGACTACAAGAATATTAACGTCATTTGATTAGTCCCGGTGTTAAGCAAGTTTTATTATTAATTACTTCTGTAAAGCAAGCCGCCTCGATGTCCGATACTGTAGTACAGGCGCCCACGTCGGCCATAAAGTAGTGTCAGTATTTAATATATAGCGTATATCAATCAAGCTGAACTTGTTAGACGACACAGCTTAAATAATACTGGTATTTTATACTGGACTTGCGACATGTTTAATTGTCAACTAGCCTCTTAATGTAACCGTTAGTTGAGTGGTGCCAGTGTCTTGGACTGTCTGCCAGGAGATCAGTGGATTTCTTTCTTGATACACTTTAACACAAATACTCTTGCCCCAAACTAGGCATAGCCTGTACTGTGGGTGAATATAAATATTTACACCTACAAGGGTTCGAACCGAGACCTCTAGCTCAATGGGCAGGGTTACTAACCATGGGCCATTTGGATCGATCCCTGCGAAGAACTGTGCTATATTTTATCGTCTGTGTCTCGGTTCGGTTTTATACAAAATCAATCGATATTATATTCAATATTTGAAGTTTTAAAATTATCGTCCAAAACAGAATTACGGAATTAATTATAATGAAATATATTCTTAATTAATGTAACAATAAATGGTAAGTGAGTAAATTTACTTATTACTAATATAATAAGTAATAAATTTATTGTAACATGATTTGATTATTCTTAAATTTCCATTAAGTGATATTTCAACGTTGTTTCAAACGTAATGATCACGGAGCCACTGAAGGCTAAAGCGAGTAGATTGATGTTACTGACAGGTATTTGTAGATCTACCCTCTTTCTTACTTATCAGTGGGAGAAACCTTCAGTAAGTAAAGTCAAGAAGTAATTTGTGTTTCGATTTAAAGGGCACTCCAGTCAAAGAAATAACTGGGCCAAGGGAAATTACTGTGTTTAAAAAATCGCAATATATGCTCCCGCCCATATGCTCCCGTGCCCGCTGCGCGAGGGGAGCGCCTGTCGCATGCGTCGATTGAAAGACAAATCTTAATTCAAAGGGTTTTTTGTATATCAATGTTCAAAATTCATAATATTATCACTCGACGAGCGGCCACTCTATGATTAGATACAGTTGGCGTGCGGAAAAAAGCGATTCGCTCGATTGTATGGAACGTGCAGTCATTGACAGATTGATTTGAGCAACTGTTCGCTTTTAAACTTATCCGGATTATACTTCCTCGCCAATCGCCATACTGTAATTACTACTATTTCAAACGACTGTCAAATGACTGCACGTTTCATACTAAACTTAATTTCAATTTTTACTTAGGCACTCCCGCCTCTTATTACGTAGTATTTACATCCTCTTTGACACTCTAAAGTGACCACGTGGTAAGTGTAAAACACGCTCGGTGTTCGGAGGACGTGATACAAGTAATATGAAAGACAGTTGGTGCGCGACCATACGAGCTTTGAGTGCCATACCGAGGCCATTCAATTGACAAAATACATTGTTAATGCGAATACCGTGTATACGTGAAAGCTTTTATTTTTGCTATATCTTTTTTTTAATATGCTCGAAATAGGATTAATACTCGTAGCATCAGAAAGTATTTTCGATGTATTTTCATAAATTTTTATTTGAGTCAAACATGGTAAATCAATTTGCGTTATAAATGATAACTTAAAATATATATATATCAATGAAAACAATACATTAACTTATTTAAACTATACTTAAAAATAATCTATATATATAAAAAATTAATTGCTGTTCGTTAGTCTCGCTAAAACTCGAGAACGGCTGGACTGATTTGGCTAATTTTGGTCTTGATTTATTTGTGGAAGTCCAGAGAAGGAATCAGTGTTAAAATGCTCGGAATTAAATAAAAACACCAATTTCATTTTTCCTTTGATACTGTCATCCGTCGTTCAAAAATCAAATTGAAAGAATAGCTTAAAATGAATAACTAATTAGAATTTATATATCTTTCATAATTTCTCAGCAGGTAAAATATAAACTTAATTTTAGCTCAAATTAAATTTTAAAACAAAATATTTATGAACGATAATTCTTATGTTTTGTCATAAGAAAGAAAGATTTTTATAAGAACTACGTGCTTAGTCATGTGTGTACGCGGACGGAGTCGCGGGTATCAGCTAGTACTTATTTAAAATTAACCTCAAATATTTGAGAGCAATTTAACAGTTTTCGACATATGTCGATATCTATATATTCTATATCACTTTAAATACATAACAAATTGTTTAGATTTACAAGAGCGACATATCAAGTCAATTTCCTAATATGCAAATATTGGGGTTGAGCAGGTTATCAACTGTAAGTAGATCCTGTAGATGAAGCCACAAACTGAGAGTTGAACAAAGCATACAAGATTTTATGACGATACGTAACTCGAACGGTTATCTCAGTTGGCAGAGCGCTGGCACGGAACGCCAGAGGTCGTGGGTTCATAAAATTTTGTTTTCAAATTTTATTTGTGTATTAATCCTAGAAGTGAGGGTTATCACTTCAAAGACGTAACAAATTGTTTATTCTATAAGTTTAAAAATAGTGACGTGTTAGTAAAATGCATGGGATTAAGCAGATGAAAGGTATTGGCAATTCAAAAGTTATAAGTGAGTCAAAATATATCCCCTGTCCTGTTATTTAAGATGGGGTGTGTCATATCCTCATAATTACACAGACATTAACATGACATTATAACCTAGGTCCTAAAGAATCATTAAGAGAAAAATTTAAAGAAATAAACATTTTGACTGTTGCTTCTCAATACATTTTTGATAATGTTTTGTATGTTCATAAGCACATTGAGGAATTTTCTAGAAAACTGTGACATTCATAATGTTAACACGAGGAACAAACATAAACTTGTTATGCCTACTACTCGGTTGGGTCGAGTTAGTAAGTCTTTTGTTGGGCGATGTATATGCTTCTACAATATGATCCCAGAAAATGTACAAAACAAATGTGTTACGAAATTTAAAAGAATTGTTAAAAAACGTTTGTGTGGGAAAGGTTATTATAGCATAAACGATTTTCTTAATGACACCACGGACTGGGAATGAAGCGAACACCCTCAGGCTCTTTAATTATAAATGTTTATTGTACGATATTACATTGTAATCCATTTTCATATTTTTTCATTTTTCATATTTTATATTAAAAAAAAAAGCCCGCTGAGTTTCTTGCGCCTATTCTTCTCAGGTCTGAGGCAGTCTCTTTTGAATGGGTGGTAGATTTTGACGTTCAATAAGTGATTTTAAATCCTATTTTGAATAAAAATATTTGAATTTGAAAAATTTGAATTAATAATAATATAAGTAGTAGTAGGGATTCGCCGGTTCTGGCTCACAGTAGTAGGGATTCGCCGGTTCTGGCTCCTCGATTCTGGCTCACTTGCTCGTGATGCCTACTAAAAAAAAAAAAAAAGAAGTTTGGTGTCAAACTGGGGGTTTTGATGTATTTCCGAGCGATTGCGCTGATCCGTTTTTCGATATCTCTTATAGTTTCAAAGTTAGCATTTTAAATTAAACAGATCCATAATCATTAATAATCACTGGTCATTTAGCTAATGATTGGTGAGCGACTCAATGTCTAAATTTCCATGAACGTGATACAGGTAATTTACTAATTACCTCTATCACATTCGTTACTACGATTAAAAAGACAGTTTCTGTATTTATTATTTATTTTTAAAACATGATTTAAATAAAGTATATAATAAAACATCATTGCAGATTGTATCATTTTCAAAATATTTGATGAAATCATTCAAACTCTTCTTATTAAACTTAAAGTATAGATACATTATGCAGTACTCGCCACACACTGCGGTATATTCATTCTGTACTCTTGCAGTATTGTAGTTATACATTCTGCAATTCCTTTGTAAAAACATCAGCTGGAATCCCTGAGGTGGACGACCATATGAATCGAAGTATTGTCCAATACCCTGCTCATCAATGTGTATTGCAACCCAGTGAGTGCCTGGCTTATTATCACTATCTAAATTGCTGACAATATAACAGGGCGTTACAACATATATCGGCAATCGGTTTGCCGCATAAACATTATTTTTAATACTGGGATCGATTTTGTTCAAATAATTCTGTATCTCGATTGTATTCATATTAGTTGAGAACAGGGTCTTGTCAGTTGCGAGGATTGAATAGTTATGTGGATCATAATAACATAAGCACTCAATAAATAAGGCTTTAATGTATCTTATTCATGTATTTAAAACTTATATGGTTACAATAAAACAAAATATCATTACAAGCGATTCAAATATAAATCTATGAACATTTGATGAAATTATATTTTCATCAATTTTATTATAATATAAAAGCTGATTGAAAACGAACTTTGTACCTACATACTTACGTAGTCATTAGTACAATCTGGAAATGTTGACTCCATTAAACTATCAATAATTGAACTTATCATTTAAGTGCCATTATGTTTCACCACAATATTTAAAAACCAGTACTAATCATAAACAAATTTACTTTTACGATATTTTAGTATAAAATGCTAGAACTGTTCAGAAAAATAATCATTGAAGTGGCGTATTCAGTCAAATTATTATATATTTTGTGTGTTGTGTAATTGTTGAGTGATTTGCTGCAATGGAGGTAAGTTTTATCTATTATTCACTTTGAAATTAAAAAGTAATATCATTTGTTATATTAAGATATGTATGTATAATACTATTCTAAAGCAGTCTTATTGTTGTTGTAGAATGCATTCACCCCAACAATGGCAGAAACTACATATAAAACATTTTACTATCCATTATCTGAAGATAGTCAGGATTCATTAAAAGTTCCTCAACTTAAATCCTTGAAGAGGGCCAGCTCAAATGAAAATATAGATGCATTATTCGAAGTGAAAAAAACAAAACAAAAGAAAATATCATCATCAATATCCAGAGCACATGAGAATGGAAGTATTTACATTACAACTAATGCAGATGACGGAAGAAATGCATCACATTTGGTTAAAATAGAAATCTATGATCTCAATAAAATAAAAAACACGCCTGCACAAGAACAATGGAAATACGCTGATTATAGATTAAAATATTATACAATCGACAATAATGAAAGTTATAAGGACATAAAAAAGATTTTATACAATGTTACGAAGAAAATTTTAGAAACAGAAAATTATAAGAAATATAATTTTAACAATAAGTAGGTAGCTATGAAGAAATACATAAATATTAGTTCAGTTTAGTTATTAGTTTATTTATTCTCTTATACAAATAATATTATTATATTCTCATCATTTGGAAAATTAAACATAACGATATGGAACTCTGCTTTGTATGTAATGAGGTTGAAAAAATGATCAAGTGAGTTATTTTCTTTGTAAATTATTTAGTATTATATTATTGATGAAATGTGGCTAATATCATTCACTTATGTTGTAGTCAACCTGTTCTACAAAGTGGAGGAGGTTTTAAGAGAAGAAGTGCAGTATTACAAGGCAGTGAAGACAATGATACAAGTACAAAGAGAGGACGACAAGGGAAACCATCCACATCATCGGGGCTCACCAGTGTGAACGATGAAATGGTGAACTGTTCTTTATGTCAAATCTTAATACGGAAAAGATATTATGCAAATCATCTTAGAAGTAACCTCCATAAGAATAACGTAATGCAATTACATAGTACTTTAAAAAATGTCACAGTACACGAATCGGCTTTTGGTAATAGAATTATCTCATATAAAATTAAGAGTAAATCCAACCAATTACAAACATTCGAAACACCAGAAATGTTTTTGAATTCTATTAAAAATGAAATTATTTCACTATTTGAGGAATCTGTTCGATTGCTTACAATTTTTAAAGTTAATTTTATTCTGCACGCTAATTTTGTTCAAGAAACAAAAAATATTTCTAATGAATTTGAATTTCAAACATGTAGTTATACTATAATGCAGGGTGAGGATTTAAATTTTTTCTTTTCGTCCTTATGTGATATGTTGATGACTAAAATTAGCACATTTGAGAAAAAAGATAGTGGTTGGAGTCTTAAGAAAATAAATGCATTAGACATGAATATAAACAAATTCAATCCATTACGTGGAAAATCATATATTGAATTACCTAAAGAAATCAAATTAAAAAAAAGTGTTATAAATGTACAAAACTCGGATGATTTATGCTTTAAATGGGCTTTGCTTTCTGCATTATATCCAGTTACTAAGAACTCTCAGAGAGTTTCATCTTACAGTAAATATTCAAATAAATTAAATTTTGACGGAGTTACGTTTCCTGTTAAAATGACAGATATACAGAAAGTAGAAAGGTTAAATAATTTAAGTGTAAATGTTTTTGGTCTTGAATACAATTGTAAAAAGAAAGTACATGAATTAGTTGGTCCATTGTATTTAACAAAATCACGGAAAATTGTTCATATTAATTTATTATTTATTTCGCACGGAACAATTAATCATTTTTGCTACATTAAAAACCTATCGCGTTTAGTAAGTGGTCAAATTTCAAACCATGAACATGCAATCTACATCTGTGACGGTTGTCTTTTACACTTCTCAACAAATGATAAGTTATCAGCTCATCAATTGAATGATTGTTGTCATATTAAAGTGGAATTGCCTAATACAGAAAAAACTTTAAAAGATTGGTTTGAACAACCAATTTCAAACAATGTCTTAAAATTTGATAAATTTAATAAGATGTTACAAATACCCTTTGTTATGTACGCGGATTTTGAAGCTTTCCTTAATCCAATTCAGACATGCTTTAACGATCCATCAAAACCTTATACAACTAATGTTCACAAACACGAAGTTTATAGTTTTGGGTACTATATTAAATGTTCATATGATGATAGTTTATCAAAATATGAAACATATAGTGGTCCTCATTGTACTCATGTCTTTATGAATCAGTTGTATAAAGATTTAGAAGTGATTTGCACAAAAAATTATTTTGTCATAAGTCCAAAACCTTTGACTTCCAATGATAATGAAATTATTTCACAATGTAAAGACTGCTTTATATGTCAATCTAATTTAAATGGTGAATGTGCATTATACTTTGACTCGCATACAGGAAATTTTAGAGGAGTTGCACACGAAGTATGTAAGACAAAGTTTAGAATCCCCTATCACATTCCAGTTTTTTTACACAATCTTAGTCAATATGACTCTCATTTTATTGTTCATGCATTAAATTCTATTGAAGGGGAAATTGATATTATTCCACAAACGAAAGAAAAGTACATTTCTTTCACAAAAACGATAAAATTAAATAATCATAAAATTCAATTGAGATTCGTTGATTCGTTTAAATTTTTACCTTGTAGTTTAGACAAACTTGTTCAAAATTTGAAGGAAGAACAATTTCAAACATTAAAATATAATTTTCCAAATAATAATGATTTTTTACGTCTTAGAAAAAAAGGAATTTATCCATATGAATTTATGTCATCACATGATTCCTTAAAACTTTCAGCACTCCCTAGTCGCGATAAATTTTACAATACATTAACCGACACACATATTTCCGATGAAGATTATGAACATGCCAAGGATGTTTGGCAACACTTTCATTGTCAAAATATGTCAGATTATTCTGATTTATATCTTAAAACCGATGTTTTACTTTTAACAGATGTGTTTGAAAATTTCCGAGCCTTATGTTTGCAAACATATGGTCTAGATCCAGCTCATTATTATACAGCACCTGGGTTAAGTTGGGATGCTATGTTAAAATGCACAAAAATTAAATTAGAATTACTTCAAGACTTTGAACAAATAGCTTTTATTAGATCGGGCATTCGAGGAGGTGTATCTCAATGTAGCAATCGTTATGCCAAAGCTAATAACAAATATATGCGAGAATATGATAAAGACACACCAAACTCATTTTTAACTTATCTTGATGCTAATAACCTTTACGGATGGGCCATGTCTCAATTCCTTCCTACAGGAGGTTTTGAGTGGGTAGATGTCACAACTAATTTTGATGTCCCTGATGATTATGAATATGGTTTTATTTTGGAAGTAGATCTAGAATATCCTATTGAACTGCATGATTTACATTCTGACCTACCCTTATGTCCCGAGAATATATGTATTGGTAATACAAAAGACATAAAATTAGTTCCAAACCTTCGTAATAAAATTAAATATGTGATTCACTACAGAAATTTAAAGCAATGTCTGACAATGGGTTTAAAATTACAAAAAATTCATAGAATTTTAAAATTCAAACAATGCGCATGGTTACAATATTATATAGATTTAAATACAAGCATGCGTAAACTAGCCACATCTGATTTCGAAAAAGATTTTTATAAATTAATGAATAACTCAGTGTTTGGAAAAACAATGGAAAATATCGAAAAAAGAGTAAATGTAAAATTATTGAGTCATTGGGAAAATCAGGGTAAAATTCTAGGCGCACAAGATTTAATTGCTAAGCCAGAATTCCATAGTTTATCTATTTTTAATGAAAATTTGGTTGCAGTTCAATTACGAAAGACGAAATTGTTCCATAATAAACCTATTTATTTGGGATTTTGTATATTGGATATTTCTAAAACTCTAATGTACGACTTTCACTATAACTATATGTTTAAAAAGTTTCAAAACAAATTAAAATTATTGTACACAGATACTGATAGTTTAATATATCAAATTTTTACAGATGATTTTTACAGAGATATAAAACCTGATTTACATTTGCGTTTCGATACCTCGGACTATACAGAAAAAAATATATTTGGCTATCCAAAACTCAATAAAAAGAAGTTAGGCTACTTTAAAGATGAAAACAATGGTAACATATTTAATGAATTTGTAGGACTTAGATCTAAAATGTATGCATTAGATGTTGAGGGAAAATTCACAGCTAAAGCTAAGGGGGTTAATAAAAGTGTTACTAAGAATATGAAAATGGAAAATTATAAGACTTGCTTATTTGAAAATAAGAACGAATATTGTTCAATGCTTAGATTTAAGTCAATAAAGCATAATATTTTTACTCAAAGAATAAATAAATCTAGTCTGTCATTTAATGATACCAAACGGTACATTTTACCAAATAATATTGATACCTTAGCTTGGGGTCATCATAAAATAGAATAAATATTATATTAAATTTTAAGAATAAATTATTATAGTTTTAAAAAACCAAATGAGAGATTATTGTATTTAGATGTATAAGTTGCGGAGTAAAACATGATGTACTGTGTATTGTTTCAATTATAGATTTTTCTGTTTAAATAAATGGTGGTTTAATAACAGATTGTTTCATTACTATACTAAACCTTAACACACATAGACGTAGTAGATAATGCATCATTTCAATCATCCATTCACTGCAATAGTTGCTGGTCCAAGTGGATGTGGAAAATCAGTTTTCGTAAATAATTTTATAAAATTTTTGAATGATATCTGTGATGCAAATTTTACCCAAATCACCTGGTGCTTTGATGAAATGCAGCCTTTATATAATCTCAACCACATTAATTATCTTCAAGGTTTACCTGATTTATCTATGTTTGACGGAAAAAATCCTCAACTTGTAATAATTGATGACCTGATGAGGGAATCAGATGGTCGTATTGTTGATATATTCACGAAAGGAAGTCATCATAGAAACTTAAGTGTGTTTTATTTATCTCAAAATTTGTTTCATCAAGGTAAAGGACAAAGAGATATATCACTCAACTCAAGTTATATAATATATTTCAAAAATCCTCGAGATAAAACCCAAATTCGATACTTATCTCGTCAAGTATTCCCTGAAAATCCGAAATATTTGGAAGATTCTTACAGAGATGCTACCAATGAAGCTCATGGTTATTTAATGATTGATTTGAAACAAGAAACAAATGAATTGTGTCGCGTTAAGACAAAGATATTTCCATCCGATGGATATTGCACTGTTTATGTACCCACAAAAGCGTTTAAATATGGTAAGAATCAAGAAATTTCGATCATTTATAAATGATGCATAGACGTTTAAAGACGCATAAAGATTTGTTAATTGCTCTACATAAACTGAAGCCAAAATATCAAAAAGCTTTATTAAAATCATGTAACAAAACAGAAATAAATTACATTTGTGAATGTATTCATAACGTACTGCGGGGTAACGTTGAATTGGCCGAGAAAGAAAAATCTAAATTAAAGAAATATAAAAATATTCTTCGAAAATTGGTAAGAAAAGGTACGAATAAAATTAGAAAAAATATAATTGTACAAAAAGGAGGTTCATTTCTACCGATAATATTGGGTTCTATTCTAAGTGGATTGATTAATTCATTTATTTAAGAAAATGGATAATGCTAAAAAAATGTTACTTATTGAACCATCATTATTGGAGAAGTTAAAACAACACAAAGAAAATGATACGCCAAGATCTCGATTAGATACTGATATGCAAAATATCTTAAGCAGTGACATAGAAGATCGAAAGAAATGTATTTTATATTTGCAAACCCTTCAAAGATATCTAAACTTCGTCAAAGAGGATCGACAACCATACCACATACCACTTATAAATGATAATGATTCATATATTGGTTTTAATCAAGGTCATAATGAAATCGATACTGATTATATAAATCATGATGTGAATAAAATAAATGTAGTTCCTACTCAAACATCAGTGGAGGTTAACAAAAATATTGGGGAAATATACACGAGCTCTGAAATACTGAAACTAATACCGAAAACATATGCTAAAAAAGGTGAACTTTTACTAAATTTGATTTCCTTGAATAAAAATAAAATAAGCTGGGATGAATCTGGTACCGTGATTATAGATAATGAAAAAATACCTGGGAGTAATATTGTGGACTTGGTGAGTGATACCTTGAGAGCTCTTCAGAAAAGTGAACCTATAGGTTGGGAAAAATTCGCAACAACTTTGAAGGAAATAAAAGTACCACTCACTTATATCGGGAACCCAAAGCGAGTTGATTTTATAAACCATTTGCAATTAAAAGAGGTTGAATCTAAATCAGTACCTGACGAAGAATTTTCTACACCAACAAGTAATAAGTACACAGGGAAACTAAAAAAAAGATCGGACTGGGAAAAATGGACCCCATATTAGAAATAAATAAAATTTATTATGATGCATCACATCCTGCTGGCTACAGCACTATTGATAAATTGTCAAAAGCAATGAAGGGTAAAATGGACAGAAATAGTGTCTTAAAGTGGTTACAATCACAAGAAACATATACATTACATAAACCTGTTCAAAGAAAATTTTCTCGTAACAGATATATTTTGTCTAATATTAATGAGTTATGGCAGGCCGATTTAAGTGATATGAGATCTTATTCTGAATATAATGATGGTTTCAAATACATACTTTGTGTTATTGATGTCTTTAGTAAATATGCGTATGTTCGAGCAATGAAAAAGAAAAACTCTGAAACAGTTAAGGAATGCTTTGAAAGTATTTTTGCTGAAGCTAATACTACACCTACACATATACAGTCTGACAAAGGAACTGAATTTGTTTCCAAATATGTACAAAAATATTTTAAATTAAAAAACATAAATTATTATACAACCAATAATCCAGATATTAAAGCAAGTATTGTCGAAAGATTTCAGAGAACTCTTAAAACGAAAATGTGGCGCTATTTTACACACAAAAATACTCATAAATACATTGATGTTTTACAAGATCTAGTGCATTCATATAATCATAGTTTTCATTCTAGTATAAAAATGTGTCCATGTGATGTTAATAATACAAATATAATGAGTGTATGGCAAAATTTATATGATAGAGAAAGTAAGATAAAAACATCAATTAGTATGGTGAATCCAAGAATTCACGTTGGAGATTATGTTAGAATAACAAAACATAAACATATTTTCCAAAAAGGATATGAATCAAATTGGAGTGACGAAATATTCATCGTATCTACCATAATACACCGATCTCCGTTTGTAGTATTTACTTTAAAGGATTTAGAAGGCGAAGAGATAGTTGGTACTTTTTATGAAAAAGAGTTACAAAAAATCATATTCGACCCCACTACTAAATACAAAATAGATAAAATAATACGCTCTCGATATACCGGTAACAGAAAAGAATTGTTGGTGAAGTGGAGAGGTTATCCAAATAAATTTAATAGCTGGATATTAGCTTCTACTTTGAAAAAAATATGAATAAAGATAGTTTTTATTTAACTTTACTAAGCAATAGTTCTATGGATTATTTTCCTGATAATACAACAACATTATTTTCTACGAAACTGCCAAAACCAACAATACTAGAAGGTGAATGGAGGGTTGGAGTAGTAGAATTTCAGTACCCATGCACTATGTTCACCGTTCAAGAACATGAAAACATTATTTATATAACAAAGTTGATGCAAGTACCCAATGAAAGTAAACCGTCATATGTTTATTACAAGACACATATTCCAGCCACAAATTACGATAACATAAATCATATTTTGATAGCACTGAATAACACTCGAGAAAAAATTAAATTTAAGTGCGATGAGGTTTCAAGGATTGTAGTTGCTACGATAACGGATGAATCCATAAAATCTGTAACTCTATCACCTAAATTATGTCTTCAACTAGGGTTCGAACCAAACAGGAATCTCGTTGAAAAAAATTTTGGAAAGTGTCCAGCTAATTTGCATTTGGGTTTACCCTCTCAATTATTTGTTTATTGTGACATAGTGGAGCCTCAAATCGTTGGAGATGTTATGACACCCCTTTTACGAATAATACCATTGGATCCCTCAAAATACATATATGGAGCGTACAAAATGCACGTTTTCTCTCCTCCCCATTACCTACCTGTGATGCGTAGAGAATTTGATACAATTGAAATAGATATAAGAACAAGCACCGGTCAAAAGATACCATTCCAATTTGGAACAGTGTGCATTAAACTCCACTTTCAAAAATTATAATGTACGACAAACGTGATAATATTTCATGTCCATATGAACACTATTATACTCACCAGGCCGGATCGGGTATTGGAGTTATTTATAAAGGAGCACCGTATCAAAGAGGTCATGGAATCGGAAGTTTTCTTGGGGGGCTGTTTAGATCTATTTTACCACTACTGTCTAGTGGTGTTCAAACTATTGGTAAAGAAGCATTAAGTACCGGTGTAGGTATATTATCAGATATGGTTAATGCACGCCCCATGGAAGATTCAATAAAAACTCGTCTAAAAGAAGTCAGCTCAAATTTGAAACGAAAAGCTGATGCTAAAATAGATAATATCAACATGTTTGGATCTGGGTATATAACAAAACGAAAACGTCGTTCTGCGATCATTCCATCATTGACTGCGAAAGCGAAAGCTATTAAGAAATTAAAATTGAATCAAAAACAAATCAAAGATATATTTACTGATTAAATATGTCATTTTTACATAGTCAGTCTTGTGAATGCATTAAGTCCGAATTGGATTTATTTGCATTACCATCAACTCAAACTAGCATTGAAAGTGGACTATGGATTCATTATAAGCCCATTTCATCACTTGCTGATGATGGGCCAATAGAATTTCAAGTACCTGGGGCAGGTGATGACTATGTGGATTTATCCCATACTTTACTCCATATAAAAGCTAAAGTTTTGAATCAAGATTATACAAAACTGACAGTACCGACAGTTGTGGCCCCAGTTAATAATTGGTTACATACACTTTTCAGTCAACTTGATGTATATTTAAATCAAAAACTTGTATCGCCACCGAATAATACATATGCATATCGAGCTTATATTGAAACTCTATTGAATTATGCACCTGCTGCAAAAGAATCTCATCTCACTTGTGGTCTATGGTATGAAGATACAGCTGGAAAAATGGATGCAACTGATGAACAAAATAAAGGATTTATTAAAAGACAAGAATTGGCTAGTGAAAGCAAAGAAATAGAAATGATAGGACATTTACATGGAGATTTATTCAACCAAGAAAAATTTTTGATTAATGGCGTTGACATGTGCGTAAAGTTAGTTCGTTCTAGAGAAAATTTCAATCTCATGGCTTCATCAACTGACCATAAATTTAAAGTGTCTATTACAGATGCAACTCTTATTATTCGAAGAGCACGAATCAACCCAACTGTGCTACTTGCACATCAAAAAGTTTTATCATCTACCACAGCAAAATATCCAATCACGCGAGCAGAAGTCAAAGTTTTAACTATACCATCAGGCATTCAGGGGAAAACCCTTGATAACATATTCCTTGGTCAAATACCCAAAAGGTGTATAGTCGGTTTTGTGAATAATGCATCCTTTAATGGTAGTCTCACAAAAAACCCATTCAATTTCGAAAATTATGATATTAATACATTTTGTTTATACATAGATGGACAACAGATACCTTCAAAAGCCTTACAGCCATCGTTTGACAGTAATATTTTTACTACGGTCTATCATACGTTATTCTCAGGAACAGGTATACATTTCCTAAATGAAGGCAATGGAGTATCAAGAGAGCAATATGCCAAAGGGTTTTGCTTGCTAGCCTTCGACTTAACACCCGATTTATCAGCAAATTCTTCAAGTCATTGGAATCTTATAAAACATGGTAGTGTAAGATTAGAAGTTCGTTTTGAATCAGCTCTTACACAAACAATTAACTGTATTGTTTATGCGGAATTCGATAATGTTATTGAAATTGATAAAAATCGTAATATTTCTGTAGATTACAGCAGTTAGAATATAATAATTAATGTTTGAATCGTTTGTATCCTTGTGTATTTTTTATGTTGATTAAATACTAGATTACCTTATAAATTTATATAATAAAAATATGTATATAAAATGATATTTTGTTTTATTATGGTGAAACATAATGGCACTTAAATGATAAGTTCAATTATTGATAGTTTAATGGAGTCAACATTTCCAGATTGTACTAATGACTACGTAAGTATGTAGGTACAAAGTTCGTTTTCAATCAGCTTTTATATTATAATAAAATTGATGAAAATATAATTTCATCAAATGTTCATAGATTTATATTTGAATCGCTTGTAATGATATTTTGTTTTATTGTAACCATATAAGTTTTAAATACATGAATAAGATACATTAAAGCCTTATTTATTGAGTGCTTATGTTATTATGATCCACATAACTATTCAATCCTCGCAACTGACAAGACCCTGTTCTCAACTAATATGAATACAATCGAGATACAGAATTATTTGAACAAAATCGATCCCAGTATTAAAAATAATGTTTATGCGGCAAACCGATTGCCGATATATGTTGTAACGCCCTGTTATATTGTCAGCAATTTAGATAGTGATAATAAGCCAGGCACTCACTGGGTTGCAATACACATTGATGAGCAGGGTATTGGACAATACTTCGATTCATATGGTCGTCCACCTCAGGGATTCCAGCTGATGTTTTTACAAAGGAATTGCAGAATGTATAACTACAATACTGCAAGAGTACAGAATGAATATACCGCAGTGTGTGGCGAGTACTGCATAATGTATCTATACTTTAAGTTTAATAAGAAGAGTTTGAATGATTTCATCAAATATTTTGAAAATGATACAATCTGCAATGATGTTTTATTATATACTTTATTTAAATCATGTTTTAAAAATAAATAATAAATACAGAAACTGTCTTTTTAATCGTAGTAACGAATGTGATAGAGGTAATTAGTAAATTACCTGTATCACGTTCATGGAAATTTAGACATTGAGTCGCTCACCAATCATTAGCTAAATGACCAGTGATTATTAATGATTATGGATCTGTTTAATTTAAAATGCTAACTTTGAAACTATAAGAGATATCGAAAAACGGATCAGCGCAATCGCTCGGAAATACATCAAAACCCCCAGTTTGACACCAAACTTCTTTTTTTTTTTTTTTAGTAGGCATCACGAGCAAGTGAGCCAGAATCGAGGAGCCAGAACCGGCGAATCCCTACTACTGTGAGCCAGAACCGGCGAATCCCTACTACTAATATATTCACACACTTTTAGACAAATTATCTTGCCACAAACTAGACACAGCCTGTACTATGGGTGCAAAATTATTTAATACGATATATTTACTTAAACATACATAAATACATCTATAACTCAGAAACAAACATCTATATTCATAATATAAGTATATGGACCTACCGGGATTCGAACCCGGGACCTCTAGCTCCGAAGGCAAGATCATTAACAACTGGACTATATGGTCGTATACTTAGTCTGGCCATAAATACTGTTACAATTAACAATAAACAAAATATTACATTTGAATTTGTAATCCGTTATTTTTATACGATTTTTCATTGTGTTTTCTCATTTTGGCGCCAATACTTTGTACAACATTTTGCGATATTGTGGGGTGATAAGTGGGATGATAAAAAGAACCGAATCAGTGCGATTGCATTACACAAAGTAGCTTGAGTTTACGGATGAGAAAATTTTTAACAACTGAGCAACATTTAATAAACAAAGTTTCCAATGTAGACCATATTGAATAAGCTTTTTATATTTTAAATTGTTTTATATTTATGCTTTAAACTAACACACTTTAAAAGTAATAAATGTTATTTTCAATAGGAAATTCTTTTTACCTATTATTGTGCGCAAAGTTCGATTTTGCGCATGGATTTGCGTTGGCAAAGTACCGATCTCCCACACGTGAACACGAGCGTGCGGGAATGTAGCTAGGCGTGCGGGAATGTTTGAAAATAATTATAGTGATCGAACTTTGCGCAACTTAATAGGAAAAATAGTATACGATACTCGTGCGCGCGTAGCTACTTTGCGCACTTGTATCGTAATGTACTATTTCTTTGTTTCAGTATCTATGGCAAGACTAAGTATATACATTACTAATTTGTCATCAATAATTTCAGCTGAAATATAAACGGCGCGTGTACAAGATGCTGAAACTGGACGAGAAGACGCTGAAGGCTCTCCACTCCCGGGCCAACCTGAGGCGGTTCCTGGAACACGTCCAGCACGGACAGATCGACAAGATCACCAAGTCCTGCGCCAAGGGACTTGACCCCAACTTCCACTGTCCTGAAACTGGAGGTAAGCTCATTAACTCTTGGATTTTTGGCGTAACTCATCTGATGTTAGGTGATCCGCACATTAAATTCTATTATTCAATGTATTATACTACATTGTTCTTGTTAGTAAAGCTGGCACCGTGTTTTTTTTTATTTAAGAGAAGCATACAGGCAAAAGACTCACGTGATGGTAAAGTGGTGTGGCAACCACTCACAGACATCGTCAACACCAGGAGCCAAAAGATGCGTTCAGTGCTACGAATAGTAGACACACGTCATTATGTAAGTTATGTAGAGCAGCGGCATGACTACAGTTCGCACTATAAGTTTCTTAAACTTACATCATAGAGTTACTAAAAAACACAGACAGACTCAATAAAGTGTAAGCGAACAATTATGAATGAATAGGTAAGGTACTACTTAGCAAGTATTATTACTTTATAAAAACTTTTTATTCTTAAGTGTTAGGGTTTTAATTAAGGCAACTATTATGAATGAATTGAAGAATCTTATTAACATTTAAAATACACTGGCCTGCAAAAGTAAGTATCACACTTTTCAAATTAAATTTTTTTCTTAACTATAGAAGGTAGAGATTTAAGATTAAAAACGTTTTGTTGCAAATTTTATAGGCTTTATTTCTTAGAAACTAAAATTATACATTAGTAACATTTTTAACTTAAAAAAGATAAAACAATGAAAATAGACATTTTTAGTTTAGTGTAAAAAAATTCAACTAAAATGTATTACATGTTATTTAATTTTTAATAACTGGTATTGCCTCCTCGAGCTCTGATTACAGCTTCGAGCCGGTTTGGCATACTGAACACTAGGTTTCGGAGCCGATGTTGGGGAATATTCTCCCATTCTTCTACCAGGGCCTGCTTTAGTGCCGAGGTGGTGGTCTGCGATTTCTGACTAGCCTCCCAAGCTCATCCCAGGCATGTTCAATCGGGTTGAGATCAGGACTTCTTGATGGCCAAGCCATCACGCTGATACCAACCTCCTGAATATACTCTTGTACGATATGAGCCGTGAGTGGCCGGGCATTATCATGCATCAGCATCGATCCATCACCCATATTTGCTAAATACGGCCCTGCATACTCATTGAGAATCTCTTGAGCATATCTTTGCCCAGTGAGGGTGCCATTTTCTATGGCTACTAGCTCTGTGCGACCTTCTGAAGATATGCCAGCCCATTCATGTACACTGCCTCCACCGTATTGGACTCTTTCTGAGATGCAGGCTTGAAGGTCGCCTGTAAACACTTCGCCTTCCATCAGAAGTATAAAGGGAGAATTGAGACTCATCTGCAAACAAAATTCTTGACCATTCTTCTTCATCCCACTGCATGTGTTCACGGGCGTATCCCAGTCTCGCTACTCGATGCTGTCTCTCGAGTTTTGGGCCACTCGCTGGTCTTCGGGGTTTCAAATTTGCTTCAGCAAGTCTTCTCCGGGTCTGAAGTAGCTGTTGCTGGACTTCAACTGCATTTTGGTGGCGATTTCTTAACACAGTGGAAATAATATAACGATCTTCTCGGGCACTGGTACACCTGGGTCTGCCATTACAAGGTCTCCTCAGATGGTGTCCAGTCTCTTCGTACCTTCGCTTTACCTTCTGGACCGTTCGTACCGTCACACCCACCATTCTTGCAGTGCGACGCATACTGATGCCTAGTTCCAGAAAAGCCATGATCCTAGCACATTCTTCAACTGAAAGAAACAGGGGCGGATCTACTTAAAGGCTTTTGGGGCTGCAGCCCAGGGCCCCGTGGATACAGAGGGCCCCCAACCGGGTCTCTGACCGGTGAACCGGTAACCGGTTTCCCAATATCGTCTATTGTTTGAAAACAATAGACGATATTGTCAATAATAAAAATTATGTAGAATTAAAAAAAATCCGATCATTAGGTTGGCAACACTGCGATCAATCAATCCGTGTGCGCATCTATCAAACGGTACCCGTTCCGTTTGATATGAATTTGAATTCTCCGTCGCTTGTTTTCGGTCGGTGTATTCCGTGTATTGTCTATTAATGGAGACTAGTGCAAGAAATATACGTTTTCTTCTCTGCTTCGACCCGTATGTGGGAACTGTTAAATCGTGAAACAAAACTAAAATTTACGTTAAAAAGTTTAAGCCAGACCAGATGGTCTTGTCACTATGATGCTGTCAGAGCTTTATAAAGTACTTATGAGTGCATTCTCAATAGTTTCGGTGAAAATAACGATAAAAATTAATAATTTATGAAAAGAAACTTGTTGATGTATTCCCAAACTGCCATACCATCTTAAAGAGTTTTTTAACGATGCCGATCACTAGATGTGAAGCGGAGCGCTCTTTCTCCAGGATGTCGTATATAGGAAACAAATACAGGTCAACAATGTCGAACTATCGACTAAATCATTTATCAGTTCTCTCCATAAATTGCGATTTAACAAAGGACTTACAGTGCGATGGCCAAATAAAAGAATTTGCAGCACAAAAATGCAGAAAGGTTGCTTTATAATTTATATAACATAACCATTCATAAACTGTCAATTTATTTTGCTATAAATAATGTTTTAATAAATAAATAAAATATTTTGTTTTCCTATTTTTTTCCTGTACTTAACATATTATATAATATATACCTACATTACTACAGAAAACAGTTTTTTGACAAATGGCAATTGGCTGAGTATTTAGGTAGGGCCCCTAAGCAGTATTAGCCCAGGGCCCCACAAAATCAAGATCCGCCCCTGTGAAAGAGGCATGATAAATAAATGTTATGTGCTTTTTAGCATAAATTTTAAAAACAAGACCCATCGATCTTGAAAAAAATTTAAAACAGAAAGAAAAATGTGAATGGTAAAATTGTAATTCGGAAACGTCCACTTTGAAAAAGGAGTTGTTTTGTTTTTGAAGTTTTTTTCAGCCAATTCTTAAAAGAAGGTTACCGACTATAAAGTTTTTATGTACAAAATTAAATTCTCTTTGGAGTCCTTTTTATTTCGAAAGTATATCTTGTGAACTTAAAACGTTATCCCAATTTTAAAAGTGTGATACTTACTTTTGAAGGCCAGTGTAGATTGTATGTAAAACAATTAAATAGGAGATTTCATTTTTGACACATTTACTAAATATCTTGGGAGCTTGAGACTGGACGCGTAACGAAGGCCGTGGTCGCCCTATACCCTTCGCCACTTACTACGTATAATAACAACATGGCGTTGTCAGCATACGTTATAACGCGAAACCTCGACGTGAAAGATGATCTCAAAAATTGTCCAAAATCATCATGTGAACAAACATTTTAGTAGAATTTTTTTCGAAAAATTAGTAAAATTGTATGTAAACATAATAAAATATATCATTTTAAAAATGACTCATTGGACATGTACTTTGTACATGCTGCAATGATTTTGTGTAAATATTTTGGTTGGGTATATGTTTCCCTTATTCATTCACTTGTCAATTTTATTTTTATAGAGCTAGAAGCACTACTCCCACCTAGAGCCGCGAACGGATGCTCCGTCTATATTATAACTAACTCACTTTGACACCGCGTAAATAGTATTATATTACTCAAGTGTACTTGTGCAATATTTCCCATAATTAAGCGCCTTATCTACGAAAGGGACCGAAAAACAATGTAGTCTAATTAACGGGGGCCTTATAAGGTAATAAACAGAAAGGTTGTATGCAATCACACAATGGTGTGGTCCTTCACCAATTCACGTGCAAATACAAGACACTTGTCAACCACTTATCGTTTATATTTACTGTAACTTTATTAATATTATGTCATAATAAAATATTATTTAAAAAAATTATATTATAAACGACGGTTACGTCTACGTTGGACAAATAATCCAGTTAGGCAGGTTCAATTTCGCGGGCAAGGTCACTCGCCGAATCTAACTCGGATGAGCAGCTCGGGAAGCTCCGTAAAATCTTCTCGTCCCAAATACCAGTGTCTGAAGACGAAGGTTTTTAACTTGTTTGTGTTGCCAGTGATGACATTCGGAACGCAAACGTGATCGCTTACTATGGGCCTAATGCGGAGGCTAAGGTTGATCAGAACGCCATGGAGATCGATTACCTCCGAGTCCGAATCAGAAATGAGGAGACCCGTAGGAGAACTAAAGTCACTGACATATCCCGGATGATTGCTAAAATGAAGTGACAGTGGCACATAGCTCGAAGTATATTTGTTCTATTACCAGATACATTTGTCTTTTGGGACAGTCAAGTCCTCGAATGGCGGTCATATACCGCCCCCACAAGATGGAGTGTTGACCTGGGCAAGACTAATTTCTTTTACTTCATGCCGAGCATGACGCTTGGACTCTTCGTCGTATTTATTGTTCAATATTAATTATTATTTCTATTAAGACCAATATTTTATACAGTTTCTCAAATAACAGTAGTAGAAACATACCTTGAACAAGGCTAGTATTAAAACCGTATTAACAGATTTACTATTTCCATAATGGTATGCTTTGTAGTTTGTGTTCACGTGATTTGCACGGTGACGTTTGGGTTTAAATAGATTAACATCATGATCTTGACGAAGGTTCGTTTAATAACTATGTAACTGTTATTACTACGTCGTATGTTCCCAGACTATGGACATCAATTGCAGATAAATACTGCAGTGGCTCTTTATATGACAAAAAGTGACGTGCAAATGGTTAGTCTGATTGAACTAAAATTCTGAGCGGAATAATTCGTCACTTTAAGATACTAAACCGAAACAGAATAATGCTAAATTGACTGTTAAATGGACCAATAGTGAATTAATGAGTGATAATAATATAAACATAAACAATGTTTGTAGCCAAGCCAGTGATCTTGTGAAATGTGACCTATGCTCTCCTACACGTTATTTTAGAGGTGCAAGAGGCTTAAAAATTCACATCGGTAAAAAGCACAGCTCCGCGTTAGTTTCGGATATACATCATAGCACCTTGCCCTCGACAAATAACGCATATCATGTTACAACAAATTTTTCGGAATTATTAGGAAAATTAAAGAATTCGGTTCCAGTAGTAAAGCGAATTCCAAAAGGGGCTCGCATTACTGTTGCAACTGCACTCTCCAAAGTCATTCGATCTACAGTCAACCAAAATTCAAAAGATAGTTGGGAGCATTTGTTCATGTTCGCATATTCAACTTTACATGCAAAAAAAGATGACCACAGTTCACTCACACAGAAAATAAAATCAAATTGTTCTGACCCAAATATCTTTGGCAATATTTTAAATAGTAACCAAAATTCCAAATTCAACATTTTTCGAAAAGTAGAACAGAAAGTTAATGACGGTGACGTGAAAGGTGCTGCATCTATACTTTTTTCAAATGATATCCTGGCACCCGACTCAAATGAAACACTTTTGGCTTTACAAAGTAAACACCCATCACCAGATGCTAATTGTGTTATTCCGGAACCATCTTTTTCCGATAATCATCTACGGGCTAATGATGGTGATGTACTAAAAGCAATAATGTCCTTTAAGACTGGTTCTGCCGGCGGCCCCGATGGACTGACACCCCAGCATCTGAAAGATCTGGTATGTCCTTCCACAGGGGATGCGGGTAGAGCGTTGCTTGAGGACATTGTTCTCTTAGTAAATCTCATGCTTTCTGGAAAAGTTAATACCGAAATTACCGAAATTTTATATGGTGCGAATATATGTGCTCTTAAGAAAAAAGATGGTGGTATTCGTCCTATAGCCGTGGGCTGCACATTTCGACGCCTTGTTTCTAAAATTTGTTGTAAACATATTTCTCCTTTCCTATCAACTAAATTCATTCCAACTCAGTTGGGTTTCGGCTGCAAAAGTGGTTGCGAAGCTGCAGTCCACGCTGCGCGAACTTTTTTGGAGAGGAACTCTGGTGATGTCTTTTTAAAATTAGATGTGAAAAATGCTTTTAACTCTGTTGATAGGGGAGCTCTGCTGAGAGAAGTTAAAAATTCAATTCCTTCAATATATCATTATATTTGGCAATGTTATAGTAAACCATCCAAATTATTATTCAAAAATCATAATATTTGGTCTTCTGTTGGCTGTCAGCAAGGCGACCCTCTTGGTCCAGCAATATTTAGCCTTGCCATTCATTCCGCCATAACAAAACTAAAATCAAAATTTAATGTTTGGTACTTGGATGATGGTACTTTGGGTGGTGAAGTGGACTCTGTTTTAGATGATTTGAAAGTTGTAATAGAAAGTTTTAGCTCAATCGGCCTTGAGTTAAATTTTTCAAAATGCGAGCTTTTTATCGGCGAAAATTTCCAAATTTCAGACCGGGTTGATATTACCAATAAATTTAATGTTCTGGCCCTCAATATTAAAGTTTTGGATAAGAATTCACTTGACCTTCTTGGAGCTCCATTATTTCCTGTTTCAATTCCAACGATCTTAAACGATCACATTAAAAAATTTAATAATGTTTCGGACAGATTATTAAAAATTAATTCTCATATGGCCTTAACTATTATTCGGTCTTGTTTATTTGTTCCAAAATTTACGTACCTCTTAAGGTCTAGCCCGTTATGGAAATTTCCGAATTTGCTTGATGTGATTGATATTTCACTTAAAAATATTTTAGAAACTGTTTTGAATTGCGCGTTTACAGATCGTGCATGGTCTCAAGCCTCTTTACCGATACGGTTTGGTGGTTTGGGTACTCGCAAAGTTTCGGGCGTTGCCTTACCAGCATTTCTATCTTCAGTTCATAGTGCGCAGCCTTTGGTTACTAGAATTGTAAATCATGTATCAGGTAACTCAGAGATTGTGTATTTGAACGAAGCTAACAATGCTTGGCTAAATATTGCAAACATTCAAAATTTTCCAGACGATTTAAAGTGTCAAAAAGCATGGGACGCACTTCTTTGTAAGTCAGCCTTTGATGATCTATTGATCTCATCTACTGACATAACAGAGCGTGCTCGTCTTTTGGCCGTGACACAAAATGAGTCGGGCTTTTGGTTACAAGCCTTGCCTTCTGCGCCGATTGGAACGCTACTTGACAATATGACATTGTCAATATGCGTATCACTCCGGCTAGGTATAAAACTGAATGAACCACATCAATGTAGATGTGGCGTTCAGGTAGATGCTCTTGGACGCCACGGGTTATCCTGCCTAAAATCGGCAGGTCGTATCAGTCGTCACGCCAGCATTAATGAAGTCATCCGCAGGGCATTTGCCGCTCTTAATATACCAGCTGTTTTAGAGCCAAATGGTATTACCCGCCGCGATGGCAAGCGTCCTGATGGAATGACGCTGGTGGCTTGGGCACGGGGAAGGGCGCTGGTGTGGGACGCTACTTGCGTCGACACTCTGGCTCCTTCTCATGTCCATGTTACGTCAGTTGGTGCTGGGGCTGCTGCTTCGACTGCCGAAGACAGCAAGCGTCGCAAATATGTTGGTCTCAGTGAGTCATACATCTTTGTGCCGTTTGGTGTCGAGACACTTGGCCCGTGGGGCCCAGAGGCGCGGAGAATGTTCAAAATACTATCTTCGCGCCTCAATAAGGCTACTGGAAACCCAAGCGCTGGCAGCTATTTCGGTCAACGGATCAGCCTTGCTATCCAACGGGGTAATGCTGCCAGTATTCTTGGTACGCTTCCACGTAATGATAGTTTTAATTTTATGTAGTCGTAGTATTGTGAATAATGCTTGTATAACTAGTTGACGATAGAAATAGGCGCCGCTGTGTTACTTGGTTACATATTATATACGGTTACATAGAAATATTAGAGAGTACACGAATGTTGCGACCGCTAGATTAGTGTACTTCGGTTATTTTCACAGCATCATAATGTACGGTATTTTAGTGTGGGGTTATGCTGCTGACATTGATATAGTGTTTGCTCTGCAAAAGAGAGCTGTTCGTGCTATATCAGCTTGCTTATAGACAGTATCTCAAAGAAAAATTTAAAGAAATAAATATTATGACTGTTCATTGCCAGTACATTTATGAAAATTTAGTATACTTTCAGAAAAATCGTCACCTTTTTGCTGTTAATAGTGATTTTCATTATTATAACTCTAGAAATAAGGGATTGCTTGTAACTTATTCTTGTAGGCTTCATAAGATACATAATAGATTTAAGGGTGAATGTATACACTTTTATAATAAAGTCCCAGCCACTGTTCAGGCATTATCTATAAATAAATTTAAATGTTTTATTAAAAAAATGCTCTGTCTTAAATCCTACTACTCCACAGCTGAATACCTAAGTGATACGACAGCCTGAGACTAGATTATGATTATTTTATAGCAATAGCAATGATTTTTTATTATCGTATATTTGATTAAAAAGCCGCTTCTTCTCTCTCAGAGCGCGATTTGTTTCCGAAGCGGTAGTAGTGTTTAGTATATTAGAAATGACATCAAAAAGAATTCTCCAAGGAATCAATTTTGTGAAAATAATGCTTTTTATGTCTTTTATACAAAATTATTATTATTCCTTATCGGATTAGTAGTTTTCGCAGTATAACCAAAAAAAACCGGCTCTACATTTATTAGTATAGATAGGGAGCTTAAGATATTTAGTTCGGATATGTTATGTGTGGGTTTCTATCTTGCAAAAAGAACTCGTTCCGTTACAAACTTAAATGATAAATAGCGCGAATAGCCCTTTGGTATAGCACGAAACAAAACGTATCAATATCGGCTGCATTTCCCTACGAAGGTAACCCAAGCGCGATGTGTCTATGTCACTTAATAATTGCCTTATCATTTAAACCGCGCATAATGCAGAACTAAGTCTATTAGCGAATACTTGGGGGGTTAATACTTACTGTGGGGGTTCCATTGTGATTAAGAATCAACAGTAATGCATTATATTATAGTGGGTTTCACTGATTTTAACTCCTCATCGATTACACTACAACAGCGATTGTATTACATTATTAACATCGTCAGACAATATAGTAGGTTTCTTTCAATATGATTTATATGGCATCCGCAAAACAAAAAATATTGTTTAAAACCATAATACTCGTATCAATCAATGAAAATCCTCTTTATAAAATATTATAATAAGATGTTGTTAATATTATTGATAGGTACCGTTCAACAACAATTTTTTTTTATCGTTTAACAAAAAAAATGTGCGGTCAGAAGACTCCGTCAGTTCCCTAGACTTTTTTCTGTAATCTACATCTTATGCTTACGCAAGCGAAGCCGCTAGAAATAATATTGACACACTTTTTACAAAAATTATCTTGCCCCAAATTAAGCATATAATATGACCTGTGTTATGGGTTGCAAGACAACGATATATTTAATACAATATACTTAAACATACATAAATACATTTAAACATCCATGACTCGGACACAAACATCCATATTCATCATATAAATGCTTGCACCTACCGGGATTCGAACCTGGGACCTCTAGCTTAGTAGGTAGTAAAAGCTAGTATGTAAATAAGCACGACCATCGCTTGACACATCGCATATATTTCTTTTACGTGACGATTTCTGTCAGTTCTTTTGTAAGTTGCTTAAAAGACCCCTTAGACGTAATAAAGAAAATGAATAATAATTTTGAGATACTTTTATACGAATTAGCTTACACCAAACTAGGCATAGCCTGTACTATGGATGGAAGACATAACGTATCTACGATTTACATACTTAAACATACATAAAAAACATCCATAACTTGTAAACAAATATTCATCATATTTCTACCTATCGGGATTCGAACCCGGGACCTCTAGCTCAGTAACCACTGGCTAAATATTTTTTATGTTTTTTTTTTTCAGAAACCCCGCTATCGATAGCAGCTGGTTTAAAAAGTCCCGGAAAAGCCCTTATTTCTCTCGTAAATGGTGGAGCACTTTTAGACTACAGAAATAAAGATGGCAGTACATCGATGCATAGAGCCGTTGAGAAAAATTCGCTTGAAGCAGTGAAGACCCTTCTAGAATTAGGCGCTTCACCGAACTATAAAGATGGCAAGGGACTCACGCCTTTATATTTATCAGTTACAAATAAAACCGATCCATTATTGTGTGAAACGCTACTGCATGACCATGCTACTATTGGCGCGACTGATCTGCAAGGATGGCAAGAAGTACATCAAGTAAGTGTACCTACATGACTTCTAAATCACACAAGTTTTCATAATTTCTGAAATTTAGTGAATCTTCTTGATGAACATATATAACTATAGGTACTTACGAAGTCTATCACTTTATTATTGTTATGGTACCTTTAAGAAAAAAGTTATGTTTAAAAATACTATTAATATTATTATACTAGCTGACCCGACAAACGTTGTTTTGCCATATAAAGTATAATTCACGCGATAGTTTTATAAATAATAGCCTATGTGTTATTCTGGTGTGTAAGCTATATTATTGTAAAGTTTCATAAAAATCCATTCAGTAGTTTTTGCGTTAAAGACGTACAAACATACATCCAGACATACAAACTTTCACATTTATAATATTAATAGAATTACTATGACTATTCTATTAAGATAAAATGCAATTCTTCCAGGCGTGTCGTAACGGTCTCGTCCAACACCTGGACCATCTTCTCTTCTACGGAGCTGACATGAACAGTCGAAACGCTTCTGGCAACACGCCCCTGCACGTGTGCGCTGTCAACGCTCAGGACTCATGCGCGAGGCAGCTCCTCTTCAGAGGCTGTGATAAAGAATCCTTGAATTTCGCGAACCAATCGCCTTATCAGGTAACTTATATTCTAATTATTATTATTCTAAACTATAAATTATTCTTAGATAATTTATACGTATAGATAGACAGAGCCTTTTGCTCAGATTTATTACTTTAGTGTGCGTAACAAGCTACGTCTTACACTCGCGATTTGTATGTCATTTTGTACTAGTGTGCGTGCATTGTTAAAAAAAAAAAGTGTACTGTTAACCTCAATTTATTTTTCGACGCTGTCACAGTATATTTACGGCCGTTTCCAATTTTCTATCTCTTACTTGAGACAAAAATCGTAACTATCGTTGACTTTTCTGTCCCAATAGACTTATCGACGGTACCTCACCTTATCCGTACACGCTGTCGGGTATATTGGGACAGCTTAAGATTATTAACAGCTATTACTGACTGAAAATGATTGTATATTGACCCGGTTGGTACCTTCTGACCCTTTCCTCAATAGACTGACATTCAAACCGATAGTATTAGATAATGGGTACTTAGTTACTTCACTAACTTGTACTTTATACTAAACATTATATTTTCCAGGTTGCAGTAATAGCAGGAAACTTAGAATTAGCAGAAGTAATAAAAAATTACAAATCTGACGAAATTGGTGAGTTAAACATTTTTCACTTGCACGGCTGTAACAGACGCTTTTTTAATTATAGACTTTAATATACTATGAGTAAAACTATTTAAATGTATTTATAATTGTGCTTTATAAAGTGTTATTGGATTTAGATATTAATTACTAGGTGTTTAAATCTAATTAATATAAATTAGTGTATAATTTCTTGCATGATATCATCATCTATAACTTTTTCTATTTCTATTCCATTGCTTATCATTATGGTGATGGTTGTAATGTATTATAATGTATATTAATCAGGTAAAGAGATACGCTTTTATAGGACCACGTTTATTTATGTTTAGTTTATGTACGGTACATATCTATTTAATTGAGTTTTGTAATGTGCCGGATTTACATCCGTGTCTGTATAAGTAACTATTGGAGCATCTTGAACGGATACTACGGAAGTAGAAATAAATATAAATATATTTTCATTCTTTAAATCAGATTTTTGCCTCAATTCCATAAAACGAAATACTATTTATATTTTAATAATTTTTATAGTTCTCCTAATACAATAAATTACATTGATGTATAAATTAAAGTAATAAATGCTTGAATTATTATTAGTTAAGTTATGGTAAATTGTAAGGTAAGATGGCAACCGACTGAGTAAAATAGCCGTTTTCGCGGATTTTAAAGTCCGTATTCCAGAAGGTGTTTCAGTACGTAATGCGTGATCAAGTGTATTTTGTTTTAAAATATGAGTGTATTTTCTCCGATTATGCAATTCGTATTTTGTAAACTTAATCATGCGTTACGTGTTTTGTCTGATAATACACCCATCCGATCACGCATTAAAATACACTTGATTACGCATTACGTGTTTTGTCTTAAAATACACTTGATTACGCATTACGCGTTTTGCCTTAAAATACACTTGATTACGCATTACGTATTTTGTATTAAAATACACTTAATTACTAGTTTTGTATGAAAATACTTAACTTAATTAGGCATTTCGTATAGTCATCATATAAATATTTGCACCTACCGGACTTGGAACCCGGAACCCCAGCCTATTATCGAGTTATCGAACGTATAGATACACCTTCTGGAATACAGACCTTAGACTGATAATCTATATCGAACCTTAAATTTCGAATATTATTAACAATCCAGCACATCACTATTCAGTTTATATCAGTTTATTTATGTTACAGCACGTTTATTTTAAAATCGAAATGTATTTTTCATTTGACGCACATTATTATTTTGTTCGGTTGTCAACGAAATAATTTCAGTTCCGTTTCGTGGTCCACCTCGCTATAATCCAAAGAGACGGTCTGCGGCCTGGGGAGGATGGTGGAGTGCGGGAGACAGGTCGTCGCTAGCTTCGTCTACCAGGATCCCAGCAAGTTTGGACGCTATACTGCGACGCCCGCACGGTTCGACCAATTCGCCTTGCAGTCTCGAAAGGCCGTTTTCTTCGGCGTCCTCGAGCATTAGTGACGCCAGTCATCCGAGCCACGAAGACGACGCCAGCATCATCACAGGTAATGTTGGCGGTCATCGCTGCGGCAACCATCACCATGCATTCAACATCACGTCATCGCATGTTCTGTGTTAGATGTTATCACCGTTCGCTTATCTGCGCTTCATTCCTTCTAGGGATGGCCCTTCCTTTAGTTGGCGTTTGAATAATCAAATTTTAATAAATTGTATAAACAATATATAACGAATATGATTTAAATTTTATTAAAGCGATTTATGCCATTTCCAAAATGGACCAAACAATTTATGCGACACTTTTTAAATACACTATTTTTGTTAATTTAAAACACACATACGAGTATACAATATTAAATTTCCATAATTCAGTTAATTATGTGTGGTTATCAATCACTCCTTCGAGTAAACAACACAGAAATCAAAGGTTACGTCTGAGATGATACAGTCAACAATTAATTCTAAATACAATGATTTGGCTACTTTCCAGCGATATGGAAGGAACTGTTTGTGAATTTATCGGTCAGGGCGGGTGATGTTGACAGATAAAAGCTTGGGAGACACTAGTGACATAGTGTCAGAGTCGAGCGGAGTGGGCACGAGCAACTCCGACACGACCACGTGCTCGCTGCAACCGCCCGGCGCTACGCTGGTGTGCCTGTACCCTTACGAGTCCACAGCGCCGGGCCACGTAACCTTACAACAGGGTGAAATTATAGAAGGTGAATATTATGCAGTTCATTACGATGTATTTTGCGCATGAGAAGCAAATAAAAATTTAGGTACAATACGAATTTTTTATCTTTGCTAAAAAATCGGGAGAAATAAGTAAAAGCGAAGTCCTTTATTTAACCATAACATATCAACGGCCGTTTACAATAACCTATTTTTCCTTAGTTTTACTTACGGATACATTGCTGTCACCGATTAATGACAAGATCTTAACTATCCATAGTTATGTCCAATATAGTTATACTGCCGTTTTCAATAACCTATCTTTCCTTAGTTTAACTTACGGATACATTGCTGTCACCGATTAATGACAAGATCTTATCCATCCATAGTTATGTTCACTATAGTTATAGTCCAATGCTATCTGTCGATAGGTTATTGAAAACGGCCGTATAACTAGGAAGCTAAGACAGCGGTAACGCAGACATATCTATAGTTTTTCAGCGATTTTAAATTAAAAGAGGTGGAAGTATTAAAAATTTTATGCAAGCGTGTTATATTATTTATTTTTTTTAATCATGGGCCTTAGCATTACTAGTCGACCTCTATCAAAGGTCTAGTGAAAAAAGCGGTATATAAACGCTGCACTGTTAAATATATAGACATACATAATAATAGATAAGATTTGATATACTGAAATTGGCTATTGATGTAATTTTATCACATGTCTCTAGTAAATTCAATAAAAAAAAACCAATCTATTTATTTAAAACAAAATATTTTAATATTGATACGGTCACTATATGCTGTTGTTAGGTTTGCTAAATACGCAATAAATTAAGACAGAAGGACTTTTAAATACAGACTGTATAAATTTAATTAGTATTACCACGGACTAGTGAAAAAATAAGGACTCCGTGTCACCTTACATAACAGTGTAGCACCAAAACAAGCCGATTAACGTGTAAATACATAGCCCCACGCACACACTTACACTACTACAGGCCGATAAGCGGCCATTATGAGAATTGTCATCGTCTGTGACAGATCAGATTGCGTCTCAATAAAATATTATAAAAATGCTGTCGTGCGTTGTGAAAACCTGTAAAAACGATACTTTATAAGTATTTGTGGCCATATATGATTATTTAAGGGAGAAAAAATTGTGTAACTGGTATCCCCCGTAACCGCACACACACTAGCATAACGTGCTTCACTTGCTAATATCACGGCGCGCAGTCCTTCTTTTTTTACTCGTCCGTGAGCAGATATTACATGGATCCCACAGTTTTTGGATGGCATTATAATTACTTCGGTCTTTAAAATATATAGACGGGCACAAGCTTATTTTGTTTTTTGTATTAAATCCGCTGTGTTATTAATTACCAAAACATTAATCTGTCATAAAGTTTATTAAACCTCATTGAAAACCATTTGAACACGTAACAAAATAACTTAATTACTTATTACATAACACCGTAACTTTATATCAATTTACGTCACTGTGTCATGTGTGCCTTTATTAATAAAAACATTTCATATATTTTTTTATGTTTAAGGTAATAATAATTATACTGCGAATGTAAGAAACAAAAATACTATGCTCTTGATTTATATCATTTGGAATACAGTCCAAAATTTTACCGTGTAATAATAATGATTCCTTCGATCCACTTAAATACTCACGCCGACTTACAAAGTCAGAAGAAAAATAGTCGTAACTTATTAAAATAGTGACCTGGCGGGAATTACTTTTAGCATTAATTTTCAAATTTAATAATATATAATAAATAATAATTAAATTTATAATTAAAATTAGGTAATTTATTCGACTTGAAGACCTTTAAGCGATAAACATAAATTCTCTGAAAACTAACTTCGAAGGCTGACAATGCATCTGTTACCACTTAACTAATAACTTTATAATAATTAAATAGGAGTAGGAGAACCAAAGTCACCGACATACCCCAGTGATTGCGAAACTGAAGTGGCAGTGGGCAGGCCACATAGCTCGACGGACAAATGGCCGGTCAGGCAGTACAGTCCTCGAATGGTACCACGTACCGGAAGACGCAGTGTTGGTAGACTATCTGGTCAAGATCGCCAGAATACGTTGGATGAAGCTAGCGCAGGACCGATCGTCACGGCGATCTTTGGGGGAGGCCTTTGCCCAGCAATAGACGTATTCTGGTTGAAATGATGTTATTAAATGGAAACATTATAGACTTATATAATTCTTGTGAGACTTGCTATTAATATTGTTGTACTTGTGTGGCTTACAGTAACGGGCGCGACGGACGACGGTCTTCTAGAAGGAACTGTGCGAGGTTCTGGGGCAAGCGGACTATTCCCCGCGCGATGCGTTCAGGAAGTACGGCTGAGGCAAAACACGCACTTGCATCAGGTATAATATACTCACAAAACACTTGAAATATTGTCTGTGCAAATAAACTATTGTCTGTTGAAATAGATAAAGCTGACAAAGTTTAGAGTGAAAACTACTAAAGTTAAAAGAATTGGACGCAGATGACTGCTATCAAAAATGCATGCAAGCGAGGCTTCCAAATACAGTTAGTCCCCCACTCATCCATGCCCCTGATTTGATCCAAACAAAACAATAACTTTGCAACCTCTTGTAGAATCTACCACCAGAAATAAAATATGGCCTGAGAAGTACGAGGACATAAGAAACAAAGTGTAACAATTTGTTTTCTTTTTATTATAAGACCGATTTTAAATGTTATAATATAAATTTTAAGTACCTACCAAATAAAACATGTTTGTTGAAAATCAAACTTTGCAGCCTCTTAAAGAATATTAGAATCTACCACCAGAAATGAAACATGGCCTGAGAAATATGGGGCACCAAGAAAATCAGTGGAACATTTTGTTTTCTTTTGAATAACAAATTAGATCATTTTTTCTTCCTCTACAGTCTAGATTATCACTTGTGTTTCTACATATCTGCAGTTGTGACAGAAAGTGGATGAAGTGATTAAATTTGATAGTTTTAAATTAATAATTTCAGGTGCTATCAACGGGAACATTACATCAATCGCGTGTCAGCGGCAGGCGTGAGGCGGGGCTTAGCAAAACATACAGTGCCACCGCTCCCAGAGTTAAAAAGGGGTTCGTAATGACATAAATTTTATCATAAAATCAATTTTTATTCAAAATTGGATATTAAATCACCTATTGAAAGTCGAAAACTACTACCGATTCTGAAATAAATGCCTCAAACCTGAGAACGACGGGCGCAAGAAACTCAGCGCGCTTCGTCTTTGTGTTTTGTTTAATAAAATTTCGAAACAATCAAATTAATAATTTAAATAGCTTTACTCCATTCCCAATCTGTAGTATCATTAACAAAGTCATTTATGGTATTTATTATAACTTAACTACATAAACGAACAATTCTTTTGAATATCGTAATACATTTGTTTTGAACATTTTCTGGGATACGCTCAAATATGAAATAAGGGATACAATAATATTTTAGCAATAAGGCCCCCGAATCATTCTAAAACAAAATGTTCTCGTGTTCACGCCCGAGCTTCTTATTAGCGTATACAATAGACTTTGATAATTACAGCCACGAAATAAGGTGTTAATTTGAATGAATGTAATAATGTTATCTGTATAAGTTAATTTATAGGTATTAGGAGTCTTTTTATATGCCAGGTGACTCGTATTCTCTTTTCTCCTTCTCTTTCATAAAAAAAGCATTGCTGACTGTAATATCATAACCGACCTAATAAGAATGTTATTGTTGTATTTTTTCTCATAATGTTTATATGTAATCGTCAACGATATCGCCAATAAAAGTATACTAATTTGTATATAAACAAACAATTGTTCTATAAACATGAGGTTACTGTGTCAATGTAATACCACAGTTTGTTCAAATGTGCGTCTCAAAGCGAATGCTTAAACAATTATTATCACATACAACAATAATAATTCAACCGACATGTACCATAAAATTTGTTCACAATACTGCGGAAAGGTATGTTTCTTTATACGTACGTTTGAAAGTTGTTTTTTAACAACTTTTTTTTTCACTGTGTTGTTTCGCATAAAGAATGAACTGTTGGTTATTTTTTTCGACGAAAGTGCATCAAATATTCTTAAGTATTTCTGAGGCTGTTGACAATAACTATCTGCAATAACTGTCCTATGGCAATCTATTCGTATTTATTCTATTTTAACCAAGTATTATTTATTGAATTAGGCATAATTTGGAGTAAATCCGTAATTATCCAAATGTGAGTTTTTCTTGAGTGTTAATGATGAATAAAACTTCAGCCTTGATTCAGAATTCGGCGGGTCAGTATCTCCTGAAGATGCCATGTGTAGAGGTGAAACATATGTTCTATTGGTGGATTAACATTAGAATAAACTCATTACATTTGTATATTTTAACTAGATAAATATATAATTTATAAAACTATATAAATGTGCCGCTAAAATATTTTTTCTACTTAATGAAAGGTACTTATATTACAGCTATGGCAATATGGAGACACGCACCGTCGTTTTGCACCGAGCTCGCAGGGGCTTCGGGTTCATACTGCGGGGGGCGAAGGCCTACACACCACTTATGGAGCTCCGGCCCTCAGAACGGTGCCCTGCCCTGCAATATCTGGATAGTGTAGACGCAGGTGGAGTCGCCGATAGGGCTGGCTTGAGGAAGGGTGACTTTTTGGTCGCGGTACGTTCAATAAATATTTTTACAGTTGTTTTTATATTTATATACTTTATAGTATGATTATTTAAATTTTTATTACATACGGCATTTAAAACAGTATGAATAGGTACCGATTACAAAGTACAAGTTCTCTTACTTGGTGTTAAGAAAAAATCAAAAAATTGAAGTAGGTAAATAATAAACATATTAAAATTTTAAACAGAATTTTAATCACCCTTACGAGGGCGCTGCTCGTCAGTGCCTACGCTAGCGCACGCCTTCTAGATTATATACAGGCTGTTCCCAAATGATCACATTGACATCACATGAACATTTATATTATATATGTTGTTTTACTACAGTGAAATAGCTATAGCCTGTATGTTGATTGTATGCATATGATTGTATAGATTTGGAATTTTTATAATAATGATTATTTTCTAAATATTCTGATAACCTATATTAACATGTTGTTCAGATAAACGGTGAGGACGTGTCCGGAGCATCTCACGAGCACGTGGTCGAGCTGATCCGCAACTCTGGCGCACTGGTCTCCATGACTGTGGTCTCTCTAGGTCAGTACCTTCAACAATCTCCAGTCTCCTCTTCTATCTTATTTTATTTTGATTTTTTTTTTTACAACTTTAGAAAACTTACAGCTAGATACATATTAAAAATTAATCTATTATACAGCAGATAGCTATTTACAAGTTTTCACAAATAATAACAATTTATTGTGTATACTCGTTTACCTACATTAAATATAATATTATATAACCTACCTTGCTTTATATAAAAAAAAGTTTTTATTTACTTGACTTCTAAATTGAAATGGTGTCTTGAATAAGTCAAGATCGTATTCACTATTAACTTCATTTTAAAGTTTGCATGCTCTTATAAGAAAACTGTTCTGTCTATAATTTCATTTTGCTGATTGTATTTCAAGTAGGTTGCCCCGCCTTTGGGAGCTGACAGTGGTTCGTAAGCCAATCTGCTCTAGCAGTTCTGCACAGTTAACTCTACCGTTTGCTATATTTAGTATATAAGTAATGTCTGCAACACGTCGTCTTTCTTGGAGAGGCAAAAAATGAAATTTTTGCCAGCGTGACATGTAATTATGGTAATAGTTTTTTGTACGGAATTGTAAGTAACGTATGAATCTTTTCTGTATTGATTCAATGCGGTTAATGTACACATTATAAACTGGATTCCATACTTGAGATGCGTATTCTAGATGGCTACTATTCTTAATAAACTAATTGTATTTAAATGAGAGGTGTCAACATTATTAGAAGCGTAGGTTTTTGGATCAGTAGAAAATTTAAATGATAAAAATGATTTTAAAAATCAAATGCATTACTACTTATTTTTATCGTCATCACCAATGGTTGGTAAAGAATAATTATATTTCAAATATGTTTAATTAATTTGTTCCTAATATCCAGGTAACGTCTCGGATAATACTTGTGCAGTCTCCACGAGTAAATCTCACAAGCACCTCTCCGGCGGAGGTCGACCCTACGCCGCCACATTGCCAAGAAAGGGTGCTGGAGGTCAGACTCTCTTTAACCTTACTTATTTATGCCTTCATATTCATGGGCCGATAATGCATTATTTATTTCGTACCAATTTGCGGGCAAAAACTGGTATGAAAATCCATTTCTAACGAGTTCTTCATAAGTTTTTTTTTGTCAATCAGTCATTTGCAATTTCTATACTACACAAATAAAATTTGAAAAACAAAATTTTATAAACGATGCGGGATTCGAACCCGAGACCTCCGGCGTTCCGTGCCGGTGCTCTTACCAACTGAGCTAACCGTTCGAGTACCGCCTAGTTATAAAATTCTGTTTGCTTTGTTCAACTCTCATGTTTTATTTCTATACGATGTTTATTGCGGGGTCAAAATATTTTTAGATTTCTACTTCTTCATTAAACACGTAGGTACAGTGTAAAATACTAAGTAATAATAATAATAATTAATCTCTATTTATGCATTAATACTTTTTCTCTTAGACAAATAGTGTTATTACAAAGATACCAATCTTATACTTAGAAAACTAAGCAAAAATATAGTATATATATATTACTCGAGTGTATTGAAGTGAAATGAAATTGATTACTTTCGTCGAATACAGTATACATTAAAGATCTCAAATTTATTGTAGTATTCGGCTAATTTAAATTAGCATGCAAAAAGTTTACTTAAAATTTTAAAAAATCCTATTGATACCTTCAACTTCGTCGTTAAACCTTACTTATAACTATAAAATGTTTATTACTTTATTTTTATATCCTTTTGAAAATATTAAAGTATAGTAAGGCCAACGAGAGGAGATAAAGAATGTAAACAATGTTCAGGGGTTCAAAACATTTTAATCGTAAACTTTCAATATTTAAAAGAATTGCTATCTTTCAAAGGTTGTCTATATCTGCTAGATTGTGATTATATAATTAAAACGGATTAATAATAACAAAAAAAAACTTAGTAAATACGGAAACGATAAAATACGTATCACTTCGAACGCAATCCAAACAGGAATGAACTTGTTCACAAATTTGTGGACCAAATGTTGACAACTGTGGTATTGGCTGCTCTCCTGTAGCACCAAACATGCAACAATAGCTGTCGTTGACCAACTGACGCCATTAATGCGTACGACTGATAGGGACAAGGATAATAACCGCTCGATATCGCAATGTCACACAGTACCTAACCGTCCGTTTGTTTACATTTTTTATCTTGTCTCGTTGGCCTTATTATAGATGCATAGTTCTAAGCATTTGCTTTGTTGTTATTTTACATCTGTATGTTGATATTATACATCTGTATGTTGATATTAAAAATCTGTATGTTGTTATTATACATCTGTATGTTAACAATCGTGTGTGTGAGCAGGTCGCAGCCCCGCGCCCGCACCGCCCCGTCGAGACCCGCGCACTACGCTTAGTGTTGGCCGCGCCCGCGCCAAGTCCATGGTAGCCGGACTAGGTAACTTATTTTTTTTTTATGAAAATATGACATGAGACGAGCAGGACGTTCAGCTGATGGTAATTGATACGCCCTGCCATTACAATGCAGTGCCGCTCAGCATTCTTGAAAAACCCAAAAATTCTGAGCAGCGCTACAACTGCGCTCGACACCTTGAGACATAAGATATTACTTAAGTCTTATTTCCCCTGTAATTTCACTAGCTACGGCGCCCTTCAGATCGAAACACAGTAATGTTAAAACCATAATGTAAATACCATGTGGTATCCATAATCTAGCCGGCTTTCTGTGCAAAGGAGCCTCCCACTGGTGAACTTCGCTTACCTCCTTTTTAGGAATAGACAAACTATGACCCACGCCGATCTAAAATAATATAGATATCAATCAGCGTTATAACTAATGTTATTAACATGCTAAATCCCTATTATTTTTTTAAAGATATAATTTGGTGCACTGTGATAGCTCGACCATTATTATTACTAAGAAGCCTTTGTTTCAAAATATTGATGTAAGAAGATAGATTGCCAACGCCAATGACGTTCTTATACATATATACAAATCACGTTGCATAAAAACAGGCCGAAATAATATGGAATATGCCACAAAATAAACCATAATGAGTTTCTATTGTTATATCTATACATTGCCGCATTGACTCCAGTTGCTTAAATTATTCTTGGTCAATATCAGCAGTGTAAAACATTTAATCAGTTCAGGTTACGTTTGTTGAATTTAGAAACCAATTCGGACAATGACATACGACTAAGGTTCTCCTTAGTCGTATGTCATTGTCCGAATAGTATGCTTACTTTGTCTTGAAGCACACTTTAGACTGCGAATATCCTTAAATGTGTATAGAACGTCATTGGATAAAGCACTTATCTGTGAGACGTCAGGCTTCTTCTTCTTCGTCGTATTACTCTTGACAGAGCAGTCGTGGTCACGTCGAACGACGAACGATTCTACGCCTGTTATCCCTGGCTGTTGCTTCTCTGGCACATGTTTTGAGGGGAGTATTGGTTAAGGCTTTGATCTGGTCTGTCCAGCGCATAGGGGAGCGTCCTCTTGACCTACTGCCGTTAACCCTTCCCTGAACAACAAGTCTCTCTATGGCATGCTCTCCACGTCGCGTGATATTTCCGAAGTATCTGAAGATGATGAGGTATCCTCAGAGACGTCAGGCAGAAATACTAAATTGTTGCTTGCAATTTTTTTAGAGAACGGCGGTGAAAAGGAGGAAAGCTGCGAACCGTTAAGTGTGGCGGGCAAGTCGTCGTCCGCAGAGTCCGTACAGTTGCATCCTGGTAGCAATAGTATGTTACTTAGCTTACTTATGTTGTAGCATAATAGTTGTAACAATAAGAATACAATATTGTATATTTTATTAAGAAGAGCGCAAAAAAAAATGCTGGGAGAGTTTCTTGTCTCTCAGAGCGCCATTTGTTTCTGAAGCGGTAGTAGTATCTAGTATATTAGAAATGACATCAAAAAGTAATTCTAAAGGAATTAATTTTGAAAAAATAAATGTAATTTTATTTTATGTAAATAGCAGTGCCATAATATCCTAGTGATGTGACGTCATCGACGTCAGTTCCATAGATAATGAAAAGGGGTGCGGTGCACTTAAGGGTAGATATATATATTGGTTTTATGGTGAAAGTATTTATTTACTTAAGGTACTTAACTTATCTATGATACTTGCTAAATAACTATAATTAATGGTTCTACTGGTGAGTACGCGGATGTCTACTATTAATTGATTAAAATGGTTACTCGGACCAGTCCTATAATGGTTATAGGCAAATGGTTAATGGTAACTTAGACCGGACCGATCAATGGTTACTCGCGTACTGCATCTCTACTATGCATTGGTAATAAATAATAATGGTTAAAAGGGTTACTCGGGCCGGTCCTGTAATGGTTAATGGTAACCCGCGTACTGCCTTACTAAAGGCAATACATGGTTTTATTACAATTAATTTTATCTGCTAAGCAATATTTGTTATATTATAATGCTGTTTGATGGATTTACTTTAAACAGATAATATATCCGGGTAGTAGTTTATTATTCAAAATAAAACAGAGCTAATTCCAAGCGTTGCTGAATCTCCGTTAGAGACATTTTTCTCTCGCTTTGTTCATCTATAGTGTATACCGTCCTATCTATATATAACCGACAGATATTACGAAATTATGAAGGATAGAATGTTAGGCTCAGATAGTCATCATGAGCGGCAAAGATTTTTTTTTAAATGCGCTCTCTACGTAGGTATCTATAATATGTTGTGGACTTTTTTAACATTTTTTATAGCCCATTAACGAATGGCAAAACTATGTAGTCTGCACAAGTGAAAAATAGTAGCAAGCCATAAAAAAGGGTAGTAGTGTAACGTAATTCCTGTCATTTTCTCAAAATAAATTTCTTAAGAATCATTTTTAGGTTTGCGATGTGTTACTACTTAGATCATATTGTTTTGTGGAAAATATGCTGTTTAAAAGCAGGTCTAGTCGTGCCCAGTTTTTTCTATAAAATAAGCGTTAATATAACATGATGTCGCTTTTGCAGACGGTACCCCCTCGTCCGGCACTCCGGTTGCACCGCGTACAGCCAGCATAAGGCAGCGGCCCGTCTCCGGTCGCATCACCGCGGCTGAACTCGAGGAGTTGTTTCAGAGACAAGCCGATGCTGACGCTACGTAAGATGCCTTTTTGTTAAATGTATGTCTGTCAACTCTGTGAAGATTCCCTTCCATGTCTGTGACATTCCGTCAGATCATTAACGAAATAATCGATTTTGTGTTACCTAGGCTGAAATGTATAATGCTCGGTTCACATTAGTCCAGTCCAGTAATACAGGGAGTTAATCCAGTCCAGCACTGGACTGGATCATATCATCCACATTATTCCAGTCATTCAAAAGCTGTAAGATCGGTAACACTATAGTGACAATGCTTTTAAGATTTTATAAATTGTTTTAAAACTGTTCTATTATTACTGTTAGAAGACGTAACTGACGTACTGGAAAAATAACTAAGAAGAAAAAAAAAATTACAAAATAAAACAACCGACTTAAAAAACATCTATTCCAAAGCCATAGATATAATACACTATAAAGGATAATTAATTGCTTATTTGCATACACGTTTACGTACGTTATACCTTGGCTGACACAATGAGCGACCTGAAATGAAAAATAGACCGTCAATCCAGTCAACCAGACTGGATTGATCACGGGAATGGTACATTCCAGTGCAGGTTTTTTTTTTTATGGTATAGGAGGACAAACGAGCGTACGGGTCACCTGGTGTTAAGTGATCACCGCCGCCCACATTCTCTTGCTACACCAGAGGAATCACAAGAGCGTTGCCGGCCTTTAAGGAAGGTGTACGCGCTTTTTTTGAAGGTACCCATGTCGTATCGTCCCGGAAACACCGCACAAGGAAGCTCATTCCACAGCGTTGTAGTACGCGGAAGAAAGCTCCTTGAAAACCGCACTGTGGAGGACCGCCACACATCCAGATGGTGCGGATGATATCTTAACTTGTGGCGAGTCGTGCGAAGGTGGAATTCCGCGGCAGGAATCAGGTTAAACAGCTCTTCGGAACACTCCCCGTGATAAATACGGTAGAAGACACACAATGAAGCGACGTCTCTACGCAACGCCAAGTGATCCAGCCGTTCGCAGGGTTCACATTATTCCAGTAGCATTCCAGCGATGGACTGGATTAATGTGAACCGAGCATAATGATTGGTATCTTTGAACTCAATAGATTAATTTATAAATTGATTTACATCAGCGGAGCGATGATGACGAGGTCTGCGTTCCAAGATGGCGCCGGTTCGGGGGGCGCGTCCCCCACCGCGTCTCCCGCGCGCGCGGGCAAGAAAGCCTACGCCTCTGTTGCTGAGATGAAGCGATCCAGAGGAAAGGTTTGTGTTTCTAGGGCACTATTTTGCTCATTTTTATCAAATTTCATATTCTGTATGTTTTCAGCTGCCATATATAGATGCCATATCATAGAGTTTTATAGACGAAAGTTTTCAGTTCATACCTATTCATTCCCATCTTGACGTTTTCATATACTCATGAAGTCAAGAGATCTACCTCATAGACTCATATTTTACCTCTAAAAAATCATATTCGGCAAACTAAATAAAATGTGGTTCAATTTTTATTATTTTTTATAACTTAATTTCTTTTCTCGTGGACTAAGATGTAAGAAGTTATTTGGCTTTGATTTCCTATTTTCAATACCTTCTACTATAAGGAATATATTGAGGATAAAGAAGTTTGGAGTACGGTACTATAAATATCGCGATTTTCTGCGACCCTGTAGCATCCACTGACGTATTTTTAATTACTTACGTAATTTATTTTTTGACGCTTTTGCGCACTTGTGAACATTTTATGACTATTTATAGATGCTTTTTGTAAGTTTACGTAAATATTTTTTTTTTCATATTTTATTTTCTGCAATTCTTATATGTAAAATACAACTTGTAAAATAGTTAATCCGTATTATGTATATTTAATTCGATGAAAAAAAAAGCCCGCTGAGTTTGTTGCGCCCATTCTTCTCAGGTCTGACATATTCATTTTGGAATGGGTGGTAGATTTCTGACTTTCAATAAGTGATGTCACATCCTATTTTGAATAAAAATATTTGAATTTGAATTTGAAATAAAAAAAATCTCAGTTTTCCGAAAAAAATATAAAAACGTTTTCAGTTGTGGAGCAAATCGTTAAGCAGCAGTGGCAGTGGCAGCGGCAGTGGGAGCGGTAGCGGTAGCTGGTCCCTGCGTCGCGACTTCCACTCCACGCCCGACCTGGCCGCCGAGCTCGCGGCCACGCCACTCCGAGCGACCTCCACCGATCGATTACATGGTACATATTGTAAATTAGTGATTATGTTGGAGTGATATTGTAGATTGTAATAATTTGTGAAATTAATTTATCTTTTTATATTGTTTTGAAAATTTTAGCGTATAGGACTTTAATTAAGTTTTACGTATGGATTTAATTCTTTGTATGTTTATGTATATGACGTGTTCACCTTTAATTAAAGGAACACGATTATTAGACATTGTGTTACAATTTTATGAATTGACATGTGTAGGTATTCTGTGTTAATGGACTTTTAATATATAAATAAATTGGGACTTATGTCTGATACCTCCATTAGCACATGATTCCGGCTAGATTTTCTGTGGTAAAGCAGGATCATTAAATTAATATATCGAACGAAATTAACGAATATCTAAAATTCTCAAAATTATCCGAAGCCAGTAAAATATTTATCTACACCCATGCTTTAAATCCTCTAATAAAGATTCAGAAACAGTTAGCTTATTACCAACATTAAAACACCCAATGTTCTAATAACCATTACATCACCCAAAAGAGTGTTGTAATGTTGTACTGAATTTCATAACAACACTCCTATGTTTTTTTATCCCTTCATGCGGAAAGAGTTTTAACATACAGCCACATTCTTATTGCTCGATGCGTGGCATGGCTGTATAAATTAAAAAAAGAACATTGTCGTTTACGCGCGCTCCACACTCCCAGAACGTCGCGCGCCGTAAAAATGTAGGTTATTCGAATCCTCGCCATTTTTCTTCGATATTTTTGAGCGATTCATTTTAAACGCTGCAAAAAAACATTATATTCGAGTGAATTTTAATTATTGCACTATACAAAATGTAAATTACTACTAAAATAAATAATTGTTTCATTAAATTTAGTTTATTTGTATATAATCAGTAATGAATGATATTAGGTTACTACTAGGACTGGTGTTTTAATGTTAGCAGTAAGCTAACTGTTCCAGAATCTTTTAGAGGATTCATATTCTGGGTGTAGATAAAGTCTTATAAGCAACTGTTGATAATTAGGTATTAAAACACTCATGTGATACTATTATCACAAATAAATCCACATTCGCGTTTTAATACCCCTTATTACACAACAGTTGCATAAATAACTATATTCTAACATCCGTATCCAGATCGGAAGTTTCAAATCCATTACAACTCTGGTAATCACGCGTACGGCGTATGTTATAAGCTACAGAACCCAGTAAAGGTACTAATCTGTTTTGGCTTCGCTAATGTATAAATTATTGTTTGTGTCGTCAGAGGCCGGTCGTGCCCCTCCCCCGCCGACCGCTCCCCCGCCGCCCCCTGGCGTGGTGACGTCATCGTTCCGTCCGGCCGCGCCCGCCAAACTATACGCGGCGCCGCGAGACCTAGCCTCCGTCGCCTACAGACCTAACAACGAGGTAAGTGTGTGGCGAAAATCATGGCACATTTTGGTTTCTTGTGTTTTCACGTGTCAAAGTGTTTTAAGTCAAAATTCCGGTGGAGCACCGAACCACAAAAAATAACGCACGACACGCCGCAAATTAGAATATCATCCCCACCATCTGGATGTGTCCTGGCGGTCCTCCACGGTGCGGTTTTCAAGGAACTTTCTTCCACGTACTATAAAGCTGTGGAATGTACTTCCTTGTGCGGTGTTTTCGGGACGATACGACATATATATATCGTTACCTTAAAAAAAAGCGCGTACACCTTCCTTAAAGGCCGGCAACGCTCCTGTGATTGGTGTTGCAAGAGAATGTGGGCGACGGTGATCACTTAACACCAGGTGTCCCGTACGCTCGTTTATCCTCCCCTTTTCCATAAAAAAATTATTCAAGAGCTTAATAAGACATTTTTAGTCGTTAATTAAATTTGTGTACACTATAACCAACTCGCAAAGCTGCTTATTTGACGGTCTTATTGCTCACGGCGGCAACCCAAAGTATTTTATCAATATCTGCCACCTCTACATAAAATAACACGCATTCGATTGTCCACCTAGTGAGTCGAAACCAAGTGAATCGATTGTATTATCTAGTATTCTAGTGAGTCTCTTTCGTCGGAGAGCCATAAAAAGAAGATAACTTTATATCATAAATTAAAGGTATCGCACGTCTCACATTCAGCTGAATCTCTTGGGGCCGCGCGCAGCTTAGTTTTTCATTATCCTTTGACTTACCACGATGGAGGCCCGTATGGATCCCGTCAGTAACTAAATTGTGTCCTATTTATGGATTAGGTATCTTACATATTTAAAAGACCTATTCTTGAAGATACATATAATTATATTCTCGTGTAATTTCGTCTAAATGACGAATGAATACACGTGAGTTTTTAGGTGGCGAAAATGAGACATAGGTATCTCAATTCTGGAAAAACACGCTTTTGCGAGATTTTACAAGTGGAGGTTGGTGTGAAATTTCGTAAGAGTACTGCAACAGAAATCACAATAATATAAATCAAATTAAAATCATTTTATTCATATAGATCAAGGAAATGACACTTATGAATGTCAAAAATTTTCTTTTTATATTCACCGTCACTTCGAAAGGGTTGAGCTTTAATAATAAGAAGTGGCAAGAAACTCATTGCCACTCTTTTAAATCAACATTTACAGGTTCTTGTAAAAGTTGTTTTCTTAATTTATTTGTTCTCCTTAATTCACTACTATGTGTTATATTGACAGCGAGCCACAGCCAGTACAGGTGCGGTGCGAGCGTGGTCACGCGCCATGTCGGTGGACGACACGACGCACCAATACGCGCAGCCCCGCGCGCTGCACAACATACAGAGACAGGTGATGACAAAACATAGTAAAATCTTGCCTATTTTTGAGAAATTGCCAATATTTTTTCAATGACCAAATAAAGTTGCAAAAGGTAGATCATCCTGGGATAGCAGCTATGGGTCAAATTCAAATTCAAATATTTTTATTCAAAATAGGATGTGAAATCACTTATTGAAAGTCAAAAAACTACCACCCATTCCAAAATGAATGCCTCAGGCCTGAGAAGAATGGGCGCAACAAACTCAGCGGGCTTTTTTTTTTCATCAAAAATATGTTTTACAATTAAAGTACCATTTACAAAGTAACATTGTACAATTAAACTTATTATGTAATAGCCTGAGGGCGGTCGCTCCATTCCCAATCTGTGGTATCATTAAGAAAGTCATTTATGTTGTAGTAACCTTTACCACACAAACGTTTTTTAACAATTCTTTTGAATATCATCAGTTTATGTCTGTTCCTGTTGTTAACATTATGGTTATGACAGTTTCTGGCAAATTCACTTATGTGCCTATGAACATACATTGCATTATCAAGAATATATTGAGAAGCAAGATGTTCATTACTTTGAATTTTGCTCTCAATGATTCTCTAGGACCTAGGTTATAAATAGCGCGAATAGCCCTCTTCTGCAGCACAAATATTGTATTAATATCGGCAGCGTTGCCCCATAGCAATATACCATAGGACATAATACTATGGAAATAACTAAAGTATACTAGTCGCGCCGTATCTATGTCAGTTAATTGTCTAATCTTTTTAACCGCGTATGCTGCAGAACTAAGTCTGTTCGCCAATCCTTCAATATGTAATCCCATTGTAATTTGGAATCTAAAGTTATGCCAAGAAATATAGCAGATTCCCCCGGTTCTATCACCTCTCCGTTTAACAAAACATTTGCATTTACATTTTTGACATTTGGTACGGTAAATTTAATGTATTTAGTTTTCTTGCTATTTAACAATAGGTTATTAGCGCTAAACCAGTACACGATGTCAGATAAAATATCGTTTACTTCATGATACATAGCTTGGTTTCTTTTCACTTTGAAAATCAGTGAAGTGTCGTCCGCAAACAATACTACCTTATGTTTTTTCTCTATAAGATTAGAAAGATCATTTATATAGATAAGAAAGAGGAACGGTCCAAGAATAGACCCTTGTGGTACCCCCATACTGAGAGGAGTCCCAGGAGATCTCCTGCCATTCACGTTGACCCTCTGAATTCTATTGAAATTAAAATATGAAGTCAGAAGATCGAGCGCAGTTCCTTTTATGCCATTGTGGTATAGCTTCCTGACCAGCGTTGAATGTTGAACACAATCAAAAGCCTTAGATAAATCACAGAAGATGCCAAGTGCATTCTGCGATTCCTCCCAGGCATCAAAAATATTCTTGATCAGCTCAACACCTGCATCAGTTGTTGAACGTCCCCTAGTAAAGCCCAATTGTTTCAAATGAAGTAACTTATGAGAGTTAAAGTAAGTAAGCATTTGGCTTAAAATAATTTTTTCAAAAATTTTACTAAGGGTTGGCAAAACCGACCAGGACGATAGTTGTTCGGGCCAGAAGAGCAAAACAAGGTCAACCAACTCTACAAACATAAACAAAATATTACTGGCTCACAAAAGATGCATAAGAGCTGTGGCTGGTATAGGGCCCTTCGATAGCAGCTGACCACTATTTTTAAATTTAAACATACTGACTGTTACCGGAATTTATGTAGTAGAGGCTAGTTTATTTGTTAAGAAAAAATTAAATTTATTCACTCGGCTGAGCGTCTGTTCTTTGTTTCCATCGCGTGATCCTACTAGACTTCGAGGACCCCACATTAGAACCGCCTTGTACCAAAAAAAGCTGTCGTGCTGTGTGTAAAAATATTAAATAAATTTCCAAAAGAAATAAAAGAGGAGACAGTATTAAATAGATTTAAATTATTATCTCTATTAAAGAAATATTGTTTTTACTCAATAAACAAATATTATCAAACGAAGTGGTAAGTGTTACCAATACTATATTTACCAATAATATTATATTTTTTGTGATTATTTTTACTACATTACCTCTTAGCATTTCATTAATTATTGTAATTGTGTATTGTAGGGTCATTTAGGTATAGCTTTACGGTGGTCAAATTAAATGTAGCCGTAATTATTTATTGTTAGGTTTATAATATTGTGAAGCGAAACCATAAAAATATTTGCATGTCTGTCAAGACGAAACATTGCTCTTGAATTTGTAACAACTTTACTTGTGAATGTTTCTGGCAAATAAAGAACTTTGACCTTGACTGGACAAACACGAGCTATGACTCGAAACCGGTTGTCGATTCTCCGAGCTTGCAACGTGTACAGCGAACAAACTACCGATTACCTGATGCCTTGCGTGATAAATGAGCTGCCCTTAATTGAGCGGAAAATTTTTACAAGTCCAAACATTACTTACATATTAAAGGATTACCTATTAAAAAATCTACAGCAGTTACTATGACAATATTAATGTACCTACTAAGTTATTATTCTTTTTAAGATTAACAATATTTTGATTGTTGTTAAGTTAGGTAATAGGTTAAGTTGTGATATATGCTTAACTAATTATTAGGAATAATTATAACCTATGTGTTTTTTTAGATGCTAAGTGGAGGTTTTGTATATACTGGAATTGTAATATGATAAATAATTTTAATTATTTAACTCCACCCAAATAAATATATTTCGTACTTGATTTCGCGACCTATCCACCATGTGACAAAGTTTATGTAGCTCCGAGTTTCTAACATCGCTGAATTCTTGTTATTTCGGTGCAATCTTCGCCTCAAGCCTTGTACTATAAACACTACTAAGCTATTAGTATTACTATTAAGCTATTAGTGTTTTCTGTATACAGTATACGATGAAATGATTGGCAAACTCAGCGTGATGCATCGTCGGATGTTGTGGCTTAGCTCTCACAATAGCTGTATTTCTGAAGTATTTTTACCTTAAGTTGTACATACGAGCTTGAATAAAACCATGACGCGAGCTAAGAGTTGCACAAGTCCACACGTCTTGGGCGAAAAACGAAACAACCATTGAGCCTACATAGTTTAGGTAATAAATAGGTAGCTATCATGAATGGTGATTTCATAATAAAAATGTTATTATTTATTAGTAAGACATAAAAAGATATAAGAATATGATAATACACATATATCTAAGAGATATTATTGTACTTGAATATCAAGCTATCATTTGATGCAAGATTTCAACTTAGGTTGAATATATGACGCAGTGCTCGATTGGGCTCTAGAAAATAACCAAATGATCGAAGTACCTAGGTAACACTGAAAATGTTTAGAAAATGAAAAACGGCCAAAGGTCAACAGTCCATTTTGTTGAGTGCGCTGAAGCATTGTCGTGTTGAAGGAGGATCCTGCTTCGAGAGCGCTGCTGTCGAATTTTTTCCAAGACAACAGGCAAACAGCGATTAACATACCAGTCTGCAGTAACTGTCGTGAAATGACCTGTCCGACCAAAGAATGGGGCAATCATCTTTTTTCCTTGACTTCTTCCTTTCTTTACCTTAGTTGGCCGATCCTCGAAAGGGAAATATCCACTGAAATGATTGGTTTCGGGTTTGTAGCAATATATCCAGCTTTCATCACCTGTGACGATGTCAAATACAGCATTTGAGTCACCGCCGTTGAACTTATCTAACATTTGGCGACACCAGTCCATGCGAAGGTGTTTCTGGTCGTCGGTTAAAGTATGGGGAATCCACCTGGTACAAAGCTTCCTGACGCCTAAATGTTCGCGTAATATTTTTTGAACTTGACTCATACCAATGCCTAGGCTGGCCCGTATCTGCTGATAGGTCACTGTCTTATCTTCCTCTATCATGCGTCGCACAGCACTGCTGCTATCTTCAGTAGTCGCTGTTAAAAGACGTCCCTCACGCGGATCATCATTAAGATTGCTACATCCACGCTTAAACTCGTTAAATCAATTGTAAATAGTGGCACGAGATGGGGCTTCATTAATAATGCGCAGCCTATCATAGCTTTGTTGTTGAATAAGCCCACAACGAAAGTCATAATAAATTATTGACCGAAAATTTTATCGCGTTACGTTCATTTTCACGTCTAACAAGAGTCTTAGATTTGCCGTCAATTCACAAAAACAAATGAAAAATGAATGCAATATACTACAATAGGTTACCAAAGAGTTCTAAAATTGAAATTCAAAAAAAGTTTTCATTAGCAATGCTTCTATCTGGCCAGTTCTAAAAACTTTCAGTGTCACCTACGTATAAACCAGACCAAATAGGTACAACATCAACTGATGAATTGAATCACAATGAATAATTAATTAATATTAATAAAATACTTTTGATTAAAATAATCCGTTGGTATTAAAATGTGTGTACATATACTGACTTTAACATTTTACAATATTTCGTAAAATTAATAATTAATAGTTATAGTAATAGCGTGGATGCGGATGAATGATTGAACAAACAGTAAAATGTCGAAAAAACGTCGCAACTATTGCTATGGTAATTTTAGGAAACAGTTTGTTACGGTTTAATCATCATCACACGCCTTTTAATTTGTGATTTGACTAATTCAAAATTAACGTTACTTCAGAATTCGATGCCCGCGCCGCCCATACCGGAGCCGGACTACAGCATGTCGGAATCCGACGAGGATGAACACAAGATGAAGACGGAACCCGCGGCCGTGGCTGAGACTAGCGCAAACAGCAACACCAGGTACACACCTTCCATTGCAAATACTTTTATTATTGTCAAATGCTCCAAGTATTTGGTGGGACCACCCACCATATACTTGGAGCATTTGACTTACCAAAGTGGACTAAGAAAATAAGGCCTCTTGTCCACTTCCACACAGTGTGGAAATTTAATATAGGAACGGAGCTGTACTTTCGGACAATAAAATGACATAGAATCTAAAATTACTCCACTCAGCTTCAGGAAACATGGATTTTATGGATGGATGGAGCGGTGAAACGGATACAGGATTAATCGTTAATATCTACAAGTGTGAGTTTTTAATTCCACGCTCTGAATGTGAAACATATAATATAAGCAGGGGAAAAGCGTCCCTTGCCTTTGGGTTAAGCCCAGCATTGATCAATAGACAAAAATCCATTGAAGGGAAGTAGAATTACGACAGTCGTGACACTGTTGCTCATTACTGCCTCGCACCGTATCGCTTCCTCATTCCGCGTCAATGGACAGGCAGCTTAAATGCTTATTATTCCACTGGTACAGTCTGCGATGAAGGTTTAGCATAAGTAGCCAGAGAGTTCGTTCTTATAACTTTGTTAACAAACTTGTACAGAGCAATTTGTTTTCAATCATTAATCATCATCGACTTTTTGCTGGCGTTTATTCATCGTTGTTCTTTGTATATGAACAAAGAATACATAAACCAATATAAACAAGCCATAGCTTGTTTAGATACTTATCAACTTGAAGACTCAATATAAGACATATTAAATACCATTTTTAAGTTACAGAATGTAAAATTGAGCACGCCCTTCCGTCCAATTTTTTTAAAATCCCACCCAATTATAAACATTTATTGTGTTGCTTGCAGTGTTTGCGTAATAAGAAATATTTCTTTACAGGATATCGCTTTACGCTAGCACAAAAGACGGAATAGCGCAAATATATCTTTAAACAATACCGATTACTTTCAAAAGGTATAACTCAATATATAAGCTTTTGGGGAACGCTTAGTCATACTCATGTTATGTTCCTCGAATCATGACACATTAATTAAAAAGCAATGTGTTGTTTTTATTTTCTTCTATCCTTCCTACTGTGTGATTTTTCTTTCTTGTCGTCTATCTATCCTATCTTATGTTTGGCTGTTTTTACAACTGATAATATTGAAACATGTATATACGTAATTTAAAGTTTCGTAGCGTAGATCTTATCGCATCGCTTTAAGGCTCATATTCGAAGATATTAAAGTTAAGTTTATATCTCAATGAATCCTATATGTAATTGCAACGTTGCTTGGTACAGTCAGCGTCAAAAGAAAGTACCCATTGTATTAAAAAAAAAATCGACAAACTTTAACTTCAGTTGACATATTAATATCAACATTGACTATAAACAACAAACACAGAGACGGAGCTCTGTACCATTACTCTGGTTTTAGAAGCTAGGGTTATAATGCAATCCATATTCAATTGATATATTTTTTAAATATTTAACCTTCATGGACGCGATCACAATCTTAAAGTACCTGTAATTTCTAATTACTATTGAATGTGGGAATTTTACTATGGAAACGATGGGTGTTGCCATATTTTTGAATACATTGGGTAACGCTATTTTTTTGACGCTGACTGTACATCTAAATTTAATACTAACAAATGTTATGCAACTTTATTCAAAAAAATTTTTAAGGTTTATAATATTTACATACTTATAAATTATTAATCTCCTGAATTGTAATAATTATTTATAACCGTTTTTTGTAGTTGATTTTTATAATTTTTGTTCTTGTAACTGTGTTAAAACGTCGTATGATAAGCGCGTGTATTGATCATGACACTCTCAGTTCCCTTATCGCATAATAGCACTGCGAATGTAATGACCAATATAAATATATATATATAGCTTCATAATATTATACACAGCAGTAAAGTTGTAGTGTTACGGTTTTGAGGGATGCTAGGTGCTATTTTTACAAGAAAAAATGAGACGAACAATATGTTCACTTTATCGTAAGTGATACGCCCATTAGTCCAATTACAATAGTAGGTAGGTATTGTGCCGCTCAGCATTCTCGATTGAAATCAAAATTCTGAGCGACATTGCAGTTGTGTACGACATAGAAGATGTTAAGTCTCATTAGCCTTGTAATTTCACAAGCTACGGTGCATATCTACGCAAAGAAGCCCCCCACGAAATGTTATTACAGACAGAGTTATTTCAACATAAGTCTCATAGTGACGAGCATAAAGCGATGTGATCGGGCTTGTATATGATTGGGTTAGTACGCATTTAAAGCGCTTTTCAATTGTAAAAACAACCATCTGATTCTAAGGTTGAATCTTTCAAATGGGCGTGTATGTCCAAATCCTAGACTATGAACCAATGAGACAGTAAAACACTGTGAGATTTTTGATCAATCAATTATTTCTTTTAAGGATAATTTGGCCATCCACGTCATATTAAAGTTTACTCAAGCATCGTTAAAACGTGAAGCAATTTCAAAGTGAAAACTTCAGGCGCGCCGAGTTTTTATGGGAATTTGAGATTTATGACGCCCGGCTATTTACCAGGCAAACATAAAAGGAAAGAGATAGTAGGATGTATGGTGGTGATAGTAACTGTTTGAAAATAGCAACAGAAATCACCTGTAATCCTAATGACTTGTACCAGGACATAATATTAAGTTCAGTTTTATATATGCCAAGCATTTTAGAAAGTCGTTATGTAATACAGAAGTTTGAATAATTGTTAACTGTTAAACCTCACAACATAATATTTGAATTCTACAATATAATTGTATATTGATATTTTATTAATAAATGAAATATATTGTAAATTGTACTGCTTAGTAAAATCCTGTATTTCATAATTTTTATTTAAGTAACTTGCCTCATTGAATATTCATTTTTGTCGTGTAAGCCTACTTCTTGAGTTTACTTCAAATACAGTGTGCCTGTGATTGTTCTTGAATGTGTTTTTTTTTTAAATAAAACTGGGCGTTGCAATCCAAAAACCTCTCAATAATAGAGATAACCAGTGCACAAAACTGGATAGTTTGTGCTATGCATACTTACATTATTCATCTCATCACTGTGTCGTCATATAGCTAATGTTGCTACTTTTAACCTCGCCAATGGACAGATAACTTAATTAATTATAAAATTTGCAGCGGCAGCAGCACTGGATCTAGTTCCATGCAGCATTCTTTCTCCGTCGACGAAATACAAAAGATCCGAACTCGTCTAAAATCGTCGAAATCTTGCGGCGACGAGTTGGGCACAGAACGCGACGACGGCGATAATTCTTCGTCGGGAGTGTCTTCCGACCAGGAGGCGCAGGCGCGGCCTCGGCGAGACAAGGTCTCGTTCTGCAGTTCGGTGACGGTGAAATCGTCGAATGACGTCATCAGTACAGAGCCCGTGCACAGCTCGTCGGAGAGTCTGGCGCCGATGCAGAGGCACAACTCGCTGACGAGGAAGCGGGCGACGGCGGTGTTGCTGCGGGGCACCATCGGGGGCAGCGGGCGGGGGAAGTCGGCCGCCGAACGGTTAGGAGTGGACGTGGACAAGGCGCCGGGGCGGCGGGGCCGCGCGGCCGTGTCGCTGGCGGAGCTGCCGCCCCCGCCCGAGGAGCCCCCGGGCGCCGCAGAGACCACGCCGCTCATAGCGCCCCCGCCGCAGTTCAGCGACCGCGTCCGCGTGGTCGCCGCACTGCCCAAGCTGGCCCACCTACAGTAGCCGCCAACGCGGGCTCTACTGGTGCCAAATTATAGCGTCATCTACCTATCTGTACAAACTCCAATCCAACTCTACATTGCACTCCAGAAATGATGTTATCACGCTCTGAATATTCAGCTTAATTACATTTTGCCGGACACATAAATCAGACAGTTTATCGGTTCATGTTTTAAAATAATCAGATGATATAATTATTGTTTAGATAAGAGCGCAAAAAATATTACTTTTAACTATAACCAAACATTTTAACATCATTATGTAAGTTTAATTATTCCTCTATAAAAATGTTATTTATAAGGTAGCGTACTGCCGATATTTCGACATGGTATCAAGCGAAATGTTCGCGTGGTCGAAATATCGCACATCGACAAAACTTTCATCTTTAGGATGTTGAGGGTTCCAATTCGTAGTTGTAGCCGTATTATAACGCGGCTGTACAGATAGGCAAGTGACCGGTAAGCGTTCGCTATTCACAAGCGACTTTTCCACTTTTCATAATGTGCACTAATTAATCTATGTATACTGTGAGCCACTTTATATGTGTCGTTCTTATGATCTAGTTTATATTCGGCAGGTCGCTTAGAGACGCGACACAGAAATCTTTTTTGTATTAAACGACTAAATGAAACCAAAGATTTATAGTATTTATTGTTGAGAAGTTAACATCGATATAGTCGAGTAATTTTTATACATTCCTTTGTATCTAGTGTTAGTGAAATTTTTCATAAATCATAGATTGGACTTTATTTATCGTCTGCTGTAAGGGCGGCCTCTATTTATAATTTCTAAAACATATTATTCTATATTTATAATTTCTTCAACAGAGTGCCATTACATCAAATGTTTCATATTATATTAATGAGAGAGTGGAACCAACGAATGCTGTACAAAATATCCGGCCATCATAAATTCAGATTACCGACCACAAATATAATCACAGAAATATATAAAAGATTTTATTGATAAATTCGTCCGAGCGATTCGTTGCGTCCACACTTTCGACTCGCTTGTTCAAAACGGATGTTGTGCTATAAGGATGCGATCTGTGTGCAACATATTATATTTCATTTGTGACTTTACCACTGCAATGAAACCGAATCAAATAGCAAATTCAAGGAATTTTTCCGTGTTTTGAGTTTCGGTTCGCTTTCGCTGCAGTTTCGCTAAAGCTGTTGAAATGTTACATCCGTTCCATTATACGAATACAAGAAGATATTTGATTTTATTTCGCAAATTTGCCGCGAATGCTGTTGTGCCTCCACAAGATATTTATAAAAAATCATAGAAACTAATTGTTATTGTTAGATCAATTTTCGTGATGAAAATTCTTTTAAACAATCATTTTCAAAAATATTTCGTAACCTTAGTTAAATAATTCATTTTATAAAATTAAAGGCAACATTCCAAATAAATTTATTTTTAATGTAACAACTAGCGGAATTGCTGAATAATCGACATTATGCTGAGTACAGACAGGTCGAACAACATGATTATAATACAACATGAGGGATTCGAATCTACGATGTTTTTATGTCGATGTCACCCTGTCTGTACTTGGATTTATTTAGGGTAGCCATGCACGAGTCGTCAAATAGCGGGCTCTAGCGCCCATAATGTTAGCACAATATTGTTTTATTTGTGTATTATTGAGTTATATACTTCTTGTCATTAGTTTAAGTTGTATAAATGTATTGTCTAATTAATGCATAGTTAGAGATATCGGTAATTATTATAGGGCAATACTTGATTTTAGGGAGATATGCGTTCGAAATTTGAGTTTTCATATTTATGGTTAAAAGATACCTTAATAGGCCTAAGGATAGCAAATCACGACAAATTGTTCTTCCATCTTATTGGAGACACAGCCTTTTGTCTGAAATGAATACGAAAGACGTCAACATTAAAGGCCACAAAATGGTCAAAAATATCAGCTCCTTGATTAAGGTGGGTCTAAGAACTAAAGCCACATACATATTTCCACTACAAATTTATTTATTTATATTATGGGGGCTGACAGCCACAATATAGATGTAAATGTTAATAAGGGCCATTTATGAGCCTCCACATGTAGAAAATGATAATTCTACTTCTCATTATTGTACTATTTTAATTTAAATACTTTCAGTTACACAGGTATTGAATATGGCAACTCTTTCTAAAATCACATAGAAAACATGATATTATTTGAAGTACACTGAATAATGAACGTATTCATTTCGGCCAATAGGAGCGTCTCTTGCACCGAGTCAATGGTGGTTTGTATTATACTTACGAATTGTTTTCGTTTCATTTGAATCTCAATAACGGACATGTAACTAACTTGGTATACTTTCAAATGAAAATTAAATGTTTCATCACTAGTTTTTGTTTTTATTTTTCACAACTACCCTCCACTTTACAAATATTAAAGATAAATATAAAAATAACGTAGTATATGAAATGCAGCCTTATGCAGGTTTAAGAAAATAAATATTAACTCTTGTAAGTACATAAATATTAAAGTATATAATATACTATAGAGTAAATTAATTGTATTTTTATTGGAATGCTTACAATTGAAAGTATTGTATTTTATTAAACTTATTTTATTAACCTTAAGTAAAATATCATATTGGACTCCACTTAACAAATCTTATTAAACAGAATTATTATTTTGTTTAATAAGATGTAATGCCAACAATGTTGTGGAATCTCATCAACATATATATCCAAGATATTAATTTCAGTGATGCACTGAATTTGTTCTACCAAGAATATTTTTGCTATTTTACATAATTTAAACGCAAAAACAACCAGTACTTAACTTCTGCGAACATATTCATTCATCATACCGCGTTAAAGTAGAAATGCAAATGTTTAAAACTTCTTATAAACTAACAATTAATAAGCTTAAATATACGGACGGACATCATCACAGTTCAATTTGTTAAATATCAAACAAAAATAAAATTTTACACAACTACAAATTTCCCACAGAATTCTAGTACTTACCACGGACTAGTAAAAAAAGAAGGACACCGCGCCGTGATATTAGCAAGTGAAGCACCTTTATGTTAGTGTGTGTGCGGGTACGGGGTATACCAGATACACAATATTTTCTTCCTTAAATAATCATATATCCACAAATACTTTTATAGTATTATTTTTACACTTTTTCACAACGCACGACGGCATTTTCTAAAATATTTTATTGCGACGCAAACTGATCTGTCACAGACGATGGCAAATCTCATAATGGCGGCCGAACGGCTTGTATTAGTGTAAGTGTATGCGTGGGGCTATGTATTTACACGTTTACCGGCTTGTTTTGTTGCCTCACTGTTATGTAAGGTGACACGGAGTCCTTCTTATTTTACTCGTCCGTGGTACTTACACACATATTGGAAATTAGGCTGAAACTAGGAAGCGCCAGACCAGAGATGACAGTAATACTCCATGTGTGGCCGGGACCTGCGCTTTGTAGCTCTAGCTTGTTTGTCGTGCTCGAAATGCACGAGGCAAAATTGTTATCGTGGACGGGCTTTTATGATCGTTTGAATAATTTATTATTTATTCAATAGATAGGAAATTGTTCAAAATTTCAATTCCATACAGCATAGAAATGCAAGTTTTATGAGAATAATAATCTAATAGATACACTGCCCCGTCTCTACAGTCAACTGTCACGATTATCAACATCAATTTGACAGACAATAATGACACTTTTTTGCTGTAAAGCTGCTAATCACCGGTGTGGAGATCCATGTATGGAGTGACGTCATCAATCTTGACCAATCGCCGATAGTCTACGCTCTCACCACACATCGGACACTTGCCCTCTTCCCGCAGAACTCTGAAAATTACCACTAAAAATGAACATTTTTTTTACTATTAAACAATAGCACTAAAAATTACTATTTGTACACAAACATAGTTTAGAAAGCCAAGCACGATGAAAACGGCATCATTCATACCAGTGGGAGGCTCCTTTGCACATGATGCCGGCTAGGTTATGGGTACCACAACGGCGCCTATTTCTGCCGTAAAGCAGTAATGTGTAAGCATTTCTGTGTTTCGGTCTGAAGGGCGCCATAGTTTTGGGTTTTTTAAGAATCCTGAGCGGCACTGTATTGCAATGTGTAGGGCGTATCAATTACCATCAGCTGAAAATCCGGCTCGTCTCGTCCCTTATTTTCATTAAAAAGAATTCAGTGCTATGATTACAATTAAAAGGTGACCCGGCCCAACAACTGAAGTTCCTGTAAAAGGTTGCTGACAAAAATATGTTTCAAGCTTCGTAGGTTCTTTACAATTTAATGCTAGGTACTACTTACAAATACGAAAATAAAAAAAATATATTTAGTAGATTTTGTCGTTCTTCACCAGTATATGACTCACGGACCTACATTTTAAAATATACCCTTAATTATAAACATTAGTCAAAGAAGTTCTACACATGTAGACAAATCACGTTGTACAAAAACAAAGCAGAAATATCTAACATGCCACAAACTACACCTTAATAAGCTTCGACTGCTATATACATTTCCGCATTTACTGCATTTGTTAAATATAACCTTTGTTAATAAGCAGCAATGTATGAATTTATAACGCAATCGGGAGAGTGAGAGTTGACACACGACTAAGAAGAAAATTGTGCTTACATTGTCTTCAAGCACACTTTTACCGTTGCACCGTTCCGCTATCAGACTACCAATGATATATATATATATACAGACATTCTATTTAGAATGTCATTGATATTAGTACTTACTCGACAAGCTCCGTCATAATGGCGGGGAAGTCACACTCGGGGCATGCGGTGAGGTCTTCCTTCACGATATGCAAGCCCTGGCCAATATATAATAATTATTAAATTTTTACATACATTTGTATTTATTTATTGAAATCTTATTTTACTTTCCGCTCAAATATTTATCATATACTTGAGCGATTGAAAATAACATTTCGCAATCAATCAAGTAAGGGTACAGTGACACACGCATTTGACTCATTCAATAATTCAGCGATAGAGTCATATTGGTATGAAATATATTAGTTACAGCTGGAACATTTAATAAATTATTTGTAGAATATAATTTTGTGGAATATATCACGTGAAATCAAAATAATCGAAACATGACCGTCCTTGAGCGAATCTTGCTAATTTAACACGAGCACCGCACAATTACATCTCAGCGAGGATGCTATGCCGACGGAGCCCGTGCGATTCAGTTCTCATCATCATCAGCCGGAAGCTGTCCACTGCTAGTAAAACGCCTCCCCCAAAGATCTCGACGACGATCGGTCCTGGGTATGACCTATTCCGGCGATCTTGGTTTTGCCATAATCGCCACGCTTGGCAGACGATTTGGTAATCACAGTTGATGGTGGTGCACTTTCGGAAGGATGCTGCATATTCTTTGTATTCCTTAGTCGCAAAAAAAGAATGCTGTGTGAAAGAGTATCTTGCGCCCCTTCCTCTCTCTCAGAGCGCCATTTGTTTCCGAAGCGGTGGTAGTGTTAAAAATGGCATCAAAAAGATTTCTAAAGGAATAAATTTTGTGAAAATTCATTTTATGCCTTTTTTTTTACCCACGGTAGGAGATGGAGTGGTGATATTCTGGTGGGACACCATACATGCAAGTAGCAGTGTACAACAGTTACCGTAGCGATACAGAAAGGCAGCTCCGTCTCACAGTGTGTGCACCGCAGCTCGTGGGCGGCCAGCTGTGCGCCGCACGCCGCGCACGGCGTACTCGGCTCGGGGGCGGGGGCGCCGCGCGGCGTGTGACGGACTACTGACTCAATCTTCTTGGTGTATTTACTGTCTATCTGTAAATATGTTGTGGGAAATTATTAGCGTGCTAGCCATCGAAATATTTATTCATATATCTATTTAAATTTGTATGTACTACCAATTATAGGACACCTCATTCAATAACAATAACAAGTGACTAAAATATACTAAAGTATCATAAAGATAAACTCAACAAATAAAATATATAACAGTTGAGATAAAAAAAAAACAACTCTTTTTGTGGTATAATAAATAGTTAAAGACTAAATATTTTGCCAAAGCGTCGCTACATTTTTTCACATTAAGTGAGAGTCTGTCATAACCATGTCCAGTGACATACGTGCTGTTGGAGCGTCCTGTCCAAGTTTCGTTCGAGCATTATTGGTTTTAAAGAAAGGACATGGAATGCGAGAAGATTTCCATCCATCATATTTCATAAATTATGAATCTACTCAACAGTTCATTGTCATCTATTTTTTCATTGAGATATTTTAATATACCGACCGACTGTAGGTACATGAAACAGTATCAAATAAATACGTAAAACATAAAAAGCGCTAGTAAAACTCGTACTTGAATGATTTTTTTATAAAACACGTTTTAATCATTCTGTAACAGTCAACATATGGGTTTTAATTATTCACACCTGAAAGTACATTACATACTTAGTCATAATTCAAATTCAAATATTTTTATAATAGTATTTAAAATCACTTGTTTAACGTCAAAAACTACCACCCATTCAAAAAAAACTGCCTCAGACCTGAGAAGAATGGGCGCAAGAAACTCAGCGGGCTTTTTTTTTATATAAAATATGGATTACATTGTGATATCATACAATAAACATTTATAATTAAAGACCCTGAGGGTGTTCGCTTTATACGTTTTTTTTTTTAAGTCATAAATACTGAAACAAAGAAAAAAATATTCTAATATAAATAGCATTTATAACTTTTATAGTCTGTTAGTTAAATACATAAATATAAAATAATTTATAATATAAAAAGCTTATTTCAAGTGGTTTTCATTGGCTGCAATACAGTCCATTAAACGTTGAGGTAAGTTATTGAGCCTTTGTGTAATGCAATCGCAGCGATTCGGTTCTCTTTATCACCTCACTCCATTTTAATATCGCAAAATATTATACAATGTATTAGAGCCTAAATGAGAAAACTCAATGAACAATCATATTGAAATGACAGATTTCAAATTTAAACGTAATTTTATTTTTAATTGTAACAGTATTTATGGCCAGACTAAGAATAGTAACAGCACTAAACGAAACGATAAAAACCAGCGACGAGCTAAGTTCATCAACTGCCGCTTACTATCCGTCAAGCACAATCATTAACATCCTTTAAAAATCAACTAAAAAAACATTATCTGTCCTCTATTTCATAGAATCTATCTGTATGTATTATATCCACCAACATAATTCAACAATTCTGAAATGTTAATTATTGTTCCTACTTTTTACTTATTTTACTTTAAACATCTGTTTTACGTTTAGATTTACAAGAGCGAAACATTTTAGATTTACAAGAGCGACATCTCAAGTCAATTTCCTAATATGCAAATATTGGGGTTGAGCAGGTTATCAACTGTAAAGTAGATCCTGTAGATGAAGCCACAACCGGAGAGTTGAACAAAGCAAACAGAATTTTATAACGTAATGTTTTTCAAATTTAAATTGTGTTATTTTACTTTATTATAAATTTATCTATATTTTAGTATACTATATTATATTATGTGTGTCTATATTTTTGACACTTTTCTTACCCTTTTAATGTACTGCCTTTCTCTTTTATTGTATTACAAATGGTTGCCTGGAAGAGATCACTATATAGTGATAAGGCCGCCATTTGCACCATATCATGTAATTATGTATGTTAGTAGTTAAGTTATATTTTGTTAATGTGGTGTCAAAAAAGTGTAATAAATAAAATAAGTTACGGCTCTGACGCATTTTTTTTGACACAAATTTTGACGAAGTATCTAAGGTACCTGGGACCTGTACTCCGGCTGCATGAGCACCCTGGCCCAGTGGTATGCTTGGTGCTTCAGACCGGCGCGCCCACACTCTATCACCGTCGATGTCAGGATCGACACTTGATCTGAAAGGCGAAAATGTTTATTATTACAACTGTACTGAAGTACAACAATTATAATTAATTTATACTTTAAAGTGCTATTTATACAAGTATTTCAAGACCGAGAACATTGTTTCTACATTTTAATTTATTATGTTTTCATTGTATCAATAATTAGACTTGGTATATCCAGAAAATTTAAAAGTATCTTTGCAATATGTTATTTTTTTAAAGTGATAACTCTGGGATTAATTACACAAATTAAATTTGTGAATAAAATTTATGAACACTGAGCCAACCGTTTAAGTGACGTATCTAATATATAATAATACAGGGTTATTAGACCAATGGACTCTGTTGCTGCTAAGGATCAATCTTTGCAATAAAATGTATTACTAAAAATGAAAGGAAATACAATTTTTTTTTGTTGTTGTTGCTTTTACACGGAAGAAAACTCACGTCCTATTCAAACTAATGTCAATAGAGAGACGTATATTTCCTTTCATTTTTAGTATAACATATCATTGCAAAGATTGATCCTTATCAACAACAGAGTCTATTGGTTCAATAATACAGGATGTATTTTTTTTTTGAAAAATCATTCGGGTCGATTTCCGTCCCTTTGGACGAATTACGACGAATCTAGAATTTAAAAAAAACTAAATATGCAGTTATAGGTTATAGGTTATAGGTTATAGGTTATAGGTCTAATTCTCATAGTTTTTAACTTGGCCTTCGCCGCCCTTCTCAAATAACCACCTGTATAATAAAAGACATAAAAGGCATTTATTTTCTCAAAATTGATTCCTTTAGAAATCTTTTTGATGTCATTTCTTATACTACTAGATACTACTACCGCTTCGGAAACAAATGGCGCTCTGAGAGAGAAGAAGCGGCGCAAGAAACTCTCCCAGTATTCTTTTTTTTTGCGCTCTTTTCAATAAAAATATACAATATTGTACAGTCGCTATAAACTAATCACAATCTAGTCCCAGGCTGTCCGATCATTTAGATATTCAGCAGTGGAGTAATAGGATTTACGACAAAGCCATTTTTTTTATAAAACATTTAAATTTATTTATAGATAATGCCTGAACAGTGGCTGGGACTTTATTGTAGAAGTGTATACATTTACCCTTAAAGGAAATAGTTACAAGCAATCCCTTATTTCTAGTGTTATAATAATGAAAATCACTATTAAGAGCAAAAAGGTGACGATTTTTGTGAACATATATTAAATTTTCATAAATGTACTGACAATAAACAGTCATAATATTTATTTCTTTAAATTTTTCTTTGAGAGACTGTCTATAACCAAGCTGATATATAGCACGAACAGCTCTCTTTTGCAGTGCAAACACTATATCAATGTCAGCAGCATGACCCCATAGTAATATACCGTACGTCATGATGCTGTGAAAATAACTAAAGTACACTAATCTAGCGGTCGCAACATTCGTGTACTCTCTAATCTTTCTAACTGCATATGCCGCAGAGCTGAGTCTATCTGCTAGATGGGTAATATATGGAACCCACTGAAGCTTTTTATCTAACGTGATTCCCAAGAAGACCGTAGTGTCCACAAGTTCCAATCTCTGGTCATTTATAAGTACGTTGGTTTGTACCTCCGCTGTGTTTGGTGTAACGTAACCGAACACACTAACGAACCGTAAACACTTTGTTTTTTTACTGTTTAAGTGCAGATTATTCGTCTCAAACCAACGCACTATCTTTGAGAGTGCATTGCTTACCTCGTCATCAATATCCGCACGTCGCTTCACTTTAAAAATAAGTGAAGTATCATCAGCAAACAATACAATCTCATGGCTATCATCTACCACAAACGGTAGATCGTTAATATATATAAGAAACAAGAAAGGACCGAGAATAGAACCCTGTGGAACACCTATTCCCACAGGTTTACCCGAAGACCGTTTGCCATTTACATCGACTATCTGAACTCTTTCGCTTAAATATGATTTTAACAGATAGTTTTAGGAGTAAAGTTTCATGGTGGACGCAGTCAAATGCTTTTGACAAATCACAAAAAATGCCCAATGCATCCTGTGACTCTTCCCAGGCGTCAAAGATGTGCTCAATGAGTCTACTACCCGCATTAATTGTTGATAAGCCCCTAGTGAAACCAAACTGATTTTTGTTCATTAATTTACAAAAATGCATTTGTAGTTGTTGAAGCAAAAGTTTTTCAAAAATTTTGCAGGTTCAAAAGAACTGCCCGATTTAAACAAAGGTATAACTTTGCTGTATTTCATGAGGTCAGGGAACACACCCTCATCTATGCATTCATTAAATATTATTGCTAATTCAGGTGCTATAATGTCAAGTATGTATTTAACAATATTAGTCGAATGGCCCGACGAATTTTGTATTTTTTAGGTTAATTAATTTGAAGATTTTTATTATATCGCTACCTGTAACATACTTAAATTTCAAGTCAGTAGAAGATACTGGTACGTGTAATTTAAGCATATCATTATGCTGCTTTTTGCGAAGAGTTAAGGTATTTGGTCGTGACAATCGGGATTTCGGAGAAGTATTTATCAAATTCATTTGCAATTTCTATTTCCGAATTTATAACGCGATTATTAATATTTAAACAGATAGAGGTGTTACGGCAATTCGATCTACCAGTTTCATTGTTAATTACACTCCAAGTCGCTTTTACTTTATTATTACTGTTTTTAATTTTATCTGCAATGAAACGTGTTTTCGCTTCATGACAAACTATTTTAAAGAGCTTGGAGTATTTTTTTACATATATTTTAAATTCTTCACTATTATTGTAATGTTTCTCATAATAAAGGTCATATAAGCGTTTACGACTTTTGTGGATACCCATTGTTGCCCAATCATTAAAACTATGTTTGTTGTTTACTGTCACCGTTACTGGAGTAAAAATCCTGTCAAATTCCTCACAGAAGGAATTGAAGACTAAGTTGTAGTGAAAATAAGCAGTTTCGCCACAGTGTAAAAATGGTATTGTATTTACCAAATTATTTCTAAACCTCTCAAGACGGCTACCCGTAACTGGTATAATCGTCACCTTTTTTGGTCTGACATTGTCCAATCTTGTATTTACTTTTATAAGTTGCCCACTATGGTCGGACTGAAGATTATTAATTATGAGTTTACTAGTAATAGTAACATCTGTAAAAATATTATCTAAACAGGTTGCTGTTGTAGAAGTGATTCTAGTAGGTTCCCAAAATACATTGAACAAATTAAAACTTTGAAATAAATTTTTAAGGCTAGTACAATTGGCCGAAGGTTCAAGCAAGTTTATATTAAAATCTCCACACACTATAATTGACTTGCTAGTTTTGCTAAATTTTGATAGTACCTCCTCCATTCTATGTTGGAATTGTTCATATGATGCAGTGGGGGGGCGGTATACACTTACAATAATAAATTGCTCTAGTTCTATACAAGCTATAAATATATATAAAATTAAAATTAAATAATTTAATTAAAATTAAGTTTTATAATAATAAGTAGAAACTATTGTTATCTCACGTTGTTGTGTGGGGAAGAACGAGACGTCGCTAGCGGTGCGTAACAGCAGGCGGGCGGCGAGATCGTGGCGTCCATTGCGTACGTGGGTGCGGACCTATCGTATGCCAATCATATTAATATTTAAAAAAAGGGAGTTAAGAATGAACGATAAACATATTAGCTTATTTATTGTTTATTTCATCGTAGATGAAGTATAAAGCCGTGCTATTTAGGTAGCTTTCTGTTTAATAAGAAAAATAAAGTGCTAAAATTACATACAGTTTACTATAAAAAAATTAAAAACTTCTATTTGAACGGCTAAAACACTTGGACTAAAATGAAATTGAAAACTTACTTTGTATTATAATTTAAAAATTTCTACAACACACACACACACACACTATCGTGCACGCCATGCTTATTAGGTACTTTCTTTATCTAATTAAGTTTTCTTTATAATATATTTATTTTTGTATCCTTTCCATCATTGTAAGCATGTGCTTCGGAGGCCCGGGGACTTGAAGCAAAAATATTCATTACCTATTTCAAGCACTTTACAATACAAACCATATTTAAATATCGATATTAATAAATTGTGTATCGTGTGATTGTGAGAGAAAATAATTTGAAAAGCAGTAAGATTGTATCAATTGGGAGAAGATTATAAAATGTTTTATAATAATGTAATTATAATGTTAAAAAAATTATAAACATCATAGTGTTATATAATATATTTTATTAGTTTACCTTTAGTTTAATGTATTTTAGTCTTTAAATTTATATGTATGTCGTGGTCGCTATCCATGCTGCGAAACACACCCACTGAAAATCAGTGTCGAGCCTCAGACGGCTCGACGTATACTGTGTGGGCCTCCGATTGGCAACACTAAAGTGATCGCACTGCTTGTCAGTGTTATGTTTCTCATATTATTTTTTAAATTCCACTGGATCGGTATTAATTATTCATTATTATTGTTACATATTATAAACAATTTGTTATGTTTTTAAAGTAAAGTAAAAGTATAGTAAAGTGTTTTTAAACCCTGACTTCTAGAATTAATACACAAATTAAATTTGAAAACAAAAGTAGATCCAAACAAAGCATACAAGATTTTATGACGATACGTCACTCGAACGGTTAGCTCAGTTGGCAGAGTACTGGCACGGAACGCCAGAGGTCGTGGGTTCGAGTCCCGCTTCGTTCATAAAATTATGTTTTCAAAATTTATTTGTGTTTCACATTTTATTGAAATTACTTATTTTGTTAAAGGTTCTGTTATAAATTTCGACCTAATATGTTCTGCGGTATAATTATGTTACTAATAAAGTTTATTATTATTATTATTATTATTATAGAAGGGACCTTCACCCAGGGGCGTGCATTGGTTTTCTAGCAAGGTAGGCACTGTAGATCTAACTAGTCGTAGTAGAGCTTGGAAATTGCTTACCGTAGGTATTCAGGTAAAATTTATGAGTGGGGGAGTTCAATAGAATAACGGAAACAAGTTAAACTAAATTAACATTAACACTATATTTATTTAGGTTCATAACGAGGGAGGCACTGCCTAATTGCCTATATGATATGCACGCCCCTTCACCCCTAGGTGAAGTATGTAGTATTATAAAGGTCTGTCACCAGTATATACGCGTGCAACACCGCCACAGTGCGGCGCAAGTCCCGCGGTACGGGCAGAGAGCGCGCACGTAGCGCCGCACACAGTCCGCGAGCCACGTCCCGCGCCGCTCGGTAACGCCCACCACTCATCTCCGAAACTGATATTATTACCTACAAGGATGATTTTTTTTTAAATTAAAAGTATTTATCAATAATTATTATTGTTACTGTAAATATACCACCACCCTCAATGGATACATGTATCTTACCATGCCTCACATACGCAAGCCTAACATGGGTGCACACATAGAACATTAAACATCGATTTGACAACAATAAGACGACCAGTGGTAACATACCTATGCATGTGAGAACTAGACAACAACTCCAGATAGAAACGAGGTCTATCTGACAGAAACCTTTAACTTAATCTTTACCAGGTATCTTTATGCAAAGCATAGGATGCCGGCTAGATTATGGGTAGCACACAACGGCGCCTATTTCTGCCGTGAAGCAGTAATGTGTAAACATTACTGTGTTTCGGTCTGAAGGGCGTCGTAGCCAGTGAAATTATCATATGTCTCAAGATGACGAGTGCAATTGTGGTGCCGCTCAGAATTTTTGGGTTTTTCGAGAATCCTTCGGCACTGCATTATAATGGGCATGGCGTATCAATTACCATCAGCTGAACATCCTGCTCGTCTCGTTCCTTATTTTCATTAAAAAAAGTGCTGCGGAAGTTATACTGTGGTAATGTGAATGACTTATATCGTGTGTCTGCTTAGCAATTTTACTTACCCACTTAATTTTGCGGTATCTAGTAGTATATATCTTTATATATATATATTTTTTTTTTTAAGCTATTGCATAGCTATAACGAAAATAACCTAACACCCCACTTACAAGATGTATAGATATTTCGCCACGGTCATTACAGTTGCCGTGGTACAGTGGTTATCACGTATGCTTTTTGTGCAGAAGGTCCGAGCCTGGGGTACATCTTGATTTTTTTTTATTTTTTTATCACGTTTTTTTAATTTTTATTATTATGACAAGCATTTTTATTAAGTTTCACCTGTCCCGTTGTCTGTCTGTAATCAAATCTTGCAAGTTAAATTTTACTCACTTCCCGTTTGCTTTTTTTTAAATTAATTTTATCAAAAAAAAATACTGCATAAATAAATAATTATAATTGCATAAGTTGATAAAGAATGCTATGTAATAGCTTTACCGCGGCAGTCCCCGAGTGCCACACGTCTTTTAATTTTTATTTATTGTTATTAAGTTAGTATTAAAATGCTTTCTCAGGTGTGATTCGTTCTCTCTACATTTTGGTCCTTTTATTTTCTGCTATATACATTTTAAGAACTTTCTTTTATTGATAGAATTTATTTAAAAAATTGTTTGTTTATCTACGTATTACCATCAGAAACACAATTTTCACTAACTAATTACATAATTATTATTCTAAATAAATGTATTTCTAAGTGTTATTGCACTTACAGGCAACAAACACATGCAAATATTAGATACTCATAAATTGTAAATTTTCATTTTGTTACATAAGAACTAATACTAACAATTTTAAACGGAGTTAGAAATGTGCTACGACTTAAAACGAAACTAATCGATAAAACTTTTTTTTATGGAAATAAGGGACGAGACGAGCAGGACGCTCAGGTGATGGTAATTGATATGCCCTGCCCATTACAATGCAGTGGCGCTCAAGATTATTGAAAAACTCAAAAATTCAGAGCGGCATTAGAATTGCGTTCGTCACCGTGAGGCATAAGACGTCAAGTCTCATTTGCCCAGTAATTATTAATAATGAATATTGTCGAACTATCGAAAAAACTTATAGATATTAGGATATTTGTAAAAAGGTATCAATGTTACCGCAGTTTTAGCTGCCTCGGTGAACTGTTTCTTGGCCATATACAGTCTGAACAGGTGACGTGGATCGCGCGGGTTGCCATCTGTCTCACCCAGGAGGAACTCGATCAACCTAACAAACCAGATTAACTATTATGGTGTTGTACACTATTGAGAGTATTTAACGTATTGTTTACCACGACGCGGACGCTAGGATATATTAAATTCTTCGTTATTCGACATATTTTCAAACATCTTTCCCACGGGTGTTTGGTTGGCTGCCAATAACATTAACAGCTCGCTTTAATGTCAAGCTTGTAGCGGCGACGTCTGATTTCGCCATTCCCTTCCCTAAAATATGATCAAAGGAAGCGATGGCTAGCCATGCGTCATGCTCGTGAACGGGCGTTACATGTGGTGGCAGGATGATCCTGTTACCAGACACTTTTTTTTCTTGTTTTTTTTTTCAATCGCTAGTAAAATGCTCACATAATACCTTTATTTATTTACGGTATGTGTGGATTGATGCATCAAAGATGGATCAATTTATTGACATATAGCTTCTACCCCCTTTTTACTTTTTTTCTGCATCAAAAAAATAAAATCATCCATTTTTAAGGAAGGCAAAGCCGTTTTGATTCCTTTAAGTAATTTTTCCTCGCTTCAAGATAATGTGAGTGGCAGTAATCATTTACTGTCGAGTGCTACCTACTCACCCATAATTCTATAACTAACCTCCTGGACAACTTCTCATCATCACTAGCAGCAGCCGTGTCAATTGCAATGGTAATCGCTTCGTTTTCTTCCTCCTCGGTGCCTCCAGACTTTAACAAATGCGACATCGCCTTGTTATAATCTCCTGAATGAAAATAAAACTTGCCAGCATATAAATGGTTTTTCTCCCCCTCGAAATGCAACGCCAAACTTTTAAAATCCTCTGGTCTGACTTGGGATGTCTGTATCAATATGTCTCCGTACAAATCCAGTTTGCCATTCTTTCTCGCTAATTGGAAGGCTTCGTCGAAGCAAAGTGACATTACTAGGAACTTGATAGCCGATGTAGGATCGTCACTGTTTTGAAAGTAATTAGCGACCATTTTTGCACCCTGGACAGACTTAGACTCCTGAACTAGTTGTACCGCCTCATCTATATCATCCAGTTTCTCCAAGTTGATACGCACCGCCGATTCATAGTCTTGTGCCTTTAGGTAAGATTTGAGCGCGTCTTGGTATCTTCCTTCTGCCTCTTTAGCTTTAGCATACTGAAGATGTACGCTGGGTGAGTTAATCTTCGGTATGAGAGCTTCCACTTTTAGCCACGACTTCAATTTAATGTATAGAGATGCTGCTTTGTCGGTGTTGCCAGCGTGGTCATAGAGAGCTGCTGCATGGCTGTACTGTTTCTCTTCTTCGAGCAGCTGTGCACAATCTCTGAGCAGGTCAATGTTGGCGGAGTACTTCATGGCGAGGGTAACGCCCCTCATGACGTCACCACACCGGATGGACATCCGCGCGATTCCTGCCTCGCATTTAGCGTTGTGCTCTTTTACTTTGATATCATCAACGTTTTCTGTTATGATGCTTTTCTCGTACGTTGCAAGTGCTTCGTGGTAGTCGGCTCTGTAATGCGAAAATAACATTATAATAAACTCCACATCAAGAAATCGAAACAGTAATGCAAGTACTATTCCATAATTTACAAAAAAAAGTACAAATATGATTAACCAAAAATACGACTTTTGGCGATATATTTATAAATTTCAATTTATATGTTTTGTATTACCGTGGAACAAATAATAATAATATTGACACACTCTTTCACAAATTATGTTGCCCCAAACTAGGCATAGCCTGTACTATGGGTGTAAGACAACGATATATCTACTTAAACATACATAAATACAAATAAACATCCATGACTCGGAAACAAACATTCATATTCATCATAATATGTATATTTGTAAAAAATTAATGAAATGTTTTACAATGTTTATACAGTGAGAATTTTTACATTGAATCACATTTTTTGCACAATACATCGTTTTTTAACTAAGCTCGGGGCTGAGTTAAGCTTGATTGTTAAGTAAACTCTGTGACATACTACCTAAGATTTTTTTTCCTAAGATATTATCCACATACAACGATCAATGGCAAACGAAATATCCCACTTCTCTTTCACTTGTTGTAGTGTCACACAAACTCTTTCTCTTTCGCCCTATTGGGCTATAGCTATTTTTGCCGAATTCAGTATATGTGGACCCAGCCTTACAAGTATGTATACCGCCCACGGACGTCGCCCAAGTCATGACGTTATTGGATTCAGGACATAGTCAGCATGTTATAGCTGCACGATTACATCTTAGTCTTTCTGTTGTCAATAGATTTAATAAACGCCATGCTATCATGCTATTTTATCGATAAGATAGAATGGCATGTTTACTCGCCGCCTAGAATCTGGTAGATATAGAGGCACGTCTAGGCAATGACTGGTATATTGTATCAGTTCCTCTAAGAAATCGTCGCTTTAACTGTATTCAACTTATTAGCAGTTTCGTGAGGTTCATGGATTGACTGTGCTTATAATAAATTCGTACCTTTAGTAAATTAGTGCAGTATTGTGTTAATTTTAGAACAAGTTTATTTGATTAAGAATTATTATTATAAGTTACAAGCTTAGATAATTTATACGTCTAAATAGTCTCTTGCTTGTTTAATACTTTAGTTTGCGTGACAAACTATGTCGTAACGCGACTTGTATGACATTTTGTGTTAGTGTGCGTGCATTGCTTAAAATAGAGATTAACTCTAAAGCTTTCGCTGTATTGTAATTTTGGTTGTTGGTGAGAAAATAATGTTATTATTATTATTAAGGTCACAAGTATGCATAATATATAGTCGACGTCCGGAGGCCATAATGCCAGGGTATGGGTGGACGTTAGGGAAGATATCTGCTGTCGCCATCTCGGCAATTTTGAGGGTAGAGACCTTTCAACTCTGTGGCTCCGCGTAAATTTAGAGGACCGCGTCCGCATCTATGCGTGTGTCTACAGGTCCCATAGAGGTAACGCAGAAACGGATCATCTCATGGGCTGCGTTCAAGCGGCAATTGACATGCTTGCACAGATCCCCAGTATCCAAATCATAGACTTGGGTGACTTCAAGGGGCACAATGCCGAATGGCTTGGGTCACGTACCACAGACTACGCAGGGCAATCTGTGCAAAATTTTGCATTGGCATATGGTCTGTCCCAATTGGTTGAATCGCCAACGCGACTCCCGGATTTGGATAGCCTGATAGTTACCAAGTCTTTGTCGACACCCCGATCGGAACGTCCGACCATTGCCTGGTCAGGAGTATAGTGCCTATCCAACGCCCACGTCGTAGACCATCAGCGACCCGCCGCGTTTGGCACTACAAGTCAGCAGATTGGGATAGGATGCGTTACCCAAGGGTAGGATGCAAAAAAGGAACGGGGAAGGGCAAGGCTTGTTTCCCTTCGCATGATCCCAGTGCCTGCGCCGTTGCAGTAGCCGATGTGATACTGGAGGGCCTGGATATTTTTATACCTAGCTCTGTAGTATCGATCGGTGGCAGATCACAGCCCTGGTTCGATGCGTCAGTTTTGCTTGCGTTGCGGCGCTGGGCTCAAAAGACCCGAAAAGCAAAGTTCTAAAGAGGAAATATAACCGTGCCTCCAGATTCTTTAAGCGTCAAATCGCCCGTGCGAAATCGAAGCACGTTGTCAAAATCGGCGAGCAGCTTTCCAGTTACACGACTGGAACACGTAAGTTCAGATCGTTGTCGAAAGCTGCTCTTGGTAACTTCTACCAGCCGTCCATGCCGCCGTTGCACACGAGGAATGACACCCCGGCCCATACGGCAAAAGAGAAAGCTGATTTACTGTGCGCTCTTTTCGCCTCCAACTCGACTCTTGACGACAACGGAAAAACACCGCCGACCACCCCGCGATGTCAGAGCTCTATACGTGAAGTACAGTTCAGACAGAAAACTGTTCAGCGTGCTCTGTTTTCGTTGGACGTCAAAAAGTCGAGCGGGCTGGATGGCTTTTCTCCAATCGTGCCTAGAACGTGTGCCCCTGAGTTAACGCCGGTGCTAACGCTTTTATTCTGGCACTCTTATTCAATGGGCGTAGTCCCTGACTCATGGAAGTCAGCCCATGTCCATCCGATCCAAAAAAAGGAGATAATTCGGATCCTGTAAGCTACAGGCCTATTGCTATTACCTCCCTGCTCTCCAAAATCATGGAGAGCATAATTAACCGCCAGGTCCTAGTATACCTAGAAGGTCACCAGTTGATCAATGACCGGCAGTACGGCTTTCGCCATGGCCAGTCAACAGGCGATCTTCTGGTATACCTAACACATAGACGGGCGGCGGATTTTGAAAGCAAGGGGCCGCCCCCTGGCTTTCAAATGCCGCCGCCAGGCAGTTTGCCTGGATATAGCGAATGCCTTTTTGATCGTATATGGCACAAGGCGCTCTTAGCAAAATTCCATCATGTGGGCTTCCCGAGTGCTTATGCAAGTGGACCTCCAGTTTCCATGGTCCTCAGGTTGTCGACGGTTATTGCTCCAACCCGAAGCCCGTGAACGCTGGAGTGCCCCAAGGCTGTGTGCTATCTCCCACGCTGTTTCTTCTGCATATCAACGTACATTGCTATGCAGACGAAAGCACAGGTGATGCCGTATACACGGGCCATGCAGGTCTCTCTCGGGAAATCGCCGACCAGTGCCGGGAGAAACTTCTGTCTTCTATCGAGCCCACTCTTGAGAAGATCGCGGAATGGGGTCAATTGAACCTTGTCCATTACCGCCTCGCCATTAAGGTCACAAGTATGTTATATAGTCACGTGAGCTCCAGATGCGCAGCGTGCAGCGCCACGTAGGGCGCGGCCGTAAGGTGGGCGTGTCGCGCCAGGTCCGCACAGCGCGCCCATTGGCCGCGCGCCGCCTGCAGCTCCAGCGCGTACTGCGGCTGAGACCCGCTCTCCAGCCAGCGGGCCGCCGCCTCGCCATTAAGGTCACAAGTATGTTATATAGTCACGTGAGCTCCACATGCGCGGCGTGCAGCGCCACGTAGGGCGCGGCCGTGAGGTGGGCGTGTCGCGCCAGGTCCGCACAGCGCGCCCATTGGCCGCGCGCCGCCTGCAGCTCCAGCGCGTACTGCGGCTGAGACCCGCTCTCCAGCCAGCGGGCCGCCGCCTCGCCATTAAGGTCACAAGTATGTTATATAGTCACGTGAGCTACAGATGCGCGGCGTGCAGCGCCACGTAGGGCGCGGCCGTGAGGTGGGCGTGTCGCGCCAGGTCCACACAGCGCGCCCATTGGCCGCGCGCCGCCTGCAGCTCCAGCGCGTACTGCGGCTGAGACCCGCTCTCCAGCCAGCGGGCCGCCGCCTCGCCATTAAGGGCACAAGTATGTTATATAGTCACGTGAGCTCCAGATGCGCGGCGTGCAGCGCCACGTAGGGCGCGGCCGTGAGGTGGGCGTGTCGCGCCAGGTCCGCACAGCGCGCCCATTGGCCACGCGCCGCCTGCAGCTCCAGCGCGTACTGCGGCTGAGACCCGCTCTCCAGCCAGCGGGCCGCCGCCTCGCCATTAAGGTCACAAGTATGTTATATAGTCACGTGAGCTCCAGATGCGCGGCGTGCAGCGCCACGTAGGGCGCGGCCGTGAGGTGGGCGTGTCGCGCCAGGTCCGCACAGCGCGCCCATTGGCCGCGCGCCGCCTGCAGCTCCAGCGCGTACTGCGGCTGAGACCCGCTCTCCAGCCAGCGGGCCGCCGCCTCGCCATTAAGGTCACAAGTATGTTATATAGTCACGTGAGCTCCAGATGCGCGGCGTGCTGCGCCACGTAGGGCGCGGCCGTGAGGTGGGCGTGTCGCGCCAGGTCCGCACAGCGCGCCCATTGGCCGCGCGCCGCCTGCAGCTCCAGCGCGTACTGCGGCTGAGACCCGCTCTCCAGCCAGCGGGCCGCCGCCTCGCCCCGCCCCACGCACGCACACAGCAGTCCGCTGCGATACGACACACGAGTTACGTATGCGTACACGATTACACGAGCGACAAATTAACATAATAAGAATAAGGAAAATTAATTCCATGCCACATACTTAAAATTTTATATTCTAAATACTTAATAATATTACAAAATTAAAAGTAATCCAAAGTATATTTGGATTTATGTTAACTCAAAAAACCACAAAAACTACGATATAAAGATATTTCATCAGATGATGGATACACAATTTGTAATCTTTTTAATAACTAAATATTTCAACACTGTTATTATAAATTCAAGTACTCCCGATTTTCATATTAATTATAGCTTTTCAAATGCGCCTTTAGATGTGGGTAGTATTAACATTAATGAAAAAATTGAAGGATAAGAATTAAAAACTATTAACACCAAAAAGGTGATGGAATTGATGGTGTTCATCCTCTATTTTTACTAAAATGAGCAAAACACCTAACATATCCTGTAACATTTATTTTTAAACAGTCAATTGAAGGAGGAATATTCCCAAATCATTGGAAAAAATCGCTTATAACAATACCCAAAAATGACATAAGGGGTCATATACTCAATATAGACCTATTTCAAAATTATGTGTATTAGGTATTTTTTTGGAACAAATTGTTACAGATCAACCTACCAACATGTTTTCTTGCGCGATAGATCTGTAGACACAAATTTAATTACTTTTACCGACTTTGTACTTGATGCAATGGATAATAAATTACAAGTGGACGTCATGTATTCCAACTTTTCTAAGGCATTCGATAAAATTAACCATAATATGCTTTTGGAGAAGCTTTAGGCTGCCGGAGTGCATGGCGACATATTCATTGACATTGACATTGGGTCAAGTCTTAGATAAGTAATCGATCTCAAGCAGTTTCCACCAAGGGTTACATATCAGACTTTCTATCAGTACCTTCTGGGGTCCCACAGGGATCCCACTTAGGACCATTATTGTTTACCCAATACATTAACGACATTACTAGCTACATTAGTCACTGCAACGTTCTCCTTTATGCAGATTATGCAAAATTTTATAAAATAATTAATAACAAGTCAGATTGTATATCACTTCAACGTGATATCACAGCAATAGTTAGGTACTACTCCCTTACCCACTAAATTTAAACAAAAATAAGTGTTTTATAATCAGTTTCACACGAAAAAGAAACCCAATTAAATTTGAATACAATCTCATGAGTCATAATATGTCTAAAGTGAGCCAAATTCGTGATTAAGGTATTATATTAGATCACAAACTTTCATTCAAAGCTCACTTTGATTACATAATACAAAAATCATTGAAACAATTGGGCTTCCTATTACGTTGGTGTTAGCCATTTAAAAAGAGCATCACCTACAAAATTCTATATTTTAGTTTAGTTCGTTGGTTCCTAGACTTCGGTTCTGTGGTCTGGAATCCTCATTATGCATGTAACATCAATCGTATTGAGAGAATTCAAAAAATGTTTTTAATGTCTCTCGAGTACAGAACCGGCTCTGGTATTGTATCTTATGCTGATTTACTTAAGAAACATAAAATGTTACCCCTTCACCTTAGGCGTGTTCGACTTAATGTTTATTTATAAAATTATTAACTTTGTAATTGATTCCCCTAACCTTGTGGAAAAAATAAAACTCAGAATCCCGATTAAATGTGTTCGTAGAACTAATAATTTGTTCGCTGTCAAAAGAATTAAATCTAATTTTGCTTCAAATGCTTTCTTTCACCGCTGTTTGAAACTATGCAATAATCAAATGTCTCACTTAGATCCCCTTACAACGAATATAAGAACCTTTAAAAAATCATTAATTAACGATTTGTTTACAAAATGCAATTAATGTTTGTTTTTTTTTCCTCTTAATTATTTTCTTTTTATATTTGCGTTGTGTTATTGTTAATTTCCTAACTCTTCCCGAATATTTACATTATTGTTAACTTCATTATAATTTGTGGGCACTAGGTCCTATTAAGATATAGAATAAGATTTTTTTTGTACATGTCTGTTTGCTGCCAAAAAAAATTAAAAAATATTCCTAATCCTAACTCAAGTAAACATGGTGTGTGGCAAAACAAAAGGTCGATGCTCAGCTTGTGCTGTAAACCAGTACTGACTACAGCGATGACTTATTTTTTCACAACTTAGGCTATATTATTTCATTTTTATTAGGGAATCCAATTTTTTTTTTTTGAAAATGTAATATAGTACAACTGTCACAGTCTATCTAGCCGTAATGATGTAAACAAAACACAATACTTCAAGGCCGTTAATTAAGATTTAAATACTGCGATATTTAATATTAATATAAATTGTTGTAATAATGATTTAGCAAGATGTTAGGTTTTTAAACTCTATTGTTTTATTGACACTTAGAAGGCATTTATTTTCTCAAAATTGATTCCTATAGAATTCTTTTTAATGTCATTTCTAATATACTATATACTACTACCACTTCGGAAACAACTGGCGCTCTGAGAGAGAAGAAGCGGCGCAAGAAACTCTCCCAGCATTCTTTTTTTGCGCTTTTTTAATAAGAATATACAATATTGTATTGTCATTGCTATTGCTATAAAATAATCATAATCTAGTCCCAGGCTGTCCGTCGTACTTAATTCTCATGGCTTTTAAATTCATTAAATATATAATATTTTACAAATAATTATTTTAAATCATAACCAACCATAAAATAGGCAGTTCTTCAATATTGGCTGCATCTTCAAGTGCCCAGACCATGGCAACGTCATTCAGCTTTGTGTATACTCTGATTGCTGAAAAAAATAAAATATTTATTGATAAACTTCACATTAATCTATATACACTATATTTATACATACGATAATATCAAATAATTCGTTATCTGGTCAATTAACAAATTGCAGAAGATTGCAACATTTTTCAGATATATACTAGCTGCCCGGCAAACTTTGTATCACCATATAAATTAGTAGGAAAATTTGTGTACGAGTGGATCATCGCACATCACGTTGCGCCCTGTCAGCGGTTGCGCTGGCGCGTGCCGTTTTTCCACATTTTCCCCCAGTTCACGTTCGAGCATCAATCGGTTCGCGTGTGCTCAAAACCATTTACCATTATAACCATTTAGACTAAGTTCAATAAACTAATTGTTCTTAAGTCTAGTTTAATTTATGAACCAAACATAAATTAATCTGTACGGAAACCAGAACACCGTACAATTTGCAATAAAAATTTTTGGGGTATAAAAAAAAGATTTCGACCTTCTCTCAGACCTACTAAAAATACAGATGTAATATTTCATAAAAATCGATCAAGCCGTTACGGAGGACTATGTCAATTAACATTATTATATACAACTATATATAATGGTATAATATCACTGTAGTAATCATTTTTGAAGTTTAATAAGTAATTCCATATCATATTTTGAAAATAAAACATTAGAATTTAAATTTAAATCTAAATAACATAAGAATATCTTTATTTATTTTTTCATTTTCATTTTCAGATTTTAAAAACTGCAAGGCGCTAGGTTTGTTACATCTGATAGGTACTAACACAAAGTCAGGGCGAGTGACAATCTTTTATATTTTCTCAAAGTAATCACTGGCTTGTTATTAACTCACCAAACTCAACATTCAGATCGGCTATAGCAGCTTCTCCAACCTTCCTCCACACTTCCGGCTCATCAACAGCGTCACAGAACAGCCAAGCCTCCGCGAACCGTCTCAGTAGCAACAGTTTGTCAATGTGCTTCTTCTGGTTGAGCACACGACGGTCGGTGTCTGGATCGGCCAGACCACTCGTGTTGTGAGATTCGAGAGGCAATTTGATAACACTGGAAATTATGGTACAGTAAAAACTTATAGTAAATTTGCACCATTCAAATTGCACGATTCGCCACAAGTTTGGTTGCATGCCATTCTTCTGTGCATACATTAGGTAATTGTTAAAATAAAATACAATTTAATGTTTTATTTTTCAAATACCCATATAACTGGTTTATCTGGGAACTTCTCGCAATTCGCAACTTAACATTTTCTTTATTAATGATTATTTACTTCGGTTAAAAGTCTTGAGACACCTGTATCTACAATTCTGTCAGTTTAGATAGAATTTCGAAATTATTAAAAAAAGAAATTGCATGAGTTAGGACACTGAGTAAAAAAAGAAGGACCCCGCGCCGTGATTTTAGCAAGTGAAGCACCGTTATGTTAGTGTGTGTGCGGTTACGGGGACTAGTTACACAATTTTTTCTCCCTTATATAATCATATATGGCCACAAATACTTATATGGTATCGTTTTTACACTTTTTCACAACGCACGACGGCATTTTTTAAATATTTTATTGAGACGCAAACTGATCTGTCACAGACGATGACAATTCTCATAATGGCCGCCTATCGGCCTGTAGTAGTGTAAGTGTGTACGTGGGGCTATGTATTTACACGTTAATCGGCTTGTTTTGGTGCTACACTGTTATGTAAGATGAAACGGAGTCCTTATTTTTTTACTAGTCTGTGGAGGTAGGTATATACTATATAATAATAATAATAAAACCAATTTATTTCCAATCTACTATTAAATTATTAAACATTCATTACAATTATTACATTCTTACAGTTATATTACAGTTACATCTATGATTACATCTATTATAATAAATATTACTTATTGTTGCCCTTATTTGCATAGATAAGAAAAAAAATATATAATTTTTATTTGTATAATTGACTGTTGTTATGTACTGTCTTCATCATTATTGATTGGAACCCCTTCTTGGGTATAGGCCTCCTCCAGCTTGTTCCATGCCTCTTTGTCCGTTGCTCTCTTTTTCCATAAGTACCCTGCTGTCGCTTGAATGTCTTCTATCCACCTTTTCCTAGGACGTCTTATTCTCATTTTTTCTATTGGCCCTTCCCACAAAGTTGCCTCTGAGGTCCATCTATTGTCTCTTCATCTTGCTATATGTCCAGCCCACTTCCACTTCTGGTTCAGAGCGTAATGTAAGGCATCTACAACCTTTGTTTTTCGTCGTATCCCTTCACTTTTTACTTTATGTATTTTTTTTTTATTTTTAGTACGCTCCTTTCCATTGCTTTCTGGCATGAGACAAGTTAATTTAAATTTTTGTATTATACGTCCACGTTTGGCATCCATTAGGATTTCCTTCATGGACCAGAACTTTTTCCAGCTCATGTTAATACGGCGCTCGAACTCTTGTTCTTCGTTTTTGTCTTCGAATGATAATTGCTTACCTAAGTATATGTAGTTTTTGACATATTAAGCGGCTTTCCGTTCAAGTTGATTATGTTTATGTGGCTGTTTGTCAATACTTTGGTTTTAGTTTCATTCATTTTAAGACCTACTTCTTCGCTTTTTGTGTTCAAAGTATTTAACATTTTTTCCAAGCCCTTACTTGTTTCTGCAAATAAAACAAGATCATCCGCGAATCTTGAGGTGAGTAAGTCGATTTCGTTAGATGTTGATCCCTTCCCGTTGCCAGTTGAGATTATCAAAGATGTGTTGCATTACCATTATGAATAACTGGGGTGATAGGGGGTCTCCTTGTCGCACTTCTCTGCAATATCGGTATATCTGGGCCTCGTGTCTCTAGTTTGACTTGGCTTACGCTTCCCTTATAGATAGATGCTCTTTAGCACTCGTATATACTTTTCGTCCATGTAATATTTATACAGAGCTTCCCAAACAGAGTCGTGGGAAATCGTGTCAAATGCTTTGGCGTAATCGACAATAGCGATATATAGTGGACTGTTGAACTCTTTGTATTTCTCTAACACTTGTTGCATTGCTTGTATGTGGTCCGTTGTTGAAAATCCGGACCGAAATCCCGCTTGTTCTATCGGCTGAAGCTTATCGATTGCCGGACTTAATCGGCTTTGTAAGATGGACGTGAACAGTTTATACACATATGATAAAAGGCTTATAGGGCGATAGTTAGCTATATCTCGGGTATCTCCCTTAATAATAAAGCAAATAATATGTAATAGTACAAGTACAGAAGATTCACTCCGCAAAATCAAAGAATATGAACTCTTGCGGTCATACAATAAGGTGCAATTCAGATCACACAGCACTATTAACCTACACTTTTGTTTACCTAGAAATTGCCTCTCTTTCTATTGCGCGACTCTTACCTCTTCTGACGACGTTAGAGTCTTCGAATTTACCTAAAACAGTAGTTTCCTACCTAGGAAGATATTATCTAGGTAGATTTATAGGTCACTTTATAAAAATAGCTCAGTTTTTTCTATTAAATAAATAGGTATGTAATCGTAATTTTAAATCAGTATTCTTTCGTTTCGTTAAACCTACATTAGTTAAAGATAGTAATGTGTGTGTTGGAAAACAATGACAGGAAAAATGAACTATGTTTAACAGCTCATTTTTTCCTCAAACTACTAGAAATCTCCTCTTAGGTATAAAATTAGCAATAACAATTAACTTTTTGCGGTCGGCTCTTGATCTAATTACGAAAAAGGAAACACAGCCATTGAACCTACTTAGTATAGGTATTAGGTAGGTAGTACTTTCATAATAATAATGATCACTTTAAACTAGCTTGTTTCAGCGTCTTTAGGAAGTTTAATAAATGCTTGGATCACTATCACCTTTAATATGATTTATTATGTATATGATAATTTTCTATGTTTCTTCATTTTTCAAATACCAGTCGGATCTGTGAGGTAGGTGACAAAAAAGCTCGTGCGTGCGTCACTGGTCGGTCGTGGGTCCCTACTTGATGGCCTACTCTGCAGAAGTCGCCGCACGTACCTACGATTTTGATACCTACACGGGAAGTGAGACAAGCCTGGATAAAGTACAATGAACCTGATGCTAACCCGTATAACATTGCCGATCAAATGCACTATGTCAGATTTCGTCCGGGGCACCATGCCTATTTCTACAGCAAAATAGCGGTACATGCAATTTTAATAAAAGAGTGACGTTGGCAGCGCCATTTTGTAGTCATACGGCTTTACATCATCTCGTTATGTCACATAGTTTACGTTTTGTTACAAATAACTTATGTGTAAGTTTCGTTTGTGTAAACAAGTTCTCCTTCAGTTTTTTCAACAATCTTCTTATTCCGATTTGATGCATCTAGTCTGTCCCTCCAACCTCTAGTAGGTCATCAATGCACTGTTTGGTTGGTTCTCCAGCTATTTTTTGCCTAATATTTGCGTCATAGAAACTTATCGTGGGTTGGTCAGGTTGCTTTGGGCTCAGGTTAAGTTGGGTAGGGTTGGGTAAACATTGACAGCTGACATTTGTCCTTTAACGATTTTTTTTTATGAAAATAAGGGCCGATACGAGCAGGATGTTCAGCTGAAGGTAAATGATACGCCTTGCCCATTACAATGCAGTGCTGCTCAGGATTTTTGAAAAACTCAAAAATTCTAAGCGGCACTACAATTGTGCTCGTCACCTTGAGACGAAAGATATTAAGTCTCATTTGGCCAGTAATTTCACTAGCTACGGCGCCCTTCAGACCAAAACACACAGTAATGTTTACACATTAATACTTCATAAGAAATAGGCAAATATTGGCAATCGCACTGATAGAAGTTTGTAGAAACTTCACGAATTCAACTCAATTAAGTATTTATTATATTTGTCACTGAAATATCGTGGGCATGTCACTCACGTTCCGCCACTTGCGTAGCAGTACACGTCGCCAGAGAACAGTAGCAGCGGTATATGGTCAGGTAGCAGCGGGGTGCTGGCCACCAGGTCCACGTGGGCGCCGCTGAGCGAGCTGGGCGAGTAGTGGTACGTCAGCACAGAGTCGTCGGTACACATCGCGAACACGTTGCGCTCCGACAGGCAGATGTCCCACACCACGCTTCGCACGCTGACAACAAAATACCCTTTTACAAATCAAAATAAATAACGAATAGAATTTTATTTTAAATATGTTTTGAAAAGGGCTTTCCAAGTCGCAATCATTAAATATACAAGCGGCACGCAATGATGATGGCTATTTGAAGCTTTGACAAATAAGATCTTTTTTTTATGACATTGAGGGACGAGACGAGCAGGATGTTCAGCTCACGGCCCTACAATTACGCTCATCATCTTGAGACATAAGAATGTTAAGTCGCCTTTCAGACCGAAACACAATAATGCTTACACTTTACTGCTTCATGGCAGAAAAAGGCGCCGTTGTGGTACCCATAATCTAGTAAAGAAGCTTCCCACTGGTAAATGCGCTTACTAAAACTGAAAAACTACATTGAAAGGAACTAAGTACTGTTCTTTATGGAAGGATGGGTTTTTTACAGTAAATTGCCATTATGCCATTTTATGTCTCGTCGGTATATATAATATACATTGCTCCCCGCTGAAGTCCCAGGGCCCACCCCGTTGAAGTCAATAGGCAGTGACGTCACTCACTTCACTTGCTCGGTGACGTCACAGAGCTCGCCCGCAGCCGGCCAGTACACCACGGGTCTACGCCGCTCGTCCACTATCAGCGCCCGTGCCCCGCTGATGTCCACATGCAGTGACGTCACACCACACGTGTGCTTGTACCGCATACACGTTCGCCACTCCTCCAAACCGAAATACTCTATATGACCTTGCTAAAAAATAACATTATTATAACTTTATGATTATCTCAGTAGATCCCAGACATTTTTTCATGCAACGAGTACTAATATAACTATACTGCATTCAAGACTCTTATCTTATAACTATTCATACAATACTATGACTACATAAAATTAAAACTATCATTACGTGGAAGCGTACCAAGAATACTGGCAGCATTTCCGCGTTGGATAGCTGGGCTGATCTGTTGACCGAAATAGTTGCCAGCGCTTGGGTTTCTAGTAGCCTTATTGAGGCGCGAAGATAGTATTTTGAACATTCTCCGCGCCTCTGAGCCCCACGGGCCAAGTGTCTCGACACCAAACGGCACAAAGATGTATGACTCACTGAGACGCTTGCCGTCTTCGGCAACGAGCCAGAGTGTCGACGCAAGTCGCGTCCCACACCAGCGCCCTTCCCCATGCCCAAGCCACCAGCGTCATTCCATCAGGACGCTTGCCATCGCGGCGGGTAATACCATTTGGCTCTTAAACAGCTGGTATAATAAGAGCGGCAAATGCCCTGCAGATGACTTCATTAATGATGGCGTGACGACTGATACGGCCTGCCGATTTTAGGCAGGATAACCAGAGGTTCATCTGTTGATAGGCGATTACAAAGCGGCACCGCAATTGCGCTCGTCGTCTTGAAATATAAGATATTAACTCTCGATAGCCCAGTAATTTTACTAGCTACGCGCTCTTTAAACCGAAACTTAAATAGTGCTTGCACAATACTACTTCCCAGCAGATAAAGACGCCGCTTTAGTGTGCATCTCGCCAAACATCATATGCTAGAAAGCCTCCCAAGATGTGAACGACCCTAAGGTACCAAAATGAACCTTGTCCAATTTTACCCGCAGAAAGTTTTCGCGTTTTGCACTAAAAACCTCATTTGTCGTATCACCGCTCTTCGACAACACTTAACACTTAGAACAACTTACATCAGTAACAAATATAAAGAAATCGCTGGTTAGATGAATATCTTGTATCTTGGCATCTTGCATATGCGCCTCGGGAAATAACATGGCGTCCTTTTCTGGCTCTGACGTATCTGGTTCAATCTGTAATAAAGTGTTCAAAATGGGCGATTTTAGTTAATCAACTGCTCAATCGCTTGCAATTTGAAACGTCTGTACCGACTTTGAAAAAAATTAGAGCGACAATAATCGGTTTCGAAAGATTCAACTTCTATCGCTTCAACTCAGTTATTGAATATCAACTGCCATTCAGTACGACTGAACTTGTAAATTTCAATAAATTTAGTTTTGTTCCACCGCATCAACATAAGCCAGGTCTTTCATAAAGTGTGACATTATAGGCTGCTTTTCAAAACTAAAAACATTACTGCTTCCTCATTTCTTCTTTCTGATGTTAAGATCATAACTTCATATGAGACACTTTCAAATAAAAATCAATAATGAGACAACTGAAATTTTCTTAGGGGTACCACAAGGTAGGATATTATGTCCCGCTTTGTATCTGCTATTTACTGATACAATTGTGGGGTACTGTTAGTCATAGCAAAATCGAGATATTTGAAAGCTTTCAGACAAGACATTGAGAGCCATTTTAGTAATAAGGTAATACACTGAGCAAAAATTTATACAAGAGGTTCCAAGTCTATCAAAGAAGAGATTGCTCAGCATTTTAAACATTATAAGAGCACAACATTACTAGAGTAGAATATCAATTTAAATAGAAATCAAATGGCCTTAACACTAAAGAGTACACAGCCAACTGAAGTTGAACGACATTCCATCGCTATCTGAGATTTGAATTAAGAATAAAGAAATTGATAAAAAAATCTTCACATATTTGTGTGGCTTATTGCGAGAACATATATCGCCATGTTTCCGAATAAAAAAGAAAAAAAACATTAATTACTACCACTTGGTCACTAATCACATAAGCGTAATCGATTGACTTTTTTTAAAAATACACTAGCAAATAACATAAATAACAAACTGAAATACAACAATTCAACTTTACTGTCTCTTAATCGCAGATGATAATGAGATGAGATGCGAGCACATGCAAGGACATAGTCTAGCAGTTCTGAAATATGTGCCTAGTTCGACCACTAATTAAGGCTACAATTGCGATCTAAATGAAATTCATAATAACTGATAGAAAAACCAATATGCATATAGTTACCGTATGCAGCATAGCTTTCGACTGGTAGAGCACTGCGGCGTAGTTCCCAGCCACTCTGAGCACTTCGACGGGAGCGGGGTACTGGCGGCGTAGAAAATTGCCACCGGCCAGCGGGTGGAACCAGGCCTGTGCCCCAGTGGAGCTGCACACGTGCGCCGCGCCCAGTGCTATCGAAGTGGGCTCGCTGGTCAGCGCGAAAGTAGCCAACGCACTTGGCTCGGCTGCGACACATGCCTTATATAATGAATTGCAAGAATTTTCGTAATTAATATATTTTTTCGAGTTGTGAAAATAAACATTTTATTGGCTGCCTTGAACCAAAAAGCGCGCTATGACTGAGCACAGGCCAATAGCGTACGCGATATGGATACCCGTCTGCACTATAAAAAGGAAAGTGACCAAACCAGAACCGTGCGATAAGGAATTTCGCTGCAAAACTTACAAAGATTCTTTACAGGGGTACACGGTACCTGACCAACGTACAGTAGCTTCTTACTTACATTTAGCAACAGCTTCATCCCCGACGGCTATGCACTGGTAAATAGTAACTTCGGCGAGGTTTGTAAGTGTGATCACCCTGGTCCCATACACGGCGTACAGTGGAGTCAGGGTTGTCACATATACGTTTAGGTACGCACGGCCTGCGGTCGCTAACAGTCGCCCGTCTGAACTCCACGCGCATCGCTCGGAACCTCCAGCCGGCGTGACAGAGCCAGATACTTCACCGTTGTTCCATAATGATATCAGTTTAAGTCTGCAAGTTGAGAAATTAAATGATAATCAAGCATTTTTAACCGACTTCAAGAAAGGAGGCGGTTCTCAATTCGTGGCTATTTTTTTATGTCTTTTTTCAGTATGTTTTTTTATGCTTATGTATACCTCAGAACTTTGTACTGGGTCAACCGATTCCAAAAATAACAATAATCGTAACTAGAATTAGATTAATTAATTGATAGTAGATTGTCTAAGAATACTTAATTATCTTTATACTTTTTAGTGCATATTATATCTATTGTTTTTGAAGTCAGTTGTTTTTTTTTGTATTTTTTTTTTCTAAAATATACCTGATCGAAATTAAAAAATACTCGTGAATTCTCCAAGAATAATTGTACTGTAACTGTAATTTCTATCTTATCTAGTTGGAAATATTTGTGTATTGCTTTGAAGGGTAGGTTGAAATAATAGGACAGTACAAAATATTGTAATGGATAAAGTCAGTATGTTTGCAATCTAATTAACTCAGGAAGATACAATTAGGTAAGCAGTATTTCACAATAATACAACAAATTAACTTGCAGCACGTCAGCAGTACAGTTCCAATAAAATGCAAAAAAGATCTAACCATTTAACATCTTACGGCGGCATCTTAAAGCGGAAAGCATGTTATGACTTCGATGTGAGAATTTTCCATAAGTTTAATGTAAAATTTCAGTCCCAGCTTGAGTTGATAGAATTGATCAAAGGCCTGGTGGCCTATACATTTGGCAAATTCTAACATAAAAAAAATCTTCACTAAATACATAAACTTACTGTCCATCACCACAAGAAGCCGCCTGCCCACCAAATACGGCCACATCAGTCAGTGCATCCTTATGATTCTTCACTTGGAACAACTCCTCCCCCACCTCCTTGATATGCGTCGATATGGCTATGATGAAGCCAGCGCTGAACCCGATCAGGATGTAGCCGTCTCCGTACCACTTGTAAGATACTATGGAGCCGTACCGCTGCTGAAACGCCAGCTCGATGGGATTCTCAGGGTTGAGCAGATTGTATAGGTACAGTGTGCGTTTGCCGACAATCAAGCTTATCTAAAATTTACAAAATAATAGGATTTACTGTAAATATGCGCGCCAGACATGAGATGACAACACTACTCCATATGTGGCTGGACCTGCACTTTGTAGAACACTATAATGTGAGCCGGCTTGAAGAATAATAGCCGTCCTCTATTTATGACACCCAGCTTTATCGAAGTCAATTTGTCTTTGCTTTGCAAATGACCGCGGGATTGGCAATCGCTCGAGATTTCGAGACCCAGTATTCCGATACTAAGCGAGGCTGTAAGGGAAGTGTTGTCGATGAGCAGTGGTGACGCGCAAACTTGAGCCTTCTGTGGGGTAAATAGGTACAATGAGACCTCCTCTTTTTGTTTGTGACAGAAAAATGTCTGGCTGTCCACATAGTTTGCGTAAGAAAAAGGGTGGTCAAAGCAGTAAGGGAAAGAATTCGAAGAAATCCTGTCCGAAAGCAAAAGATTTTATCTCGGGAGATGAAGATAGCACCTAGAACCATTCCCCTTTTTTTTATAAGATGACTTAGGACTTGCAGCCTATAAGAGACGTACTGGACATTTCTTAACTGATAATTTAAAAAAGAATAGGGTGGTAAAATCGAAACAACTACTGCAGCGGTACACAAAGGGAGGTCACAGAAAAATTTTGTTTACGGTTGAGAGTTTTTATACAATTGAGCCACATTTTAACAAACAAAATGATCGTATTTACGTTCAAAGCTCTGAGGTCTATGGTTTGGTACGGTATTAGCTATGAAGGAGTGACTGAGCCATACTTTTGTAAAAAAGGTATGATAACATCGGCACAAGTGTATCAAGATACCATTCTTAAGTAGGTAGAAGTGAAGCCCCTTAGCAACACCATGTTCAATAACCAAGAATGGTCCTTCCAGCAAGACTCGGCGCCAGATGGGGTCATAAAGCTCGGTATTCACAGTCATGGTTGGAAACGAATGTTTCGGACTTCATCAGAGCTGAAGAATTGCATTTAGCTCCATACCTAATTTGTGTAATGCAATCACAGAGATTCGGTACTATTTATCACCCCACCCCCATTTTAATATCGCAAAATATTGTTCAATGTATTGGCGCCAAAATGAGAAAACTCAATGAACAATGATATAAAAATGACAGATTCCAAATTCAAATGTTATACAGTACAATGTTATAGTGATTTTGAATCCTATTTTAAATAAAAATATTTGAATTTGAATATATTTTGTTTATTTTTAATTGTATCACTATTTATGGCCAGACTAAGTATAGACAAATCCTCAATCATTCTAGAGAGAATATGCAGTTATTGAGATAGAGAGAGCTCTATCCCAATATATCGTGTGTAATAAAATAATTTAGACATACTGTATTTTCTCCTGCTATTCTCTCATCAGTTTTCATTTCAGAGAACTGCAGATCATTAGGCACATCTCTCAGGGTGATGACCCGGAGTGTGTCACCATCCGAATTATTTATTGACAAACTCTTATCATCAGACGCGAGCACCAATATACTGTCCCTGTTCCATGCAGCACATGTTATTTTCTTTGTATGTTTACCGATGATTGGAATACGCCTAAAAATTAAGTTAAATGTTTAAAATACTTAATAATAATTACAATATTATCATAACACAGAACTACAATTTATCATAATAGAGATGATGGATGATACCAGCAGCCGTCAAATTGCGAAATTCCACCCATATCATGTCGCATTATGCAACCGCGCATGTAGTGAAAAACTTTTTACCTCTAAAAAAATTGCCAAACCGATACGATTTTATGAGGGAGAAGAGTCTTCAAGACTCCTCTATGTAAATGGGCTTGGCTCTATCGCTTCCCATTACGTGGGGCTAATACGAGTTTGCCTCCTCTAAAAAACTGCCGAATGAATTCTTATTGTTGATGTTTTATTATTTAAAAACAATTAAGTGTTATTTTTTTTTATGGAATAGGAGGGCAAACGAGCGTACGGGTCACCTGGTGTTAAGTGATCACCGCCGCCCACATTCTCTTGCAACACCAGAGGAATCACAAGAGCGTTGCCGGCCTTTAAGGAAGCTGTACGCGCTTTTTTTGAAGGTACCCATGTCGTATTGTCCCGGAAACACCGCACAAGGAAGCTCATTCCATAGCTTTGTAGTACGAGGGAGATGGCTCCTTGAAAACCGCACTGTGGAGGACCGCCACACATCCAGATTGTGGGGATGAAATCCTAACTTGTGGCGTGTCGTGCGAAGGTGGAATTCGGCGGCAGGAATCAGGTTAAACAGCTCTTCGGAACACTCCCCGTGATAAATGCGGTAGAAGACACACAATGATGCGACGTCTCTACGCAACGCCAAGAGATCCAGCCGTTCACAGAGCACTGAGTCCCCGACAATTCGAGCTGCTCTACGTTGCACGCGGTCAAATGGATCGAGCAGATACTGGGGTGCGCCAGACCAGAGATGACAGCAATACTCCATGTGTGGCCGGACCTGCGCTTTGTAGAGCGCTAGAATGTGGGCCGGCTTGAAGTATTGCCGTGCTCTATTGATGACGCCCAGCTTCTTCGAAGCCAATTTGGCTTTGCCCTCCAGATGGCCACGGAATTGGCAATCGCTCGAGATTTCGAGACCCAGTATTCCGATACTAGGCGCGGCTTTAAGAGAAGTGTTCACGAAGAGCGGTGATACGACAAATGGGGTTTTTTTAGTGGTAAACGCGCAAACTTGAGTCTTCTGGGGTTAAATTGGACAAGGTTCAATTTACCCCATTCCGCGACCTTCTCGAGAGAGGACTCGATAGAAGACACAAGTTTCTCCCGGCACTGGTCGACGATTTCCCGAGAGAGACCTGCATGGCCCGTGTATACGGCATCACCAGTGCTGTCGTCCGCATAGCAATGTATGTTGGAGGTGTCCAACATATCATTGATATGCAGAAGAAACAGCGTAGGAGATAGCACACAGCCTTGGGGCACTCCAGCATTCACGGGCTTCGGGATCGAGCAATATCCGTCGACAACGACCTGTATGCTACGCCCAGTGAGGAAGCTGGAGGTCCACTTGCACAAGCTCTCGGGAAGCCCAAATGATGGAAGTTTTGAGAGAAGCGCCTTGTGCCGTACACGATCAAAGGCCTTTGCTATATCCAGGTTATTTAATACTAAAGTGTTTATATTTCGCTTTATTTTGCCCAAAATATATAGACGATGCGTGACCGAAGCATCGAACCCGCGCCCGAAGAGATTTTTCGGTCCACCGAATGCTAGTGCAAAAAAGGAGAGCTTTCCCTGGCCTTCATTAGCCATAGCTGTCTATGTTTGGACGGTACCTCACCCAAAATCATAACTTACAGATTGTTTCAATAATTCATAAATCCAATATTTACAATAGCCACTTAAATAAATACAAGGGTTTTGTTCAGTCAGTTCCCAATTTTAATCTGAAGACAAAGGAATTTGCAAGAAGGTTTGTTGTGACCCCATACTTGACAGCATAAATCTACACTCACTTCTGAAAGTGCTTCGCTTGCCTTAAGGTGTCCAAGTTTAGTCACTTCAAATGATTTGTTTGCCACTGATTGCGGCATTTTTGAACACCTAATAAACATTAACTTTTGAATCTCTATTTATTATGAATTTTCATACTTAGTGGTGTGATGGTTGTATAGCGCCATATTTCCTTTTTGCGTCCCAACTGCTAATAGAGGCTCACCATACGCCCAGGCCAGGCATGATGGTGACTCTCGAAGGCCAGTTTCAATATTAATTTTCCTGTTAGCATGACATTCCCACAACAGCACTGAATTGCTATTTGGTGTTATAACTGCTAGATAGTCCCCATCATTGTCCCATTCCATTTCTGCACAAAGGCTGCAAATAACATTGATTAAAAATATGAGGTACCAACCATACTAGGGTATGGTTGGTAACACATACCTACCTAAAAATGTACAAAACTTTCACAAATTATTCATCTGTTATTATATCTTATCTGGTGTTCCAAGAGAGTATTGTCTCTTTTATGAGTATTAATACAACTGAAAGTTATCTGTGTTGTTGTGTATCCTATTTAATAAATAATATATAAATTTATTTTAAATCAATGATACTTTCAGGTAAAACAATTTCATTTTTGTTAACTTTTCCTTAATATTATTTTGAAAAATATTGTAACATTAAACATATAATTTTTCATCTCACCTGAGTTATATTTTAACCATAGATTAGAAAATATAGGTACTTTTGAGATATATTTTGGTATTTCACACAATATGGACTACAACCCGCTCAGATTCTTGGATTTTACATGGCCCCAGTTACTTTTTGGGCAATCTTTAATGTGTCAATAATAAAGAGATTTTATACTTGCTACTTTTTTTTGTTACATTTACAAGTTAATGCGAAGCTATACCTACTCACACCTAATTCCTGACTATCTTATTTACAAATACTGAAGCTGAGAGATGTTGTCCTCACTGTTGTAGATCTTATAAATCTGTGAAATGCAAGTATAAGAAAAAATCAGCAAAGCTGCTTAACCACAGGGATGTGATTTTGCAAAAGAGTGTCATCATTATTTACTATCTATCTATCGGTACACAGATTCATCCTCCTATTTCAGTAACACATTTACATTACACAAATCATACGATTCTTCTATTTATAAAATAGACAAAAATACAAAAGATGGTGAAGTCTACAGAAAATTGTTTACTGTTTATCAATATACTAGTTCAGCAATCACCATCAGCTTGAATTGTTAAATTTTTCATCTCATATGTCCTCTACATTTCATTCCTAACCAAATTGTCATAGATCCTCTCCATGTGTAAGTCCATAGCCAGGTTTTTACTGTAAAACAGCTTAAGGGGAAAACTTGATAGACACATCTCATTTCATTTCTTAATCCCATATATTGTTATCTGTAAAAGTCTATTCGCTATTATTTACTCACCCAGGCAACTTCATTCTCTCCAAGAGGTTTCCTGTTCTGTCATGAATTGCAACTGTTGCATCGGTTCCTGTCGTAGCGAGAAGGGATTGCGACTCCCCTTTCTGCCACGTAAAATAAAGCTCTCCAAGACCATGAGGCTGTTCTATTGTATATAATAACTAGAAGTATAAAAATAGCACAGGTATTTATCATTTTTCTTATGATTCTCATTCATTTATTAAAAATATTGGAATGGAATACCTTCGGAGAAGTCATTTTTAATTGTCGTTCGGGTCTAACGGAAAACAATTATTTTTCATTATTGGATGTTTGTTGTTGTTTATATTTGCCCTTCGGTACCGTTGCTAGGCAACTGTGAACTGTGATGAGTGTGAAGCATCTATGAAGTGTGAACTAGAACGTAGTGATTATATTATCTTTGGTGTGAACTGTTTCCAGTATGAATGATTACTTGTAGCTGCAGGAACCTTACCTACAAGCAAAGAGAATTTAAGCACTACGTCGTATGCAGTTTGCACTCTTAGATTGTACTAATATTCTTTGTTATATACTCTGTGGTGAACAGCCATGAAGTTAATTTGCGTATTTGCCATGTAATCTAAGCTGTTATAGTTTAATAATATACTCGGAGGTACGTAGGTACGTATTATTATTTTATCATGCCATGATGCCATTTGCCAGTCCTTAGTTCCTACTGTTTTTCAATTCTCGCTTAGAAAATTTAAAATCTTCAAAAAAGTGTTTGGTCTTACACCGTTTTTCAAAAATAGAGTTTTCATCAGATACTGACGTTTGAAGGTCCTAGAAAGTAAGAGTGTGTGTGTAAACCTCTTATAACTTTTGAACGATTTGACCTTGAAAGGGCTTGATCAAACTTTTTTTTTCATACGTGGTTTTTTCTGGAATAATTTTTAAACGGATTTTCCAAACGATTCCTAAAATAAAATAAATCGGCTGTGGAAAAAGTGTTTTTTCGAAATTTCAAGTACGATCAATTTAAAAGATTCAACATACAAAGATTCTTTATGACGCTCATAAAAATGTCGTTGAATGCTGCCCGTCTGAAAATCGGTTTATTCCTTCAAAACTTATTTCCGATTGAAATATTTAATGTATGAAATAGAGTTTCATTTAACTTTTATCAGACTTTACGGACATAGAAGATGCCCTATAGATGTGAAACATCAAACAAGGGTAAACCTGATCGTTGGGGTGGCGATACAGGCCGTGGCGACGCTTCGGCACGCTATATTATTGTTACCGCAATCTATAGTAGTACGTAGTACTTTCTCTTGTGGTAACTTCGAATTTCAAAAGTTCTGTTTAATTAATGGTTATACTAATAATTATTATACTTTCATTTGTTGAGTAACCTTCATTATTAATATTTGTCCTTATTATAATACAAATTTCAAAAGTTCTGTTTATTGTGGTAAAACAGAACTTACATAATTATTTTAACAATTATATATGTATTATTTATATCATTTTCTGGAGAAAATTCGTAAAATAGTATTTTTAGTATCATGCCATATTTAGTTCCTATCATAATCTATAATATCACATATTATAATATAATATAATATATAAAATATTGTAATACAAGCTCTAGCTAGTTTTTACAAATAGTACTAGATGACGCTTCAAAACAAAATAAGCTGACTAGTGTATTATAATATTATGAATTTAAATGAATTGCTGTTCGTTAGTCTCGCTTAAACTCGAGGTTGGCTGGACCGATTTGGCTAATTTTGGTTTAAAATTTCGATGTTTCACATCTACTAGGCGTCCCGTGACGGCTCACATTTTTTTAAATTTATTTTTTCGGATTTTAATTAAAAACGAAAAAGGCCGCGTTAATTAGTAGTTGACAAGTTGCTATCGTCTACCGAATTGGCTAAAACTTGTTTCCTTTTTCGATAAGTCCATGTATGTCTCTCAGTCAGTCTATTCCTTAAGACGTTATATGAATAGAATACTTTTATACTTTACTAATTTTCCTACGCTTAACTTTTGCTCCATCTTGACATGGTGCAGCTGGCCTTATTCATTCAGACAGTGTCTTATCGTCTTCAGTTGAAATATTATAAATCCTGATTGTATTAAACGTATTAAACATACTCCAAATAGAAAATTTTACAATTTTTGTCTTATGAGCTCATTAGGAAGAATATAATTCGATTTAAAGGACCACGCTCAACGCTATACTACGTGAATCAGAAAGGGTATAACATCCTTTCAATGGTACGTTATTTGAGTCATATGCAATGGTATAAATATTATTTTTCAATTTCTTTTCTTAGACAACCCTAACTTTAAAAGAGACCGCCATTTTTAGGCGGAGTCGTATTTATTTTGGTAAATATCTATTGAAATTGGGTTTATGATTAAGGAGTATGCACCCTACATGAAACCACTCAAGAGCACATGGTTTGTGTTTATATATTACTTTCTTTCTGTTATTGCAAAACTAATACACAAAATAAGAAATTACATAACATTATACAGTTTTACATCTGTATTTTTGAAGGGTAAGGCAGAGGTGTATTTGTTCCACATAACAGGGGTCGAGCTTCCACATTTCTAAACTCCGGGCAGCTAGTGAGAAAACATCCTGGCCCGGGAATGGTATACTACCTACCTATTATAAATACGAGAGGATGGTTAAAGATTTCATACAAATACAAATTTGGAATTATTCAAAGTCAGTTGAAGAAAATTTCAATTAATCCTACATTGAAGTGCTTCGGTAATAACTTTTCAAAAATGTGAACTCATTTCATTTACAACACAACAAAAATCTTGAATTAAAAATGATGCAGTGTGCCTTCACTAGCGGTTTCCTTTGATTCACAAAAACCGCCGACACCATTTTTAATACGAATAATTGCGTGATTGTGACAGGAAGTGGATTAGATGTCTTTTTCAGATTGTCCAATCGCAGAGCAGTAGATATCGTGATTCAAAGCACAATTCAAAGAGTATTAACGCAGACAGGTCTATTAAATGCATAACATGATATATTTAAATAAATACAAAATGTAAAAACACAGTTACAATTACATGCGTTTTAGTCAGTAGTTTCATAATAAGATTAGAATTACCCATCTTTATTGGGTAATACATAACTACAGTAAATACAAATTTGGAATGATTTTCAATGTCAGCTAAAGAAAATGTACACACAAAATAACTTCGTCTTCATGGCAAAATGCTTCGTCTTAATTTGCCTCACGGCTGCAGTTAGTAGTAGTAGTAGTTATTTTACTATTATCTGATATTATGTCACAACTACGTTATTTATCTATTTTTTGCGCTATCGTACAAAAAATGACAATTTATATTACATAAAATATTTAACATTTCAGAACTATTACAATTCAACAAATCAACTTTCATCCGTAACTTCAACGACTGTCTTACGAATTTTCGATCAGCCCGCGTGTCTCGATGCGAGCTTAACATTTTATCCATTTATCCCAAGAAAACTGCTCATCGTCGCAAAAAAGTTTTCACTTGAAAATTTTTGTTGTTCTATGTTCTATTTTTATTATAGGTGTGTGTTCTATTCTTTCTATAATATATTGTTGCGTAGCAACCCTTCGAAGTATATGACGAGAGTTGTCAAACTTCAAGACATTGTTAATTTCAACAGCTCTGTCAGCAATACTCGTAGCTCAGCGGAAAAGTGTAGACAAATGTGTAGACGCTTTAGACCCGGGTTCGATACACCTACCAGTGTATGGATTTTTTTGGGTTTTGTAAAGTTAAAGGAAATTTCTAGTAAGTTCAGCATCAAATCGAACAGAAAAAAAGGGATGGAAAGTGTGTAAGCAGGATAAAAATAGTTAAAAGAATTTTCTAGTACAATTTAAATTTAAAGATGGAATGGGAGAATCATTTTGAAAATAGAACGGATCCGGGGGTATATAAGCCGTACTAAGCGTGGCCTACGGCAGTTCTAGTTCTGACTCGAAAGTGTAAAGAAGAAGAAGAAGAAAAGAAGAAGTAGTGAAAAGTGGAAGTGTTCTAAGAAGAAGAAGACAGAAGAGAAGTAGTGTTCGTTGCAGTGTGACGCGTTGAAGGTACCGCCGCCCACAAGAGGAACAGCAAGTGGAAGTTCAGAAAAAGTGAACGCAAATAAAGACTCGTTCCTATAAGCGGAGTATTATTTCCAATCCCTGACCCACTCCTGTGTCAATTGGTGTCAGAAGTGGGATTGGAAAGATGCCATTAGTGCCCAGGAACGAGAAGGGAGTGACCACGCGGGAGGGAGCAGCTGCAGCGGCAGAGGACGAGTTAGAAACATCCGGCTCTGGACTCAGTGCGACCGTGTCAGCACCGCAGGCTCCTGCCGTAGACATCAGCGCGCTCATGCAGCAGATGGCCGCCATGATGCAAGAGCAAGCGCGCCGACAGGAGGAGCAGCTGCGGGCCTTGCAAGAGGAATAAGCGCGCCGACAGGAGGAGCAAGCGCGCCGACAGGAGGAGCAAGCGCGCCGACAGGAGGAGCAGCTGCGGGGCTTGCAAGAGGAACAAGCGCACCGACAGGAGGAGCAAGCGCGCCGACAGGAGGAGCAGCTGCGAGGCCTGCATGAAGGCCTCTCCAAAGACATTTTATCCGTTGTGCAGAAAAACTCCACCCGTATTGACGCTGTGGAAAAAGATATCGCCCGGATTGACAGTGTGGAAAAGAAGATGGACAAAGTTGAAGAACTTTCAACGGAAGATGGGAGAGATGGAAGTTACCATTAATCAGCTCAGTGGGAGGGTCGTGTGTCCTTCAGCCAACACAGGAGTTTCCTGCGGAACCACATCGAGCAGAAATTTAAAAGTACCTCCCTACGACGGCAAGTCTTCCTGGGCTGCCTTTAAGCTACAATTGGAGACGGTCAGAAGAGCCTGCGGTTGGAGTGACCAAGAAGCGCACTCTGCCCTCAGACTAGCGCTCCGTGACGAAGCACTCTCCGTATTGGAAGCACTCGGCGCTGGGAAGGAGGAAGTGACCTACACAGACCTTATTGACGCGTTGGAGGCACGCTATGGTGATAAACACCTCGAACATGTGTATCGGGCGCAACTTAAGGACCGCAGTCAAAGGGCCAGCGAAACTCTACAGCAGTGGTCCGTGGAAGCCGAGAAACTAGTGCGTAAAGCATATCTGTCTAAGTGAAGAAATGTTGCTCCAAGTTTTCATCGATGGAATACGGGACGCCGAAGTTAGAGCAGCCGTACGATTGAGTCATCATACCAGCTTGAAGAAAGCGGTGGCGCATGCGTTGGAAGTGGAAGCGGTTCGCCACGATTCTCGGGCGTTGAGACTCCGCAGTATTGTACCAGCAGATTCCAGCCGAAGGCAAGCATATAACCCAGTATGCTATGGTTGTGGGGAGCGAGGACACATTAGAAACACTTGCCCTAGGCGTGAGAGCATAACGCAAGGTAGGAAGGATGCGGCGGTCTCAACATCACCGCTGGAGCAGCAGGAATAGGCCAGGGCAGTGGGGTGGCATCTTCGTTAAGCAGACATGTGACGGAAACACTTTAGTTATAGAAGGAATGATAAATGGAAAATCTTGCCGTTTCACTTTGGATACGGGAGCCTCACGTACAGTCGTTAGCCAAAGAAGACTAGAGAGCATCGGAAGACGACATATGCGAGAAAATGTAAACTTAACACTCACAACAGCTACCGGCCAGCGCATACCAGTACAGGGAGAGAATATCGTGGCCATGAAAATCAGGGATACGTTGTACTGGCAAAAAGTGGTAATCGCGGATATCACAGATGACTGCATCATTGGGTTGGATTTTCTTCGAAATCATCAGTGTACCATTGACATGAAACATGGTGTATTGAAGCATGGAAGTGAATAAATTCCAATAAAAGGCGGAACTGTTGGGAAAGTGTTGTGCTTAAGAGACACTACTTTAAATCCGAGATCGCAGACCCTAGTCCCGGTAGTCCTGCCAAGAGATGACAGAGGAAGACCTTATAAATGCGCTATAATAGAAAGAGAGACATCGGACACGACATGGATCCCAGCCAGAACTGTTGCGGGTAACTCCCAGATTGCGATGGTTCCCGTGTTTAATCCTCATGAGGACAAGCAAATCATTATGAAGGGAACAGTGATCGGAGCTTGTGAGGAGATAGCTTGGTTAAGAAAGTGTGAAGAAGGGAGGAAGACCGAAGCTGCAAACCAGGATGTGAACATACAGAAACTTCTGGATGGCTGTAAGGACAATCTTACCAAGCTACAGTTAATAAAAGCGAGAAATTTCCTGCTACGTTACTCCGGGATTTTCTCAAAGAACGACGGGGACATCGGAAGAACTGGTTTGGTGAAACACAAGATCGACACAGGAGACACTGTTCCGATACGGCAAAGACCAAGACGTATTCCGTTTGCACGCGAACAAGAAGTGGAAGACATGATTCGGGATATGAAAGAAAATGGTGTGATAGAACCGTCGTCGAGTCCATGGTGTTCTCCAGTGGTTCTGGTGAAGAAGAAGGATGGATCAACTAGATTTTGTGTGGACTATCGGCGTCTGAATGATGTTACTAAGAAGGACAGTTATCCATTGCCAAGAATCGATGACACCTTAGATTCACTTTGTGGCATGACGTGGTTCTATACTCTGGATTTGAAAAGTGGCTACTGGCAAGTTGATCTGGACCCTAAAGACAAGGAGAAGACGGCTTTTTCAACCGGAAAAGGATTATGGCAGTTCAAAACAATGCCCTTCGGATTATGCAACGACCCAGCTACTTTCGAAAGGTTGATGGAGTATGTGCTGGCAGGTATGTTGGGAGAAACCTGCCTTGTCTACTTGGATGACATAATCATTATGGGACGAAGTTTTGAAGGTCATCTCAAGAAGCTCGAAAAAGTCTTCGCAAAACTGCAGGGTGCAAACTTGAAGTTGAGTCCAAAGAAATGTTCCTTCTTTCAACGTCAGATGAATTACTTGGGGCACGTTATCTCGGAGCAAGGCGTTGCGACGGATCCTGCCAAGATAAGTGCTGTCAAGGACTGGCCGACGCCGACAGAAAAGACACATGTGAGAGCATTCCTTGGACTATGCTCTTATTATCGACGCTTTGTGAAAGGGTTTTCCGATGTTGCTAAGCCCTTACATCGACTGACGGAGGAGAAAAGAGCCTTTTCCTGGGATGAAGACTGCGAACAAGCTTTCTTAGAGTTGAAGAAACGACTATGTGAATCACCTATCCTCGGATATCCTGACACGGAGGGAAGATTCATAGTAGATACTGATGCTAGCAATTCTGGAATTGGTGGAGTGTTATCTCAGAAGAGGGGAGATCAAGAAGTTGTAATTGCATACTTTAGCAAATCTTTATCGAAGCCGGAGAGAAACTACTGTGTAACTCGTAGGGAGTTACTTGCCGTGGTGAAGACATTACAACATTTTAAAAAGTACTTGTTGGGTCGCAAATTCCTCGTAAGGACTGATCATGCCGCCTTGAAGTGGTTACTAGAATTCAAGAATCCGGAAGGACAAGTGGCCAGATGGATTGAGCAACTTCAAGAGTTTGACTTTGAAATCGAACATCGAGGAGGAAAAACTCATGGAAACGCAGATGCTTTATCTAGAAGACCTTGTCCGACGGAATGCAAACATTGCATTCGTCAGGAGGGGAAAGAAAATCCAATAATCCGACTGATCAGAACAGATTCGATCGATGGGAACTGGAGCAACGATGCAATGAGGAGAGCTCAGGAAAATGATAAGGATCTTCAACCACTTTTACATCGGCTAGCAAGTGGATCACTTAAACCAAAATGGTCTGAAGTGGCTAGACACAGTACGGCTACCAAGAGTCTCTGGGCACAATGGAATAGTTTGGTGATGCATGACGGGTTGCTCTGCCGTAAATGGGAAACCCCGCAAGGAAAGGATTGCCATCTGCAACTGGTCGTTCCCAGGGAGAAGGTGAACGAGATCCTGAGAGCTTATCACGATGGTTCTTCAGGTGGACATTTGGGAATAAGAAGAACTCTCATAAAAATTAAAGAACGATTTTACTGGTTGCATTGCCGTGATGATGTGGAAGACTGGTGCCGTAAATGCAAGAGTTGTGCAGCTGTCAAAGGACCTCAAACCCGGAGCAGAGGAGCTATGAAGTTGTATAATGTTGGGGCTCCGTGGGAGAGAGTAGCTCTGGATATAGCCGGACCGTTTTCAGTCACCAAAGCTGGAAGCCGTTACATAATGGTGGTGATGGATTATTTCACGAAGTGGCCGGAAGCATTTGCTCTACCGAATCAAGAAGCAGTTACCGTTGCGACGAAGCTGGTGAATGAAGTTTTCTGCAGATTCGGTGTGCCTTTGGAGTTGCACAGTGACCAAGGGCGGAACTTCGAGTCGCAAGTATTTCAAGAAGTTTGCAAGATCTTGGGAATCCATAAGACCAGAACTACGCCATATCATCCACAGTCGGACGGGATGGTGGAAAGGTTTAACCAAACATTGGAGCGACATCTGGCAAAAGTAGTGGACAGTCATCAGGATAACTGGGATGAGTACATTCCACTGTTTCTTATGTCGTATAGAAGCGCAATACACGAGACAACAACGGTGACTCCTGCGTACGCCAATTTTGGAAGGGAATTGAAATTGCCAGCTGATTTACTCTCAGGCTGTCCACCGGATACTCCGAAAAGTATAACAGAATATGTGGATGAGTTACGGAAAAAGATGGTTGACATCTACGAGGAAATTAGAACAACTGGGCTTAAGGCAAGTGAACGGATAAAGACCCGCTACGATCGAAGAGCTAATATTCCTAGTTTTGAAGAGGGAACCCTGATTTGGTTACACAATCCTGTAAGGCGAAAGGGGAAGTCTCCGAAGCTCCAACCAAGCTGGGAGGGACCATATAAAGTAATCACAAGGATAAATGATGTGACTCTCAGGATCCAGCGTACCCCTCGAAGTCCCCCGAAAATCGTAAATGTCGATCGGGTGGCTAAGTACTACGGAAGCAACGATGATCGGGACGATCATGTCTTGGGAGGGGGCAGTGTTGCGTAGCAACCCTTCGAAGTATATGACGAGAGTTGTCAAACTTCAAGACATTGTTAATTTCAACAGCTCCGTCAGCAATACTCGTAGCTCAGCGGAAAAGTGTTTACTTTAGACGCTGTATACCCGGGTTCGATACACCTACCAGTGTATGGATTTTTTTGGGTTTTGTAAAGTTAAAGGAAATTTCTAGTAAGTTCAGGATCAAATCGAACAGAAAAAAAGGGATGGAAAGTGTGTAAGCGGGATAAAAATAGCTAAAAGAATTTTCTAGTACAATTTAAATTTAAAGATGGAATGGGAGAATCATTTTGAAAATAGAACGGATCCGGGGGTATATAAGCCGTACTAAGCGTGGCCTACGGCAGTTCTAGTTCTGACTCGAAAGTGTTAAGAAGAAGAAGAAGAAAAGAAGAAGTAGTGAAAAGTGGAAGTGTTCTAAGAAGAAGAAGACAGAAGAGAAGTAGTGTTCGGTGCAGTGTGACGCGTTGAAGGTACCGCCGCCCACAAGAGGAAGAGCAAGTGGAAGTTCAGAAAAAGTGAACGCAAATAAAGACTCGTTCCTATAAGCGGAGTATTATTTCCAATTCCTGACCCACTCCCGTGTCAATATGTATGTATAAAAGAGAAAATAATTGCTATTTTCTTACAAGTGACCACCAACTGAATGTCTCGATGTAATATCAACGCCGGAGGGATCTCAAATCCAAGAGATATGACAACAGGAAACATTTTAGCGATAAACGTACAAACTCGTGTCTTCTTCGGGTTAATCTGGACGAAATTTTGCATGGCATAGGCTCGATTTCAGACACATTCCGGTTATCATCGGCACTATCCAGGGTGATGTTGGCACGGCCGGTGTAAGAATTTCGTATCCTGTGTTGTCATATTCATAATAATTAATGCCGCTGATTTGCAGCGTATAATAGAATATCCGGACGACCGAGCCTTACTCGGATTTTTAAGAATGTACAAAACTTGAACAAAAGAACAACTAATAGGACATCTGGATTCGAACTGGAATCTTCTGCTTTCCGGATCACTCAATGTTCCATCTAAGCTATTATAGTCTTGTATATTCTAATATTATTGTAGCTTTTTCTCATTAAAACACGGATAAAACTACTTTTTTTTTAATTGAAACCAGCTGGGTTTGATTGTCCGAAAAAATAGACCAACTCATTCAACAGATAGGTACTCTCTTAAACCTATTGACGTCCGTTGTCTCTAAACTACATTCGTAATCCCCTTACGTATAGCAACGTTAAACATCAATGGGCTGTCATCGAACATACTTGAACTTGAAGAAGTAATTAAAAATAATAATCTTGACATAGTTCTTATCTCCGAGTCACATTCCCCAAAAAATAGTCTCTACCGAATGAAGGATTTCAACATCTACTTTACGCCTCATCCTGACATAGGCAAAGCTCATGGGGGCACCGCAATAGTGATAAGATGAAACCTTAAACATACCGTGCTGGAGGCATATTCTACCCAACATATTCAGGCTACTACCATAAGACTTGATGACCGAGCAGGTCCGATTACATTGTCCGCCGTTTACTGCCCACCTAAGCATAAAATAACCTATCAAATGTTTGAAGACTACTTTTCTCACCTTGGAACCAAATTCATATCAGGAGGGAACTGGAACGCTAAGCATACATATTGGGGTTCTCGCATGACTCTTCCTAGAGGCCGAGCGCTTAAAAGCTGCTTGGATAGTCTCCACCTCACTCCAATATCCTCGGGAGAACCGACGAGCTGGCCAACAGATAATAACGAGACTCCAGATTTGTTGGACTTCTTTGTAACCAAGGGGATCAGCCATCTATACTCCACTGTAGAATCAAGCCTTGACGGTTCATCTGATCATACGCCGGTAATCCTCACCTTAAGTACTTCAGTCATTCATGGTCTTTAGTCATCATTATCTAATAGAAAAGTTGACTGGCATGGCTTTCGTAATTTCTTGGACGAATATATCCAGTTAAATGTTCCTATGAAAACTCCGGAGGATCAATATCCTCCATTTGTGAGGTACAAGCAGGCATTGTATTGACAATGCCTGCTTGTACCTCACAAACCTGATCCAAGTATCGGCGTGGAAAAACTCACCAGTCTCCACTTGCCTTCCAAAGATGTCACTACAATCAGCAGATATTAAAGAAAGCCTTAGAGAGAAACGAAGACTACGAAGAATCTGGCATCAATCTCGCCATCCTGCAGATAAAACCGCCTTCAACCGAGCAGCAAAACAGCTAAAGAAGCTATTGCAAGAACAGGCAAATTCTTCATTCCGAAATACTCTCGAAAGATTGTCACCTCAGGGAAAGGGCGAAACGTCGCTTTGGAAAGCTGCTAAATCCTTTGCAAAGCCGCAAGAACATCACGCTCCCCTCAAACAATCAAACTCATGGGCTCGAACGGACGCTGAGAAAGCAGAAGTATTTGCCAATTATCTTGAAAATGTATTCAAGGTGAATGATGGTGGCAATTAATCTGAGATTGATAAAGTACTTGGACAAGATCTCCAGCTATGCCTGCCTCTCCGACCCACATCTCCAAAGGAAATCGCGTATGAGATTAGACGACTGAATTCCAACAAGGCATCTGGATTTGATTTAATTACCTCCGCAGTTCTTAAAAATCTTCCCAGAAAATGCATAACATTTCTTGCTTCACTCTTTATTGCTACCATGAGAACTTCATATTTTCCCATAATCTGGAAAGTATCGGAAATTATTATAATTCACAAAGCTGGAAAACCTCCTCATGAAGCTTCATCACTCCGACCAATAAGTTTAACTCCAGTGATATCAAAATTATGGGAAAAAATATTTTTAGTCCGCTTGAATGAACTCATGGTAAACTGCAACATCATTCCAAAGCACCAGTTCGGGTTTCGAAAACAGCACTCGACAATTGAGCAGATGCATCGGGTTCATCACGAGATCAGACGCTGCTTTGAAATGAAACTTTTCTGCTCTGCGGCAATTTTAGACGTTCACCAAGCATTTGACAGAGTCTGGCACAAAGGGCTATTATGAAAAGTTAAAGACAAACTCCCACACTCTCTCTACCTCATCATAAAGTCCTACCTCGAAGACAGGCTTTTCCAAGTGAAACAGAGAGATGTTAGAACTACGCTACGAAATATTGAAGCCGGCGTTCCACAGGGTTCAGTACTTGGTCCCGTAATGTATAACATATTTACTTCAGACTTACCGGTATCTGAAGATGTCACCGTAGCAACATATGCTGACGATGTAGCCTACCTTGCAAGAGATGAAGACCCAGCACAGGCTAGTAATAAGCTCCAACACCTTTTAGACGAGACCCATGCATGGATGAATAAATGGCGCATTCGGGCAAGTGCTCAAAAATCGAACCACATCACCTTCTCGTTAAGAAGGGGAAATTGCCCTCCTGTCAAACTTGGCTCTGATGTTCTACCAGATTCTGAGAAAGTGAAATACCTAGGCTTTCGAAGAACTTAGACAGAAGATTCACTTGGATTTCTCACATAAAGAAGAAACGGGATGAAATTAATCATAGGTTCCGAAACCTTCACTGGCTCATGGGTAGAAACTCTGTCCTGTCAATAAGCTTCTAATCTACAATGCTGTATTGAAGCCCATCTGGACCATCATGCTCATCCAACGTGTGCAAAACAACATCCTGCGTACACAAGTGCCCCATGGTTTTCCAGAAATGACGAGATCCATCAATATCTTAGCGTTCCCAGTGTTCAGTCGGAAATTGATAAATTCAAAAGGAAATACGCTGATCGCCTCTCGGTTCACCCAAATACCCTGGCTAATGATCTCCTAATCCGTCCCAGAGCGATGAAAAGGCTGAAAAGGAAGGATGTGTTATAGGAAGGCAGATGAGACACTGGTCTCTTCGTCTAAACTTCATACTCACCCAACTCATCCGCTTATGGTCTTGTGACTGATCGCAGATCCGATTTAGATAAAAAAAAATTACCGATTGTGTCAACTGTCAAATGTCAACTAGAACAATGACAACTGACGTGAGTCGTCAAAATAGTAGGTATTTATTAGGTACAGTTTCTAAAGTTTAAAACTTCAATTCAATCTACAAATTAATATTTATTTAATGATTTCGTTAAGCACCTGTACTGAAATTACAAGCTTCTTGCTATTCGATTAATTGATGTGCAAAATAAGTTACTTCAATTTCTCTTAAATATTTTAGAGTATTTTACTATTGATTCATTATGGCCTCATCTCCTGAATTGGAAACAAAACCAACAGAGGACACTGAAATACCCGACGCATCTTCATTTCTAACTGAAATATTTAATCCGATGAATGTTGTTTTGTCTTTTATAGTATGTGTGTTAATATATAAAATATATAGGAACAAGTTAAGCAAAGCATCGGTAGATCCTCCAATTCCAGAATTACCCAAGATACGTAAGGATATGACTGCCGCTGAACTTCGGCAATACGATGGTAACCAACCTGATGGCAGAGTACTAGTTGCTGTAAACGGTTGGATTTTCGACGTGACGAAGGGACGCCGCTTCTATGGCCCCGGTGAGTGCATCAGTGTTATAAATAGTTTGGAATGTAATAAACTATGACTCAGTGTTTGTGTGCTTGTATGCATTTTGAATTCATTAACATCCTATTAGTTTTGGGACAATCGTTTTTGTTCTTTATAATTATGTACCTTATGTCTTAAGGCAGACAATTCAATTCGGAACTGCATCATTTGTATATCTATTTACCTTCTGTATAAATATATAACAGTACTTTAGCTTATTAGAATTAATTGGCTATAAAGGGCAAATGTCATTTTAATATTTTTTTTTGACATCTTTGTTAAATTGTTATATTGCAAGTGATCAGCTTCACTCCTTGTCTATTGCAACACCATAGAAAAGAGATACACCAAGAAAAATGTCTAAACTCATCTGGCCCTCAACTTTTGTTTGATTTTCCTGAAAAGAGAGCTGGAAAGGTGATGTTTACCAACCATCCGGTAACTCTCATGCTCATTATGTTCTCCTATTCTGTAAACAAATATCAATTCATATTAAAATCATATATGTCACCAAAATGGTAGAAATGTGTATTTTCCATGATTTCATTAAGCATTTAAATGTTAATGATTTGCCATCAGCCACTAGGCTATAATCAGATTTGTTATAGTGCAGGTAGCATTTTTGAAGAAAAGAAGGGCCAAAACCCTGTATTCAAAGATTAAGGCAGCACATCCCTTTTCAGTCTTTTTAATTGAAGGTCCAGACTGGTTTTAATATAGAGCTGTAAAGGAGCAGTTTACTGTCTAGTGACCATGCTGACAGATTTGCCAGGAGTCAAAAGAGACTCCTAACTTAGAGGTTAACTTCATCTGGTTTCTTGTTGTTATGATCTTTCCAAATGAGCCTGATCCAGGTGAAAACCAAGGTATCTAACACAAGTGGTTTGAAGAAGGTTTTTCAGTACCAAGTTACACAGTACATATTCCTTTTTGCATCATTTAAATCATATGGCTGGACTTTGAATCGATTGACTTGATTTTCCACTTTTACAAGCACATTTTGCTGGCCTTTTGAATCAGGTCTATATTATGAGAGATTAAGGTGGCTGAATGCCAGAAAGTGATGTGATGTGGAGGGTCTGTAGCTACTACGTAAGTCGGTACTGACTAGGAGCCGATCTAATTCTTAGCCAACAGATTTGTTTGAAGTGTTTAAGCAAAAAGCAGTCATATATCGTGAACTATAATGTCAAATATCTCTCATAATGGACTTAAGTAGTCAGAAGTATTTACTGACATTTTTTGTAAACCAGAAGTGACATCTATCAAGTCTTTTTAAAGCTAAAAAAAATGCTAAAATAGTTATTAAAGGTCAGGTGTAATTTTTATATTTTGTCTGCTAGGTAGTCCATATGCAGCATTTGGTGGTACTGATGCATCTCGTGGCCTGGCTACATTTTCTGTCACTTCTTCAGACAAAGAGTATGATGACCTTAGTGATCTTAACTCTGTGGAGATGGATTCAGTCAAGGAATGGGAGGCACAATTCAGAGGTAACTTAATACATAATATTATATCATAAAATCATAATCTATACTATCTATACTTCTATACTAATATTATAAAGAGGAAAGATTTGATTGTTTGTTTGTTTGTATTGAATAGGCTCCGCAACTACTGAACCGATTTGAATAATTCTTTCACTGTTGGGAAGCTACATTATCCCCGGTTGATATAGGGTACATTACATTTTCAAAAAAATTAGGGATCCCTACTAAAAGTCCAATAATATAACCCAAGATGTAAAAATATGTACGCGAAGGATGTCGCGGGGTATCAGCTAGTTACCTATAAAATTGGAATTACTAATTTATTGATTTAACTGAATTCCTGTAAACCGGCTTTTATTTAAATATAACTGAACATTAAATTTTTAATCTTTTGGCAGGATTAATAAATTAATTCAAATCAAAACTCATTTAGGTCAGAAACTGACACTTATCAATTTTGAAGGTACATACATTTTACTACCGACACCACTTTTATAAGGACTACAAACTGCGATCCATTACATACTTATAAGTTGGAAGCTCAAACTTCTAGGACAAATAGGATTTTTCAATTATGTTTCCTTCAATGTTTTGACACCTGTAAGGATGTATTATATCAGATATTTTTATAATTTTAATAATAATGATATATATTTCAAGAAGTAGTAACTTGAATTATATAATATAATAAAAAATCAGCATAAAAAATCATTCGACACAAATATATTGTCAGATAGCTTTACCTTAATTTAATATGAATAAAAAATTCATGTTATTAGTATATTGATATCTGTGCTCAGTAAATATTTATACCTGCTTTTGGTAATGCTGCACATAATAATTATTAGTTTATAAAGGTCAGAGGAAAGGACAAGATAAGCAGTATAAATATTTATACTTTGGTTTTCTGTGTAATACAAATATTTACTCTATTTATACAAGTAAATGAGGACCGGTATTTGGTTTTATATGTATTTGTGGTTAGCGATCCTACCTACTAACCTAGAGGTCCCGGGTTCGAATCCCGGTAGGTGCAAGCATTTATATGATGAATATGGATATTTGTTTATATGTATGTTTAAGTAAGTATATTGTATTAAATATATCGCTGTCTCGCAACCCATAACACAGACTATATATGCCTAATTTGGGGCAAGATAATTTGTGTAAAAAGTGTGTCAATATTAAAAAAAAAATAGTCTTGTCAACACATGTACTTTTTTTAAATTTCAATAATCTTATTTATTTTTTGAGACATAAAACCAAACCCTTTTTAGTAAACTGCTTATAACTTTAACAATTTTTTACTATTACCGTGCGCAAAGTTCGATTTTGCGTATGCATTTGAGTTCGCCAAGTACCACTTTCCCACACGTTGAAAAGAGCGGGCGGGAATGTGGTGGGCGTGCGGGAATGCTTGAAAATAATTATAGTGGTCGAACTTTGCACAACTTAATAGGAAAAATAGTATACGATACTCGTGCGCACGTGGGTTAAACTACTTTGCGCACTTGTATCGTAATGTACTTTTTTTTGCGGAACATGATTTTGTTTTTTTTTTTTAATTCTAGACAATCCAATGACAAGCATATATTTTCTTACATTTTATACATTTACTTGTGGACCCGACAGACGTTGTCCTGTACACACGTCTTAAATTTGAAAAATCGGTCCAGCCGTTGGGAGTAGTTCACTAACATACAAATGAGCAGGAGAATTATATTATATGGACGAAATTGAGAATCTAAACCAATCTCAAATTCACTGGAACACACAAAAAAAGTCATCAAAATCGGTCCAGCCGTTTAGGAGTTAGGTCAATTATGAATCTAAACCATTCTCGAATCCACCTGAAGACACACAGAAAGTTTCATTAATATCGGTCCAGCCGTTTAGGAGGAGTTCAGTTACAACAGGCGCACAAAAGAAATACATATATTAAGATTTACAATTCATATTTTTTCTTTTGAATCTAAACCATTCTCGAATCCACCTGAAGACACACAGAAAGTTTCATTAAAATCGGTCCAGCCGTTTAGGAGGAGTTCAGTTACAACAGGCGCACAAAAGAAATACATATATTAAGATTTACAATTCATATTTTTTCGAAGCAGCTGGAAAAAGTTGAACAAAAATGTACTTGTTGACTAAACTTAGAAGTGTTTTTATTTATTTATCTACACCCATGCTTTAAATCTTCTATTAAAGATTCTGAAACAGTTAGCTTATTACCAACATTAAAACACCCAATGTCGTAATAACCATTACATCATCCAAACGAGTGCTGTAATGTTGTACTGAATTTCATAACAACACTCCTTGGTTTTTTTTCGATCCCTTCATGCACAAAGAGTTCCAACAAACAGCCACATTTTTATTGCTCGATGCGTGATATCTGTATGAATTTCAAAAAAAGAACATTTTCGTTAACGCGCGTTCCACACTACCAGAACGTGGCGGGCAGTAAAAAAAAGTAGGTTATTCGAAATCCCGCCATTTTTCTTGAAAAAAAGAGCGATTCAAGTTTTGACAGCACACCGCTGGATATTTTAAATGCTGTAAGGGACATAATATTCAAGCGAATTTTAATATTTGCACTATACAAAATGTAAATAACTACTAAAATAAATAGTTCTTTCATTAATACTTAGTTTATTTGTATATAATCAGTAATGGATGATATTAGGTTACTACTAGGCCTCGCTGTGTTAATATTAGCAGTAAGCTAACTGTTTCAGAATCTTTTAGAGCATTCATATTCTAGGTGTAGATAAAGTATTGTATGCAACTGTTGATAATTAGGTATTAAAACACTCATGTGATACTATTATCACACGAGTGTTTTAATACCCCTCATTACACAACAGTTGCATAAATAACTATTATTGTCATATTTCTTTTTTCTCTTTACTTTTGTCTCAATTTCTGAGAAGACGCTATAAAACTAATTATCTTTTTATTTTTTTAATTCATATAGGAAGACCAACAGCGTACAATAATTTTAAATAAAAGTGTAATAGTAACAAAAAGCCCATTAAAGGTCCTTACGGATAGCAAATTACTACTTAAAAATAGTTACGAACAATTAAGTTAATACTGTCAACGATAGTGGACTTAAGTTTATACTGTCAACGATAGATAGTGGAGATATAAGTACCTATGCTCTAACAAATTTGTCAAAGAATTCGTTACTGGACATCTGCCTGACCGATGCTACGCTTGTGCAGAATAGATCTAAGCTTCATCGCTTAATTCAATTTTATTAAAGTTACTGCTCTCTCGCCAAGAGTAGGAATTTTGTTTGGATATTTGGATTTAACTGATGGTGTTTGTATAACAGGATTGAAACGCAAAAGACTAACAGGGGTATTGAATTTTATCGAACTTAATAGCTCGGGACAGTCAATTAAATTAGAAGTAATTTTCAAAAGGAAAGATATATCTGCTATTTGTCTTCTCATCGAAAGAGGGAGTACATTTATATAAAAACGAATAATGAAACAATAACGAATGAGAAATAGTAAGTGGAAGAGAAGAAAAATCTTTATCTGCTTTTAAATAAAAGTGTTTGAAAATAGCACAGATACTAATACATTGAAAAAGTTGTAACATTCAAAAAAAATGTTCATACATATGTCACATAAAGTCTGATATGTAGGTACTTCAGCTTATGGGAGTTGCTGGTAACGTCTAGAATCTAGATGATTTTAACTGTAATTGATTAATAAAGAATGCTTTTAGCTAAGAGATTTCCGGAACCTTACGAGATTATAGTACCTAATTAGAAATACATCGCGCGTTTGATGTAGTAGATGCCTATCCACGTTTCAATAACATGCAATAAATTCATATTGATCTTAGAAAAATATTATAAAAGTTTAAAACACACAGTGAAACAGGGTAATATTGAGAACAAAGTTTGACAGTAGAACACATCCAAAAATGCTCGAATTAAGATACAGACTCACTGACTGACCTTCAAAACAATATTAAATTGCATAAAACCTTGTTATACTTCTGGTTGTTTGGGCGGTTACATGTATTATACAAAGATTATGTTTGAATAAAATTGCATCTGATTATTACCAATTTGCTCCAACAACTACTGCGAAGCCATTAACCAAAACTCTCTTAACCACTTGCTATTTGTACAAGAATGGCACTTATTATAATAGTTGTCGTCTGCATATTTTACTTTGCATATTGTCTGTATGTCCACTTTGATATCGTTCTTGGCTTCCTCATCATAAGCATTCTCACCCATATCGATTCGTGATGGTTTATACGAAACCAAAATGCTAAACAAGGTCGATTCAACATTGTCATAACCTGCAGTCTCCCCCACAACTCGGAATTCCTTGTTACCGTACCTTCGTTGTAAATGGTGATCACTTAACATCAGGTGACCCATAGGGTTGTTTGTCCTCTTGCATAAAAACAAAACAAACAAACAACATCACTGTTCGTGGGAAGTGCAGCACAAATAACGCGGAATATATCTCCGCGCGACCATATTATTTTATACTGTCGCGATGAGGCTGACGACAGTTTGCAAACGGAATCTTTGATAAAAGATTTTGGAAGTGTGTGGCCAGGCCCAGACCTACTAGGCATCTGCAATACTGAGCAGCCACTTGACCACCAGCGTACTAGACAGCCACAATATTGAGCATCCAATGGACCACCAGCGTACTAGACAGCCACAATATTGAGCATCCAATGGACCACCAGCGTACTAGGCAGCCACAATATTGAGCATCCAATGGACTACCAGCGTACTAGACAGCCACAATATTGAGCATCCAATGGACCACCAGCGTACTAGACAGCCACAATATTGAGCATCCAATGGACCACCAGCGTACTAGACAGCCACAATATTGAGCATCCAATGGACCACCAGCGTACTAGACAGCCACAATATTGAGCATCCAATGGACCACCAGCGTACTAGACAGCATCAGTATTGAGTATCCAGTTTAGCAATTAATTGACCGCCAGTTGTTCAGTCAACTGATTTAAGTTTGGAATACAAATTACCTAGGTAGACCAAGCTATACTATATATATAATATACTTAAAAATCTCTATGTTTATGTTTTATGATGCTCTCATCAAATACAAACGTTCGACCCATATTTTCCTTGATTGGTGTAAAATCTTCCTCCTATATTATGTGTATGTGTTCAGTCGTTTAATTATACCTAAGTCAGTAAACAATCATAAATGACGATTACTTATTTTGACCCTTGAACCCATTTTACATTTGTTTATACCTATATAATAGTATATTATGCATCTAGGGAGAAAAGTTGGTCATTCTCCCCCGCGCACATTAACAAACGCCCGTGGCAATGTCCTACTTATCTCACGTGGTGCGTATACGATTTTTTTCCCACCTGGACGAAAAGCTCGCGTTTAGTCCCTGGTACGAGGGTCAAAAGTCGTCTTGCCGTGAGAGAATCGGCCACTTTTGTCCCTCATACGTGGACTAAAAGACACCTTTTCATCGAGGTGGAAAAAAATATTATGTTTTATAAGGTAATAATGAACAGGTGATGTTTTAATCTTTGACATACATGAGTGGAATTATTTGATTAATGGGCACTGCAGAAATTATTTGATGATAACGCATCAAAGAACACATCGATTTTCGCCCGTCAACGTTAAGCATTGGTAGAAATGTACGCCATATCCATAACCAGCTTACCCATAATTCTGTCCAATAAATTCTTAGAAAATCTAATACGACCAATGGCAACCAATAAATTCTTAGAAAATCTAATACGAGATGATACCTATGGTACACTAATGGTACTTTTACTGTTGTACAAAATACTTTCCGTTCCTCTATAAGCATTTTGGCATGCGATTGGACCATTGACTCAAGTAGTGAGCCCACTTTAAGAGCCACTTATACTTTTTTCGTCTGCATCCACGACTTTGTCAGGATTTAAGAAATGAATTCCTCTGAGGAATAAATAAAAGTTGTTTTGAAAAATAAATAAAAGTCGCAAAGCTGCCAGGTTAGGATGATAATTTACTAATTTTACACCTTCCGTCCGATTTGATTGTCATTCTGATGGAGAGAGCTGTCTTGGTAGATAACGGCCAGGACCCTTGGAAGATGTAAGCATCTTGGTAGATAGCGGACAGGACCCTTGGAAGATGTAAGCATCTTGGTAGATAGCGGACAGGACCCTTGGAAGATGTAAGCATCTTGGTAGATAGCGGACAGGACCCTTGGAAGATGTAAGCATCTTGGTAGATAGCGGACAGGACCCTTGGAAGATGTAAGCATCTTGGTAGATAGCGGACAGGACCCTTGGAAGATGTAAGCATCTTGGTAGATAGCGGACAGGACCCTTGGAAGATGTAAGCATCTTGGTAGATAGCGGACAGGACCCTTGGAAGATGCAAGCATCTTGGTAGATAGCGGACAGGACCCTTGGAAGATGTAAGCATCTTGGTAGATAGCGGACAGGACCCTTGGAAGATGCAAGCATCTTGGTAGATAGCGGACAGGACCCTTGGAAGATGTAAGCATCTTGGTAGATAGCGGACAGGACCCTTGGAAGATGTAAGCATCTTGGTAGATAGCGGACAGGACCCTTGGAAGATGTAAGCATCTTGGTAGATAGCGGACAGGACCCTTGGAAGATGTAAGCATCTTGGTAGATAGCGGACAGGACCCTTGGAAGATGCAAGCATCTTGGTAGATAGCGGACAGGACCCTTGGAAGATGTAAGCATCTTGGTAGATAGCGGACAGGACCCTTGGAAGATGTAAGCATCTTGGTAGATAGCGGACAGGACCCTTGGAAGATGTAAGCATCTTGGTAGATAGCGGACAGGACCCTTGGAAGATGTAAGCATCTTGGTAGATAGCGGACAGGACCCTTGGAAGATGTAAGCATCTTGGTAGATAGCGGACAGGACCCTTGGAAGATGCAAGCATCTTGGTAGATAGCGGACAGGACCCTTGGAAGATGTAAGCATCTTGGTAGATAGCGGACAGGACCCTTGGAAGATGCAAGCATCTTGGGAGCCTGTCGATTTTCCAAGACAAAAAGTAATAGTGACGTTTTATAACATACTCTGTCGAAGACTAGTTAGAACTTATAGTGCTGGTAAAGCAAGAATTCGCGACACGAAATCCTATAAGGAATAAAAGAAAATAATAGCGAGAAATGAAGATTCCCATTAGGACTCTTCCGCGTATCATCAAAGAAGAACTGAAACTTGGTGCTTATTGTCGACGCACAGGACGTGCCCTAAATTAATTCCTACACTTAAAGTCGATGTAAATGCTTCCTGTGCCGATAGGTAGTGATTTCGAGTATAAATATTTGTTATGACTGTAAAGGACGAGACGGGCAGGACGTTCAGTTGATGGTAATTGATACGTCCTGCCCATTATTATGCAGTGCCGCAGGATTCTTGAAAAACCTGAAAATTCTGACTACACTTGCGCTCGGCACCTTGAGACATAAGATGTTAAGTCTCATTTTCCCAGTAAATTCACTAGCTACTTCAGACCGAAACACAATATTGCTTAATAACATTACTGCTTCACGGCAGAAATAGGCGCCGTTGTGGTACCCATAATCTAGCCGGCATCCTGTGCAAAGGAGCCTCCCACTGGTAAACTAACCTACGCCTCTATTTATGTAAGTTAGTATTTTTCTCGAATGTTTTCGCTATTATTTGGCACCTGTGCAAAACCCTATTCCCTAGTCTTGAAATGGGTGAAAATCATGTTCAAATATTCCGCTGCATACAAAAATATGTAGTTACTTAGATATATAAATGCTAGGTTATAGCAATATAAAGAAAAAAAGTTTTAGGATCAATATTTAACTCGAATACATTGCTCACAATAAACGTATGATTTTTAAATTCCAGAGAAATATGACTTAGTTGGTAGACTGCTGAGACCAGGTGAAGAACCCACCCACTACTCAGAAGAAGAAGCCGAGGAAGCACCAGTTAATAATCCTGAGGAGAAAAAGGATCAGTAGCCGAGGATTTCTGAAATCATTCACACGTGGTCCATCAAAAACTCTGGACTTGATCTACTTTTGCAGACTTTCGTTGCCTTTCTATTTTTCTAAAGAATTTTGTAAAAAAAAACATACAAATGAGGGTAGGTAGAAATTGAATGAAATTTATTGATGATACTCTTACTCTGGGCTTACACAAGTTTTATACAAAACTATATAACGAGATAGTAACAACATGCAACTTCTACTTGTGTTAGGATTGCTTTCTGTATTGTTTAGATCAAAATTTTGCGTGAAAGTAATGTAAAATATAACGCTCATGCTTAGTGTGCAAACTTACAGTGTAGTACGGTGTAATTGAGGGGCTAATCTAAACTTTGGTTTCCGATATTTAACAGTGCTATTGGATGTTGAGGCCTTGAGTACAAAAATTACATTTATTGTTCTATATAACTGATGAAAAAGAAGTTATAGGTTAGCTGCTAGACTATTAAGTGTTGCATATATAAACTGAACAATAGCTACCAAGAGACATCATGTTATTTTATGAACGCTGAGACCTCAGTATCCCCCTTTCGCCTGTCATTTCTAAAACAATACTTTTCTACTCTATTGCCCGCTGCTTTTTAACGCATCACGGAGGTTATGAAATTTGTATTTACGATTAATATGGAAAGACTGAGTGATGGCTTATGTAGCTGTATGGTATTATAATACTTATTATCATCTTAGATAATTTATACGTCTAGATAGAGTCTCTTGCTGTTAGACAACCGATAAAAGCAGACCGGGAATATTAGTTTACTGTGCGGGACAAACTACGTCTTAATTACACTCGCGATTTGTATGACACTTTGTGTTAGTGTGCGTGAATTGCTCAAAATGGATGTTAGATCTAAACTCAATTTTTTGCGAAGTTTTCACAGATATCATAGTTTATCTGGACGTATAAATGATCTAACAACATCACATTCCCAACACTGTCATATTTCATGAATATTTCGTCTTTAAGAAACCTTCACACTAAATTCTTTGACATGTTTTCGCTTCAACTTAAAAATGCCCAATTTGATAGGCGCTTCTATCTAGAGTTGCCGTTTAATAAAATATATATAAAAATAGGTATGTAATATATTTATGTATTTGTTAGCAATACGTGTTTCTAAAATATACATTTAAACAACCTTCATATTTCAATGTAGGTTTTTATAAATATAAATAGTTTATTGTTGAGATAAATGTTCAATATTTATATAATATAATTTTAACAGGCAAGAATGTCTCTTTTAAAAACAGTAGGTGATAAACAACCACAACCCTGGCAATTATAGTAGTAAATCTTACTGGTGTGTATTTTAGTGTTATCATCGTGTTCATGAAAAAGAATCATTTTATCAGTTCAGTAAGAATCTAACCAAATTGATAAATACGATTGAATCGATTTCAAATTCAAATATTTTTAAACAAATTGTTATGTTTTTAATGTGATAAACCCTCACTCCTAGGATTAATACACAAATAAAATACGCCAGAGGACGTGGGTTCGAGTCCCGCCGTTCACAAAATTTTGTTTTTTAAATTTTATTTGTGTCAAATGTTTTTATTCAAAATTTGTTTTGAATACATCAATTAAAAGTCAGAGATTCCTCAGACCTGAGGAAAACGCGCCCAAGAAACACAGGAGGTTATTAAATATCCATAAAGTCTGGTTTAAACCCAGATTAATTATTCACTTGGAGATAATTTTGGCGCTAATTTTATGATCTTTCCGACTTTAATGAAATATTGTCGATCGTTCTCTTTGTTTTATTATACTATGCATTTATGTAGTTTTATTTATTAATTGTAATTCACCTTTATTTATAATCATTTTATCATTTGACCTACCTTACGGCTCGAGGTTCGGTACTTAAACTTGTTGTATTAAATTTTAAGTATTGAAAATTTTAAGTATGCATAATATTAATGATTTGTTAAGATGTCAATTAAGTTATTATACTTTGTGCTTTTAATCGTGATTTAATTCTTATTAAGGACAATGACCATCAATTTATGGTATACCATACCATATATTACCATATTGGATCGAATTCAAACATTGTTTTTAGAGAGTATATGTAGGTTTTCTTATTATATTATTATCTCCTACAGAAATTCTTTTTGTATAGAAAACTCGAGTTTTTATTTATTACAGGCAAGTAGTCATTTTGGTCTGACACCCCACTTCTCGTCATAATATATTCACAAAATACAAACAAGTTCGAATTCTAAATTTTCCGCCTTATTACAAAGAACGGTGTAAACCAGAACTAAATATACCAGCTTTATTACAGTCCTAAAATTGGTGCAAGGTTTATCGTGTGATTATTATAAAATGTAGATCTAGCTGGGACCAATAAGTACCAGAGGTAGTCTAAAGTTCAAATAAAATTCACAGATAAAAAGTAAAATAGCCATTAGCAAAAATTGAATGAGTGAACGACAGCTCACTATTCAGTTCACTTATTTAGGCAAATATTATTAAATAATCACAAGTCTAAAAATATAGACTCGCGTATTCGATAATCAAATTCAAATATTTTTATTCAAAATAGGATGTGACATCACTCATTGAAAGTCAAAAAACTACCACCCATTCCAAAATGAATGCCTCAGACCTGAGAAGAATGGGCGCGACAAACTCAGCGGGCTTTTTTTTTCATCGAATAAATATGTTTACAAAGTAATATTGTACAATTAAACTTATTATTTAATAGCCTTAGGGCGGTCACTCCATTCCCAATCTGTGGAATCATTAAGTAATTTATGTTATAGTAACCTTTACCACACAAACGTTTTTTAACAATTCTTTTGAATAACGTAATACTTTTGTTTTGAACATTTTCTGGGATCTTGTTATAAAAGCATATACATCGCCCCACAAAAGACTTACTAACTCGACTTAGCCGAGTAGTAGGCATCATAAATTTATGTCTGTTCATCCAAAGTCAAAAGTAAAAAAATGTCAGAAATGTAAAATGAAAAAGAAACAACATATTGGAATGACGATCAGTTGTGTGAACGTCATGTAAATAAATAAAAACGATATTCATACTTTTATATATTTTTTTAAATTGCATGTTCAGAAATTTAGTCTATGACATGTAATATTTTAAATTAATTAAAAAAAATGAAAACAATTAGTATACAATTTTGATTTTGAAGCAAGACTTTTGGTACTTTTGGTCATTGTCCTTTATGCAGATTACATATAAATTTTATATCGTTGTTGCTTATATTTTTTTTCACAGCCATTTATAGCCTATAGACTATAAGGTGCAAATTGCTAATACTCTGATATGTTTGTATAGCGGCCTATATAAAATCTATATTATATTATTATATAAATTTTATTGACTGTTTTATTCATTATGTAATATCATTCATTTATTATTAATAATGTGTTAACAACACTTAATATGTGCTTAATGTTTTCTTACACATAAAACCCAACATTATTTTCTTGTCAAGTCATAAGTGATATAAAAATAAAACTGTTGTGTTTATATTGTTTGAGTCATTTCCGATTGTTACTAAGGCGATTATCGTTATGTAGCATAGAGACGAAACCGTATTTATTTCCTTAAATTATCTTGAGGTAAATCCCAGTATTGTATGTAATTTTTTGTCTATAATAAAAAAATTATAATAAATCATTTAGTTAAGTAAAACCTTTATGGTATTATTATATATTCAAAGAAATCTAGCCAAAAGGAGTCCGTTTTATAACAAATTTTTATATCACCTACTAAATATTCAACAAGCAAACATCTAAGAATAATGATACAAGGACAATTTAATATTCGAACTAAAATTGGGCAGAGTAACGCCCTAACTCGTCAACGGTTGCAGCGATGTTAAAAAGGCACAAAAGTCGTGTCGACGACAGGGAGACAGCGGCTTTTATAGACATCCTTACACTCTAGTCCTGTCACTTTCTACAGTATTAACTTTTGAGGTAATAATTAACTAAATTATTAAGAGGCAAGTTTAGTTCATTATCTGTCCATTTCAACGCTAGTAGTCGACAAGAAAAAATATGGTGTGAGATAAGTTCCGACGCAGTAGGGGAATGTTTTATGTTGTTTGGGTTTGAGGTCAATTTTTTTTTATGAAATTAAGAGACGAGACGAGCAGGACCTTGCGTTGATGGTAAATGATACGCCCTGTCCATTACAATGCCGCTGAGGATTCTTGAAAAACACAAAAATTTAGAGCGGCAATACAATAGCGCTCGTCACCTCGAGACAAGATGTTAAGTCTCATTTGCCCAGTAATTTCACTAGCTACGCCGCCCTTCAGACCGAAACTGTCATGCTTACACATTATTGCTTCACGGCAGAAATAAGCGCCGTTGTGGTACCCATAATGTAGCCAGTAGCCTGTGAAAAGGAGCCTCCCACTGGTAAATCTAACCTGTGGAACAAACATTACTAATTCATAAATGTTCACTTGAATGAAATGAATAAACCACATTCAGCCATCTCAGTTAAGCAATCTCGTTGTTTTTCAGCCACTTTAATAAATGTCGGTATTACGGAACGGGCTGCGACGTATCCCCATGATATTGTTAGGATTGCGCATATGAGATCGCATCGCGTCATTGGAAAGCTTTCATAAAATGTCATGCTTAGATCATTTATGTGTCTAGATAGACATATAAATGATCTAAGTGACAGCTGTGAAAACGTCGAAAAAATTGAGGTCAACTGCTAACCTCTAATTTATCCCCGCTCTCTCAGTATCTGACATGTGTCTTTAACACAACGCCATCAATCGCTACCTAATAAATTGTGTTGAAAAAATGACGATTTGTGAAATCAAAGTGTGTAGAAACTATAAAGGCCGTTTAAACACAACGATCACAGTCACAAACATCGGTAAGTAATATGTATTTATTACATTAAAATAACCTATTAAAATATAAAATTTTAATTGTAGTTTTGAATATTTATTTTCTTTTATTTCATAGTTGTCTTTTTTTTTAATTTATTTAGTGGCACGGATAGTATTTTGTGTAAGGGTGGAGTTGCTAGTTTATAAACTCAAGATTCCCTAACCAAAGATAATTAATATGAGATTGGTAAGTAAAGAGTATTTAATCACATTTTTGTGTAAATTTTAATTAAATTGATTTTAGTAATATAATACGGTATGGTTGTGATTTTTGTGCTATTTAACAAAGCTGATTTAAAGATCGCGCTCACTTATATTTATAGCACATTTGATTTGAATTGGTATAATTTTTTACACCCAAGATGGCCGCCACGCCGAATTATGATTTCAACAATATGGATATCGTATCCGATTTTCTCGAGGGTGCAGACATGGAACTTGGGATCATTTTTGAAATCCAAGATGCCACCGCGAAAATTTATTTTTGGGGCTATACGTATGGATAGTCGTTATAATGATAATTCTCATGCCAAACAAGTAAAAGGCATCCTTCGGAAATTGATGTGCCACATGGATCTAAAATCGTTGAAATTAGGAAACTGTCTATGTCACTACAAAACGTCAGTATTTAGATGTGTTCTTCTTCACTGCATACTATTAATGCATCTTCACGGACTGATGATGCAAATGAGAATGAAATTGACAGTTATACATGGGGCACACTAAAAGTTTTGCACTTCTAGCTAATCGGAACTATTTGAATTTCTAATGTTATATTTTTTGAAACCTTCTTAGTAATAAAAAAAAAACAATTAGCGTGAAATCATTTGTCAATTGTTTTCACACATCAAAGTTCTACGTACGCAACGAAAATGGAATTAAATCGTAAAGATTTTAGAGAGATGATTTTTTATGATTTTAAAAGTTCTGTCTCTTCGCAAGACTATGCCGCTCGTCTTCAAAATGCTTTTGAGAGAGAAACACCTTGCTTGAGCATCGTGAGGCGATGATTTTGCTGAAATTGAAAGAGGTCGGGTTTCTTTACATGACGAATTTCGTGAAAGGCGGCCTTCAACTGCCGTCAACGGAAATAATGAGGCTACTGTTAACATTGTTGATATTGTCACAGGAGACGAAACGTGGATTTATTGTAAAAAAAAAACGAAAAACAACAGCAACCTTGTGAATAGGTGTTTGAAAATGTCAACAGGCCAACAAAAGTGAGGCAGGCGAGAAACTTTGGTATAAAAATGATCACATTTTTTTCCCATCTGCACAATTCCAAGAAGAATCTTTTGAAGATCAAAAGAGTATTAATGCCTTGTGGAATCCTACCATTTGTTTACCCAGGGTGTTAAAAAAAGTTCGCGAAAGACGTACAAAAAGCCGCGTTTTCCTACATCATGGCAACACTTCTTCACACACGGCTAACCAAACTAAGTCATTTTTAGCTTACGAAAACGTACAACTCTTCACCCATCCTGCTCATAGCCCCGACCTAGCAACTTGTGATTTCTGTATGTTCCCCAAAATAAAAGATTTGATGAGAGGTTTCACTTTAACCAATTCCGAAGAGGCCGTGATAGCGTTCAATCAGCAATTAGAATGTTCAAGAATTTCATGCGATTCTGTAATCTGTAAGATAAGATCTGTATCTGAAGGCAACATGCTTTTATGCCAAAAAAAAATTAAAATGTAAAGGAGAGTATTTTAAAAAGCAATAAACATGATATTTTGGTTATAACGTGTTTTTTAAGTTACTTTTAGTGTGACCTACGTATTATAGATAACTTAGAAGAAAATGGAGGCATAATATCACGTTTACTAGATCATAACCAAATTGTGAATATAGCAAATAGTTGGATATATAGCTGGTTTAGTGGTGAGATCCCTATTTCACCATTTAAAATGCATGGGTTGTATCGACTTGTTATCTGTGTAATGAATAGTAAGTTTGAATTAGGGCTTCCAATCCCGCAATACCGAGATCTCGGCATTGCGGGATCCCGCGCCATTTTCCAATCCCGTGAGATGCGGGATTACGGGCGCGGGAATTGCGGGACTAAAAAAAAGCGTGCATACGATGCATAATAGGATAATCTGCGTCAAATATTATTCTTAATAACTCAAGTTATGAACTTTATTAATACATCCAATGAATCTTTCATTCACGTACAAACCCTTAAACTCCACAAGTGTGGAAGCAGAAAGGGTATTTTCTGCTGCAGGCTATATTGCGTCTAAAATTAGTTTCAGTTAAGATTAAAAGCTGACAAACTTAATAATTAAGTAACAATTTATCAGTTTAAAATGTGTTATTTTTGATTGATTTTTTAATTTTGCTTCGTGTATTTTTTGAAAACGATTTATTTTGTTTTGATATGCTTTTTATGCAGAATTTGTTATTGTTTTTTTTGTGAAAAAAACAGTATAATATGATTGATCTCATTTTAATAGTAATATGTACGTAAATAAATGTGGAGTTGATAAATTCAATCTTTTACAATGTGCATATTTTCAATATGCGGGATCCCGCAAATACCGAGATCCCGCGGGATTGTAAATTCGTGGTCCCGCTAATGCCGAGATTCAATACAGGCCGCGGGATTGGAAGCCCTAGTTTGAGTACAACAAATTAGTAAGCTCATGAGTTAGAGGTGGATTAATTTATGTCTCAAGCGACGTAACTATATGAGATTTGTAAAGCTTCAGAATTTGTGCTCCGTCAATTCTTGAAACAGGATTCGGCGATGACAAAAACCTCTCACATTAAAATACAGACCAGCATAATGAAACTATTCATTGGTCGGCCATATTTTCAAGGACAATCGGATCACATTTGTGGAGCTCTTCATCAAAACAATTTATTTCGTCTGTTAACGGAACAATATATTATCTCCAATCTCCAATCCGCTGTTTTCACATATAAAAATTGGACAGTATAAAGGGAGACATCATATCAAAGATAAAAAATGTTTAAAAAACAAATTCAGAGAAAGGGAAGGATTTTAAATACATTTACAGGAAGGTGATAAGTATATTACAAGTGTACTATATAAGAGATTAAATCTATATTAAACTATTATTAGCTTATAACAATATATATTTTACGTTAATAATACACATTATAAAATTAAAATAGTGAGAATACCTCTGTTCAGTCTCACATTGCATGTTTTAGCTCAACTTAATTTAAAAAAAAATTGCTGTAGATATTTGTCTAAAAATTTACGCGCGTTTTCTTCACATATTCTACTTATCAAATGAGTCGATCTGATACGAATTACAATTTTCTATTTCACACTCGACTTACACTTTATTGGTCTGAATCATGTTACACATAATATTAGATCACTGACCTCTAGGACTGCCCCACGGCTATCATATAATTGATAACAGTTTCGACCGATGTGAGCGTACATACTTGGAACTAATACTTAAAGTGTATTGTTTTGATTTTATTTCATAAGTTAATAAAATTGTCGAATCAAACCCTTACTTGTTTGCAGTGTATGTTGATTGATGAAATGAATTTTATCCATTTGCATGAATCGTGATCACATAGTTTCCCATTGGTAGATAGTTGCAGCACAATACGCCATACAGCAAATCGGCATACAATATTATATTTAATTATGAAAATTAAATTAATATATCAATGTCTAATTTACGTTTATAATACACATTGTAAAATTATAATTCAATAGTACTTATCGCAAAAAAAAACACAAAAGGATAATTAACCCCGCCCGGTTTCGCTGTAAAAGCCTTTAGGGCTATCAGCACATAGAAGGTTTTTAGTCGGTAACTAGGTGGTTTTTACCCGAGCCCGACAAATGGGCCCCGCTTCGGGGTCTTCAATACGTAAATGTATTTTCACCTCTCCAGCACAAAAAGGGCGCTATTGCTACGTGAAAACGAGCCTGAGGCAAAGTGATTTAAATGTCGGACCTCACGTGACCATATATCTGGGAATTACTCCGCGTTAAAAAATAAATAAACAATGCGATCCGGTGCGTTGTGAAACTCATTTTAGCCTAGCGCATTATATCATTGTCACAAAAATTTATTTCTCTTACGATATAACCTATAACACTTTTCTCGCTAGTCGAGGTGCAAAGTTGTATGTTTCACACGAGAGCAAATGTTTTTGTCTCGTGCCTTTAAATCACTCACTATCTCAGTAGTCTATATTAGAATCACTCGCCGCGCTCGTGATTCAATTCTAGACTACTTTGCCAATTCGTGATTTAAAGTCAGCACTCGCAGCAAAAAATAACTTTCCGCACTTGTTGAACAAATAACAATTTCCTCCTCTTGAAAAAAAAAAGCATACATTCTATAAATGTAATTTTAAATGACGACGAATCAGATTTTTAAATGATCATTACCAACCGAGCTGTTGAAATCAAGTTTTGAGTTATGGTTTAAGACGCAATCGGTTCGTGAAATACATAATCTATCGAGCTCTCAATTTTTTTAGGTTTTCTATAAGATTTCTCAAAGTTATCAAAATGAAAATATATATATAAATACAATAATATATATAATAATAATATTAAAAATATACATATATTAATAAATATGTAGCTATTTATCTAGTTAAAAACACATTTTTTTTAATTAATAAATTAATTAGATTGTATTTAAAATACGCAATTATTTTATAGTTAACAATAAGACCAATAGTACAAAATAATTAACAATAGATATGCACTAAAACAGTGCATATCTATTGTTTTGGAATAGGAAGTCCGTTCTTTTTTGTTATTTTTATTATTTTATTTTTAGTGAATCTGAAGCACACTAAGTAATAATTTGTCTAATTATATGTAGATCAAATCGATGTTAAATTTATGCTACACCATAAATGCATGAAAAATCGACATAGAGATTGCATTTTGCGTCTTTACGCAGAGACGCTAGAGGGCGGTAAAATTGAAAATACACTGGCCTGCATAAATACGAAAATATCAATATCATAGGTAATTTTAAAATCATTTAAAAAAAACTTTGCGTCCTTAGGTTATAGAGCTACAATAGGAAAACTAATTAACGTATTCTGAAGCTTAGAAGAATTCTCATAAGAAAGCGGACTCTGTAGACGGTGGAACTTTATGGGTTGGTATACTTTACTTTGAACCAGACATTCTTTATGTCATCTCTTATGACTATGTGAAGTCAGAAATGGATTTGCATTATATATTTTTTTTTGCAGTCAGATGCTGCTTTAACTGACGCATCGAACCAGGGCTGTGATCTGCCACCGATCGGTACTACAGAGCTTGGTATAAAATATCCATGCCCTGCAGTATCACATCGGCTACTGCAACAGCGCAGGAACTAGGATCATCCGAAGTGAAACAAACCTTGCCCCAATCTGCTGACTTGTAGTGCCAAACGTGGCGCCGCCAATATTTGTTTCACAGATCCACAGAACTTAAATTAGGTTATAATAATACTATTTTGTAGGACTTACATCTAATAACGGATTTACAATATTTATAAATAATAATATAATTATATTATCATTTTGCCATGAAGACGAAGTTATTTTGTATGTGCATTTTCTTTAACTGTCATTAAAATCATTCCAAATTTGTATTTAGTGTAGTTATGTATTACCTAATAAAGATAGTTAATTCTAATCTTATTATGAAACTATGTTATGTTAGTATTTTCTTTGATTTACGCGAGTGTTACACATTTAAATAAAACACTTTAATAGTTATTTATGCAACTGTTGTGTTATACGGGGTATTAAAACACGAATGTGGATTTATGGAATGATAAATTAATAATAGTATCACATGAGTGTTTAAATACCTAATTATCAAAAGTTGCATACAAGACTTAATCTACACCCAGAATAAGAACCCTCTAAAAGATTCTGAAACAGTTAGCTTACTGTTAGTAACATTAAAACACCAGTCCTAGTAGTAACCTAATATCATTTCTGATTATATACAAATAAACTAAGTATTAATGAAACAATTATTTATTTTAGTATCTAGTACTTTACATTTTGTATGGTGCAATAATTAAAATTCACTCGAATATAATGTTCTTTTGCAGCGTTTAAAGTTTTTCATTTTTTGTAAACAAAACAATAAAAATGACGGGGATTCGAATAACCTACTTTTTGTTTACGGCGCGCGACTTCTAGTAGTGTGGAACGCGCGTACGTAAGCTAACTGTTTCAGAATCTTTAATAGAAGATTTAAAGCATGCGTGTAGATAAAGTATTAAAACGCGTGTAATTTTTACTGTGTTTTTACAATTTGTATTTATTTTAATATGTTAGGTTGAAAAGATCGGCCTGTCTGCGTTAATACTCTTTGAATTACGATATTTACTGCTCTGTGATTGGTAAATATGAGAAAGACATTATCCAATCACAATCATAAACAAATTCTGTCAGCATTCATAAAAGGAAACCGCTTCTAAAGGCTACAACACTGCACCAATTTTAATTCAAGATTTTTTTTTATGTTGGAAATGAGCTCACATTTTTGATAAGTTATTACCTAAGTACTTCAATGTAGGAGTATTTAAAGTTTTCTTCAACTGACATTGAAATTATTTCTAAATTTGTATTTGTAGATTATGTGTACCACAACGGCACCTTTTTCTACCGTGAAGCAGAAATGTATAAGTATTATTGTGGTTTCGTCTGAATGGCGCTGTAGCTGGTGTAATTACTGGGCAAACGAGACTTTACATCTTAAATCAAAAATGTTTTATCCAATAAAGATAATTCTAATAGGCTCCTATTAAAAAAAAAGACGTTTGGCACTCGGGGACTGCCGCGGTAAAGCTATTGCATAACATTTTTTATCAACTTATGCGACTAAAATTATTTATTTATTTTATTTATGCTGTATTTTTTTTATAAAATTAATTAAAAAAAAAGCAAACGGGAAGTGAGTAAAATTTTACTTGCAAGATTTGATTACAGTTAGACAACGGGACAGGTGAAACTAAATAAAAACGCTTGTCATAATAATAAAAATAAAAAAATAAACGTGATAAAAAAAAAAGAAATCAAGACGTACCCCAGGTTTGAGCCTGGGACCTTCTGCACAAAAAGCATACGTGTAACCGCTGTTCCACGGCAACTGTAATGACTGTGGCGAAATATCTATATAGATCTAGGAAGTAAGTGTTAGGTTATTTTCGTTACGGAATTTCTGGATACGGTCTCCACGCTCAAGACCCGCGATAGAAGCTATGCAATAGCTTAAAATGTTCTTCATGGATAAATTTATTCAGTTATGGATATCTTTGATCATCCTCGTATTAGTAATAGGTAGGTAGGTATTCCATTCTCAGGCCGGGCGTTTTACTCGGCCTGGGTATGGTCCCGAACCTACACGCGAAACACGAACCATTTCAATATTTTGATCACAAAACCTACCGCTGTCGGAGTAAGCACAACTACGTCGTTTGATATTCGTGCATAGTTTGCTGGAAAATCCATGCATGCCCCTGATAGCATTCAAACGTTGTGTGTAAAGTTGATACCAACCACACTGGGCCTAAAAAATCTTGAGCACAGTGTATTTTTTGATGATCTAACCAAACGCCTGAAGATGTAAAGGATAAGAAAAGAAAACAAACAACCATTTATAATGATCACATAATTATATTATAAAATGATTTAATTACAATAAAACAGAATAAGTATCATAATATACCTACACTACGAACAACTTACAATTACGTAGAAGCGGACAGGGTGTACTCGTTTCATATTTACATTTGTACATCGAGCGCTCGATCGCAATACTGACGCGTCACGTCCTCGGTAATAAATAGTAGGGGGAGGGGCGAGGCGCGCGGCTCGCTTACGTTATATGGTACAGGAGGGGCGCGCGCGCCGCGGCTATGTACACTACAACTGTTCCACGAACTTGGTGAGCTGGTCCTGCGGCGTGAGCGGCGGCAGCTGGTCGTCGGGCGCGTGCGGCGCGGGCGGCGCGGGCGACTGCCGCAGCAGCAGCAGCTCGGACGGCGTGGGCGGCCGCGGCGACGGCACGGCGGGCGGCGAGCGCGGCAGCGAGCCGGCGCCCGGGAAGTAGCGCGCGGGCAGGCGGCCGGCGCCCGCGTACGCGCCGCGCATGCCCATCATGCCGCCGCCCGCGCCCGCGCCGCTCGCCTTGAACCAGCTGCCGCCCGCCATGCCCACGGCGCCCACGCCGCCCACGCCGCCCAGGCCCACGTTGGACACGCCTCCCACGTTTGTCACTCCGCCCACCTGAAACGACCCGAGATTGTGAACCACTTTACCATTTTAGTCGAGCAGCGACTAATTTAGTTACTAAACCTGGGCGGACCACAAAAAAAAATTGTCAGGCTAATCACTTTTATACTATTGATTCAGGAGTATAGACCTCCCCACGCCCCACAGCTCACTTGTCGATTGACTAAGCGAGCGTGAACCTGTCGTTTTAGTTGAGTCTTCAATCAATCTTATTTCGCTGGATATTTAAGAATGTTCAACTTGCAGAATGACGCTCGTGTACTGTCATCATCATCATCAGCCGGAAGACGTCCACTTCTGGACAAAAGCCTTTCCAAAAGATTTCCACGACGATCGATCCGGCGCTGCCCTCATCCAACTTATTCGGATCTTGACCAGATCGTCGGTCCATCTTGTGAGGGGCCTACCAACACTGCGTCTTAGGGTACGTGGTCGCCATTCGAGGACTTTACAGCCCCAACAGCCATCTGTCCGTCGAACTATGTGCCCCGCCCACTACCACTTCAGTCTCGAGATTTGGACTATGTCGGTAACTTTGTTTCCTTAACGGATCTCCTCATTTCTGATTCAATCTCACAGGGAAACTCCGAGCATAGCCCTCTCCATTACCCTCTGAGCGACCATGAGCTTTCTCATAAGGACCATACTTAGCGACCACGTCTGCGTACCGCAAATCAACACTGGTTGAAAACCTTCGTCTTCAGACACTGGTATTTAGGACGAGAAGATTTTACAAAGCTACCCGAACGCTACCCATCCACTGAGTTGGATTCGACGAGAGACCTATTAAACCGACCTATTAGACCTAAGTAAACATTCTCGTCGACAATTTCGAGAGTATAATTCCCAATTTTTATAAGATTAGGTGCGACATAAACATTTAATATGATCTCCATCGTCTTGGAAAGCTGTATTAAGGCCATCGAACATATGGCTTAAGTCTTCCATGGTCACTGCTATGATTACGATATCGTCTGCGAATCTAAGGTGAGTGATGTATTCGCCGTTAATAATGCCCAGTCTGTTCTAATCCAGAAGCTTAAAGACATCTTCCAACGCAGCAGTGAACAGCTTGGACGATATGACATCGCCTTGACTAACTCCCCGCTGCAGTCGGATAGGCTTCGAGATCTGATCTTGGAGACGGACTGACATGGTGGCGTTTCTATACAAACACTTCTACGCTTCGATATATCAATAATCAATGTGGCACCTCTGGAGAGACTGAAGCACCGCCCAGGTCTCTATCGAATCAAAGGCTTTCTCATAGTCTACGAACGCCGTGTATAACCTGCCGCAACGTATGTATGTGGTGTGTGGTGCTAAAGTCTTTTCGGAATCCGGCTTGTTCGAGAGGCTGGAAATCGTCAAGCCTGCGCACGAGACGATTCGTGACAGCCCTAGGAAACAACTTATATACATGGCTCAGAAGTGATATGGGCCTATTAGTTCTTCAATAGCATTTTATCGCCCTTTTTTAAGAAAAGCACCACTATACTTCTGTGCTATGCTTGCGTTTTGCCCTCGAGGATGACGGAAGTGAATAGTTTCTGGAGGGTCTTAAGTACAGGGGTACCACGAGCTCTCAGAAACTCCGCTGTAATTCCATCATTACCCGGCGCGCTGACGTCTGGGATATCTTCGGTATCGTCTCGGTTTAATTTGGCTCTTGGGTCTTCAGCGTTGTTGGTAACAGGTGCCCGTGCGGTCGTGTATAACTGTCTGCAGAACTTCTCGACTTCCCTCAAAAGTTCGGTTTTAAACGAAACGACCCTGCCGTCACTGGTCTTCAGCTTCGTCAGTTGGCTCTGTCCAATAGACAATTCCAGTGCGAATACTTTCGAGCCTTTGTTACTATCTATGGCCGTCTTCACACAATCTGTATTGTGGCGGCGTATATAGCGAGTCAATGACTTGAGGATCTGTCTATTTAGCTACCTATACTGGGAAGCATCGTCCAGGGACTGAATGGTCATCTGGCGTCTTACATCCATCAATTTGAGGGTATAGTCTGAGATTTTTTCGGTTCTTTTTGAACGGCTGGCTTTGAGTTTGTACAGCTGCCACGAACCTGTTATTATACTCGTCCACGTCAACGCAGTCATCGAGGCATTCGAAGCGGTTTTGCAATTCGAGTTGAAAGTTTTCGGGGTTTTGGATCTGGATGGGTGCGGGTCGGAGCGTAGACTTCACCAGTCGAGACCGCTCCAGTTTTGGATTTTTAATGTGCCTCTTACTATGCGGTGATCACTCCCAGTTTTCACTGAGTTGATCACAGAGACATCATTGAATATATTATGTCTTTTGGTAGACGTAATGAAGTCGATCTCATTTTTGGTGGCACCATCGGGCTGATCCAAGTCCATTTGCGATGTTTTGGCTTCATAAAGGAGTTCATCATATAGTTCCTCCTTCTCCATAAAGTCAGCCAGCATCTGGCCTCGGCCGTACCGATTTCCATAACCAAATTGCCCCACTCTCAACTCATCGCCGCTACGTTTGCCCAGTTTTGCGTTGAAAGTCTCCCATGACAACGTTGAAGTGGTTGGGAGTGTGAATGGCAGTTGAGATGTCCTCATACATGGTCTCCACCTCCTCGTCTGAGTTTGTCGAAGTCGGAGCGTAAACCTGTATGACCTTCAACGAATACCGTTCAGTCATTCTGAGCGTACCTAACGCTACCCTAGTCGACACGCTCCCCACCTCAGTTACGTTGTTGACGAGAGACTTGTGAACTATACACGAGTGTAATTAACTTATTTTGGGTTAGTTTTTCGCAATAGCGGGTACTTTAGCTACTTAGGCTTTTCAACTAAAGGACAAAGCCAAGAGAATAGTTTTGGTAACGCTTTGTATGGTAACTAGTAAGAACACATTGGTTAAATTGTTACAATAATAAAAAAAAATGGTAACTAAATTTTTCACGTCTTGCGGTAAGCAAAATGCATATCTCGAAAATAACCATGTTTGTAATATTGTTATCTGTAATACCTTAAGGCTCAACACAATCACAGATGAGTCAAGTCCTGTGCGACAAGTTAGCACCAATTCAACTTATTGAAACTTGTTACACAATGTGTGTATAGTTGTCGCAGATCGCAGAAGCAAAAATCGTATATAAAACGGGACCGCCAATCGGGCCCGGGTCCAATGTCGAACAATATGCCAAATAATTAACACATTGCTCAGGACTCTACTGATCGAATTCAGTGGTATTTGATTATGGGAAATGAAATGGATTTACATGTCGCAGGTATATTGTCAATGCCGTGATATTATAATTTCACTAGTGATATTATAATTTAACGGTAGATTGTCAATCGACTTCATTTCTTACAATTCGGAGTCAAATCACCATCACTTGACGATGTTTTCATATATGGGCAACATGAAAATATTTAAAATTGTGTTGAATTAACAAAATTCTTTGCAATGGCGGTTTTATTCTTTTATTTTGTTTTATTTACGGTGGGCAATTTGATATTAGACGCCAGGCCATCTAAAAACAGTTTAATTTTAGCGCTCTGAGAGAGAAGAAGCGGCAAGGCGCAAGAAACTCAAAAACAAGAGACATGCACACAACTTGATTTTATTTCGTTATTGGTGCTGGGTGCGACATAATTGCTTGTAATGCGACAAAAGTTTATGGTTGCTGTGTACCTGAGTCTGTTGCGGCATCATATGCTGCATCTGCTGCAACCTCTGCTGCTGAGGCTGCATCATATGCTGCATCTGCTGGCCCTGCTGCACGCCGCCCATCCCCACGTGAGCACCACTCACACCCCCCACGCTCACCGAGCCCACAGCGCCGCCCGCTTGCTGTTGGGTCTGTAACAATTGGAACAGCTCCATTACACATAATAATTTATATAAATTTGCCCACTGCTTTGCCCTGTTCGTAGATTGGAGATATACCATCAAATCAATTCGTTACCTGCGAACGTTGTTAGTTGTATTAGACAAACAACTATTTATTTGAAAATGGTATTGAGCACACACAACATTAGAATTAGACGGCACGGATCTCAAGCGGTCAGAAACTGAATGAACATTCCTGTCCACTGATCCCGCAGATCGCGACAGATACTGTTTGTATAGTCGGTTTACCATCTGCGGCATATGTTGAATGAATTATCTCATAGAATTGAGTTACACTGCCTAGCAGGGATAGGTACTTAACTTTCTAATAACATCCCTTTTAGGCTCCCCAAGGTATACGCGCATTTTAGCAATGGATATTTTAGCAACAGCACTAAGCTAGATACATATCAAAGAATTCAGAAACAATAGCATTACATATTAATTGTGAACCTGACATTCTTATGAGAAAATCTATTGTGTTCTCTTGTTCTCACCAACGTGAGCCAAATATTCTTCTAATGTTATAGTGATAAAGAGAACCGAATTCTTGCTAAAGCAATAGCAGTACACAAACTAGGTGTGGAGTCACATACAATTTTTGAAACACTATCCGCTAGATATTATGTGGAATGTTTGTGGCTATTGATAGGTACAATGAAACATCTGTTTGTCACTGAAAGTTATTAATATTAAGAACAAGAGTATTCATAATAAACATGAGTCAAAGCCGTCGAGTAAAGAATTCATAGAGAGAATTATCATTATTTACCGTTAATTAAATAACGAATAGGAGGGTATAATCAATGCAAGTTCTTAAGCTGCAGCACTTATAAATTTTTTAGTAACTAACTAGAAACTATTATAATACAAACATTTATATGCTCAAATCCTCATAGAAACTTGTTAATTAGTCAGCCGTGTACAACGTAGCGAGTTTCGAAATTCAACGGTAGTTAGGTAGGGTTTTATCTATCAATGAGCGACTGAGCTATATTAATATGAAGAAGATATGTTAAGACATCGGCACAGGTATAAAAACGTATAATTCCGTGGTTAAGCCTCTTAATAACTCCATGTCCCATAATCGAGAGACGTCTTTTCAGTTAGTATCAGCACCGGGTTAACTTTATTCCCACAAGCATGGTTGGGAAGAAAGTGGGAAGCGATCTTTTAACCTCTTCTTCCATGAAATAAACAGCATGAACAATGGCGCTCTATATTCCCTATCTGTGTTATCATTACGGATGTCATTTATGTTATAGTAATCTTTACCACATAAATCTTTTAAACAATTATTTTAGATTTTTTAACACACTTGTAAAAGCATATAATATTTCGCCAAGCAAAAGACTTACAAATGGACTTAACCGAGCGGTACACACAATAAGTTTATGTTTGTTCCTGGTTAACAACACATAATTATAGTTTCTAGAAAATTCGCTAATGTCACTGTATACATGCATTATGCTGTCATGAATTTATTAAAAAGCAACAATTACAATTTTTGGTTATAAATAGAACAAAAAAAACATCAACTTTTCTTTCTAACAATATTTAAGGCACAACCAGGTATATTGTGATTTGCCAGCACACTCAGGCTCCTACAGAAAACCCCAGTGTTTTCGAACACAAGCACTGATGTGCATATCATAATATATGCCTTAAGGCATAGCCTACCTCGTTATGAAAGTATTAAAGAAATAAATACAGTGAATAAAATATTAAATAATAAAGTTGATTAACTTTAATTTGGTTCTGTTATTCTATAACCAAACTTCTATTGAACACAAACTCATTAAATTTTTCATTACGCTAGATACTAAATTAGTAGTACGGTAACTAGTACGGTAAGGAGTCCCGATATTTCATACATCTTATTTAGAAAAGTATTGGTCACAGTTATGACATTCAACATCGTATGGCTATAGGGGTAAGCTAGCTTACTAACGAATTGTGGCGAGATAAACCGATTACTTCCGACTCCTGACTCCACATCTGTCTCACTCACTCCATACAGCACTACATACCAAACATACTAGCATATATCACTACATACCAAACAGCCATAAACTTCATATTAGGAGTTCTTTTAATAGACCAATACCAAATATAGGTTTACAAGTAATGTTCAAGCATTATTGAGTTATTTGTGTTGGTGAAAAATTACCGTTCGACCGCCCATAACTAATCTTATTGTAATCAATACAAGTTATAGCTCGAAAAACCCGCCAAAAGAAGTGGTAAGTGAATTTATATATTTATTTATTTAGATTAAAACGGTTACAACACCAATTACAATAATCAAGATATTATATATCAGGTATAATATCAAGAAAAGCTAAAGGATAGTATTAAAATTATAATATAACTATGAAGCCGACAGTGCTGTGCTATTTTGAGGCCTAAAGTTTAAAAAGTTATATAATTTGATGATTTGAACATTGTCTATATACAAAGGTGATATGAACTCCGTGATTTGAGTTTTAAGAAGCTACAAACGTTTAAAAAAATATTACTTTATTAAGAGTTTGCAATAAAATTATTATAGGTATTAAATCCAATATCTTAAATACATGAAATTTTAGGTTCGACACAAAGTGATTGCAGTATGGGTCTTTACCGCTAGATGGCGGTAAATATGAAAATATGTGTTATCATAGTTTTTATAGAATTTTAATAAAAAATATTTTTTATTAATAAAAGCACGCATGCTAAGTCTATTGCAATAAAATAGGAAAGTAGTTTAAAGTATTCTGAAGCTAATAAAAATGCGGACTCGATACGTCAATTTCTTCAAGAGTTTTCGTAAATACAAAAGGAGCAATATAAAATGACTTTGTAGTCAATATAAAAAGCATTAATTAAAGTGATTTTTGATACACGGCTACTCATATTATCGTGTACCTAAGTGCGTTATGGTTATGATAGAGGCATTTTAAAATCACAAAATCGACATGTCGAGAGCACAACGTTAACCACTACGCGTTATGGGCTGGTGTGCAATAACTAAATTCTAACCATTATATTATTAGGTAGGTAGGTACTTGTACCTCGAATGACACAAACTAAAATATTAGGCTGACCATATGGTACGGACACTATATGCGAAACACAAACAACTTCAGTATGTAGATCTCAAAACCTAGTTCTGTCAACCTTGCTAAAAAACCAATACACGCCCATGAACAGAAGTGAGTCCTACTTTGTTCCAATTATTGTGTTTGATCAGGTTCTCCTGATCCTGTAAATTGTCCTTGTAAATTTAATACCGTCCAGTAGATTTTCTTGCGTAACTAACCAGAAAATTTAATTTTCCAGGTGTTTTTCAAAAATATTTCTTACCGTTTTAATTGAGTGGTCGATTTTTTATTTTTCTTACCTACATTTTGTCGTTTGAAAATAACTCCGGACGTACACATATCGTATTACAACAAACAAATGAGCTCTAAAATGTATAACAAAATAAACAAAAGCAAAAAACAAAAAAATAACATCTACCCGCTGACCAAGAAGAAATGTTAAGTGAAACTTAACTACCGGTTAAAATCACTACATTATGAAAATACAGAGAAACTTGTGGAACTATAAAATACAGATCAATCCCTCACACACCTAACAGAACCACACACAGCACACATGCAACTAACTTCACAATCACACACACCCATTCAACCAACACTTAACACATTAATATATACATTCCACAACTATTTTATTTTTTGTAATCAATTAATAACTAACTAAGTTTACTATTTAGATCTTTGATTCCTTTTTGTATCCGGAGAAGGGTGTTATTAGTTTGTGCTATTGCATCTATCATCATTTTTACTTGTTTGTAGTTGTTTTGTCAAGCTATTCCAAATATTTATTATTATTATTTAACAGTTATAAATATAAATAAAGCAATAGAATAGTGGTAAGATGTATATGTATTGACCTGTGCACGCTGTTTGATGAAGGCCGCCATCAGCGAGGGGTTGGACTTGAGAATCTGCAGGATCTCCTGCTGCTGGTTCTGACTGTTGGGCGAGCGCAGTGTGGCCATGAGCTGCTGCAGCGCTTTCTGCTGCATGGCGGGCTGGCTGGCGGCGCCTACGCCCACGCCTGCTACGCCTCCGACGCCCACCCCCGCGTTTTGTACACCCGTCGCTGCGCGCTGGAATACAATCAAATCAAATCAAAATCACTTTATTCATGTGGTTCAAGGAAATGACACTTAATTTTTTTTTTATTCTTTTTGAATTTACCGCTACTTCGTAAAGGGTTGAGCTTATGAGAATGAGAGAGAAAAAGTAGCAAGAAACTCATTACCACTCTTTTAAATCCAGATTTACATTTTCGTTGTTTTACAAATCATTTCAATTACAATATAAAATTATGTAAAGTGATGCAACAAACTACTCTACTCAAACGTCAAATAGTCAATGCCTTACACGAGTAAGTCAAAATAGTAAATGTAAATGAATACAATACAAACCGTAAATAAATAGTTATTCTGTGAGCATTTTATAAGGGATCATGATTAATAAGATGTGGCAAAATGTATATGGTCCGGTGTGCATATCAATTCAATCCAAAAGTATATAATCTGTCAACTCAGCGACGACATCTACCATGAGTTTAGTGATCCTACCCGCTAGCGATTGCGTATATAATTTGTAAGGAAGATTATACAGCGCCTCTGGCGGTCACTTAGAGAACTTATTTCGGTAGTATGAGTCATTAAGTATAAAACCTATTGAAATCTTATTGATAGCAAATAACGTTTTATTTTTAAAAACAATCAGCAAGCAAAAGTGAACCTGTTTTTATTTTATTACGTTCACAAAACGGGATACACTCTTAATATTGTATAAAATAGAAAAATACGTTAACATGTTGGGGCGAGTGCCTCCTTCTGGAAGTGAACACAGCATGCTTGTGATGTGTTCTAGATTTTATATAAAACTGAAAACAATAACTTACTAAGCTAGTAAACACAATTCAACCCCACAGTACCCAAGCCAATAATCCGCTTTTTCTAGCAGAACTCTTCTGAACCTAGGGACTGACGGATTGAATATGTCTACCTTCTGACAGACTTCATTATACAGAGAACAAATGCGATATAAACTAGAATGTTGACCATTATTTGTCCGTGTTGTGGGTATACTGAAAGTTTTCCTATTAATAATACGGCTGCAATGCCGTGGGACAGGCAAGTTAATTTTACTTTATAATAGAGGACTGTCCATGATGTGGCCATGAATCAGTTTGTGTAAAAAGACAAGGTCTGAAACTTTCCTACGCTGTACAAAGGACGTCATGCCAAAATGCACAAGTCTAGATTCGTAGCAGTCTAACCGACGACAAAGATTACTTGAATATGAGAGATGATATAAAAATTTCGACTGCACCTGTTCTAAACTCTTAATATGAACTTTGAAAGAAGGGTTCCACACCGGACTGCAATACTCTAAAAGACTGCGCACGTAGCTGTACAAACTTCTGTTAGTGGACACGCATTTATGAAGTAAGTAAGTAGTGAAGGATTTCGTTTTCGAGAAAGATTAAGTAAAAACATTTTGAGGAATTTAAAACCATCCTATTACTAACACACCAATCGCAGATCGTATCAAGATCACTTTGTAATAGGATCGTATCTTCTGTAGATTTAATTTCACGATAAATTTTTAAGTCGTCTGCAAACATTTGAAATTTGGATTTTAATTTAGTCGCTAGATCGTTCACAAAGACCAAGAAAACAAGGGGCCCTAAATGGAATGGACCCCTGATAGCACGGCTCTTGGAATTGACTTAAAGCCACGGATCTTTACAATCTGGGAACGATTCTGCAAATAGGATTCGCACCACCGCAGTAGAGCGCCATATATTCCTGCGTGACCAAGTTTTTCTATGAGCAGTACGTGGTCAACCACATCGAAGGTTTTTGATAAATCAGTGTCATCAACAACCGAAACTAAATAAGCAACAACTGTTATTTGTCTGAACAAAACAAATTCAAAATGACTATAGTGATTTAAATTGATCATGACATCGGACGTTTCTTTTATTTCCATCTATATACCTCTGATAAGCTCTAAGAAACAACTGTTCCAATGATGTGATTTTGAAGGTTTCCCCCAATTCATATTATGTAAGTCTGTGTCTATTGATGTCTCGTCATTTTTTTGTATTTTAAAATTTGCAGCAAAGTAAATATCTCAAATTTATCTAATTACTGATCATTTTAAACATGTAACATTTACGTAAGGTTATGTAACACGTGGTAGATGGACATTTTCCTTCCATCGCAGGAGTAGATATCAGTGTGAATTGCTTTTAACGCTCTTTTACAGAACTCGATCATCTATCAGCAAATTGCTGGAATTTCGATCATTACTCTTAAATACAAGAAAGGGTTGTTGGAAATCGCATACAATCTACAACATGCCTCGTCCCACTGATCAAGTAGCAAGTGTTTTTGTCTGCAATGATAAGAATATTATTCTCCTCAAAATAAATCTTGAGCTACTTAACTGGTAAATTGACCGAAGGGCTCTCTTTTGTAATAGATGTTTGGTGGTCTGTGTTACCTGCATGGTCTGCTGCTGGTGCGGGTGCGGATGCGGGTGCGGCGCGTGGTGCGGCGGCAGCTGCGGGTGCGGCGCGTGCTGCGGGTGCGGGTGCGGCGCGTGCTGCGGGTGCGGGTGCGGCGGGCGCGCCAGGTGCGGCGCGTGGTGCAGCGGCGGCGGCGTGCGGTACCGCGCCGCCCACTCCGCGCGCGCGCCGCCGGGCGGGCCCATGGCGCCCTGCTTGCCGTACGACGGAGCCTGCTGCCGCGCCGCCTCCTCCTGGACCTGGCGATCACAACAAACTTGTCACAACTGCATATACAAGTAGCGAACAAAACAAAAAGTCCAATCCTTCATAAAATAGATTGAATGTTTCGATTACAGATAATGTTATCAATATAATATATTATAATCCTAAAGACAAATAATACATTAATTTGATTCGACCAATTTCTTTTGAATGATGTCCTTCCTATTTGACCTTATGTTTTGTTGACTGTGTTAATTGATAGCGTCAGTACTGGGTACGTACCTGCTGCAGTGCCTTCGCCACGTTGTGCGGGAGGGTGTGCGGCTGCGGCTTGGCGGGCGGCGGCGAGGCGAGCGCGGCGGGCGGCGGGGAGTGCGCCGTCGTCGCGCCGCGCGTGTTCATGGCCGCCATTCGTCGCCGCAGCAATTGCTGTTGCTGAACTCTCTGCTGCACCTGCTGCTGTTTTAGCTTCTGCTTGATACTGCTGCAGAACGGCACCGAGCACTTGCTCTCTTGGCAGTGTTTCGCGTGGTAGCAGCACAATGCTATAAGCTGCTTGCAGATCGGACAGTCGCCCTTCGTCTTTCGCTTGCAGATCTTTGTGTGAGTAACCACGCGCTTCATCTTCTGGCACGAAGGGAGTCGGCAGTTCGCGTCGCGACATTGACACGCGTGAACCAGCGACTGGATGCACCTTTGGATAGAGAGTTTTCGAGCCTCCTGGGGGTTGATCTGTTTCATGTCTCCGGGGGAGGAGCCCACGTCGATGTCGAGGCCTAGCTTCTCCATCTTGTGGGGGTGACCCTCCTTCTCGTAGCAGGGCACGCAGAGATCGAAGTCGTCACAAACTGTACAGTGGTAGCGCGTCTCGACGTGCGACTTGCAGGTGTTGCAGGTGTACACGAACTTGTCCTGGCCTTGGTTGTGCAGCTCGTACAGCATACACAGCGTGGAGAACCGAGCGCGCCGCTGCGATGAGAACTCATAGTGCCGGTCGCGCGCCATCGTGAGGAACGCGTCGCGACCGTCCATTAGATCACAGTTCACGTGGGGGTCCGGGTCTTGAATGGGCTGCACAAGACAATAAATTCAATTTCAATATAGTCACACTTTGCTATGATACATTATGTAGACATGATTTTTATTAATATTCAATAAAATTTTATAGTAAAACAGTATATTTCTCTTCAAGTAACTATATTTGGAGCAGCTAAGAAAAATAATTTAAAATGTTCAATCTTAACAACTTGGAACTGATTGTTATTTAAAATTTTAGCCGAATTGATATTTTGTAAAGAGACCGTGTACCGCTAAAATAGGATGAAATCGTGGAACTGGTGGTAAGTGCCCTAAATGCAAAATCAGTGCAACCACTCAGTTATGGTAGCCACAAAATGAAAAAATTTGGTTATTAATGATTATTTTCTTTGTGATGTTAGGTGTATTTAAGGCGACATTGTCGACCTCAATGCTGCCTATGATTTCAACAGTACTTAGTTGATACAGTATGGCATAGAGGTGACGGAATTAAAATGCTACTGTTCTTAGTATGAAATATTAGTAGGCACGTTAATCCTTTGACCATGGACATGCAGCACCTCTGAGTTGTTGATGATGAGTTCTCAAGATCATAGGTCCCGATTAAACAACGCGGAAATCAAATCAAAGCAATACTATTAAGGACCACTGAAGTACTATTGCCAAGGAAGAAAGCAATGTTGTAGAATACAATTAGTTTGATATGTCCCAAATAAACTATATCGCCAGAGTCCCATCCTATATCTGAAACTCTCAGTTTTACAGGTTTTTCACCAGAATTAGTGAAAAATGGGGTGAAATAAGGGTTAATTGTACTCACAGCTAAACTGGCAGCCGACTGCGCGGAATGTAGCCTGATAACGAAGAACACTTCTTTGTGTTTCTCCATTGTAGCGAATATCTTTGCACTGAGATCACTTCCTTGCTGCTGGTCACTTTGTTTCTTGCTATTCTTCCGCTGAGCAGCCTTTGACTTGTTCGATTTCTTTGCTTTCTTCTGACCTTTCTTCTTTCCATCCGGTCCTTGTTCACTCTCTTCAGAAGACTGGAATATCTAAAAACATGTTAAAACACATTCTGAAGAGAACTCTCGTCTCATTTGAATGTTACTAGGAATGAATGTGTGTTTGTGAACGAGAGCTCTGTACGAAAAAATATTTTATTGGTTGATAAATTATTATTAAATTTTGAATTGTCTTACAATATAAGATAGAACGAGGATCAGTAAAGTTATAAAGGAAATGCATTACAATTATTAATTAATTTTAATGACATAAGAATGAAGAATCTTTTTGAATTACACAAATCGGACAATTACTTACGAAGATATAAAGGAATAAAACATGTGTCGCTCCTGTCGCTAAAAGTATACGTCCGCGGATGCGTATGACGTTACTGTGACGGAACCAACTACAGTAGTCACTTTCATATACTATTCGACGGAGCGGTGACGCGGTCGGTTACTACATTTGGAAATTTACTAATATAAAGTGGTATTAGGTAAAGTAGAAGCTGGTTTTGTGCAAGCTCAATTAGATATGCTTTTGGAAGTACACTTATCTTCGTGTGGCTATTTATCTTGGTTTCTTTCGTGGTATTTGATTACCTAGGTCATTTCATAGGTTGTAATCATTCTAAGTTTCACCATTTCTAAAATCCTTGGTTGAAAACCACAAAGTGCGTCTTATTTATCTACCTACGTACGTACTTATTAGTAATTTTAGGTCATAGGTGTTAGTGGTAGGTAGGTGTAATAAATAATAAATGTAAAGTATTATGTGTTTATTCAAATAAATGTAATAGAACAAAAGTTTTATCACTGTATTTTAAGGATTTTCTAGCTCTATAAATCTGCATTCTCAACTAAAAACGTTACGGATCCTCATTTAAAAAAAAATATAAAAATTGATAAAGGAATTGAAGCTGATATAAAAAAGGCTTGAGATTGAAGACCATAATATAGTGGTGCAAATCAGTAAAAGCATTTGATAGACTGAGGGATGGGCGTTAAGTATGAATTTTAAATATAGAGAACTAATACCGACCACTGCCTCGGCGGCTTCAGCCTGCTTCCTTTTCTCTTCTTCCTCTTGATCCAATTCCTTGATAGACTCTTCTAGAACATTGGGCCAAAAGTCACCTTCAAAGTACGGCAATTCCGCCGCTGACGAGATATTGTCCTCCATCGCTTGCTTCAATATATCTTTATAATCTAATATAATTCTCTCTATTATACCTTTATCTAACATCTTTTTATACCATTCTTGCAACCGTTTCGGCTTAGGTATCCTTTGTTCGGGCGGATGGCAGTGGAAAATGTAGTCATCGCCCTCTGAGGGAGGGCAAGCCCAAATATGTGCCATTGTATAACCTAGCTGCTTCGCATAATCCAAATAACCTAATAAAATTTCATGATAAACCGCAGTTCGGTACTGCTTTGGTTCAAAAAAATGTACAGAATCTAAATATGCTATATATACACGTCTCGTGTTGGGACTTGGGCTCTCGCTTCCGTATTCCTGGAAAGTGATAGACACTTATTAAATATGGCTAGATAATAATTATAATATATTATAGATAATATTATTATGTGTTAAGTGTATTAAGTCTTAGAAAATAAGAGAGACTTCTCACTTACATAAAATAATGGAATTATTATTTTTATTGAAAGTGTTCAACTCACCTGAACATGCATACCAAAGAAGCACACATCAGTTCCATCAACTTCCTCAAATGCAAACAATGCCTTCGCTCTGTAGGGAAACTCCGACGATAGCTCTCCCGAATCTACAAAGCGTGACTTCATGCCAGGCTTGACTTCCACTAACTGAAACGTTCAAACATATTTATTAAGAATACCTAAGAATTATTAAAAACAGTCGGTACTCGAATAAATACATCATCGTAACAGACACAGCCCATAAAATATCATAAAAATGATCACTTGTTGATGGTAGAAAGTGGCCCTGTGGAAGGCCATAAGGAACTACTGGCATGATAAAGTGATATGTCGACCCTCAATATGTTGGATAATACAGAAAATAAAACAAGTATGTATATAGATACTGAAAATATTTCATACCTTTTCAGAGGATGCAACCACCCTGATATGTACTTCTCCCGCCCCAGCCTCTTTCTTCTTAAGATAATTATTCACTCTAGTCTCAATAAATGTCCCTAATTTGGACATGGGCAGTTTTTTAGCACAGAATTTGTTATCTTTCCGCTTGGCTCCTTTCTTCTTTAGACAGTTTTCGCAACAGAATCCTAGAGGCCAGATCTGGTCATGATGCAAGACACATATCTGATGTTGCTTCCTCCCACAGTCCATGCACTCAACAAATGGCTCTTGCTCTAGGTGGTCATTTTTCATTTCCTTGAATTGATCCTTCTTGATTGCTCTGAAATATTTTAATAATTATATCAAGATTCCATACTGCTGTATTTATGAAACACAAACATATAAAAAAGATCTATATTCTGTTTTTACAATAATAATTAAAAGTATTAATAAGTATAACGAAAAAAAGTCAGGAGGGTATCAAAAGGTTTTAACTACCTATATTACTAATTTAATACTCAAATTATCAAAATACAACTTTTAATCTACTCAAAACAGCATATAATTGAAAATTGATTATAGAGAGAATACAAACGTTAAACTTACGTCTGGGACTGAAGCGGATCGTCGCCCAGCGTGACGGTGTCGCCCTGGATGTCGTTGAAGCATTTCTGGCAGAACGTGTATCTATCGGACACAACGCCGTACGCTTTTAAACTGTTTTCACAATCGGTGGCGGGACGTGATGTGAAGCGTGACGGAGGCGTGACAAGGGCGTGCGAAACAAATTAGTAAGCGATCAGAACATACACAAGATTAGTAGAACATGTACATAGAGGAGATGTATAGTGTGTTAAATTAGAAATTACATATAACATTACTATCATAACACCTCCACTGAAAAATTTACAACAGAAATTATTAATGATTTTGGCTTTAGTCCATATCCGGCTCGAAGGACCAGCATACAAAAAACAACATAGTACTTGTTTCACGTTAGATTAATGACTAATCGCACTATATGACGTGTTACTTGATGGTGCATTTCGTGCTTACCACTTCTAATTTGCATTAAAGTAAAGTTTCACTGGAGGTGTTGTTTGTAAAAGTTATTAGTATTGACATGTTTATAAAATAGCATTCTCCAAAACGGTCATTACATAATAGGTCGGGGAAAGTGTTTTCGCACATAATATAAGCTTGAAATAAAATCTCTCTGGCTGGTTTAGATGCATTAAAAAGGTTTAAAATAGAAACAAATTAATTCTCGTGCATTGGATGTGGTTCTGTAGGCACATAAATTTAAGTGGCTTGGTTATACAGAAATACAAATGGTCTAGTTGACCAGCTAACGTCAGGGTGTCGAATTGGTCGTGACGGTGTGCGCGCGCATCGTAAAAAATCACTCTGATAATTTTTTACCAACGCGCCAAAAGAAGTGTTGAAAAAGCTAGTTACAAAAAGAAACTCAAGATATTTGGGTGCCACACGAGCTCATTGAATGGAACTTAATGTATGTGTACTAATTTGCGATTATTTATTGACACATAATGAAACCGAAGCATTTTTGAAAAGATTGATGACTAGTGACGAAAAGTGGATGACGTACGAAAAGAACGTCCGAAGAAGGTCAAAGGTCACCCAGGCCTGCCCACAGACTGTGGCAAAACTCAGGTTATTAACAACAAGGTGCTACTATGTGTATGGTGGGATTGGTAGGGTATTCGTCATTATGAGCTTTTTTACCACCGGGCGGAAGCAGATCTGATCTTCTGATACCTACTGCCAACAACTGATGAAATTAAAGCAAGAAGTCGAGAGAAAGCGGCCCGAATTGATAGAAGTGGTGTGGCCTTCATCACGAAGGCGAGACCACACTTATATTTGCCTCTCCGGAAAAATTAAAAGTTTTGGCTGGGCGCTGTTGAAGCATCCGCCATATAGCCTTGACGTTGCACCTTCAGATTTCCACAAAACAAAAAGTCAAGAGAGGACTGCGAAAACTACTTGTCGCTTTTTTTTTATCAGAAGTCCCAAAATTTCTACAGCAACGAGATCAAGTGATCAAAAGCATGGAACAAAATGATACATAGTTATACATACTATAATTAAATGAAATTATACCTTGGAAAATAAAGTTTCGAGTTTTCATTTAATATAAAATGCGAATAAACTTTTCCCCGGGCTATTATAACCGTATAAATATAATAGAACTATGGTATGTGTTTGCCATATGTTTATTTTATGGCTTAAATGTAAGAAGGTGATTTTATATAAATAATAGTTCAAACACACAAGATAGAAAAAAGCTGCATGGGAGAAATGAAAACATAGATTGCCAGATATTTTAGCTTAAATAACATGAAAAGAAATAGATTAATGAGAATGTTGAAATGGACACAGGTAATGAAAACATCAAATGTGAATAATTAACATTAAAAATATTCTTTAATTATGACAAAAATATGCATTGGTTATACTAGCACATAGACAGGCGCACTCATATAGTATTGTACATTCTAGTGTGTTTATGAGTGTTTGTTCTAGTGTCTGATTTCCTTGAAGTGAAAGTTAAAATATGCTATAAAATGTGAGCAGATAATATTCGAGTGTAGGTTTATTAACTAAGCTTCGTTCATCATAATATAACTTCTATACCAATAACATTAAAGTTGCACTGCAGCTGGAGGTGCCTATTATTTAAAGATATAGAGACAATCTGGATCTAAAGTAATGTTTTAATTTGCTAAGGAACCCCCTCAACTGTCCTATTTGTGTTGGATTTACTCTTGACTAAAACATGCTAAGATAATTGAGGATTAGTTTATTTATAGTTCGCACAGCAAATGCTATTAAATTGAACACAGGATCTAAAATTAAAAAATGTAATAACATTCTTAAATTTATCCACGTTAATAAAACTCGTTCATTAGACACTGGGTCGCATGACAAGACATGGCGCACGAATGATTCCGTCTCGAGTTACAAATTGCCCACCAGCCGTTATGCTATATTGTCTCATACTTTAACTGTATATTTTAACACACTCAAAATTTTACTAACAATATCTGTAAATTCAATAAAATTTCTTAAACTTTTATGGACCGTTACGTAATTCCATTCAAATTAAATTGGTAAAGCCACAATTCCGCTAAAAAAAACCAAGGTGTAGAAAGCAAATAAATAAAAATGCTACAAGAAATATACAAAAATACCACTGCAACAGTCCAACTTGAACAACAAGTCGAAGAATTTAGTGTTCAGAGAGGTATCAGGAAAGGCGATCCACTTTCTCCAAAACTATTTACGGCAGTGTTAGAAGATATATTCAGAAATTTAGATGGGGTAGATTTTGAAATTAATATTAACGGATCAACCTTGAACCACTTTAGACATGCTGATGAAAATGTGATATTTGCTGAGAGACCAGACACACTACGAACTATGATACAACAAATAGACTAAGAAAGTAGGAACGCTGGTCTATTTAAGAACCCAACAAAGACTAAGTCTTTAAGAGGAAATATTAAAATAGGAAAAGACATTATTGAATATGTAGATGAATATTTATTTAGGACAAATAATATCAATAAAAGACCACACAACAACAAAATTAAGGGAAAGGAAAAAGGTGAGCGATGTATTAGAAAAAATAAGAAAACTCAAATGGAATTGGATTGGACATATAATGAGGTCGAACAAAGGACGTATTAGACTAAAAATGGGAAAAGACAAGGGGACGTCAAATTAAAAGATGGAAGGACGATTTACCAACAGGATGTAGAAGGACAACCTAACAACATAACTAGTATATTTTTAATTTTAAACACGCCGTGTCCGCCTTGGATTATTGGTAAACAACTACCGAAAAAGTTAAAAGGTAAATACCTAATAGCTTATGATGATTTTTATAAATGGTGAACAATGATAGCCTCAAAGACGGCGACATACTCAGAGAAAAATTTAAATACTTATTACTTTATTTTGGCGTATAATTTGTGTATTATTACTACTACTAGCCACTCCGTTAATATTTTCAGTATCTATATCATGAAATAGTTCATACAATGTATGTCAAATATGCCAATAGACTACAGGAATATTATCTGTCATTGAGTTATGTATCAAAATTTATTTAGCCCTTTTCGAATTTAAACTTTTACGTTTCACTCGGGGCTTTAAAAAGTTTATGCGGTATACGCAGAGAGAACGAGTTAACTGTGTTTGTTTGAGAGGATAAACTTGAGTACTGCTTTAAAAAAATTGTAATATTAAGTGCGGCAATATGACATATAATTTATTCTTAATGTTATAAAAATGTCAATACCGTGTACATATTACTTAGGATAGCTGTATTTACAGTGATAGAGATGAATCAAAATTATTTATAAATGTGCATTACCGACACTCGTACCGGTATAATTGCGTAAATAATGCCACTTCACATTTTTATAGTACAATTTATTATTTATTTATAAGACTTTAAAAAATTCAATAGGTATATAAAACACTGTCCTATAGAATGGTACTAACAAATAATTGTATGGTGTAATAAGTGTTTTAAAAGTAGCTATTATAGAGCCTGTTTGTGTATTTTTTATGTTTAGTGACAATATAGTCGTGTTTATAAAACGTGTTGTAAATTAGTAGGCGGCCCATGCTTCCAAAGCTTACCTGTTCTGGTAGCTGAAGTATTTGGCGTCCCGTGGGATGGTGCATAGCTGCTTGCCATAGCAGCAAAGCACCTGCGGGTTGAAGGTGTACTTGCGGCCACAGCAGTAGCCTAGTGCCTGCATCACCGGGTCGATCTCCACCTCAAACACCTCCGACATCTGCCCAATTCATCAACATCAAATTATTGCCACACAATTAGATTATAACAATTTCAAACTTAAACAAAAAATGTATGAGTACATAATAAAAGAATCTCATATGCTTTTAAAGACAGTAGACGTGTAACATTATTTTGGGCAGAAATAGTAATTTGTTGTAGTAGCAGTACTTAAATACACAAACACTGCACAGTTCGTTATTTTTACTTCACAAATTTGTAAAAAGGTGATATTTCACCATTATTGACAACGAAGCAGAAACAAGTTATTTCCCAAGCATACTTGCAATGTGTCAGTTACATCTTTTAGCAACTGTCCCACAAAAATCCAAACAAAAAAATATGTAATAAAAGCTACACTCACCTTAGTGCAATATCTATACACTCGCGAGTTCTTCCTGTTGTAAAGCCACGCGTTCTCGAACATTAGCCACACATCATCCACATATTCCCATGGATCTTTATATTCTCCAGTATCCAGCTTCACTTTGATAGTTGATAAGTCTATCGGCCTTGTAACTATGTCAAAATAATCTGGTATACCCAGAGCTTGAGCGTCAACAGGCTGTCTGAAGGGTAATGATTCTGGTTCCAGTCGAAATAGTTTCTCAAGTGTGGGCAGTAAGGCTTGGCGGAGGTCTTCCTGTTTGAATATGAAGGCTTTCTTAGGCCCACGGTCGGGTTCGCCCGTTGACACTGTTTCGACTCTTTCTTCTTTCACTTCCTGTTTAATTTCTTGTTTAATCTCTTGCTTTATCTCCTGCTTCACAAATAGGTCGGGCCTATCTGTTGTTTCCTATTGAAATCATTAACAAAAATTAGATTAGTCTCTTATAAAACTTTATTTTGGTAGGTATCAAACACAAAAACAAATAGGTATTTCTTTATGTATGAAGATCACTATATTTTAATTTTTTATAGAATTTATAAATAGCAAACTCTTTAAGTGAGCCACACACATTTTAGGCGAACATAAATATCTTGAATCAAATTTAAAAAAAATATAAGTTTAATCCAGGACCACCCCAAATAGAGGCGTCTAATTCTCACGTCGTTTCTTTGGGAAGCAAAGTTTAGGTTTATACTATCTAGTTCTGAACTCAGGTGAATCTCTACTACATAATAGATATCTATAATCATGCTACAGACACTGAGTGATGCTCATAATTTTATGATTGGTATCTCATTTGGTAACCGACATACTTAATAAAATAGATCAGCAGAAGTGGAGATGGACTGGCCACATATTGAGAGATACCCGGGAGAAATGGAGCAATATTGGTATCCAAGACATTGCACACGGACCCAGAGGAGACCTCAAACAAGATGGGAGGATGAACTCAAACTCACAGCGGGCCCGAACTGGAGAAGAGTGACCCACAACAGACTCCAATGGAAAGAGCTAGAGGAGGCCGTTGCCAAGCCGCATACTGAGTTAAGAGACATACTCTAACTCAGAATAAAAAGGGCTTAATAGAATAGAATCCATTGCCATTTGTCTCACCCTAATGCACACTCGACATCAAATCCATTGATATAACTTACGCATTTGTCGACCTCGTCGCGCGGCCCCTTGCCCCCGCAGTCCTCGTCGATCTCCTCCTTGATCTTGATCTCCTCCGGCTCCCGCTTGATCTCGGGCTCGGGCTCGGGCGCGGCGGGCGGCGGCGCGGAGGCGGGCGCGGGGCTGGCGTGCGGCGTGGGCGGCGCGGGGGCGGAGGCCGAGGCGGGCGCCGGTGACGTCATGTCGCGGAAGGCCGAGCTCATGAAGGGGCTGGCCAGCCGCTTGGCGTCGGGCGCCGGCGACAGCCCGTTGGTGGCCAGCGGGTACTGCGGCGCGGGCGACGGGATCACCTGCGCGAACGGCGACATGCCCGGGTTGCCCGCGCTGCCCACGCTCACCACGCCTCCGTTAGGCGTGTGCGGCATCTGCGTGAACAGTACAATGTTTGTAAAGAAAATACATTCCTATCTTTTTAATTACCTTGAATGTGAATTTTACCGCGCCGCCTAAAGGACTGTCAATGCATTTAGGAATGTGTTGTCAATGTCAGTGACTTGTGTCTAATCTGTGTTTTAAAGTTTTATCACATTTTACAAGATTATATGAAAAGATTGGAATTGAAAGTTGAAACTATCAATATTAATTAATAAGGAGTTGGCATTTTTAAAGAATAAACTTTAATGTTGTTTCTTTTATTATTTCAGGTTTTTTTTAATATGGTGATGTTATAAATTAAGTGTGTTAAAAACTATAAAGTATAATAAATCTTTGATTATTTCAGAGCAACACATTATCGTTTTATTAATTGGCAGATCCTAAAAACTATCATTATATGTTTTTAATTGCGGTTTTAAGTAAAAAGAAGACACATACTCAAAGCTTGGTAGTCTAATCTAACGTGATTCTGGCAAATCTGTGGTATATCTTCCACAGAAGCCACAGTAGGAAGAATAGAATAGAATAGAATAATAAAATAAGAGGAAAAATTATGATGTGCGTCAATATAAACATAAAACTAAGTAACTGGCAGTAACCTTTTTAAATATTAAGTTTCTCTTTTTTGCGATTATTTAATTTTAATATAAGCTCAATACGCCTGAAACACAGGTTTACCTAGTTCAGGCACAGTGTTAACTAGCTTTTAAATAAGACTTCTATTATTATTTTTTTTTGTAATTTTATAATCTCTTAATAAATAAATTGAATTGAATTGAGTAAACATTTCCAAAGCACATTTCATATCTTTAATAACGCAATACAAAAGTAACAGACCAAAAATAACAAACTACCTGATTTGGACTAGGTCCCGGTGGTCCCACTAAGTTGGGCTGATAGGTCATTCTGTTGGGCTGCATCGGCATGTTGATACCCGGCGAGGGGATCCTCATGGCGGGGAGGCCGGCCTGCGAGGGCAGCGTGGGTCGGCCGCCACCAACTGACCCCAGGCCCACGCCCACAACCGGCGCGTTTGGACGTACTGCCATCATGCCACCTGACATTACGCTCGTCTGCTGAAATGTATCATTTTAATAAGTAATCAACAGTCAATCTTGCGATATGTAGTCTATACTGTCGAAATCTGAAATCAGATGAGCGTGTTTTAGCTGCATTTACAACTCATGGTAATATTTAAAACAGGAATTTAACAAAGCCATATATCCCATACAATTACAGTTTAATAATCAAGAACACAATATTCTATTGAAAATAGATGGCAACAGTTAAGTAATACATTACCTGCTGTTGTAGCTGGTTCTGCTGCTGGGCTTGTTGTGCCTGCAGCTGCTGCTCTTTCCTCTTCTGTCGCTTTTCCTCCAGCTCTTTCTGTATCTTATATATCTTCTCCGCCAACAGGTGATAGTATTCCGAGCGTGTACTCGCCATTTCGTACATGTCTCCTTCCACTTTCCGCGCGTAAGCGACTAGGTTATGCATTCGTTTGTCTTGCATCGCTGTCGGGTCAGGTGTCGGGAATATGGCTTGAACCCTAAATTTTAATAAAATTGTCATACGTTAACATCATTAGATGAACCACCAATCAAAATAGTCAGGTTAACAGTTATTTACAAAGGGATATACATTACGTTGGGAAAATACTTCCTTGAATACAATATGAAAAGTCAAGACTGTTTTGAAATGTTTATTTTCATTTAATTACCCTTGTGTTCCATAACTTTTCGTCATTTTGTAGGTAATGACATGATCACATTGCTGTAGAAATTTTGGGACTGTTGATCAAAATCGCGATAAGTTGTTTTGGCAGGCTATAACCAAAGAGATTTTATTACAAGTGAATACATACTAGACTTTTTCCCCGACCTATCAAATTATATAGAAAGTATATTTGGCAATTTAAAGAGAATGCCCCCAACAAAATTAACAAATTTAACGGATTTTTTAGCATACTAAAAAATTCCATCATATAACAATTCCAGAATCTTCAATATTTTTTTCTTGAGTATAATGATAAAATTTTAAATTAACATCAGGTTATCGAACAAGGGTGAAGCATCAGCAGAAATACTTTAACGAACGAAAAATAGGGTATAATAAGTAATCGGAATAAGACACTATGGAGCAAATATATTATTTTTAATAGTTATAATATGCTCCCTACTTTTAGTGCGGAAAATATACCGATGAGAAATTGCCATCCGGAGGGGCTTTTCATGTAACGAAACTAGGACCTTAGTCCTCCGAGAGGCACCGGTTCTAATCCTTCAATAAACCGTGTTTATTTTTATTCTTAAGGCAAGGGAAATATTGTGAGTAAACCTACACCTACCTGCTTCAGGCTCAAACGAGCTTAAACCGTTTTCACGTAAAATACGCACACAGTAGACATCGAGTTATAGGAAATAATACACAGCCCGTGATTACTGTACAATATATACTTACAGTTTATGAACAAGATGGTTTCTGAGATCGGGTGTTATAGACTGGTGCCACTCCTTTGTTCCAGACACGGGGTTAGCTGTCACTTGGCCCCCTCCTAGTTGCACGCCTCCGGTGTTTAACTGTGATGCAAACAATCAGTCTTAGCAATTTCTTGTAATTTATTGCACTACATTACAAAAATGCACTCATCATTCATCATACGACTGAAGACCGCACAGGTTATATAAAAACAGACAGCCAAAAGGCATCTTTTTGGATCATGTAATTGAAAATGAAATTTTGGAACAATATATTGTGCTGCAGAGGATATCTAGAAAAAATATTAATTACATTTTTAAAAGGATTAAAACGCGTGTAACTTTGTCCGGACTTAAAAATCAAGGTGCATTGCGAAAATTACCAGCCTGTCTAGTCATAGGCGACCATACAGACTTCAAAGCACGCGAAATGTGAAGAAATATTAACAATATTATAATTAAGTAGTACAAGCAGTATTTTATTTCCAAGTATAATCTTATCTGAATAGGTCAGTTTTTTTATGGAAAAGGAGGACAAACGAGTGTGCGGGTCACTTGGTGTTAGTGATCACCGCCGCCCACATTCTCTTGCAACACCAAAGGAATCACAGGAACTTTAAGGAAGGTGTACGCGCATTTTTGAAGGTACCCATGTCGAATTGTCCCGGAAATACCGCACAAGGAAGTTCATTCCACAGCTTTGTGGTTCGTGGAAGAAAGCTACTTGTAAACCGCACTCTGGAGTTAAACTAGATTGGACACTGGAGACTCTAGATCACTTACCTGCTGCTGCTCGGGTTGGTGGAACTGCTGCTGCACGGGCTGGTGCTGAAGGCCATCGCCGAGCTGTCGTTGCGCATTCAGTCTCGCGAGCGGCGCGCGCGCGAAACTCACGCCGCTCATGTTCCCACTCGGGCTAAGACCGAGCGCTTCGAACGCACTTTTCATCGTCGGCACGTTGCCACCCATGTTGCTGCTCATGTTGCTGACGCCAACGTTCACGTTGCTAACGTTGCCCACGGTACCGGCACCTGTCGCGTTTGGTAACACTCCTGGCCCACCTATAACACAGTAGACAGATGTATCATCAGTATGGCAACTACCTACAAACGTTCGAAATGACACACTCACACAAACATGCGCATCGACGAGGCCCATAAGCGGTTTTCGCGGTGTTGCAGTAGCAAGTGTCAAGACGAGTGTCACGTTGTTATATTTTGTTACCGCGATCTTTTTAAAAAGGCTGTTTGAATTCGGCTCCATCAAACCGGAGCTATCGTTTTTTTAAATTAAAAAGCAGTATAATATATCTGATTTATTGTTATATTATTATTATAATTAGTTATTCGTGAACATAATTCAAAATGTGAAACTAAGATGGCGGCTGCAATATTTATTATCAGGGTTTTTTTGGTGTGGTTTATTGGTTTTCGAGGATGTTTTTAATATTTATTTGTTTTGGACAAAAAACCTACCTACATGTGTTTTATCATTTCGTGAGTATTGAAGCCAATACCAGCTAGTGCTTTCAAAATGATAATTCAAGATGGCTGCTGCAAAAAATTATCAACTTTTTCATCATGGATGTTGTTTTCATGATTCTCGAGGGTGTTGAAGCCGAAAATGCTGGACTTTTAAAATAAAATTGGGTTGGGTCCGAGTTGTAAGAAATGAACACAAGATTGAACTTTTTGTTTATTCAAACTAACACCTTTTCTGATGACAATGATTAAGAGAATATTTTGTTATCTTATTCAGAGGTTCGTAATGGCTTCGTTTCAAAGTCACATCCGACATCTTGGATCTCGAAATGTCATATTTGTAATTGAAACTCGAAAACCGAAAATCTCCCGTATTATTTATTGTAAAAGTCATATCCGCCAAGAGTTTCGTAAGACTGTGGTAGAAGTGAAACATCAACGAACCAAGCTCAAACACAATTATTTCAAAGTTTTCCGTCAATATTTCAAATAAAACATTTCCAAGAAAAACATTCCATAACATTTTGTTTAAAAATATTTAATGTACGTCATCATGTAGACTATATTACTCTCGTGATGGAATTGATGACTAACGAGATATGTTGCCAGCCTTTGAAGTCGTAACACTTTAATAATTTTAAGTAGTATTTTCACGAATAGCATCGCTATATCAAACGACGCTCAGTCATGTGGTCATTCGGTAGAGAAGGCCAAATTGGCCTTAGAAAAAGCTTGGTGGAATCAGTAAAGCGAGACAGTGCTTCACTTCAACCCACCGCCTACAATTATAAAAAGCGCAAATTCAATCCACACTCAATGCACCCGCACAAGGTCAGAAAAAATTGCAAATAGGGTTACCTTGCAAAGGGTTGACTGGCGGAAGCGTGTTGGGCTGCGAGTTAACATTGACTGTAACGCCCCCCACGCCCACGTCGGCGCCCACGTTGCCGATGCCCACGCCACTCACGCCTCCGCCCACTCGCGTCGCAGCGTGTGACACGGCAGCCGCTACAAACATTGTGGTTTATAACAAAATACACGGAAAATGATAGACCTAATTTTTCCTCAATATGTTTTACAGTGTGTTGGTGACCAGTGTAGAATAATAAAACATTGTCATATATTAGGCCAATCCACAGGTAAAGAGCGACAACGAAAGATATTTAACAAGTGGCAAAGAAAACCAGAAAGTAGTGTATTCATTAAAACCATACCATAAAATTTAAGGATTGAATGAAGATTGATAACAATAAACAAGAACAATAATTTTAGGTGATACATGCAACTTAATTTAAAACAAGATGCTTAGCTATCCCGTTAATATCCTATTTTTAGGAACTCCTTATTCAATACATTATTATTACTCACTCACCATTCATAGCATTTGATCTACTCCTGTCCGCCTGCTTCAGTGGCAAACATACAGGACAATCATTCTTATTGCAATGTTTCCAGTGATTTATAATTTGTCTAGATGATGAACAGTGTGGTACTGCACAGTTCTTTCCCGCCTGAAAAAGAAACCTTGAATAACTCTTTATGACCCTTAAGGGTAGTAAATGTTTAACAACACCTTGTTTTAAAAAATATATATATTTATTTTTTTATTTTATTTATTTATTCAGAAACAGACAGTCTTACAAATGATTTACTAAATAAAATTACAGATACTAGACCTAGAGTTTCCTTAATTAACAGGTTCAATAGCGAACAGTCTATTATAATTATACAAACATATAAAAAAACTTTAAAAGATCATACAAATCCTATGAGGATTTAAATAAAATTATTTTAATTTGTTTTTTAAATTTTGAAAAATTGGAACAGGAAGCTATATCTACACTATAATCATGGTGTAAATTATTATTGTAAAATTTACTCGCACGACTAACAAAACTATTTTCTACATAACAACTTGAACAAGAATTTACATAAAATAATTCTTTTGAATGACATGTGCGTTTTTGAGGGCGAGGTATTTTTATGTTTATACATTGCAACAACGAGGGACAATCCATAATATTATCAATTATTTTGTACAAAATAACAGTATCAATAAAATGACGTCGTTTTTCAAGATCTTCAATTCTATGTCTGTTTGCCGATATGTCATAATCAGTGTATATATTACCGGTTTTATAATCTAAGCTCTTCGTAAATTTCTTTTGGATCCTTTCAATTCGATCAACATGAATTTTGAAAAACGGGTTCCAAACAGAGGATGCAAATTCTAAATTACTTCTTACAAAACTATTAAACAAAATTTTATGAGTTTGTGTGTTTTTAAAAGGCTTTCCTATTCTCAATATAAATCCTAATTTTTTGTACGCTTTTTTAAGAATGTTATCAATGTGTGGTACAAAGGTAAGCTTTGAATCAAGGATAACCCAGATCTCGCACTTCAGTAACTCATTTTAATGGCTTACCAGAAATAGTATAAGCGAATATGATCGGGTTTATCTTGCGTGTATAAGTGATCACATGACACGATATCAGGGTTCAAGAATAGACTATTACTCTTGCAATATCCCTCGAAAGAAGTGAGATCTGCTTGTAATGAGTAGCAATCGTGCACACTCCGCACAACTTTAAAGATCTTTGTGTCGTCTGCGTATATTAGCACATTACATCCATTCACAATACTAGAAATGTCATTAACATAAAGTATAAAAAGTAACGGGCCTAAATGAGAACCCTGCGGTATACCCGAGCTAATATTTCTGTAGTTAGAAGTATAGCCAGCGAGAGAAACAGCCTGACTCCTATTATCTATGTATGATTTTATCCAGCGCAGAAGATCACCATGTACTCCAAGACGCCAGAGCTTTAAAATTAAAGTTTTATGGCAAATCTTGCCAAAAGCTTTGGCAAAATCGCTGTACACTGCGTCCACCTGACAACCTTCATTCATTGCATTAAGTATAATTTCGGTGAATGTAAGCAAGCTAGATTTCACACTACGTCCTGTGTAAAAACCATGTCGACATGGAGATATTATTCTGCGTACAGAAGCGGAGAGTTGCGCAGTAACAATCTTCTCCAACAACTTACCAAAATGGCACAGCTTGGAGATAGGTCTGTACTTACAAATGTCATCACTAACTGTTCCTTTTGGTATAGGTGTGATCCAGGCACGTTTCCACAACGAAGGGAATACACCTTCTTGGATAGAACTCTGATAAAGTAACGTTATTGGCAAAGCAAGACCTGAATGAAGCACATGAACGAATGAAAATAGGATGAATATCATCCGGCCCTGCACCCTTATTCACGTCAATAGATTTTAAATATTTAAATATATATACAAATATAATCTTTGCAAACTGTGGCAAAGTGACTGCTTAACCCTTTACCCCAAAACCAAACTAGACTGGCAAGCTGATGATATTATGCCAAGTGCAGAAAGAACAAAATGAAAATTGCCACGAATATACACAAATTGAACTTTTAATTGTTTAAGCAGTGAAGGGAATGAATTTCTTTCAGTTAGAGGTCTTCAGATAGGTAGTATGGTGGAGGAGTAAAAAAAAAGTCAAATAGTGAAAATCTTTATACCTGACAAGACATCATGTGGTTCAACACCCCCTTCATAGTCTTGCAGTGTGGCAGAGTACATGTCCAGGTTTCACCATTAGACTGAGACTCCCTTCTTTGACACTTGTGCGCGTGCAGCAGCAAGACCAACTGTTGTTGGATTAGTTTTCTCTTCTCTGGGTCTGCGATTGAGCCCGTATTGGGTTGCGTCGGTGCCGCCACCGATTGCGTCGCTGCTTGAGGCTGTGACTGACAACATGTATTCGGTCATTGTGTGTCAATGTATTATTACAATAAATATTATCACATTCAGCGCCATCTGCAGGAAGTTACAATAAAGCATATTAGAGTCCATTGTAGTAACTACTTAACCGTAATCATTTAAGAATTATTTTTTACGAATAAGGTTAGATAGCTCTACCCGTGTGTTCATTTAATGTCGCCATTACAGCGCCACGCTGTATAATAAAGCGTAAGTGGTTGGTTACGCTTTATTGCTTTGTTACTTATTCTATTTGTTCTGTGTTTTGTCTCCCGTCTTGGCTGCAGAGTACCAGCTCCTTCGCACAGAAGGTAGGTTATGGCCGCCACAATGGTGCCTATTTCTGCCGTAAAGCAGTAATGTGTAAACATTACTGTGTATCGATCTGAAGAGCGTCGTAGCCAGTGAAATTACTGGGAAAATGAGACTCGGAATTTTTGAGTTTTTCAAGAATCGTGAGCGGCACTGCACTGTATCAATTACTATCAGCTGAGCGTCCTGCTCGTCTCGTCCCTCACTTCATTAACTCATGACACTCACCTGTCCGCCGGCGGGCGCGGGCGGCACGGCGGGCGCGGCGCCGCCCCCGTCGTGCGGCGGGCCGCTGGCCGGGCGCGGGTGGTAGGTGGCCGCCGCCTCACTTCATCAACTCATGACACTCACCTGTCCGCCGGCGGGCGCGGGCGGCACGGCGGGCGCGGCGCCGCCCCCGTCGTGCGGCGGGCCGCTGGCCGGGCGCGGGTGGTAGGTGGCCGCCGCCTCACTTCATCAACTCATGACACTCACCTGTCCGCCGGCGGGCGCGGGCGGCACGGCGGGCGCGGCGCCGCCCCCGTCGTGCGGCGGGCCGCTGGCCGGGCGCGGGTGGTAGGTGGCCGCCGCCTCACTTCATCAACTCATGACACTCACCTGTCCGCCGGCGGGCGCGGGCGGCACGGCGGGCGCGGCGCCGCCCCCGTCGTGCGGCGGGCCGCTGGCCGGGCGCGGGTGGTAGGTGGCCGCCGCCTCACTTCATCAACTCATGACACTCACCTGTCCGCCGGCGGGCGCGGGCGGCACGGCGGGCGCGGCGCCGCCCCCGTCGTGCGGCGGGCCGCTGGCCGGGCGCGGGTGGTAGGTGGCCGCCGCCTCACTTCATCAACTCATGACACTCACCTGTCCGCCGGCGGGCGCGGGCGGCACGGCGGGCGCGGCGCCGCCCCCGTCGTGCGGCGGGCCGCTGGCCGGGCGCGGGTGGTAGGTGGCCGCCGCCTCACTTCATCAACTCATGACACTCACCTGTCCGCCGGCGGGCGCGGGCGGCACGGCGGGCGCGGCGCCGCCCCCGTCGTGCGGCGGGCCGCTGGCCGGGCGCGGGTGGTAGGTGGCCGCCGCCTCACTTCATCAACTCATGACACTCACCTGTCCGCCGGCGGGCGCGGGCGGCACGGCGGGCGCGGCGCCGCCCCCGTCGTGCGGCGGGCCGCTAGCCGGGCGCGGGTGGTAGGTGGCCGCCGCCTCACTTCATCAACTCATGACACTCACCTGTCCGCCGGCGGGCGCGGGCGGCACGGCGGGCGCGGCGCCGCCCCCGTCGTGCGGCGGGCCGCTAGCCGGGCGCGGGTGGTAGGTGGCCGCCGCCTCACTTCATCAACTCATGACACTCACCTGTCCGCCGGCGGGCGCGGGCGGCACGGCGGGCGCGGCGCCGCCCCCGTCGTGCGGCGGGCCGCTAGCCGGGCGCGGGTGGTAGGTGGCCGCCGCCTCACTTCATCAACTCATGACACTCACCTGTCCACCGGCGGGCGCGCCGGGCGTCTGCGGCGAGGGCGCGGGCGGCACGGCGGGCGCGGCGCCGCCCCCGTCGTGTGGCGCCCCGAAGCGCGCGGCGGGCCGCTGGCCGGGCGCGGGTGGTAGGTGGCCGCCGCCTCACTTCATCAACTCATGACACTCACCTGTCCGCCGGCGGGCGCGGGCGGCACGGCGGGCGCGGCGCCGCCCCCGTCGTGCGGCGGGCCGCTGGCCGGGCGCGGGTGGTAGGTGGCCGCCGCCTCACTTCATCAACTCATGACACTCACCTGTCCGCCGGCGGGCGCGGGCGGCACGGCGGGCGCGGCGCCGCCCCCGTCGTGCGGCGGGCCGCTGGCCGGGCGCGGGTGGTAGGTGGCCGCCGCCTCACTTCATCAACTCATGACACTCACCTGTCCGCCGGCGGGCGCGGGCGGCACGGCGGGCGCGGCGCCGCCCCCGTCGTGCGGCGGGCCGCTAGCCGGGCGCGGGTGGTAGGTGGCCGCCGCCTCACTTCATCAACTCATGACACTCACCTGTCCACCGGCGGGCGCGCCGGGCGTCTGCGGCGAGGGCGCGGGCGGCACGGCGGGCGCGGCGCCGCCCCCGTCGTGTGGCGCCCCGAAGCGCGCGGCGGGCCGCTGGCCGGGCGCGGGTGGTAGGTGGCCGCCGCCTCACTTCATCAACTCATGACACTCACCTGTCCGCCGGCGGGCGCGGGCGGCACGGCGGGCGCGGCGCCGCCCCCGTCGTGCGGCGGGCCGCTGGCCGGGCGCGGGTGGTAGGTGGCCGCCGCCTCACTTCATCAACTCATGACACTCACCTGTCCGCCGGCGGGCGCGGGCGGCACGGCGGGCGCGGCGCCGCCCCCGTCGTGCGGCGGGCCGCTGGCCGGGCGCGGGTGGTAGGTGGCCGCCGCCTCACTTCATCAACTCATGACACTCACCTGTCCGCCGGCGGGCGCGGGCGGCACGGCGGGCGCGGCGCCGCCCCCGTCGTGCGGCGGGCCGCTAGCCGGGCGCGGGTGGTAGGTGGCCGCCGCCTCACTTCATCAACTCATGACACTCACCTGTCCACCGGCGGGCGCGCCGGGCGTCTGCGGCGAGGGCGCGGGCGGCACGGCGGGCGCGGCGCCGCCCCCGTCGTGTGGCGCCCCGAAGCGCGCGGCGGGCCGCTGGCCGGGCGCGGGTGGTAGGTGGCCGCCGCCTCACTTCATCAACTCATGACACTCACCTGTCCGCCGGCGGGCGCGGGCGGCACGGCGGGCGCGGCGCCGCCCCCGTCGTGCGGCGGGCCGCTGGCCGGGCGCGGGTGGTAGGTGGCCGCCGCCTCACTTCATCAACTCATGACACTCACCTGTCCGCCGGCGGGCGCGGGCGGCACGGCGGGCGCGGCGCCGCCCCCGTCGTGCGGCGGGCCGCTGGCCGGGCGCGGGTGGTAGGTGGCCGCCGCCTCACTTCATCAACTCATGACACTCACCTGTCCGCCGGCGGGCGCGCCGGGCGTCTGCGGCGAGGGCGCGGGCGGCACGGCGGGCGCGGCGCCACCCCCGTCGTGTGGCGCCCCGAAGCGCGCGGCGGGCCGCTGGCCGGGCGCGGGTGGTAGGTGGCCGCCGCCTCACTTCATCAACTCATGACACTCACCTGTCCGCCGGCGGGCGCGGGCGGCACGGCGGGCGCGGCGCCGCCCCCGTCGTGCGGCGGGCCGCTGGCCGGGCGCGGGTGGTAGGTGGCCGCCGCCTCACTTCATCAACCCATGACACTCACCTGTCCGCCGGCGGGCGCGCCGGGCGTCTGCGGCGAGGGCGCGGGCGGCACGGCGGGCGCGGCGCCACCCCCGTCGTGTGGCGCCCCGAAGCGCGCGGCGGGCCGCTGGCCGGGCGCAGGTGCTCCGGCCGCGCCCTGTCCGTAGGCGGGGTGGTAGGGCGCCAGCGGGTGTCCGCCGCCACCTCGCGCGTGTCCATGCACGAGCCCCGTCCGCATGTTGGGAGCTTGCATGCCCACGCCGACGCCCACTCCGACGCCGACCCTGTTGCCCAGTGGTCCATTCTGCATTGCCTGCACCAATTTTATTAGAAAATTAAAATTTAATTAAATACGTACATTATTTATATATTCTTGACACTTTTCTATTTTGTATGGTTAAAAGTCAATTAATGGTATTTGGTATTAAAAATTTGTACTTTATGCAACAGTTGTATATAATGAGGCTCAAAAAGCACGAGTGACGTGAGTTGCGCAATAGATGACGCGTCGAATGACGAACTTTATTAGACCTAACGTGTCGCATACAATATTTTTTCTACGAGTAGCTCATTTAAAAAAAAAACAAACAAATATCACAAGTTCTCGAGTTGCCGCTTAAAAGGGCGGGAATGTATTATATACATACATATCTCTTGTGAGTGGTTTCATTATTCAAGGAATGACAAAGGTACACCAAAACAGCCAACGCGTAAAAATTGAATATTACAAAATATACCTAGCAAGCATCTTGGCAATTTATATTAACAAGTTTTTTTCAAAGTTCACATTAAAATGTTTAGCATAATGATTTGCCTTTGCTCAAACCCCAACAGCATGGATTTCTACCTGGTAGATCAACTACATCGAATCTTGTGGATTTTGTTAGTGACATTACTCAAGCTTTCAAAGATGGTCATGAATTGCATGCTATTTACACTGATTTATCAAAAGCCTTCGATGTGGTTGACCACGTACTGCTCATAAAAAAACTTGGTCACGCAGGAATATGTGACTCTCTACTGCGGTGGTGCGAATCCTATTTGCAGAACCGTTCCCAAATTGTAAAGATCCGTGGCTTTAAGTCAATTTCAAGAGCCGTGCCATCAGGGGTTCCACAGGGCTCCCATTTAGGGCCCCTTTTTTTCTTGGTCTTTGTGAACGATCTAGCGACTAAATTAAAATCCAAATTTCAAATGTTTGCAGACGACTTAAAAAATTATCGTGAAATTAAATCTACAGAAATTACGATCATATTACAAAGTGATCTTGATACGATCTGCGATTGGTGTGTTAGTAATAGGATGGTTTTAAATTCCTCAAAATGTTTTTACTTAAACTTTTCTCGAAAACGAAATTGTTCACTACTTACTTACTTCATAAATGCGTGTCCACTAACAGAAGTTTGTACAATGCGAGATTTTGGCGTCATGGTTGACACAAAATTAGATTTTAGAGAGCACATAGACTACATTTCTAAAAAGGCATCTCGTCTTTCAGGTTTTGTGATTAGACAAAGTAAATTTTTCAACGACCCTAATGTGTCGAAGATACTTTTTAACAGCTACATGCGTAGTCTTTTAGAGTATTGCAGTCCGGTGTGGAACCCTTCTTACAAAGTTCATATTAAGAGGTTAGAGCAGGTGCAGTCGAAATTCTTATATCATCTCTCATATTCAAGTAATCTTTGTCGTTGATTAGACTGCTACGAATCTAGACTTGTGCATTTTGGCATGACGTCTCTTGTACAGCGTAGGAAAGTGTCAGACCTTGTCTTTTTACACAAACAGATTCATGGCCACATAGACAGTCCACTTTTACTGAGTAAAATTACCTTGGCTGTCCCACGGCACTGCAGCCGTATTATTGATAGGAAAACCGTTCAGTCTACCTTTAACACACACAAATTATGGTTAACATTCTAGTTTATATCGCATTTGTTCTCTATATAATGAAGTCTGTCAGAAGAATATTCAATCCGTCAGTCCCTAGGTTCAGAAGACTTCTGCTAGAAAAAGCGGATTATTGGCTTGGGTTCTGTGGGGTTGAATTGTGTTCAGTAGCTTAAGTTATTGTTTTCAGTTTTATATAAAATCTAGAACACATTTAAAAGCATGCTGTGTTCACTTCCAGAAGGAGGCACTCGCCCCAACATGTTAACATATTTTTCTGTTTTATACAACATTAAGAGTGTGTCCCGTTTAGTGAACCTAATAAAAAAATATATATATATTTAAATATGAATATATAATGTATATAACATCGTATGTACTACATATTATTACCTAATATTTCTACATACCTACCATACCCAACTTAGATTTAGTTGTGCCCTATACTTTCCCCGAGCCGTAAAAAGATAGGGGAGTCCCAGACCCATGGGTGTCGTAAGAGGCGACTATGGGCTTTTTAGAAGTGGGAGAGTCACACTGCCGTCTTTTGACGTTAGCACAAATCGTCCGGGTTAATTACCACACTCACACAGAATACCTGCATGAAGTAGCGGCCTACTGCCGCTATGTTTCTCATAGGTTAGTATCGAGGAAGGGTGGCTTTTTTAGGCCACAGAGTATGACTTTTTCATAGACTCAAAGAATTAAGTATATTATATTAATATAATACTGATTGGGGCTGTCTAAATGATAAAAGTAGAGTAGTAGAAAAATAATGTTAAAATTCAGTTTCAAATAATAACATTTGAAAAATATTTAAATTGTGTTAACACACATTTACATGTATGTACAAGAAGAGTTTAAAAATAATTATTAGATCAAAATTTTTAATTTATTTTACTTTTAAAATTTTATTCTATAAAAATAATGATTGGGTCTTGCTTTATCCCATATTATGTTTAAAATAAAAACTTTACTTGCCTGTGCATGTGGATGATGTTGTCCTGGATGATGATTGTTAGGATTCACCATTAGGGTTGGCAGTTGTTGTTTGTTTACATTATTGATGATGCCACCACCGAGCATGCCAGCTCCACCCATACTGCTGTTGGTAACGACCATGTTACCAACATTTGCAACATTCATACCACCTGCCAAACGATTATCAAAATATACTCAATTATCATAAATTATAAAATCGGAAAATTATATTATCTTTTACTAGAGATTAGCCCCCTTATTCATAATAGTCTGCTAAATTAAAGCATTGCTAATTCTCACTCTGTCTTCTTCTATTGACCTAAGTCAGAATGAGAAAAAACACTCCTAAGCGGCTGTTTAAAGTTTGCGGATCATTATGAATAAGGGGGTAAGAAACTTTATAGTGATAACATTTTTTAAACTGCATTTAAAATATTGAACCAATATAAAATATGTTTAAAAATATTCTCATTCCCAACTTTAAAATAGACTTTTCACCATTTTATAATACTGTTATAAAAACGTTATTAAAAATGTTAATGCCTATGCATTAACATTTTTCACCAATTTCAGTTTGTAATTTATAAGTTGTTAAGATAATGTTATAAAATACTTTTTAATAATGAAGGCTTACCTTGTATAGAACTCATGGGCATGGTGGAATGCAGTTGATTAGGATGACTTGTATTTGGTATAAGTTGTGGATGCATCCCTCCCATAAGATCCTTAGAGACTGACACATTGGGAGGAGATTGTAGATTGGGACTCTTACTACCTAAACTATTCAAAGTTAACGGGTTGTTGTGGCCAACCAAGCCACCCTTGTTGCCCTGTGAAAAGACCAGCAAACGAAAACCATTATTAGTATAATTTGTTTTCAATTATTAAAATATGAATGTGAAACCAATTAATTATACACGGGATCATGAGTAAAATGGTGTACTTATGTGAAAAATGTATTGCCCTTGGTGCAATAAATTTTCAGATGTGTTAGTTATTGCTTTCACAGCATTGATTGAACATTATTTTGATAAAAAATTATGTGGATCTTAGGCATTTTAAATAAAATGAATATAATATACAATAATATGTAAAGATCTTGGCTTGTCACCATGGCAGAACTTGGCTAAATGTTTGTATTCAAAAATAGAAAGAATTTGAAAGTTAAGTATTGCTGTTGACTAAGACTCCCATGTCAAAAGAGCCTCTGTCAACACATTATATTGTAATTAATCGGATAATATTAATTTTGAACTCAGTATTTTACAATATCTGGCAATGATATTCTATATACATATTGGACATATCATTCGCAGTCTGATAGAGTAACAAAAAAAGTGAAGACAATGTAAGCACTCTTTTCTCCTTATTCATGTGTCAACTGTCACTGTTCAAATCAAATCTGAACTTAATAAATACTTTACATTGCTGCTTATTGACCAAGGATATATTAAACAACAGGTGTAAATGCAGCAATGTATAGATAGAGCAATTGAAGCTTATTATAGTGTCATTTGTGACATGTTCCATATTTTCAGCTTTGTTTTTAAACAATTTGATTTGTCTTTATTTATAAAAAGTCATTGCTAAAAGGCCATATAACAGATCTTTGAAGCAATTAGTGATTTTTTTATTATATTGTGATACTTAACAAAAGCTGAGAAGTTCTACACGTGTACCCAGTGTCTTTCAGTTCCACCAGGATGTATAGTTTTCATAGTAGCTCAATACAAAGCTATTGTTATATAAATTGATACATTTTCAAGTTTTTCAATGACATATCTGAAAATTTATTGAAGTAGGTGTTACTTTGCAGAAATCCATAATTATACAAATGATTTATCTCGTGTCAGATTTGGCGAGACAACACATCCTGAGGATGCCTCGTGTAGAGTCGAAACTCATGTTGAATTGTTTAAAAACAAATATTGGCGGAATTAACACTAAAGAAAACTTAAATCATTTGTATAGTGACATATCTGTTCAGATGATAAATCTATATTACACCTACACTTTTTTCATAGTCTAGTCTGGGTCAAACTAATTAATAATGGTATTTTAGTCATTACAAAATTTCACATCAACTATTAAAAATGTCAATATTACGGTTATAATCTTAGATAAGTTATACATCTAAATAGTCTCTTGGTGTTAGACAACTGATAAAAACAGGTCAGGAATATTTGTTATTATTGTATAGTTATGTTAAGCTATGTCTTAGACTCGCAATTTGTATGAAACTTTGTGTTTGTTGTGTAAATTGCTCAAAATAGAGGTTAGCTCTAAACCCAATATTTTTTCGATGTTTTCACAACTGTCACAGTCTATCTAGATGTATTAATGATCTAAGGTTATAATTTGTCAATAAAACATATTAATATCAGTCTTAACTCACTTGTTGTAAAAGATGGTTGTTTATTTGTCTCTGCATAGCAGCAGTTGGATCATCTCCATTAAGCTGCTGCTGCCCCATTTGCCCCCCTGGACCAGGGCCTTGCGCAGGGGGTTTTGGACCTGTCACTCCAGGTTGTTCCCCCCAAGACCCACCCATCAATTCATCAGGGAGGTCTTTTTCGAGATCAAACATATCAAGGTTCGAAAACCCATCTGCAAAGTCAGATCATATTGAATTCATTATGTATACAGAAATTACACTTTTACTTATTGAAACAGATACATATGTATATAGCTAATATATTGGGCTTTATTTTGTTATGCAGTCAGATCTAGGAATAGACACAAAAATTATTGCATGTGACACCAGATTTAAGTCATTATTATGTTTTCTTTGGCTAATGAAACATTTATTTTAAAGGTTAACTAAATCAACTGTTAATATTTTATTCAATATTTAGTTAATTTGCCAGTTAAGACATAAGTGAAAATATTTTCATTATAAAAACTTATTAAATTTTTATTTTCATTATAAAAAATTATTAAAGCATAGTGCTGAAAGGTATTGTATCTTGGAAAATTGTGTAATTTAACAACTATAGGAATTATTATTGGTGTTACCTAATTTATTCATCATTATTGGTGTTACTTGTCCAATTGGTGATACCTTATTTCCAATAACTAACAATTCTGAAAAGGGTTCTAGAGTAAAACAACATGAGTTCTTACTGTATAAAATGAAAGTATTCTAGACTTATGAAGCAATATTGGAAATAACAACCAAACTGTATTCACTTATCGACTTGTTTCTTTTTTAATTTCCCATACTTATCTCAAACTTACATTAGTTACTAAGATATATATATCAATGGTGATCAATGGTACTTTTTGTAACATATTGAAACCTGCAAAATATTGTACATAATATGCTTATGAATATTATCTGACAAGGTTTTTAGCTGTGATCTCTTGCCATTTCTCTTGTTATTTACCAAATAGCTATCTGTTTCATCCCTAACTTAATAAAAACTGATATGTGGGATGTCAAGCAAGCAACAGGTGCATTTGTTTTTGCTCATATCTTAATATATATAAATCCAGTGTCCTGATCTTTATTTCCAGTGAACTCCTAATTTAATGAATGGAGGAGAGAATAACAAATGTCTGTCAGGTCAGCTAGTGCTTAAAATAAATACATAAGAAGTCAAAACCATTCATTATGACAAGACATAGTTAAAAATAACAAATTGCCTTTTATAAATATTTTTTCGACAAAAAGTTACTAGACAAGCAAGATGTTCACCTGATGGTTATTAATACACCATGCCCTTAACAATGCATTGCCACCCAATATTCTTGCTTGAAACCAAAATCACTACAGTGGCATCGCAATTGTGCTTACCCTTTAAAACATAAGATGTTAGGTCTCATTAGCCCAGTAATTCCACTAGGAATGGCACTCAAAATAATTGTACATTGCTATTTCACTACAGAAAAAGATGCTGCTGTGGTACCCATAGCCAACATCCTGTAGAAATAGGCCTCCCTATGTTATAAATTGTAATCTTGTAACCCTGACTGAATTATATACAAATTAGAGAAGTAATGTTTCTAACAACATTGCATATTACTTAATATGAGAGCCCACAATATTGTGTGACCAAATGAATTTAGCATTTTGGGTATTTGTAATAATTCAAATTAGGATACAACAACCACTGCTTGTAAATTAAACAGAGATCAAATTGCAGGAGCAAGAAACATTATTACTAGGTTTAATATAATAATACAGAATGTAAGGTTTTACTCACACAGCCATTTTAGCAATTATTTTTGTACAGGAAGGAATCCAAATAGTTGCTTGAGTTAAGTGTTCTTAAATTGAAAGTGTTTTGTTTTTTTGTTAATCCTATTTACAAATCCTTACTGTTCTTATCACTATATTTTAAACTAGATATAAGTGGTCTGTAAGATGACCTAGTACTGACTTTGTACTGTACAGTACTAGTTTATATAAAGATTGTATAAAATGTTTTGTCACTGTGATAGGCTTATTAATTAATATCTCATGCGCAATGGGTGATGCAGTGTCAAAAAACAGAGCCCAATAACTTACTAATTTTTCAAAAAAGCATTCATATAAAATACATAAACACTCAGTTTAACAGATGACTTTTGAGATTTTTTTTGTCAATATAAATTTATTTATAATACTAAAAAGGCAGATATGAAAATAATAATCTTAATTGAATCATATAAGATTTCATAATATAACATTTTATACTTTTTACTTATTTATAGCCAACTGTTAAATCAAAGTTCTGGTATACCTATAAATTAAATAAATACTTAAAAATTAGATTCACATTAATAGTTTGAAGTTTTGTACTCATAAATAAGTAAAAAAATTCAATGATAAATATATTTTACATACTATAATTAGGTTACAATTACAAGTATTTTTTCAAAATAACATTCATTTATAATAACTTGATTTATAAATTATTCTTACTTTTTAAGTTAATATCAAAATATGATAAAAACAAACTTTAAGTTAATAATGATTTCTTTGTTTTATTTTTATATATACTATCTACAAGAAACACTGTCTCATTATTATTGTAGTATGATTATTATAAAATTCTATTTTACTATATTGCTTAGCTTTTATTTACCAAATAATTCCACAATATAAATAGTATAAAAATAAATATTGGTTGTTTAATTTATATTTATATAAAATATGAACTTTAACCTTTTATAATTTAAATTCATAGTAATTATAATTTCAACATAAATACAAATTCAAGACCAAAATATGTACACAACATTTTCATAAAACATTCGTGACAATGTTGTTGTATTTTTTTATATTTCCTATTTATCTAAAGTGCTTACAACTCATTTGGATTTCTGTACATTGACAGAATAACATAATGGTTTTAATAACATGTCATAGATATTGTATGATTATCATGTGTTGATAAATACATTTTTTTCAAAAATGGTAAATGAAACAAACTACTTTGTAACATAGAATTTAATAATTTAGTCATAAACTCAAAGTGAATCAAAATTTTTAGGCATTTACTCAAGAAACTACAAATACGACGCAAAACTTGCGAGGCGCTTACAAGAACGACGGCAAAATGTCAAAATTTCGTACATTACAATAGTGACAGGAGGACACTGTAAACTCCGAAAAAAACTTGTAAAATAATAAAAAGAACTCACCTGCTGTATCCGATGGACCCTGAAAAGGATCCCGGATCATTTTGGCCCGCTTATTAGGCGGCTCATCCACATGATGATCGGCCATGGCTCTGTTTACTAAACGTAAGCCGTAATGAATATTACGGCCCGCCGATTCAAATAACACTTATATGTCTTTTATTTTGAAAAAATAGCATTTTAGAGCGATTTATCACCATTCACTTCATAATTCACCCACATCCCGATCGTTCGATGTCTTTCGTACCATTGAAGGCACATATTAAAATTTCTCACTCAAGTATTCGCCATTACAAAGCTGTGAATCGAAGATTTACACAGACCCTCTCACCATCTTCCGACAGAACTAGCACAATAAATGAAAACAATATCACCAGATTTTTACTACTTTATTTGACTTAAATTAGTGATCTAACTACAGAATTTTACTTAACACTTGAAATATAGGTAATGGTAAAGTTTATGATAAAATGATGTAAGAAAAAACAGAAAATTTACACGACAAATTCCGAAATACTTCTTAGTCTCTCCAGCGCAAAATGGCGGCTGTTGATGAAAACTTTTTCTATGCTTGTCAGAAAATGTCGGCCTATAAAGAGACAAAGCGTTGTTATTGGTCGGATTGTACCACGTGACTAACGGAAGTGCAAGTTCGGCACAGGATCGGTCGGATTCTACTGACGTCATTGCATTGAAACGAACAAAGACGAAGTAGTCTTAAAATATATTTTGAAATACTTGACATTTACTTAATAACTAATATTTTTACGATTTTATAAACACACTTGGAGATTTAAACACTATTCAACTCCATCTCCAACAGCTGCTAAGCTTTGGCTATAATAAAATAATAGATAAATAAAATATAAAAGGCTTTTATTTCTTACACAATATTATCTTAAAACAAGAAAAAAACAATTTTTGTTGCTCATAGTGGTATTTAAATTAAAAATTATCATTTATGGGTTAAATTCTTATAAAATGTATCCAAATGATTTGAGTTTTCTTTAGTGTTAATTTCGCCAATATTTGTCTTTAAACAATTAAAAAAAATATTGGCGGAATTAACACTAAAGAAAACTCAAATCATTTGGATAATTATGGATTTCCGCAAAGTAACGCGTATTCAATAAAATTTCTTATAATATGTTTAAGATTTTATTTCCAATTAATTTTAAACTGTTAAATGTTTATTTTGTATGAACCCCTTCTTTCCCCCCTATAAATTATCTCTGTCTTGAGCTTCTTTCATCCGGTGTCGTCCGGCTACTTTAGCTATTTCGTCCTCCCATCTCATTTGGGGTATCCGTCTGGATCGTTTGCCTTTTTGTCCATTTTATGAAGTCACCAATGCTGCCCATCTTTGGTCTTGTAGGCGTGATATGTGGCCTGACAACTAAAATGGAAGTGCATTTTAGTTTTTGAGTATAATGCAGAGCGTCAGTAGCCTTTGTTAAGTTTCTTATTATTGAATGTCGATTTTTTTTAATTTTCTTTAGTTTGAGCATACCACGCTCTATACCTCTTTGGCAGGTAGTATGCAACTACGCATTTCTATGTATTATTTTAATTAAAAAATTTAGATACATTACATATACATTAGGTTGTACAGCTTGGCTATACTCTCGGTGAAGTCTGATGGACTCACTGACCAACGATGGGTGTGGTCATCCAGTATAATGGGGGTTGTGCGGCGGGTTAACACCCCTCCCATGTAAAAACTTACCATTACGAAAGCGAACATGGCAAGAAACGATCCGATCCCAATAACGATGACCCAAGGCAGATTTTCACGGACATAGTCGGTGCTTGCCCGCTTGGGTTATTTGGTTCTAGACGAAGCTATCCCGCTCAAAGTCACGCGTGGCGAGTGTAGGTACCTGCTATTACATTCAGCTTGACTTCAAACCTATCCATAGGTAGCAATACTAATAATAGTATTTTATTAATATTAAATATATAAGATTTGCATAAGATGTGTATTAAATTAAATGTCAATTATGCTATTTAAAATTTTGTGTTTTTGAAGTTAGTGAAGAAGTAACAGGTTGAAGTTGGTTCCTAAAATTTTCTGACGTTTGAGTTATTCGTTTTTTTTTTTGGTTTCTTTGTCCAAGGACAGGCAAAGGGTTCAAGCCCATACAGCCGTATTCATTATAAAGCCATCTTTGCAAGATTTTTACAAAATTGTTCTTTCTAAAAACGTACAATAACACGTGGAATAAATCATTTCAATGATATTTGCTTCGTTAGGCCAAAGAAGTATAAATTCTTGCGTGCATACGTAGACACACACTTTTTTAAATTAAGTAGGATTTTGACAGTTCACTGTAGGGATGGGAGTAGTGTATGTTTTAACGTTGAATTATTATTTTCATAGAACTTGCAATCGATAGTTGCATGTTTATGATGTATATGTAATTTTGAACAATTTCACATAATACAATATTTTTTTTGGTCCGTAAAAAAGAAAAAAAAAATGTGAAAGGGCGCGGTGCAATAAAACGATATATAACTAAGTATTTTTAAATATTTTACTAATTAAACAAATTCATTATTATTATCATCATCGCTACCTACTATTGGAATGTCGATTATTAATTAATCTAATTCGCAAATTCTGTCAAAATGGTTATTTCGTTCCTAGTCTTATAATTTGTATTTTTTGTGTTTTACGACTTTACCTACTCAAAGCATCTGGAGTAACATTATCACTAGCATTTTTCAACAAAGTAAGCATTGTCTGAGCCGTAAATTGTGGAGATTTGCCTATTATGTTCTGTTTGGCTGCATAACTCGTACTCCGGTCCCGACTAATGGGAGCAGCCCATGGGTCTATCCGATCAAAAAAAAGTTTTGGATAACTACAGGCTTATTGCTATTACCTCCCTGCTCTCCAAAATCATGGATGCAACTAACCACCATCTCTTGCTATACCTTGACGGTCACCAGTTGATCAACGGCCGACAGTACGGCATTCGCCATCGTCAGCGCTTCTCTCAAATTTTCCATCAATTGCGCTACCCCAAAGTTTATGCAAGTGAATCACCAGCTTCCGCTCTGGGGAAAGCATGCAGGTCGTTGTCGATGGTTATTACACAAACCCAAAGCTCGTGAACGCAGGCGTTCATCAAGTCTGTGTGCTACGTCCTACACTGTTTCTTCTGCATATCAATGAAATGTTTGACGCCTCCAGCATACTGGTTTGATTTTGATTGATTGATTTGATTGCTATGGAGACGATAGTACTGGTGATACGGTATACACTGGCCATACAGTGGGAATGTCGTTGACCAGCCGGAAGACACTTGTGTCTTCTATTGAATCCTCTCTTGACCATTTTAACCCCAACAGTATCCAGTTTGTGCGTTTACCAGTAAAATATTTTTTCGTGTCACAGCTTTTCGACAACACCTCCCTTAAAGCCTCGCCTAGTATGAGAATACTGAATGTGGGTCTTGAAATCTCGAGCGATTGCCAATTCCGCGGTCATCTGGATTTCAAAGCTAAATTGGCTTCAAAGAAGCTGGGCATCATAAAAGGAAAAATAATGGCTATACTACAAGTTGACCCACATCGTTGCGTTTTACAAAGCGCAGGTGCGGCCACTGCTGCGGCGAAACGTCACAAACTTGGATATCATTCCTACCATCTAGATGTGTGGCGGTCCTCCACAGTGCGGTTTTCAAGCTTTCTTCCACATACCACAAAACTGTGGAAGGAGCTTCCTTGCGAGGTGTTTCTAGGATGGTATGACATGGGTAACATGAAAAAAAGAGCGTATATTTTTTTATGAAAGGTGGTAAATAAAATGATTCAGAAGTAACACTTTTTTAACTAATAGCTTATATTTCTTTGAAATGAGAGCTTCATACAAGTATGAAGTGCAAATTATTTAACACCTGCATAATTCCTGGTCTTAAGTAGATAAATCAGTCAAAATTAGGATTCACAAAACATGGCTAACTTGGAATCCGTCAGCACACAATGGAAATAAATATATTGAAGGTAAATTTGATGTAAATAATATAAGTAATGGTAAACGTAAAAATGAGAAATATTTGACATTCATTGCTATAATTTTTTTGACCTACATGAATGAAGTGATTTTGATTTGATTTAAGTGTCATCAGAATAAAGTTGGAATGAGACATCAGACAAGTGGCGGGAGAATAATAATAATAATAATTTGGAATAGAGCCACAGACGAAATACTGGAATGGAAGTGGTTGGAGGGGTCTTTTGCCGACTGGCAATTAACTATACAAAAAATATAATAATAATATTGTTAAATATAAAAATAATATTGTTTATCTTAGTAAAAGGCTATTATTATTATTACATTTCATACAGAGGTTTTATTCCTAAAATATTAAGAGAAGTTTTCAGAACTTGTCTAGCACAGTAAAATACAAGAAGCCTTTGTGAGGCAACATCATTACTTTCACCCTTCACTATGATTTTATTAAACATTTTATTTACATATCTTGATAATCTGAATAAATAATTTACTAAAATACATGCTTCATTCTCTTCATAAGCCTTTTTAAGTATATCATCAAATCTAGCCAGTTCGGCAATAACATCACCAATAATTTCTTCAGGTAAACATTCAGGGTTACAAAAGTCAGGCACAGGCACTTCCGAATTATTCTCCAAACTTTTGAGTCTGCAATGAAGGTATTGAAGCTTCACTCCACTGTCCCCTTCACTTTGCAAAGCTTTATCCCAACTGAACTCATAATCTTTTTGTCTCCTTTGCTTCAAATCATTGATAATAACAGCAGTGCTTCCGAGAATATCACAGGTTTCATCATTCATTGCTGATGTCCGAGTGTCTGAAAATTTCAGAAGACTACTAAATATTTATTTCACAATACCAATTATCATTCTGAGGATTTTCACACAAAAAGTCCAGATTTATAAGAATGTTAGAAATTATAATTGGAGTTTTTGCCAGTATTTCTGCAACTACAGACAAATATGATTATAAATACTATTATAATATACTTACTCTTAGATTGTAGCTGCTGATCATACATCTTGGTTTTTGCTTCATCCAATATATCATTAAGAAAGACAACATTACCACGTCTTGTACTCATGCCCCTAATTCTTCCAAATTTTACATGTTCACAAGCAGTAGCACATTTTTTGTTCAATCTTTTCATAATATCAAATAAAGAAACAAAATGATCTGCCTGGGCATTGTCTACAACATAAAGCATTTTGTCAAATTTGTGGGTTTCATACCTATTGAGTAATGCAGCTATATCTCTAGTTAAATATAATGAAGAATCATCACTTTTAACCAGTGTAACTTTCCTATTATTAACATAAGCAATCTTTTTTCCTGATTCATGGGTTGTTACGATATTTGCATCTTCTAACTCTTTGATTATATGCCTGATCGCTTGACTATTATAGTCAGATTCCCATTCAAATAGATCAAACTTTATTCGTAATCGTAAATACAATTTCTCTAATTCTTTAACTGTTATTTCTTTAATTTGTTTCCAATTTTGCAAATCCATTTTACCAGATTCTATTTCAGCAAAGTATTTAACAGCATCAATTTGTATATTTTTATCCTTCTCTGCTAATTTATTTGCCTCAACATAAATATTGTATAAAGTTTGTAGTGGATTATTTTTCAAAGTATTAACATCTATGTTTTTTAATTTTAAACCATATTGTAGGAGACCAAATTGAGTCCCCCAGTCACCTAAATAATTAATTTTTGTTACTTGATTTCTAAAATGTGTATTGATATTAGCAATGAAATTGCCAATTACTGTTGATCTCATATGACCCATATGAAATGGTTTAGCTATATTTGGGGAACTGAAATCAATAACAACTTTCTTAGGATTTGAAGTTATATCATATTCATTTTGTTTTATGCTATCAAGGACATTCTTAATTACAAGGTTACGATCAATTCTAAATGTTAATGCTTCTTCCGAATTTACATCAGATTTGAGTATATTTAATGATTCTGGTCTTGAGTTCATTTTAACAATATAAACATTTTGTGCATGTTGGTATGATACATGAGTGCTCTTGATACTTTTTATAGGGTATTCTTTCGTTAATGCTTGATTGACCGCCTGAAATACAAGTAGAATATTATTATATAATATGAGATATTTATTAACATTTTATAAATTAGATAACACCACTCAGACCTGATCTAATAGCATAGCTTTAAGTTTTGCGCTCATGTTTCAATACACAATGGAAATTCATTACAATATTACAAATCAATTACAAACAATATGAAAATGTACACAACAATAAATAAATTATTGAATGACCATTGTCTAAATGTCTACTACCAAAGAGAATTTAACCCCAAGTTCACTACAACAAGACTATTAACTTACTACTACAACATTTACAAATTTTGTATTGTGTACTTTTTTTTTGTCCTCTATGTTGTGTACTACAAAGACCAAACATTCATAAAAAAAATAAAAGTACTCTGTGGAACGTGTGGACCAAACAGACATTAGACTGAGAACTGAGAATAATATACTCTCGGACTCGGAGCTATTGCTGAAGTAGAATATAAATCTCGGACTAGGAACAATAGGTAATCAAGCCTAGAGAGCGCGCGTAAAAGAGCATTTTTCAATTTTATCTTTCTAAAAGGTTCGCTAGATGGCGTTGCTCTGACGACACATATGAATTGATTCAAAGCATTAAACGTCAAACATAGTTTTAAGAAGAGAAATATTCTGTCACTTACTCTGCCTTGACTGTTGTTTTATTTGATTCCGATTTCCGCTTTGCTTGTTTTGTTTGTCTAATTTGATTCTAGTTACCTACCTACATAATACTAGTATCTTCTGGTGTCCGTATAAAAGTAAGCCATCAAAAACATAACTTGTAATAAAAACCAAGTCTCGCAACTCACTTCTGCCCTAAGAGGTTGTGAGATCCATGTTACACAAAGCCGGTCAATTTATTTAGTCGCTACCTAAGGGTTTTTTCGTCGTTATTCCGTAATGAAATAACCCAACAACATTATATTTTATTTGTTTTCTAATGAGACACATTGTGTCTCCCAAGGAATATATATTTCAAAAAATTAGATTGTTTAGTGCTATGGCCAAGTCAAACTCATTCCTGCCGCCGAATTCCACCTTCACACAAGTCGGAAATAACGATCATGAAAGGACTATCACCGCTACCATATTTATGTTCTCCTTGCGTCTATGTTGTAATTCGTCATGTACATAGCGTTAGAATATATAGAGGTAAATTCGCGTCATACATACGACAATCTATTCTTCAATCATCAGGCGATCATACGCCTGGTATCAAAACACTGTATAATGCTTCTTATCTCATTTTCTCCCAGCTTAAATTTTATGAATTTATGTGTCTGTCTCATTCTCTCGCCGGCTGAATCCTATACATTTACCTGTTTGTGTCTCTATCGTCTCGCTTTTTCATTTCATCGAGTTTCAAATTACAACGATTTAAATGAAGTTTCATTTCAATAATTTCATATAAAACACGATTGTCTATCAAGTTGTCAAAAATAACGCAATCAACACACTGACATATAGACACGTTAATCTCCGTTATCGTTTGAATACCATTATAAATTTTAGTAATTGTGCAACATCTTTATCCATTTTACATGTACATTAGATGGACCTTGATAAGTTCTAGATTCAAGTATATGTAGTATACCAAATAGTTACCAACAATACACATGATTTATTTCTTAATTTTACCACATCCATTAGCTCGATATATCAGAGAAGATATTTGAGTTACGTGACAGATAGCCTAATAGTCTAGATACCAGGCCATAAACTCCAAAAAAAAGAAATACGTGACAGATGACAAAACTACAATTGACTAAATTTTAAAATGAAACACTGAAGGCCTGAAATCATTCCGACTGATTACTGAATTTCTGAAGTTTCATAATTCTGATTTTGTGATGGATGGAGCCCACAGACAGAACTCATAGAGCCTTGTTAAGCCTTAAGTGTTTAAAATTTGATTTAAACACAATATTTAATCAAAATCTAATTTGGGATCATCACCGGGTGGTGTATTTATTATTTACTTTTGTGACATGCGAAATAATAAAAGAATGGAACAACACGGAGATCTTTATTCGAGATACCTTAAAATATTTATCGTTGTTGCGTGCTATTGGTAAGATAAAAAAATATTGCCACGTAAATAATTTTTTAAAACATATTAATAGATTAGTTAGTTAAATACGCTTGAACTTCCGAGGTTCAGAACTGAGAAGCCGATACACACTGGTTTTTATTATGCTTGTATAATGTAAAACCATAAAATACAACTTGAAACGCAAACCACAAATATTACACGTAAATAGTACGTACCTACCACCTTTTTTTAGACTTGAGTAATATTATATTATTTTGTTTTTAGGGTAGTCTCAATCGCGACAGTATTTGTCAATAAAAGTCTATTGAGTGGTAAAGAAGTAGCTCTAGATGCTCCACTATTCATAACATGGTTCCAGTGTATAGTTTCATTCTCTATTTGCTTCACTCTAAGCAGGACAGGGGGTATACCAGGAGTCTTCCAGTTTCCGAAAGGCTCGCCATGGAGTTTTGATGTGATTAAGAAGGTGTTTTATTTAATTACTTTATCAATTTGGAATAGAAATAAAATAATTTTTTGAGTTATCTGATCAACACATTGACTCCCACCCTCTAGTGATGAAGAGGAAGTTCTCTTATCTATAGAAAGTGTCAAAGTTCTAAAATACAACCAACTGGCAAATGGTACAGGCTTAGATTATGGATTGGTCTCTGCTGTGTTCCAACTAGATACTGCACTACCCAAGAACAATTGTGTTTATATTACGGCAACTATTCGATGCTTGTGTTTGTGGCATCTTGATGTTCATTTTATTTTGCATTCGAATTAACACAATATGTAATACTTACCTATGATATGTGATCCTAGTGCCTTTCTTATCACTTAGCAAAGTTTAACAGAACATTTGGCACATCAATATCACACCTTATTCGAGACTGGCTCAGTTGGCCGCTTGGGTGTAGTATTAGTTGCCACTCTCCGACTACGCCTGTGGTATCTTGTTGGAGCGCAGCAGCAACCAATCCTTTATCTAAGGGTACAGGATACCCTTTCTTATAGATTGCTTGTAATGCTACAAACAGTCTTTGACATAAGTTAGTGAGTTTGGGTAGTGCAATATCATAGTGCTCTAAAACTGTATACACTATAAATGTTCTTAGGTACACATCATGTTGCTACAATGGTAACGTTAAATGAACCCAGGTTGAACTATTTAACTGTAATCGTAAAAAGAAATCTGAAAATTAAATTAAATAATTGGATTTTTCTATGGCACATGGGACAAGAAAGCAGGAAATAGGTGTCAGTGCCTATGTTAGTGTGTGGCTACTAGACTATTAACATGTTAACAATATGTTATGTTTCTAAAGTGATAACCCTCACTTCTTGGATTAATACACAAATAAAATTTGAAAAATTTTATGAATGATACAGGATTCGAACCCACAACCTCCGGCGTTCCGTGCCGGTGCTCTAACCAACTGAGCTAACCGTTCTAGTACCGCCTCGTTATAAAATTCTGTTTGCTTTGTTCAAATCTCAGGTTGTGGGTGGGATGAAGCCACAATTGTTTTTCAAATTTTATTTGTGTATTTACATGTTGTGGCAGTATGTGATAGTATGGAAAAATTTATTTATTCAGGTAAATTATGTATTTTTATTCTTGAATTTGTTTATGGTTGGGTAGCTCTACCTATGTGTTCATTTAATGTTGCGATTGTGGCTAAATGCTGTATATAATCCTTTTTAAATATCATCAGAAATACAGTTCTCATCAATCTTTCTTTCTTCATAGAGAACTATATTTTTCCAGATAAAACATTATCTGTGAATATTATAATAAATAAATAATCATCTCATTTCCTTAATAAAATAAATAGTCTTATTTATTTATTTTTTTATTTTATTTATTTATTTAATTCATATAAGCAATTTACTTCACTAATACTATCTATACTACTTCCCTACTTTATTAATTGATAAAAGAAAATTTTAGTGATATTTTTGTAACAGAGTATTTGTAATATTTTCCACAAATGCATTTGATTAATTTATGTCCCAACATATTCTTAGAATTAAAACTATATTATAATTGTGGTTATTGCTAATAATTACAGCTTGTTTAACACTACAACCATTTTTTTTCAGGTAATACCACTCTCAATAATGTTCACACTAATGATAGCAACCAATAATTTATGCTTGAAATATGTTGGCGTATCATTCTATTATATTGGCAGATCATTGACAACTGTATTCAATGTAATGTTCAGTTGGTTGCTACTCAGACAAAAGACCTCTTTTAGATGTATAATGTGCTGTGCCTTTATTGTATTTGGGTTCTACATTGGGGTCGATCAAGAAGAATTATTGGGCAAGTATTAACATAATGTATTTATTATTGCTTAATTATAAACAGTAGACATGTGTCGTTCATTAAATTTTTGAGAAAATGGCTCATTACATGTGACCTGTTCTATCAATTGATTGGTTCAGAACCGTTGCCACTTACCTACGTATGTAATTGCTAAGTACCTACTGACTGAGTAGCAGCTGACAAACTATGCATACCATATTAAATATTTGTATGTATCGAATAATTGTAATTATTACTATAATAACCATTGTTGTTAACTAATAAGTATTATTGTTTATATAATTAAATTATGTTAAAGGTTTTTTTATAAAATGTTTGTTTTTTGTTAAAATTTTTTTTCTTTTCAGGGTCGTTTTCACTAATTGGAACAGTATACGGTGTGGTTGGATCCCTTATGCTTTCCCTATATTCAATATTTACAAAATCTGTGCTACCTAGTGTCAATCAAGAAGTTTGGTTACTGTCATATTACAACAATGCATATTCAATATTCTTGTTCCTACCATTAATGGCATTGAATGGAGAGTTTCATGTTTTGTGGGAATACACAAACTACAATAGCACCTTATTTTGGATGCAAATGTTTATTGGCGGCCTGTGTGGATTTGCAATAGGATATGTTACATCACTGCAAATTAAAGTAAGTTAAAAATTTAAAAAAAGTTTTCAAGTTCAACTGGTAAATATAATTTACACAAGCTCAGCTAAACTACACTGGTTGACTTGGCATATATTCGATTATGCCCTGCCCATTACCGTGCAGTGCTGTTCAGGATTGTCAATTGAAACCTAAATTATCAGCGGAATTGCAATTTAGCTCATAAGACATAAAATGTTAAGGCTAAGCGTATGCTGAGACTTTGATAATGCAGGGGCATGCAGCGCAGGGTAGAGCAGCTTTATAATATATGTACAGATTAAGAGCTGCGTACGCTGTGGCGCAGACACGTAATAGCGCCGGCACATATTTCTGCTCGATTCGTGCATGTGTTTTACCGCTACTTCTTAGAACGGATCATTTAATTGAATTAGTGTGTTGTGAACCTTGTTTGTATTATACTAATCATACAGACTATTTAAGAAATACATTAAAAGAGTTAATACTAGACATCGCAAACGTGTCTTGCTGTGTCGTAGCATACGCTTGTGACCTATGTTTGCCTCGCCTGCCCTGCCCTGCGAAATTTGTACTGTACTGATCTGGGTTTCCTGCATTTGAGCATTTGCTTAGCCTAACTCTCATTAGCCGAGTAATGTCACCAGCTATGGCGCCTTACGAATACAAATATTTTTATTCAAAATCGAATTTTCAATTACTTATTGAACATCAAAAACTAAAAAAAACTTGAGAATGGGCGCTAGAAACTCAGCGAAGTGTTTTAAACAAAAAAAAGTCCTTTTCCTTCCATTTATTATATATAAGTAACCACAAATAGTGGGATAAACTTAGGAATTTGTCATGATAGACAGTAGGAGTTTAGTTTATTAGTTGATGACATAGCCAAGACCATGACTTACCATTTTAGCAGGACCTTGTTCTAAGAATAATTGCCACCAGCACTATGTTCTTCATAGGGGGTCATGTGGCCTTTTATGTGTGTGCAAAGTTTCATTTAAATTGGGTTAACAAGTCTCAAGTTTTTGTTGAAAATACATACACACAAACATTCTCTTTTATATTATAAAATATATAGATTGTAAATGATATAACAAGTGTAAAATATATAACTTGATTGATAATTTATTGGATGTAATTGCCCAACATTTATTACATAGAATTCTAATGTCATGGTTCTGGTTGTTGTGTTACAATCTTGTCATGATAGGAAATTCGATTTTTAATCTAGAAATAAAACACTCATTTTGGAGTCAGTACTATGCTGGTAAACTAATATAAATGTTAATGATAGAAAATAGAGATGAAACCGATAGTGATTTGGGCGGATACCGGATATTAGGCAACCTACAAGGGCAGAGCGCCGGATATTCGGGCCCTTATCGCGTTCTTCGACATCTGCTAAGCGAATCAAAGCAGAGGAAACTAGATCTAACATCACATGTGAAGTTCGTGACACTTTTTGGGGCTGTTTCAATGAAGTGGCATAGGGTAATATTACAGGGCTATTTTCAGTTTACTATCCAGAACCCATCTCAATACCGAATCAGTTATGCCACCAGATAGTGCATTCAAGACCAGTTACCGTATATTCATTTCACCTTTAATAGAAAAGCTAATTTTAATTCTACAATAATTGTAATTGATTGATAAAACTTTCTATACCAATTTGCAGGTAACTTCCCCACTGACACATAACATATCGGGCACAGCTAAAGCATGCGCACAAACTGTGATAGCGACACAATGGTATAATGAAGCAAAGAACTCCTTGTGGTGGTCTTCTAATATTATTGTGCTAGCAAGTACCGCAATGTATGCACGGTTTAAACAGATTGAAATGGAAGTTAGTTCAAGAAAGATTGTACCCGAAGATGAAAAGAATTTAGTTTAGTAAGCAGGTATAGCTTACAATTATAATAGAGGCTGTCTAATTGATGTCAATTAAGTCTAAATATATCAATGCACCATTATTGCTAATATGTAGAGACCGGATTATATGCTACAAAAAATGCCCAAAATATGCATACAAATATGCAAGTAAAATAGCAAAAATATGCACGAAAATCCATTAAAAGGGCCAAAATATGCATTCAATTAAACGGAAAAAAATAAAAAGTCAATTTTTTTTTTTTTTTTATTTTATCAAGGTTTATACTGACAATCGTATTTGTTAAAAAAAAACTATTACAAGATATACCTACTTAGGTAACAATGAAATTTAATTTACCTCTAAAAATATGTACTACTAATAAGTACTTTTCTAAATGTTCTGTAGACAAATTGTGTCTACGATCGCTTAGTAAATTTTTATAAGCGGAAAAGGAGCTACTTCTTCATCTACTGAGGTTACTGGGCAGAATTTAAATTAGGGTGGAATGTCTAGGCTTCCTATGAAAAGCATCGAATGATGAGCGAGATCGAGCGAAAATATGCATAATCATTTACTATTAAAAGGTACTAAATATGCATAAGCATATGCAATTTGCATATGCATATAATGGGGTCTCTACTAATATGTATGTTATTTTATTGTTTTGTTACTTAGTTTAGTTTAAAGTTAGTCTGTAACATATTATGTATGTTTCATTAGTTATTATTATGAAAGTTATTTTTTTTATAATATTGTGAGGATAGGGTATTCTATCTCACACACTAGATATTTATTTAATTAGTCATGTAAATATAAAATAATTTTATATTCTAAGAGCAACTTAGTTTTAAAATTGTTTTTGAGAAATGTTTTTCAAATTCTTTAGACAATTGTGAATCTTTCAGTTGAAAGACATATTGCAAAACATGAGCTAAGCTTGTATATCTCTGTTATGTATATTTTAGCATGATGTATTTCAGTCTACCAGAGATTATGTGAATAATTTATTAACTGATTTCAAGGTAGTTTGTACATAATATAATATCCATACATATTTAGTAATTCCAAGTACCAATATTCCAAGAACCCACTCGATTCTGCAGGTACATGTTTTTTTTTTACTAAACTAATTTAAATGAGAGTTTAGAGAGTAAGCAATGTATAAGCCATAGGTTGCTCATAAAAATTTGGCTGCAAGTACCTGTAATTAATTTTAGTAACATTAATTTTCTGATGTAAAATGCACCCATATGTTTTTTCAATAAATTGTATGTCATTTTAAAGGAAATTATGTCAAAAATTGAAAAACATGGTTGCCAGCTCTCTCAGGTATAAACAGATACATTTTTGTTAATAAATTGTAGTCATCTATTTTTTTTTTAATTTTAATACATCATTTGAAGTTTTCTATTCATTAATCAATAAACATTGTTTAAAAGTTAAACAATGCGCATAAAGTAAAAACAAAAACAATAGGTACAATACACATACACATACTCTTTGATGTTTAAGGAAAATAATATGTGATGTCCAAGGTGAATCAACTATCAATAAGTGAAGTTACTAGCTACATAATAAGTTTTATAACATTTGTATGTATTTATTGTATATGTGATGCTACTGCTACAATTTTTTTTTACAATATAATTTTGTATAATTTTATTAACTTTTATTTTATTTTTTCTTCTGACATGTCTAAATGTGACTTTTAATTTTGTAAATTTTACTGGTGAAGGTGTTATACCAGATTGTAGTAACTTTTTTTCCATTGTGCATATTATACTGTTTGTTTCCTTAAATAAATAAAAAAATTATTGCGAGTGTAAGACATAGTTTCTCACGCACACTACAGTATTAAACCTGGTGTGTTTTTATCTGTTGTCTAACAACAAGAGACTATCTAAAGTATCTAAGGTACACATGCAGACGAAATGGGGGACATAATCTTGTAATACTATAAGTTAACCTGAGTCCTAAGCATTTTTGAAAGTTTTTTTCTTGTGTGTAAATATGTTTTGCAGTCAAAAATATTATAAGATTCGTCAGGGTCCATTTCGTGATCGTATAACTCTATGCCATGTATTGTATTCCAATCTTTTGTAAATAAACTGCTGTTGAAACTTATCCATTCTGTGTATCGGTATTTTTTTGTTCGAATGCTGTACCCCATTATTTTTATTTCTCTAAGACGTGGCTTGTCTGAATTATGTTCTGGGTAGACACTGGGGCGTGGGTACTGGCTAATCGCAAATGCTTTCTCTATCTTTCCCTGCGATCCTTTCATTAAGGATACTAGACTTTTCCCTTCGAAACATAGAAGTGCTTTATCATTAGATCCCTTACAGTTTGGTATGTCTTTATTTAAGTTAACGAGATCCAGTATAGTTGGAAATATATCAATAAGTTCAACTGGGGTGTCTACCACTCTTGGCGCAGTTTCAGGAATGTTAAAAATTAACGGTACTTTCAAGGCAACATCAAAGTTACTGTATTTCGCCCACATACCGTTTTCACCAAGTGACCAACCTGGAAGTTAAAAAAAATATTTAATAGTTACCTGCTAGAAAAAGCGAATAGATATCAATGTGTTCGTGGGGCGTACTTAAAGTTTCCAAAATGAGAAAGAAACAGAGTTCTATGAATGGCCAGAAATTAATATATTGTTTCTTAAAACATTTCTGTTATTCTTGAAGCACGTTTTCATTTTATTAACTAATTTTGAAAACTTGGATCATCTGTGGTGACCTCGTAAATATAATATTTTTTCTATCTCGTCTGTTGATGAAAATCGTTGAAAAAAGGAGGAATTTAGGAATAAGTAAAGCGACTTATTGCTAATTTTTTGGGAACAATAAACTCACAAGTTTCCAAGTCAGGACTGTAGGTAGGAGAAGTCTGAGGAAGGTAACGTTTTTCACATTCAATCATTAATTTCTCTTTACGGCCGTGTGATAAATGGAATTGATAAAGATGATACAGCGTTTACTGTTATTTTAACGTCAATAAATTCCGGCTAAGAGAGTCTTCGACGCCACAAAAGCGACGTTTTCACTGAGAAAACAGCTTTTTTACGTCGAAATGTTTGTATTAGATTTATTGTATTTGACTCATGCCTAAACTTAAATCAGGGTAAGTCACATGCCTTGTATGTTTAGATCATACAGCGCACCCTATCCAATGTTTTTTTTTGTTGTCAGACTGACGGGACCATCACCATCACGAAAATCATCACTATGATTGACAATAGGCTGCATGGGTTTGACTCCATTACCTGTTTGCGTTTGAAATCTGCAAACCAGCTAAGAATTTAATGCTTTATCACTTAAAGACGTGCAAAGCTTTGCTTAGCTTTCAGATTTTAAATCAAATCAAAATCACATTATTCATGTCTGTCAAGGATATACATTTATGATATATACACTCCGGGAAACGTTGAGCTTTGATGAGAAGAAGTGGCAAGAATCTCATTGCCACTCTTTTAAATGAACAATTACAGCTTCGTCGTTTAACAAATAAATTACAATGCATTTAAGTAAATTGTAAAGTGATGCAACAAAACCAACTAACAAGTGAGTCTCAGTCTCGTCCGCTCATGAATGACTCAATAAAATTTCAGCTATTAAAACAATTACTATTGTAGTATAAACTATTTGAGATATACGCACCGTGATCGCTGGTGATAACAATAACAGTGTTCGTTTTATCCACATACTTCAGTAGTTGTCCGATTAAAGCATCTACGTATAATGAGGCAGCATAGTAGCTTTGCCTGATCTTCAACGTCCATTCTGGGGGCATCGTGCCAAAAGGGAAGGAAATGTTAAGCCGCTTCATATCGTCTCTTCTACGTATGTCTGTCCAAGGATGCCAGGCTACGATTGGTACTGATTCGGGAAAAGTGGGAAATGTCGGTGGTTTCACACTCGCCATTGGTACCATTGCTGTAAATTTGTTTCTCAAAAATTATATAATCTATGTTTTAAGTTTCTAGATATGTATATATTCACACGTAATTTTATGGTAAACTGAATGGAGTCAACCTTAGGTATTAGAGGGGATATAAATTTTAAATGCTCATAAGCATTTAAAGCTAAATTTGTATGTACAAATTATATAATTTAAATAAACTTTTATTATTAATTAAAACACGCGAACCATTAACTGCAAGCCTAACCTGTTTCTCAACCTCGGATTATTTTTGTCCTAGCGTATATCTAGCCTAATTATGAAATAAAACGGGTTACCAACCTAGATATTTTCTTAGAAATTTCAGTGGAATGTGTGGTTTATGAACTCCCACAGCTAGAAAAAAGGGCCGACTCTTATTTTTTGACTTTAAAAATCTGACAGATTCATTTACTATTTCTATATCTGGTAATGAGCTGCCCGGTTGATCCTTCAATCTAACCGGACATATTAAATTAGCCTGCAACTCTTTTGTAATGGGGTCTCTGCAAACAGCTGCATCTTTGTATATTTCTGTTGGGGCATGATATGGTTTCTGTGACCAGCTATATGGGTAGTCATCTGTAAAGTTGGAGCTCTGACCAGGGTGAAAGACTTTGCCGTATGATCGTGTTTCATATCCTTGTTCTTTAAAGAATTGGGGCAATGTGGTGAAATTCGCAATCTCATCACGCCAATAGCTATAGAAATCATATAGCCGCAAGGAGTCAGGGCGTCGACCTGTCAAAATCGAATTTCTACTAGGTGCACACAATGCTTGCTAAAATGGAAAAAAAAATTAAAGATGCAAACCGGTCAAAAAATATCACCAATATACTACCGTCTACCTGCGCAAAAGCGTTTTTGAAACTTATTCCTTTTCCCGCATATTTTTGAATGTTTGGCATATCGACTTCCGAGTGAAGAAAAAAGCGCAAATCGTCCAATACAATAAAAACAACATTCAATGGCCTGCTATTCGTTTGTCGTATTAATATGAACGTTATAGAAACACAGAGAGTTATAAAATAATTCTTTATTGATGTCATTTCATCACAAAAAAGGACAGTACTAAAAGAGAAAGTTATAGCTTATCTCTACTATTAAATTGGTAACTAGACAGAAAATTCAAAATAGACCATTGTTAATGTTTTCCACAGATTCCAATTCCAGTCCACTTATGGATAGAGATTAGAGAATATCACTTGACACTGACAGCTGGTGGCTCGGTGGGTGTACCATTGTATTCGGGTCAATGACTATTGTATGTTTGTACCAGGGAACGCATATAAAACATGGAAGCATTTCTGACCCTTTAAAGTTGCGCAACTAAAACTATACCGTGAGTGGGCACGGCTTACAAACTGTACCCGCACGCGGAACAGTTCGGTTAGGTGAGTGAGTACGATCGAATCCTGGTCGGACGGGATTTTAAAACATAAAATACATTTATGTGTTATAAAGTTGTGCAGAAATTAAACGGATCGTGGTCCCAAGGGGAATTGAATCACTTGTCAGGTGTAAGTAGACCAATTACTTAAAAATAGCATAAAATGTATTTTATTTGAGGGACGGCGTTATGCATACTGTATGTAGAAGCGCATTTTACAATTTTTTGACACAGAACTAAAATATTATATATTTAGTTATTAACAGATTGGGTTTTAATTTTGCCTTTTGGTAGGATGGTATTCCGCCGTGTTTTTTTGTTTTTCAGTAATGTTCACTTTTTTCGACTCTGTCTACCTCTATCTATATTAAAAAATGTGTAAGTGCCTTATTAAGTCTTATTTCTAATTTAGATCCCTATAAGATAGGAGTCGTTAAGATTATGGATAAAAGCTGTTCAATTAGAGACATAGAAATGATTACTAATGATACACCTATTAGACATCTCAAATGTGATCACTCCAATTTAAAAATGAAGATTTCTATTTATACAATAAGAAATTCACGATGCTTTCTAAAAGCGCTGTACCGATTTGTATCAGAAGTATTTATTTCGCTCGATGGCAATACGGTTTTATTCAACATATACTTAATTCCAAAAAAAAAAAACACCACACGTACTACATTGCAAGAAGTAACTGCTTGATATAGTCATCTCGCCCAAAACTAAATTTACTTACAATTTTTCACGGAGTTTAAATTATAATATGCTTGTAATAAAGTGCGTCATTTAAACATTTCTAATATTAAATTATATTCAGTGTAACTAAATTTCGATAAACCATATCGATTTTGTTTGTAAGTTTTGTGTGAATTCATTTATTATTTAAGAATAAAAAAAATAATCCTCAAAAATTATTAAATGAAACCAGTGCCAGCCATATTCTCCTGTTGCACCAGAAGAATCACAGAAGCGTTGCCGGCCTTTTAGAAAAGTATACGCATTTTTTTTAATGTATACACTAATCTATCTAATATGTATAGTTCAAAAATCCATTTCTTACTGATACATACATAACGCATACATCGTCCACATACCTGACCAACATTGACAATATGTCAAGCGCGCGAGCCTGTTACCTTTGGTTACCGTAATCATGTTTTAGAGACTGAGCGTTAGTAGGTAGAATAAAACAACTGCTTGAGTAATATGAGGAATATATAATATTTAAATTCCGGTACACGATTTATTTATTCAAAATCCTTAAAGCTAATTAGCCAATTACAATTGTTATTATAAAAATTATTTACAAAATTAGATGTTACACACCAATTACAAAGCTTACATTTTGACCAATAGTTAAATGTTTAATTTAATTAGGATTAAGGATAATACAATGTGCTCTATATCGGTCTAATGCTGTCGTAGTAAAACATGTCTTGCTTGCTGGCCAGCTGCCGACTTCCATAACAGCGTGTATCGAGCATCATAGACCAAGTATAGTAACTGGACATCGGTTTGGCGTGGCCAACATGAGACATATAATATCCTATAGTATACATTGGCACATACTATAAGACAAGTGTCCTTTCACTATCACTTTTACATCGTAAAACACAACATTGCACAATATTTCCTTCGATTCTACTTAAAATTGTCTCTGATGTTGAATAAATAGTGGATATTTCACACGTTTCACAACAATAGTAGCATGTTTTTATAGACGCAAATAAAAGTTAACAAAATATCTGTGCAGCGCTGTCAAGCTTGTTGTTGTTGAAAAAACCTGCACGCATGGCGAAACAAGAAATCTAATCACTCTATCTCATTTCTTTACTTAAGACTCCCATAAGTTTTCCTTTTTCTCGTGTGAGTGAGACGGAAGCTATCAATTAGTCTAGTTACTATACCAATGTCGAGCATCGACGTGATAGAATGGCGTGCCTCATTCATTAAAGCTGAAGGGATAGAAGAGACGCTCTTTTAATTTAGTAGCGTATGCGGAGCCATTCTGTGAGTTTGTGTAATGCGGAGCATACGACTGGTCACGTCGAGTATAACTGCGGTCTTCGAGAGAACGTGACGATGCTTATACTTCGATGAGATGACAGCTGGTGATCTGCATGATTCTGTCTTGATGTACACCATTATTTAACTGTTAATAATTTAATAATAAAAATAATAATTTATTTAAGTGCCGATATAAAATATGTTCTTTTTCGAACGAATCTGTCTGCAAACGCTATTACGGCTAATTTGCACGATTTATATTTCTGTGATCTCTAATTATTCTACGAAGGTATGTCGTTAAAGATTAGGTATTAGAAATTTATATTAACTGATGTTATTTGTTGTAGGTACAGCTACAAAGTCATGGCGAGAACCAATCACGTAAATGACGTTGGGTGAATGATAAAATAAGTGATAAAGCACATTCTAATATCGACCTAGATATAACACTCTTTATTTTATGCAGCGATAGTTTAATATATTGTGACTTAATTGTGTGAATTTTTGGCACTAATAATCAACAGTAGATAGTATAATAATACTGCTTCCATGTTGTACACTGTCTCTAAATTATGTACTTTATAGTTTACACCTTAGATTAAATATTATTATGGTGTGTAGTGTGTAGTATAATTGTTTTGTTGCGAGATTTTTATATCATATGTAGATAGTAATAAAAACGTTGCTGTTTACGAGCATGACGCATGAACCAACCATCGCCTCTCTCGACCATATTTTAGGGAAGGGTACGACCCGCCCCAAGTCGCCGCCACAAGCAGTGGCATTAAGCGAGCATGACGATGCCTGTCACGAGAACTCTACCAAATAACAAAAGATAATGTTCATCCACGTATATCAATACTCACTAAAATGCCTTTAAGCTCCCAGACTACTCATTTTTTTCCAACACCTCCAACAAATTTCGTTAATGTATACAAAAACTTACTTGCCCCGCCCACTCACGGTATAAATTATAAATAAAAGCATTCCTCCCGCGCTATCCAGTAGTGAAATCAGCATGAAAATCAGTGAAGTAGTTTATGAGTTTATCGCGAAACGACAGACAAACAGACGCGGCAAAGGACTTTGTTTTATAATATGTGGTGATAGAGGCTCTTGCTGTTTGACAACCGATAAAAACAGGCCACAAATATTAGTTTAGTGTTCGTGAAAAGGTACGTCTTACACCCGCGATATGTCATATGTATGACACTTTGTGTTAGTGTGCGTGAATTGCCTTGTTTATTAACACGGCTTTACTCACGTTTTATCGGTGTGGATACCTACTAGATTCGGGTATTTATTAGGTTAGTTAGGTTAGGTTAGATTATATTAGGATCAATAGGGTGAATGTTTTGGCTCGCAATAAAAACTTTGTGTCTCGCAAGCTGCTGGAAGCCATAGAAAATGACCGTCGATCTAATTTTAATAGAGACAAGGGTTGGGCTCTGCCTCCTATTTGGAAATCAGTGTTAGAAAACGCATCTCGCAATGAGACCCATAATGCCGATGATCACGTAGTGGGCATTGTGAGTACACTTTGTACACCCGTGGACACCAATAGTGACAAAGTGTCAGTGATACCGTGCTCGTCATCATCACCACCGGCGCACCCCACCGTCAGCCGCGCACTACGAGCCCAAGTCCGAAGAGATGGGACGTTATCGCGAACCCACTACACTCACCCTGATGAGGAACCTCCGAATGGTCCAAAACCAGTTGGTATCCACACCGATAAAACGTGAGTAAAGTATATTAATTAATAACTAATAATGTCTCATGAAAGTTTTAATAATTTCAGTGCGTGAATTGTTCAAAATAGCGGTTAGTTCCAAAGACCAAGTATAGTAACATACTTGGTCTATGGTTAGTTCTATAGCCTAGAAAAAAAAAATATCTTTTTCGACGTTTTTATTTATTTATTTATTTAATTAAATTGCGTTACATGCGACATAGATACTAAATAAAATTGTAGTACTAAATAATTGTCACATGCACCTCGTAATAAGGCATAGAAATTTACACCTGTCATAGTCTATCTAGACGTTAAATGATCTAAGTTTTGTGACTTAAATATTTTCTACCATTGTCCGTGATTGCTGGACCGGCTGACGATGACAAGTCTACGTTGACATCTATAGCTTTAGTTCACAATTGTCATATTTTGACAATCAGTTCCAAATTCTAATCAATGTTGTAATACTTCCAAACTCATAGGTTTATCGATTGTTTTTAAATTCAGACGTTCAAAACATACCACCAAATTAGTGATAATGTTTTTGTTATAATAATTTTTTTAATTTTTTTATTGGCATGTCTAAATTGGTGTAACCATAAGTGCGTGTGTGTTTTTATTTGTTTTTATTGTATTGCTCTGACGTCATTATTTTATCGACATCGCTAACGACGCAATTACGTTCTTTTATTTTAAAAATGGATTTAGAATGAAAGTATTAGTTATTAAAAAGGTAAGTAAAAGTAGTTTCGAAATGATTTCAGTAGATAGTAAGACTGTAGTTATATATTGCAGTGTGAGTGAGTTTTACTATGTACAATCGATTTCTTTGTCCTTGCGCTCAACCAATAATGCACAACGAAATCAGTAACAGATTTTTATTCAGCGCTCCCTTATTATACTTTACTATTTTCCTCACTTACATATATTTTTTATCGTACCTTTTATATGTTTTAAGTATCATATAAAAATAACTTATCTTTATTATGTAATCATATCAGCTGATATACCAGATGGAAGATGTCAAAATTATAATAATAATATGTAAATTAACTACGAGCTATGTTTACTCTATAAAAAACAATAGTGCATTTTTATCGCTATGTTCATTGACATAAGGCCTAAATTTTTTATGATTATGTATGATGTAAATAATAGTTGTGAAATAATTATTAACATATTAATTAAATATTTTGAAGTATTAAAATTTACTCAAGTAATTAAATAAATAGCAGAAAGTAATGTATGATGAAAATAATATACAAATGTTTATATAGTATATTTTCCACAATTCAATGTCTATTGTGCTCCTATTTTGTGTGGAAATACCCCTGACTTCAAGCCTTTGGTATCATATGGGGCTGGGGGCTCCTGCATTTAGAACCCTTAATTGGTTGGTCATTTTGAGTGCAGCTACTCCAACCACACCAGTTCCTTCTAGAAGTTTAGAACATTCCTGAAACTTTCTCAGACTAGAGCCATCACATTTTTTTAAATATTTTGGTTGGTGGTTGGTAACTTCTGTACATTCCATAAATTGTAGTTATATTGTCAACCAGATATCCTGTGCACTTTGAGTTGGTAGTTATTCTGATTGTGAAAAGGTGATTATTTTGAGGTGTGTGTGTGTAAACTTAAACTTAAACCATAATTTTTTAGTTATAATAATATTGACACACCTTTTACACATATTATCTTGCCCCAAGTTAAGCATATATAGCCTGTGTTATGGGTTACAAGACAATGATATATTTAATACAATATACTTACTTAAACATACATAAATTCATATAAACATACATAAATACATTTAAACATCCATGACTCGGAAACAAACATCCATATTCATCATATAAATGCTTGCACCTACCGGTATTCAAACCCGGGACCTCTATCTTTGTAGGTAGGATCGCTAACCACTCGGCTATACAGGTCGTCAAAATAGTAGAGTCAGAGGCAACATATTCCAGAGATTGAGGATGTTTATTGTAGATATCATCAGTTTTTGAGGATTTTAAAATAACTTTTCAACATGAGAAGGAAAATTAAAGAAACTGAGACCACATCTACAATTTGGATGAATCCGGACTTTTCTGGAAGAGTCTTCTATATAAGCATTTAGTCTAGTATTGTGGCATCTGACAAACCTTTAAAATCTGTGACAAAAGGACTAACAATAAAAGATACAATTTTGTTGCTGGTGTAAACTTGGTCTGAGACTTCCTAGCAAAACATTGTTTATTCTTTAAGAAAGCTATACTTTCCTCAGTGCTAGATAGAACGAAAGTGTTTATGTTACACATGTAATCCTAGAATTGATCACCTTACAACCATTAACATTTCAAACTCTTATTTAAAGTAAGTGGCTTTTGGAAGAAGAGCAATGTATATGAAAACCTGATAGTTGCTGAAGTCATTGAAAATGTATGAGAAGAGGCAGTATCTTAAGACAAGGATTATAAAGACAATGGAGCAGCCAGCTGTGTCAATGAAATATTCAGAGGCTCTGCAAGCATTTTAATTTAACATTTTTCTGTTGGATGGACACAGACAAAAATCAGTGCTATGAGTTTTCCTTCTACATCTGATGCAGGATGATGCTTTTGAATATCAGAAAAATATGCCAAGAACAAGCCAGGTGCTGAAGTCCATCTAAAATTTCATCCCAATTAGAGTAACTCAAGTTCAGGTTAACCATATGACCTCTTTGTTAGATTTTCTGGCATATTGAACCTAGGTGCTGTTGTTGGAATGATATAAACTAATTTTAAAATTACTGGTGTAAAAGCCTTGTATGTTCTATCCAGGTCTTAATGCCTTATACATCAGCCATGCAAGGCTCTCTACGAAAGTTTCAACAACTGCTTGTATCTTCTATTTAGGCCTCTTAACAGACACAATGTGGGTTAAATTCAATCTTCTCATTAAGTGCAACCAACCACAAACCACCATTCCTTTATTATCACTACTCTTCAACCCTCATTGAAGATTGTGTAGCTTAGAAATTCTGGGTCTCGAAATTTCGAGAAATGGACAGAATTTAGGTCATTTGGAAGACAACTTTAAATAGAATTATATAATACATCAAACAGACTTACCGAGCTGAGCACTCTATATAGCCGGACATATACTTAGTCTGGCCATATATACTGTTACAATTAAAAATAAACAAATTATTACATTTGAATTTTGAATCTGTCATTTTTATATGATAGTTCATTGGGTTTTCTCATTTTGGCGCCAATACAGTGTACAATATTTTGCGATATTAAAATGAAGTGGGGTGATAAGGAGAACCAAATTGATATAATTGCATTACACATAGCTAGGTATGGAGCCAAATGTAATTTTTAAAACTCTCCATACACTTGGTATAAGTAAAATGTTTGTGTTCCGTGGTATTAATAATTACAATGAGACCTGTTTGTGACAGAAAAACATCTGTCTGTACGAAAAAGGTGGTCAAAGCAGTAAGGGAAAGAATTCGAAGAAATCCTGTCTGAAAGCAAAAGATTTTATCTCGGGAGATGAAGGTAGCACCTTGGACCATGTCGCGTATTTAATTTTCTTAACTGATAATTTAAAAATAATAGGGTGAGTGGAGGATGTTCAATAACCAAGAATGGTCCTTTCAGCAAGACTCGGTGCCGGGATATAAAGCTCGGTCTACGCAGTGGTTGAACGTGTTAGAAACGGACGTTTCGAACTTCGTCAGAGCTGAAGACTTGCCGTCTAGTTCCGATCTTAATCCGCTGGCTTATGATTTGTTGTCAGTTTGAGAGAGTACTTCTAAACACCACGATAATTTGGAGTCCCTAAAACAATCCATACGATTGGCAGTGAAGAATTTTCCCATGGAACGAGTGCGTGTTTCTATTGATAACTGGCCTCAACGTTAAAATGACTGTATTGCTGTCAATGAAGACCACTTTGAATAAGCTTTTTTTTATGTATTAAACTAACACACTGTAAAAGTAATAAATGTTATTTGCAATAGAAATTTTCTTTTTCTTCGTTTCAGTATTTATGGCAAGACTCCCACTCTGTTCTGTTTACTCTTGTCACTGTCTAGAACCTAGACGTCACTTTTACCTAATTTTTATATTATACCGCTGCTACGGAATTACAGCATCTCACCACAAGCCATAAACTCAATTATAGGATATATTGTGCGCTTGTCAAGGGACTTCTAAATACAACCAAACTGTGGAATTAAATTCCTTGTGAGCAAATTACCTGTAGGTGGATAGGTATGACATGAATGTATATAAATAAAGAGTTTTAATGTTAATCAGATGCATTAAACTAAGATAAGTCGTAGGTACATAATCATATTATATTGTTGTAATAAAAATTAAATACTTCAAGGTCGAAACCCGTATCAAAAACAACAATCACATTATGCACGCTTGATTCACACAGAAAAATAATAAACGGTGCTTTTTATCTTTGTAAGAAACAGCACGATTCTTCGCTGAGGATCATTTAATATATTACATAAATATTTTTAAATTTACAGATAAACCAAAAATGTCAGCGGAGTCACCGCGGCATCTCCGTTCTGGCGGGCCACTCACCGTGCCAGCGCAGCCACCGAGCGATCGCAGCATCATAGACGCAGTCTCTGGCTTCATCAATGATGTTACCCTGTCATCATCATCCAATGTCGATCCAAAGGATGTGATTCAGTGGGCTCGGTAGGTATTTCCTACTCGTTTATTGTCAGGCCAAACTAATGTGTTCAGAATTGTTAGAAAACGTTTGTGTGTTAAAGGTTATTATAACATTAATAATTATGGACGGTATATTTATCCTGATATCCATGTAAGAAGAATAAATAAGAAAAAATAGAGTTCAATCTACAATCCGTTTATGTTAAAATATATGTTTTTTAAACTAGCACTAATCAAAGCTATATAAATGGAAAAATATTTAATGCTAAGTAGTTAATAAACATTCCGATCATTGTAATTCCGACGACCAGAAATGGTGTTGTAGCAGACAATAGTATTACGATATGTAAATTATAAAATATATTAATATCTGTCCCTGAGTTCTGTATGTGCAAACGTTGTATTGCCAATTGACTAATAAGAAAAATCAATAATGAAAATTTTTGGGGTATAAAAAATAGATGTAACCAATTCTCAGACCTACTAAATATATCGTACTACAATTATTGTATTCTTTTGCCATCTTGCAACCCTGTTGTTGGTCTGTGGATGGACCAGAATAATATAAAAATAGCGATACAAAAATAGATGTTTATCGTAGACAGGTGAAAATTTGAAGTTGTAGGTATGCAGTTTTTAAAATTCTGAATCATAATAAAATAAAAATATTTTTTTTTGTCAAAAAGATGAAAAAAATATTTAGGGGTGGGTCACTTAGGGGTATGTAAAATAGATGTTGGCCGATTCTCAGACCTACCCGTAAGGCACACAAAATTTCATACAAATCGGTTTCGCCGAGGAGTTTGGTAAGAAACAACGGGACACGAGAATTTTATATACCATATTATAAACATTTTTTTAATTTCTAGGTTTGAAACAGCTGACATAAACGAGCCAACACCTGAAGGCGATGACAATGACGTACCCCCTCTGTTGCTGATTTTGGGTTATGGTTCTGGAGTCCAGGTGTGGCTTATCCCACCTCATGGTGAGGCTCAGGAGGTGTTGTCATGGCGACAAGGCACAGTCAGGGTGCTGCGAATACTGCCCACTCCTCAGTACAATGACTGTTTTGCTTCAAAGAGACCACTCATAGCCCTGTGTGATTCAGCCAGCCCGGGACCTGCTTTCTGTTCACTTAGTTTTCTGTCAATACGGGGAGGAGAACAGGTACGATATTTATGTTGGAATTAGATTTTTGTTTTATGGTTGTAAATATCCAGGATGATTTAACTATTACCATCCAAATTTTTTCTCTGCATTACATACATACAGGTATTTTTTTTAATCTACACCCTTGCTTTAAAAGATTCTACTAACAGTTAGCTTATTGCCAACATTAAAACACCCATTGTCCTAATAACCATTACATCATCCAAACAAGTGTTGTAATGAAATTCAGTACAACATTATATCATCCGTTTTCATAATAACACTCCTTTGGATGATTATGGTTTCTAAGACTGATTAATCAATGTTCCCGAGAAAATTATAGTGTAGGTAGTGGTTACCCTATTTTTATAAAAAAGTATTTGCGTGTGCACCTGCGCGGGGAGGACTCCCGATGGCAAATTGTCAAAGGCACCCACTCACCGCAAAATTTGTCAGATATGATTATTATTTCATCAATGAAATGAGAAAGTGTTGTGGAGGGCCTTACTTAGTATTTTCTGACTTTTTGTGGGTAGTTCAAATGCAAATATTTTTATTCAAAATATGATATAAAATCACTTAAAGTAACTACCACCCATTCCAAAAGAATGTCTCAGACCTGAGAAGAACGGGCGCAACAAAATCAGATAAAGAGCTGTATCCATATGCCAATACTTAGTCGTCAGAAATTCTCTACTGAAATAAAAAATACAATAACTGTAGTTACTTATTACTATCTGGAACGAATATATAATTTTGTGTTGACATAACATAAGGTATACAAATATAATACGAGGGCTGCACTAAAAGTATCGGGAATTAAGGAAGTGACACAACATTACTATTTAAAAATGTGTTTATTGCTTTTCGAAGTATTCTCCGCGAAATTTGACACATTTTTCCATACGATGGATCCAATCATTGAAGCAACCATTCCATTCCGAAGTTGGGGTCTCCAAAATGGCCGTTTTGTAAGGGTCCACAGCTTCTGTTCAGTTCAGTTCTGTGCGCGGTGTGGGAACTCGCATTGTCGTGATGGAGGATGTTGCGGCGGTTGCAGTTCTCTTAACGGAGTTCAGAAACGACCTGTGGCAAACAAGTGATAGCATATCATTCTGCATTAACCGTTCTTTGTCCCTCAAGAGGAATAGTCGCAACATGGCCGGTTTTGGAGACAAACGTGGCCACAATTTTTTTTGCAACACTCCGTGAACGAACAATTTTTGTTGGCTTTAACTCATTTGCGAACACCCAAACTCGTGACTGGTTTTTTGTTTCGGGTTCGTACGCGTATATCCAGGATTCGTCACCTGATACGATATTGTATACAGTATTTGAGGATCCTGCGTGGAATGTTTCGAGAGTTCTGACGCACCAAGTAACGCGAGCCGCTTTTTGCTCTTCACAGAGCAAACCAGCGATAAATTGTGGTTTTGGATGGGGCTTCATCACCAAATGCAGAAATAATCCGGTCAACACACTGTTTTTGTGTTAAACCACTTCGAAAGTCATAATCAATCATCGCTCTAGAATTTTCTCGAGTCAATTCCATTTTCTCAACGACTAAACAAGTTTGAAAAGATCTTGTGACAAGACCGAGAATCTTTTTTTAAATAAAAAAATGGTATTCGATTTTTAAAACCAAGGAGTTTTCAAAAATTTAAAAGTTTTAAAAAAAATTTTAATATGACAGGAACAGTGGAAATATTCTATTCCCGATACTTTAGTGCAGCCCTCGTATATGTAATATAGATATGAACTACGACAATGACTTTAAGCGAACTGCAAAAAGATGTTGAAGTTTATTATGACTAATTTTTTACATTTTACTTACCTGCCTATTATATAATATAATATGCATGTTTTTATACCTCTTTCTTTGTAATTTTTTATTTTATACTTTTAATTGCCTAATATGGCAATTTGAAAGAAAATCAAGTCTACACGTAAATATTTGCATAAAATATATTATTATATTACAAGTAGTGATATTAGTAGTAGTAGTATTTGTGACGAGGGACAATAAATAGAAAGAATATTTATATATAGAAATAACCCAAAATTGGCTTGGACATTTGGGAGGTGCCGACCATCTTGCTTTATCAGCAGATCTGTTCAACGGTACTATTTTCATTTCCTTTAAATCTGTTTAGTTATAGTCCGCTTCATTATCTATAATTCGTCTTGTCTTATCAATCATCGTGAAATTTTTAAAATAAAAAAGTGCCTTGGCACTTTCCTTTAGCACAAATGTGCTACTTCACCAAATGATGTTTTCTGAATGAAATAGCTATTTGTATTTGCTTATAAATTTTGAAAATTCATCCAAGGTTTTCATCATCAATAAATTATGCTTTCCAAAACCAAATGCGTACATACATATACGTAGTAAGTCTTAAAAAAATATAATTTTTCAAAAAATCCAAGATTTGATGAACGGGAGTGTTACACATTTAAATAAAACACTTTTTAAAGGATTAAAACGCATGTAATTGTAAATGTCTTTTTACATTAGATTTCGCTTAAAAGTACATTTTTATTATTATTTCATACCCTGAAAACGTGATCTGGAAAGGTATCGAAACGTCGGGTTGAATAATATAAAAGTTAATTAACTTTTACGTAAAATCTAATGTAAAAACACAGTTACAATTACAACACGCGTTTTAATCCTTTAAAAAGTGTATTATATAAATAATTTTTGAAATCAGTTCAGTTGTCTTCAAGTAATTGAAAAATATTTATAAAATAACGCCGATTTGAGACTCTATTCCCTTCTTTTTAAGTCGATTAAAATATAACTTAAATTTTAAAGAAGGTTGTCCATTTATTGTTAACACTTAAATCATTAAAAACACCTTATAAACTGTGGGTCAGCATAAGCTTGACAGTAAAAATATGTCTGATCAAATGTAGTGGTTCAAATTGACACTATAAGAATTACTTTTATAAGCATAGATTATCATTTGTGCAAATTTTCATTGATACCTAAGTTAAGTTACATAAGTTTTAAGGACATTCAGAGTGACATTCAATTTAAAAATACAGACAGAGCCTGCATATTAAAATTGCTTACTATCATAATACTAACTATTGATTTAAAACATTCTTGAATCCTATGGCGAAATCCTAAAATCTTTTGTAATTCACAGGTGAAAAGCATAAAATTCAAGAACCCAATTTTGGATGTGCTAGCCAACAAGCGTTCAGTGGTGGTGTCGTTCTCGGAGCGATTCGCAGTGTTTGACGCGGCCACATTAGAGGACAGGCTTGCTGTTACGACATGTTACCCATGTCCGTGTCCCTTGGGCGGAGCTTCACCCATCAACCCGCTTGCTCTGGGAGACAGGTGGCTTGCGTATGCCGACAAGAAGTTGAATCCATCCAAACGCAGCAGTGGAGGTTGTGAAAGTGAGTGTGTAGTTTCTGAAGTGGAAACTTCTGTATCGTTGTGATTTGATAGTCAATGAAACGAAAAAGCGACACTAAAAAGAGATAGACACATAAACTCATAAGATTTACTGTGGGAGAAAATGATATAGGAAGCATTATACAGTGTTTTACTAGACGATCATAGCTGAAGAAGAGATTGTCTTATATGTGACGCGAGTATACCTCAATATTATATTCTGACGTCATGCGCATGACAACATAGACACCAGGAGAACGTAAATATGGTAGTGGTGATAGTAATGTCTATTATTGCGGTTGAAATCATGTGTCATCCTAGCAACATGTACCAGGACTTCATATGCAGTTTAGAGGTTCATGCACATTTGTACTTTGTACGCACACATCTTTTCTAAGGAATTGGGCAACAAATGAGAATACGGATGACCTTATTGTATGTGATCACCGCCGTCTATACTTTCTTACAATACCGGACGAATTAATAGAATTACGTTAGAATTAGCGACGTTGGAATCATGTTAAACAGCTCTTCGGAATACTTCCCCGTGATAAAATAAAAGACAGACAAACGATGCGATGTCTCCCTTGTAGTTAACTGGTTTGTATTTTCGTCTTCGCCTTGATTGAATGTTACACTGGTTGTGCGTGATTATGTAAGGACTTAAAGAAAAAAATTACTAATATTTGTCACAATTGTCGGACATAAACCGTAATGCGCGATTAAATTACTTAATTTCGGCTGTGTGTGGTTGTGAAAAACATACGGTAATTTAATATCATTGATGTGACATGTGTTATTACAGGAGAATACCACATGGGTATCGGAAATGATCCTTACTGTCCAAGAGGTGGATGTCGTAGAATATAGTGATTAGGTATACAGCGGTTCATGCTTATTGTTACATAAAGAGTACATAAAGAATCGAATGAACGTTACATATACTCCATTGATAACCCCCGCCCATTTCGTTATAAATGGTGCTCCTCCAATCAAGTTTAAGTATTTTATTTTATTTTATTTATGGAATAGGAGGACAAACGAGCGTACGGGTCACCTGGTGTTAAGTGATCACCGCCGCCCATAATCTCTTGCAACACCAGAATAATAACAGGAGCGTTGCCGGCCTTTAAGGAATGAGTACTTACGCGCTTTTTTGAAGGAACCCATGTCGTATTTATTGAGTACTGGGAACATTCACAAACTCAGGCCGGAACGTACAGTCTGCACTGTTTACAAACAAACAAATCAAAACCAATTTTTTAAATCGTTTTTTTCGATGATTCTCGCATAAACATAAAAGTACCTCAGGATTCTTGAAAAACAAAAATTTCGAGCGACACCGCGATTGCGCTCGTCACCTTGAGACATAAGATGTCAAGTCTCACTTGCCCAGTAATTTCACTAGCTACGGCGCACTTCGGACAAATCCTGTGCAAAGGTGCAAATGGGTGTGCTAATGAGGTTATGTTTTTCTGCTTTTCAGGTGAGGGTGTTACCAGCTATACTGCGACGGTATTGCATGCCGCCAAGTCGCTGAGCAAGGGTCTGCGTGGGCTCGGCGAGAGCGTGGCGCATAGCTTGGCCGGTGGCCGCACCTCGTCTCAGTCTCCGTCACCACCGCACTCCGACCTGCAGCAGCCCGGGGTCGTCACCGTGCTGGACATAGAGGTGGGTTGCCGACTCTTCTGGAACACGAAATAATCCAGTTAATTTCAACTTGATAACGACGCCTACGTTAGATAAACAGACCGTTTTACTCAAATCATTATTTAAATAAAATACTTTGAAATGTGTAACACTCTCGTTAATCAAAGAAAATACTATGTGCAACAGTACGAACAGGAAAATGCTAACCGAATCAAAAGATTGAGAGTACAACGAAACAAAGGTATCTCGTTTCCTAGCATCTATAAACTTTCTAAAAAGATGCCGAGACACTAACATGATCCTAGTTTCAGTACGAATCGCGCCAAGATTTGAAATAGCTGGAAGTGACGGTATTCTAAAAACAGCAAGTCATTAATTGTTATTTAAATTTGTTACAATTACACGCGATTTAATCCTTTTAAAGTGTTTTATTTAAATATGTAACACTTGAGTTCATCGAAGAAAATACTCAAATCATTATTGTTGATCGTAACACTTACGATAATAATAACGGAGTCTCTCAATGTTTCGTTTTGAAAAAATGCATTTCAGTACAACATTCGAGTATTAGTAAGATCAATAAATATTTTTCCTTTGCATCCACAAATTCCCCAATGGGACAGGCGATGCCTGTTGGAAAAAGTAGGGAATTTAGATTCAATTTTGTGAGAAACCATTTGTACTTGTAGAGTAACGAGGATGAAGACAGCCAAGATTGCGAAGAGCCGTGCGACCCGATTGTGGCGCACTTCATAGCGCACTCGGAGGCCGTGACCGCCCTGAAGTTCGACCCGAGCGGCATGTTGCTGGTGACGGCTGACAGACGCGGCCACGACTTCCACGTGTTCCGCATCAACCCGCACCCCTGCGGCCCCAACCTGGCTTCAGTGCACCATCTCTACATCTTGCACAGAGGCGACACTACGGCTAAAGTGCAGGTAATAATGCTAATAATAATGCCATAAAATTAACAACTTTATGCTGATATTTCAACCAAGAATATATTAAGTTAAGGGTAATTATATTTATTCTATATAATTATATTTGAGTGTCATAATATATTATTTTATAATTCGGCATCTTTAAATCTGCTAAAAACCATTTATTTTGCAATCGGTCAATCTGTATTATCTTATTGTATCACCGCATGGGGAGGGGCGGCTACTTCACACATGATACTCTTAGAAAGAGCACAGAGAGCTGTCCTTAAAGTGATTTTTAAAAAACCTATTAGATACCCAACTTCTTTCTGTCCGAGGTATATTTATCTTGCGTGTTATGACAAGCATGCATAAGGAGGTCTTGAATTTGCCTAATTATAAAAACCTACTAGATAGCCGTTCGTACAAGATTCCAACACCAATAATAAATACAACATTTGCAAGTAGATTTAGCCCATTCTTACATACATATATATACAACAAGGTAAATTTAAAATGTTCTATTAAAAATTGCTCGGTCCATCAGGTCAAATTTAAAATACAGAGATGGTTACACACACTCACTTATGCAGACATGGAAGCTATTCTTAAAGTGAAAGCTTAGCATTCATATAATGTTAATACTTTGTAACATGATTAATCAGATACTCACACTCACTCACACCCACCCTCACACACACACACACACACACATACACACACACACATACACACACACCCAGAGACACACACGTGTACACACACACATATACAGAGTGCACTTTTTGACCTTTCGGTTCTTGTTAACCTTAGGATGTAAATTGGTTGCCTACAGGACAGGCTACGCCTAGTGTAGGGACCAAATATAATGTAATATTATGTGATAAAGTGTTTGTATATAATAAATAAATAAATAAAAAAAAATACTTCTCTAAAGTTGTGTTATTTGGATTGTTTTTGACAAGGTGATAACATGCTATATGAATGATTGTGGATTTATATAATAATTAGAGGTTGTGATTCAACCTTAATAATTCAAAGTTTAAAAACCTATATTATTATGTAACGTTGGTTATTAATTTTAAAATAGTATACGTAAAGCAAAGTGATTTTTTACTCATCCATAGCAGAGATATATATAGACTATATTTGTAAACAATTAAACGTTGTTTACATAATTTTGACATCTGCCGTTTATCTGATATCCTGACTTTTGTTTGATATTGTTAAAGGAACGTAAACAATCATCGAATAATTTAATTTATTAATTTATAGTACATGTCATAATGCTATTCGTTCTAACTTTCTGTATTCTTCCGTTTGCTTAATGAACTTATAATGCCTACTACTCGGCTAAATAGAGTTAGTAAATCTTTTGTGGGTACACGTTATTCAAAAGAATTATTAAAAAACGATTGTGTGGTAAACATTACAATAACACAAATGACTTTCTTAATGATACCACAGATTGGGAATGGAGCGACCGCCCTCAGGCTATTAAATAATAAGTTTAATTGCACAATATTACTTTGTATACAAATTCTTTCGATGAACAAAAAAGCCCGCAGAATTTCTTGCGCCCGTTCATCTCAAGTCTGAGGCATTCGTTTTGGAATGGGTGGTAGTTTTTGACTTTCAACAAGTGATGTCACATCTTTTGCACTAGAAGCATAAAAAGGGATCTAAAGTTTTGGCATAATGTATTAAAATATAGGTAAATGATTTCGCTTTGACGTTTGATCGTTGTTAGTGGTTTTAATGTTACTATATTTATTAATAGGACATAGCGATATCTGGTGACTCCCGGTGGACGGCGATATCGACCCTGCGCGGCACAACGCACGTGTTCGCCATCAGCCCGTACGGCGGCGCGTGCGGCGTGCGTACTCACACACTTCCGCGTGTCGTGAACCGTCTGTCGCGCTTCCATCGCTCGGCCGGCCTGCCGATACACTCCGCCACTGCGCACACGCCGGTCAGTAAATCACTACTATAACGACACGACAAAACGATATCGGCCGATTCAAGATGGACGGCCGGCGATATCGACGCTACTATAATATTATTTTTTTTTAATGAAAATATGGGACGAGACGAGCAGGACGTTCAGCTGATGGTAAAATGCAGTGCCGCTAAGTGGTACTACAACTGCGCTCGTCTGCTTGAGACATAAGATGTTAAGTCTCATTTGCCCAGTAATTTCACTAGCTACGGCGCCCTTCAGGCCGAAAAACAGTAATGTGTATACATTACTGCTGCACGGCAGAAATAGGCGCCGTTGTGGTACCCGTAATCTAGCCGGCATGCTGTGCAAAGGTGCCTCTCACTGGTAAAAACAGGGTAGGTATACAGGGTGTCCCACGGCTATGCAACATGGAGGTCAAGTACCTTAAGTATCGTTGATGTAACGTTTTACTGATAGAAGACTTTATTCTAATTTAAATAAAAAACAATTTAGATTGCGTTCATAGATTTTTAAATAATTGTCTGATTCAACCCACTACAGGAGAAAAAAAATTACCCTGTAGCTTTATTGTAGCTATAGAAAGGCTTAATTATAGTGATTATTTTTAGCTATATAACATAGCATCAAAAATAAAAGGAAGAGTATGAATTTTAACATTTAATGTAAATTTTTGTTCAGAAAAATGAAAAGCTGACAATGCCGCAAAGATATTTTTTTGTTTAGTTTAGTTTAGCTGTTATTTTATTCAACATAGAAACATTACTTGTAAGTCAAATTGTTATGGAGGTAACATATAAAAATTCTGTTACTTTTTAAATTAGTTGTGGATTACCACGGAGTTTACTTTTATATATTTTGTCGAAGATTATAAGTGATTTGGAATTTTTTATTGATTAAGGCGTAATTTGCGAAAATCCATAATTATCCAAATTTTTTGAGCTACTTTGAGTGTAAATTTCGCTAATATTTGTCTTCAATCAATTTAACACGTGTTTCGCCTCTACACATCGTCCTCGGGAGAGTTTGACTCCCCAAATTCTAGCACGAGACTCGAAAGTTGAGTTCGAAATCCTATTTTGAATAAAAGTATTTGTATTTTAAATAATTTGATATGTTTTTAAAGTAATAACCTTTACTTCTAGGATTATTACACAAAAAAGAATAGAAAAACAAAATTTTATGAATGATGCGGAATTCGAACCTACGACCTCTGGCGTTCCGTGCCAGTGATCTAACCCAACTGAGCTAACCGTTCTAGTGACGTATAGTAGTAAAATCTTGTATTCTTTGTTCAACTCTCAGGTTGTGGCTTCATTGGTTATGGTTAATCATCATCTTCTTTGGTTAGAGCACTGGCAGGGAACGTCAGAGGTCGGCGGTTCGAGTCCCACATTGTTCATAAAATGTTGTTTTTCAAATTTTATTATGTGTGTATTTATGTGTATCACGGACTAATAAAAAAATAAGGACTCCGTTTTACCTTACATAACAGTGTAGCACCAAAACAAGCCGATTAACGTGTAAATACATAGCCCCACGCACACACTTACATTACTACAGGCCGATAGGCGGTCATTATGAGAATTGTCATCGTCTGTGACAGATCAGTTTCCGTCTCAAATAAAATATTTTAAATATGCCAACGTGCGTTGTGAAAAATGGTAAAAACAATAACATAAAAGTATTTGTGGATAAATATGATTATTTAAGGGAGAAAAGATTGTGTAACTGATATCCCCTGTAATCGCATCACGGCGCGGAGTCCTTGTTTTGTTACTCGTCCGTGTGGTGTACTGTGTCCTGTCGCCAGCTGGCGGACGGCTGGCTGCCGGGCGCGTGGTTCCCCAACCCGCGGCTGCCGCCCTACCCGCTGCCCGTCACGTGTGCCGCGCTGGCGCAGCTGCGCCCGTCACACAACCTGACGCACACCATCACCAGGACCAGCGCGGGTACCGTCTGTCACTGTCACTGTCACTGCTGTATGAGTAGGATTACAATGCAATGCCGCTTACGACTCTTGAAAAACCCAGAAGTTCTGAGCGGCGCTACAATTGAGCTCGTCACCCTGAGACATAAGATGTTGAGTCTCATTTGCCCAGTAATTTCACTAGCTACGGCGCCCTTCAGACTGAAACACAATAATGCTGACACATTGCTGCTTCACGGCATCTTGTGCAAAGGAATATTTTCAAAATTCTTGCGTGGAAAACAGATTATATGCTTACAATCCTCGTTATTCACTACTAATCTGAATAAATAAACCTACACAAAAAGTACAAGCTATAACAATAGCTTTTCTGAGAGAAGTACCAAAAAAATGCGTCACGCCTTGCCAAAAAACTTGTTTAACTTCAATGAAAAGTGGTAGTTCAAAAAGGCTCGGCAGTGTTAACTATAACCAACAGCAAGCATTAGCAACCTACAAATAATACTTAAGGATATGTGTAAAAGGATTAAGTAGTGTTCATAGCTTGCAATACTATATTTTCACCACTAAACTTGTCTAAAAACATCATGTTTGCATGTTTTCTGCTTACTCTTCGCCTTAATTGCGATTTGATCCGCAGGCGAACATCACTCGCGTTTTTTTTACCCTCTTTATACAACTATTGCCTAAAATAGTGTTAATTGACGGCAGGTCGTCAGCGTCTGTCGTCGCTATCAGAAGACAACAACGCGGCACCTCTACTCGGACGCGCGTGGTTCGGTCCCGCTCAGAGTTCTACCAGCGGCAAGGGATGCGCCGTGCCGCTGTATTTGATGTCCGCCACTGGCTCGCTGCTTCATCTACTGCTGCACCCCACGCATAGCAGATGTTAGTATTTATTATTTTTATATTTGGCTAATGAGGTAACAGCTTCGCCTGGATGCGTGTAACCCCATTCAAGATGTGTCAGGTATGTAACTTTAAAATATGAACCAGTATTAAGGACCGATGACAAAAGAATATATTCACTGATTTAATCATATTCAGGTTCATCAATATCATATAAAATATTGAATTTATATTAATTATAGATCAAACAACAGAAAAAGTTTATTCATGACGATAGTACAATAAAACATAAAACAAAATTGAGAAATATTATTTTCTATTCGTCACAAAGTAGTTCTATTCGTCCCAACTCAGCATATTTGCTGGTTTCAAAACCAGCGCTGGTCTTCCGTTGGGCCATTTGGTGACGTCGCCTTAAAGATAATTATTATATAGTAGTTAATGCCAAGACTGAGTAAACAAGTTGAGTTGTCAATTTCTGAAGTTTCTAAGTTGACAACTCTGTTAAATGTCAATCTGAATTCGAAACATTAGAGTAATAATATGTGATCACAGATTAGTTTACAATTTACATTATTTATTCATTATTGTTAGTTTTTGAGTGAAACAAAAAGAATATACATAAAAATATTAACGAATTAAAAGTGACCAGCTATATATAACTAAAAACGACTAAAGTACGGTACCTACTCATAATTGCACTACTTAAATATGGGTTAATGTTAATGGACTGAGACGTAAAATAAAATCGCTTTGAAAAGTAGAAATAACTTTTAAAATATGGAGATTTCGTTATATAGTGACAAAGCCCACTGTTATATTAAAATAAAATAAAAACCTTAGTGGAGTTCATATCGCTATAGAAGTCTCCATAAATATTTTTAAACTTTTTAAAGCGAGTTTTTACTCAATTTAACTATATATTTTCAATTATGGTTGGTGTTTTGTTTTACTTTTATCATCCTTTTCAATGGATAGAAAGAAGATGAAACTAAAATTTATTTTCCTTAATCTATATATATATATATAAAATAATTGCTGTTCGTTAGTCTCGCTAAAACTCGAGAACGACTGGACCGATTTGGCTAATTTTGGTCTTGAATTATTTGTGGAAAGTTTAAAAGGTGAATAAATAGGAAATTGCTTGGAATTAAATAAAAATTTGTTTTACCTTTTATATGTCCCCCGTCGTTCAGAAATCAAACATATTTTCTATGAGAGAATTTATTGACGGACGGTTTGGGAGTTCTACTGACGACCTAAGTATATTGTATTAAATATATCATTGTCTTGTAACCCATAACACAGGCTAAATATGCTTAACTTGTGGCAAGATAATTTGTGTAAAAAGTGTGTCAATATTATTATTATTATATTATTATATACAGAACAACGTCTGTCGGATCATCTAGTTCATTATATATTTTTAATTTGTATGTAGCGGTACCGAAAGAGAAGATCTGCGACGAGTCTCCAATAGAGGTGGGAGTGGAAGCAGTGTCCCAGTGGTGCCTCCAGCGCACCGCAGCCAGCAGTGAGCTGCTCGCACCTCTCCCTCCCTCCAGCCCGCTGCTGCAGCCGCTCTCCTGCCGGGTAACGTATAACACGACCCGCAAAGCTCCTAACAGTTTTGAATAAAAACGTAACGCCTATGAAGGAATCTGCCCACTACAATATCTAATGCAAAAAAATATTATGTATGACTATGCCTTAACGTCTGTTGAATCGGGTGGGAAATGAAACCACAAGTGATTTAACCAAAAGTTTAATCTAGACCGTGCTATTGGTAACTTTGAACATTCATTTTTTCACTGAAAGTGACGCAATCTGTATGCCGATATAGGAACGGAGTTTTAAAAACGATATTTTATTTATTGCAAATGGTTTCTGCTTGAGAACAGCTACTGCTTACTTGTGCTTTTCGTATTTTGAAATACAAAAACTCCTTGTTACGTGGATTAACCCACAGAGTACTTTTAGTTATACTTGATTAAGTGTTATTTAAAATGAAATGTATTATACAACAAAATAGTTAATAGAAAAAAAATATGCAATAAAGTATTTATATAAATACGCACACATTCATGTAGACTGTAAAACAGAGTACACACATAAGAAAAGTTGCACTATCCGGCGTCAAGATGGCGCTAACGGTTACGATAATTTAAAGTGCCGAGTTGCCTACCTTTGTCAGTATATTACATACCAAAGATCTATATTTATGTCTACCTACATATAAATTGTCTTGCTACCTACACTACAGTGTAGAAGACATAAAACTAACTTATTTCAGTCAATCATGTATTAGATCGTCAGGATATTTCATCGGGTCGTTAGTCTTCCATGTGTGCTTCGTTTCTCATCACAATATTTTGTTTCCAAACCAATAATGTTGACCACAGTCTTTTGAGAGCACTATGATCTCCAACCACACGAGATTTTATTTAGATGCCTCTTTTTAAGATTGTTTTTGAACCGCGCATAAGCACCAGATGGTTTGACATATGTCATTGATATGTATCAATAAACAAAATTCAATTCGATCTTTAAGGTCGAAGCTCCCTTGTTTGAGTCGAATCGAAATACAGCCTAGAACTTTCGATTCGATTCATTTCAATAACTTTGTGTCTATAAACTCTGAGCGAACGGGAAATGTAACAGTGTTACAAACTATGTTTATATATACATTGTAATCCGCCCTGCACAGACTACTTTATAACTTGCTGACTTATTTTTTATATTTTGTTCGGCGATATTTTTTGCTACATATTTTTTTTATGACAATAAATAACGAGACGAGCAGGACGTGAACGTCCTGCTGATGGTAATTGATACGCTCTGCCCATTACAATTCAGTGCCGCTCAGGATTCTCGAAAAACACAAAAACTCTGAGCAGCAACTTGAGACATAAGATGTTAAGTCTCATTTGCCCAGTAATTTCACTAGCTACGGCGTCCTTCAGACCGAAACACAATAATGTTTACACATCTCTGCTTCACGGCAGAAATAGGCGCCGTTGTGGTATCCATAATCTAGCCGGTATCCTGTGCAAAGGAGCCACTGGTAAAATCTTATTCAATATAAATATAATATTAATTCTCTTTTATACTTACTTACCTACAAACTCGGTAACTATTAATTAGAAATGTTATATATTTTCAGAGATGTGCGGATATGTATATGAGCGAAGAGGAGCGGTGGCTGTCCCAGGTGGAGATCGTGACCCACGCGGGGCCCCACCGGCGACTGTGGATGGGGCCACAGTTTGTCTTCAAGACATATAATTGTACAGGGTGTGTTTTATAAAGATAATAAGAAGCCCATAAAAGTGCTGCGACATATTATGTCAGGATAATATAGAGATTTAGAATCACTGAAAGCCAGCTCTTAACGTCATGTAGCAAACACCTCATCCTAGTAGAGTCACCAACTCTAATATTGATAAATAAAATTTGAAAACAAAAGTTTTATGAACGACTCGAACCCACGACCTCTGGCGTTCCGTGCCAGTGCTCTGCCAACTCAGCTAATGTTTGAGTGACGTATCGTCATAAATTCTTGCATGCTTTGTTCAACTCTCAGGTTGTGGCTTCATCTACAGGATCTACTTTACAGTTGATAACCTGCTCAACCCCAATATTTGCATATTAGGAAATTGACTTGAGATGTCGCTCTTGTAAATCTAAACATTTTGTTATGTTTTTAAATCGATAACCCTCACTTCTAGGATTAATACACAAATAAAATGTCTGGTATTCCACAACCGCGTTTCGCAATTTTTGCCTCACACAGCCATTTTACGAAATAATCTTCCGAATACTGTATTCCAGAACTGCGGCTTACTCATGTAATAGAAAGAAAAGATTCTTTCTATCACGTGAGCCACTTTCCCATTTCCCCCTCTTAAAGTGACACTAAAATATCCCGTTCCAGGTCGAACTCGTCACTTTCTGAAGCAGAGACGGTGGAGGTGGAGACGACGGCGGTGGCCGCTGGTGGAGGAGGTGGCTCCCGCACCGCCACCTCCAAGCCAGTCAACATGCCCGGCGTGCGGCCAATCGTGCCCGTGCTCATCGATTCAGGATCTGCCAGTGAGCATATTTTTTTTATATATAATCCCTCATAAAATGCTGACTACCTTTGTTTATTTAGGGTGTGTGTGGATGATGCAGCTACTGTACTCAATAACTTTTGTTTTGTATTAATTTTCATTTACTTTTTTGACTTACTCGTGTAAGTGTATGAGTATATTTATTGCATCACTTTGCATATATTGTAATTGATATGATTTGTAAAACGATGAAAATGTAAATCTTGATTTAAAAGAGTGGCAATGAGTTTCTTGGTACTTCTTCTCATTAGCTCAACCCTTTACGAAGTCGCGGTAGATTCAATAAGAATTTTTTTTTTGACATTCATAAGTGTCATTTCTATGACCTATAAAATGATTTTGATTTGATTTGATTATACATATTTTATATAGTTTTGACACAAAGCCAATTTCAATAATATTAACTAAATTAAATTTGCAGACAAAATTGTTATGTATTAAACGATTTGTGTGGATTCGAAAGAGCGACATATCAAGTCAATTTCCTAATATGCAATTAAGACTGCCGATGGAGCCACAAGCTGAGAGACATGCCAAGATTTACGAACCATACGTCACTCGAACGGTTGGCTCAGTTGGTAGAGCGCTCGAACGGATACCGAGAAGTCCGGGTTCGAGTACCACATCGTTCGTAAATTTTGGTTACAAATTTAATTTGATTATGTCCAGAAGTGAAAGATAACAAAGTGTTAGAAATAACAATTTGTTTAATATTAACGACAACGTATGTGTTTTTACGTTTGCGATCTGTGCTATTTAATAAACACGCTATAAGTGCGTAAGGACTGTCCGTAACGCCGATTGTGAAAAGGTGCTTGTTTAGTGATGTGTGACCTGTTACGGTGCCCACCATGATTCGGATGTCATATCTGTTTAGGTTAATAATTCGACGTGTCAGCTTGGGCGATAGTGCAGGAATCGCTTCTGTCGACTGTCTACAGCCTGTGACGTTTGTCCATCGGGTGTTGTGTAGGTTGTTGGTGAGAAAGAGAGAGTAGCCATGAACACATTTGGCTGAAGGGCAGCGGCAGGAGTGGCATTATACCAGCCATTGTACCCCGCCTTGATTGCCTGACAAATAAGCATTCAGTACTCCCGCTCACCCCAGTTTGTTGACTGGATTGTTTGCATTGTGAATAGGTATTAGTAGTCTACTGGGTTATTGTGTCGATGGCTGAATCCCACTTGCTTATCCTATACAACTTCCGCTCAATGCGCCTAAATAAGTTTTCATTTCAATAATAATATGCAGGTTCCCTGGAACACTCACCGTCAGACAGTTTGCGCCGCAAGTCGCTGCTGTCGGAGGGCCGTGCGACGTCAGTTTGCGACGTGCAGCTGCGGGAGGACCTTGCTGAGGCCATGAAGGAGGATCATGGTATGTTGCGCTTTGTGCGGCTCCTAATGACAAGCTATGGTGCCGGTTCACCTATAATTACTAAGTTCGGTTCACTCGATTTGAGGGAAGTGAAGTGGGAGTCCTTTCGTTTTCGTGAGGGGCTTCATTCACTTTTGTACTTTGTATGTGTTCAAAACCTGTGACGAACCGTTCGCTGCTAGATGATGGCGAGGTTCGTCTTACAATCCGACTGACAAATTATTTACTTACTATTAATTTTTATGGCGGTCTTAGGCCGAGGTTTGTGTCATCTCAGACCTTCCTGGGTATGCTGTAAAAGCCAATAGGGCTAACAGTACTTGACAATTTTAGTCATAAATAAATATTTTGGGACGGTGTCAACTGTTTAGCGTTTAATAAGTTTAATTTTTTTTTATTATGTGAGTAGTTACGGCTATATAAATGCTTTTAAATGTACGTGCGAATATCACGTACGTCCACGTAAAGGATGTTTAGTTTATTACTTCCCGGTCGTTTATTTCGGTTCACATCGTGTCATCTTTGTTTCATTATCGTTAAAATCATTACTGCACTATTTTTAACAACCATTCGATACTAAATGGTGAGAGCTAACAAACAGAAGCGATCAAGTGGAGGGGTTACCGAAGAGGCTACATTGATATAACTATGACGAGAGAATGTGTCGTCGATATAATAAAATAAGTGACGAACATCTTTCAACCGATTGAAAACCCGATACCCGAAGCCAAAGGCATCCGTAACTCCCTCTCTTGTTTAATTATTAACGCTCACGCTATTATCTATTAATATCCACGCTCATATCGATCATCGGCATGGTAGATATGAGCGTGCGCTAACATGGTTGCCTTCGGTTTCGTGTAGGGCTGGCGTGGGAGGAGCGATTGGAGGTGCGAGATGTGCGTCGCAGCCCTGGCATAGTGCGTGCGGTCGACCCCATCGGCACAGTGGTCGCGCCGCCAGTCACCGAAGAGCCGCAACATTACGACCCTGATGCGTACACGCGCTCCAACGACGATGAAGCTAAATTTCGCCCGGTGGTTCGCGCCCCCGCTGCTCCTCTTCCCCCAGATATCCTCATCCGTCCTCTTCCTGTCACCACAACAATACCCGTTCAAAACATCTCACCTTTGGAGATGTCTCCGGATGATGAGCCCCTTCCGCTTAAGACAGATGTCGTCATCCCTGCAGAATTAACTAGGGTACGCTCGTGGTTGCCCAATATGGAAACTGAAATCGCTGAACCTAAAATGTTTGGAGTATCAGTTAGTGAGGAACGTCAAAGAGAAGTAGCCAATGTAGTTTGTTTAGATAGAAAAAATTTAGAGAATAAGATGACAAATAAAGATCTCGAATGTACGAAAGTTAGACAGAATTTTAGTGTGAAAGAGAAGAGTGAAAGGACTTTAACGCAAGTTGAGGTAAAGAGCGATAACGTAAACATATCACTGCCAAAATGTAATCGGACGTCGGATGACATTCAGCCGATGCCTCAAACTAGGGTTAAGAAAAATCCCACCAATAAAAATTGCAATGATAAACTCGAAATATGTGATAATATTAAAGATAAGAAATCGACAGAAAGTGATTTGAAAAAATCTGAAGGTACACACTTGCTTAGAGAAGACCCAGTAAATTTGACTAAAGTTGATGATATTTGTCGGAAAAATACTTCAAAATCTAGTCAAAAATCTTCACCTAAAACTCTAGAAACAAGCGAATCTCCTTTAGATAAAGACAGTATTGATAATACAAACTTATCACTAAATCAAGAAGTAACTTTTAAAAATATTAACAAAAAACTCAATAACGATATCAGAACCGAAGAACAGGCATGGGACATGCTTCTGTCTGAACCACCTGCACTTAAACCAGTAGTTGTAACAAAAAATGAGCCGATTCTGTTTGCTACGCTTGACAAAGTTGAGGATGTCAAACCGAAATCACGAAAGAACAGAAAAATTAAAAAGAATCAAGATGAACTTCAATCAAAGGAAGATGATGACAGTTTTATTGAAATACACGCAATCGAAGAAAAGTCTCAGCCATCAAGCGGAGAATTAGTGTCCATTTCGACAACGTTTGAAAAATTTGATCAAACTACATCTTTTTCGTCTAAAATAAAAAGTCTTCAGTCTTCAAAACGCTGTACACCAGATCGTACTTCCGACGATAGTTCATCGAATACACTTGAAACACAGTATATCGATAGAGAAGACCCAAAGTCTTCTTCTCCGCGACTTATTGATGTTAAACTATTTCAAGATAAAACAAAGACCTCGTCCGTGGTAGATCCTTTTATTGAAACTTTTGATACTACGCTTACTGTAAAAGAAAAACATACTGGATGTAAGAGTAAATCCCCTTCACCTAATTTTGAAAGACGAAAATCCACAGATAGATTACAAGACAAAGAGGTTTTTGTTATTAATTCAACTGAAGAAGATTATCCTGAAATACAGATAACAAAAGCAAACAAGTTTCGTAAAAAGTCTCCACAAATCGTTGACAAAAGAAACAAAGATGATAGTAATTCAATTTCAGCCAAATCATGGAGTTCTATAGCTGCTTCCAATACAAAGAAATCTGTTGAACATGTAGATGAAATGTCAGTGATCGATGACGTTACTCCTGACGATGAACAGAAAAACGATGTTACAAGCGGCTCTCGCGTTTCACTACAAGAAAAATTATTTGAACTCTGCAAACGGACTGATATAATGGTGGCTGAATGCGATGCTCCCTCAGAACTTAATTTTGTGGAAGAACATCACTCTGCACCGGACGAGCTACCGCCACTTGAACCTTTAGATTTCGCCCTAGATGACTTTAAACTCGAGGTGATGAAGGACAGCCTCATCGACGTCAACGAAACCAAATTAAACAGTCCCATATGCAAAATTAATATTGACGAAATCTTATCATCAATGAATTCGAAGAAGTCCAGTGAAACGGCTTGCTTTAGTTTAATCGATGTCCACAATACCCCAGCAAGGAAAGAAAAGGGATTTAGCGTGGTCGAGACGGAGAAAATTACATCGGAAGATATAAGAATTGATGATGAAATGAAAGACAAATGTTCTGATGTAATGGATAAGTCTTCGGACGATGATGGTACGTCGCCAGTAGTGTCTACAGATAGTGATAAAGATGAAAGAAAGAATATGGGTGCTTCTAGCGTTCCATTGCCATCACCAAAGCAAACTAAACCTAAAAAATCACGAAGGAAAAGAAAGTAATTATAATCATTGTGTTCTGTTCAAATTTTGAGCCTTTCTAGTAACATATAAGTGAAGTGTACCTTTTACTTAATTTAGGTAACCTTAATCCCATCCTTTAAAAATAAAAAAAAAACAGCTTCAATATGTAGTTAAATCATAATAATTACCTTTTAGTCGTAGTAGTAAGAAATTATATCGATTATAAATATAAAATAAAAAATATAAAAAACAGAAAAGCCTAAAAACACAAGTTAGTTTCTTCTTTTCCTAATCTAATATTAATTACTTTTTTTGAAACGAACTAAACAAGAAAAAGCAGAGAAATAAGTTATACACTGTAATGGTGATACAACTGGAAAATTAATGAAAATTATTTAAATAAATAATAATTACCTAATCTTATTTATGTAAAAAATAAAACTATTGTAAAAAGTAAAACCAAAAAATTTTTTTAATACATTTTATTTTTATTACATCAAAATGTTTTCTCATTCTTGTTTACGTATTATTAATAATTATGTAGTGGTATAATTTTTAAATGAACTTAGATGTATAAAAAACAATTAATGCACACCTTTTTTGGAAAGCCAACAAGAATTCTTGGTTCAGTGTATGCCAATTCTTGTGTCTATTGGCTCGCAAATAATCGCTGTCAACAGCTGTAATCTTGCCGGTACCGACCGCATATAAATTAACAACAATAAATCAGGAAGGTATTTATGGTTGCGATTTATGCAGCATTACATTATTATTCTTTTAATCTTTTTCCAATAATATTTCAGATTCAAATTATTCATCGTATTGCAATAAATTTAAAAGAAATGTTAATCATATTTTAATTTCGTTACGAGCTTCATGCTTATACTATACTGCTTAAATAAACGTTTGCTTGGTACGATTGAAGTTAGAGTGCAGCCTTCTCACTGTCTATCTGTAGTAATGTTTTAGAAAAAATATTTATCACACTATAATTTATTCATATGATAGGTTCCAGGTTACGATGCAAGAATGCAACTCTGTGTGTAAGGTTGTCTTACCGATGTCTAGTTATCAATATTTGTTAAGATAACAATAATTCATCTAAGATAGTTTGGATAATCGTAGTCAGGGCCAGTACGAATAAGGTATAAATTGGTTGCTTATGTTTAATTCGTCCGTTTTTATTCATATATATATTGTGTTACACATATATTTATTTCGGCAAATTATGACGATTTATGTATTTTTAATTGCTCATCTTACAACTTGTGTAGTGCATAAAACGAAGCCAACGTTATGTGTCTTTCAATACTTTCAGGCTTTTATAGGATTATGAAAAAAGTGGCTGTTTTTTTCTGTATGAACAACATAGCAAAATTACATTATTTGTTATTTTTACACAAAAAAAAGAAGTTCTCTATCTACGCAACATTGAAAACTGTGTATACATTATATTATATTTTTTTTCTATTTAGTTTATATTGTAATCAATGTTATTTATTGATATCACCGTATTCATTTCGGGGCATACACTGTACATTATGTATTTATTGTAATCATGGAATTATTTTATCATTCTGTTTTGATGATTATTACATATTTTGTTTTTATTTATGTGCTGTTATTGATATCATGCAATAATACCTCAGTATTATAGTATTTTGTTGATGCATAATATGACATAGTCGTTGGTATTAAATACCTTAGTTTATTTAAGTAACATTTATGATCAATTTAGACAAAATTATAGTAGCAATGATTTAAATCTAGCGCCGGCAATACCTCCTTTACACAAATGTAGCTGTTATGACACTTGAGCAATAAAATTGTTTATTTCAGACGTACTTACGATGATAGTTTAATATTGTTTTAGTAATTTTTGATAAAATTTACTCGATTTGTTAATTTTGTAACAAAAATGAAATCTTGTGTTATTGAAAAGACGCCGCGTGCACCTTAACTTGAAACTCGTGTGGGATGGCGTTCCCATCTTAATGCACCTACCTTCACCGTATAAAGCCTGTATTTAAATGCTTACAATTTAGTAACAATATTTCCGTTAGTGTTGTTTAACATAGCTCCGGCTTTTAAAATTAGTTGATAAAATTAGCTTCGTAACGACGGACGCTTGTATGAATTTCCATGAGATACTAATATTAAGGGAAGTAATTAATATATATAACATCAATGAATATATAATATAACATCATTACTACCAACCTATTACCGATTTCTTCAAGCAATCTTATTTTTTTTATGCACACTGTACATGAATACTACTTTGATATTACTGAAATCCCAGGTTGCTGTGTACGAGTTTTACGTATACGGTTGAATTATAACTAGCATATATTTTTATTTCAGGATAGTACGTATTGAAATTGTTAGTTACGGAGTTTCAAATGTGTTGGCTGTTTTTAATTTAAAAGTGCTGTTTTCTGTACCTGCGGTGTAACGTAATTTTTTTACTTATTTATTTTTGTTAGTGTAACAACACATATTAGTTCAAATTTTGATGCTTTTTGAGCAATATATTATTTACCATGCTATAGAGGAGACCCGTAATTGATAAAGTCTTTCTATGTAGGTTGTTAAGAAATTTCGTTAGTTATTAAGGCGTACCAGAGATTATATACTTCTTTATCACTCTGAATGTAGTCATCATCGGCACATTTAAAAAAAATCGTAACAGATAAACGGTACAAAAAATTGCGTCTGTATATCTGTCGAGAAGCAGAGAGGACATAAAATATTCCTTCTTTCCTCCCGCGTGCGAGCGAGACGAAAAGACAATTGTACGCAAGCAACAGGGTCAGATATTAATAGGTCAATGTACGATATTGTCGATGCTCTGCGACCGAATATTAGATTTTAGGCTGCTATTTTCCCTTTAACATGCACTAAATATGTAAAGATGTTGCCAAAAGCACAGGCACAATTATAACATTTAAATATGTACTGTATGAACGTAAACCTCAATAACATTGTTAATCGTGTAAGCTAGGTAAAATAGAATTGATGTATTATGTTTAAAGAAGGTTGATTCTCGTTAAAAAACCAAAGGTTTATATTATTCACTTATACACATTAGAACGAACACACTGAATATTATTGTCTATTAGATCGAACGCTTATGAGAGTTTTTCCGAGAATTAACCGTTTTGGAATTAGTCAGAGTGGACATGACATAATAATACCAGAAATAAAAAAAAGGAACGAAAAATAATTTCAAATCAGAGTATACAGTAATTCTTTTTATCTCCTTTTCCGAATTTGAGCGCCTCAAGTGGACCTATACCATATTATTAGTCGAGTAGTATGACAGTTTCTGGCAAATTCACTTATGTGCCTATGTACATACATTATCAAGAATATAATATAAGAATAACATAAAAATAGTTGCAACTCTGTCTGCTTGCTTAAGATATAAGATTTAATTTGTTTGCCCTTTGCAAAATATAACGTCACCAACTGTGACAAGGACGGGGGAGGGGTCAAAAAAAATATGAAATTCGTGTGAGGTAATTTATGGATTACTAATAATAATATTAATTATTAAGCCCTATTAAAAATAATAATAATGGAAAATTCTTGTGAAATATGTCATGCCCATTCTGTGCACAATAGAAACCAGCAGCTATTATTAAATGTTGATGTGTGTCGAAAAATTGGCGCGTGTATAGTGTTATTAATAAATATTTGGCTATTATTGAGAGAGTGTGTTAAAATTTTGAAATTCAATAAATGAAAAATCAAAAACGACTTAAGTGGTTTTATTTGGACGTGTACACCTGCCTAAAAGTAAAGTTACTTATTTCCACTGGTGTTTCAACGGAGTGGGCGGCAGTGATCACTTCCCATCATCTTTTACCAGTATTTATACTTTTTTGCAGCAAGATTTGCTGGGTTTGCAAGAAACTGGTTTGTGTCAAGAATCTGTACTTACACTAGAGCGGTTCCTTACACTGCCCTATTATATCTACTATATTGCTAATATAGATATTATATCTATATTAGCATTATAAGAATACCTTCATCTGCCAAGAAAGACCAGTCCACGATTTGTCATGTATGTGGAATGGTGGTTGTCATAATAATTTTTCATGTTCTTCGGAATGTTTTAGGAGATTCTTTTTTTTGACGTGTCATGTTGCATGTGTTATGTAAAAATGTTTAAAAATTTGTTCAAAAATGACGAAAATTTAAGTTGGTATATTGCATACAACCCTTTTCGCAGGTACTTTTGAAGTAGTAGTATAAATATTCAAGTCAATTCAGTCAACATATCTGTTCACACTTGGTCTGTCGATTGAGACTTCAGAGTTCAGTTTTGGACGAACTGCCCAACTATCTAACGGGCGAGCGCGCGAGCGAATTATCTGACCCATTACGAAACAATCTACCACCATTGTAGATTAGTTTTTTGACGAACGTGATTTATAAACATGTTAGGTTATTTATGACGTATAGGCCAATCGTGACATTCTGCCCTATAGCAAGGCCAACGAGACAAGATAAAAAATGTAATCAAAGTTGCAGAGGTTCAAAACATTTATTTGAATAAATTATATACAATTGATCAATTCAATATACTAATCGCTGTCGTCTATATCATGTTGTCAATATTGCTATAAATAAAAATAGTTTAAAAAATCTATAAACACGCTTTGGTTACAAAGATAATGGTTGAAATTTAAAAAGAACACCAATTTGTTGACGATAGATGATTTTTTTTTATGAATAAACAGTAACAAAAAATAAACAATAATAAATCTTATTTTGCAAATTGAGCTATAGGATAATTTTATCAAATTAATGTATTGTCATGGGTCCTCGATAAATCTACGAAGTTTGTACGAAATTTGGACGTTTAAAGTGGGTCAAAATCGCGCCCTAATGAGTCGGTTACAAACAAACATACATACAGGTGAAGCTAATAAAAACCGTCTAAAATTATCCTTCTATTGTATAGTGATCCAGACACATTTTGTCTTTTGCGTGGTGAACTGATATTTTTCAATCTTGTCTAGAGCTCCCAGGCTGTGCTCAGTTTGCTCAGTTTACAGTAACTGTCCTTTTGTTTACATTCTTTATCTCCTCTCGTTGGCCCTAGAATAGATGAATAATATGTTTTCCGTTACACCTGGACGTTTGTATGCCATGTTCCAGCGATATCAAGTCGTTTTGAAGCAGAACAAGAGGAGCTAAGTTCGAGCAGCTTCAGCTCCACATCGCGCGCGTCGCTCGACCCGTCCTCGTCACCGACGGCCAGCTGCGACAACCTGATGCATTTCCCTGGCGACTCCAGCACCTCGCTCTGAGGTTTGTGCTGCGCGCGCTGGATATAGACCACCACCTCGTTTGTGTGCTGTTACTGCTCGCGCCGATAACTAATAAGGGGTTAAATTGGCTTCGTCTGAAATTACTATATTCACAAATCGTTTTGATTTCAAAATAAAGAATTGGCAGCTGTAGAAACTGCCGTTAGAAGTGAAATAAGTTTTCACTTTTATTATTAAAATTTCATAATGTTTAAAAACAAATTAATTATAAATTTCAATTAACTTACTGAACAACTTCTTGAAAAACATTGAACTGTTTACTGAATCCATTCAATTTCACTTATTAAATATACACAGCACTAATGTTCCACAATACGTCAGCCGTATAGCTACAGATACACTGATATAAGCATTTAGGTGACGCGAACTCGTGAGATTTCACCCATCCAAAAGGTGTCTTACTATATATATATATATATTTTAAATTATTTATTATTATTATTAGACGTGGCAAAAGAAGTTTTCACTAATAAGTCGACATTTTTGAACCCATTATTTATCCGCACGAATAGTACCGCTTTCATGATTGTCTTATTTTTTTTATAATCATATTACATTATCTATTCGTATTTTGTGTATTGCGATGTGTTGGATTTTTTTGGGAAATCATACGTCACTTCACTGGTTGCACTGATCTATCTAAGACATTACATACTTTTTCATTAATTACATTACAAATTTCATCTCCTAATTATAATAATCTTCAATCATTATGGTCGTCAAGAAGTTATTCAGTATTGCTTATGTAACTATAAGTCATTCCTGTCTATTGTTTTTTAATCTGTGTTAATAGATAATAGAGGTGCGTGCTAGACTTTAATAATAATTAATTTATAATATGATTAGTAACAGTACTGATATTAATAAAAGTTGTAAAGAGACTGTTAGCTCAACAGAAATCGGCCTGTTTTTCTTAATTACAACGTTATAATCTGTTCTGATCTAAGTATATCTTTATAATATCTAGTCTTATATCCTACGTACGTCTAGATAGACTGTGACAGCTGTGAAAACGTTGAAAAAAATTGAGTAGAATGCACGCACACTAACACAAAGTGACATACAAATTGCGAATGTAAGACGCATAGGTTGTCACGCACGCCGACGAAAGATTCTCTATCTATCTGTACAAATTATCTATGATTATATCTTTATAGTATTTTAACTATAGATATTGTTCGATAGTATGGAAATCGGGGCTCAAACACGGTAATGGTAAGGTTACAATATTATTTTGTAAGACATTTTTTTATATTAAGTAGTATTAATATAATTACTTATTTTGTTTTAGTTTATGTTAATTCATGATTAAAGTGGTCTGTATCTTCTGTGCGTATGATACAAATAAGTAGTACCTATGTTTATGGATAATTAGGTATATTTAATTATATTGACATAAAATTAATTTTACTTTTAAGCAGTAGGTATGTCTAAATATGTGTCAAAAATTAACAATAACAAGAAAAAAAAGGAGGACTCCGCGCCGTGATATTAGCGAGTGAAGCACCTCTATCCTAGTGCGGTTACGGAGTATACCAGTTACACAATTTTTTCTCTCTTAAATAATCATATATCCACGAATACTTTTATATTATTGTTTTTACACTTTTTTACAACGCACTACGGCATTTTTAAAATATTTTATTGCGACGCGAACGGATCTGTCACAGACGATGGCAAATCTCATAATGGCGGCCGATCGGGTTGTATTAGTGTAAGTGTATGCGTGGGGCTATGTATTTACAACGTTTACCGGCTTGTATTGGTGCCTCACTGTATTGTAAGATGGCACGGAGTCCTTATTTTTTTACTCGTCCGAGCCTATTATGATCGCTTGTATCTAGTCGTTGTTCGTTCAGATAGGATTTCAGTCCCTTCGTTTTAAATCACTTATAACTAAAAAGAAGCTCTATTGTCTTAGGTTAACCTTGCTAAAATTTTATAAGTGGGCAGAAATTACTAATAATAATATTCAAATAATTTTAAAATTTGCGTTGGCCGAAGAAAGCCCACCGTCGCGTGTATTTTATTGACCTTGATATTACAAACCGCTCTCTTTAAAAAAATGTTAGATTTTGGTTGTTTTGGATTTCTGTCAGCGTCAGTGTATTCAAGGTTAAAGTTAATTAAAACAAATAATTTATAAGTGATAGTAATGTCGTATTAAATAAGTTATAAATATTAAATGTGTACGTTATTATCAAATTATAAATGTGTTAAACGGAAACTGATAAAGACGAGATAGAATTTGTCAGAATGATACGCTCTTACCGTTCTCGTTTCTTTTATTTCAAAATGGCCGCCATCGCAGTCATCAATATTTGATTGAAATTGAATTATTTTGTAAATTAGTATTAGATGTATTGTTATAACTAAACATTAAATTTTGTATTGTCTTAGGCATTATTATACAAAGTGTAATTATGTATTTTTATACGAATCGCGATCCCTATGTAAGTTTGTATATATTACAAATATAATAATATATAAATGTTAAGGAAAGAAATCGAGACGATCTTATTGTAAGCTACTATTATACTTCGTAAAAACGCACTTACCTACTGTTTGACATAAGATTCAAAATTAGCTTTTTAGTAATTAATGAGGTAGAATATGTAATTCCAAAATTATGTTTATTGTAGACACTAAGTTTATATGACAATTTTATATGTGTGCTTTTGTGAAGGATTTTATATTATTATTATTTTTTATTACTTACAATAAACAATTGCATTATTATTAAGTTAATAAAACTTCATGCAATTGTCTATGCTTATAGTCAAATCATGAAAACTTTAGTGATATTATTAACTATATCTATTTAAATTGCCTTGAATCATGATTAGTCGGTGTTGGTACCGACTAGTTTCATACCAATCGGAGGCGAGTGTTGAGAGTTCGCGGTCGCGTCCTGTCTAGCACTGCAAATTTGCGATCAAAGGAGGAGACAAGCCAATATAAATAAATATAGTGAAATATAAATACACGATCCTTTGATATCGTATTTTTTTTATATAGAACGAACGACGGTTAGAGAGAAGTGACGCATTTGCTCGCTTACGTCCGCCGTTATTCTTCATATGTTGACAAGGCCTAAAGAGTGATGTATGAAGCTTTTGCATCTGTGTTGTCTAAAGTTTGATGTTGATTTCTTGAGATGTAATATTGCTAGTTTATCGTATATTGAGTTTTCCGATTCGAAATTATGGAAACTGTTTCGGTGTGTCTAAAGCAAAAGTTTTCTATGTGTTTGTGTACTACCGCAACATAATTGAGTTTTGTCATGTAAGTTATATTAATACTACACAGGATTTAGTGGGCTGTATGTTTTGTAAAGATTGATCTCTTGAAAGTAATGCCTACTATATGCCTAAAGCAAAACAAGGCAGCGTCATTCCAAATTGTTCATGATAATGTAAATATTACCTACAGTTGTCATTTGGCGTCAAAATTATATCATACCTTCCGTTATGCATACATACCTTCAGCAGCAGGCATGCACAAAACAATTTTAAATGTGTATTTAAGGTAGAATAAATTCATTGCAGACATATTTTGTCGCCCTAGGTACATTGGTCTAAAATCTAGATTTTCATATAAACTATCTTCTAACAGAATTCGCTAGTATAGCTATTTTGCCACAAAAAGTTATGCGTTTTATGTTGGTTAGTTGAACCTTCGATCAATTATGTACTAGATTCAGCTTTCAGTTTTTTTTGATGATATTGCTTTAGGATAAGAATTGTGCTATGGCTCGGGAATACTAAATTATCGTTATGTCATTATAGTTATTTATGCCATTGTGTTATGATTCCAAAATCATAAAAAAAACAAGTTTGTATTGAGAAAATTACGAAATGAGGGTAGAAAAATAAAAGGAAAAAAGATCGTGTTTAAAGCCGTTATCTAGTCTCTATATAAATAGTACATATTTGATCGAAGAGTTTAACAGTTAAAAGAAGCATTTTACTGTGTCTGTGATATGTGTTTTTAGCGTGAGGAATCTTTTGGTGTGTCTAACATTCCAGACAAGTTTGAGAGATTTTAAAAGTGCCATGAATGACGTTGAGTTAACAGATGTTAGCTAAGAAACACGTGCTGATGATATCACAGCGCAGATTTAATAACAACATTATACGTGTTTTTTAGGCCTTGTCCACATACAACGAACAACGGCAAACAAACGATCTTCATTCTCTTGCACTCGCTGCACCGCCATACTCTTTCCCTCATTAATTATTCTCCCCAAATTCGTTTTATGTGGACCGGGCCTTATTCGAGCGTAATGAGTGCGTCTTTACGTGTCTACGAATCCCCGCCCTATTAAGCGCAGACGGAGGACACGTTGGACCGGTTTATCAACAATAATTCTAATAAAGTAATGTATTTTTATGTACTAACTTAGAAATATTGTTTATTACCATATATTAGAATTTCTAACATAACCGACAGTGGTCTGCAGTGGTGGGTGCCAAGTGGATTGTATTCCCAAGAGTAGTTATAAGTTTTGACATTTATTATTGAATGTATCGCTAATATTAAGGTCCTATCAGACACAAAGCGGACTTGCGTTTGTTGTGATGCATTTGCTACATTACACACTCCACAATATAAAACGTGAACACAGAAGCAATTTCTGTTTGATAGGGCTCTAAGACTTTGAAATATAAATTATTGAATTCAAGATTGTGTAACGTTTGAATTTATGCAAGGTTTATTAATTAAATTAGAATTAAATTAAAAAAGTGTATGGATAAATACTAATAATATTATTATATTATCCGTGTCAAGTGCCAGTCTTCCTTGTGACTTAAATTTGATAATTTGGAGATGGTTCTTCGTAGTTTAACTACCAAACACACTCTTTAAAACTAAATAATTAAAATTTAATGAAATGTTATTATCTTTTATTATTTTATTGTACAAAATTATATATTTTTTGGCACTGTCCTTGTTGCTCGCATAATAACTATGTTAATGTATAGTTGTGTTTGAAGTCCAGGAAAACTTCACAATTTTTATTCCAAATTCTGTTATGCCTCTGTATCATAGACAACAATGCTTGAATACAATTTTACGGGGACTGAAAAAGTATTTACCTCATACAAATGTACCAGCTTTGTTGGTTCCTCAGCACAGGTATCATAAGAAATTCAAAACCCGCCAACGTATCTATTGACCCCTGGTGTTGCTAATGTCTATGGACGGTCCCCTAACCACTCCCTATCACGTGAGTTTTTTTTTTTATATTAATAAAAGCAATATCAAACTTTATTATCACATTTATTATACCAGTAACAAAGGATACACTTATAATTAGTTAGTTTTAATAATAATTCTATTCGTATTGAATTGTGATGGATGCATGTGATAGGAAAATGTGTCATTTGATGTTTATTCATAAGTTAATATTGTAGAAGTGATATTCCTATATTTTAATAATTTGTAATACATAGATCTTTAAATGTAGCTTTAATATTATATTATTTCGTATTATTAATGTGTTTCATTAAAAGACATTTCTATTTCGATTATTTATTACATAATTTGTGCATTTGAATACAATAGGTACATATTTTAGAATACAAGTTCAAATACATAGAGCACCATTTTACTTATTGCTATACATGTTTCGTATGTCAAGAATTTAGTGATTAAATGTTTATGTTGCATTGACACATAGTTAAAGAACATTTATTTAACACTCGAGTACTGAAACAAACGCCGTGTGCGATGGGCTGTGGTTTTTATTTATATATTAATTTATTTAAAAACTTTGATAACAATCTTTTATAAAAAATCACTCGCATCGAGTCGCTTGTATATAATTAACGGATACCATGGTGTGTATGGTAAATAAATATTTATATTTTTTTATATCATATTGATAATATCTTATTAGCATGAGTTGTTCGAACACACTAAAAATCTAAACACTGAAATGTATACTAGATAAACATATTTCATTCTAAACCAGTTCATTTAATATTTAAAAAAAGAAGTTGATATGTAAAACATCTTATATCTAAGACTAAATATATGAATAACAAAAATATATATAAATACTTGGAATGCAATTATTTTATAACAAAGATTCTTATGGAGATTACAATAACAAGTAATAGTAATTTACACAATATTAATTCTTACAACAATAAAAACAATTACATTATATTGGACGGCACAAACATCACAGAAAAGATATAAGTAATGAGTATAAATTCATTTATAAAGTACATATAAATATGTACAGCTGCATGGAATTTAGTATTTACTTAACAATTGTTTAATAATTGTCCGTCTTGGTAATTAATATATATTCCTATTATATTATGTAACATCGTACATAAATGTATTTACAAAAGGATTACAATATATTTTATATAAACTTACAAAATTTTGTATATTTGTTTTGCGTATCTCGGAATAGGCTTTTGGATGATATTTACAGGGTATTTAAAACGTCACAATTTTTTATTCGAGTCTTCATACACAGCGTCATACGACAAACATTCAGTGATTTACGGGTTTCGCACATTTATAAAGTATAACAAATTTCACAAAAAAGATCATCTAATAATACTTAATTTTAATACTCTTTTTAAACGAGACAATTCTGCGGAACAATCTACAACTTTTAAACGAGTTATAAATTATATTTAAGATTCATATTCTTATTAAGATAAGGTCCATGATAGTCAGGAATCTGTCTCAGTTGTAAATGAGCCTTATCCCACGAACGTAATTAGTACTAATACTCATAAATGCCTGAGATTTGAATTAAGGCTAAATGTAGTCTTAATTCAAAAAAATCCTGACCACAGAAATCTAAATAAGAAGGTAATAGAAATATGTAATATAAATTAATTAATATCTTACGAGGCGAAGCCAATTTCGTCTCCGTGGTCAATTTCTTGCGCCACGGTATCCCCTTTTCTAAACAACGCCATCTAGTTTTAGTACGTCAAATCTATAGCTATGCCAGTTGCTAAGTGCAAAAGATTAGCGGTAACACGGCGTACCTAGCTCCTGGATAACGATATTAAAAAGAAGTAAAATCTGTTCAGGGTAAGTTTTTAATTGTAATACTCTGAGTAGGTATTTGGCAGCAGTCACCAATCACCAAGCGGGGTAAATGCTACATATAAGTAAGTATACTTTGGCAACACCGTAGGCAATGCTGCAAATTCCCGAGGCAGGAAAAATCTTACGGTGAACGGTGTGAAGGTGAAGTATGCACTACATAAGAAAAACTTTCATATAAACCTAAATCCTATAAGTTGAAAAGATATTAAAAAAGCTGCTGATATAATATAGATATATTCAAGATAATTTAGTCCTTTTTGATTGATAAATAATTTTGCTTTACTTCTTTCAGTTTTTGCAAGTTCAAAGAATGAGACATAACCACAAGTAACATATTTAACTTACTTCTTGTATGTGAAACGTTTTGCTTTTAGTCAAACAGAACATGCTCTGTACCACAACAAGCTTCGACTTGTAGGAATAAAACTTAGTAAATATCGCAACAAGAAAAAAACAAACAAAAAAATGAAACAGCTTCAAAATATTGCAACAAATCCTCAGTTTTTGCAATCACTGGAACAAATTTCTAGATAAATACATTTTTTTTTTTTTTTTATTATGGAATAGGAGGACAAACGAGCGGGTCACCTGTTGTTAAGTGATCACCGCCGCCCATACTCTCTTGCAACACCAGAGGAATCACAGGAGTGTTGCCGGCCTTTAAGGAAGGTGTACGCGCTTTTTATGAAGGTACCCATGTCGTATCGTCCCGGAAACACCGCACAAGGAAGTTCATTCCACAGCTTTGTAGTACGTGGAAGAAAGCTCCTTGTAAACCGCACTGTGGAGGACCGCCACACATCCAGATGGTGAGGATGATATTCTAACTTGTGGCGTGTCGTGCGAAGGTGGAATTCGGCGGCAGGAATAGGTAAAACAGCTCTTCGGAACACTCCCCGTGATAAATGCGGTAGAAGACACACAATGAAGCGACGTCTCTACGCAACGCCAAGTGATCCAGCCGTTCACAGAGTACTGGGTCCCCGACAATTCGCGTTGCACGCGGTCAAATGGATCGAGCTGATACTGGGGTGCGCCAGACCAGAGATGACAGCAATACTCCATGTGTGGCCGGACCTGCGCTTTGTACAGCGCCAGAATGTGGGCCGGCTTGAAGTATTGCCGTGCTCTATTAATGACGCCCAGTTTCTTTGAAGCCAATTTGGCTTTGCCCTCCAGATGGCCACGGAATTGGCAATCGCTCGAGATTTCGAGACCCACTATTACGATACTAGGCGAGGCTTTTAGGGAAGTGTTGTCGAAGAGCGGTGATGCGACAAATGGGGTTTTTTTAGTGGTAAACGCGCAAACTTGAGTCTTCTGGGGGTTAAATTGGACAAGGTTCAATTTACCCCATACCGCGACTTTCTCAAGAGAGGACTCGATAGAAGACACAAGTTTCTCCCGGCACTGGTCGACGATTTCCCGAGAGAGACGTGCATGGCCCGTGTAAACGGCATCACCAGTGCTGTCATCTGCATAGCAATGAATGTTGGAGGTGTCCAACATATCATTGATATGCAGAAGAAACAGCGTAGGAGATAGCACACAGCCTTGGGGCACTCCAGCATTCACGGGCTTCGGGTTCGAGCAATGTCCGTCGACAACGACCTGTATGCTGCGCCCAGTGAAGAAGCTGGAGGTCCACTTGCACAAGCTCTCGGGAAGCCCAAATGATGGAAGTTTAGAGAGGAGCGCCTTATGCCATACACGATCAAAGGCCTTCGCTATATCCAGGCTAGTTAGCCTGGATAGCTAGTTAGCTGGCAGTTGCCAGGCCTTCCCCCTTGCTTTCAATAGCCGCAGCCCATCTATGTGTTAGGTATACCAGAAGATCACCTGCCGACCGACCATGGCGAAACCCGTATTGTCGGTCGTTGATCAACTGGTGACCCTCTAGGTATACCAAGAGCTGACGGCTAATTATGCTCTCCATGATTTTGGAGAGCAGGGAGGTAATAGCAATAGGCCTGTAGTTTGCCGGATCCGAACTGTCTCCTTTTTTTTGGATCGGATGGACAAGGGCTGACTTTCATGAGTCAGGGACTACGCCTTTGGAATAAGAGTGCCGGAATAAACGCCTTAGCACCGGCGTCAACTCAGGGGCACACGTTCTAAGCACGATTGGAGAAATGCCATCCGGCCCGCTCGACTTCCTGACGTCCAACGAAAACAGAGCTCGCCTAACAGTTTTCTGTCTGAACTGTACTTCAGGCATAGAGCTCTGACACCGCGGGTTGGTCGGCGGTGTTTTTCCGTTGTCGTCAAGAGTCGAGTTGGAGGCGAAAAGAGCGCACAGGAGATCGGCTTTCTCTTTTGCCGTATGGGCCAGGGTGTCATTCCTCATGTGCAATGGCGGCATGGACGGCTGGCTGAAGTTACCAAGAGCAGCTTTCGACAACGACCAGAACTTGCGTGTTCCGGTCGGGTAACTGGAAAGCTGCTCGCCGATTTTGACGACGTGTTTTGACTTTGCACGGGCGATTTGCCGCCTTAAAAAATCTGGAAGCACGGTTGTATTTCCTCTTTAGAACTATGCAGTTCGGATCCTTTGTGCCCAGCGCCGCAACCCAAGTTCGATACGCCTGTTTTTTGCAGTCAGATGCTGCTTTAACTGACGCATCGAACCAGGGCTGTGATCTGCCACCGATCGGTACTACAGAGCTTGGTATAAAAATATCCATGCCCTATAGTATCACATCGGCTACTGCAACGGCGCAGGCACTAGGATCATCCGAAGGGAAACAAACCCTGCTCCAAGGGTAGGATGCCAAAAAGGAACGCATCCTATCCCAAGCTGCTGACTTGTAGTGCCAAACGCGGCGGGTCGCTGGTGGTCTGCGACGTGGGCGTCGTATAGGCACTACACTCCTGACCAGGCAATGGTCGGACGTTCCGAGAGGGGCGTCGACAATGACCTGGTAACCAAAAACACAAAAAGAAATCAAATCGTTTCTAGGGTTAATCGGATATTACAGAAAAATAATTCAAGACTTTGCAAAGCTTACAAAACCTTTAACAAAATGTCTGAAAAAGGGTAGTAAAATAGAATTAACTAAAGAATTTATTCAGGCATTCGAAAAAAGTAAGGAAGTACTTATAAACGCACCAATATCCTGACTTTGAAAAACCGTTCATCCTAACTACTGATGCATTAGATGTAGCCATAGGCGCCGTCTTATCTCAGGGTCAAATTGGTCAAGATAAACCAGAAGCGTACGCTTCACGTACGCTATCAGACACAGAACAATACTCCACAATAGAAAAAGAACTGCTAAGTATAGTATGGGCTATAAAATACTTTCGCCCATACCTATATGGTAAACGTTTTACTATATATACAGATCACCGTCCACTCACATGGATTATAATAATAATAATATATCTATTTATTTTCTCCTCACAAAGATCTTAAAGCTAAAACAGTACAGTAGTGTTACATTTTTTTTTATTATTATGTTATTATTATGTCCATCAAAGATCCGAATTCTAAACTTACACGTTGGCGTTTAAGATTAGCAGAATACAATTTCGATGTGTAGTACAAAAAAGGTAAGGCTAATACAAACGCGGACGCCTTATCAAGGATTCAAATAATCCATCATAATAATAACGTCACCCAAAACAATACAGATAACCCTGAACCAAGTACTTCTTATATAGACCCGGATTTAGCAAATATTGATATACGTACCTTATTACATATGCCAATCACACCCAATACAGTACAACAAGAACAAGAAATTGAAACTGCTACAGAACCCATTTCACAAACTCAACAAGTAATAGATACCATTAAAGATAAAATACCCGAAATCGATGACGCGATTGACAGACAATTAAAACAATTTCACATAAGAAAAATACCTGGAAATCTTTACAAAATAGACGATAGATCCAAAGGAAAAATAATAATAAAAGACGTTTGGATTCCTATTAACAACACCAGGGAACAGATAATAGAATTTTGAAAGAAAATACTATTCCAGACAGAGTCTTCCATTGTTATTTTCACCACGAGGAATTCTTCCCAATTTTCTGTGAAGTATACAAAAACATCTTTAGCAATCGCGGCCCGAAATGAATTAGATGTATGAATACAGTCACACTAATAGATAGTGTCTCAGAACAAACAGATTTAATACGAAAATACCATGAAAAAACTATACATAGAGGCATTCAAGAAACATATAAACATATCCATAGAAACTACCACTGGCCAAAAATGTTAGTTTCAATACAAAAATTCATAAATAACTGTGAAAAATGTCTGAAAAGTAAATATGAACGTAACCCCCTCAAATTACCACTTTCCCTTACGGACACTCCACATAAACCATTGGAACACATATTTATGGACCTTTATAGCAGTGGAGGTACAACATTTTTGACTATAATTGACAATTTCACAAAATACGCCCAAGCAATACCTCTCATCGCTTCCACTAGCATACACATAGCCGAAGCCCTCTTAAACTTATTTTCAATAATAGGAGTACCTAAGAAAATCACTACCGACTCCGATTCAAAATTCGATAACGAAGTAATAATGTCTGTACTATGCACAACATACACATATATTTCCTACAATCCAAATTCAAACTCCATTAGAAAGACTCCATTCTACATTAGCGGAAATGATAAGAATACAGAGAATAACGGACAAAGACGAACCTATTAATACTATGAAGTACACTATTATAGCATATAACAATACGATACATTCAGCAACCGGATTTACACCTTTCGAACTATTATACGGACATACAGACAGTAGAAATTAGAACTACACTGCCCTAAAGAATTTTATCAAGAATACGTCCTAAAACATAAAAAAATAATGGAAAGTACACAAAAACTAATAAATAAAAAACTTTCAAGCGAAAAACAACAAGTCATCGAAAAAGCAAATAAAAATACCGAAACAACACAGTTTAAAGTAGGCGATAAAGTATACAAGCAAGTAGCAAAAACAGCAAGAAGTAACAAACTCGACCCAAGGTATTTAGGCCCATATACAATTGTTCGTATACACCCGGAACAAATAGCAGAAATACGAGGGCTGCACTAGGAGTATTGGGAATGGAATATTTCCATTGTTCCTGTCATATTAAAATCTTTTTAATTGAAAACTCCTTGGTTTTACAAATCGAATACCATTTATTTATTTAAAAAAAAATTCTCGGTCTTGTCACAAGGTCTTTTCAAACTTGTTTAGTCGTTGAGAAAATGGAATTGACTCGAGAAAATTCTAGAGCGATGATTTATTATGACTTTCGAAGTGGTTTAACACAAAAACAGTTTGTTGACCGGATGATTTCTGCATTTGGTGATGAAGCCCCATCCAAAACCACAATTTATCGCTGGTTTGCGGAAGATCGACATGTGACATACTAAGAAATTCAGGCAACTTTAGGCATTGGCATGAGTCAAATATAAATAATCTTGCATGAACAATTAGGTGTAAAAAAGTTGTTTTCTCGATGGATACCGCATTTGCTCTGTGAAGAGCAAAAAGCGGCTCGCGTTACTTGGTGCGTCAGAACTCTCGAAAGGTTCCACGCAGGATCCTCAAATGCTGTATACAACATCGTACCAGGTGACGAATCCTGGATATATGCGTACGAACCCGAAACAAAAAACCAGTCACGAGTTTGGGTGTTCGAAAATGAGTTAAGGCCAACAAAAATTGTTTGTTCAGGGAATGTTGCAAAAAAAATGGTGGCCACGATTGTCTCCAAAACCGGCCATGCTGCGACTATTCATCTTGAGGGACAAAGAACGGTTAATGCGGACTGGTATGCTAGCATTTGTTTGCCACAGTTCGTTTCTGAACTCCGTAAAGAGAACTGCATCATCCTCCATCACGACAACGCGAGTTCCGACACAGCGCACAGAACAAAAGAGTTTTTAGAGCCAGAAAACATACAATTATTAGAACATCCACCATACAGCCCCGACCTATGCCCTAATGATTTCTATACTTTCCCTAAAATTAAGAACAAAATTGCGTGGTCAGAGATTTTCATCACCTGAAGAAGCTGTGGACGCCTACAAAACGACCATTTTTGGAGACGCCAACTTCCGAATGGAATGGTTGCTTCAATGATTGGTTCCATCGTATGGAAAAATGTGTCAAATTTCGCGGAGAATACTTCGAAAAGCAATAAATACATTTTTAAATAGTAATGTTGTCTCACTTCCTTGATTCCCGAAATTTTCAGTGCCGCCCTCGTAGTAGGGAAGCATGTAAACGCAAAAACCAAAGCATGTAAACGCAAAAACCATTAGAGTACATTTTCATTTATTAAGGCGACCTGAAAATATTTCAGGTACGCATTCACCCTTGTCGCAGTGCTGCGATTCGCCGCAACAGCAGCGGTCATACAGCCAATAGATAATCATAATGGAATACTTATGCTGACAGAAGCAAAAGCACAATATCAAATAGATACCTATCATCTAGCCGTAGTACATAACACTTCTAAACTAAGAGACGTATATTTAGAGATTTGTAGTAACTTCTCTACAATGAGGTTAAAGCAAAATAGTTCTATAAGCACGGTGGCAATAAGTAAACAAATTCAATACCTTATTGACACCATAGAAAGTAGATTACTGTATTTAGGATTAGAAAACATAGGATTTAGGTCTAATTATAGAAATAAAAGAGGACTCATAGACAGTTTAGGATCAATTGTAAAAGTTATCACAGGAAATCTGGATCAAAATGACGCTATTAAATTCGACAACGAAATTAAAGCAATTCAAGCAACAACTCAATAGTAAAACTAATCAGAAAAAGACAATAAGCGGTATGCAAGAAGTCATGAAAGAATATGAAAAAAATCTAATAAGTATTAAAAAGAACCAAGACCAAATTTACATAGCTATAAACAGATATTCAAAAGAAAACACTGAATTTGAAACAGATTATTTAACGATGAGCATCTTTAATGATATAGAAACATCGCTTCAACAGCTACACGATAGAATAGAAACTTTAGAAAACGCACTAACATTTTCACATCTTAAAAAAAATGCACCCTAGTATAATCGACCCAGCATACTTAATAGACGAACTCAGTCACATACAAAACGAAATTAATGGTTATCTGGCTTTTCCCCCAAACTTACAGAGTATTCACTTGTGGGAAAAAGCAATGGAAGTGAAAGTTTATAGCACCAACGAAACACTCACCTTTATACTCGATATACCACTTTTTGCGAAACAACCCTATAACCTTCTACACCTATATTCCATCACCAATGATAATAATACTATCCTAATACCTAAAAATCCTTTCCTTGTCTTGGGAAATAATGAGTTCGCCTACCCCCACGAGCCATGCATTGAGATAGCCGAAGATAACGTCATCTGCAGACATCTGGAATGGCAAACACTGCTGCACTCAAACGAATGCATAGCTCAGCTCATTCAACATCAGGAACCTCACAACTGCACTTACGCAACAGTTAACTACGAAAACAACATAATCCAACAAATTAAAGACAATAGTTGGAGAGTCGTAATGAAACAAGAAGAGGTCATTAAAACAACCTGCAACACAGAGGTACAATATAAACGTAACAAAGGAGTTTTTCTAATCACTACAGATAATAATTGCAAAATACAAATACTGGACAAAACACTCATGACTCACGAACGATACGTAAACATCATAGAGACAATTCCATTATCTCGCGCACATCAGCCACAAAAAATATCACCATTCAAAATTAACCTGGACAATGTGAAACACGCAATACGCCAAACAGAAGACATCAAAATACCAGACGTCTTCGTCTGGTTCTACGTCGTACGTACGTCGTGATCTCCAACACACCCAGCTGGTCTTCAATTCTCCTCTACATAATACTAACTTTAACAGCGGCATTATACAAATTCTGGTGGAAACCTAAATCGGCGCAACTCTCCCCTAAACATCCTGAAGCTGAAGCACTACAGCATCCTGAAGCTGAAGTCATCCAATTTCAGTCACAACCTTCGGTGCGCCTCCATCTTAAGGGGGGAGGAGTTATGTCATAGTAACCATGTCATAAACAATAGCCTACATTGTTAATTAGGTATTATAGATATCGAGCACACAGTCCCTGTGAACTCAATAACAATAGAAGCTTAGTAATAGAATACTAACCTCTGTATTAACTATAATTAGGCAATTTAGATAAGGTGGTAACCGCAATATAAATAAGCAATGTATTAATAATAAAGACAGTCTTAATCAGTCCCCGAAGCGGTAAACATGCTTGAGTTTTCTTTTTAAAAAGCTTCCGGCCTTCGTCCACAACCTAACTCGAGTTCTGACGGATTCGTCAGAAGAAACAAACGCCTGGCATCCAGTGTTTACACTGGCAACGAAGAACGCGTCAGAACATGCACGACATCGTCAGAACCACTCGAGCGTTACGTACTCGTCAGAACAAATTTTCGTCAGAACTCGTATCCATAGTAACCCTAGCCTAAGAGCAAATTTTAGTAACCAAGACTGGATGGAGCTAGTGAGCATCTGACGCCAAATACACAATGGCTTACGAATATATCTTATGATAAGAAAGATCAGACTATTACAACAAAGCCGAAAAAATAAAAGTTCCGATTGAATGTAGGAAAAAATAGATGTGTTTTGTGTACCTGAATTGACAACTACTCTATTAGCAGTGAGTCAATAAATTAACAAAGGTAATAAAGTTGTATTTACTACAAACACCTGTGAAATTTATAATAAAAATGGTACACTGGATGCTTGCGCAATATTTCAAAATTGAGTATAGGTATAAGTTACAGCTTCAAGAAAACATGTCGGCATCAGTTATCATATCTGGTGAAATCGGGAATCGCAGGCTTGGCCATGTAAATAGTAAGGCTGAGATCTATAGAGCGGACTTAGACTTTGCTCAGACTATACTTATTAAAACTTTGCTGATCGTGATAAAACGCGAACTAGACTTTTACATTAGGCTGTCTTAGCGTAAGCCCAGTATATTCAGCTATTAAAATATGACTATAAAATGACAGGCGCCCTTCCGGCCATTACAGCCCCTAATCCAACATATTTCGGCGATCTTGACCAGATCATCGGTCCATCTTGTGGGGGTCGTACCAACACTGCGTCTTCCGGTACGTGGTCGCTAATCGAGGACTTTACTGCCTAAACGGCCATCTGTCCGTGGAACTATGTGCCCTACCTACTGCCACTTCAGTTTCGCAATCATTTAGTCTATGTCAGTGACTTTGATGCTGGTACGGATCTCCTGATTTCTGATTTAATCTCGTAGGGACATCGCTGCGAGCATTGCCCTCTGAGCTTTCTCATCAGGCCCACTACGACCACGTCTCCATACTGTAAGTACACTGGCAACACGCAATGGTTGAAAACCTTCGTCTTCAGACACTGTGGTATTTTCGACGAGAACATTTCACGGAGCTTCCCGAACGCTGACGATCCGAGTTGGATTCGACGAGTGACCTCTCGCGAAATTGGACCTGCCTAACTGGATTTTTTGTCCGAGGTAGACGTACTCGTCAACAATTTCGAGAGTACAGTTCCCAATTGTTATGGGAATAGATGCGACATGGGCATTTGACATGATATTCGTCTTGTCGATGTTCAATTTGAGACCTACTCCTGCGGAGCTGTATTGAGGCCATTGAGCATAATTACTTAAGTCCTCCATGGTCTCTGCCATGATTATCATGCTAATATGGTCTGCGAATCGAAGTGTGATGTATTCGCCCTTGATATTGATGCCCAGTCCGTTCCAGTCCAGAAGCTTAAAGACATCTTCCAACGTTAGTGAGTAAATAGGTGTATGGTACACTATAGTACAGAAACAATATCTCAGCAAACCAGTGAACTTTTTAAAGAGAAACTGTTTCTATAATTGAAAATATAGTGTACGACAATGTCAGGAGTGTCATCCACATACAAAAAACGAAAAATATCCGACTAAAATCGATTGTTTCAAGAAGAATGAGATGCAGAATAAAAGTTGTGACTAATACAAGCAGTTCAGCTACTTGTTTGATATGTCGTGAAGGTAATATGTTAAAAAAATATAATGTTGCTCGTCATTTAACCACAAGGCATTCCGTTGAATGCCATTGCACTTTTCCTTAAGAGGTCATCCATAAGAAATGAAAAATCGGCTGTTTTTGTTAGCAAAATGTTATATCGGTGGCATTATCGCAAGATGCAGAGTTAACTAAATCATCGTATGAAGTTCATAATATTCGTGGTAAAAATATTAAACCGTTACCGACGCAGAAATTGTAAAATAATGTATCGTAAATGCTGCAGATGTACTGTTAAAAAATTCAGCAACAAAAAATAAAACAGAAATAAAAAAACAGCTCTCTGATTGTACATCTGTGAGACGTATTGAAGACATCGCCAAACATATTTATGATAACGTAATTCACCAGTTAAAGAAGTGCAAGTAGTTAAGCTTAGCTTTTGACTCCAATACCGTTATTTCGACAACAACGCAATGGTTTGTGTAAGATATTGCAATGAACAAAATTTATTATACAAAGATTTTTGGAAATTCCTTCCAATGAAAGGCCAAACCAGAGGTACAGATCGTCTCGATATTATTTGAAGTTTTCTAGAACATAATGTGATAGAAATTAATTAAAATAAATTAAAAAATAAACTGTGTGGTCACAGCATTAACTCGTCATTGGCTGCTTCCTATTGCAAGATTTGTGATCCTAATATATACATTACAGTGTTGTGTACGCTTGCGGTACAAATGACATTAATAGAATAAATTAAGATCTCAGAGTAAAAATGACCACCACATAACAACTACTTACTGGCTGGTGATGTAAGCAATATTTTTAACGTGGCTTTGTGACTTCTAGAACCTTCTTATTTAGAAATCAAAAACAATGTTCGATGGTGTAGAAATCGGTTATCTTGAGAAAAAAAAATCACTCCGCATGTCATACACAGCGAATACTTACCTTGACAATGAGCACATCATCTTTGACAAATCCATTTCTGATCACATCACTCACAAGGGCATACTCTGTGTAACCAAAGCCTCTCAGGCAGATCTCGGCGGTGGGCTTCCTGAAGGCGATGAGACTGGAGTTAGACATCATGGTGTCGCGCTGGGTGAGCTCCGGGTTGTATTGGTTGATCATGGAGAAGGCGATGCGACCGTTGAACGGCCAGTCCAGGCAGTCGTCGTATTCGGTCTTCATGAGGTGGACGTGCAGCGCGAAACATTGAGGGTTCTGCGGGGAGATATTGAGGCGGACGCAGAATCTGGCAATTAAAGATTTTTTCTTAGAAAAGCGTCGGAAGTAGTAAAACTGAGAAAAGTAGCATATCTGGGACATCTTAGTAACAACAGACTAGTTTAAACCAAACATAGGAACTACGTGGACTAACTAACTTATTTGAACCTGTACATGTATATTAAATAATAATCAAAAGTTAAAATATAATTTTTTAATAATAAAAAAAGTGGATCTAATGGTTTCAGATGAAGTTACTTCAGATTTTGATACTATTATATTGAGGCACGGCGTAAATAAATAAGCTACGAACTATCAAAATTAAACAAAAGAATACTCAAATAGATTGTTTGTACACATGTGACATCATATCGGTAACGGGACTCCATTTTGCTTGGCAACCGTTTAAACAAGTTAAATTGTTCGTATATTTTTAAAATATTAATATTATACTTTCAATAAATTGAAATAAAATATTTTATTTGAAGGGTCCTATCATAAACACCACTAAATAATATGTGGTGAATTTCAGAAACATGTCATATAATATGTCGAACCCATAGAGACAATATTTTTATATAAGTTATTACATAATATAGATTCTCTATATCTATTAAGTAAAATAGGATTACACTGCAGAAGGCCTACATCCCGATGTAGAGATGTATTAGATGTTGCCTATGCGAGAACAGTACATGGAAAGAACGGGTTTACAATTCGGGCATGTAGCTGTTATAATAGAGCATACAGTCATATTGACATATTTCATGAAAAGTTAAATGTTTTCAGATCATTGGTTTGTGATAATTTAAATAATTACTGATTTTTTTTAAACCCCATTCTTATATTTTTTTTCCGAATACTTAATTCATTTGTAACTCATTCATTATAGTATTGTAGAATAGGCGTGTATAGTATTGTGTAACTTATATACCTTCTAATTAGTTGTTAATTTGTATTACTTTTGTTTTGTGGTTTTTATCTTACCGTTGCTTACCTTTTAACTAAAAGTGTCGTATAAATTGTTGGAAACTTCACTGGTGATAGTGTAAGTTTTAAGATTTGTTAATATTTAAGTATCATTATACTGTTTTTGTTTCCTATACATGAATAAATAAATAAATAACCTATTTTGTTTTGGTTACACAATTAACACTAAATAACTGTCGCGAGGTGGTTATATTCCTTTATAACGAAATACGTATATACATTCATATTGTTAGAGGGTTCACGCAGCATTTTTATAACCCAAATAATTTGTAGTATATTTACCTATAGCCATTGGGTGACGTGTAAAAACCAGGGCTGTACAACATTTTATAATGATCCTTCAACATGGCATCCAGCCTCGCTTGGAAGTTGTCGATCTTCCAGATGTAGTTACCCATACAGTAACGTAACAACATGTCGTTGTTTTGTTTCATCTTGGCGACCGCAAACGCTGAAAGTTGCTTTGATATATTGGCTATCACAATGTCTTGTTCTCTGTTCCTTTGTTCAAGTACCACAACTCTCTCATAGAGGGCTCTGTAAAAGGCATTTTACAAATAAAAAAAAAAGTGTGTGTGTACTTATGTATGCACGCAAGAAATTTAATTAGCCTAACGAAGAAAAAATCATTAAAATGATTTATTCCTCGAGCTATTATACGTTTTTAGAAAGAACAATTTTGTTAAAATCTTGCAAAGATGGCTTTGACAATTAATTATTAAATAATGAATACGGCTGTATGGGCTTGAACCCTTTGCCTCTCCTAATAATGAAAAAAAAAAACGAATGACGCAAACGTCAGAAAATTTTAATTACTTTTAGAAACTTCAACCTGTTACGTTTGTGTTACAGTAATTCACGCGCATCTTAAAATTTCACTCTCATAATTTTTTTCATAACGCGCCTAGAGATAAGTATAACTTCAATAATAATTAGCAGAAGTTTTAGCTTGTAAGCAGTGCTGGCTATAACTCATTGGCGCAATAGGGGTAACCGTTGACTGTCACCAGGACGATCCTCACCCGCCACATACCAATATGCATTTGGATTTCGAATTTATATGTACGTTTATCCGACGCACTATAATGTCAGCGACGCTCTTGTGAGAGCACAGGCCGCGGTGACCACATATCATTGGTTAACGGATAATCGGAAAGACAGTATGGTGGATAGCAAAATGCTGAATCATACTGTGTTAATAGTATTAAATTAGTTCACATATATAAAATAAAAAAATATTCCCATACTAAGTTACGTAATTAAGTGAAACTAAATTTTAAAATTAAAACAAACTTATAATTATTGTTAGTAAACTGAACTTAACTTAAGCCTAATATTATAAGAACTTAAAAAGAGAATAGTTTTATGTTAGTAATTTTTTTTTCTATTTCTTAATAATTAATGTTTAATTAGTAATATGGGCCCCTCTTTGGGTGAAGGCCTTCTCCATTTTTTCTCCACATCATACGGTCTTTGCCCAATATTAGCCAGTCTTTTCCAGCGTATTCAATCACATCATCAGCCCACCTCTTACACGGTCTTCCAACTTTTCTAATACCCACTGGCCCTTTCCATTTCGTTGTCTCTGTATTATCGTCTGTTGTATCGTCCATCTGTTGTCTGTGAGTCGTGATATATGACCGGCCCATTGCCATTTTAATTTCAATGCGTGGGTCAGTGCATCTTTTATTTTTGTTCTTTGTCTAATTAGAACATTTCTTATCTTTTGAATTTTTCTTATTTTCAATATGCTTCTTTCTATTGCTCTCTGTGTCGTTCTAATTTTTTGTTTTACTTTATTCGTAAAAGTCCATGTTTGACATCCATATAGAAGAGAAGGTAATAAGCATGTGTCAACTACAGTTTTCTTCAGCGTTAGATTGAAATCTCCCTTTAGAATTTCTTTCGAAGACCAAAGTTTTTTCCAGGTTAGATTCCTTCTTCTTTCGACTTCTTCTTCGTTGGAATTTTTATCAAATGATATTTGTTTGCCTAGATATATATATTTTTCAACGTATTCAATTTCATTGCCACTAGTGGTGATGAGTATTTGAAAACTGTTGGTCATCACTTTGGTTTTATTGAAATTAATTTTTAATCACTTTTAAACTTTCTTTGTCTTGTGAATTGATCATATTTTCTAGGTCTGTTTGGAGTTTCTGCTAGTACTACGATGTCATCAGCGAACCTTAGATGACTCAAAAAACAGCCATTAACTATTATGCCTTTGTTTATCTAAACAATAGAATTCAGAGGGTCGACGTGAATGGCAGGAGATCTCCTGGGACTCCTCTCAGTATGGGTGTACCACAAGGGTCTATTCTTGGACCGTTCCTCTTCCTTATCTATATAAATGATCTTCCTAATCTTATAGAGAAAAAAACATAAGGTAGTATTGTTTGCGGACGACACTTCGCTGATTTTCAAAGTGAAAAGAAACCAAGCTATGTATGACGAAGTGAACGATATTTTATCTGACATCATGTACTGGTTTATCGCTAATAACCTATTGTTAAATAGCAAGAAGACTAAATACATTAAATTTACCGTACCAAATGTCAAAAATGTAAATGCAAATGTTTTGTTAAACGGAGAGGTGATAGAACCGGTGGAATCTGCTATTATTCTTGGCATAACTCTAGATTCCAAATTACAATGGGGCCCCCATATTGAAGGATTGGCGAACAGACTTAGTTCTGCAGCATACGCGGTTAAAAAGATTAGACAATTAACTGACATAGATACGGCGCGACTAGTATACTTTAGTTATTTCCATAGTATTATGTCCTATGGTATATTGCTATGAGGCAACGCTGCCGATATTAATACAATATTTGTGCCGCAGAAGAGGTCTATTCGCGCTATTTATAACCTATAACCGGTCCTAGAGAATCATTGAGAGCAAAATTCAAAGAAATTAACATCTTGACTGTTGCTTCTCAATATTTTCTTTATAATGTAATGTATGTTCATAGGCACATAAGTGAATTTGCCAGAAATTGTCATAACCATAATGTTGACACCAGAAACAGATATAAACTGATGATGCCTACTACTCGGCTAAGTCGAGTTACTAAGCCTTTTGTGGGGCGATGTATATGCTTTTACAACAAGATCCCAGAAAATGTTCAAAACAAAAGTATTACGTTATTCAAAAGAATTTTTAAAAAACGTTTGTGTGGTAAATGTTACTATAACATAAATGACTTTTTTTAATGATACCACAGATTGGGAATGGAGTAAATCGTAACCGCCCTCAGGCTATTAAATAATAAGTTTAATTGTACAATATTACTTTGTAAACATATTTATTCGATGAAAAAAAAATCCCCGCTAAGTTTGTTGCGCCCATTCTTCTCAGGTCTGAGGCATTCATTTAGGAATGGGTGGTAGTTTTTTTGACTTTCAATAAGTGATGTCACATCCTATTTTGAATAAAAATATTTGAATTTACCCAGTCAATTTGTCGAAATATGTAATCCAGTACCAAAATGAAGATTTTTGGGGACAGAGGGTCTCCTTGTTTTACTCCGCGTTCGATTTTGATTGACAATCCTCTTGTTTCCAATTTAACATTACTGGTACTATTAGAGTAGATGTGTTTTATTATGTTCTGATATTTTTGAGGTACATTAAGGGATTTAAGTACTTTCCTATGTCTAATGTACTCTTTATATTTTTCGAAAACTTGTTCTAAGGTATGAATATGATCCATTGTACTGAAACCTGAGCGAAAGCCAGCTTGTTCTACAGGTTGTTCGTTATCAATTTGTTGTGTTATCCTTTTTAAGATTATTGAGAAAAATAATTTATATATGTTTGCCAGTAAATTAATAGGCCTGTAGTTCTCTATATTGTTAGGATCGCCTTTTATATATAATAATATGATATCTGATGCGTTCCATTGTTTCGGTACTACTTCTGTCTCAATTATCATATTAAATAGCTTTGTCAGATGAGGAACAAGAATGGGAGCATAAATTTTGAGTATCTCATTACTTATGTTGAACGGGTCTGGGCTTTTATTTGTTTTTAGGTTTTTAATATTGTCATATACTTCTGTTTCTTGTATTATAATATTATCATTTGTCTGTGTACATTTATTATTTGTATGTTTTGTTATTTCAGACCTCAGTTCCTCTTCCTCTGTTTTACGATATAATTCTTTATAAAAATTTGATGTTTGATCCATTATATCTTTTCTAGTATTTGCTATGGTTCTTTTATTTTCAATTTTGGGGATCCATGTTTTATGAATACAAAATTCTTTGAACGTTCTTTAAAGTCACGCTTCTGTGCTTTTCTAAATTTTTTGTGATAATATTTTTCCTATGAGTACTGTAATCTTTTTTATTGATTTTTTAGTTTCTTTGTAAATTTTCCTCAATTCTTCTTTAAGTTCTTTATTCGTATTTTTGTATTTATCAATTCTGTTCTTTTTTTTATTTGATAATCTGTTTTTTCACTAAATATTCTGTTCCGGTTTTTCTTTATCTACACTTTTTGTGGTGTAGGTCTCTGTAATATAGCTTCTACTAGAAAATTGTAATAGGTTTGTGCATTAATTTTTTTTCCCATACTCCTTGTTTCTTTTCCATGTAACTTTTACAGTGTTCTAAGTAATTATTTGTTTCTTCTTCTGTTTTAGGGATGGGAAGCTTTGTTCTGTATGACCTTCTACTCTTCTTGATACAACTTAATATAAAAGTAAGTCGTAACAGTCTATGATCCGACGGAAAATTTAATTTTCTTAAGATCTCAAAGTTTGTGACAGATTTTGGTGAATTCGTCAGGGCTAAATCGATTTCATTTTTGACTTTTTGATCTGGCGACGTCCATTTATTTTTTTGTTTTTTATTAAAAAACGTATTAGTTATTGACAGTTAGTGTTCAAGAGCATATTCTATTAATCTTTCTCCTCTTTCGTTTCTTTGTCCAATACCATATTTTCCCATGACCATACTTTCTCTTGTTTTAGGTTGACCTATTTTTGCATTGAAGTCTCCTATAACCTTGCTGTCGGCTAAATCATGCGCTTTTTGAAGGTCATCGTAGAATTTATCAATTTCTGTATCACTTGCTTTTTCTGTAGGTGCGTATACGTGTATGATTGAAATTTTTATTTCGTAAAAAGACATTTGTAGCAGTGCTACTCTTTCTGATATTCCTGTGAAATTTGATATATTTTGTTTAAATCTTTCTTTACCAAGAATCCTACTCCATGCTTGCCTTTAGTTTTTCCCCTGTAACAAAATATATATTCCTGATATTCTTCTATACTGCAGCCTAGTCTTCTTACTTCAGCAAGTATTATTATGTCACAATTAATAGATTGTAGTGCGTTAGTTAATTCTAAAAGTCTTTCTACCGAGGACAATGATCTCAAGTTGTATGTATAAATTTTTAATAATTCTTTTTCTTTGGATGGAGGGTTTTGGTCTAAATCCTCACGATGACCAGTCGGATTGAGGATTGGTTTCTTATTTTCCTTATAATTATTGTGTTTTTGCTTGTTTTTTCTTTGCGGTTTATTGTGGTTCACATATAATAACCTATAATTAAATAGTAAAAAACCAATTGTAATAACATTAATTCAACTAGAAAATAAAAAAAGTTGATGAGCGTGTGTGGTAAGGCGAATGGTTTCTCGTTTGCCGTTGTCTTTTGTATACGAACAAAGCACAATATGCTGAACTTCTACTTTCGAACCGACTTTCTAATTTCAGTTATTACTAAATCATAAATCGAGGCAGTTAGGACAACATCGGCCTTACCCTTTTTTGTTTTATAACTATATTTAAAAAGTGTGTGTGTACTTATGCATGCACGCAAGAAGTTATACTTCTTTGGCCTAACGAAGCAAAAATCATTAAAATGATTTATTCTATGTTTTTAGAAAAACAATTTTGAACAAATCTTGCAATCTTTGACAATTAATTATTAAATAATTAATACGGCTGTATGGGCTTGAACCCTTTGCCTGTCCTAAGGACGAAGAAACAAAAAAAAACGAATGACGCAAACGTCAGAAAATTTTAGGAACCAATATCAACCTGTTACTTTTGTGTTACAGTGATGCGCGCGCATTTAAAATTTCACTCTCATAATTATTTCTGATCGACTGGCAACGGCTGGAAAAGGATCTCGAGTCTATCAAGTCCGACGACCTTGACCTTATACCGGACGTCATCGACTCGGTCGACACGGCTCACAGTGCTATCTCTCATGTGACGTCACATATACAGAATAGGATCAAGGCCTGCTCCAGGCAGGTTCCGACGATGCAACCGCATCGCCTAAACCTGCCTCCAGAGGTCAGGAACTTACTCACACAGAAGCACAGAGCCACTAGACTTTACGACAGGTATCCGTCGGTCGAGAATAGGCGCCACCTCCGCTACCTACAGCGGGTGGTACGGGAACGTATCGCGGAACTCCGCGGCGAACGTTGGGACCGCTTGCTCGGCAACCTTAAGCCATCACATGTGGCTTTCTGGAAGCTGCCTCGCGCGTTCAAACAGGAGCCACCCACTGTCATGCCTCCTTTGGACAGACCGGGACTGCAGCCGGCGCTCGATGACGATGAGAAGGCTGAATGCCTCGCCGATAGTCTCGAGAGTCAGTGCTCTCCAAATGCAGCAGCCGACCCGACACACGTTGACGAAGTTGATCGTGAAGTTGAACGTCGCTCCGCTCTGAGCCCTTCAGGCGATGTAATAAAACCCACCTCTTACGAAGAGGTGAAGCTAATCATTAAGGAGCTTCACTCCAAGAAGGCCCCGGGGCCCGACACTATAAACAATAGGGTTCTTAAAATCCTACCCTCGACTCTTATTACTTTATTGGTTACCATTTTTAATATTCTATTGTCTAATAGCGCGTTCCCCGAACAATGGAAAGATTCCATTGTTATCGGTATCCCAAAACCCAATAAACCTAATCCGAGTAGCTATAGGCCTATTAGCTTAATTAACTCGATCGGGAAACTTTACGAAAGATTAATTCTCGCGCGTCTTAATCATTACATCGCGGAGCTCAACCTGATACCCGACATACAGTACATACGGATTCAGAACCGCTCACTCGTGTCCCCAGCAGGCTCACCGACTCACCGAGTACATTCTCGTACGGCGTCAACTTCACGCTACCACGGCAGCCGTGTTTTTCGATGTCGCGAAGGCATTCGACAAGGTATGGCACAACGGCTTAGTATTCAAGCTGTATCAACTGGGAGTGCCAGACAGGCTCGTGCGCATCATACGAGCCTACCTTACTGATCGCTCCTTCCGATATCGAGTAGAGGGCACCCTATCCTCACCCAGACCCATCAGGTCTGGCGTGCCACAGGGTTCAGTCCTCTCTCCCACTCTTTTCTAGCTCTTCACGAGCGACATTCCCAAGTTTCCGAATGTCCAGCTCGCTCAGTACGCTGACGATACGGCACTCTACTTTGGCTCCGCTCTATTGAACCGCTCAACCTTGAGCAGGAACATTAAAGTGCTTCAAGCCGCCGTCGATGAACTAGGCAACTGGTTCAGAAAATGGCGGATTGAAGTGAACCCCACCAAGAGTGCAGCGGTACTCTTCGGTAACGCGAATAGCATCCGCGCTAAAAAACGACCGACCGACGTCATTAAATTGTATGAAACACCCATACCGTGGGTGAAGGATTACAAATACTTAGGAGTCACGTTCAACAGCAATATGAACTTCAAGAAACATATTGATACGGTATGCAATAGAGCCCGATTTGTCCTCAGTCGCCTTTATCCACTTGTGTGTGGGCGAAGCAAACTTCCGCTCAAACACAAAGTGACGCTGTACAAAACCATCGTACGGCCCATACTGTCATACGCAAGCGTCGTTTTCGCGCACACCCGACCGAGCTACTTACGTCGTTTGCAAGTTCAAAATAAATTCACGCGCATGGCAACCGGAGCCCCGTGGTTCATCCGAAACGTTGACCTTCACCGCGACCTAGAGCTTCCGACGATAGCTCAACACTTTAAAGAGATCTCGCGACGCTTCTTTGACAAGGCGCCTAACCATCCCAACATCTTGGTTAGGAAGGCATGCGGGTACACCCCCCTTCACCATAGTCTCAACCCAATAAGACGTCCCAGACACGTAACGGTAGACCCGGATGACGACATCACCATCGCGAACGCGACACCCACACAAACACCGACACAGACACGCACACACCGCCTTCGCAGGCGTAGGCGCGGTCAACCACCGCAAACCACTGGCACTCGTCACTCTGACGATGGCCAGCGGCCCGCACCCTAGATACACCACACATTGTTTTGATACCCGACGAGACGTTAGTCCTCGTCCTGTAATCGTTTCACTACACTCACTAACACACGGACTGACTGACGGACTGACATACACCACTTACACAACCACAAACACACTCCACAAACAGACACAAACACAAACATACATGCACACTAACATTTACACAACTTACACACATACAAACATACATACATACAATCATAAACACATACATACACACTTACATACATTTCACTAAACATCACCACACTCGCCGGCGAGTGTATTCTTCTCATCTTTTCATCTTCATTTTCATTTTCATTCTCTCTCCTTCCCACAAGCACACAGCCGGTCTGAGGTTCGAGTCTCCTTAGGAGACGCCCCGCGACTGTTGTTGCATAGTCTTTGCGGCCTCCACGGCCCACGTCCTACTTCGCTGTGAAAGGCAGGGCTGCTAACAGCACAGAGGAGGTTTTAGTCGGTATGGGGCGTCCGCTTACGCGGACACTCGAGTCCGACATATTACGCCCCGTTCCGGGGCGTAAATACGTGACAGTATTTCCTCCTCTCAAAAAAAAAAAAAAAATCATAATTATTTCATAACGCGCCTAAAGAAGTACAACTTCAATAAATAAGATAGTGTGTCAACTAGGCCACTCGGTTCCGTACCGGTACTCGTATTGAGGCGTGTCACCTAGGTACACGAAATCAGTTGCGTTTAGTGTTATCATGTCGCATCACTATTTTGCTACTATTTTTTTTATAATATTAGTACATTTTTAGTTTATATATGCATACTATTTGTACTGGCTATTTCTATATATTATTTTAGTCATTGCATCTTATTTACAACAAGACGTCGAGACAGCATTGTAGGTACATAGCAACAATTGAATCTCTATTAGTATTCATATTACACATAGTTGTAAAAGCAAAGTAAAGTTTTACTTTAATATTTAAAAATAAAGACTGATAATTTTGGTTAATTGATGTGATACCTACTAGGTTTTTAAGTCATTCAAAACAATTTCAACAATTCAGCTCATATTCATAATTTATAAGATAATAATATGACTTATGTTTGTTTCCGAATCATGGATGTTTATATGTATTTATGTATGTTTAAGTATGTACAATTGTTGTCTTGAGGGCCGGATTTAAACATAATGCCGCCCCTGGGCACCGAAAAAAAAATCCGCCCCAATAATTTTACTTAAACTTATACTTTATATATTTTATTTTTCAAAACTAAAATACCTTATTTGTTGCAGAAACTTTATCAAAACAAATACTAATTAATTTTTTTGTAATTCCAGAAAATAAAAATATCGATTATTATTTTAAATCTCCAAGGGAGTAAATTAATTAAATCGTTTTTATTTTTACTAAACGTGCCTAAATTATAATTTTCAAATAATGGATAAATTGAATTTCTTGAATTATCAATTAAACCATTAATTAATTATATTGAGCAACATTGATAAGACTAAAAAAAAATATTTCACTTTCAAAATTTTGCCGCCCTGGGCACTCGCCCCAACTGCCCCTAGTGTAAATCCACCGCTAGTTGTCTTGCACCCATAGTGCAGGAAATGCTTAGTTTGGGGCAAGATAATTTGTATTAAAGTGTGTCAATATTATTATTATTATATAGATATATTTATATGTAACCTTATGAGTGCACTTGTGTTGTTCAGAGCGGGAGTAGTTGTCTGGTTGTCATTCTTATCAGGAGCCTCCCAGAGACTCATCGCCTCCTGCTCCTTGGCATCAAGGCTAGCACTCGATATATCATTGTCTATTTTGATCTCCGAATATGCGTTCATCAGCAACTGAAAAATATTTAAAGTAATTTAATGTTAAAATCAAATCAAATAACCCTAGTGCTATGACAGTATTTATTGCCTCTTCGTTAGGAAATGGAATAATACTTATTCATTTTAACCCTCTAACCCCCAACTTGCAAATTAAGTACAAAAAATAAACGACATTTGACGTCGCCACACTATGGAAAACTCCATCAACTGGAAAGTCAAATTGACTTCAAAGAAATTGTATGACTCCTAATTTCTTCAAAGACCGAAACAATACTTGAAGTCTACAGTCTAGAACTTTATGAGGTACAGACCCAGCCACTTTTTTACAGTATTGTTCTCATCTCTGGACCTATGCACCCCAATATGACCTTGAACCACCTGACCATCTGGCACATAGAGCTGTTCGGAATATTTGAATTTAGTACTCAGTACTGGACAAGATCAAATTTTCCTTGTGTTGCAATCACGACGCTTTATTGTGTATCTTAAGCCGCACACCTATCCAAAGTTTTTTGTAGATTGAAAAGGTCAAGATTGCTTCGACCAAATTCAGTCATCTGGATGTTTGGTGTTGCTACAGTGCTGTTCCTAAGGAATTTTCTTCATTGTACAACTAATCTGTGGAATTTACTTGGAGGTTCTCAATTCGTCGGGATTCAGTTTTTTTTAGGTTTGTTACTTCAAAACTTTCGACTGGGTGAACCGATTTCGATGATTCTTTTTTTAATTTGAAAGCTGGTGCTTCCCATGTGGTCCCGTTGGTCCAGATCTGACAATGGCATCCATAAGAAAACCATAAAAGTCTTAAAATTGCTATGTACTTCAAATTCATTCAAAATCAAAAAATTTTTTGTTTTTTTAAATTTAATATTAATAATACGCATTTATTTTTATACTTTTTAGTGCTATTGTTTTGGAATAGTCTATTTGAAGTCGGTTGTTTTTTTGTAAAAAAAAAAAAAAATCTGCTACAAGATGTGTCTATAACGAAACAAAATACTCACACTCATGTGACTTAATATATCATTATGTAAATGATTGTTCAGATCCTCTTGGTTGTCAAAAGTTTCCTTACAACCAACAGCCTTGAAAGAACAAGGTATTGTGATGTCTGGTTGGTGTGAGGCCTCAGGTTGATTGTACTCACAAGTTGATATATGAGAATCAAGGTCGAGAGGTGTCACTTTGACAGAACATCCTGCAGAAGTATTCAATAAATTAATATAGGAGTATAAATTGAAGAAAAAAAAAGGCTAATAAATATAAGTCTAATTAGACTAAGGGTTAAGTACTATTAAAATAATAAAAAGAGAGACTTCGAAGTAAATAATATACTGAATATTAATATAGGGACTAAGTTTCCATTCCTGTTTTTTAATAAACATGTGCACAGTGGACCCTCCCCTTATAGTTAATAATCAGCTTCACCTATATGTGAGTTTGTAGCCTTTTCAGATAGGTGTACTCTTTTTTTAAGGTCACCTATGTCCAGCCATATCATCCTGGAAATACTGGATGTTTGTTGTATAGTTTGCTTGTGTGTGGAAAGACTTCATCATATCAGATTGTGATGATGTTATTTAAGTTTTGGGTGTGTTATATTTGGTGGAAGAAATCAGCCAAATGTTTTGAGTTTTCTTTAGTGTTAATTCCGCCAATATTTGTCTTTAAACAATTCAACACATGTTTCGCCTCTACACGAGGCATCCTCAGGACATATTGACTCGCCAAAATCTGGCATGAGTCTGAACTGACAGTCTTATTTATTAATTGGCGGAATTAACACTAAGGAAAACTCAAAACATTTGGAGAATTATGGATTTCCGCAAATAACACCTACTTCAATAAATTTTGGAAGAAATCAGGTCAAACATACACTTGTTGGAACACTCTCTGATAAATATGGAAGATGACACACAATGAAGTGATTTCTGTATGCAGTACCAATTTATTGAACCAATTTCAATGTAATTAATAAGAAAACTTTGTTTATACCACAGACTTAGAATATAATAGCATATCGAAAAACAGATCTGACAGTGTGGTGGTTTAATGTTCAAAATACTAAGGAACTATTGACAAGTGTGGCTGACTGTTTACAACATGTCGATGAAAATCAGTTTCCACCGTTCTAGCTAGCTAAATCACCACTAGAGATGTTCTCTGTAACATACTTTGTCTATACACAAGTATATTGTCAGTTTATTACGATTTATACTACTTATAATAGTTCATATTAGCACACAATATCTTTATACATATATAATATCATCAGAAAATACCTTTAGCGGCAAATGGACAGGACATCCTTTGCTCCTGTATCTCTCTTTTGGTATAATTATCAGGAAATATGTCTACTTTCATACTAAGATTTATATTGTCTATGGGACAATGACCACTGTTCCTGAAAAAATTGTTTCAACTGACATATATAACAAACTCATCTCTTGTGTAAACAAAATACTAGTACTATAAGTGCTAACTCCTCACAGGACAACTTTCCCCTATGTGCTTTGCCACAATCCAGTTATTAAACAATTTATGCTCCCATGGTTTGGAAATAATTAAGTATGTCATGGTGAAATTTGATAACCATATATTATTGTATTAGAAAAAAAAAACAGTAGTTAAGTTAAACAGATACAGTTGCAGTTTCTGTAAATGTTTCTGCGGAAAATCTGAAATACACTATATTTACATGCAGTTTAACTATGGTTTTCATTGTGTGTATTGTATAAATAGTAGATATTTCAAATATTTCTTTATTATTAAATCAATACTTTCTCTCTGGTAGTCTATAAGTCAACTGTGAGATGATGTGTTTAATGTGTCTATATCACTTCTAGTACCTTTTTATTTAGATTTCTCACATCACATCATGAAAAATATTGTATCATAGTATGTGTGTTCACTTACTGTAACCATGATGTTATACATTTTTTACAGAATTTATGTCCACAAGTGGTTATAACTGGATCTCTTAACCAATTGAGACACACAGGGCATTCATATCTTGATTCTGGTTGATTACTTAGCACAGTTTCATTTAAAGCTGATATTCCCATAGGCTAAAAAATAAAAAATAATATTAAACACCACTTTTTAAAAAGATATTATAGTATGTAATGAATATGGCAGGTATATTTAGTGGGCCAGTTTTTAGGAAAGTAAATAAAAGATTTTGAATCATTTCAAATTATGTCACTTTCAAACACTAGCTGTTTACAAAAAATATGTGGATTATAGTAATAAATGGCTACTTACCGCTATGCCTTCCAAAGCGTTTTTTATTTTATGATCCATTATACAATACGTTGATATATTGTAGGAGTGCTCAAGGTGTGCTACATCCAGATTACTGACGACTGTGTCAGAAAAGTTTATATATGTTTAGTGCTGACTGGTGAGTAATTAACTACAAAATCACACGGCTACACATTAACTAAGCAGTTCTTTAAAGAAATTAGTAAACTACATTATCGTTTTGCAACACTGTGGTTAACACTAAAGTTTTAATCTTTTGTTTTCAGTTTTGAGATTTGTCGTCTCGACTCTCGATTCTCATTCACATTTGCAAAGTGAAAAATATAAATATCGTGATAAGAATACTTAGCTTTTACTCAGCGTAATATTAAGTTACTCTATAACTCTTTTTTTAATTTATTTAGTGGCACGGGATGCAAGTTCATAGGCACTCTATAACTCAGCGATTCAGTGTTGCCAGATACGAAAGTTGAAAATGCGGTAGCGGTACTTTAAAAATGCGGATTTAAAAAAAAAAAAAAAAAAAAAGCGGAACTTCTTGTTTACACATTATATATTATAGGCACATTATCGATTGTTCTTTCTCCATAAGCTTTATTTTTTTATATGTTTCTTCATACCAGGACAAGAGATTTTATAAATTAAAGGGAATATGTCAGTGATCATAAAAAAATGTGAGTGTTTAAAAGGAATTTTATTCTTATTCCTTATTCGATGGTAAACACATCCTCAGCATTGTCTCCCGACTCTTCGACCTCTACTTTTGGAATGTTGTAAATCTGTTTGACAGTCATCTTTGCCAACATGTTTGGAGAAGCTTTGAAATTTTTAGAACAGCCTTCATGTTTTCTTACAGCCTGGTCTGCCAAATGTACTCCATTGACTGTTGGTGTAATTAGACGATTTCGCTTGTCAGTTTTTATATTATTTATTTTTGAGAAATTCCTCTCATAATCTGCAATTGAATTAGGAACTGACAGAGCTGTGAGCGCGAAGTTAGGAAGATTTGTGATCAGCCGTTCACCAATTTCGTCTTTCACCATTCCTTCCATAAGTCACCATTTTTTTCGTGTACTACTATTACAACAGTCTTTTCAGATTGGATGTATTCATTCAACCGAGTAAATTTTCAACTAGTTCAAAGGTGAACATGACATGGAACTAACTAGTCTCAAAAAAAGCGGAACCGCGTCAGTTAAAAGCGGAAGGTGGACCATTATCAAGAAAGGCGGTGTAAAAAGCGGAAAAGCGGTACATCTGGCAACGCCGCAGCGATTTGACATTTGTTCATTTGTAGTTTGTACGATGATGATATTTGAGCATGTTTTGTCATATTTCAGTTGTCAATTAGCAAGTTTCAAGTTAGTTTTATTAAGCATTGGTAACAAGACCATCAGCCGCATCAGCTCAAACTAAAATACAAGTCATCCTGTATGCTTCCGTTGCCATATGGCGGCAGCATACAGGAGGTTAATTGGCAAATAGCTGGATTTCTCACCTGACAGAAGTAATTAAATTATAATTAAAATTAAGTATTAGATTAATACATGTCGGCATTTTGTCTGATGAAACAAAGACTGTAAAGGGAAGTTTGCCCCTAAAACATTAGGGAACACCGCATTCAAATCGATTCAGCCTGTTTAAAATTACGATGCATAAATAAACAGACTAACATTCCAATAACTAATATCTTTGATTTGGTTACATTAGTACTGCCAGTATAATTAGCTTTTTTGAGGGTGATATTGTTACAAAGCATCTGAATACGTGTTTATTTTTAACTAGCTGTGAATGGAAAATAAGCGTACTATCACGGATTAACCTCCTTTCACAAAATGAAAGATAAATATCGAATCATAAAGTTTGCTGATGTATGATACATCACTCATATTTAAAATAAACCGTTGTTTTATAAGTTTTGACACTGTAAATAATGATTTAATTAAAGTTTTATTCGTTTGATAAATCGCTAATAAATTTTTCCTTAATGTAAAAAAATCGAAGTGTATTAAATTCACACTACCTAATTAATATGTTAAGACAGTGATGTTTTGGCTATCAATATTCGATTTGGGCATTTGCATGATTTGTCTTCCTTTTCAATCCACTCCACTTTCGCTTTATGTGATTTGAAGTTAGATTTTTTTTAATTTCTCAAAAAATATGTATTACCTTTTAATACTTAATGGTAGCGTTATGATCGGAAATCCAATCTCTACCAGCTTTAATATCACTTACTTCTCAACTTCACTATATTTTGCCAGTGGGGAGGCTCCTTTGCACAGGATGCCGGATAGATTGTGGGTACAACAACGGCCCCTATTTCTGCCGTGAAGCAGTAATTTGTAAGCATTACTGTTTTTGGCCTGAAGGGCGCCATAGCTAGTGAAATTACTGGGCAAATGAGACTTGACATCTTATGTCTCAAGGTGACGAGCGCAGTTGTAATGCCGTTCAGAATTTTTGGGTATTTCAAGAATCCTGGCACTGCATTGTAATGGGCAGGGCGTATCAATAACCACCAGCTGAAAGACCTGCTCGTCTCGACCCTTATTTTTATAAAAAAATCCAACCCAAATCTTTTATTGAATTAGGTATTATTTTTAAAAAATCCATAATTATTTGAATGTTATAAAGAACAATCTCTGAAGAAAATTCGTGCATAGTTCAGGATTACAAGAGTGACCGTTTCATCCTCGACCAGACATGCTCCGCATTTAGGGCTGTCCGTTCCACCGATTGTCAAAAGTGCGTGAGCTGTCAGAGTGCCCACCACTGTACGGATATCATGTCTGTTTTACCTGATGAAAAGAAAACAACTGACAGGAGAAGAAATAGAGTTAGTGTTTGATTTACGTATCATATTTCCAATTCAAATATTTTTATTAAAACAGAATATGAAATTACTTATTGAAAGTCAAAAAGTACTGGATGAGATTCCATTTTCTTTTTATAATGAATACCTGAATTACCCGAGCATATTTTATTAATCTGTGCTGAGTAGTAACTTGGTATTAAACCAAATACTTTATAGAACTTGCTCAAACAATTATTAAAATTTTCGTGATACATAAATACATAGAGAGGCAGACTTCACGCGTCCATGAACTCATCTCACGCACACGGAAAGGAAGGATGGAACCTCTTCCATAAAAGATCCTTGAACGAAAAAAAAGAAAAAGAAAAGTCCTTCATTCGATGTCATTCGACGAACTTAGCGAGGCTACTACTTCATATGAGTTTTCTGTGCGAGTATGGTACTAATCCTGTTGATCTTGCCCATTTGTGCTAACTTCTTAAGAATTCAGTGTCACTGTCCCACATCGAAAAGACCTTAATCGCGTCTTATAGCCTAAACACATGATCGAACTTGTTCTGGCCGAAACATCGGACGCAGTCTGATATCGGATCATATGCTATGGTATGTCGCATTGGGCATCGCACAACATATTCTGACTACGATGCCGGACCGTCCGATGGTCCGGCCGTACCAAATCCGACCATGTTTAGGCTATTAGGATATTGATTAGGACATCCATTGGCCGGGGACGTACCTATTTTTTTAACGCTCCGGGACAGGGAACAGGTCAGCTTCTTGAATATAAATATGTTATTAATGAAAAACGAAATATTTTCTTAATTTGTTAATAACAATTTTTTATATGTGCTAATACATCCTCAAGATACATTTTGCTAGATGTTATTCCGAATTACAACAACTAACTCGCTTTTACACTTGTTGACTAGCCCAATAAACATTGCGTTACTCGCAAAAAAGGCAATTCAAAAAGAAATTTGCTGTTCGAAAACCTGGCCACGGTTTTTGCCAAGAAAAAGTTTTATCTTTGGGTGTGAAAAGAGAATCTTAAGTATTGCTATAAACATAAACATAGCATTTACGTAAATTAAAATTATATTACAATGTCACAACATTGATTACATCACGGTTTCACTACATTCCTTGAATATTAATATTTATATAACATGCTGGTTTTTGCGGCAAGACATTCTACGATGTAGGTTAATACTCAGATACATTGATTGCAACTATATTTTCTATGATATTTTTCTCACTTCTGTGACGAGACGAGAAGGTCTTTTACCCTATCGAATTCAGATATGATCTGAACAATGCAAATCCACACGATAAAAATCCAAAAGTCATAGCGGTACTATGACTGCGATTGTCATCTTGCAACTCAAGTCTTGGTATAGTAAGTATAATTATACTTACTATACCAAGACTTGAGTATATATACTTGGTATAGTTAGTAATGCCGTAATAAAAGGCCGGCGCGGAGGTAGGTAAGGTAGAGGCAGCCTAGCGAAACTCTAAGAAAAAAGCTATTCACTCGATTGTATGAAGCGTGCTGTCAATGATAGATTGACAGATGTCGTCTATGATCTTGTAAAAACGGAGATAGCCGAAATCCACTACGTTTTAACCTCTTGCAACTGCAACTGTTCGCTTTTAAAATTAGTCGGATTATACTTCGTCGCCAACCGCCCAAAGTAATTTCTACTATTTCAAACTAAATTTCTTAATCTAAAATTATTTTCTAATTTACTTAGGCAGTCCCGTCTCTTATTACGTAGTAGGTATTTACATCCGCTTTGGTGATAGGGTTGTTCTTGACAGATGAACCCTTTACCCTATAATGACTGACTCACTCTGACACTGAAATAGGATGTACCTAAATAATCCGTAAAAAGAGGTGACACACATAAATGTTGTGAAATTTATATAATAGACTCAATACGCAAACATCAAATTTAGCCAATTATAAAATTACTTTCATATTCTTTAATCTCCTACCAAGCGAGTCCCATACTCGGCTCTACTATAAGAGACCCCGCAAACTGCAGACTTTTGATCGGCCGATAGTTTGGTTGGTTTCTTAATCAGTATGAAGATGTATGAGAGTGCGCACATTATAACGATTCGGTACTGGCCGACAAAAAAGTTTGATGGGCTACACGATTCCCTTCATACTGAACCGTCAGCAAACTATCGGCCGACTGTTAAATCAGTACAGCGCTCTAGGCCCGCACACCACCGATTGTTTAGTCGGCCAGACTCATCAATAGCCGATTTCAAACTAATAGCGAATCATCCCTAAAACTGTCGGCCGATAGTTGTCTAGTGTGCGCACTCATCACAGACCCAACTGCTTAGTCGGGCCAGTGTGCGCACTTAACAGCCGAACTCAACCAAACTATCGGCCGATCGAAAGTCTGCAGTTTGCGGGGTCTCTAAGTTGACATAATGTAACTACGTAATGTAACTATACATAGCTATTTAATCTAATATATAAAATTCTCGTGTAGCGGTGTTTGTTACCAAACCGATGTGTATAAAATTTTGTGTGCACATCACATCGGGTAGGCCTGAGAATCGGCCAACATCTATTTTTCATACCTAATTTTTTTAAATGCATTTTTTTTTATATGGCAATACAACGTTTGCTGTGTCAGCTAGTATATATTATGCGTATTTACTATTTAAGAAAGGTGTGCTTACCTAAAAGTTAAGTAGGCACGTTGGAATCTCTTGTGTTATTTCAGGTCATTTAATTTAAAATTCCCAACTTATAAGATCCACGGATTTAGAATAACAATTATGTTATATGTTTCGTGTTGAATCGATAAGTACGTATTATAGGTAGATACGTAGGTAAGTATCCATTTCTGGTATTTGAACGTTAGGTTATAGGTGGGTCGACAGGTTAATTTATATCTATGTAATGATTTTAAATCTTTGCAGTAAATGTTTGTGCGTCAAAGAAAAGTCAGTTTTTTTAATACAATCGAAGATTCGGTGACCTGCATCTCCCCAAATCGGCAGTGCCCAAGGGCAGTAGATTTTTCAGATACAGCAAAACCGAGTGTGCCGTACGGCACCATACTCCCTCACCAAGTTCTGACCATTATTTTGTTTATAAAATTGTTTATTTTGCATGGTCTTACAGCTTGTTTCAATAGCTTTCTGATACAATCATTGTAATCAACCTAATTATATGCAATTTCAATAGATTTTGGCAATCTATTAATAAAATAATACGCATTGACAGAACGTTGCGCGAGTGCCAAAATCACGCCGTTCTGAAGCATACCGCGCGATCAGAGTTTCCCAGAACGGAAAGGTTGTCACCACCGCTCACTCTCTTGCCAGTTGAATCACAAGAACGTTGCCTGCCTTTTCGGAAGATGTACGCAGTGCGTGTACATATATCAAGATATATTATACAGGATGTCCCAAAGTTATGGGACATGAAGGGAAAGTACCTTAAATATCGAAGATGGGCTATTTTACTGAAAGAAGACTTTATGTTATTTTTAAAAGTTAGTAATTCTGCATTCAAAGATTTTCTAAAAATTACTTGCCTCGTCTGGGAATCGAACCGACTTAATATCCTGTATAGTCTCCTAATTATTATATACCTAGTCTTACCATTGTGACAAGGAAAATATCTCCTTTTTCTACTGCATAAATATATCTCTTACTAGTGTACATTAGCTTTAACATTTAGATATGCAAATTCTCCGTTGACCTCAATACATTGCTACGTTGAGACCTGAAATTCACATTTTTAACAAAAAACTTCATTGGTTATTATGGATAGTTTTAGTGAGTTTAACAAGCTTCTATAGAGCTTTGGGCCCAGAGGCGCGGAGAATGTACAAAGTACTATCTTCGCACCTCAATAGGGCTACTGGAAACCCAAGCGCTGGCAGCTATTTCATCACAATTTAATCATAGTAATGTAAATATAATTATAAGATTTGTGGTATAAGAAATATAAATATAATTATAAGATTTGAGCATTAATTCGGTAATCGTGCTGGTTAAATTGTTGCTCGATATCAAATTCTCGTCGGTTAATGTAAAAACTTCAGTGTCCTCTCTTTACGTACCTACTGTTAAAAAAGGTTTTATAAGCTTGGAACGTATAAGAAATGAACATGCCTTTTTAAACTCGCGACACATCCCGAGATAAAATCTTTTACTTTCAGGGAAGGATTTCTTCCATCTATTCTTTGTGTAATACTATTACAGCAAATTGGTTTACTTTTATATCACAAGAATATTAACCACGAATTGGCGCGGCAATGAGATAACAATTAATATTCATATAATATGAATTTTTGATACACTTTATTATGAATACATAGGGTCGGACATAATATCTTATAAAGCTCGAACATGTGTCTAGCTAAAGAAACCATAATAGGGTATTTATTGCCTAAAGAATGGACAATGGAATACATATGTAACAATAGGATGCGATTGAAGTTAAATCTGAGTTTATATGTGTCAGTAGTAAGTAAGACCACCTGGCATAAAAGGCATTTATTTTCTCAAAATTGAATCCTTTAGAATTCTTTTTGATGTCACTTCTAACACTACCACCGCTTCGGAAACAAATGGCGCTCTGAGAGAGTCGAAGCGGCGCAAGAAACTCTCCCAGCATTCTTTTTTGCGCTCTTATTAATAAAATATACAATATTGTACTGTCATTGTTATTGCTATAAAATAATCATAATCTAGTCCCAGGCCGATCAATTAGATATTCAGCTGTGGAGTATTAGGTTTTACGATAGATCCATTTTTTAATAAAACATTTAAATTTACTTATAGATAATGCCTGAACAGTGATTGGGATTAAATTGCTCACTGGAATGTTATGACTTATGCCTCATTACGACAGTAAACTGAGTTTCTATGAAAAAAATATTAAAGGATGGTACTAGTGAATATATTTAAATTTATTTTTTAATTTTGAGTCCCCACATTCATAAACGGAAAGTACTAAAAAATCCTACCAACGAACCTAAACACTATAAATTATTATTAGAAATAGGTACAGTAATCGGCGGCAAACCCTATATTTCTAAATATATTCAAAACGGAAACAGGAATGTTGAATATATTAGTGACAAGATCTCGAAATCTTGATAAAACTTGTTCCATGGATTCCTTATCTGTAGTTCGATAGTAAAATAGACCTTTCTAAGCCATGTTTAATATAATGACGGGTCGAAATTGCGTAGTATTCATGGCAGGTATCGTTATAGAGGATACGAATACATAGCGAGTATGTATTTTATTTAAGGTTTTCTGAATTTCAAAAGCTAAACATTTTACGATTTACCAAATTCTTTTTTCAAATTATTTTTAATTAATCATTCTCGAAAAAGACTCTAGACTTACATGGGGAAGTTATAAGAAGAAAAAAGAAGAAAATTAATTTCAATTCAAACCACAAGAGTTTCATCAAGTAATCCACACACACTGTGCCGAAAAGTATTATGGGAACATTACATCGACATTATGCTATAATATAAGTATTAATGTATTGTAAGAGTTATTGAAATTACAAAAATTACAGGAAACATTGTAAAGATAGTATTTAACATGGATGGCCAATGGATGGCTATAATAATTGAATAATTGATTTTTTGCATGTTCGGCTCATCTCCGAAACACCGAAATTTTTCTAAATAGAAAAAGTTGTTATTTTGTTAATACAACACACAAATAAATGTTATCTAATTATTTAAATGTATAGAAAAAGAAATATGCAGTCACTTTGCATAGCCCTGAATAAAGGAAAACCATATAGTTATTTACTATTTTGAAATAGAATGGGTGCATCTGGGGCACGTTGTGACTTTTTTGGTAACTTCTAAATTATTCTCGCTAATGACTGACGAGGCGAAGGACTAGTTGCTTATACATGGTGATTCATTATACGCTTTATATTAGCTTCACCTGTATTTTTGTATGTATGTTTGTAACCAACTTCTTTGGGCGCGATTTTGACCCACTTTAAACGGCTAGATTTCGTTCAAACTTTGTAGATTTATCGAGGACCGATGACATTACACTAATTTGATAAAATTATTCAATTTTTCAATTTCCAAAATATGATTTTGGTTAATTTATATAATTTTCATCTATAGTCGATAAGGCAGGAATTGATGTTAAAGTACTTAATAGTTTTAAAAATACGCTTTTATAGAAAAATCTATCTCTAATTTTTTGAAAATTTAATATAGCCTATAACACCCGGGGATAATGTAGCTTCCCAACAGTGAAAGAATTATTCAAATCGGTTCAGTAGTTGCGGAGCCTATTCAATGCAAACAAACAAACAATCAAATCTTTCCTCTTTATAATGAAATATAATATTAGTATAGATATAGATACATACATACACTAACGCCTTGTTCCCGTCGGGGTAGGCAGAGACAATAGAATAATACCACTTGCTTCTATCCTTACAAACCTCATGCGCTTCCTCTACATTCATTTCGCTTTTCATTTTGATTCATTTTATCCTTCTAAAAATCCTCTAATACATAAATAAATCTCATATTTATTCGCACATACAAATAAATTAAATTATTTATTCAGTTTGTATTTGCGTACAACAGACTGTAAAAAATTACATTGAAATATTCTAGTCTATTCTGCCTCTATGCGTAACTCTCGTACTCGTAACAACAAAAAAAAAAACAAGCATAGCGCACTAAAGAGGTTCCAATAAGTAGTCTATGGTTTTTGTGGCTACAGGGTGATCAACCTCGTTTAACGGTATAGCATGGATTGGCTTGCATCACCTGTGTAATATAATAAGTGTTTACAACGGTTACTGACTTTTCAACGCTTTAGTTGAACTATATTGGGAACAGTCTGTGGCTATTTTGTAACGGTCTTAATAACTACTCAATGGCTATCTACTGAGCATTGTTATTATATTTTGTAGGTCATGTATTTTTAGAGTTTGCTGTTAAGTTAATAGACTCTCTGTAGTTTATAAATGCTCTGTATCGTCTCAATTTAGGCATTACAGAACGGTCTATTTAAAAAAAATAACGGGTTGTACTCCGGGAGTGCCGGCAGAACTGAAAACTTGAACATTAACGTTGTGCATTTTTGAATATTTTGGAATGGTTACTAAATAATTTCGCATTTATTGCGCTATCGTACACAAAAATGACAATTTATATTATAAAAAAAAATTGACACTTCAAAACTATTGCAATTATTATACCAACCAAACCAACTTTCACCCATATTTTCAACGACTGTCTAAAAGAATTTTTGATCAGATCACGTGTCCTGACGCGAGTTTAAGATTTTATATCTATACCAAAAAAGTGCTCAATGCCGCTAAAGAAGTTTTCACTTTAATACAAATCTATGATCAATATAATATAGCCTACACATATTGGGCTACATTAGGTTGGAGGAGGCCTTTGCCGATCCACAAAAAATAAAAAAATACAAATACTAGAATAATTTATTTTGTGTTTGATGTTTTATGTTTGTTTTAGAGTATTGTTAATTAAGCTCTGAATAAAGGCCATATTATTATTATTATTATATTGGGCCACTTTAGTTATGCCTGGGTCTGGCAATGTCGGTGAAATGGCACTACGCACATGGACCAAAAACTACGTCCATGTTATCTCGCTCCTTTCTATTCAGTTAAGCGAACCAGAAATACCACCGTTACCGGCTTTTATCTACTTGGAGAGCCTGCCTAAGGAAGTTCATCAGTTTGGTTATACGATGTAGAAATTCATCTACAACACCTCACATCCAGATGAGAGGATGATATGGGCGCTTGTGTCACCACAAGACTTAAGGCGAAGAGTTAGCAGAAAACACGCAAAATGATGTTTTTAGACAAGTTTTGTGGTGAGAGTATAGCATTTGGAGCTATGAACACTATTTAATCCTGTTAGACATATCCTTAAGTCTTATTTGTAGGTTGCTTATGCTTGCTGTTGGTTATAGTTAATACTGTCGAGCCTTTTTGAACTACTATAACTTGAAAATATTGGCTTTGTTACATAGATGGCTGGGCCGGCAACCGTGAACTCATATTGCTCAAGGTCGCTGGCATTTAGTGTAGCCTTAAGATGGGATGTCTCACTGCCAGTACACCAACATACATCATTACATTAACATTAACCAGTAACAATAATTGTTAGGTATTGTAGCGTGGATCTTTGTAGAATAAAATATCATTATTCAATATTTACTTTATTTAATTCATTTCCTCAATATCATTTTATATTTTAATACATTTTATTATATTTTTTTTTTGAAAATAAGGACGAGTCGAGTAGGACGTTCAGCTGATGGTCATTGATACGCCCTGCCTATTACAATGCAGTGCCGCTCAGGATTCTTGAAAAACCCCAAGTCCTGAGCGGCAGTACAACTGCGCTCGTCACTTTGAGACATAAGATATTAAGTCTGATTTGCCCAGTAATTTCACTAGCTACGGCGCCTTTCAGACCGACACAGTAATGCTTACACATTACTGTTTCACAGCAGAAATAGGAGCCTCCCACTGGTATATATTTTGAGCAGAAGGCAGACCGTTCTTACTTTACATCATGATCTAATCTATTATATTCTATTCAATCGTCTTCTTCTTGGCGTCACACCAATCTATTTAAATTATATTTTTAATCCTTACGGTCACACGCAAACAATGAGTTTTTATGTGCGGATAAGAACTCCTTGTTACAATATTTAAACACTTTTGAATATCAATAATACACAATGCCCGCCATCGCTGTAAAAGCCTTTTTATGGTTTTTAGTCGGTAGTGGGTTTTTACACCCGAGCCCGACATATGGGCCCCGTTTCGGGCTCTTCAATACGTAAAATATGTATTTTTCTCTTCTTCAAAAAAAAAACAAACAAGTAATTTCCGTATGCATACCTAACCAATGTAATTGTGTTTTAGAAATGGTTTATTGCTTTCGATTGAATATCATAGATTAGTAATTAACAATCACAGCATAAACTTTTAGCGTTATAATTATTAAATATAAAAGAATAATAATTTTCAGTTATTCAATCGAATTGTGGATGTCTTATGACTCAACCAGGTACTTCGTAGTCATCCAAATTCTTGAACTTTACCGCAGCATTTATAAAAGCTAACCAAAGAATCAGGTAAGGACCACATGTTTGATGTTGTAAGAAATAAAGAAACCAGTTAGTGCAATACAAACATGCAGCAAGACCACTAACCAGTAAGATATTTGTTTAACTTGTGAGAAAAGGATCGGCCTAAGCGAGCCTTAGTCAAATATGGCTACAATAATATAAAAGAACTCCCACTAAGCCCATATATGCCTTATAACTAATATATTTTAAACGATAAGGTAATTCAAAATAAAATTTATTTTTCGGAAACGGCTCCAACGATTTTCATAAAATTTAGTATATAGTGATATAGATTTCAGGGGTGATAAATCGATCTAGCTAGGTTTCAATTAAAATAAATCTAGTTTAATCCGTGTTTTAATGAGAAACAATAACATTAGAATACAAAGGTAAATTTCGCCAGTATATACAAGACTATAATAGCTCATATGGGACATTGGGTGATCCGGAAAGCAGAAGAACCCGGTTCGAATCTAGATGTCCTATTAGTTTTTTGTTTAAGTTTTATACATTCTTAAAAATCCGAGCAAGGCTCGGTCGTCCGGATATTAATTATTATGTGCAGCAATCGCTCTGTCACTCGAAATGGTATATTTTTTTCGTAACTCACAAGTGAAAGACATCAATTTGCTATCGAATTATTGAATCAAACAATTATTACATAAAATATTTATTTATTATTTGAGCAACACGTTCGGTTTAACGTTCCATTGTAATTTCTTTTTCTTATTCGCAACAAAACTATTCAAAAAAACGGATTAAAAAATAGTACATCGCTAAAAATAAAACGCAAATGAACCTTTAGTTGTTATATAGTTACAAATTGATCTAACAGTATTCAGTATCTAATTTGATTCGGATGCAAACTAGCAAAATTATAATAATTTTATTTATTTAATTAATTATAAGGAACATCAAAATTATGTAATATTTAACAATCAATCAGTTTTACTTTATAAAGGAACAAACACACATGACTATAAGAGATGTACACATCACTTAGTTTGATTAATTAATAAAATTTAAATCGAAAAACATAAGAATAACTTAATGACAATAATGGTTTTGAGATCAACTTAAGTAATTTAAATTTTTATTAAGGTACAAATTACCAGATTATATTTTCATTTTAAAAAGAAGTAACAAAGAAATAACATAAATGCATCTTAAAGATTAGACGACCTTTAATTAGGAATTGAATGGTGACAAGACCTTTTATTTATTTATTTAATTAATCTTGTTTTTATATATTTTATATATGTCTATATGTTATTTAGTGCTACATACGTTATACTGTTTGCATATTCTAACAATTAATATCGTCTGTAACATTTAAAAGTTCACTTAAATAAATAAAATCTTGAGGGAAACTCTAAACGAGAGTCATTTTAAGTGATTAAGTTACAAAACAATGTTGCAAGAGGTAGCAGTATCTAATGGAACGGAGGCTTAATTCAAAAGCTTAAATAAGGCTTTAGTAGACATTCGGTCGCGTTGCTTTACGCACACCTCACGTGCTTCGCGGAAATATTATCGTTATATTAAAACATCGTAAGTTATTTCGTGCATCGCGTGTGTATTATCACAAGTGCAATTGTTTATATCAAAGTTTATAAAATAAATAATTTTTTAAAAAAAATATTATAATAACATGGCTGTCCATCTCTACTAAGTTTCTTAAATCTTGTGTCAGGATATGGTGAGGGGGTCTGTTCTCTGTGTACCATAGTTTTCCTATAAACGAAGAAAAAAAAGACTTGACTTAATGGTCTTAGTTACCAGGTCATAAAATACCAAAAAAAAAAATGTAATTAAGAAAAAAAAAACATAGATTACGCACAACTTGTTAGGCTCTTTTAATCGCTCAATTAATATATATATAATTATTTCACTTGTAATATTATTAAAATGAACGAAATGAATTTTGAGAAACACTTTAATTTTTAGTGAAGTATAATTTTTTTTAAACAAATATCAAAACAAAATATATTTATTACATTTATATTTTAAAAATAACAAATATTTCAGACTTGAAAATTCTATTTTAATTATTTATTAATATTTAAAATAACCGCCATACACATAAAATATGTTTTATTTAAATTATTAAAGTGTTCTTTCACCTTTCTTTATAGTGTTTTTTTTTGGGATCATGCCTTGCTAACAATTTCCAAATAATTCAAAAGTTCGATCGCTCGCTTGTTGCTTGTGATTCACCTTAAAGTGTTATATCATTATATAACTTCACAAAGACCATCATAAGGGCTATTTTAAACCGTGAAATATTGTCAAGTGAGACTTGACAATATTTCACGGTTTAACTTAAGTTTTAAGTGTACTTTTATTTGACATAAGGCATCATTAGACGAATCTTTTATCATAAAATTACATGTGCATAAATATATGCATACCTATGTACAAAATTACATATCAAAATTTAAAAATATTTTTGTTAAAATTAATTAGTTAGTTTTTCCCTGTTCTTGTAATGAATAATAACAAAAGAATTTCAAACTGTGCGTCAAAAATTTATCACATAAGTAGAATTATTCAATAGAAATAAAATTTGAAATTAATAATATATTTTGGGTAAAAAATCGAAATAAAAACTATCCTGTCTCCACACAGTATATATATTTTTTTAATGTTTAAGTCGCTAAAGTAATTTAGGAGTTTAAATTTGTCTAACTCCTGAATTAATTGTTTACGTGACCTGAATTTTTTATTTATAAAGATTAGATATAAGATAACCAAAGTTAGTATCTATTTTGATTGAAATTTACGCAAATACGGTAATGCTAAATTGTATACATATTACAATAAGGTACGAGACGAGCAGGACGTTCAGTTGATGGTAATTGATACACCCTGCCCATTACAATGTCGTGCCGCACAGGATTCTTGGAAAATCTAAAAGCTCTGAACAACAGTACATTTGCGCTCGTCACCTTGAGAGATAAGATGTTAAGTCGAAATAAAAACTATCCTATATCTCAAATAATGTAATCCCCATTAAAATCCGTTCATTAGTTTAGGAGTTCACTGGGAACAAACATCAGAACACTGGACTTACAATTTTAAGATTAAATTGTAACAAGATAAAAATTGAAAATTGAATTTTTTTTTAAAGAAATTTTTTACGTTTGTATGTCCGGGAACAACGCAATAACTGCCGAGTAGATTTAATTAAAGAGGTCGGGACTACATATAGGCTACATATTATCCCGCTAGATGCAGACATGCAAACATAGTATGTTTGTTGCTTTAAAGCAGGGGTGCTCAAACGGTCGATCGGGATCGACTGGTCGATCGCGAGTGCTTTTTGAGTCGATCTCGACAAAAAAATCCGGTATAATAAACTAAAATCGGTAATTACGTACCATCTTATGAAAAGTATGCGCAGGACATGCAGCGTCATGCAGATTCAACATCCTAAGTCGCTCTTTAGTTAAGCTTAGAACTTTAAAACGCGTTTGTTTTGTAAGAACCAATAAACTCGCAATTTTGAATAATAATTATGAGTTTTTTCATTGACATTTAAGAGCAGACCTACCTTGACTAAAAATGCATATTTTGCGCAAAACTAATATCTATGCCATCGTGACACTCTACCTAGACGACAATCCTTCATCACACGTACTTGAAGCCTCTCAGAGCCGATCGATCGTAGTCTAACAATTTTGAGGTAGATCGCCAGCAGTTCAAGCTTGAGCACCTCTACTTTATAGTGACCACGTGGACGACTTCGTAGGCTGCAATAGTATTAAATAATACATTAACATAAATAATAATGTACGTATTAAATAATACATTACTCAGGCTCTTTAATTATAAATGTTTATATATATAATGTGTGGACGATAATATACTGTAATCCATATTTAAAAAAAAAAAGCCCGCTGAGTTTCTTGCGCCCGTTCTTTTTAGGTCTGTGGCAGTCTATTTTGATTGGGTGGTAGTTTTTTATGTTTCATAAGTGATTTTGAATTCGATATTTAATAAAAATATTTGAATTTGAATATTAAATTATCGATATTGCAAGTTGATGTCAAACTAAATGATACTATAATACTATCATGCTTCATCGTGGTTTTCGTCTTTTCTATATAAGTAGTAGGAGTACTTATTCTTCTCTTATTTTTAGTGAAAATATGAATATTTATTAAAATATCAAAACAAAAAAAAATCAGTAGTTTATTTTAAATTTATTTAGTGGCACGGGATGCAAGTCCTTTGGCCAATCAGTAGATTATACAATAATGTTGCCAAAATATAACGTTACACAGATAGTTACAAAAACAATAATTGCGTGACCTCTATTTCCGCTTCGTCTTTCAACTTGGACTCGAAACACGTAATCTAACAGTATCTGGGTTAATAATTGTGCAGTTACAACATTTCGGTTCTTTAGAAGATCACTTCTAACGGTAAATACGGCAACGCTATAAGCGTACAAATTACACTCGTGTTTTTTTTTACAATTACATTTAGGTATGTGTGTGTAATATTAAGTTAATCAGGACACGAAACAAGCTGAATATCTAGTCTATATATAAAAATAACCGCGTCATACTCATCGCAAATCATTGCGAATATTTACATGACTTATAATAACTCAAAATGGCTAGTGACATACGGGCGTTTTCAATAACCTACCTATCCTTAGTTTAACTTACTATGATATTGATATTTTTCAATTTAGATCATATAGGTATACCAATTTATTTAATACCAATCTATACACATAAATAAAATTGGAGTGTCTATTTGAAATATTGAAATAACCGTTTTTTACTTTATGTATATGAATATATATACGGTACACCAAAACTTTTCTGAACGTGCACTTCGCCGGTCTGCCACTGTTCCTCTTGTCGGTGGCAGTACCATTAACGCTTCACACCGCACCGAATACTAAGTCTCTTCTATCTTCTTCTTCCTATATCACTTTTTACTCTTCACTACTTCTTCTTTTCTTCTTCTTCTTCTTCTTCTTAACACTTTCGTATCAGAACTAGAACTGTCGTAGGCCACGCTTAGTACGGCTTATATACCCCCGGATATGTTCTATTCTCAAAATGATATTCCCATTCCATCTTTAAATTTGTACTAGAAATTTCTTTTAACTATTTTTATCCTGCTTACACATTTTCCATCCTCTTTACTCTGTTCGATTTGATCTTGAACTTACTAGAAAATTCCATTAATTTTACAAAACCCAAAAAATTCCATACACTGGTAGGTGCAAAAACTTTTTGTACGTGCGGTAAAATCCTTAAAAAATATATTCTAGAGGTCATTACGAATCCAATTTGAACACTGCGATACGGAAACACTATCGTTACGACTACACAGTTACAGACTCTGGTACCGAGTATTTATCTTTATAACATATATAAATCCAGTGTCCTGATGTTTATTTCCAGTGAACTCTTAAACTAATGAACGGATTTTAATCGGGTTTACTTCACGGAGTGTAGTTTAGTCCAACTTGAGAGATAGGAAAGTTTTTGTTTCGATTTGGAACCAATGATTATTTTAATTTCCATTATTTGTTTTGAATTTCGCACGGTTTGACAGTTCTCCTGTGAAACAATTTCATTATAACAAAAGGGAGCATATTTTACAAAATAATTCTCGATGTTATGAAATATTATTGACAAATTAAAAAAAAACAGTATTTTATTTATTATGTTCAGAACAACGAATGTAGGGTCAGCTAGTTATTTATATATTATATATTACATTATACATTAGTTATGCATATTTTTAGGAGCATTATATGATTTTTGCCGTTTTTCAACTCGTTGACAGGCGAATGCTCCCAGTGAGGGAGAACATTAGTATCTCTTCTTTCATTAACACGAGAAGATAGATATCTCACATTAAAATGTGTGATACTTCTCTTTTCGCATATAAAGTATTTTGATAAAACAAAATATTTATAAAAAACAAGAATAATTTAGATATATCTGATAACGCTGACTAGCTCATAAAAAATCTTACTTAAGTGGAGCAATCGTATTGTTATGTAAGACAAACTAGTTTTATACAAAATTTGTAATTCAAACACTACTGTTGTAAACTTAATTGTCCAATTAATAAACTGTTACAAGGAAGCACACGAGTCACAAACCGGAACAGAAATTACAATCCATTTGTTTGTGAATTATTAATTTGACGTATTGCGGAAATGATAACCAGATGAACATTGAAACGTGCAGAGAACTAGAAACTATTAAAAGTGGAGCAATACATAAACCTGTAGCGAGGAACCAAAAGACTTTTGGCAATTGACCAGTATCATCACCATTTTAGACATAATTGTTTTTTTATAAGTTATACAGATCCTGTTAAAAGTATTTCTCAATGAAAGCTCAGAAAAGGCAACAATTATGAACTGTTATTTGAGGATAATTATGATAGTATGATCTTTGAAATCCTGATTTGAAATCGTCACAATGGGGATATGGGTGTGGTTGGCAGCACTGTTGTGCGGAAGTCAAGCGGCAGTGTTGCCACCTCCGTGGGCTGACGTGAGGAAAAATCCCTGCGCCTCCCATCCAAGGGGATGGCTGATGCTGTACTGGCCTTCAGACGGGAAATGTTACACCATTTATAAGGTAAATAAAAGTTCCGTTGTAAATCTTTTTACTCAACTGCACATAACCAGGTGAGAAAGCCTAAACCTAGTTCATTACCGTCTTTGGTAATTACTAATGTTTTGTGCTTGAAGTGTGCAAGAAAGCATTGGTACTAGAAGATTTTCTTGCACCGTTTCTTCTCTGTCAGAGCGCAATTCGTTTCCAAAGCAGTGACAGTGATTTAATCGAAATCATAAAAAAATCTTCTTTAAGATTCCACTATCAATTTTGCAAAACTAATGATTATATTTATTGATAAACTCGGTTAAGACAATCAGCATTTAATAATACTCATTTATTTAAAAAGGCTTTTGAATTAAATCCTAATTTCACCCGATTGTCAAATAAGTAGATCATACTTTATGGTCAATGTCCCATAATTGCACCTGAACAGTAGCTATGCAATATGTATAAAATTATACACTCATCCACCGTTAGAATTAAAAAAAAAGAGAAACAGTTGACCTAAAGGCCATCCGTGCAGCTTCCCGCTAAGCGCTTAATATTCATTTGAATTGATAATCGTCATTTATATTAATTTGTGAACAGTTTAATTACGCTGACAAAAAAAGTTTATTAAAAAGTTGTTTTAATTAAAATATTTATTTAAATTTTACAAATAAAAACCTTTTTGGAAAAATAAATCTTAAAAAAAAAATATTGGATGTATATTGTAGGAAATCGTTTCTAGGAAATTTTTAACTTCCCGCTAAGAAATTTGAAAAATTTCATAAGTCCGGGGTCCTAGGAAGCTTCCCTAACTACTCTCGCGAGGATGTCACTATGTCTGTATGTATGTATGTCTGTATGTGCGTGTGTGTGTGTGTGTTTATTTTTCTGAGGGGAAAAATACTATTACGTATCGTGGGGACAGGATGCCAGGGACCCCGTATGTCCGACTCGGTCTGGTGACCTATACCGACTAAAAAACCGCCTCTTTCTTCTGTTCCCTCGTTGTTCCTGGCGGGATTGACGTCAAGCATTTCTTCACGGGGAGGGCTGGTATGTCGGCATATTGTTCCTTCTCGTTTGGTCGTATAAGTACCGCATTCGGTCGGACCTTAGCTGTTTTCTTATTTTTTCTGGGTTTCTTCTTTATTACATGCCAATTTGTTTCAGATGGCGTCATTTTAACCTGTTCTTCTATGTATGTGCGTGTGTGTTTGTGTGTGTGTGTGTGAGTGTATGTATGTGTAAGTATGTAAACCTACTATAACTTTTGAAGGGTTAGATCGATTTCATCGCGGTTAGCGTCATTCGAAAGGGCTTTTGAATAAATTTTGACCAATTTGGACAGAATATAAATTTCAGATCAAGAATGTGTACTACAGTAGGTATACACTCAGTTAGCCTTAATGCTTATCGTATATGTATAAGTAGGATCTTTAGTGGCGCCACATTTGCCTTTCCTATGTATTGAGTTAATGCAAAAACAAAAGTGAGAAGTTGTCGTTCATGACAATAATTCTCGACCACTCGTCATTAATATTGAGCCCTCAACCCTTCTAATCTCTCCCCGACCTTATAAAAGGCATTTATTTTCTCAAAATTGATTCCTTTAGAATTCTTTTTGATGTCATTTCTAATATACTAGATACTACCGCTTCGGAAACAAATGGCGGTCTGAGAGAGAAGAAGCGGCGCAAGAAACTCTCCCAGCATTCTTTTCAATAAAAATATACAAATATTGTAGTCATTTCTATCGCTATAAAATAATCACAGTCTAGTCCCAGACTGTCCGATCACTTAGAAATTCGGCTGTGGAGTAATAGGATTTACGACAGAGCCATTTTTTTTAATACATCCCCGACCTTGTTGGATGCAATTACTAACTGTGACAGTAATCACAACCATCATGTTCACGAAGCATCCTTACACAAACAATTAGTTCAAGCTCTAAAGGTTGATACATCAAATATACGATAAGTTATTTTTATGCAATTAATTCTTTTCATGAAATTATTTATATTATTTAAACACCACTCATATATTGGATGCAGCACCTTACAAACTAATTTGTTTTGTATATGACAGCCATTGTAAAATACTCTATTTGATTGAAAAGAGTGGCCGTTGAGTTTCTTATATGTTCTTCTCACGAGATCAACTTTTTACGAACTTATGGTAAATTCAGTAATTTAAAAGAAATATTTATAGTGACGATTTAGAAGCGCTTAGTTTAAGCCTATTTGAAGCTATTGCAACGTCCGATTAATGACAGCTGGCAGGTAGCGAAACGTCCGATGACGCGATTAAGATTATCCGACGGCGAGCGCGAGATTCATCATTATTAAAAGCGATATAATTACATTACGACTCCACCTATGGCTATATAAAAAATACATTCACGTAGTTAAAAGTATAGAAAATCAACGTGTAAAATCATAAATTATGTTTTTGAACCCAAGTTATATATAAATAAAAGGTTAAAGCTCGAGATTATAGGTAGAAATGTGATAACATTTTCATTATATTAAGTTTTTATGTAAAATATTAGCGCACACATTAATAAAACTTGATTATTATTGAAATAGACTATATAACCTATTTTTTGATATTAATATGTCATTACTTCGACTTACGGGATTGTTGCATTAAACTAAAATAAAGCACCCATTCTTAGTATATACCTACAATTTATCTGCGGAATGCACAAGTAAAACGTGAAATACTTGGTGGTCTCAATACATCCAGATTGTTGAATATTATAAACATTATATTTATGATATTTTGTCACTATTACAAGTAATGATTTACTGTTAATTAATTGGATTACAATAAAAATTTGATATTTAAACCAAATCGATAAAGTAGTATCGATCACACTGTTATAACTTGTCGATTTAATGTCGTAAGAAGAATTTTATATGTAATTTGTAGATAAAATCGGAAACTAGATATCATGAGGATTAATTTCATATATAAAACAAATATAATACGTAATTAAAATATTACACTTACATGATACACAAAACAATAACAAAACACTTGACACTACAAAAATAAACAAATGACAATTCCCCCCGCAAAGCGATTTTCAATAAATTATTTCTTTTAATTTTTGCTCGGATACTTGATATCTAAAGATTAGCCTATTACAATTACTTACCATAGAGTCTTAAAAATCGTATTTGACAAGCTAAGTCACTCATACTACAGATTATAACACAAAATAAATACGCAAGTCGACTGGGCCACTCTGGTTTCCTGGACGTTTGACTGTCTAAAGAAAAAAGCCGCTCTAGTTGCCCGGACGTTTCAGTAGATAGTTTTGACTTTGAAATGTAGGCCCAGTTGATATTTCACTTAATTAATTTGTGCCGTTAATCATATGTAACAAAACAGTTTTAATTCAAAAGTACAATTGGACGTAATTCCAGAAAAACGTTCCAAACCAGAATCATGTCGAAATTGAGTTAAGAACACAAAACTGGTCACGTGATTCATGTATAGTGTTAGCTCTGCAAAAGAGAGCTGTTCATGCTATTATATATATGCTTGGTTATAGACAGTCTCTCAAAGAAAAATTTAAAGAAATAAATATTATGACTGTTCATTATCAGTACATTTATGAAAATTTAATATGCGTTCACAAAAACTGTCACCTTTTTGCTCTTAATAGTGATTTTCATTATTAAAAATAAGGGATTTCTTGTAACTAATTCTAGTAGGCTTCATAAGATACATAATAGCTTTAAGGGTAAATGTATACACTTCTATAATAAAGTCCCGCCCACTGTTCAGGCATTATCTCTAAATAAATTTAAATGTTTTATAAAAAAATGGCTCTGTCGTAAATCCTATTACTCCATAGCTGAATATCTAAATGATCGGACTGCCTGGGACTAGATTATGATTATTTTATAGTGATAATGACTGTACAATATTGTATATTTTTATTGAAAAGAGCGCAAAAAAAGAATGCTGGGAGAATATCTTGCGCCGCTATTTCTCTCACAGAGCGCCATTTGTTTCCGAAGCGGTAGTAGTGCCTAAGTATATTAGAAATGTCATCAAAAAGAATTCTAAAGGAATCAATTTTGAGAAAATAAATGCCTTCTATGCCTTCATATTAACGGACTGACAAAAAATAGTTGCCCTACTGTCACTCTTTAAATGACATCATGGCTTAGTAGCCCAACCCACATGTATGGATTACACTAACATTAATTATTAAACTTTAAACAAAATGAATTCCTTAAAATGTTGTTTGTCGTTTGGAACGTTTTTCAGGATCCACGTCCAATTAATAATAACGAATTCGATCATTTGATGACGATCGAGATAATAACTAGTATAACCAGTTTGAGTTCCATACTTACTTGTAAAAGACCGTGACCGAATGAAACGGTTATGACATCCCGCTGACCCACTGCACTTTCACACACAATTCACATTCATTTTCGTCAAAATTCTGACACACGATGCGCTTTGTTGTGTAGTGTGTACATTTACTTAGAACTTCTTTATGTTTTAACGCATTATGATGAATAAAGAAAAAGTTTATTGCTGATCACTTTATATGTGTGTGCTAAATGAGACCGAGTCGCCACGCTTGTTTATGTAACGCTTGTTCGGCTAAGTCGGCTCCTGTCGAGTCTGTCTGAAATGACACGCTCGGAACCTCGCATTTATGAAGTTTTCACCTTTGTCGTGCTGTTGTGTATTTAATACACGCCGTTTTCTGAACTTTTTAACACTGAACTGTTTTAATTATAATCAAGTAGAGTAGGTTTGTTTCTTCTTCTGTCCCAAAATATTTTTAATCTTGAAATATTAAAAAACCAGTGGGAGTCTCCTTTGCACAGGAAGCCGGCTAGATTATGGGTACCACAACGGCGCCTATTTCTGCCGTGAAGCAGTAATGTGCAAGCATTATTGTCTTTCGGTTTGAAGGGCGCCGTAGCTAGTGAAATTACTGGGCAAATGAAACTTAACATGTTATATTGTCTCAAGGTGACCAGCGCAATTGTGGTGCCGCTCAGAGTTTTTGGGTTTTTGAAGAATCCTGAGGCACAGCATTATAATGGGCAGGGCGTATCAATTACCATCACTTGAAAGTCCTACTCGTCTCGTCTAAGAGAGTCATAAAACATATTAAAATTACCATAACTTGCCACTAGGTGGCGTGTGAACGCAAAAAACATATTACGATGTAAGAATGAGTGAAGCGTACCCGGGTTTAAGTAATAGTTCATGATTAAACTTATGAATTACGTGAACAGCCTTTCAAATGACTTTTATCTAGTTATATTTCAAATACTCGATCGAGATAGTTATTTTTGTTTTGGCTGTGTTAATAATTGCTCGCTTTATTGAATTGTTATAGATAAATATAATTTCCGCATCTTATGTCAGCGCTCTCAATGGCTTAGTGTTAATAGTTCGAAATTTTTAAGCTTGTGATATGAGTATACTAATTAATTTGAATGTATTTATAATTTTAAACTATTATGCAATAGTTTTTGTAGGTAGTGTCGAGATAATTCCTGCTTATGACTTAGAAATAAAAAGATATTGCTTAAACTTTACGACACAAAAAAAGATCTTTTTCATTTTTCAAAAGATTGTTCTCATAATATGGAAATTACAGCAAAATGACCATAAGTCTACTGATTCTTCTGTTGCTATGGGAGAGTGAGGGTAGTGCTGATCATTTAATATCTAGTGACCTGTTCACCAGTTTGTACTTATCGTCCATAAAAAAACCTTAATACCACTAGGCCAAGGGCAATACTTCAAAAAATCCAAGTAGGTAATAACCACCTCTATCACCACTATTCTGTTATTGATTAACTCTTTAGGAACCAAGACATCAGCAGGACAAATGCTTCCCCCAAATACCTCCACGACCATCGGTCCTCCACTGCCCACATCCAACCTATTCTTGTAGAGATCCTTCTGTCCATCTTGTGGGGGGCCTACCAACTCTACGTCTTTGGTTACGTGGTCGCCATTGATCGAGAACTTTACTGCCCCACCGGACAGTATAACCGTAGTCAGGTTCACATGGTTCTGAGTATGTAAAAGAGCAGCAACAATGTGATCTTAGCTGTATAATACCACAAACGTTTTAAGACGAAGCATACTGTGATAGGTAGGTAGGAAGCGGCTCCAATTTCGCGAAAGAGAAGGAGTCGGCTCAAAATGAACATGGACAAGACGAAGATCATGTCAAATGTCCATGTCGCAATTACTCCGGTAACAATTGGGAACTGTACGTCTGCCTTGCACAAATAATCTAGTTAGGCAGGTCAAATTTCGCGAAAGAGGTCACTTGTTGAATACAACTCAGATAGGCAGGGTTCGGGAAGCTCCGTAAAATCTTTTCGTCCCAAATACCACAGTGTTTGGAGGCGAAGGTTTTCAACCAGTGTCTGTTTCCAGTAATGACTTACGATACGCAGACGTGGTCGCTAACTATGGGCCTGATGAGAAGGCTCATGGTCCCTCAGAGGGTAATGGAGAGGGCTATGCTCGGAGTTTTCCTGCAAGATCGAATCAGAAATGAGGAGATCCGTAGGAGAAACAAAGTCGCCGACATAGACCAAAAGTTTACGAAACTCAAGTGGCAGTGGGCAGGGCACATAGTTCGACGGACAGATGGCTGTTGGAGCAGTAAAGTCCTTGAATAGAGACCACGTACTGGAAGATGAAGTGTTGGTAGGCCCCCCACAAGATGAACCGATGATCTGGTCAAGATAGTCGGAATACGTTAGATGAGGACCGATAGAGCGGGTAGAGCAGGACCGATCATCGTGGAGATCTTTGGGGGAGGCCGTTGTCTTGCTGTGGATGTCTATCGGATGATATGATGATACCGTGACATAACCTCGATATACTGCCCTCGTTACCTTGAGACATCAAGCTACAATGCCTGCCTAAGACAACTAACCAGAACATATTAGTACCCCTTTTGGTATCCACAATATTTCAAATTACAATTAATGTAAAAAATGGTTCTGCATTTAATTTATTTTCAAATTGAAAGTGATTGCCAATACACGCAAGGGCCGAGCCAGGACAAACATTTGCATAGCATTGTATTTTGTCCCAGAGAAAGCTACAGCGACTTATTTCCGTGTGATGTAACTTGCTAATGGTAAGATCAAACCAATAAGTGACCACGGATAAACCACCATTAGCGGCGATTGTAGAACTATACATATACATTGATATTTTAAACTGATTACTACAATTTTCTCATATTTTTATGACGCCAAATGGCAGTTGCTCAACGCAATAGGAATAATTAGTATTCAATAGAATTATAAATTCCGATTCCTCCATAGTGCTGTAACCAGATAAAATAGCACAGAAAACGGGAATCCTGTGCAAAGAAGTTTCCCACTGGTAAAATCTGAGTTTTGCCTGTTTTCATTAAATACAGCATATGTATTCAAACAAAAGAAATCCTCTTACTATATTTACAATACTATGACTACATAAAATTAAAACTATTATTACGTGGAAGCGTACCAAGAATACTGGCAACATTTCCGCGCTGTACAGCTAGTCTGATCCGTTGACCGAAATAGCTGCCAGCGCTTGGGTTTCCATTAGCTTTATTGATTCGCAAGATAGTACTTTGTACATTCTCCGCGCCTCTGGGCCCCACGGGCCAAGTGTCTCGACACCAAACGGCACAAAGGTGTATGACTCACTGAGACCGACATATTTGCGCCGCTTGCTGTCATCGGCAGTCGAAGCAGCAGCCCCATTAAACTGAATTGTATGTTGCCTTTACACAATTGGGTCCTTTTTATATAACATCGGACATCACATATAGAAATCCAGTAACATGGAATTCACTGTGGGCCGGGCCGCACATCAAACAAACACTTGTGACAGTGTAACATGAGACGCGATATACAATATGGCGTCACATTTTACACCATAGACTTCAGAATCTATTGTAACTGTAACCGACTTGTAATTTTGACTGACAAGTTCTAAGTAGTCAGTCACACTTGAAATCAGCCCCTTAGTATTCTGAATCTTAACTGCTAGCTAACGTACACATTAACTAATGAAAATAGGTCACGCATTATCGTGCTGTCTGATCGTTTGTACGCCAGTACAATAATAATAATAATATGGACACACTTTTACTCAAATTATCTTGCCCCAAACTAGGCACAGCCTGTACTATGGCAACGAGACAACGATATTTTTAATAAGAAAATTGCGTGCGTACAAAGTAGGTATGTCAGAAGTGAAACCTGCATTGTGCATGAACCTCTAAACTTCATATGAAGTCCTAGTACATGATGCTAGAATTACACATGATTTCAATTTTCAACCGTTATGAAAGACATTACTATCACCCCTACCATATTTATATTCTCCTGATGTCTTTGTAGTAATACGTCGTGTGACATATGACATCTCCTCTTCAACCATGATCGCCTGGTACCAAAATACTGTATAATGCTTCCTATCTCATTTTCTCCCGAATTTATGTGTCTGTGTCTTTTTACTGTCGCGCTTTTTTTATGGTATAGGAGGACAAACCAGCGTACGGGTCACCTGGCGTTAAGTGATCACCGCCGCCCACACTCTCTTACAACACCAGAGGAATCACAAGGGCGTTGCCGGGCTTTAAGGAAGGTGTACGCGCTTTTCTTGAAGGTACCCATGTCGTATCGTCCCGGAAACACCGCACAAGGAAGCTCATTCCACAGCTTCGTAGTACGAGGAAGAAAGCTCCTTGAAAACCGCACTGTGGAGGGCCGCCACACATCCAGATGGTGGGGATGATATCGTAACTTGTGGCGTGTCGTGCGAAGGTGAGATTCGGCGGCAGGAATCATGTTGAACAGCTCTTCGGAACACTCCCCGTGATAAATGCGGTAGAAGACACACAATGACGTCTCTACGCAACGCCAAGTGATCCAGCCGTTCACAGAGCGCTAGGTCCCCGACAATTCGAGCTGCTCTGCGTTGCACGCGGTCAAATGGATCGAACTGATACTGGGGTGCGCCAGACCAGAGATGACAGCAATACTCCATGTGAGGCCGGACCTGTGTAGAGCGCTAGAATGTGGGCCGGCTTGAAGTATTGCCGTGCTCTATTTATGACGCCCAGTTTCTTCGAAGCCAATTTGGCTTTGCCCTTTTTCGTTTCATTGACTTTCAAATCACAACGATGCTAAAGAAGTATAAAATACTAAAATATAAAATATACATACTGAAACACCTCATCACACCATGATTCGGAAACAAACATTCATTCACTCATCATATACCGGGATTGGAACCCGGTACCTCTAGCTCTGTAGGCAGGGTCACTAACCACTGGGCTGTATAGGTCGTCATTCTTTCTCTATGGCATCATATGGCATATGAAGATGTCTGATGTGCAGCCTGACTTATGGACACCTCATTGTGACAAATTCAAATTCAAATATTTTTATTCAAAATAGAATGTGAAATCACTTATTGAAAGTCAAAAAACTAAAAAACTTCCACACATTCCAAAATGAATGCCTCAGGCCTGAGAAGAATGGGCGCAACAAACTCAGCGGGCTTTCTTTTTCATTATAAATATGTTTTACAATTAAAGTAACATTTACAAAGTAACATTGTACAATTAAATTTATTATTTAATTGCCTGAGGGCGGTCGTTCCGTTCCCAATATGTGGTATCATTAAGAAAGTAATTTATGTTATAGTAACCTTTACCACACAAACGTTTTTTAACAATTTTTTTGAATAACGTAATACTTTTGCTTTGAACATTTTCTGGGATCACACACAAAAGACTTGCTAACTCGACTAAGTCTTAACTTAACATTATGGTTATGACAGTTTCTGGCAAATTCACTTATGTGCATATGAACATCCATTACATTATCAAGAATATATTGAGAAGCAACAGTCACGATGTTAATTTCTTTGAATTTTACTCTCAATGATTCCTTAGTTTTCTTATATAAATAGGTCAAATTTTCTGTTTACAAGTCATCGTTTTGATATAATATGGTAATTGAATTGTCTAGTGATTTAAATTCATATACATTGAGTGTTGACACACTAAATATTGAATAGGAGTCAAATCCATTAGCATTTTTTTGTTAGCATACTTTCGCCCGATGAAATACAAGAGACGAGATCATAGGTCGAGCGAGCGATTGCTGCATATTTACACAATACGTTGCAAACGTACAGACTAGACTTGCGACTTTTTGTGTTTTGTGAATGCAAAATTGTTCTAGCCTTATTCAATGCAATTCCCTAGAACGTAGTTTATTCTGAATCGTGGGTATTTGATTTATGAACAATTACAGTAGTATCTTAGGATACCTAATCACATGAAAACAATGAGTATATGCTCAGATCACTTATACGTGAGTAATGCACGCACACTAGCACAAAGTGACATACAAATCGCGAGTGTGAGACTCTATCTAGACATATACCCCCCTTGTTCATAATGGTCCGCTAACTTAAAACAGCCGCTAAGGAGTGTTTTTTCTCATTCTGACTTAGGTCAATAGAAGAAGACAGAGTGAGAATTAGCAATGCTTTAAGTTAGCAGACTCTTATGAATATGGAGGATATTATCTAAGCTGGCGACATTACTTGTTGGATGGAGAAGCTGATTCGTTGGCTGAACAAACTTTCGAATACCCATATTTACTAGCTTACCAGCTCTTGTAATCCACACCTCTGGTCGCCATGACCCAAGTGTCTGGACGCAAAGTGGCACAAAGCATCCCAATTCCTAATCCGTGTTCTAGTGGTTTTTGTCTCTTTTATTCATAGTTTCGAAGACAGTAGATGAAGATGTATACACTCAATAAGTCGGATATTTATAATGTTTGTTCTCTAACGGCCGTTTTCAATAACTTATCTATCCTTAGTTTAAGTGAGGTGGACAAATCTATCCTTTTACGCTTCCTATCTTCTTCGCTATCGACATAGAGCATTGGACCATAACTATATTAGATATAACTATGGATAGATAAGATCTTGTCATTAAACGGTGACAGCAATGTATCCGTAACTAGAGATACGTTATTGAAAACGGCCGTAATACAAATAAGATCGTTGAGGAAAAAATACTAACTGGGAAAAACAAAACTGTGCTGTGAGCAACACATTTGTTTTGTTCAAGAAAGCAAACGTCAAATATTGAACATCTAGAAAAGCCTTTATTAATACCAATTTAAAGAGGCAAGGGTATAAGGAGGTTCGCGTACTAGGAGGTACTAGTAAAGGCAGGAATGCCCACAAACTGTAAATAAATATTACGTAGATAGCCTATTAATAAACAAAAACAGTATTTATTTTGTTAGCCTGCGTATTTTATAAAATTGTACTATGAACGGTTGAATCTAGATTCGCATTTCCCTTAGCTGTATTCTAGGTCTGTCTACGCCTGTTCCCTCTTCTCAAAATTCTAGCTACGCCCTTTTATAGAGGTATCAACTCTTCCTAAGTTTAGAAGCAACAAAACCATTAATAAATTCAGCAACATTTTATAAATCACAAGTTAAAACAAGGCAAGTTTTGTAATAGCGAATAGTATTGCCAACAGATTTAAAAAGATTAAGTAATATATAAATATAACTTTCATTTTGCAACATAAATCGCCCGCAATACATTCATCGCACGTAGCTTTAAAACAGGTTAACAGTAATAATGCATCTCACATGCGTCAACACAATTTGAAAGCATTTGCCAAAAATTGTTTAATGCATGACAAAAATTAACCTGCTTAAGATAATGAAAATAATATTACATCACCAGGACGAAAAGGGCGCTATTGCTACGTGAAAACTCGCAGCAAAAAGCGTGAGGCAAAGTGATTTAAATTTCGAACCCCACGTGAATATACATCCGGGAATTACTCCGCGGTAAAAAAATAAACAATGCGATCCGGTGCGTTCCGAAACTCATTTTAGCCTAGCGTATTATCTCATTGTCACAAAATTTATTATCTTAATCGTTTCTCTTACTATATTCATAGCACTTATAACCTAACACTTTTCTTGCTAGTCGAGGTAAAAAGTTGTATGTTTCACACGAGAGCAATTTTTTTTGTCTCGTGCCTTTAAATCACTCACTATCTCAGTAGTCTATATTAGAATCACTCACTACGCTCGTGATTCAATTCTAGACTACTTCGCCAATTCGTGATTTAAAGTCAGCACTCGCGGCACAAAATAACTTTGCTCACTTGTTGAACAAATAACTGTTGTCATTCATTAACCTTATTTTATAAATAATTAAAGAATCAATCTTTAAGACCGGAATCCGTAAAGCAACTGTGTTTATCTGTAAAAGAATATCTAGTGAAGATGATTATCTAGTGTTTTTGGCTCAGCTTGGCTGATGCTCTATTTCAAAGAGAGACGGAAATTATGAGAGAAGGCAGCGAAAACAGACTCGCAAAATATTTTAATTGAGAATTGGTTACGATACTTTTCCACAGATACTTTACAGTTATGGTATATATGATTTAAATTATATTCACAGAAAGGGCATCCATGTCCCGACACTCAGGAACTAAGTCCGGGTCGCTGGGGAGGCCGAACAATCGCTGAATGCAAGTGTCCACCAGGAACTGCCCATCTACCACAAGCATCTACATGTTACAAGCTGTTTGAGAGAGGACCGTGTCGAACTGGGGAATATTTCGCTCCAGTGGAGGAGTCATTTAACAAGAGAGGGTAGGTAAGCATCAAATAAAATAATTTCTTCATGTCTGATTTAAATACCTAACTCAAAAACAGAAGTTTGATAGATTTATCTTCAAAAAGAATCGTTGTTTTTGGCCTGGAAAGAGCAAAAAAAAAAACTTGGAAAAATTTAAACAATACTTTATTGAAATGTACTAGAGTTAAATACTTCACACTTATCATTATTCAATTGTAGTCGAGGGGTTTGTTTACGGTAATTTTCTTGTACATAGTATATTCTTTGATTAAATGATATTAAAATAGTATACCATTTTACGTATATAACACAATGTAAACTAACAATTACAATTAGAACCGTTTTAATACTTTAAAAAGAGTTTTATTTAAATAATTGAATTTTGAGTTTTCTTGAATTTTCAGTTTGTGTGCACGAAGTCACAGAATTTCTATGTGCAATGAATATAAATATATTTTGCTGTACAATTACACAACATATTATACAAAGGAAAAGAGAACATTCCAATATTATTCACACGAACGTATTACTAATCTGTTACGACTGTTGGTCTTCCAGTGAACGTCAGGGTATGTGCGTGAGGCCCCAGCAGTGTGCAGATGAGACGCTGCTGTACTGGCCGCCAGATGGCAGGTGCTACTACAAGCTGACACAGGGGCCTTGTTACCAGGGCTCTATTTTGGACGCAGGCAATGATGGACTGGCTAACTGTACTGTAAGTGTGAATTTGAACTTTTATGTTGCCTACAATTTTAAAGTCCTGGATTATCTAGAATTCTTTTTTTATGAAAATAAGGGACGAGACAAGCAGGACGTTCAGCTGATGGTAATTGATACGCCCTGCCCATTACAATGCAGTGCCGCTCAGGCTTATTGCAAAACCCAATAATTCTGAGCGGCACTACAACTGCGTTCGTCACCTTGAGACAGACAATATCTTTAATAAAGATGCCACTTCACACTATACTAGAGGAAGACGTATCGACTAACTTCATGGTGTCGGAAAATTATGTCGGTGCCTGCATGCGTCCCTGGTAATTATTCCTAATTCGCTGAAAATTAAAACGTCAACTACTTTGCTAGCTATAATTAAAAAAATATGCTTAATTAGACTTTTTTTTTAATGGAATAGGAAGACAAACAAGCGTACGGGTCACCTGGTGTTAAGTGATCACCACCGCCCACATTCTCTTGCAACACCAGAGGAATCACAAGAGCCTTACCGGCCTTTAAGGAAAGTGTACGCGCTTTTTTTGAAGGTACCCATGTCGTATCGTCCCGGAAACACCGCACAAGCAAGATCATTCCACAGCTTCGTAGTACGAGGAAGAAGGTTCCTTGAAAACCGCACTGTGGAGGACCGCCACACATCCAGATGGTGGGGAGGAATTCTAATTCTACTCCCAATATTAGGTAGGATTAACAACAATATTAAAGGCAATCTTAAATTATTTCAGTGCAAAAAAGATGGTGCTAATTACTGGCCAGGCGATGGCAACTGTTATTCACACTATTCTAGAGGGCCTTGTGAAAAGGGTCAACTCTTCCTGCCCGAGGCTAAATGCGGTTGCGAGAGATATTTACCCCAGTACCACAGTGAAACACAAAAATGTTTTGAATTAGGTAAGTTATAAGCAAACATGAGGAGTTGTGTAGGAGAATCATAGCCCAAATGATTCCAAAACTGAAGTAACTGAAGGGCACATTATTCAACGGACAGATGGCCGGTGGGGTAGAAAAGTGGCGATCTCGAACGGCGACCATATACCGGAAGACGCAGTAGGCTCCCCACAATATGGACCGACGATCTGGTCAAGATCGCCGGAATACGTTGGATGAGGGCGGCGCGGGACCAATCGTCGTGGAGATCTTTGGGGGAGGCCTTTCTGCAGCAGTGGCTGATGATGATGACGATAAGCAAACATATAATAGTATGTTAAGGGCGACCAAACTATTATTCCGTAATTATAATGGATATCAAATATACGTTACCAAATCAGTAAAATGAAATCTATAACCTGTGAATCACAATTCACAGTTGTACGTGCAATGAAGTTACTTGAAATCCATAATACCACGTAAGGACGGCAAAAGACATGTCTGTTTATGAAATTTTTACAAGTAACTTTGAAAATGTTACCTTATAACTTGGGGACAGCGTCTCCAAATGAGTATTATTAATTATAATATTATAAATGTCATAGAAATCTAATTAAGAAAGTAATAGAATATAACTCAAATACAAATATTTTATTTTAAAATCACTTATCAAACGTCAAAAACCTACCACTCATTTCCAAAGAGTATGCCTCGGACCTATGTTATTTCGTAGGTATATTGTCAAAGCCCTGATATTACAATTTGGCTAGTGATATTATAATTAAACAGTAGATCTCAATTAACTTCATAGCTTACCTGGTTTTAGTGACATTGTAATGTCACGGGTCAGCTGTATAGTGATATAAAAAAGTCTAGGTAGATTACAAATGAAGTTTGCAGTGTGATACGTCGAGCGTTCTGTTAGGTAAATTTTGACACGTAATTTATAAATGAAAAGAATTTTCCATCTGAAATTATTGTTGAAATAGTAGTGAACAATGGCAAGGAACAAGTGACATTACAATGTCACTAAAACCATGCCGTTAAATTGTAAGAAATGAAGTCGATTGACTATCACTATCACTACTTACTCGCTGGTTACCTGAAGACACCTGTGGGCTGTGAGGTGACATGCTTAACGCAATACTAAAAATGACATCACTTTTAGTACTTTCACATTTAGAATTTTATTATAAAATCATAGGGCATATGAAGGCAGGCAAGCTGAGTTTCTTGCACTTCAGAAGTTCAGCCGTTGAGCTGGCCCTTACTGACAGTAAGTCATTCTCAATGCCAACGCACCTTAAATGCACTCTTCCTCTTAAGACACAAGTGTTGTCTCATTAGCTCATTAATATCACTAGGTACCTACCTGATACGGCATCCTTATAAAAAACACAAATAGTGCTGGCACGGTACTGCTTGATTGAGTGAAAATATTCTTCTGCTCAATTTTCAGATTCTCTCGGGCCATGTTCGAAAGGACATACATTTGCGTTATCCGAGGTATCAAGCAATGGTTCCCGTGCCCAATGTAAATGCAAGCCTTTTCACGCTAGGGCTACTGACGGGATGTGCTACAGACTGTACACTAGAGGACCCTGTGCCCAGGACGAAATGATCTCGAGAGGAGGAAGATGTATTAAGGTAAAAAAATTTAACTTTAGCATTCAAAAAGGTTTTTTACCGATATTTTTGGGCAGAGCCATTAGAGCATAAATTACGATCCCTTTTGCCTTCAAGCACTTAGTTATCCATAATAGTCTGTACTCTGCTACTAAAAACAATGATTCAGAGGGTATATTATTGATAACCTTTAAAACATATTTTAGCTAAAGTCTGTAATACAGCTGCTATTAGTGCACTGCTTTGAAACTGTGGGTTATTTTTATTTGGCCTTAGAATGGTTTCCATCCTTAATTGTAATTTTATAATTATTTACATAATTCATATTTCAGGTGCCGTGTGCTCGAGGGCGCCTGTATGTCCCAGAGCGTCGTCGCTGCTACCGACCCGGAGCGGCCGAGCCCTGTCCCCTGGGGGAGGTGGTCGCCTTCGACTTTGAAGCCCGCCCTGCTGTCGACGGTCTAAGCCATAACGGAGTTTGTGCTTGTGGGACGGGAATGTGCGTGAGAAGAGAGGTAATAAACTCTTCTTAAGATACAGTTTTTAGAGTTCTGTAGCCAAATGTCATTTTTTTTTTCATCAAACCCATACATGTGGAGTATCTATGGATAGGTTTTTAAAAATGATATTGAGGATTCTATAATTTTTTTTCTAAACTAAATAGTTTGCGCGAGAGACACTTCTTAAGTGGTAAAATGTATCCCCCCAACTTCTAAAATAAGAGAATGATAAAACTTAAAAAAAAAATATGATGTACATTACCATGCAAACTTCCACCGAAAATTGGTTTGAACGAGATTTAGTTAGTAGTTTTTTTTAAATATTGCACTGTATGATTTTGAGCGAAGATTTTTTGCCTTTTCCATTTAAACTCTTACTTGGCCGCTTTTTTACTGGAGGGGGTAGATGTGGCGTGGCTCTTTGGACAAAAGATTCTTTATCGTATCGTTTTAGGGACACTGCAGCTGGCAGGTAATTATTATTAAAGGATTTTAGTTTTTGTGGGTGTTTGAGAAATGGAAGGAAAATTAAATTTTACGCCATCCCCATTCCCCGTACTGTATGCAAAGTATATCACTATCCTCAGTTTTCCTAGATAAAAGGATAGCAAAAACTTTTTATATATTTATAAAATAAATTATACCTTTTATTCGGCGAAGATAGGTTACGCAAGGGTTCTGAGATAGAAACAGCTTAAGAGTATCAAGATAAAGGGAAATCAGAGAAGTATTTCAGGATCTAAACAAATATAATGAATAATCTGTTTAGATCCTTCTGAGATAACAACATCGACAAAATTTACATTTAAAACTGTCTGCAGCAGGATTACCGCTTAACGATTAGGCTCACCGCCTTAGCGTTATATTCAATTGACAATGATTAAATATTCCCATTCTTATTATAAAAATATATAATTTTCAGGTAACAACGTGCTTATCTCGTCAAGGTGCTGCGATATACAATGGAACGTGTCACATTCTGCACACTCGGGGACCGTGCCCACCTGACTCCTGGCTTACGAGAGAACTGGGCGGGAAAATTAGCTGTCAATGTCGACCTGACGTTTGTGAAAGCTGACATACAGATAGAAGATTGAATTATAGCTAGGATGAAGTTCCAACTGGATGTGTCATGCGTACGCCCGAAAGAGTAAACAATCCTATAACCCGGACAAATAAAAAAGCAACATGGTGGACAATTTGAACGTATTGATAATAATTAAGATATGTTTGTATTATTTCTAATAATATTGAATACTTTATCACGCATGAATATGCTTATCCTAGCAATCTTTTCCACATCAAAGAATGTTTTTGCTTTAAATCGTATCTACTTACACATAAAAATATGTTATCTTTTCTGAATTCCATTCAGTACGGCTATTGCAGCTTAATATACAACATATCACGCGTCATGCGTAATATAGAAAAGACGTGTGGCACTCGGGGACTGCCGCGGTAAAGCTATTGCATAGCATTTTATATCAACTTATGCAATTATAATTATTTATTTATGCAGTATTTTTTTTTGATAAAATTAATTTAAAAAAAAAGCAAACGGGAAGTGACTTAAATTTAACTTACAAGATTTGATTAAAGACAGACAACGGGACAGGTGAAACTAAATAAAAATGCTTGTCATAATAATAAAAATTAAAAAAACGTGATATAAAGAAATTAAAAAAATTAAGATGTACCCCAGGCTCGAAATATCTATAGAAATCTAGTAAGTAAGTGTTACGTTATTTTCGTTACGGAATTTCTGGATTCGGTCTCCACGCTCAAGGCCCGCGATAAAAGCTATGCAATAGCTTGAAAATCAATCACGCCCTACGTCATCACTTAAATTACTGTCGCTTACGCAACATTTACGAGTGATTTACGATCCCAAGACCCAATCTCAGTTGGTAGCAAGTAATGGTTGGAAATAAAACTATTGTACTTTTTTTTCAATACTTTTTATATGCTGTACTCTCATTGATGGTCGGTATTATTGTATGCATATCCCATCCAGGTATACCTGTACTTCATCCAAAAATAACGGCGCCTCGTTGCTTATGTGATTAAACCCGAGCAATATTTAGCTTTGGTAGCTTCGATAATTAACGGAGAGGGTGCCATTTTTAAAACCATTTTATACAGATTAACGATTTTTACATATTTTTGTAGATAAATATTGTAAGCTTGATATATTGAAGTTAATAAGAATTACTTGAGTAACGTCATCGGTTCAGGCTTCATCTTGCCGAAACTTGCACCGGATGTAACTACAAGATTAATAATGCTGCTTTTTAATGTATTAAGAAGATGAATGACATGATGAGAAAGACAAAAACCACCGGAAGTTATATAACAGAATATGCTTAGATATACGATACAGTGTGTGTTGCCATTGATGACTTACGTAGGTAGGCAGACGTGGTCGCTACTTATGGGCCTTATGAGAAAGCTCATGGTCGCTCAGAGATCAATGGATAGGGCTATGCTCGGAGTTTCCCTGCGAGATCGAATCAGAAATGAGGAGATCCGTAGGAGAACTAAAGTTACCGACATAGTCCAAATGATTGCGAAACTGAAGTGGCAGTGGGCAGGGCACATAGGTCGACGGACAGATAGCCGTTAGGGCAGTAAACTCCTCGAATGGCGACCACGTACCGGAAGACGCAGTGTTGGCAGGCCCCCCACCGGATGGACCGATGATCTGGTCAAGATCGCCGGAATACGTTGAATGAGGACAGCGCAGGACCGCCTTGTCCTTTGTCCAGCAGTGGACGTCTTCCGGCTGATGATGATGATGCTGATTCGATATAGATGATACCTTTATCGTATAAAAGAACTTCTGTCAAGTCTTGTTCCTTGTATTGGCTGATAATATGCTGAAGTTAAATGCTGCGTTATTTGCTGTCCAAAGTTAAATCAACTAAAGTAAAAAAAAATAACAACATGATCTCGAGCTTATTAGTTAATAAGTTTTTTTTTATTATATGTATATCATTTAAATTAAATATTAGCTTAAGATGGTAAACGAAGCCGATTCGTGAAATCATACGCTTTTAATTTACAACGATTGTTAGCATAAGTTAGAATCTAAAAAAATATGACGTCATTGAGAAATATGAAATATGTACTTTGTATCATACCTACTTCATGAACGGAAATTATATTATTATATAGCTATTCTGGCCATAAAAATTGATATACATTAAATTTTATATTTTAATTCATATTTGGAACGCGTTTATTATGTAACTTAGATAATCTCCCGCCATTTCACATATTCTTTTCGAAGTTAATATTCAATTATAATAATGAAATGGGTTGTTAATTTTTTTATTTCTCATATCATTATGAATTCTGTATTTTTACACGCAACTACACAATTTTAGGTACGATTATATGTGTTTCAGTAGTTGTCAGGTGGCATTGCAATAGATGTATAGAATGCTCATAATCTACTCATTTTTCTAGACGAAAAAAGTTTTGCTATACTTTTTATTAAAAACATGTAGCAGATTATTTAAGTACAAAGTTTGAAATTCCTGTCATTAATTAGTTCTACCATGGATTAACATATAGATCAAAGAGGATGTAAAATATACCACGTAATAATAGGGACTGGGACTAAGTAAAAATTGAAATTTAGTTTTGTATGAAACGTGCAGTACGCTTCATACAAAATTGTTATTATTATTTAAACAAGATTTAGAATAATATCTGTTGAGTCATCTAGTAAAAATAAAATCACAAATTTCATGCCACATAATATTTTTCATTTTTTTTTGTTTGATGACGAGACGAAAGCTAGTATTAAGATATAAACCTATTTATTTAGACTTGTATGATTAAGTATAACAGCTAAGTATATATTGTTAAAACCTTAGATTATTTATACGCCTAGATACACTATGACAGCTTTGAAAATGTTGAAAAAAAAACTTTACAACTAACATCTATTTTGAGCAATTCACGAACTTACACAAAGTGTCACACAAATCGCGAGTGTAAGACGTAGCTTGTCAGTTGTCACGCACACTAAACTAATATTCCTGGCCTGTTTTTAACGGCTGTCTAACAGCAAGAGACTATCTAGACGTATAAACTATCTAAGGTTAAAACTAATCTAGATATGGGAGTAAATAAAATACCTCATAAAAATCACTTATTTTATTTTCCTTAAGAATACATCTTATAAACTATTATAGTACAAAAATAATCAAAAATACAATTAAGTACGTGATGTTTTGGCTTAAGTTAAATATAAATACACTTTGATAACAGTCCAGCGACAGACTTCATTTCTCTTTGAGTTTTGTTTGTGATTTTCCTGAAAAAGAAAACGATTTAATATCAATAATGTAAGAAAATAACATGAAATATATATTATTTTGTGTGGAGCGTTTGATATTTAGTTTTATGCTCGATTGATTGACGTTACTTAGAAAAACAACTTTTTATTATTATGATATGTTCTCGGTGGTCTTATTATTTTAGAAATAGTGTTTACTTGGTGGTAAGTGATCAACTTTACTAAGGCTGACATCTCTAGAGCGTACTGAGACACACTTTGCTCAGACTTTTCTTAAGTAAAATGTATCTAAGTGTGACCTTAGCATAATCTTTGATTTCGTTTTTAAAGCCATTTCATATCTGAAATTATGCTGAGCGCTAAGATAGAATAGGTAATGCAATAAAGCCTCGCGCCAAAACAACTCAGCATGCGTCGGCTGCGGGCGCGTGGGCCGCGAATACGCGATTAGCAAATCAGGGTAGGGGAGAGAAGGGGCACTTCTCTCAACATACGTATTACGCAGCTTACCAAAGTATATCCTGTAGACTTGATTGAAGGGCATCTCGATAGTGACCGTTGTAATTATAGACACTACCAAAACGACCACCATCTCCGGTATATGTATCTGAAAGGGATTAATAAAGTTTTTACAACCAATTAAAATATTTTACAGATATTTAATTTACACATGATTTTTTAGAATGAACGCCATCTACAAGCTCAGGTTTGTACTATCTTTAGCGACAGTATTATTGGCTAGTGTTTCTATCTCTTTGCACAAGATGTCGGTTAAATGAGTAGTTAGGGTGCTTTATTCCGCCGTGAAGCCGTGGTGTGCAAGTATTATTTTGTGTTTGGTATGTAGGGCACCGTCGCTAGTGAAATTAATCTGCTAATGAGACTTTTATGTCTTAAAGTAATGGTGTCTAGTCGGTACCGCGGACGTAAAAATTTCGCCCTTACTTTCCACTCACAAATGATGTTTTCAACTACTGTCACTAGATGGCGCTCTTTCGACGCTATACAAAATATCGTAGTAAATTTTCACGCGATCGAATAGGTAAAAAATCTCACACTTGGCACTCTGGCGGTAAAATTGAGCTGTAATGGTGAAGGCGTATGATCTTAGATTACCATTAGGTGACATCTTGCTCGTCTTGTCACTTTGTCTAATATAAAAAAATATTATTCAAATGTTGTGAGACATATTTTGTATAAATTCCGCTAAGATTCGTCTTCAATCAATTCGACACGTGTTTCGCCTCTACACGAGGCATCCTCAGGACATGTTGACTCGCCAAATTCTGGCACGAGATTCAAGACAAGGAAGAAGACGAATCTTAGCGGAATTTACAATCAAGAAGGCTCACAACATTTGAATAACAATGGATTTCCGCAAAATAAAGCCTACTTGAATAAATTATCATAAAAAATATTCATTCATAGAAACAAACATTCATATTCATCATATAAATATTTGCACCTACCGGGATTTGAGCCAAACCCCTAGCTCAGTAGGTTTCCTAGATACATGTGCAAATTTTATCGAATGCTTGGAAGGTGTTAAAAGATTCCGTTACATAAACACAAGTGCAGCTTGTCATGTGTCATCGAACGCGCAGAAGACGTGAGAAATGAGATTTCAATCACCAGTGGGAGGCTTTGCATAGGATGCCTATTCCTGCTGTGAAGCAGTAATGTGTAATTATTATTGTGTTTCGGTCTGAAGGGCGTCGTAGCTAGTGAAATTACTGGGCAAATGGGACTTAACATCTTTTGTGTGTGTGTCGAGCGCAGTTGTAGTGCCACTCAGAATTATTGGGTTTATTAAGAATCCTGATCAGCACTGGATTGTAGTGGGCAGGGCGCATTAATTACCATCAGCTGAACGTCCTGCTCGTCTCGTCCCTTATTGTTACAAAAAACAACTGTAGATCAGTGTTTTGCGTGGGCTTGCAGGAGAAATGTTTGTTGCACAGTTATGCTCATAGTAAATTCATTATTCTTACTAGCAGTAGAGGCGAATAAAACTCTGCATGTCTTTGCACTCCAACGTTGTAGAAGAATATCGGGAACTGTGTGAGGTAAACACCGTAAGCTATTTTATTGAAAAACTTAAACACCCTTGATTCTACGAAAGCCGTTCCAATGCCTGAAACAATAAATACAATTTATTATACTTCTCCTGTGCTGTGTTGTGTGTTTTCAGATAGTAATGGTTCTATAATGTGTGCATTCTTCAAGGGACACTCAGTTTTGGTGGAAGAAGGGAATTTCATTAGTGTATCTGGAGTATCAATAAATAAATTTAAATCTTTTATTAAACGCAGACTTATGTCGAAGTCGAAGGCTTATTACAGTATTGAAGATTACGTAAACGATATTACAATATGGAATTGAATAGTACTATAGTTGTTTTTTTATGGTTTTATAATATCATCTGATATGGTTCAGCCTTGTTTCGTTTTACTGGATTGCATTATTTTAAAAATATGTATATGGTTATAATTTTGTGTAATTAATATGTATGTAACTTAATTGTATTTTTTGTGAGACACATAAGTGAATTTGCTAGAAACTGTCATAACTATAATGTTAACACCACGAAACAAAAACTTATAATGACTACTACTCGGCTAAGTCGAGTTAGTAAGGCTTTTGTGGGGCGATGTATATGCTTTTACAACAAGATCAATACAAAAAGTATTACGTTATTCAAAAGAATTGTTAAAAAACGTTTGTGTGGTAAAGGTTACTATAACATAAATGACTTTCTTAATGTTACCACAGATTGGGAATGGAGCGACCGCCCTCAGGCTTTATATAATTAAATAATAAGTTTACTTGTACAATATTGCTTTGTAAACACATTTTTTCGATGAAAAAAAAAAGCCTGTTGAGTTTGTTGCGCCCGTTCTTCTCAGGACTGAGGCATTCATTTTGGAATGGTTGGTATTTTTTGACTTTCAATAAGTGATGTCACATCCTCTTTTGAATAAAAATATTTGAATTTGAATTGACGTTGACGAACAATCTTTTGATTTTATGTCAATAAAATATTTTTGACTTTGACTTTGACTTTGCTGCCCGCGACTTCGTCCGATTGGACGCCATAAATCAAAAAGATACTATATCTGCATTAAGCTCAACAATGTCTATATTATGTTGTTCCCAACTTCTAGCTAATGTTCATGCAAAATTTGAATTAAATTTATTCATTAGTATTTGCGGTCTGCTCTGAAATACAAACAGACGAACGGACAAACAGACAAAAGTTAATTGTCATTGTTAATTGGAATCGGTAGTGTTTTAGAACACATTAATGACGTATTCTTTAAAAAGTTCAATGTATAAGTTACCTGAAAATTGTTGACAATTCATCTTTAGCAGAAACACATGTTGCTGTACTGATTTCAATGACTAAAATTTAGATAATTACTGTCGAATTTTATTTAAAACAATAGCGGACCCGACAGACGTTGTTCTATCAATAAACGGTTCGAGAGATATGGTAAATGCGCGGGTGAGTGCATGGGTGGGATCGTGACACGACAAACTATATATGTTAGCCTTCCTTGAGCTTCAACGAATCTCTTACAAAAGGAAAGTTGGAAATCACAATACATCATGTCAGATGATGACGGACGCTTCCTGAGTCCTAAATATATCAAAGCTATACTAAGGAAAGAAACTAATTTAAGCTAAATGAAAAATTTTCTCCATTGTAGGTGAGTTTCTAGAAATAGGACACTATCGTACGTGTATTCTTGTACTAGAGAAGAACAATTAGAGTTTGTGATATCTATCTAATATATAAAATTCTCGTGTCATGGTGTTAAATTTTGAACTCCTCCGAAACGGCTTGACCGATTCTCATGAAATTTTGAGTGTATGTTGGGCAGGTCTGAGAGTGAGAATCAGACAACATCTATTTTTCATCCCCCTAAATGTTAAGGGTGGTCCACACGATTTTTTTTTGTCATTTTTTTTTAAAATTTGTTTGATTATGAGCCAGCATTAAAAAATACATACAACTTCAAATTTTCACCCATCTACGATGAACAGTTACTTTTGTATCGCGATTTTAATATCGGCAATACAACGTTTGCTGGGTCAGCTAGTAATAAATAAGATAATGTGAATAATTCGAAGAGCTGTTTGCCCTAATTCCTGCCGCCAAAGTCAACCTTCGCACGACACGCCACAAATTACGATATCACCCCCACAATCTGGATGTGTGGCATAACTGCGGCCAAGAAACATTCTTCCACGTACAACCTGACTGTGGAATGAGCTTCCTTGTGACATATGACATGGGTACCTTTAAAAGAAGCGCGTTAACCTTTCTATATGGCCGGCAACGCTCCTGTTCCTGCTCCGGCTCCAGATAATGAGGGCGGCGGTGATCACTTAACATCAAGTGAGGCTCATTTGTCTTCCTCTTCCATAAAAAAAAACTAGAGGAATAATACGAGGGCGTTCGGCATTTACGAAAGTGTTCGCGCTTTGTACACATGTCGAATGCAATGGAGCTTCTTGGTTGTACGTGGATGAAATTACCTTGATATCTCCAGGATAACAGAGTGGTAAATTACCTGCGTAGTCATTGCAAATTGCCCAGTGAGCAATGCACATAAACAATCCCCAAAGTATTGGTGCGAACGCTGCAAACATGGCATTGGTGAAATGTTCATACTTGTAGCCTTCAAGACCCATTCTGTATGGGCTGACTATCGTGAACGCTGCCAGGGCGAAGCATAGACACCACACTAATCTTGCTTGAGTCTGTAACATTGGAAAAGTATTTATTGTATTTAAAAGACATTTATTCAAACCCAACAAATCTTATAACTATAGCCAAAGTCAAAGTCAAAAAATCTTTATTCACTGTATAACTTTATAAGTTATTTAGTGAAGGTCAGGATGAAGTACAAAAGTTACAATAGCATTCAAATGAGTATAACAATATGCATTAACAAAATTTAGAACATTAATTCCAACTATCTTTATCATTCAAATTATCTTTCACATTATAATAGGCCTTAGATGTTAATTTATTTTTTACGACACATTTAAACTTTTTAATAGTTAATATTTTAATTTCATTTGGGAGTTTATTATAAAATATAACACAATTCACTTTAAAAGATTTAGCAATTTTACGGAGCCTAGTAGATGGAATTGCGAGTTTATGTTTGTTTCGAGTATTGACACTGTGTACATCACTATTCTTTTCAAATTGGCTAATATTTTTATGGGCGTATAGGAGGTTCTCGTATATGTACTGGCAGTGTATTGTCATAATATTTATTTCACTAAACTTTTGTCTCAATGAATCCCTTGAACGCATTTTATAGACTGCTCGAATTGCTCTTTTCTGCAGCACAAATATGTTTTCAATATCTGCAGCCCTACCCGACAATATAATTCCCTAAGACATGACACTATATTCATCTGATCAAAACAAGACATATCAAGATTTATTAACGTAACGTCACTCGAACGGTTGGCTCAGTGGAAGAGCGCTCGCACAGAACGCGAGAGGTCCCGAGTTAGAGTCCCGCATTGTTCATAAATTTTGTTTTCAAACTGAATTTGAGTAATTAATCTCAGAACTGGGGGTTATCACTTTAAAAAATAACAAATAGTTTAAAATGGTAAAAAACTAATGTTAATACTTACGTCATTGAGTTTTACATGTGATCTCTTAGATCTAATAAAATAAGCCATCAGTACACCTATCAGGTAGATTGTCGCGCGGTGTGTGGGCAGAATGTATGAATATCTCGCAGCCTCTAGTAGTTTTTGAACTCTGAAAGATAAAATGAAACATATGTAAATACATTATGAGTAGGTGGACACATGAGCTTGAGGTCAACTGATGATTCGTGATAGAAATCACAACAATATCATTTGTACTTTACGAAAAGAAGAGACGAGACGAGCAGGACGTTCAGCTGATGGTAATTGATACAGTCGTTCATCTGGGCATGGCCTTATAGAGCGCTTGTATGGCTATTATTATAGACTACACGTATGAAATATGCTAGTAGCAATAGACCGAAATGTATGTGCAATGTTGTGCGTGTACCATTAAGGTGAGTTACCGAATAATTTTATTGGGACAGAAAAGTCAACGATAGTTACGATTTTTATGTCAAGCAAGAGACAGACTGAATATTGGGAACGGCCGTTAGGCGCATAGAAATGTCATTTTACGTTACTAGAAGTAACTTAGTTCGGGCGGAGATGGCTTTGAACATTACATGAATGATGCGGGACTCAAACCCGCGAACTCTCGCGTTCCGTGCGAGCGCCTTTTAAACTCAGCCAACAGTTCGAGTGACGTATCGTTTATAAAATCTTGTATGCTTTGTTCAACAGTCAGGTTGTGGCTTCATCTACAGGATCTACTTTACAGTTGATAACCTACTCAACCCCAATATTTGCATATTAGGAAATTGACTTGAGATATCGCTTTTCCAATCTAATCAATTTATTATGTTTTTAAAGTGATAATCCTCACTTCTGGGATTAATTACACAAATGAAACTGAAAACAAAATTTTAAAAAGGTCATCAACTGTAAAGTAGATCCTGTAGATAAACAACCTGAGAGTTGAACAAACCATGCAAGATTTTGTAAACGATACGTCACTCGAACGGTTGGTTTAGTTGGAAAGAGCGCTGAGAATTTCTTTCTCATAATTTCTATAAAAATTAGACATTCTTAAAACATGTAAAACTTACGAGATCCCGTAATACACGAACATGCTGATATCGTACCAGTGGGTGGCAAGATACCGGAGCACGGTTGAGATTGCTGCGATGCCAAATATGAGAGACAGACCAAGTCGTCTGGACTTCCATACCAACAGCATAAGGGGCAGAGTCGCTACGTACAGCTGCATATCCATCCCAAGTTGATGTGTGTGTGTGAGACACTGTAACATTGCACAATTGCTGTTTATAACGCGAACAAACACCAATTTATTTTGGAAATTCTTCTCTTCTGTATGCTTGAAAGCTTTTGTATTTTTTTATGACAATCAGGGATGAGATGAGCAAGACGAAGCTGATGGTACGTAATACGCCCTGCCCATTACAATTTAATGCCACTCAGGATGCTTGAAAAACATCGCTCGTCACCTTGAGACATAAGATGTTATGTCTCTTTGCCCAGTAATTTCACTAGCTACGGCGCCCTTCAGACCGACACACAATATGTTAACACATTTCTGCTTCACGGCAGAGATAGGCGCCGTTGTAGTAAACATTATCTAACCGGCATCCTGTGCAAAGGAGCCTTCGACTGGTAAAGCTTGACAACAAATGTGGATCAATTTATAACCATGTTTAATTTTTTTTTTATGGAATCGGAGGACAAACGAGCGTACGGGTCACCTGTTGTTAAGTGACCACCGTCGCCCACAATCTCTTGCAACACCAGAGGAATCACAGGAGCGTTGCCGGCCGTTAAGGAAGGTGTACGCGTAAGGTACCCATGTCGTATCGTCCCGAGGAAGCTTATTCCCGACAATTCGCTCTGCGTTGCACGCGGTCTAATGGATCGAGCTTATACTGGGGTGCGCCAGACCAGAGATGACAGCAATACTCCATGTGTGGCCGGACCTGCGCTTTGTAGAGCGCTAGTATGTGGGCCGGCTTGAAGTATTGCCGTGCTCTATTAATGACGCCCAGTTTCTTTGAAGCCAATTTGGCTTTGCCTTCCAGATGACCACGAAATTGGCAATCGCTCGAGATTTCGAGAGATTTCTTTAAGGGAAGTGTTGTCGAAGAGCGGTGATACGACAAATGGGGTTTTTTTAGTGGTAAACGCGCAAACTTGAGTCTTCTGGGGGTTAAATTGGACAAGGTTTAAATTTTTCCCTTTCCGCGACCTTCTCAAGAGAGGACTCGCTAGAAGACACAAGTTTCTCCCGGCACTGGTCGACGATTTTCTGATCTGGCCCATGTATACGGCATCACCAGTGCTGTCGTCTGCATAGCAATTAATGTTGGAGGTGTCCAACATATCATTGATATGCAGAAGAAACAGTGTGGGAGACAGCACACTGCCTTGGGGCACTCCAGCATTCACGGGCTTCGGGTTCGAGCAATATCCGTCGACAATAACCTGTATGCTGCGCCCAGTGAGGAAGCTGGAGGTCCACTTGCATAAGCTCTTGGGAAGCCCAAATGATGGAAGTTTTGAGAGGAGCGCCTTGTGCCATACACGATCAAAGACCTTCGCTATATCCAGGCTAACTGCCAGGCCTTCCCCCTTGCTTTCAATAGCCGCAGCCCATCTATGTGATAGGTATACCAGAAGATCACCTGCCGACCGACCATGGCGAAACCCGTATTGTCGGTCTTTGATTAACTGGTGACCCTCTAGGTATACCAAGAGCTGACGGCTAATTATGCTCTCCATGAGCATAATGCATGCATAATGAGCAGGGAGGTAATAGCAATAGGCCTGTAGTTAGCCGGATCCGAACTGTCTCCTTTTTATTGGATCGGATGGACAAGGGCTGACTTGCATGAGTCAGGGACTACGCCTTTAGAATAAGAGTACCGGAATAAACGCGTTAGCACCAGCGTCAATATTGGAGAAATGCCATCCGGTCCGCTTGACTTCCTGACGTCCAACGAAAACAGAACTCGCCTAACAGTTTTCTGTCTGAACTGTACTGCTCTGACACCGCGGGATGGTCGGCGGTGTTTTTCCGTTGTCGTCAAGAGTCGAGTTGGAGGCGAAAAGAGCGCACAAGAGATCGGCTTTCTCTTTTGCCGTATGGACCAGGGTGTCATTCCTCATGTGCAACGGCGGCATGGACGGCTGGCTGAAGTTACCAAGAGCAGCTTTCGACAACGACCAGAACTTGCGTCTTCCGGTCGGGTAACTGGAAAGCTGCTCGCCAATTTTGACGACATGTTTTGACTTTGCACGGGCAATTTGCCGCTTAAAAAATCTGGAGGCACGGTTGTATTTCCTCTTAAGAACTATGCATTTTGGATCTTTTGTGCCCAGCGCCGCAACTCAAGCTCGATACGCCTGTTTTTTGCAGTCGGATGCTACTTTAACTGAAGCATCGAACCAGGGCTGTGATCTGCCACCGATCGGTACTACAGAGTTTGGTATAAAATATCCATGCCCTATAGTATCACATCGGCTACTGCAACGGCGCAGGCACTAGGATCATCCGAAGGGAAACAAACCCTGCCCCAAGGGTAGTATGCAAAAAGGAACGCATCCTATCCCAATCTGCTGACTTGTAGTGCCAAACGCAGCGGGTCGCTGGTGGTCTGCGACGTTGGCGTCGGATAGGCACTACACTCCTTACCAGGCAATGGTCGGACGTTCCAAGAGGGGCGTCGACAGAGACCTGGTAAACATCGGGATGTGTAGTCAGCAGAAGATCCAATAAGGACGGCATGTGGCTATCCACATCCTGGAGCCGCGTTGGCGACTCTGGTAGAGCCGGTACGTTCTTGTTTATTAATTTATGTTATTAATCATAGATTGATTAGAATCTAGATTTAAAGATATGTTTTCTTTCAATGAAATTAAGTAATTCGGGAAAACAAGACGTTAGTCTTGGATGATATTATTTTAATTACGGCACAGTTGCCCTGCATTGAAGTTATAAATTGAGAAATACATTGATTTTTTAATGAAAGCGCACAATTTAATTCAAAGTACTCGATGCTATCAATACTGTTTAGGCGTTGAACACATTAATTAAGCCAATATAAAAACAAATGACCGACAAGCAGTCGGAATATTTACTTTGCTTGTATTATGAGCCCTTGAGTAGCAAGGGCGCATAATATAAATAATATAATGTTAAAGTTGATTCGGAACTTTGCATGTTTGTACAGCCTCGAGGGGCCAAAGTTGTAAGTATTTTCAATAAAAACATGATGGACGTGGCCTAACTGGCAAATGCGTCAAAATATCCAAAACCAATCCAAAATGACGTCAGCGGCATTAAAATTTGTCCCAATTTGTCGCTATATGTATCATTTATATTAAATATTGCATTGTTTAGTATTAAAACAGTAAAACTGTCGCGTTTAGGTGATTTTTCTATAGCGAAAGTTTATTGTATTTCGTTTCTTAATAATATAACTATATATCCAAATTAAAAAACCAAAGAGCAGACCAGTAGAGAAAACAAAATATAACTTTTTTGAAGGTATGATCCTAACTTAGCCTTGATTTTTCCAAAGTGATCAAGGCATAGACATAGTTATATTTTTATTTTAAGGTTACCCTCAAAATAGCTACAATAGACTTTAAACTGTTGTTACTAAAAATTTTTATTGACACATTTTTACACAAATTATCTTGCCCCAAACTAGGCATAGCCTGTACTATGGGTACAAGAAAATGATATATTTAATATAATATACATAAAAACATATAAATATCCATGACTCGGAAACCAACATCCATATTCATCATAAAAATGTTTGCACCTACCGGGATTCCAACCCGGGACCTCTAGCTCAGTAGGCAGGGTCACTAATCACTGGGCTATAGGGGTCGTCATATAAATCGTTAGTAAGCAGTTTCTCTACTACTAATGTTATATAATATATAATAATAATAACTTTATTTCCCAAACATTACAATTATTAATAAGAGTATTATAAGTTACAAATGTTTCTAAATTATATTATTAACTAACTGACCCGACAGACGTTGTTTTGTATATAATAAATAAAATATATTTTTTTTAATAAATTTGTCAATAATATATATTAACATCAAGAATTACTTCGTAAAATATGCACCCTGCTGTAGTAATGAAATTGTTTCACAGCAGAACTGTCAAACCGTGCGTCAATAAATTCTCTCATAGAAATTATATATGGACACATCAAAGGAAAAACAAATTTGTTGTTTTTATTTAAAACCGAGTATTTTCCTATTTATTCACCTTTTAAGCCTTCTCTGGACTTACACAAATAATTCAAGACCTAAATTTGCCAAATCTGTCCAGCCGTTCTCGAGTTTTGGCGAGACTGACGAAGAGCAATTCATTTTTATATATATAGATTATTTACATACAGGGAGCAAAGACAGCTAAACTAGTATGAACTGTGTTTCAGCTGTCAATGACTTCTCGATACCAGACATATAACGGTATTGTTGACACATATATTATATTGATTTTCTAGACATACCGATGCGCAGTCATATAACAATGGTATAAAAAGTAGAATCGCAATATCTGCAATCAACTTACTGTATAAGAAGTTGTGAACGGAGAAGATTGCATCGTTCACAACATAATTGATGTTTGCAATCGCAAACTCTTAATTAAACTGGATTGAAAGAAAATAATATTGCATTTCTTGCGGCTCTGAGGACATCCACTAATATAATAATTTTAATATTACGATTTATTTTTATATGGTATTGTTTTGAAATTAAAACTTGTATAAGCGTACTGAGCACATTAGTGAGCAGTCCGGTACCGAACTATATTCGAGTATAAAAGCATATAGGCATTTATTTTCTCAAAATTGATTCCTTTAGAATTCTTTTTGATGTCATTTCTAATATACTATATACTACAACCGCTTCGGAAATAAATGGCGCTCTGAGAGAGAAGAAGCGGCGCAAGAAACCCTCCCAGCGTTATTTATGTCGGTATGTCACATTGTCCATCGCACAAAATTATTATTATTACCAACGGGACTGTACTGAGTACGACGATGGACCAATTGGTGCGAGGCGCCTACCGAACCGTCCAATGGTCCGGCCGTACCAAAGCTGACTATGTGTTTAGGCTTACATAGAACGGTCAGTCAGAGCAAAATTTACGAGAATGATAATTTATACACATATATATATATACTAAGTTATATATATATTATATATATTCATATATATTAAGTGTGCTCATATAATGGCGACATTAACGTTTTCAATAACGTATATCTAGTTACGGATAGATTGCTATCACCGTTTAATGACAAGATCTTAACTATCCATAGTTATGTCCAATATAGTTATACTCGTATTATTAGTTATAGTCCAATGATATCTGTCGATAGGTTATTGAAATGTAAGTATGCGTAAAAGGATAGATTTGTCTACCTCTAGTAAATTAAACTAAGGATAGATAGTTTATTGAAAACGGCCGTAAATAAACAGACGGGTAGAGCTACTTAACCGTTATCATAAAAAATACATTTAGAAATTGAAATACACAATTAAAAAAAATCATTTTTCCATAAAATCATTTCGGAACATCCTGTAAGATCTAGTAGCCGCGAGCTAGCGTAGGCACTCACACCTACTTATTCCACGCTGCGCCGTTGTCGTTAGGCAAATAGAGCCTACATAAGAGTGACAAACCTGCAGGTAGCAACACCTGGGCGATGGCAGATGAAACGTAACTAAAGTCGTGTAATATTTTTTTTTAATATAAGAGGGAGCAAGAGGCTCACGGGATGGGGAGAGGTGAGGCAACCGCCCATGGACATCCGCAACAACAGGTGTCAAGAAATGCGTTGCCGGCCTTTAAGGGAATATGCTTTTTTCTTGAAGGTCCCTAAGTCGTCTGTTCGGGAAAACCGCAGCCGGTAATTAATTCCACAAAGTGGCTGTACCAGGGTAGAGATTTCTTGCAAAACACGCGGTTGTGGAAGACCAAACGTCAACGTGATGAGGGTGGTACTTTGCACGTAATATCCGGTGGTTGAATTCGGCCGCTGGAATCAACCCGAACAGCTCCTTTGAGCACTCCCCGTGATACATGCGGTAGAAGATGCAATGCAATACGATGTTAATAAATAAAGAAAGCTTTAATATTCCGAACTTTAAAAAAATATGTAAGAAGTTGAATTGAACAAACCATTTCTTCAAATCCGAAGTAGTTGTGAATGAAAAGGAAACTCTTCCACATGTTCTTCTCGCAGACTCTGCTGTGCTCTTCGACTACTAGGTTCCACTGGGGTCCGTTGTTCAGGTCAGGCAGAATATACGTGCAGAACAACATTAGGCTGAGAAACATGGGGAACAATCTGGAAAGAGAATAAAGAATTGACTTGATTTCTATCTGTATCTGTATTTTAGCAAGCGCCTGAGTACAGGATCCGTGATCAAGGGTATTTTGTCACTATAGAATATCATCATCATCAGCCGGAAGACGTCCACCGCTAGACAAAGGCCTCCCCCAAAGATTTCCATGACGATAAGTCCTGCGCTGCCCTCATCAAATCCAATTCTGGCGATCTTGACTAGATCGTCGGTCGGTGTGGGCGGCCTACTAACACTTCCGTTTTCCGGTGGGTGGTCTCCATTCGATGACTTAACTGCCCCAACGGCCATCTATCCGTCGAACTATGTGCCCTGCCCACTGCCATTTCAGTTTCGCAATCATTTGGGCTATGTCGGTAACTTTGGTTCTCCTACGGATCTCCTCATTTCTGATTCAATCTCGCAGGGAAACTCCGAGCATAGCCCTCTCCATAGCCTTCTCAGCGACCATGAGCCTTCTCATAAGGCCCTTAGTTAGCGACCACGTCTTCGTACCGTAAGTCATCACGCAACACATTCTAGTTGAAAACCTTCGACTTCAGATACTGTGAATATAGAATATACATCCATAGAAATCTGAATCCATGGTATACAAACTTCATTTCAAACGATTTTTGTTAAATTGTTAAAGAAAGTCCAAAAATAAGTTTTTAAAACGTGAAAATAATTGTTTTCTTTTGTAAAAACATTGTTAATTTTCGAATCCCGGTAGTGTATGTATGTATGTTTATATAAATTTATGTACGTTTAAGTAAGTATATTGTATTAAATATGTCTTTTAACCCATAACACAGGCTATATATGCTTAACTTGGGGCAAGATAATTTGTGTAAAAAGTGTGTCAATATTATTATTAATATTATTAAATATTATACACTGATCTCTCCAACTGTTATGTATCAAATTAGTAAATATAAAATCATTACTAATTGAAATAAAAAATAACACAATTACTAACGTAGATTGTCCAAATATTATGTAATATCCTAATTCGCCAAACAGTAATTTCTATAACCACGCGTCCGTTTATAATTAGATTTGCTGTGAATCACTCTATTATTTCATTTTAATCGGATTTAAATTTGTGAGCGCTCGCCTACAAATGACCAAGGCGATTTAGCTCGCGTCATCGGAAATTTCAATGGAATATTAATTATTCTGAATGCTGTAATTAAATATTTAGGTCAAAAACATTTGCTACAAGCATTATAAAGCAAATTTTAATGCTCTTAAAAATGCTATAATAGAAGCTTTAATGTAGTCGAAACAGCATTTCATGTTTGTTTAAATTCTAAACCTTAGGTTTTATACGTCTAAATAGATTGTAACAGCTTCGAAAACGTCGAAAAAAAGTATATTTTGAACATTTCACGCACACTAACAAAAAGTGTCAAACAAATCACCAGTATAACACGTAGCTGATCACGCACACTAAACTAATATTCCAGGCCTGTTTTTATCGGTTGTCTAATAGCAAGAGACTCTATTTAGACGTATAAAGGATCTATGTTTTAAACGTAGTTACGTTGTAAAAAAAATATATTTTTTGAAATCTAAATGACGTGCAGTGTTTGTCCGGGGCAATACTGCTAATACGAGATCTTCATGGGCTAATTTCCGCAAACAGATGTCTACTGTGGGCCTATTTGGCGTGAAAACGGCCCTGGATTCAAGCCTAGAGTTTCCAGTTTCCTCTGGTGCGGCAATTGTAATTGTATTACTATTTTTAGTATGTTTTTGAAGGCAAAAGGGCAAGACTAACCCAGGTTTACCAGTGGGAGGCTCCTTTACACCGGATGTCGGCTAGTTTATGGGTACCACAACGGCGTCTATTTCTGCCGTGAAGCAGTAATGTGTAAGCATTACTGTGTTTCGGTCTGAAGGGCGCCGTAGCTAGTGAATTTACTGGGCAAATGAGACTTGACATCTTATGACTCAAGGTGACGAGCGCAGTTGTAGTGCCGCTCTGAATTTTTGGATTTTTCAATAATCTTGAGATGGTGCTGCATTGTAATGGCAGGGCTTATCAATTACCATCAGCTGAACGCACCAGGGGCAAGAATTGCGTTGCCGGCCTTTAAGATGGGAGTATGATCTTTCTTGAAGGTCTCTAAGTCATATCTGTTCGGGAAAATCGCAGCCGGTAATTGATTCCACAGAATAGCTGTACGAGGCAAGAAGTTTCTCGCAAAACAAATGAATATCGAATGCCTGACATCAACATGACTTACACTATTCCGAGTCAATGTGATTACTGTAAATCTTATTTCAATTCCACGAGCTCTATTTTTTCCGAACATATTATGGTAGATGCAGTATAGAAATATACTCAAAGTCAAATAAACTTTATTCAATTAGGCTTAAACTAAACGTTTTTGAATCGTCACTACAATTAATTCTTTTAAATTACTGAGTTTACCATATGTTCGTAAAAACTTGAGCTCTGAGAAGAACATATAAGAAACTCAACGGCCACTCTTTTCAATCAAATAGAGTATTTTACAATGGCTGTTATATATATATAACAAATTAGTTTGTAAGGTACTGCATCCAATAAATGAGTCGTGTTTAAATAATATAAACAATTTCATAAAAAGTAATAAAGAATTAACTGTATAAATTATCATATATTGAATGCAAGCAACCTTTAGAGCTTGAATTCATTGCTGTCAACCTTTAGAACATGATGGTCGTGATTACTGTCACAATTAGGTTTAAATAACTTTATTCTCATTAAGACCTATTGTCACTTACATGAGAAATAACCTAAAACCCATAAAAAACTCACATATGTTATTGAAATGTTTCATAATTATTGAGTATATGGCTTTGAAGGCTCGCTTTGAAAGAAGTCAATGTTTTGGCATTTCATATAACTGAGGGCAGGTTGTTATAAATCTGAACTCCCTCAAAGGTTATGTCTGTTTTCCATAATTACTTCTCACCATTGGCAGCTCAATATGACTAGCTCTTCGTGTAACAATTCAGGTTAAATACTTTGTTTTAAAAGACAAACACATCCTGTGTTAGTGTGAATTTTTTTTATTTAAAAACTGTACAACAATTAGTAATTGCATCCAACAAATACAATGATTTATTAACTATGACAGGTCGATCTGGCACCACAAGCATCACCCCTTCACAAGTTGACGCATGGACCAGCCAACGTTCCCCTCGCACATATTTGAGGGAAGGAATAATATCGGGTCATCACCCGAATATATTTTATAGTGACGATTTAAAAGCGCTTAGACATAGCCTAAATGAATAAGGTTTATTTAAAATTGATTTGACTTTGAAGAATAAAAAGATTTTTATTTTTAGAACCACAAGCTTAAGGAGTCTTTATAAAAAAAATACCACACAATGTCAAATACATTAAAACAACGAAGGTCAGTTTTAATTCATCGAGGTCGTCTGTGAAGAGGTGTTTATAACAATGTTAGCGGTTTTTATCATTGAACAATACTTGTTAATGCCCACAGACCTTATATTAAATCTAAATGGATGTTTTGCGGAGCTGTCCTCGCCTTATTCAAAAGAATACCCACTAATTAACTCAAGATCAAATAGCCCTCTTAAATGTTTATAACAACTGATAACATCATAACATAATACTTCTTGTTATTCATCAAGTCATATTTCTTGAAATGAATTGTTGAGAAATTTTTAAGTATATTTTAAACTTTTCAGACACTTTATTACAAGTGGAGACTTCAAGCAGTAATTTGCAAGTATTATTATGTTTTGGTTTATAGGATATCGTAGCTAGTGAAATTACTGGGCTAATCAATACACAGCGAAACTGTCGGGGACCTAGTGTTCTGTGAGTAGTATATATTACTTGGCGTTGCGTAGAGACATTGCTTCACTGTCTGTATTCTACCGCATTTATCTCGCAGAGTATTCCGAAGAACTGTTTGTCCTGATTCCTGACGCTTCATTCCACCTTCGCTAGATACACCACAAATAACAATATCATCCCCACCATCTGGATGTGTGGCGTCCGTCCATAGTGCGCTTTTCAAGGAACTTTCTACCACGCACAACCAAACTGTAGAACGAGCTTCCTTGTGCGGTATTTCGAGGACGATACGACATGGGTATCTTCAAAAAAAGCGCGTATACCTCTGGTGTTGCAAGAGAAAGTGGGCGCCGGTGATCGCTTAACATCAGGTGACCCGTACGCTCGTTTGTCCTCCTATTCCAAAAAAAAAAACGAACGCAAAACACGTCAACTGGCTTGTAAAATAAAATGGAGGTCTAACCTACATCAATAATTTTTTGCTCATAAACTTAACTTATCTGTTCCATAACTGTTCTTGTAATCGGGTATATTGGACCAGAAGCAAGTGGTATATTGGAAAAGATTTAAATATCTTGGTTTATTATATTTTGGTTTGAGCTGATGGTTTTGTTGCCATTGCTCTAAAAAAATAAAATAAATAAATTAACTAACAACGATTATCGATGCTGCTGAGAATTTTGGGCTTTACCAAGAAACATGAGCGGCATTTTCCTTCTACATTTAATTGTTTAAGGTGAAAAAATATTGTGTAATGGTTTTGGGTCGTCCTAAATAAATATTTCATGTTATGTCAATTTCGCTGTGCGATTATTGAACGCGAGCTAAAACATAAGTAGGTATCGTCCGGAAAACACCGCACAAGGAAGCTCATTCCACAGCTTTATCGTAACGTACGGTCAAGAAAACTCCTTGAAAACCGCACTGTGGAGGACCGCCACACATCCAGATGGTGGGGATGATATCCTAATTTGTGGTGGCTATCGTGTGAAGATCGAATTCGGTGACAGGAATCAGGTGAAACTCTCGCTCGAAACAAAACGCTCTACGGAACACTACCCGTGATAAATGAAGTGAAATATATGCCCAGGAGGATAAAATGCGACCATCATTCATTTAATTTTTAAGTTTGATTTTAATCAGGGTTTATTTGTCAAATATTATACCTGTATTATGTATGTATAATATTGCAGTAGTGTGTGTAATATTTATTTTAATTAATTTAATGTATTTATAATGTTTACGCAAAAATTTTTGAAAAAGGGTTACTAGGTTTTCACTTAACGTATTTATATAACGATTAATAAAATAAAATCAAGAAGACGAATGTTTGTAACGAGTATAAATGCATATGCAAACTATGTGAGAGCCTATTTTTTTAACGCCAGTCATAAAGATTATAAATCCTCGTTTAATCACGGACGAGTAAAAAAATAAGGACTCCGCGCCGTGATATTAGCAAGTGAAGCTTCTTTATGCTAGTGTGTGTGCAGTTACGAGGTATACCCTTTACACAATTTTTTCTCCCTTAAATAATCATATATGGCCACAAATACTTTTATAGTATCGTTTTTACACTTTTTCACAACGCACGACGGCATTTTAAAAATATTTTATTGCAACGCAAACTGATCTGTCAGACGAAGGCAAATCTCATAATGGCGACCGATCGGCTTGTATTAGTGTGTGTGCGTGGGGCTTTGTATTTACCGGCTTGTTTTGGTGCTTCACTGTTATGTAAGGTGACACGGAGTTCATTTTATTTACTCGTCCGTGCGTTAAATATCTGAAATTATTTTTTGTATGGCTCCTCATAGACATAGTACCAAGTATTATTTTTTTTAATGAAAATAAGGGACGAGACGAGCAGGATTTTCAGTTGGTGGGTAATAATACGCCCTGCCCATTTCAATGTAGTGCCACTCAGGATTCTTGAAAAACACACACGTTCAGAGCGTCACTAAAATGGCGATCGTCCCCTTGAGACATGCGATGCTAAGTATCATTTGACAAGTAATTTCACTATCTACGGCGTCCTGCCAACCGAAACACAATAATGCTAACACATCACTGCTTCACAGCAGAAATAATAATAGAATAAGCCGTTGTGCTACCCATAATCTAGCCGGCATCCTGTGCAAAGGAGCATCCCACTGGTATCACTTGAGAGAGCAATCCCTCCTTCACAAGTGTATTGAAGAATTGCAAACTGAATCCTCATAGGCAAATAAATTTATGATCTCGAATACGTAGATATAAATTATACCTGAACCATCTAGCAAGTAGCCGGCTCTTCAAGTCAATAGTTCCTTTCTTCTCCAGGTCTTGCAAGAGATTGTGTGAGTTGAGGAACCCACTGAGATACAGAAAGCTGTCTGTGTAGACGATGGCTGATCTTCCGACGACGGCCCACGGCATTCCAAATACCTGCAGTACAATAGATATATATATTTGAATCAAAGATTTATCATCATCAGCCGGAAGACGTCCACTGCTGGACAAAGGCCTCAACCAAAGATATCCACGACGATCGGACCTGCGCTGCCCTCATCTATCGTATTTCATCTTGTGGAGAGCCTTCCAACACTGCGTCTTCTGGTACGTGGTCACCATTCTAGGAGTTTACTGCCCCACCGACCATCTGTCCGTCAAACTATGTGCCCTGCCCAATGCCTCTTCAGTTTCGCAATCATTTGAGCCGATGATAAGTCTGGTAAAAGCTTAATAAAACACTATTTTTTTAATTTTCAAACAGCAATAACTTTTGAATGAATTTTCATGCGGTTGGCCGCAGTTTTTTGAGCCTCAAAAAGAATCTTTGAGTTTCAATTCATCGGAATTTTTCGGTATTCTTTCGTCAACTCACGAACGAATAAACCGGTGTTGTCCGGTTTGATGGCGGCCGACGTAGTGTTTTGATGTTAGGAGCTGATTAGTTTTTGGAATCGATCGGTAAAGCAATTTAAAAGTTATTTCAAAAACATTACATATGAAAAAAATTGTTTCGTAGGTTTTTTGAGATTCCCTAAAATCTACCGGTCCGAATCGTATACAAAATCTTAGTTTGGTCAAGCCCTTTCAAATGGCGCCAACCGCGATGGAATCGGTTCATCCGTTCAACAGTTATACGAGGTTTACATACATCTATACAACCACACACACTCACACATACATACATAAATACATAAAGAGGTACGGACACCATCTCGGGAATAGTCAGGGAAGATTCCTAGGGCCTGAAAGCGTCGAGATCCGATGAAAACTCGATTATAAAAAACGGGGTAAAACCAATAACTTCCCGAATTTTCGAAATTTTCCAATTTTCTGAGCAGGAAGTTAAAAACCAGATAAAATCTAAGAGAAAACCATCCGAACTAAAAAGTATTTATTTTATTAGATAGTATTTTATTAGAAATTTATTTATTCTGCGACCGTCCTCTTAAAGAATTATAGTATTGTGTGGCATTGTCATGGAGCGTATATTATTTCCTAGTGGCAACTGGAAACGATTCGAAGCTTCGTGATCTTAAAGAGAGAGCTAAGTGCTCCCAAAGCACTTCAATACAATACAATACATTGTATTACTTAGACCAGTGAATAAGTGGTTAATCTTTATATATAAAAATGAATTGCTGTTCGTTAGTCTCGCTAAAACTCGAGAACGGCGGGACCGATTTGGCTAATTTCGGTCTTGAATTATTTGAGGAATTCCAGAGAAGGTTTAAAAAGGTGAATAAATATGAAAATACTAGGAATGAAATAAAAAACAACAATTTCGTTTTTCCTATGATGAGTACCCCGTCGTTGAGAAATCAAATTGAAAGAATAGTTTGTATAAATGAATAACTAATTAGAACTTTTATATCTTTCCACCTTTCTCAAATATAAACTTAATTTTAGCTCGAATAAAATTTAAAAATCAATTTTTTTATGAACGATGAATCTTAAGTTTTGTTATAAGGAATAAAGATTTTTTACAAGTACTACGAGCTTATTCATGTGTGTACGCGGACGAAGTCGCGGGTATCAGCTAGTGTTATAATAATATAAAAAATAAAGAATCAAAGACACTAAATATTAGCCATGCTATGTCTTCTCCGCTAACTTGTAACTATTAGTTACTAATATGACATGTATAATTGTAATTAATGTAGTTTATTTGACTGAAATTTATTAATATTTGGATGAAAATACTAATAAGACGCCGGGCTGTCTAACGTAACGTAAAAATTTAAAATTAAGTTAAGTATGAAATGTGCTGTGATTTGATATAAGTTTGAAATAGTAGTAATTACAGTATGGCGGTTGGCGACGAAGTATAATCCGGCTAAGTTTGAAAGCAAACAGTTGCTTTAAACGCAACTTACGTAGTGGATTTCGGATATCACAGTTTTTTACAATATTACATCCGTCATCTGTCAATCTATCAATAATAATAATAATAATATTGACACACTTTTCAACCAAATTATCTTGCCGCAAGTTAAGCACATATAGCCTGTGTTATGGGTTACAAGACAATGATATATTTAATACAATATACTTACTTAAACATACATATAAACATACATATAAACATACATATAAACATACATATAAACATACATAAATACATTAAAACATCCATGACTCATATAAATGCTTGCACCTACCGGGATTCGAACCCGGGACCTCTAGCTTAGTAGGTAGGATCGCTAACCACTCGGCATTACATTAGTAATAGGACTTACATTAGTGAAACATTTGTCAAATTCGTTTGCAAATGGACATTTCATTTCGAAATGTTATCTCGACTGATATTAGAATAGAGTTCGATTTAAATTTCTTTGTTCTTCAGACATATTCGAAATTAGAATGAAATTATAATTTCGAAATTGATGTAATTATTATGCAATTAATAATATTTTTACAGATAAGTTTGTTCTAACAAAACAGTCTATTTTTATGCTGCACATAATATACCTTGAACGCATAATGGAGGATTTATGATAGTTGTGTATGTAAAAGTTAATTATTAATCTAAATTAAAATGATTAGCTGTACTGCTAAGCATAGTATTTGTACACGTTTTTTATAGATTATATTATATCAAAAACCTTATGGCCGAATAATATCGCACATAAAAATTTTAAAAGCGGAAACTTTATTTAGGTTGAAGGTTTTAGAAACTCTAGCTATCTCAAAAAGAATTATAAATCACTTACTGAGATAGTTTTATTTTAGTAACATAGTAAAACATATATGCTACATTATTATTAATTAATCAAAAAACATAAAAATCTTCTTTCCAAGACTTACGGCCGTTTTCAATCTCTAGCAAGTTCAACTAAGGATAGATAGGTTGTTGAAAACGGCCGTTAGACTTTAACTTATTAGATTACAAGATAGATTACAAGAATCTACATAAAGGGACCACTTTATCAATTTTTAATTTACTAAAACTATACAATTTATTTACCTGTGTTTACGAATAATCTTTTAATATGTTTGTTTTAGCAAAGTTTATAAAATATTTTAATGACTTGGAAATTTTATCTGCGTTAAGTTGCGTGAAACGTTAGTTATGGTCTATAACTATGGCTTTTGTGGTTAAACCCAACAAGATTTCGACCACTCCTAAAAGTTGAGTCACTAAACTAGTTTTTGTACACTACGTAATAGTTAATGGGTTTTTCTCGCATTTTAAAATACACCCATCATGTTGTTTAATGATTGCCGTTATGAGACAGTCGACAACCGGACTTTTGTTTAGTTTTCGTGGACCGAGTTTATTTCAAGTTTAAGAGATTGTTATGTTTACTGTTTGGACCTTTTTTTACTGAACTGCTCTGACGCTTGTATCTCGTACTATGCAAATATGGCTATGATTATCTATAAGCATTTTCTGTGTTAGTTTTGTCACTATAGAATTACATCCCAGGGAGAAGAAATTGTAAACTTGGAGTTACTTTTCATTGCGTTTACTTTAAGTACTCATAATAAAATAATTTTTCGAGATCGAAACTGAAATGAGGAGATCCGTAGGAGAACCAAAGTTACCGATATAGCCCAAATCATTGCGAAACTGAAGTGGCAGTGGGCAGGGCACATAGTTCAACGGACAGCTGGCCATTGGGGCAGTAAAGTCCTCGAATGGCGACCACGTACCGGAAGACGCAGTGTTGGTAGGCCTCCCCACAAGATGGACCGACTATCTGGTCAAGATCGCCGGAATACGTTGGATGAGAACAGCGCAGGACCGATCTTTGAAATCTTTGGGGGAGGCCTTTACCATCTGTGGACGTCTTTCGGCTGATGATGATGATATAGCACTCCGATAATAATTAAAATGTTTCTCCTTATAAATACTCCCTAAAGGCTAACTAACGGTCTTGATTGCTTTAGAGATCCAAAATAAGTTAGATGCAGTGGTCGCGTAACAACATGCGACCCCCGAATTTGTCATTCTATTTCATAGCAAACCAAATTAACAGTTTGGAACTAAGGAAGAAGTAGCTCTTGAGCTCAGAAGTCAAGATAAGTGTTATCGGCCTTCGAAATGAGAGTGGGATTAAAGTTTGAAGTTGTATCAGATCAGAAATAGAGCATCCAGAAAAAAGGTTCATAAACTCTTGCGAACATAATATTTTTTTCTTTCTTTATGTAAAAGGAGGACAAACGATCTTAGGGGTCCACCTGGTGTTAAGTGATCACTGCCGTCCACATTCTCTTGCAACACCAGAGAAATCACAGGAGCGTTGCCAGCCTTTAAGAAAGGTGTAGGTGCTATTTTTGAAGGTACCCATGTCGTATTGTCCTGGAAATACCGCACAAGGAAGCTCATTCCACAGCAGTTTGATTGATTCAGATGGTGGGGATGATATCCTATTTTGTGGCGTGTCGTGCGAAGGTGGAATTTAGCGGCAGGAATCAGGTGAAACAGCTCTTTGGAACACTCCCCGTGATAAAAATTTAATATGCGGTTAAAAATGAAAAGAGATTCTACATCTCTACTCAACACCAAATAGTGCAGGGGTACGTACCTCAGAAAAGCTAGTTTTGTTAGCATAAGGACTATGCGCCATTGCCATCGACTTATGGGCGAGGAGGAGAGCAAAGGCATTTACTCCTCGGAAAGCATCCAATCCTTTCACCCTCGTAGGTGAGTCAGATAAATCGAAAATTTTCCTTATGTTTCGTTTCAATGAGAATGCGTTTAGCAACTTTTCGAAATTTGTAGCGCCTTCCTTGCCCTCATCGAATATTGTTCCGAGGCCCAGCAGAAGAAGTAGACCCAGGAAGAAGGCTCTGCAAATAAAATTGTTTCAAACATTTCAAGCGAAAATACATATTACGACTGTGTAGTCCATATACTTATAATATATTAGGATAAAGACAAACAAAAAAAAATTAAATAAATAAATATTATGACCGTTCCTTGTCAGTACATTTATGAAAATTTAATATATGTTCACAAAAATCGTCACAATTTTGCTCTTAATAGTGATTTTCATTATTATAGCACTAGAAATAAGGGATTGCTTGTAACTAATTCAAGTAGGCTTCATAAGATATATAATAGCTTTAAGGGTAAATGTATACACTTTTATAATAAAGTCCCAGCCACTGTTCAGGATTCATCTATAAATACATTTAAATGTTTTATAAAAAAATGGCTCTGTCGTAAATCCTATTACTCCACAGCTGAATATCTAAGTGATCGGACAGCCTGGGACTAGATTATGATTATTTTATATCGATAGAAATGACTGTAAAATATTGTATATTTTTATTGAAAAGAACGCAAAAAAAGAATGCCGGAGAGATTCTTGCGCCGTTTCTTCACTATCAGAGCACCATTTGTTTCCGAAGCGGTAGTAGTATCTAGTATATTAGAAATGACATCAAAAAGAATTCTGAGGGAATCAATTTTGAGAAAATAAATGCCTTTTATGCTTTTTATTCGGTCTTTCGCTCAGAATTATTCGGTCTTTCAAGAATCCTTTGCGGCACTGCATTGTAATGGGTATCAATTACCATCACCTGAACGTCTGGTTCGTCTCGTCTGCCCACTCAATTCATTAAAAAAATTCAGTGGGTGCGCATCCTCTCTTACTTTTCCCCTCTACCTGGCCCTGCACTACCAGCCGCTCAATCGATCCTTCATTTCTGGAGATGTGGGTTAAGAACATCAGAATTCTTTTATCTTCAGTTCTTTCAAGAAAAGTACCAGGTGACATTGTTAGAGTTAATTTGTTAAGTACATATATCTAATACTTTAATAAGACGAAGCGTACTAAAACAAACTTACATCGCCAAAGACTTCCCAAAGGAATACGGGCGCTTCACATCCCTTACAGTGCACATGGTATTCTGTACCCTGACTGATATCCTGAGGTGTGACAGCTTGTTAGAAAGCTCCTGCTCCAAGTCGTAGCTGCTGCAGGAACTGGGGATACACACTCCCCACAACAGGCTGGAGTAACGGGGAACTCTGTGGCCCATCTATAAAAAATTATAATACTTATTAAAAAAATGTCAGAGTTAACTTCTGTCAACAACTTAGTCCACAAGAAATTTTGTTAACTTTTTTTTTTATTCTAATTTATTTCCTTATTTAAACCAACTTAAGTTAGTCGTATCGTACTTTGCATAAAATAATAGCGTGGCAGTTGAGTTTTTTGCCACTTCTTATGAAATCCCAACATTTCCAAAGACGAGGTAAATGGTACTAAGTTTAATTAATAGCTTTGAAATTCATGATTATTATTTATTTGCATAAATAAATAGATTATTACTGATAAATTTTGATTGAAAAGTACGAATATAACAGCTGCGAATACATCAAAAAAAAATTGAATTTAACTAACCTCTTTTTGAGATATTCACGCATCCTAACACAAAGTATCATACAAATCGCGAGTGTAAAGTACTTGTCAGGCACAATAACCTAATATTCCTGGCTTATTTTTATCGGTTGTCTAACATTAAAATACTATCTAGACGTATAAATTATCAAAGACAATAATAAATTACAAATGATATTGAAATGATAATTACAATGGAAATTGGTTCTTAGTAATTCCTAAACCAGACAGTTTAGTAACGTTGTGCATACCTTTAGATATATAAACAGTAACATTTATAAACTTTTATCTTATTCGTATCACGGACGAGTAAAAAAAGAAGGACTCCGTGCCGTGATATTAGCAAGTGAAGCACCGTTATGTTAGTGTGTGTGCGGTTACGGGGGATACTAGTTACACAATTTTTTCTCCCTTAAATAATCGTATATGGCCACGAATACTTATATAGTATCGTTTTTACACTATTTCACAACACACGACGGCATTTTTAAAATATTTTATTGAGACGCAAACTGATCTGTCACAGACGATGACTATTCTCATAATGGCCGCCTATCGGCCTGTAAAAGTGTAAGTGTGTGTGTGGGGCTATGTATTTACACGTTAATCAGCTTGTTTTGGTGCTACACTGTTATGTAAAGTGACAGAGTCCTTATTTATTTACTAGTCCGTGATTCGTACATGTTTAATTATATATCTAGTTGGTAAGCCTTAATAAATCAATAAATATAATAAAATAAAATAAATCAAATCATAGCATAAGAACAAAATACAAATGAAAATGTAGGCAAGATCATCGGTTCTTAGTAATTGTTGAATAGCTAAACAAACCAATAAGGTATCTTATACACCACAAGCATCACATGCAATTGTTTTCTAATACAATAGAATTGATTTAAATTGTAACAAACGCATTGTTGTCACTCTTTTCGAGAAAATATATCGTCTGAGTATTGTATTGTATTGTACAATGACAATTGCGATTCAATTCAAAATCGACCGGAGACCAAATAAGTTGACGAAGTATACAAATGCTTCTCAAACAGAATACTAAAAGGACAAGGGCCTTGATAATTTGCGTGATTGAGATTCGCTAGATGTAAATCGTATATCAGCTTTTGTATTGCGCGTGTGTTTTTTGGCTCACGAACTCCGTGGAATATTTCTGACGATAACGTTAATTGGTGGTCCATTGTAAATTCACTGTGCACTACAAGACCACATTATCTCTGGATCTCGTTGATACTTGAAGTCCCCTCCAGTTCTTCCTTCAGCCTCCCGCGTTCGTCCTGTTGCATCAGTACGGTTTGCAGTTTCATTACTGTTGTATGTGATATTTTTGTGATATCGCTGCTTTGTTTTCGAAATTTAAACGGTGACTTTTGTTTTTTTTTTTTTATGATAGAAAGGGACGTGATGAGCAGGACGTTCAGCTGATGATAATTGATACGTCATGCCCATTACAATGCAGTGCCGCTCAGGTTTCTTGAAAAACCCAAAAATTCTGAGTGGCTATAATTGCGCTCGTTACTAGGCATAAGATGATGTTTTTGGGAGAAGGTTTACGTATATGATATAATGGCGATGATATATCCGGAAGCAATTTTTTTTAACTTGGACTTTTTACCTATGTATTTGCAATACAAATAATTCAGTCAATGTCATTTCATTACGTATGACAATCCATACAATGACCGCCCTATGTATGGATGTTTTGGATGGATGCACGGGGTACTTAATTTATATGGCAAAACATCGTTTGCCAGATCAGCATTTATTAAATATGTAATTATCAACTATTTTTTTTTTTAATAATTTTATATTAATAATAATATGACTTAATAATTATATATGTAACGCTATTTACATAAAAAATAATAAAATAAAACTATTTTTAAATTTAAAATTTAGCCCTGTTATAGTACTGTTGTATATATATAGGTAGGGAGAGCTTACCACTTTTTTTGTTTTATTATTTATTTATATATATTATAATTAAATACATTGTTCTACATGCTTAATATAAATTAATAATTAACCAGTAGCTCAGTAAATATTGCAGTGTTATTATATTTATTTATTTCTTTATCGGAGACGCCACAAACTATCAAATTCAAATTCAAAAACACTTTATTCATGTAGATCACGGAAATGACACTTATGAATGTCAAAAAAATAAATAAAAGTTTTGTTTCTTATTGAATTTACCGCTACTTCGTAAAGGGTTGAGCTAATGAGAAGAAGTAGCAAGTAACTCAAGTCAAGATTTACATTTTAATTGTTTTTTCAAATATCGATCACAGAGTAAGATCAAAATATCGATGACAGAGAAAGACTATCGATAAGTTACGTACCTACTACCTACTACCCATAATGAGATCTAAGTGTACGAATAATTAGCACTCGGTTATCAGTTATCTGCAACTGTAAACTACTTTTGAAAAGTATAAGGTTATAACATAAATTTACCAGTGGGGGGCTCCTTTGCACAGGATGCCGGCAAGATTATGGATAGCACAATGGCGCCTATTTCTGCCGTGAAGCAGTAATGTGTAAAAATTATTGTGTTTCGGTCTGAAGGGCGCCGTAGCTAGTGAAATTATTGGGCAAATGAGACTTAACACCTTATGTCTCAAGGTGACGAGCGCAGTTGTAGTGCCGTTCAGAATATTTTGGGGTTTTTCAAGAATCCTGAGCTGTACTGCATTGTTATGGGCAGCGCGTATCAATTACTATTAGCCGAACGTCCTGCTCGTCTCGTTCCTTATTTTCATAATAAAAACATAAGTACTAATTAAGTTATTATGGTTAAGCAGTCTATTTTATTGCGTGTAATAACGATTTTTATAACTTTAAACTGTTTTCGTAAATATTATATTATTGTTATCAATATCCAAATCTTAGGTTTTCAGTGGTCATATGGTGACAATATCCAATTAAAAACCATAACATGTCTCACTGGAGTTAATCTGATTTGCAAGACAGAGCTCCTGCGTACGTGATCATATCCTTAACAAGAATTGTGGTACAAAATATTGAAGAATAACTTTATATTTAAGTTGATTTATCTCTGAACCTACTTCTAAAATGGAGGAGGTTCTCAATTCGACTGTATTTTTTTTATGTTTATTACCTCAGAATTTTCGACTGGGTGAACCGATTTAATTTAACTTTAGGTACTATTATTATTTACTTTTTGTTCTTCTTTCGAGCGACTTCCCTTCCGAGCGCTCTTTCCAACTGAACCAACGTGTTTAGATTTGAAACAGCGACATCTCTAGTCAGTTTCCTTATATGCAATTATGAGGGTTGAGCAGGTTATCAATTGTAATGTAGATCTTGTAGATGGAGGCACAGCCTGAGAGTTGAATAAAATATACCAAAATTTACGACCCAGGCGTACTCGAACGCAGTTGGTAAGAGCACTCAGATGGAACCCGAGAGGTCGTGGGTTCGAATCCCGCGTAGTTCATAAATTTATTTATTTAATCCCAAAAGTGGAGGTTATTACTTTAAAATAAAAATTGTGTGTACGCGAAAATTATGTAAACGTGTAAGTTATGTATCACGACACTAAATTTCAAGATCGTTTGCAGAGGGGGAAAGAAATGACTGCATTCGTCGACTTTGGTAGACTACCAATAATAAGAGAATGTAAGCATGAAGGAGTGGAGGAGTTGATAGAAGTGGAAAAATCAGGGAAGTTAGTCGGGAAAGTTGTTCATGCATGTCCATAGTCTCTGCCTACCTTTTTGGTAGACTAACACATTTAAGTGAAAAAAACTGAACTAGTACAATTAATTCTTCAACAAACTTAATTCTTTTTTTATGGAAAAGGAGACAAACGGATCACAGGAGTGTTGCTGGTCTTAAAGGAAGGTGTACTCGATTTTTTTGAAGGTACCCTTGTCGTATCGTCCCGGAAACACCGCATAAGGAAGCTCATTCCACAGCTTTGTAGTACGTGGAAGAAAGCTCCATGAAAACCGCACCGCGACACATCCAGATAGTGGGGATGATATCCTAATTTGTGGCGTGGCAAGCGAAAGTGGAATTCGGCGGCAGGAATCAGGTGAAACAGCTCTTCGGAATACTCCCCGTGATAAATCCGGCAGAAGACACACAATGAAGCGAAGTCTCTTCGCAACGCTAAGTGATCGAGTCGTTCACAGAACACTGGGTCCTAGACAATTCGAGCTGCTCTATGTTGCACGAGGTCAAACGGATTGAGCTGATACTGGAATGCACCAGATCAGAGATGAATTTAAACTTAACTTAATTTTAATCCTTAATATACGCATTTTAAACAAAAGCTCGCGACTTTTCAAACACATTCCGTATTCACAACCCTTTACTTCACGTATGTCTTTTTGGGCCCGCGGTGCGACATGTCGATGTATTGTGAACACCGCAATGCAATACTCTGCATTCCCAGCGCGCAAAGATTTAACCAGCCCGTCACTAGATGTCAGTTAGACGCCAATTCAAATGTGTTCGGAGTCAACTCACGTACGCCATTACTTGCTGTATGTCACTTCTAAACCGACGGGTCATTCTTGGCATTTTTAGATTGTGAAATATGATTTCGCTATGGTACACGTTGAACAATGAAATGCTGTGGCCTGAGGACATTTGAGGGTTAAAAGGTAATCGTTATGTACTATAAATTAGACATTATTGTTTGCTTTGGTTCAAGGTTCGATTATTGTGTCGCTAATTTTACATTGGGTAATAAATAATTGATGCTCTTCCACACAAATTATCTTACCCCAAACAAGGTATTCCCTGTACTATGGATAGAAGATAATACATATTTTGAACATATTATAGCGACGGTATATTCAACTAAGTCTAGTTTGTTGAATTAGTGGTTTTTTATCTTTGAGGTACAGCACCCATTGACGTACAATAAAATATTAGATTCACAATGACGCTCAAAAATTGTCTGAAGCAAAACTCTGCCTACGCGTCTATAAAGCAGAATTTTCGTTCAGTTGTGTTTTGACCGCGCTTTGAATACAACGTCACGCAATGACAAAGTGTTCAGTGAAAAACAGTCCAAATAACAGCATATCCAAACTTAATAATGATGGAGTGTCCTGTGTCGTATTTCAGGTAAGTGCCTCTTTATATTCACAAAATTGTGTAACTGACTTGACGTTTTTAATAATTTTGCTAAATAATTACATTTCAATTGCTAAAACAAAATACATCGCCAACGAAGTTTCGAACATTTCACACAACCATTAATGAGCTTCATATGAGCGTATACAATAGACTACAATATACCAATGTTACATTAACAACGAAATAAGATGTTAAGGCGACACTAAATGCCAGCGACCTTGAGCGATATGAGTTCATGGCTGCCGGCCCGCCATCTATGTAACAAAGCCAATATTTTCAAAATTCTTGCGTGGAAAACAGTTTATATGCTTACAATACTCGATATTCACTACTAATCTGAATAAATTAACCTACACAAAAAAGTACAAGCTATAACAATAACTTTTCTGAGAGAAGTACCAAAAAATGCGTCTCGCCATGCCAAAAAACTTGTTTAACTTCAAAGAAAAGTGGTAGCTCAAAAAGGCTCGGCAGTGTTAACTATAACCAACAGCAAGCATTAGCAACCTACAAATAAGACTTAAGGATATGTGTTACAGGATTAAGTAGTGTTCATAGCTGGAAATGCTATACTTTCACCACAAAACTTGTCTAAAAACACCATGTTTGCGTGTTTTCTGCTTACTGCCTTGACAGTATGGCAATAACCTAAGAACTACTAAGTTATTCTACGCTAATGCTATAAGAAAATGTGTAAATGTTTACATGGAATTCCAATCTTTTGAAAATACTCATAGAAATTCACAAGCTATCTATAAATACATAGTTTACTTTGAGTAATATGCTCTGACAGGGGTATTCACTTTACATTTCCTTGTTGTACTTTTAATTACTGTGGGGCTCACTAGAACGATTCAATTAATACAGACAGGAAAGAAAAACTGTCTTTCGTAATACATTGAAGAACGAAGTATGTCCAAATACTCTCACGGTAGTACTTACGAACAATAGTTGACAGGGCTTCATATTGATGACTTTAAATAGTATACTATACTTGCGTGTCTTGAGTAAATAAGTTTGTCTTTCACGGTGATACATTTTCTAAGTGCGTTAATGTTTGTTTCTTACAAAATGCATTTTAGATGGCCATTCAACAAGCCAAATGAAGAGGCGCCACGTCAAAATCAACCAGTGAATTATAAAAGTGTAGTGTTTTTTTTATGGAAGAGAGGAAAAGCGATTGTTCCTGGGTCACCTGGTGCTAACTGATTACCGCCGCCTACATTCTCTTAAAATAACAGAGGAATCACATGAGCGCTGCCGGCACTTTAAAAAAGTGTACGCGCTTTGTGACGGTACCCATGTCGTATTGTCCCAGAAACACCGCATAAGGAAGGTCATTCCACAGCTTGGTCATACCTGGAAGAAAGATCCTTGATATTCGCATTGTGGAGGAACGCCACACTTCCAGATGGTGGGGATGAAATCCTAATTTGTGGCGTGTCGTGAATGGCGAATCATGTCGAAATAGCGAATGTGGAATTCAGCGGCAGGAATCAGGTCAAACTCCACTTTGGAACACTCCCCGTGATAAATGTGATAGAAGACGAATAGATAGAAGCGAAGACACTCAATGAAGCGACGTCTCTACGCAACACCAAGTGATCAAGCCGTTCACAGAGCACTGGGTCCCCGACAATCGAGCTGCTCTGAGTTGCAATCAATCAAGTTATTACTTAAATATCAAAATTGTGACTTATTCCATTTTTTGCTGATTTAAGGAAGCAAACTACAGGGAAATTCAGTAATTTCTCTTCAGAATTGAAAATCATCGTTGAAGCAACACAAACGACCCCCCAGAACAGAAAAAAGCGCACTTTTAAGTAATCTTTTTGGGTAGGCATATCAAATTTACTCAAAGTAAACAACCACTGCTTAAAAAATCTTTGAAACGTGATGTATCACGGGTTACATGATATTAAGTGATTACCGCTGCTCACATCATGCAATAACAGAGGAGTCTCAGGAGCATTGCCAGCCTTTTAGTAAAGTGTATGTACCCATGTCGTATCAGATGGAAACATGATACAAGGAAGCTCATTCCATAGTTTGGTTGAGCGTGAAAGATATTTCCTTGAAATCTGTTCTGTAGAGGATGAGGATGATATCCAAGTTGTGTCATCTTGTGATTTAGCCCTTCACAGACAGTAAATTGAGACTAGATAGTTATCATTTACGGCCGCATTCCATATTCAATACTCGTAATAGCATATTAAAGTGATCTTATATTTATATTTCAAAATTCTTTATATATGCTTGTTTTTGTAATCAGTATTTTCAATCAATCCATGGGAGACCGGATTAGTATTTATAGAGGAGTATTTTAATGAAAGGATTTAAGTTAGTAGCACTCAAATTCGTATGGCCATCAGAAGAGCTTCCAGCTTCCTGAGCGTCCATTTTTCCCGGGTCTAGTTAAATACATGAGTTCTGGTCCAGTCGTTCCTAGGTTTGGGAAGGCCTTAATGTCGTGAGAACCGGCCGTCAAATGCTTGGTGCCACAAACCCGGCTGATTCACTACCTGGTACTATCCGTGGAGATTTATGTATTCAGGTTGGTCGCAACATCATCCATGGTTCTGACGCTGTTGATTCGGCCAAGAAAGAAATTGCTCTGTGGTTTACTGAAAAGGAACTTGTCGGCTGGACTCCTGCTGCAGAAAACTGGGTTTACGAATAAGTGCATCTGTATATTATATTCAAACTATAATTTTAAGCATGGCAAAATAAATTAATTTAAACTTTGAAGCCATCGTAAGTCAAATCCAGGGAGACACCTTTGACTTACAATATAGCAGCGTATAAACAAGTGCGAGAGAGAAGAACAATTCTAACGGAGATACAGCAGGTATACGAATCTATTGTTACTGTAACCGATTTTGATTGACAACTCGTAAACAGTCAGCTGCGCTTGGAATTAGCTTCTTAGATTTTTTTAAATATAATTCAACTAGCTAACGCACACATTGACAATCAGATGTTAAAGTTCCGTCCCTATTACAACGCGAGACGGGTTATAGTTAAAAAAAAATACGTGCGTGCAAAGTACACATGCAGTGAAACCTGCATTGTGCATGAACCTCTAAACTGCATATGAAGTCCTGGTAGATGTTGCTAGGATGACACTTGATTTCAACCACTATGAAAGATGTTACTATCACCGCTACCATATTTATGTTCTCCTGGTATCTATGTAGTAATACGTCATGCGCATGACCTCAGAATATATTTAGGTACTCTCGCGTCAAACATAAGGTAATCTCTTCTTCAACTATGATTGCCTGGTACCAAAATACAGTGTAATGTGTCCTATTTCATTTTCTCCCACGTTAAATCTTATGATTTTATGTGTCTGTCTCTATTTATTGTCTCGCTTTTTCGTTTCATCGCCTTTCAAATCACAACGATGCTAAATATGTTTTCACTTCAATAAAATGAACACTCAACGAATGCGCAAGGCAGGCTTGATGCATGTTTTCAAAACTAAATAATGTTACCACATTAAATATGTGGTTACAACATCGCATTGTGTTGCGCAAACAAAAAATAAATGGGAATGAATTAATGATGACACGGCCCTTATATTGCAATTCTGCATATTCACAAGTATTAAATTACTTAATATTGGAAACATGCATTCCGTGTGCTTCACAAGTTTTACGTGAAATCTACAGTAAAATGCAATGTATGCAAGCTGTGCATATTAACAATTACCGTGTTTTTATAATTTAAGAAAATTTAGTATCTATTGTGCCGGCAAAGGTAGTTTTGCCGTATAATATATTTTTAGAGTTCAACCGTTTCTAGGACTTTGCAACATTACTTTGTTTTTCTAAAATAAATAAATTTTTCTACAGTAAACGAAGCCTAAGTTACTCCTTATTACATCAGCTAACTGCCAATAAAAGTCCTGTCAAAATCGGTCCAACCATTTCAGATATTAGCCGGCACAAACAGACGGACAGACAGACAAAAATTGTAAAAAATGTTAATATTGGTTTTTGTATGGTCTTTTCAATATTAGAAACATACACTCCAATTTTGTTTTGTAAATATATGTGTATAGATTATTTTATCCTGACTTGGAGGACATACAAACTTAATTTACTATTTATAATTAAGCCAATAACCGATACTCTATTATTAAAGTCTTCGATGTATGTCTATCTCAATTCTGTTTTTTCAACCTTATGGTGAGTGATCACTTACGATGGTTAAACGTTACTAACGGTAACGGTAGGTGTCAAGACATCTACAGCCGTTTTCAATAACCTATCTATCCTTAGTTTTACTTAGTAGAGGTAGACAAATCTATCCCTTTTCGCTTACTTACATTTCAAAAACCTATCTACATAAAGCATTGGACTATAACTATATTGAACATAACTATGGATAGTTAAGATCACTAAACGGTGACAGCAATGTATCCGAAAATACAGACACTAGACGCTAGGTCGTTGCGGATGTCCATGGGCAGTTTAATTTTATTTTGACTCTATCAATAATAAATCCGTTAGATATTATTATATTTTTGATAAACAAAAACAGCGATTTTTGTTGAAATAAATAACGATACGATTAACGTATGTTAATAATTTGCCTAATATAGTAACAATTCAGTTTGAGTCGTAGAACACGATAACAATAACCTAAGGCGTAGCGTAGTGTTTTATCAGTAACAATGGCGCCTATTTATGCCGTGAAGCAGTAATGTGTAAAACATTATTGTGAGGTGAAGGGGGCAATATCTCACCTTAAGCTAATTAGCGCAGTTGTAGTGCCGTTAAGAATTTTTGGGTTTTTGAAGAATCCTGAGCGACAGTGCATTGTAATGGGTAGGTAATCAATAAAGGTAGGGTATAAATTGTATCCAATTACCATCAGCTCAACGTCCTGCTCCTCTCGTACCTTATTCTCATAAAAAAAGATCCTCTAGTCTAGATATAGAGTGATAGAGGTCGTGGGTCCAATGTCTGAATGTTAGCGTCGGACGACAATATGTCTACATTGACTCCATTTGATTGATTAGTTTTGTTAAACAAGCAAGCCCAGCAATATAACTAGTGTGACCTTAAATATTGTTACAACTTAAGAACTTCAAATTTTAATTTTCATTAATTCAAATTTGGAAATCCATTTGACCGCGTGCAACTCAGAGCAGCTCGAATTTTCGGGGACCCAGTGCTCTGTGAACGGATGGATCACTTGGCGTTGCGTAGAGACGTCGCTTCATTGTGTGTCTTCTACCGCATTTATCACGGGGAGTGTTCCGAAGAGCTGTTTAACCTGATTCCTGCCGCTGAATTCCACCTTCGCACGACACGCCACAAGTCAGGATATCATCCCCACCGTCTGGATGTGTGGCGGTACTCCATAGTGCGGTTTTCAAGGAGCTTTCTTCCTCGTACTACAAAACTGTGGAATGAGCTTCCTTGTACGGTGTTTCCGGGACGATACGACATGGGTATCTTCAAAATAAGCGCGTACACCTTCCTTAAAAGCCGGCAACGCTCTTGTGATTCCTGAGGTGTTGCAAGAGAATGTGGACGGCGGTGATCACTTAATACCAGAAACCCGTACGTTTGTCTTCGAATTCCATAAAAAAAAAGAACAAGTTTACTGTCTAGAAATCATATACTATCGTATAGACGACCTTATAGCCCTATTAGGGATGACCAATTATGTTAATCAAAGTTGGTTACAGTAATAATTGATTCACTCTCCTTGTCTATCTTGCCTTTTCTCTGTTAGAGATATTCTCACTTGCGCGCTTAGTTCGTCTATACGCTGGTATATTGTAAGTCTAAGTAAAACTTAGATCATTTCTCGCAATTTCACATATTTTTTTCGAGGTTATCATTACATCACAGTAGTGAAATGGGGTGTTTAAGAAAGCAGAACAAGAAGATTTTTTTTTTTTTTTTTTAAACTTTTTCGCGTATTATTTATTTTTAACAATATTTGTAATTAATTAATATTAGTAATTAATATTGTAGCCTGATGCTTATCTTAGATATGCAAGACATTCACTAACGGCCGTTCCCAATATTCAGTCTATTTCTGGTTGTGGCCTACTTGACACAAAAATCGTAAATATCGTTCACTTTTCTGTCCGAATAAACTTATCGACGGTAACTCACCTTATCCGTACTGTCTGTCAATGGGAAGACGTATAGCTTACCAGCGATAGAAATTTGTATGGAAATTGCAATTCACGCGTCCCAATATAAGGCGATAAGAATGACTTATCAAGTATATTGGGACAGCTTCAGATTATTTACATCTAATAACTGACACTAGAAGGTAGTAATTTATCTCTATCTTTAGATACTATACTGGGAACGGCCGTAAATCAACTACCATCACTAATAGTAACTCGATCAAAATACTTACCGTCCCGATATTCTTTTAACTGATAAAAAAATTCACAATCGAAGAACACAACATGCAAAATGTCAAAATGCGTTTTTAACTCCAAAGAAGCTTTACAAAATATGGTCGAAAAAATGCAACGAGGTGATTATCCTGGGTCAGTCACGGTTTTAGGAGATGTATTATCAATCACAAAGCTTCGTTTTCATGAAAAAGGAGTACATACTTTAGCTAAGGTGCATCAAGAGACTGTCTTAGATCATGTTCTGAAACATTTTTGTAATGTTGGATTTTCTAGCATGACTCGGCAGCAGGTCACAGTCAGGCACTACCTAAGTTTGGCTGGAAGTCAATGTTAGTTTTCTTTATAAGAACCACCTGCCCCTGTCTAGCCCAGCTTATAATGCTTTGGACTACACAATATGATCAATCTTTGAAGACATAATAATAATTAAATGGGATTATTTTTTATTTACTGCCAGGATTTCAATAGTAAATAAGTACATGTAAGTCGTATTAAGATTACACTATGCCTTAAAAAATATGCATTTTTATTTGTAACAGAACTTGTGGTCACCCTAGGTATAATGGATAGAATCTTCCACCGCGCTGTGTACATTTTATTTTGATTGAGGACTTTGTGGTAGTAAGATTACAAATATCTGAAAATATTTAACAATGGGCAAATCCAAACATATATAAAAGAATATTAGAATTGCAAAAACTGAAAGAAGAAGAGGAAGACCTGGTATGAGATTGAGACGAGCTTGTTTCTTCGATTCTTCGAAGATTCTCAAAAACAATTTGTTATGTTTTTAAAGTGATAACCCTCACTTCTGGCATTAATTACACAAACAAAACTGATTTTTTTTTTCTATGAACGATGCGGGACTCGAACCCATGACTTCTCCCTCTCATTTGATTAGATTAGCAAGAGCGACATCTCAAGTCAATTTCCTAATATGCAAATATTGGGGTTGAGCAGGTTATCAGATGTAAAGTAGATCCTGTAGATGAAGCCACAACCTGAGAGTTGAACAAAGCATACAAGGTTTTGTAAATGACTTGTTTTGTGAACGGTTGGTTGGAAAGAGCGCTCGCACGGAACGCGTGAGGTCTTAGGTTCGTGTCCCCGCATCGTTCATACAATTTTGTTTTCAGTTTTATTTGTGTAGATTCTTATAAATTATCAAAGTCTTTGAGTTGAAATTCGAGCTAGAATGTTCTCTGCACCGAAAACAAATAAGTTGTTACTTCCGATGTAATCTTCATTCATTACTTGTCAACAGTGTATCAAGTAAGGATATGTGATGACGTCCGAAACATTTGTTATGTCACGATTGTAACAGCAAGGTCGTAAAGCTTTAAACGGAGAGCTATTTAATTGATTAATGTTTTATCTAATCCATTAAGGATCCTATTATACAATAGATAATAGTTTTTTATTAATTCGTCTTGTTGCTAGGGCTTAAGCACTAACCATGGAGCTATTTTTTCCTGTCTTTTCTTCTCATACTTGTGAACAGGCGCTCTTTGTTCTGGAATGTGGATGACTGTATCTTCGAGAAGCTCATTTTTGTCTTATAAAAGTTACTATTTTCGAATTTTAAAGGAAATAAATTAAATTTTATTCATCTTATAAGAACTTGCCACAAACCATCTTGGATAAATTTCGCATCGAATGGTGGTAGTTTCATGTCGATACGATCAGTGGTTTAGGCGGAAAGAGCCTCATAAACGAATTAGTAATAAAGACCATTTTCATTATATAATATCATCATTTCAACCGGAAGACGTCCACTGCTGGACAAAGGCCTCCCCCAAAGATCTCCACGACGATCGGTCCTGTGCTGCCCTCATCCAACCTACTCCTGCCATCTTGACTTTATTTTATTTATAGTATGTGTGATGATGCATTGGCTGTACTCAATAATTCTTGAAGATTTTAATATATTTAATTCCATTCATAATTTTACTCTTACTTAATATGGTATATAAATTATTTGGATAATTATTTAAATTGAGTTATGTTAATATGTTTCTTGCAACTCCTTTTCACTCAAGCTCAACTTTTACGTAATAATTGTGAAAATGGAAAAATCTAGAGTAAGTCAAGATTATCCACGCTGTCTGATTTTGAGTAATATTTTTTAATCACATAATGTCATAATGACCTAAAAATACAATTGTTTTTGTGGCTTAAGAAGACCAACGTATACCTTAAGGTATATTTTCAAAGACGCTATTCAGTGTGTTGTCTGTTGGTCTAGCGTATTGTCATGATGCATAGAAGAGGGTTTCTCAACAAATTACTCGTAATCTCGTGAACGTGAAGACTGAAGAGTAAGTCTTTATGTAATTTCTCAGAAAATGTATTCATTTTTTTGTTAGGAATGACAGGACAAACGAGCATACATGATACACATCACCTGATCATATGTATATCAAAACAGGTCAGATTTTATACTTTAGTGTGCGTGACAAGCTACGTCTTACACTCGCGGTTTGTATGACAGGTTAATGATCTAAGATATGTATAAGACGCGTCTGTATGAGACGTGACAAATAGATTACCGAACTTGCATAAAAAGCGCCGAATTCGAAAAACAAAAACACATTGGTAGATTGCACCGGGGGCACTGATGTTTTTATACGCTTTATATTAGCTTCACCTGTATGTTTGTAACCGACTTCTTTGGGTGCGATTTTGACCCACTTTAAACGGCTAGATTTCGTTCGAACTTTGTAGATTTATCGAGGACCGATATCATTACACTAATTTGATACAATTATTCAATTTTTCAATTTCCAAAATATGATTTTTGTTAATTTATATTATTTTCATCTATAAAAATAAAAAATAAATAATAGTTAAAAAAACTAAAAAGCTCGCTTTATATAAAATTCAACTAAGAAATAGAAAATAATTTTCTTGTAAAAATAGCGTGGGGTGCATTTTAAAATATTATTAAAATAATAATTCTTCTACACACCACGCTTTTTTTTACAATAAAATATATTTTTTTACACTATTTTCAATTTAAATTTATTTTCTATTTTTTAGTTGAATATTATATAAAGCGTGCTTTTTAGTTTTTTTTAACTATTATTTATTCTTTCTTCATGGTATCTCTTTCATCTCATGAGGCTGCATCTCTCTTACTGTTGCGGGTCAATCTTTTGTTGTTGCAAACCTAAAATATATGATAACTCAGTCATCAAGGTATATAGACTATTATTATAATAATAAAGTCTATATTCAAGTGATTATGTAAAGATATCTAATTACGATAAGAAACCTTACAAGGTTTCCTTACAATTTTATTGATGATTTTATTACAAATGCATAGTTTACTGGTTTTTCCCTATACTTGTAGTATAAGACAGTATTACTTGCAAAATGATATTGTTGTCGGTCACCGAACAATCTAATATATAAAATTCTCATGTCGCGGTGTTTGTAGTTAAAATCCTTCTAAACGGCTGGATCGATTCTCATGAAATTTTGGATGCATATTGGGTAGGTCTGCGAATCGGACAACATTTTCATCTCCCTAAATGTTAAGGGTGGTCCACGCCAATTTTTTTTTAATTTTTTTTTAATTTGTTTGATTATGAGTCAGCATTAAAATCACCCATCTACGATCAACAGTTACTTTTGTATCGCGATTTTGATATTGGCAATACAACATTTGCTGGGTCAGCTAGTATACTATAAATTTTGATTCCTTTAGGAGTGTGTAAATACACGTTTATTGAGTTTATTTAATATTATATAAACATCTCATTTTTCAAGTTAACTTGGTAAATTGATTTTTGAAATTTAACAGCTTTAAAAATAATAAATACTTACATACCACGCGTCACTAAACTGTTCAATATGTATAACTGTAATAGCCGATTAGTGGTAGTATAGAAAAACATGAAAAGTGCGTCCGCAAAGGATTTTACGAAATCTTTAGGCTAGTTTAGTGTTAGTAACTATCTTTATATCTTTTTTTTTATGAAAATATGGGACGAGACGAGAAGGACGTTCAGACGACCTGTATAGCCGAGTGGTTAGCGATCCTACCTACTAAGCTAGAGGTCCCGGGTTCGAATCCCGGTAGGTGCAAGCATTTATATGATGAATATGGATGTTTGTTTCCGAGTCATGGATGTTTAAATGTATTTATGTATGTTTATATGAATTTATGTATGTTTAAGTAAGTATATTGTATTAAATATATCATTGTCTTGTAACCCATAACACTAGGCTAGATATGCTTAACTTCGGGCAAGATAATTTGTGTGAAAAGTATGTCAATATTATTATATCAATATTATATTATGATGGTAGTTGATACGATATATACCCTGCCCATTATAATGCAGTGCCGCTCAGGATTCATGAAAACCCCAAAAATTCTGAGCGACACTACAATTGCGCTCGTCACCTTGAGACATAAGATGTTAAGTCTGATTTGTCCAGTAATTTCACTAGCTATGGCGCTATTCACGGCAGAAATAGGCGCCGTTGTAGTACCCATAATCTAGCCGGAATCCAGTGCAAAGGAGAATCCCACTGGCTGTATATGTATGGCATACCTGTGTATGTAATATGTAAAAGTATTTTTATTCTAAATCTATACTTATAGTTACTTAGACTAAGCAAATTTCTTTCTACGTGTGGAAGCTTGTAAGTGGCATTTAGAATTATGTTTATTTGATTGATTTGTAAATGATGCTGTAAGCTACCCAAATAAAAAAAGAGACTGTAGTTTTGAGTACATCTTTATAATTTCAACTCGATACCTATACGCGTTCCCGAGATTAAGGGTCTTGACATTCAGACAGATGGATGGACAAGAAAGTGTTTTTAACTTTTGAGGTACGTACCACTAATAAAACAGTTACAAAAGCAAGTTAATGAAAATGCTAATGTCTAAGACGAATACATGAACAGAAGGTTCATGAGTAACCTTGACACAAAATACAAACGATTGTAATTTTGATTCACAATACGGCGCGGGCGCAGGCGCGGTGTGAGAGTAACGTAATCACAAAGAATTATTATTACAATGACTTCCTGTCTGAACAGTATTTTTGATTTAAGAAAATAAAAAAATAAATAAATAATAAACTGAACACTAAAGATAAACTCTAGACGACTAAAAAAAAACTTTGTAAAAACGAAATATCTATATACATCTAGTAATACCTACATAACCACCTAAGTATTAGGTTATTTTCGTTACGGAATTTCTGGATTCGGTTTCCACGCTCAAGGCCCGCGATAGAAGCTATGCAATAGCTTAAAAACTATTCCGTCACGGACTAGATACCGCACTACCTAAGAACAATAGGTCTTTTATTACGGAAACTGTATATTTTTATGTGTTTTGGCTATTTGTAAAGATGCTTGTGTGCGTGGCATCTTGACACTCAATTAGCTGGCGTCTTAACTTAAATACGCTTCGTGTTAGTTTAGATTGAAATTAATAAAATACAAAATACTTACTGATGATATATGATCCCAGTGTTTTCTATATTTCTTGTAGTATTATTTTTCCAAGTTTTACTATGCAACCCGGCATTTTAATTTCAATTATTAGCAAAGTTTAACAGAACAAATGGACACGTCAACATGACACATTGTTCGAGACTGGCTCGAGTGCTTCGAGAGTGCCTAAAGTACTTGACGCACTTTGCGATAACGCATGCGATATCTAGTTGGAGCGCAGCGGAGACCAATCCTTAATTTAAGGTTTCGGATTTAGTAATCGTCGTAAATTACTACTATAAATATAGGTAATAAAATACTAAAACCTTCTCCAAAACATGCATGTGATAAGTATTATTCCGATCGGTTCAGTTGTTTTCGCAGTATAACGGAAGGAAAAACGGCTCAAAAGATAGATATATCTATACAATTAAATGAAGAGCCGTTTTTCCTGTTATATAGCAGTTAAAATTTATGTTTTACACAAAACTTATACTAATCTTATAAATTTGTATTGTTTTTGTTTAAAGAAAATCGTTTTTATGTAAACAAAAACAATACAAATTATGCGTCTACTGTTCACTTGTGGCTTTTCATAAAAAAATTTCCTTATTAATTGACTTTTGAGGTTTTTTTGCATCGCTTTGAATAAATTCAAAAACAAAGGTAAAATGTACAATTGCTATTCATACAATTGATATTCATAAATACCATTCTTTGACCTTAATAAATAAACTAATATTCATTTTGATTTTGAATTTGATAATATAAAGATGTTTGCAATTATCTCTCAATTATTTGGTAAAAAATGACATTATTTACATAAAGGCGTTATCATAAATAGTCTCCTCGAAACTATAATGCTTAAAATTAAGTTAATGTTTTTTCTGAATTGAATTAGGTTTTTAAGCCTTCAATTATTTTCAAAGTCTTGATAAGTAACAGTGCACATAAACATTGGACGTACTAAAAATTAAAAAATGTTGCTTTGTTAGTCCTAAATTCGACTTTAATGTATTCTTACTAGAGTCTGTAAATGTGTGAGTGATAAGTGATGACTATGTTAATATTTAATTTTACTAGATATAAGTAGGGAACACTGCATTAGAGCCTAAACATATGGTAGAATTTGGTACGGCCAGACAATCGGACGGTGTTAAGGCTACTAAACTGCGGTGACTACAGTGGACTGTATCTCAATGACTCTGTTAATATTGCCTTATACTAGGTATTAGTAGGAAACACTGCCTTAAACTGAGGTGCCCATAGTGGATGTGACATATGGTCTCAACAGAGTGTGGGATTCCAGACAGCGACTCATGCGGTTTGACCTTTACAACTAAAAGATTTTAAGATTTGCTTATGAATATTTATACGTTATTTCCGTATTACAGAAGACGTCCTAATAAATTATATATTAGTATATTGTATATCTTTTTTGCGCAGTTATGAGGACAGTGACAATACACACTTGGTCTAGCCTTTACAGAGCACTGGGTCGCCGACAATTCGAGCTGATCTGCGTTGCACTATATACTAGGGTGCGGACCAGAGATGACAGCAATACTCCTAAAGTGGCCGGACCTGTGCTTTGTAGAGCGCTAGACTGTGGGTCGGCTTGAACTCTATTAATGACGCCCGGCTTCTTCGATTAGGGGGGTATTTATTAGCTTAAGGGGGTTAGGGGAGAACGGTGCCTTACATCTAAACTGACCTAAATATCAACCTCACCTGTACGCGCTGACGTGTAAAGCTGACGACGATGCCCCCAGCTGGAGAACTGACGAGAGTCTGACAACCGAGCAATGGCGGTATAACCATTCACCCGACTGAACTTCTAATCGGAGGAGGTAGGCAATGGCCTTGAGATTTAAATAATATCCTAAATGTCAGGGGTAGAAGACAATGGGAGACCACTACACTACATATTCTCTAGTCGTCGGCTTAGTATTTGGAAAGGTCAAAGAAAGTAATGGCCCCGACTTGTTGGCGGCTCTAAGATGCTAAGAATCTCCAGGCGGCAAACACCAAAGATTAGATTAGGAACGTGGAATGTGAGAAGTCTTAAGAGTCCAGAAAAATCTACAACATAATATGCAACGAAATGAAACGCCTGGAAATTGATATCTTGGGACTAAGTGAGACTCGCTCGAGACTTCGAGACCCAGAATTGCGATACTAGGTGAGACTTTGGTAGTGTGGTTTATGGTTGACACAGGATAGAATGAACATGAACCATGATGACAGCCTTCAGTAGTGGAGAGGAACATCAAGAAGAAGATGGAATTGATGGATGGAATACCAGCTGACCCGACAGACGTTCTGATTATAGAAAAAAAAAATTAAATAGATATAGTATGCTATCCTTAATAGATAGACATATGTTATCACAGACATTTTTAGACCTATATAACATTCACAATTCCACCATACATTATTTTGTTATATATACTAAAACATTCCTCGAGAACCACACTATCCATTGGTGAGAATAGTATGAAAATCGGTGCTGTAGTTTTTGAGTTTATCGCGAAAAAACAAACAGACAGACGCATTGGAGGACTTTTAATATTATGTAGTGATAAGAAATCACACAGTTCGAGCAGGCTGTAAACTAAAAGAACTCAGATAACAAAAGACTTATCAAACATTTAAATTTATGCCAGAGACCAGCTATCGCAAACCTATTTATCGCGTTTCCTACGTAGGATCGACCGGTTTTTATTGTTATATTTTGTATTCATATGACTCAAGGAAATACATCGCAAAAACTAGGAAGCAATTAATTGGAGTCATCGATGCGACGCTATATTTCAGTTTTGGTCACACCCGGTTGTCGTAAGATTATTAAATATATTCGCTGCAATCCGACATTTTGTGTTCAATCATTTGCATGTTTTGACTGATGACTTTTTGTGAGACACGATGCTGAGTTAAAAATATATTGGAATTATGCAAAACAGATGCAATCGTTACGTAATCATTATTGTGTTTTTTGTTTACATCAGTCACTTCCAACTGAATTGTTTTGTAGCTATACAGATAAGATAGCATGTAGATACGACGAATAATACAAGAAAAAGTGAAATAATTTATGCATAAAATGTAAGCGAATGTCTTCGAAAGAAAGAGAATTTCAAATAAAACAGGATTTATCGATTATGTTATCGCTGACATAGGTGTATTATTTTTTAACGAAAAAAACGACATGAGCAGGACGTTCAGCTGATGGTAATTGATCCGCCCTGCCCATTACAATGCAGTACCGCTCCGGATTCTTGAAAATCCCAAAAATTCTAAGCGGCACTACAATTGCGCTTGTCAGCTTGAGACATAAGATGTTAAGTCCCATTTGCCCAGTAATTTCACTAGCTACGGCGCCCTTCAGAACGAAACACAGTAATGTTTACACATTACTGCTTCACGGCAGAAATAGGCGACGTTGTGGTACCCGTAACCTAGCCCGCGGCATCCTGTGTAAAGGAGCCTCCCACTGGTGAAACTAATCGTAGAAATGAAAATTTGGATCATTAGCAGTTTTTTATTTTTTCATAATACTCTCTAAAAAATCATTTGTTATCACTAACAAAAACACAATGTTCTATGTATTTCAACATCGTTTACTTCGTCGTACATAACTTGGTAACCCACACACAAACGTTTCTTAAAAATGATTTTGAATCTCGTAACACATTTTGTTTTATACATTTTCCGGGATGATGTTGGAGAATAAGCATACTACGCAAGTAATTTTACAAATAAACTATCATAAATTAATAAATAATAGTACTTTATTAGAGAGAAAAAATGGGTAGTTATACAAAGTAAATTAATAAAAGAAGACTGAGTAAGCGCAGTATTAAAATAACCGTTCATCATTTTGAATACGGAAACACAAAAATACCAAATTAATTAGGCATTAGTTTTGATACCTAGTTAATTCAGTATTAAATGTAGCTATTATATTAATTGATAGACTGCGGAAGCGTAATAATAAGTTACCGATGATCATTTTTAATAGGGAAACATAAAAATACCAAATTAGTAATGCATTAACCTTGATGCCTAGCTAATTTGTGAATGGGTGTTTGAAAATGAGAACAGGCCAATAAAATAAGGCAGTCGAGAAACGTTGGTAAAAAATGATCGCATTTTTTTTCTCAGCTACGGTTACCATCTGCACAATTACACTTGAAGATCAAAAGAGTGTTAATGCCGAGTGGTATTCTACTATTTGTTTATCTAGGATGTTAAAAAAAGTTTGCGAAAGACGACCAAAAAGCTGCGTTCTCCTACATCATGACAACGCGTCTTCATACACGGCCAACAAAATTAATTCAATTTTAGCTTCCGAAAAAGTAAACTTCATCACCCATCCTGCACATAGCCCCAATCTAGCACTCTGTGATTTCTGTATTTTCCCCAAAATCAAAGATTTGATGAGAGGTTTCACTTTTACCAAATCCGAAGAGGCAGTGATAGCGTTCAATCAGCACGTAGAAAACATGCCTTCAGATCTGTGGTCCCCCTGTTTTAAAAATGGTTCGATCGCTTGAAAAATGATTAAAATGTAAAGGAGAGTATTTTGAAAAGCAATAAACGTAATATTTTAGTTATAACATGTAGTTTTTTTTTAAGTAATTTGAAAGACTGTTTAAAAAGGCATAAAAGGCAACTTGTGTAAGCTCAATACTTGCTCAATAATCGGTGAGCATTGATGATTTTCAATACGGAAACACAAAAAAGAAATACTTACATTTCCTACTCACAAAAGTCCAATGTTACTTATCAATAATACTCCGTTTGCGACACACATTAACATCAATTACCTCCAATAAGAATTCAATTACAACAGCATTATCGTTAAGAATAAAGACAATAATAATTAAATTCGGGACGTGCAACTCAAGGGTCGGGGGTTCAAGGCTAGAAGATGTTGTTACAAATTGCATTTGCATTTTAAAACGTGTGTTGCAACTTGGTGACCCGCGCTCGAATACACTTGTGCTTTTTGTTTTGTGACTAATTGAGAAATAATTTGTTATTTTTGAAGTGATAACCCTCACTCCTGGTGTTAAGTATACAAATTAAATTTCAAAACAAAATGTATGAACGATGCGGGACTTGAACCCGGGACCTCTCGCGTTCCGTGAGAGAGCTCTTCCCGTTAACCAACCATACGAGTGACGTCACGTTCTTGATATGTCTTGTTCAACTCTCAGGTTGTGGCTCGCACGGAACGCGAGAGATCGCGGGTTCGAGTGCCGCATCATTCATAAATTTTGACATGACAAAAAGCTCAGTCGAGCTGTTTGTCATGTCTTTATTTGAATTTAGGATTCCGCAGAAGAATTATATCAATAAAGGAAATAGGATGTTTGAATGGGATTTGTTATAGTTCTTTGATTTCTGAACGATGGTTGTTATTAGGTCTGAATTTATTTATTTCAAAATAGCTGATCCGACAAAAGTTGTCCTGATGATATAATGCTTTTTTTCCATTTGTAAATTCTATATGAAACGTTACAAGGTTACATTAAAAAAGTTTAAACTGTCCATAACGCTAGTGTTACCTTAGCGTTTTAAATGCGTTCACTCAGAACTAAGTTTCGGTGGTGGTTCAAATTCATAGGGTCATTCTTTCAAAAGAAGAAAAAATAATTAGTGAAATCAGTTCAGCCGTTCCCGCGTGACCAAGGAAATAAGGGGTTCATTTTTGTATATATATTTCCAATTTTTTTTTAATTTTTTTATATATATTTTCACAAGGAACGAAACATAAAAAAATATCGAAATCGATCAAGCTGTATTTGAATATTAGTGAGACGAACGTATAATTCATTTTTATGTATATTATAGATTTTTTTTTTGTAAGAGCCAGACCATAGAATACTTCGGTCACCAAGAAAGCATTGGAGAGCAATATAGATGGCTGTTCACATTTATTATTTTACAAGTACAAGTCAAAGCAATACGAAATAATCGTATAAGTTAATCTTCAAGCTAATCAGTAAAAACCACATCAAATAAACGTGGAGTGGATACAGATTATATATTACAAAAGTCTTGTGAACACAATACAGTTTATAGAAGGACTTTTCTATCGTTCTTTAGATTTTTTTAAATGAAAATACGAGACGAGACGAGCAGGACGTTCAGGTGATGGTAATTAATACGCCCTGCCCATAACAATACAGTGCCGTTCAGGATTCTTGAAAAGCCCAAAAATTCTGAGCGGCACTACAATTACGCTCATCACCTTGAGACATAAGACGATAAATCTCATTTGCCCAGTAATTTCATTAGCTGCGGCGCCCTTCAGACCGAAATAAAGTAGTGCTGACACATTACTGCTTCACGGCAGAAATAGGCGCCATATTCTTTATATGATTAACAATTAAATTATCTATGATTTCAATAATATATTACAATTTATAGACGATTCGGGATTCGAACCCATGCCTCCCGGAATACCCCGCTTTGACTAGTTAAGAAGTGAATAAAATTAAAAAAATATATAATTATTTATTTAGTATTTGCTCACTCTAGAGTATTAATCTTAATAGGTGAAATTACCAGTGTTCGCGATTCGGTGATCACTTATAATTATTAGGTTAACCCGTATGATTGTTGATCAACCTGATCCGATAGTAAATGTATTTGAGTTCGTATTTGGATGCACAATTGAATAAATAAATAGTAGTTAAAGAAATCTAAAAAACACGCTTATTATGGAAAACCGAACGAAAAAAAAAAAAGTTGAAGATGAGGAAATATGGTTTACTTCTAAAAGTGTTATTTTTAAACTATTATTTGCATTGCTATATAAAAAATTCTGTTTCTTATTCGAAAAGTTCCTAATATTAGATAAATCGGTTAAATATAATGCTTGAAATTTAAAATTAACATCAATTCCTGCCTCATACATGATAGATGAAAATTATTTATACTAACAAAAATATTATTTTGCAAATTGAAAAATGGAATAAGTTTATCAAAAATAATAATGTATTGTCATCGGTCGTCGATAAATCTACGAAGTCTGAACGAAATCTGGCTGTTTAAAGTGGTCAAAATCGCGCCTAAATGAGTCGGTTACAAACAAACATATAGGCGAATCTAATAAAAAGCGTGTAAAAATAAAAAAATAGTGTCGATTTTTCATCGAGGATTAAATCATTTGCGGTGTTGACACCAAAGAGAACAATAAGATAATTACTAGTTCTCGTGGGGCTGCATGCCACTCTACTACACCGGTGTGTCAAGAAAGTTGCCGGCCTTTAAGGTGGGAGTATGCTTTTTTCTTGAAGGTCCCTAACTCGTATCTGTTCGGGAAGACCGCTGCCGGTAGTTGATTCCACAAAGTGGCTGTGCGAGGCAAGAAATTTCGAACAAAACGCGCGGTTGTGGAATGCCAGACGTCTACGTGATGCAGATGGTACTTTGCACGTAATGTCCGATGGTGGAATTCGGCCGCTGGAATCAACCCGAACAGCTCCTCTGAGCACTCCCCGTGATAAATGCGGTAGAAGATGCAGAGAGAACCCACATCTCTATGCAATGCTAGAGAATCAAGCCGATCGGAGATGACTTGATCGTCGATGATTCGAGCCGCTCTTCGTTGTATGCGGTCAAATGGAAGAAGCTGGTACTGGGGAGCACCCGCCCAGAGGTGAGAACAGTACTCCATGTGAGGCCGAATTTGCGCCTTATAAAGTTGCAGGCGGTGGCATTTAGTGAAGTACTGTCTCGCCTTACTGAGTACACCAAGCTTTTTAGAGGCCAGTTTGGCCTTCTCTTCCAAGTGACCACGGAACTGAACGTCGCTCGATATATCGACGCCAAGTATGCCAATACAGGCTCTGGCATGAATCCCGAATCGAGGGGATACGACAAAGGGGGACGTTTTAGAGGTGAACGCACAAACTTGTGTCTTCTTGGGGTTGAATTGGGCTAAATTTTGTCGGCCCCATTCCGAGACTTTGCAAAGCATAGTCTCGATTTCAGACACAAGTTTGTTCCGGTTCTCGTCGACGCTATCCCGGGACATGTTGGCACGGCCGGTGTAGGAAGCATACCCTGTGCTGTCGTCTGCATAGCAATGAATATTGCTGATTTGCAGCATATCATTGATATACAGAAGAAACAGCGTAGGGGATAGCACACAGCCTTGCGGGACACCAGCGTTTATGGGTTTTAAGTCGGAGCATGCACCGTTGATGCGACAACCTTGATGCTTCGATCAGCCAAAAAGCTAGTGACCCATTTGCACAACTTCTCGGGAAGCCCATAGGATGGCAGTTTCGCTATAAGCGCTTTATGCCACACCCGATCAAAGGCCTTCGCTATGTCCAAACTAACCGCCAACGCCTCTTTCTTCGACTCAACCGCTTGCGCCCATTTATGGGTAAGGTACGCAAGAAGATCACCAGCTGAGCGACCCTGACGGAAACCGTACTGGCAGTCGCTGATCAGCTGGTGCCCCTCTAGGTATCCCAAGAGCTGGCGGTTGATGATCGACTCCATTACTTAGGAGAAAATGGAGGTAATGGCAATGGGGCGGTAGTTGGACGGATCTGAGCGTACACCTTTCTTAGGGATCGGGTACACTAAAGCCGCCTTCCATAATTTCGGGACAACGCCTGATGAGTAGGAGAGCCGGAAAAGACGGGTAAGGACCGGCGCCAGTTCCGGAGCACATGTCCGCAGCACTATCGGGGGAATGCCATCGGGCCCGCGCTATTTGTGAATGTCCAAGGTAAGAAGCGCCTTAAGCACGGCACCATGCCGGATTTTTACTTCCGGCATATATGAATCGCACCGCGGAATATGCGGTGGTGGTGCACCTTGGTCATCCAGAGTCGAGTTGGACGCGAAGAGGGAGCCCAGGAGATCAGCTTTCTCTTTCGCGTCATGGGCCAGCGAGTCATCATCCCTGTGCAGTGGCGGAATGGCTGGCTGGCAGAAGTTTCCTTGGACAGCCTTGGCGAGCGACCAGAACGCACGAGTTCCCAGGGAAGGCGTGCAAGTCTCTCGCCAATTCTGCCAATGTGCTTCGACTTCGCGTCAGCAATAACTCTTTTGAAGGACCTGGAGGCATGATTGAAGTGTTTTTTAAGTTCGCTGGAATTTACATCCTTAGATACCACCGCATTGACCCAAGCCTGATAGCACTCCTGCTTTCGGCGAGAGGCCATTTTGCAGGAGCGGTCAAACCATGGTTGGGACCTGCCACCGATAGGCCACAGAGGAGGATGGAATGAAGAGTTCCATACCTTGCAGTATCACATCAGCAACAGCGTCAGCAGCGGCATCTGGATCTCCCAGCGAAAAACAGATCTGCCTCCACGGGTAGGATGCAAAAAAGCACCGCATCTCGTCCCACTCTGCTGACCTATATTGCCACACGCGGCGACAGCCTAAGAAGCGGGGCCGTGTTAGGCGCCTGATCGGCACGGTGCTCCGGATCAGGCAGTGGTCCGACGATCCCAGAGTAGGGTCAACGGATACTAGGAAGCCGTCCGGATGTGAGGTTAACAGAAGGTCCAACAGTAAAGGTGTATGATCTTGCACATCTGGGATTCACGTTGGCGCAATAACCAGTTGCGTCAGACCATATGCTAAGGCGAAGTCGTGAACAGATCTCCCTGCATGATCGGTGGTACGTGAGCCTAGCCAATCGGCGTGGTGGGCGTTAAAATCGCCAAGAAACACGATCTCTGCAGTGGGGATCTGCTCCGACACGGAATCTGTATCCATTTGGATGTGTTCGAGGAGCCGGTCAGTCTCTGCGTTACCGCTATGGGACCTATACGGGCATGCGTAGATTCGCGGATGGTCATCGCAGTCTACACGCAGCCAGATGATGGATAGGTCCTGTCCTTCAAGAAACTCAGGCGTCAAGAACAGACATCCTCCCTGACGTAAACGCACACGCCAGCCCGTGGTATAAAGGAGTGTTCCAAATTATACCCCGGGTAGGAAAGGTAAGATGAATCAGCCAGGGAGGATATCTGTGTCTCGGTTAAAAAGAGCAGGGCCGGCTTCGCCGTCTCCAGGTGAAAGTGGATTTAAATTTGAGCGAAGCCCCCCGATGTTGCAAAAGTCTACAGGTGGTTTGAGCCTCCTGCTCTGTTTGCCCCGAGTCAGCGCAGATTTGCCCCCACCAAATTACGCGGGGCAGCCTGGGCAACCACTGTTAGGTACAGGCTCTAATTGTGGACGCCCAGAGACGGATTCTCCAGGGCTGCATAGCCTGGTACCGTCCTGGAGTAGTCTCTTTTTAGTCTGTGCTGTCATTTGTATTTGGGAGGGGGGGTGTAGGGGGGCTGATATTCGTATTGATAGTATAATATAAGTAATCCTTTGATTATAATTAAAATTAATATATCTCACAATGCAAATAAAGTAAACAACACTGTTAACATACACACAGATTGTACCGAATATTATGCTGATTTTAAAACTTTTGTTGAACAATACTGCTTAAAATAGTAAAAATATATTTAATAGATTCAATAGAGACAGTCAAAGCAAGCTAAATTTTTAATAATAGGTATAAAATATTCTTAATTTATAAGTAGACATTTTGCTTATGATTGGTTTATTCGGACGTTAACATTAACGTTTCCCGCGTTTATTTGAAAAACTGTCTAAAATTAGTATATTAAAAAATAATAAAAATGAAATCAAATACCCAATTTTATACGCTCTGACCTAATCGAATAACGTATTTTTAGATATAAACGAAAACGATATTAACAATGCGAATCAATTAACTGTAGCTTATAATTTTTGCATAATATTTCTGATAATATATGCGGAAGAATTCGTCAATAGACACACCTTTTGCGAATTCATGAATTAGTTATATCATTTATATATTTTGTACTACGTGTGGATACATTAATTAACCATTAAATTAATTATTAACCTGTTCCATCACGAAACTTTTTGCCCCCTCTTATATAAAAAAAAACTAAGAATGAGGAGTAAATAAAGATTCATACTTTACAGCTCATTTTTCTAAGTGAAACGTTCACTAAGAAAATTCTATCTATAATACTGAAAAAAAAGTGTTTGTTATGTTATGTATGCACGCAAGAAGTTATACTTATTTGGCCTAACTTTGATTTATTTCTTGTGCTACGTTTTTAGTAAGAACAATTTTGTAAAAATCTTGTAAAGATGGCTTTGTCAATAATTAATTATTAGAATGAATACGGCTGTATGGGCTTGAACCCTTTGCCTGTTCTAATAAAGGACAAAGAAAACAAAAAAAGAATAACGAATGACGCAAACGTCAGAAAATTTTAGAAAACAACTTAAATCTGTTATTTTTGTGTTAATAATGCGCGCGCATCTTAAAATTACACTCTCATATTTTTTTCATAACGCGTCTGATGAAGTATAACTTCAAAAAAGGTAATAATCCTAGTGATGCTCGTTTTTGCACACCGTAACAAAGCAATGATGTGACGTCATCTACGTCAGGTAGAGAGCTCATAATGTGGACGTAGGTATATTTTATATGAACTAGGCATTATTATATTATCACATAATATAATTTAAGTTCATTCACTGAACATATCCTGTTTCGGATGTATTAATTATCATAATATTATGTCGATTGTGTAATATTTTGTCGTGATTCAATTTAAAGAGTTTAACCTTGATTTCTTGTTTTGTTTTTTTTTTCTATTAATTTACTCAGTTTTGCTTTGATAACTCTGATCTGAATCTTAGCATAAATTATTTGGTGAAATTGATTTATTATTTATTTAACTACCGTAGCGGTGTCGCGGGTTTGATCGTTATCTTAGCTAACATAATTATGGTAAGGGAAACGATGGCTGGTTCATTCGTCATGCCCATGAATGGGCTCTGTGTATGGTGTCTGGCCAGTTCTGTACTTTAGTCGGTAATACTTTTGGGGAGTCTCAAAATGAGTTTTTTGCTTTAAAATTCAATAGGTACAAAAGTTAAGTCCCCAGCCAGTGAGTCGAATGTCTTTGTAAATGTTGAAATACTCCAATGGCCAGGCCATTCAAACATCGTTTTTCGGATGAAATTTATTATTATATATAAGATGAAGTAACTATATAGTATACATTATAAATAAAATGAAGTATAAAAAAGTAAACATAAAAAAAAGTATTAAGTATAAAGTTTAATCTCACTAGGCAAGTACGTACCTAAATAAGCAACACTGGTCCATGTAAGCACCAAAAACCTCTTTATTTTTTATGACAGTAAGGGTCGAGACGATCAGGACGTTTAGCTGATAGTAATTGATACGCTCTGCCCATAACACTGAAGTGCCGCTCAGGATTCTTGAGAAACCGAAAAATTCTTAACAACACTACAATTGTGCTCGTCACCTTGAGACATAAGATGTTAAGTCTCATTTGAGCAGTAATTTCACTGTGTGTTACGTTCGCCAGGGTTTATATTAAGACAATAAAAAAGTAAGTTTTTAAATTAAAAAGTAATTAAAAAGTATCATAATTAAAAAAAAACTTGTATCGAAACAGAACAATTTTTTAAGAGACATCCGAAATCAATTCATCGATAATTTTTTATATGTGTTTATGAAGTGCTTGCATACTACCTTTATTCATTTTAAGTGTACTGGTAACTTAAATATTCTTGGCTTATTCTTAGGTGTAAGCTTATACCAAGTTTACTTGTTAGGCCGTAAGAGTTTAATAGCTGCATATGGCCCTGCATAAAAAATCTGAAAAGTCTTTTTTTTTTAAATGAAAATAAGAGACAAGATGAACAGGACGTTCAGCTGTTGGTAATTGATACGCCCTGTCCATTACAATGCAGTGCCGCTCAGGATTCTTGAAAAACCCAAAAAAATCTGAATGGCATTACAACTGCGCTCGTCACCTTGAGACAGAAAATGTTAAGTCTCACTTGTCCAGTAATTTCACTAGCTACGGCGCCCTCCAGACCGAAATACAGTAATGCTTACACATTACTGCTTCATGGGAGAAATAGGCGCCGTTGTGATACCCATAATCTAGCCGGCATCCTGTGCAAAAATCCTCCCACTAGTCTATCCAGATATTCAAACTTACTCCACCTTATAACTATAAAAAGCAGAATTTATATTAAAATTTCGAGTTCAGTCATATGTGAAAGTAATTTCTACATTCCCGTTTATATCCCTAGGGACAGCATGTACAGAGAAAATATACAGGCTGATGTATGTTTGAAAAAATAATCAGTTATTCCAGATTCTCTAGAGTTTAAAAGTTTTTGAAAGCTATGTTCCCTGACGAATAAACCTCTTTGTTGTTTTGCCTCTTAAGTAACGTGATTTATTCAGAAAGTATATTCCTGTGGGTATATTTTTTTGCAGGATGACTATTGCCTTATCGATGTTTTTTAATCCTGAAGTCTTCATATATTCCTCTATTTACCTATGCACATACGACCATCATCACGCTTTTTATTGTGCTAACATTACAATAAGTATTTTTTTTCAAACTAGCTGACCCGGCAAACATTGTTTTTAGTGTTCAACCGTTTTTCTCCGACTGACTTTTTATATCAGACTACCACGAAAAAGTCTTTTCATCTTTCGGGTTAATATAATATAGCCTCTCTCTCACAAAAAATATAAGCCTTTTATTGGTAACAGAAATTTGAAAATCGGTTCAGTACATCCAGAGATTATCATTATTAGAAAATATTATTATTTAGCCTATTTTCAAGATTTTTTTTATATTATTTTGCTATTCGAGACGGAAACAAATCCAACAAATTAAAAATCATGAAAATCGGTCCAGCCGTTCTCTAGTTATAAGTTAAATTGGAACTAAGTATTTTTATGATCATCTGGTTAGATAAAGAGTCACATTATCATTTAACTATATTAAATAATATTCTTTGTTAATTTTTTTAGTCTGTTTCCACCGTAATGGTGGAGTTTTGTTTAGCTTTATTACCTATTTAACTTTTTTCCGCACATTCCTAGAAACTTTATTTTGATATAGAGAGAACCAGTGGGAGGCTTCACCAGTGGGAGGCTCCTTTGCACAGGATGCCGGCTAGATTATGGGTACCACAACGGCGTCTATTTCTGCCGTGAAGCAGTAATGTGTAAGCATTACTGTGTTTCGGTCTGAAGGGCACCGTAGCTAGTGAAATTACTGGGCAAATGAGACTTTACATCTTATGTCTCAAGGTGATGAGCGCAGTTGTAGTGCCGCTCAGAATTTTTGGGGTTTTTCAAGTATCCTGAGCGGCACTGCATTGTAATGAGCAGGGCGCATCAATTACCATCAGCTGACCGTTCTGCTCGTCTCGTCCCTTATTTAAAAAAAAAATAGAGAACAGATAGTAGAGATAATAGAGATATATTGAGTGCGACTTCACGTACACAGATTATTACTGAATCCTCTCCGCAAGGTGTCAAATAAACAAACACTAAAACAATGGTGTAAATTGTCAAACCAAGTCATGTTCTCTCTAGAAAAGGTCGCGGAATGGGGTAAAATGCATATTGTCCATTTTAACCCCTTCAAGACTTAATGTTGTGCGTTTACTACTAATAAACCCTATCTGTCGTATCACCGGTCTTCGAAAACACAAGACTCGCCTTGTATCGGAATACTGGGTCTGAAAATCTCCAACGAGTGCACATTCCGCGGTCATCTGGAAGGTATAGCCGATGGGTGCCAATAAATAGAGTACGGCAATACTTCAAGCCTGCCCACATTCTAGCGCTCTACAAAGTGCAGGTCAGGAGTATTGCTGTCATTACAAATTACAATATCACACGCACCATCTGGATGTGTGGCGTTCCTCCACAGAATGGTTTTCAAGAAACTTTCTTCCACGTATAATCAAGCTGTGAATGAGCTTCCATGTGCGGTGTTTCCAGGATACCTTCCAAAAGTCCTCTGGTGTTGAAAGAGAATGTGCGCAGCGGTGATCACTTAACATCAGGTGTCCCGTATGATCGTTATGCCTGTTTTTCCATAAAAAAATAAATGTTTTATCTGATATTAATATTCCGTAATAGATTTAATTTGATTAAGTCCACGCTGACGATGCAGCGGACACAGCAAATTTTTGATATATACAATATATTAAATAAGGTAAACTTAAGAATAGTAATATAACCTCCTTAGAGTTTATTGACATTGCTAGCTAAAACGTAGGCTTGCAAAAATTGCTATCAGAATTATTGATATATAATAATCATCAATTTCAGAAAGCGAAAAGGTGGGCCTGCAGATAGAATAGAATACAAAGAAGACCAAGCTGATGACGAATAGTTCAAGATCACCGATTGAAGTAAACAGAGTAACAATAGGATACGTCGACGAATATACTTACCTCGGACAGATAATCTCCCCTACGAATACTACGTCAAAGGAAATACATAACAGAATAAAAACAGCATGGAAACGTTACTACTCCCTAAAATAGATTATGAAATACCCGTCATTACCACTAAAACTAAAAAGTATTGTTTACAACACCTCCCAGCCATAACGTATGGTTGTCAAACATAGGCACTAACCAACGATAATCTCAACAAACTAAAAACATGTCAACATAATATAGAAAGAAGTATACTAAGGATTAATAAAAGCGATAGAATAAACTTAAATGAAATAAGAAAAGGAACAAACATTGCAGAGGTATTACAAACTATTAGTAAACTCAAATGGCAATGGGCAGAACACCTAATACGAGGCAAACAAGAAAAATGGGCCAAAATAGTAACGGAATGGTATCCTAGAGAAGGAAAAATACAGAGAGGGAGGCCGAGTCGTAGATGGAGCGACGATTTAAAAGATGCCGCTGGTGTGACGTGGAGCAGATCATGTCATGACCGAGAACACTGGAAGAGCCTGGGGGAGGCCTATGCGAAAGCAAAACAATCTGTGCCGATGTCTACTGCAAACTAAATGTAAATCTAAAACTATGTATCGATTGTTATTAAAGGCTATTATTATTATTAATCATCAATTTATAGGTATAATAAATGAAAATATGAATTTTATTTGAGTAACAAAAATTTTACGAACATAGTAGTGGATGTGACATTTTAAGTGAAAATCACCTGTGTCAGAAGGCCAAGCCCTTGCATATTAATTTAAAGTAAATTCAGTACCAAAATTGTCAGGCTTACAATTTCAATCAATACAAATTAAGAGACAATTATATAAAAATGATATATGTATATAACTAATAAATATGAAAAAGAGATTTTTCCGCTTCATATTTGTCTAACAAAATTATGCTTTTACCAATTCAAATTAAAATTCAAATATTTTTATTCAAAATATGTGACATCACTTATTGAAAGTCAAAAAACTACCACCCATTCCAAAATGCCTCAGGCCTGAGAAGAACGGGCGCAACAAACTCAGCGGGCGTTTTTTTTCAAAAAATATGTGTACAAAGTAACATTGTACAATTTAACTTATTATTTAATAGCCTGAAGGAAGTTGCTCCATTCCCAATTTGTGGTATCAATAAGAAAGTCATTTATGTAATAGTAACCTTTACCACACAAACGTTTTTAACCAATTATTTTCAATAACGTAATACTTTTGTTTTGAATTATTTCTGTGATCTCCTTGTAAAGTCATATATATAGCCCCACAAGACTTACTAACTCGAATTAGCCCTTAGTAGTTTCATTATAAGTTTATGTCTGTTCCTAGTGTTAACATTGTGTTTATGACAGTTTCTAGCAAATTCACTTATGTTTCTATGAACGTACATTACATTATCAAGAAAATATTGAGAAGCAACAGTCAATATGTTAATTTCTTTATATTATTCTCTCAATGATTCTTTAGGACCTAGGTTATAAATAGCGCGAATAGCCGTCTTCTGCAGCACAAATATTGTATTAATATTTGGACCAATTTGAAATCTTTTGTGTCTAATAGCAGAGCTAAGCACGTGCTCATAACATAATTATCTGCACCTTTTGTTATGTACAATATAATTGCACTTGCAGAAGTGTTGTCACTCAAATCTAGTTATTATGTATGTATGTATTACATTACTAACAAAGCTAGCGTTTATGTTAACAAGAAGACTAGTTTTGCCGAGTCCCTGAACGAAGCAAATTTAGTAAACTGGGAACTCTTGCCAGCACTAAATGTTTTCCCAATTCGCATGTTTATGCTTAAACGAAAAGCGAGATGTGAATCTGATAGGAACTGAAAAATGCCAAGTACAATGCGGCGTCATTATCATTAAATCCAGGATTCTTCAAAACTACAAATTCTGAACGTGTTGCTCACCATTCGTGACCTTTTCAGAGCACTTTTTCAGGGGGTCACGAAAGGTCGGGTTAGCTAACATACTAATAAAAATTTAACTTTTACGGAAAAACACAGTTACAATTATACGCGTTTAAAATGTGTTTTATTTAAATGTGTAACACTCGCGTTAATCAAAGAAAATACTAAATTACTTTAACTAAAAAGTTTTAACTAATTATTTGGTGTACTTTAAAAATAGAAAATAGCATTCAAAAACAACAATTCTAGCCAGTTTTTCATGCAGCTGTCAACAGAATAGCACTAGATTTACTTGTATGTAGATAATGGCCCAAAGTTTTTGCCAAATAATATAAATGTTTGTAGTAATAGATATTTAAGTAAGCGGGCCACTCATGACTTTACCCGTGCATATATGGCCGCATTAACTTATTTTGTTAAGAATGAAAACAAAATTAAATGATTTTTGTGCTTGCCACAATTCATTCTTGAAGAATATTATACATAACTTCTACTATACTAACTAATTTTTGGGTCAAATACAAATTTAAAAATAACATGTATATAGTTTTTTTTTATATTTAATATTCAGAAAGGGTATGTTCAAGAATTTACTATACTTATAATAGATATCAGAAATAAATTTCGTTTGACCAGTCAGGGTTATATTTAAGGTTATTTTATATATACGAGAATATTAATTAGAGTAACAGATTTATTTATTTTGATTAAAACGGTTACAACACCAATTACAATAATCAAGTATATTTTACTATTGTTAAACGCTATTATGCGATGACTCACAAAGTTGGAGCAGCAACTGCACCAACACCCCAAGTCTATAAGTAAATAGATCACAATAAGGGCGGGCTTCTACGAGGTGATTTCGACTACGAATATAATTGTTAGGTGTATACAATCGAATCAGTTCATTATGTATATCAGGGGCATCTATTAAGCCCCGGCTAACTTTAAGCAAGGTAGTTGCCTGGTTGAGAGCCCGTCTGGTTTCCAGAGGGTTGTATCCGAGGCAACCGACGAGATACGCCGTCGGGTACAAGTACGGGTAGTAACCTAGTTTCCGCTTATACAGGAAACGCAAAAATGCTTTTTGTACTTTCTCCAGCATAAGCGAATAGGTTACTTCTTAGGGATTCCATACGCACGCGCTCGCTTCAAGCTTACTACGCACAAGGGACTGTAAAGCAGTTTTATAATATTGACGCTGTGGAAATCGCGCGCATTCCTTAATACGAACCTTAGTCTCATAAAGGAGTCATGAGTGACTGTTATTATATGGTCGTGGAAGGTAAGCTTTTAGTCAAATGTCACACCCAGATCATTCATTGAATTCTTTTTTTTTTTTTTATGAAAATAAGGGACAAGACGAGCAGGACGTTTAGCTGATGGTAATTGATACGCCCTGCCCATTACAATGCAGTGCCGCTCAGGATTCTTGAAACCCCCAAAAATTCTGAGCGGCACTACAACTGCGCTCGTCACCTTGAGACAAGATGTTAAGTCTCATTTGCCCAGTAACTTCACTAGCTACGGCGCCCTTCAGACCGAAACACAGTAATGTTTACACATTACTGCTTCACGGCAGAAATAGGCGCCGTTGTGGTACCCATAATCTAGCCGGCATCCTGTGCAAAGGAGCCTCCCACTGGTGTATTCCGTCTACTTATGAGCTTACCATTAATGCGGTGTACTGAAAAGTGATTGGTTGTCGCATTCGACAAAAAGTGACAATAAAGCATTTAGTGAGATTAAATTCCATTTTATTATGCACTCCCTAAATATAAACAGCATCTACGTCAGCCTAAGGTCATCTGCGTAAAGGAGACACTGCGCACATTTGGGAATCTCGGGTAAGTCATTTACCATTAATAAAAATAATAAAGGTCCTAGGATTGAGCCTTGATTCACTCCAGAGCGGGTATATCAATATATATATGATATAAAGTACATCCGGGTACTATCGGAGGCAGGATAAAGTAAAATCAACACTAATTCCGACACTATTTATATATGATGATTTTAAAAGGGCAACAAAAGCTGATTTACAAATCAGTATTACTGTCAAAAATGAATACGACGATACAATAGTGTTTTTATAAACCTACGTGTATAAAATATTTGACTTTGACTTTGATCAAGTTATAATTTAAATTTGAATACAGCTCCTAGTAAGAGTTAAGCCCATCGGCAAGGTAAACCAAATTTAAATATTGAATAGACTTATAGTTCTGATAGGTCGTTTATTTCCAATAAATTACACTTTGAAGGCTCGAACCCATAACCTGTTCATTTAAGCTATTGTATTTATTAATATAAACAAATTTAATGCCACCGGTTAAAGATATTTCTACCTACTATTAAAATTCATAATAATTTACGGTGTTAAGATATCAAAATTCAATGGTGAATTGTTCTTTTCATGGGCATTAAAAATTCCCCGCCTCTTATTAAAATTCAAATTCCAATATTTTTATTCAAAATAGGATGTGACATCACTTATTGAAAGTCAAAAAACTACCACCCATTCCAAAATGAATGCCTCAGACCTGAGAAGAATGGGCGCAACAAACTCAGCGGGCTTTTTTTTTCATAGAATAAATATGTTTACAAAGTAATATTGTACAATTAAACTTATTATTTAATAGCCTGAGGGCGGTCACTCCATTTCCAATCTGTGGTATCATTAAGAAAGTCATTAATGTTATAGTAACCTTTACCACACAAACGTTTTTTAACAATTCTTTTGAATAACGTAATACTTTTGTTTTGAACATTTTCTGGGATCTTATTGTAAAAGCATATACATCGCCCCACAAAAGATTTACTAACTCGACTTAGCCGAGTAGTAGGCATCATCATCATGCCTATGAACATACATTACATTATCAAGAATATATTGAGAAGCAACAGTCGAGATGTAAATTTCTTTGAATTTTGCTCTCAATGATTCTCTAGGTCCTAGGTTATAAATAGCGCGAATAGCCCTCTTCTGCAGCACAAATATTGTATTAATATCGGCAGCGTTGCCCCATAGCAATATACCATAGGTGATAGGACATAATACTATGTAAATAACTAAAGTATACTAGTCGCGCCGTATCTATGTCAGTTAATTGTCTAATCTTTTTAACCGCGTATGCTGCAGAATTAAGTCTGTCCGCCAATCCTTCAATATGGGGGCCCCATTGTAATTTATAAATCATTGTTAACAGTTAAGTTTTAAGACTAACTATTGTTTTAACAGGCATTCCTCAATTTTTTTTTCATTTATTTCAGAAAACTTGCGAGACACACATACTATTCGGCAGTTATTCTCGTGTTTCGCATATAAATATTCGTCTCGAAACAAATAATATTATGTTTTTGTGAGTGACAAATTTAATATTTCTTATGTCTATTTGAGTTAGGTACTTAACTATCGCAATAAGTTCTTTACGTGAATTTTTGTTTTGCAATTTGACAGCAGTAGGGGGCATCTTTGCCCAGGAGCATTTGGCTAAGGTGAGTGTTGATATATATCGTAAGGGGCCTCAAAAGACTACACTGGAGTCATAAGTGGGAGGCCTTTGCACCGGGTGCCGGCTAGATAATGGAACTACAACGGCGCCTATTTCTGCCATGAAGCAGTAATGTGTAAACATTACTGTGTTTTATTCTGAAAGGGGCCGTAGCTAGTGAAATTACTGGGCAAATGAGACTTAACATCGTATGTCTCAACGTGACGAGTGCATTTGTAGTACCGCTCATAATTTTTGGATTATTGGGTAGAACGTATCACTTACGTATAACTAGGTAGTTAATTCATTAATTAATGTTGGTATTATCCATTGTATAGTACGCATACCGTAATAATTACATAATATTTAAGTGCCACAAGCTTAATTTTGTTAGACAACCGAGTTGAGTAGGTATGCACTCTCTTCACTACAAATTTAGTTTTTTTCAATATTGATCGATTAACGTTATTAATTTACCTTTTTATCAATTGGAATAATATTTTAAGCAAGCGTTCATAGTTCCCGTTAAGTTTATTTTTTTATTTCTGTTCACTAAAAGCTTCAATGTCATCATTTGCAAAGTTTTAATTTTATTTTTATTCGTAGTAAAATTAAGCCCAAAGCCACTCAAACCGTGATCGTTGCGTCTGCCAAAGAGTGATACAGCGTGTAGAAAATATTGTATTACACTGAACACTTTAAGTTATAAATTTTACCAAGTATTGTGCGGAGTTTCGAGCACACTGAGTTGACATGTACAATCCATGAGAAATTTAAATCAACAGTGAGCCCTAGATATTTGTACGACGTTACCATTAAGACGAAGTACATTGATCTGATATGTTATGTTTTTAAAGTGATAACCCTCACTTCTAGGATTAATTCACGCCAGAGGTCGTGGATTCAAGTCTCGCATCGTTCATAAAATTTTAATTGTGTACATCGATATGTTTGTGAGGAACTATACAAGCTATAACTATGTCCTATTATTTTTATTTTAAAATCTTTATACTAACTAAATGGCAAGATGATAGGCATACATTTTGTCTTTTCCAAATTAATTGTAATTCCATTGTCATGTGCCCATTTAGTAATGTTATACAAATCTTCTTGCATTATATTTGGGTAGAGACCCAAAGTAGTATAGTAGTTGAGACTACTATACTATAAATAAATATGAATCATCAGCATACAATATATAAGCTGTACAATTTTTGATCACTTTGCTCATACTGTTGAGATGAATATAATCTAGTAGGGAGATAAAAATATTTGAATTGGTAACTCCATGTTAACCAGCCACAAGAAATAATGTTAATCAGATCACGGGTGTAGGGAAAAGGTTGAGTAAAGAGTACCATCGATACGAAAGCTTGTATGAAAGACTGATGACATTTAAGAATACACGGAAGTAATCAGAAATACTGCAAATTGAACTACATAATTTATGCTTGTACAAGAAGTCAGGTTTTATATATTTTGAATTATTACTTGGCACTATGTGAGTGTCCAGAACCGATGCTTTTGGAAAGGAAAACAAGCCAAGACTGCTTTTATATTCGATTAATATATTTTCTGATCAGTGGAATTTTGTTATGTTATAATTTGGCTCAAACATTTGTTTTTTTTTTGGCAATCAGTTTGGCGTGTGCTGAGTTCATGCTGTGCTATATCGTGAGCCACCCTCTTTCTCCTTCTTCCTTCTTTAAATCGTTTCAAACCACCACGTTCTCCTCTGAACTTTATATCATTTGATATCCATGCTCTGGCATTTTTCTTTTTCATTCTCTCTCCATCCCACAAGCACACAGCCGGTCCAAGGTTCGAGTCTCCTTAGGAGACGCCCCGCGACTGTTGTTGCGTAGTCTTTGCTGCCTCCACGGCCCATGTCCTATGTCGCTGTAAAAGCCATGGCTAACAGCATAGAGGAGGTTTTAGTCGGTATGGGGTACTCGAGTCCGACATATTACGATATGTTCCGGGGCGTAAATACCTAACTGTATTTCCTCCTCTAAAAAAAAAGCATTTTTCTTCTTTCGTAGCATTAATGACAAGATAATGCCAATTTCTGCATTGTCATCATCGCTCGATGAACTTTCAAGACTATCCAATATTAATCCATTGTATCAATCGTGTGCACACTCTTCAAAGATCGCGGTCAACTGAGCTTGCCATATATTATAAATACTTGCGATTATATTGCGTAATGTTATCGCCATACTATAAAGTATAGCATTAGGGTCCTTAAATCAAATCAAATCAAAAATCACTTTATTCATGTCAAAAAAAAAAAAATATTATTGAATCTACTGCTACTTCGTAAAGGGTTAAGCTAATGAGGAAAAGTAGCAAGAAACTCATTGCCACTCTTTTAAATCAAGATTTACATTTTCATCATTTTACAAATAATTTCAATTACAATATAATAAGTAAAGTGATGCAAAAAAATATTCTATATTGTTATTCTATATATCACAATAGTATAGTCTGAAGGGAAATTAAATAAAAATGTACTTACATCTGTAATATTGCTGCGTATGTAATGTCCGCTGTGTACGAGATAGTCCAAGTGTGTGAATCCCATATGTGCCAGGTCGACCTGGAGCGAAGCCAGGCAGTACTTCCCACGGACGGCGCTATCAATGCTGAGGCATTCGTCAAAGTCTCCGTACTGATTACCGTTGCCGCTGAGGATGCCTGAAGGTGGCTTAGCGGTTGCATCGAACACTGAAATAATAAAGTAAACTTATATCTTTGTGCCGTCGGGACAATTGGCCCGTGGGGCCCAGAGGCGCGGATAATGTACAAAGTACTATCATCGCGCCTCAATAAGGCTACTGGAAACCCAAGCGCTGGCAGCTATGTCGGTCAACGGATCAGCCTAGCTATCCAACGCGGAAATGCTGCTAGTATTTTTGGTACGCTTCCTCGTAATGATAGTTTTAAGTTAATGTAATCATAGTATTGTAAATATAGTTATAAGATTTGTTTTGTTTGAATAAATATATCAAGTGGTTTTAAGAATAAAAGCGGTTTGAAACCATACCTCTTTGTTCTACGTTCATAATTTTTTCTTCAGTTACTCTCTACCATTAAAAATCCTATTTTTAAAGGTAGAGAGGACAAATGAGCGTACGGGTCACCTGATGTTAAGTGATCACTTCTTCGTGATTCTCTTGCAACATGAGAGGAATCACAGGAGCATTGCCGGCCCTTTATAAAAGTCTATACGCTTTTTTTGGAGGTAAACGTCATATCGTCCTGGAAACACCGCACAAGCAAGCTCATTCCACTGCTTGGTTGGTAGGTACTTTAAAAATTGAAGTTGAAAAGTTTTCATTGATATATTGAAGATATATCATTATCAAACTCTGGGGAGAACTCAGCTATGCCTAAGTCTGGCAACACAAGAAATATAATATAAGGTATTCTTATATAACCAATAAGGCGATATTAGATAAATGTTAGCAAATGGGCAAAAACTTAAATATAAGTAATGTAAGCTATATCTGTCGCCCGAAAAAAAAATAGCTCACTTAAAAACATTTCTGTAAAAAGACATTATATTGCGCTTCTCGTTAAAATAAGGCTTGAAAATAAAAGTATTGTAATAAAATGTTCAGAATTTTTCTCTAGAAATTTTTCACCTTTTTGTTTGTGCTTCAAAGTCGTTAAATGAGCTTCTGAGAAAAGTGTTTCCTTAAGAGAGCTGGCCAGAGCGATACAAGGAACCAATATAATCACATAGAAGATGAAAATTGAACTATTAAATTAAGCGAAATTTTTTTATGAAAAAATACCTTGGCCCGACAGACGCTGTGCTGCCAATAGAAAAAAAATTATGTTAGTACGTATTCGGGAATAGTGTAGTCTAAAGCCATCGGAAATGTATCTAATCAAAGAAGAAGAAGAAGAAAGAAAGAATAAGAAAATCAGTTAAAAATGAAACATAAACGTATTTCTGAATGATTCTAATTATTATGTACTTATGAAAAATTATGCTTTTAAATTATCTATAAAATTATCCTTAAGAGATAGACATACATTATTTTGTTATATCTCAAAGGGTTTAGAGTTTAGATAGCGTTTTCGTTGTAAGCTCCCAGACGGCTTATTTTTTCCGGCACCTCCAACAAATATCGGAATATATACAAAAACGTATACACAAAATTAACAAATTATATACTAAAACCTTCCTCGAGAATCCTATAGCTATCCATTTGTGAAAACAACATCGCTCTACAAAAGATTTACAAACTCAATTCAACCGAATACAAGTCATGACAAGCATTATTTTCGAGTCTATTCCTGGTATTAACATTATGATTAACAAAGTTTCTAGAAAATTCGCTAAAGTGCCAGTGTTTGTTTCCGAGTCATGGATGTTTATATGTATTAATGTATGTTTATGTGTGTCTTTATATGTATTTATGTATGTTTAAGTAAGTAACACAGGCTATATATGCCTAATTTGGGGCAAGATAATTTGTGTCAAAAGTGTGTCAATATTATTATTATTATTATAAACATTACTTTATCAAAAAAATATTAGGAGGAATATAATTATATGTGTATTATGATAAATTTTTCTCTTAATATTTATATTTCTGTGATTAGTTTCTAATGTGAGAATATTGAGTGTAATTTCAATTTATTAACAGTGGAATTCTGTGCAAAGGAGCCTCTCCTTTGCACAGAATTCCGGCTAGATTGTGGGTACGACAACGGCGCCTATTTATGCCGTGAAGCACTAATGTGTAGGCATTATTGTGTTTCGGTAGTGAAATTACTAGGCAAACGAGACTTAACAAGGAGCCGAGCGCAATTGCAGTGCAGCTCAGAAAATTTGGGATTTTCAAGAATTGTAATGGGCAGTGCGTATTAATTATCATCAGCTGAACGTCCTGCTCGTCTCGTCCCTTACTGTCATAAAAAAATAAAATAAGTTTTTCTGTTTTTGATTCTTTTTCTGTGATTAACTTCAAATGTGCGAATATTGAGTGTAATTTATATAACACAGTGTTGAATCTTAAATAGAAATACACGTAAGCAGTCTTAGACACTAAGAATAATTTTCCAGGATACTTAACATGCATAATTCAGCAAATTGTTCCGAGTAACTGGTGTAAATAACATATTGTAGAACAAAGTTGACCTGTAATCAGTTAAAAGCGCTTTGTTGAAGTTGTGCTTCCACTGCGGAATACGCAGTTGACCCAAACTTTGCTCAAACTGACAAACCTTTGGCGTGGCGCTTGGAATTCTGAATAGTTTAGCTAATGAAGCGTCCTATTATGTCTGATTGTATGTGAATTGTTGGCTATTTTACGTTGTGTACACAAAGTGGCTTGTATAAGTGATTTAAATGACGATGCAGATCGCAATTATCAAATATTGGTAATAAGTCGAATTTTTATTGCAAATATTACAACATAAATGTCACAAACAGTATTTGCGTTATTGTTATAGATCTGAGTACTAAATATAATCGATATTTAAGTCAAAAAGACAAATTGTCGTATTTTAATGGACCTATAACTTTAATAGTTTGGGTTCTTTGAAGGTATTATTTTAATCTATATATATATATAAGAGATTTCCACGTATATATAGTCACTCATCACGATATCTCTGGAACCATTAGAGCTAAAGACTTGAAATTTGGTAGAAATATTCCTGTCGCCGAGTAGAGATCAGTTAAGGATTTAAAGAAATTCCATCCGCAAGAGTTTTTTGTAAACAGAACAACGTCTGTCGGGTCCGCTAGTTAATAATAAATTCACTCCCTTTATTCTATGATGCGCACGCACACTAAGTTAGTCGATAAGTTTCCCTCTAGTATAGTATGAAGAGATATGTATATTGAAGATATTAATATGGCACGTGACACTGTTATACATAATAATAGTGTCGCGTAGCAACGCTTCGACGTACATAACGAGAGTTGTCAAACTTCAATCCATTGATAATTTCAACAGCTCCGTCAGCAGCTCAGCGGAAAAGTGTTAACTTTAGACGCTGTAGAGCAGTGTATGGAATTTTTTGAGTTTTGTAAAGTTAATGGAAATTTCTAGTATAATAATTACTATGGTAACTAAGTAAAGGATCACACGTACAAGCTTGTTTATTCTCCTTTTCTATAAACTACTACGAACACCGTCACGCCACGCTTCACTGAACGTGACTAATTCTTCAAGTACCTACCTAGCCAAAAACAAAAAATAAAATTGATTCTATGGCTAACTACCAAGTTAATCTGCTAAACATGTTACGAAAATTTCATATTTTTTTAAGTAGTTTTGTGAAATTAAAATGAACAAAAAAATTGTAAAAATAATTTTGAGAGATTGATGGGATGGTGAGAAATGTGAAAATTGGAAATCTTCCGGTTGACGATGATAATGATGATGGGATAGTTCCTGCAGATATTCTACAAAACATTCCGCCTTATTGACTTCGATGTATAAATCTTGGAAGTATATCAAGCGATATATTAGAAAACATTCGTAACTGTTTTATCCTAATAAATAACATATATAAAAGAAATTTAAATAAATTTAATAATACCACTTTAAACTACGTCACTAGTGTCATCGACCCCATATGGCAATAAAAATTTATCATCGTGTCTCAAATTTTACTAAAAATAAAGAGAAGCCTTTCACATAGAAGAGGACGTCACAATTTATTATATGCCCTTCTAATGTAACGGCATTATATTTTATGTGAATTGCAATAAAATAAAATTGATTTGAATTTGATTTCATGGGAAGCATATAAAAAATACACATAAGTACATACACACCAAAGTCACCCATATAGCACAGATGGTTGCGAAACTAAAGTGGCAGTGGGCAGGGATAGTGGGAGTATAGCTCGACTGACAGATGGCTGTAGGGGCAGTAAAATACTCGAATGACGACCTTGTTCCAGAAGACGTAGCATTCGTAGGCCTCCCACAAGACGGACCGACGATTCAGTCAAGATTGCCATAATACGTTGGACAGCGCTTGACCGATCGTCAAATTCAAATTCAAAAATACTTTATTCATGTAGGTCACGGAAATGAATGAATGAAAAACTTATGAATGTCAAAAAAAAAAAATCTTATTGAATTTACCGCTACTTCGTAAAGGGTTGAGCTAATGAGAAGAAGTAGGAAGAAACTCATAGCCACTCTTTTAAGTCAAGATGTACATTTTAATTGTTTTACAGATCATTTCAATTACAATATATGCAAAGTGACGCAACAAAAATACTCAAATGTCAAAAACTGAAAGTCTTACACGAGTAAGTAAAAAAAAGAAAAAAAGTAAATTAATACTTATAAACCCAAGAGTTATTGAGTATAGTAGATGCATCAATCCACACAAACCTACCGTAAATAAATAGAGGCATTATGTGAGCATTTCATAAAATAAAATATATAACATATTTTTCTAACTATTAATTTAGTTGTAAGTTTTCACATATTTACAACATATATTATCTTCAGAGCTAAGAATAATAGATTCACTGTCTCTTCTGTCTACAATATCCCGCATTTAAGTGCAAATATTTTTATACAGACTGGAAATAGCTAACTGGTTCGCTGCCTCGCTTAGTGTCATCCAACTAACTAGCAAATGCCAACGACACACAACTGTGTGTCGTTGGCATTTGCTTTGCTTCCTCACTTAACGAGACGTTTCTTCTCTTCTGTCTTTATGGCATTAGTTAACTTGAGAAATTCCCCATTATTATTTTTTATTAATATCATTATTAAATTATGCACAGTTGGTACAAAAATTTTACATCTCGCCAAACTGTTACATGAGTTCGTTGGCGAGTTTACGCTCTTAGACTATACTATAATATAGTGCATCTGTAATAAAATAAATTATAACTTATTTGTAAGTTATCTACACTATTACTAATACACATATAATACATTACTTAGTTATTCATTCATAATATTCCTAAAAACATAGTAAAATCTTACCCATATACATATTATAACAATTAAACTATACTACTAATATAAATGTATACAAAATACTAATAAAATATTAATGCTTACGTGGAGACGGTAAGGAATTAGTGTTCCTTTAATTTTTTCTTAAGTACTCCTTTACAGTCGTCTTTATCCTCTCTAACCATTATTTACAGGTATTACAACACTCTTTATTTATTTAGTTTTGGGAAACAAACAGTATTTAAAACATTTAAAAAAATACTTATAACATTGTACACACACCAAAAAAGTTTCCACTAATATACATATCATGTGAGCAATCAAAAAAGAGGATAAACAAAATAAAAAACTTATAGAACTTTAGAAGAAAAACAGACGGATTATTGCTAACTTAAATGAATTTATATATACAAGTATTCTCTAATATATTTCTTAAACTGTTTGATCCAACAAGTATGTAAATCAGTATTATTAAATTTTATATTATACTTATTACAAACCTGATATATAAAAGTATTTTGAACATATTTAGTACTTGTTGGTGTTACATAAAACAGTGACTTAATTCTAGTGCCAACCTTAGGACATCTCATCTGTTATATTTTCATTTATTCAAGTATGGACGAAGGACAATTCACATAAAAACCAGTGGGAGGCTCCTTTGTACAGGATGCCGGCTAGATTATGGGTACCACAACGGCGCCTATTTCTGCCGTGAAACAGTAATGTATGTAAGCATTACTGTGTTTCGGTCTGAAGGGCGCCGTAGCTAGTGAAATTACTGGGCAAATGAGACTTAACATCTTATGTCTCTAGGTGACAAGCGCAGTTGTAGTGCCACTCAGAATTTTTGGGGTTTTTCAAGAATTCTGAGTGGCACTGCATTGTAATGGGCAGGGCGTATCAATTACCATCGTCTCGTCCCTTATTTTCATAAAAAAAATGTTATATTAAAATTATTAACTGAGTGCATGAGCGGAAAAACGCTCTCCATATATTGAGGTAATATAATGTACTAGAGAAGCTACTCTGAATCAATTTTAGGGCGCCCCTTGATGACAGAGGGCCAGCCGTTTGCCATTCACATTCACACTGACGCGATGACAATATTTCTTCTTTATGATAATAAGGGACGAGACGAGCAGGACGTTCAGCTGATGGTAATTAATACGCCCTACCCAATACAATGCAGTGCCGCTCAGGATTCTTGAAAAACCCATAAATTCTGAGTGGCACTACAATTGCGCTCGTCACCTTGAGACATAAGATGTTAAGTCTCATTTGCCCAGTAATTTCACTAGCTACGGCGCCCTTCAGACCGAAACACACAGTATTGTTTCACATTACTGCTTCACGGTAGAAATAGGCGCCGTTGTGGTACTCATAATCTAGCCAGCTTCCTGTGCAAAGGAGCCTCCCACTGGTTGTTAATATGTCATCATCATGGTAAATCGACAAATTGTTATTAAATAAAGCTTGTTTCAAAAATAATGTTGAACTTAGTGAAAGGTCACACCTTGACTTTTACTTGTATTTTAAGAGTTATTAAAACAGTATCTCAATATACACGAAGGTATATCTACACATATACGTAAAATTGGAGTGTCTGTTTGTATTATGGTACACCAAAATAACGTTTTTTACAATTTTTGACTGTCTGTAAGTCTGTTTGTTTCGGCTAATCTCTGAAATGGCTGGAGCAATTTTGGCAGGTGGCTGATGTAATAAGGAGTAACTTAGGCTACGATTATTTTAGAAAAAATCTTTTATTTTAGTAAAATAAAGTAATGTTGCAATGTCCAAGAAACTCCAAAAATAATTTATATGGCAAAACAACGTTTGCCGGGTCAGCTAGTTTTAAATATAACTCAGCAGTCAAATGCGTGTTGTTACTACAAATGTTTAGCATAGACTAAGTGAGTTGACTACAATTGGCCACAATTAAAAATTTATCAAGGTGAGAGATATTCTCTAGTATAAATATTAGGTCAATGTCTCCATGTTTTAGCACCTGCATGGTGACAAGGGTGGTTAATAATCTATGACGTATGATAAGGCTTCTCCCATATAAATGAATTAATAAAATTATTAGCTTTAACAAAAAAAAATGTATATTTTCTTGCATAGAACATTTACATTAACTATTTTAAATGCCTTTGATAAGCAAGTAAAAAACCCAATGGAAAGTGAAATTGATTTTTTAGAAAGCTTACGAAGTATAAAATAATATGTTTAGTCCAAAACGGATTAGGATTAGTAGAATTTGATCGCAGCGCCAACTGGTCTCAATTTTAATTCCAAACCATTCAGACACTAACCCAAACACATGAAGAAGATAAAAAAAAGCATCAGTTTTGTATAAAGGACGCCCGAGGAATATATATTTTAATGTTAAGGTTCCAAGTGAATATACACTCGATCAAATGAGCATCATTATTAGATTATGTGGAGTAAAACCTTACCCCACATATTATGTCCTATACCGGTTAAAATACAATAATTGCGCTATAGTACATAAAAATTTAACAGATCAAAACTATTACAATTACTTTACATCAAAAAGTTTACCTATCAGAAAAATCAACTCTCGTCCATAATTTCAACGACTGTCTTACGAACTTTCGATCAGGCCACGTGTCCTGACGCGAGTTTAACGTTTTATACCCATCCCAGGAAAAGTGCTCAACGCCGCTTGAGAAGTTTTTACTTCAATAAAGAATACTCGACAGTAAAGCATTACGAATACGAATGTAAAACATTCCAAGATTAACAAAAAGTTATAAATAAAATTAATAATAAACAATTAAAAATAATTAAATTAACATTTTCCTGTGGACTGAATTGTAAATCTAAAACATTCTCGAATTCACTGGAACACACGAAAAAAAATATGATCGGTCCAGCCGTTTAGGACTTCACTAAACTAGCCGGTACCCTAAAGTTCAAATTAAAAACAAAATATTTCATTCAAAATAGGATGTGACATCACTTATTGTAAGTCAAAAACCACCCATTCCAAAACGAATGCCTCAGACCTAAGAAGAATGGGCGCAACAAACTCAGCGGGATTTATACTTTCATCAAAACATTATGTTTACAAAGTAATATTGTCCTAAGGGCGGTTGCTCCATTCCCAATCTGTGGTATCATTAAGAAAGTAATTTATGTTATAGTAACCTTTACCACACAAACGTTTTTTAACAATTCTTTTGAATTTTCTGGGATCTTGTTATAAATGCATATACATCGCCAATAAAAATCGCCTTTTTTATATGAAAATAAGGGACGAGACGAGCAGGACGTTCAGCTGATGGTGATGAGATTGATACGCCCTGCCCATTAAAATGCAGTGCCGCTCAGGATTCTTGAAAAACCCATAAACTCTGAGCGGCACTACAATTGCGCTCGCCACCTTGAGATATAAGAGGTTAAGTCTCATTTGCCCAGTTATTTCACTAGCTACGGCGCCCTTCAGATCGAAACACAGTAATGTTTACACATTACTGCTTCACGGCAGAAATAGGCGCCATTATAAAAAGAAGTAATTTATACTTTTCATACAAGGTCGAAATATTTCACAATAAAGTTACTTCGTATCGCGAATGATTCTTGTACTTTTACGTCGACATTCGTCGGTGTATCACAATAATTTCTTCCAACGACACAGCCTACTGGTTCACGGTCACCCGAATGTCAGTAGCAAGTTTCGATGAACCTCCTTACGTCGCGTGTGGTGAAATGTCCATTACGTTACAAAGAGCAGCTGCAGTGAATGCGAAATGTCGACTTGACATTGACGTGATTCGTATTGAGAACGGAGAGTGAGCTGAATTCAGATTAGCTTTGATTTATTTATAAGACTCAGATGGGTTTGGTGAGACCGTTTTGATGTAAAAAAGACATATGCAAGAATCGTACATCGAAGTTTCCATAAAAAAAGCAACCGGTGTGTGACAACACGATTATTTTATAAAATAAAACTTTTCTTTATTGTTTTTAAAGAAAATAACATTTATTATCTAATATATAAAATTCTCGTGTCCCGGTGTTTGTTACCAAAGTCCTCCGAAACGCCTAAAGCAATTTGTTTGAAAATTTGTGTGTATATAGGTCTGAGAATTGGCCAATATAAATTTTTCATACCCCTAAATGATATTTATACCCACAGGTTTATGGCGACTAGAACGTGAAGTACTTAACAACAACAGAACTATAATTGCTAAATGTGATCATCTTCCAATAGCATCTCATTTGTTACTTTTTTAGTGCAGAGACCATTCTGTCGTGAATTTTAGGTATATTTTGGAAAAGGTGAATAAGAAATTAAATATAATTACTAAAAGCATAAGACATGGTCTCCTCTCCTGTGATTTGGTCCGGCCGGACTATCGGACGGTCCGATGGGCGTGGGTGGGTGCCTCGCACCAATTGCATGTGTGGCATCCTCCACAGTGCGATTTTAAAGGGGCTTTCTTCCTCGTACTACAAAGCTGTGGAATGAGCTTCCTTGTGCGGTGTTTCCGGGACGATTCGACACTTCAAAAAAAGGACTTTCACCTTCTTTAAAGGCCGGCGACGCTCGTGTGATTCCTCTGGTGTTGCAAAATAGTATGGGCGGCGGTGAATACTTAACACCAAGTTAGTTTGTCCTACTTTAACATAATAAAACAAATAGTCCGGCGTCGTACTCGGTACGGTCCGGACGGTAATAATAATAAATTTGTGCGATGGACAATGCGTTATACCATCGAATATGGTCGGGTACCGAACCGCGTCCGACGGTTCGCCCGGACGATCCGGTCCGGAAATTATTCCCTAACCATTCCAAAACATTCAAAAATGCATAACGTTACGTTAAATTTTTCACTTCTGCCGGCACTCCCGGAATGCAGCCCCTATTTTGTTCGGTTATAGAGCGAAAACTGCAGAAAGGATCGGAATAATACTTGTACCATAAAACGCAGCGTGTTTCGGAGAAGGTTTTCTGATATGTTGGTTATTACTTAACCGGAATATTTTTGACTAAGAAACACTTATGTATTAACAATACAAATAAGACAGTCAAGCAAATGAGATGAGCTTAATCATAAATTACATTGCATTTAACTTACCTACATACTACAATGTCTATGAGAAACAGGATTCTTCATAACTTAATATAATAGGTATTGAGGATACTACGACTTATGTTTCTTAAAGTAGAAGGACCTGTTTTATGGAATCCAAGGATAAAACTCGTCTACAGAAATAGTGAGGCAATTCAGTTCATTTACACAACAGTTCATTTACCAGTGGAAGGCTCCTTTGCACAGGATGCCGGCTAGATTATGGGCACCACAACGGTGCCTATCCCTGCCGTGAAGCAGTAGTGTGTAAGAATTACTGTGTTTCGGTTTGAAGTGCGCCGTAGCTAGTGAAATTACTGAGCAAATGAGACTTAACATCTTATGTCTCAAGGTGACGAGCGCAATTGTAGAGCCGCTCAGAGTTTTTGGGTTTTTCAAGAATCCTGAGCGGTACTCCATTGTAATGGGCAGGGCGTATCAATTACCATCAGCTGAACGTCCTGCTCGTCTGGTCCCTCAATTTCATAAAATAAAACGACTACGGTAATGTTGCATTGCGCTCGTAGCCTTGACATTTTGGAAGTTGGAATGTCATATTGTCATGTACAAACCGGAACAGAACAGTACTTGTAAGATTTGCCTTTTGCGAGACACATGGGATTGCTGGCAGAACTGCCTCGGACTAAATTGTACCTACAGTCAGTTGTATGCTACTAAAATATTTATTTGAGTGAATGTTTTTAAGCCACGTGTTGCTTGCTTCTTTCCAAATTTATACTAGCTGATGCCCGCGACTCGTTCACGTAGATAAAGGGTTTTTAAAAATAATAAGCAAGTAATGAATTGAACATTATCTTATGAGATAATTTGACTATTGGAATAGGACATGTCCTATTCCAGTTCCGGTTCCTGTTTTCGCTCCCGTTCCCAACATATTATATGAATAGTTATAGCTCGTCGACGGGAATTTCAGTTTTTCAACAATCTCTCGGGAATCATTAATTTTTCCGTAAATTTATCCCAATGTAGATAAATATATCCCTTAGCAAGCTCCTGAACCTCAAAATCGGTTCAGTAGCTGCACTGAAATGCGTAACAAACTAACTACACATTCATATTTATAATATTATTGGTAGGGATAATTATTAGATATATACAAGACAAACTTTGGTCTGTTAATCTGTTATAGATTTTAAAGAGAGCTCTTGTTGATACAAATTAGTTTGGTTACAGACAGTCACTCCAAGAAAAAATTTAAAGAAATAAATATTATAACTGTTTATTGTCAGTATATTTATGAAAATTTAATATATGTTCACAAAAATCGTCACCTTTTTGCTCTAGATAGTGATTTTCATTATAATAACACTAGAAATAAGGGATTGCTTGTTACTAATTCTAGTAGGCTTCATAAGATACAATATTTAAGGGTAAATGTGTACACTTTTATAACAAAGTCCCAGTCATTGTTCAGGCATTATCTATGTAAACATTTAAATGTTTTAATAAAAAAATAGCTCTGTCGTAAATCCTACTACTCCACAGCTAAATATCTAAGCGATCGGACAGCTTGGGACTAGATTATGATTATTTTATAGCTATAACAATGACAGTACAATATTGTATATTTTATTAAAAAGAGCGCAAAAAGAATGCTGGGCCGCTTCTTCTCTCTCAGAGCGCCATTTGTTTCAAAAGCGGTGGTAGTGTTACAAGAGACATCAAAAGGAGGAGGTTCTCAATTCATCGGTATGTTCGTTTTTTTTTATGTTTGTTACCTCAAAACTTTCGACTGGTGAACCGATTTTGATAATTTTATCTGATCTGATCTGACAATGTCATCCATGAGGAAACCATAAAAGTTTAAATTTACTATACATACGTATAGCAAAGTGGAAGATAAATTTAAGAATAACTCAATATCGCGCTAACCGATTTCGATGATTCTTATATACGATACTAGGCCGAATCTTTTTTATGCTATCCGGATATTTAATTCATCTACCATAACATAGTTATGGTCAAGTTATTGTCTTAGTCGAATATGATGATCAATGGGACTCCTTAACGACTTACAGTAAGGGTGCGATCTGTGGCAGAATTTCTAACTGTCTGCAATTAAATTGCAGAGCACTTACGTTCATTGCTGCATTGAAATTTTTTGTATATACACATATTTAGACAAATTGTTAGTGTGCAAATTCACTAAAAATCATAAAATAGAAATTTTTAACAAAAAAACAACCGACTTCAAAAGCACTATTCCATTAATATAATTATAATACGCACTAAAAACTATTAAAATAAAAAACAAAATAACAATAATCGTAACTAGAATTAGATTAATTAATTAGATTGATGATGAAAGTGCACATTATATCTATTGTTTTGGAATAGAGTTTTCGAAGGCGGTTGTTTTTAAAATATTTTTTTTATTAAGTCCCTATAGTTTTCAATATTCCAGTGTTGCTCCGAACACATTTGCGGTTATTTATAACGTGTTTACATATTTTAACATAATATCATTGTTGTTACCCTAAGATTATTCCAGCATCTTTTCCGCTTGCAACGATTAACATTCATACATCGATTTCAAATCATTTTTAAGTTTGTGTTTGAAAGCTTTCATAGGCACGAAGGTACACCATTATGCGTAATAACCATCAAAGTTTATTTAACCATTTACATGATCGTAGCACCTAATAGGGATGTGTTCGGTATTCGATTTCCTTTCCTCCATTTTGAAATTCATTATAAGCAATATAAAATTTTATACGTAAAGTAAATTTTATATTATGAATGAATATTATTTATTATAATATCATCTATTTAACTTAAATTACAACTCAAATTATATACATACACACTATCACGATTCCTGAGGGGAAGGCAGGGGTGGACTTCGATTTGATTTTTTTTATACCTTGCTATGCCATGCTTGTGGCGGTATCATGGGGCGGGTCGTTCCTAAAATATGGTCGAGGGAGGCGATAGTTGCTTGGTTGGTATTAGAAACTCTGCTTCATGTTTTTAAAATTGAGGTTATCTTTAATATTTAATTTGTTGTATATATTTTTATAATCGTTCATAAATTGAGGTTCGCATAATACCTTTATTTAGTGTGTGTGTGTGGATCTATTGATCGAAAACTATTGTGTTTTTTAATTTATTAATTAAATTCATTTTCTTTATTTGCTCGTGTAAGGCATTGAATATTTTTGTTCATCACTTTACATACATTATAATTAAAATAATTTGTAAAAGGATGAAGCTGCAAATGTCCTAGAGAATCAATTTTCATTTAAAGAAATAAATGTTTTGACTGTTGCATTTCAATAAATTCGTGATTTATTATTCGTTCTTTATGTTCATTAGCACACTAAAGAATTTGCTAGATGTATATGCTTTTACACCATGATCCCAGAAAATGTACAAAACAAATGTGTTATCAAATCAAAAAAAAAAACTTTTAAATTGTTTGTGTGGTAAAGTCGAATGATACCGACTGGGAATGAAACGAACGCTCTTAGGCTATGTAATAATAAATTTTAGTGTACGATATTACATAATATATTGTAACTAAACAGAAGAAAAGACTGCTAAGTTTCTTGCGTCCGTTCTTCTCAGGTCTGAAGCATACTATTTCGAATGGGTGAGAGTTTTTTGACGTTCATCCTACTAAATCTTTCCTACTCTGATTAATATTATATAAATTAGGACACATACTAACTTACATTATAATTCTTTATGTAATATATGCATTCATCGTAATTCATGACCGTGAAATATAATTCTTTAGCGTTGTAATTATGTCATGCAAGGAGGTCAAGGCCGTCCTTTACACTTTCTAAAACAAGCTTTTAGTGTTTAATTTATCTCATATTATGTAAAAATCAATGCTAAAGCCAAATTGAATTCGTAATAAAGAAATTATACACTACATTTTACGATTCATCATATTAATGACAGTAACGTAAGTAAAGTAGAGCAGCGTACCATCGACAAATTGAATTATGAACAAATTTGTTGATATTTTTTTTAAATCATAAAAATTGTTAGGTTTATATTTGCATGAAAAAGATTGTATCACAATAATTAGTGGACTGTTAGTGTCTAATAAAATGATAACAGTTACTTAGGCAATGTTTGTTCAAGCTAATTTCGACCTACTTGTTTTTTTTTATGGAATAGGAGGACAAACGAGCGTACGGGTCACCTGGTGTTAAGTGATCACCGCCGCCCACACTCTCTTGCAATACCAGAGGAATCACAAGAGCGTTGCCGGCCTTTAAGGAAGGTGTACGCGCTTTTATTGAAGGTACCCATGTCGTATCGTCCCGGAAACACCGCACAAGGAAGCTCATTCCACAGCTTCGTAGTACGAGGAAGAAAGCTCCTTGAAAACCGCACTGTGGAGGACCGCCACACATCCAGATGGTGGGGATGATATCCTAACTTGTGGCGTGTCGTGCGAAGGTGAATGATTATGACTGTAGGAAAGTCAAAGTCAAACAAACTTTATTAAATTAGGCTTAAACTTTTGAATCGTCACTACAAATATTTCTTTTAAATTACTAAATTATTGCCAATATTGATGGCAGATGCGCCAGGGGCTGTTACTGAAAATCTAAACTGGAGAAAATTGGTGATATAAACATATTTCTACCATTTGTATTAGAGACGATAGTATCTTTAAGTCCAAAGTCAAAGTCAAATAAACTTTATTCAATTAGGCTTAAACTAAGCGCGTTTGAATCGTCACTATAAATATTTCTTTTAAATTTACCATATTTTCGTAAAAAGTTGAGCTCGTGAGAAGAACTATATAAGAAACTCAACGGCCACTCCTTTCAATCAAATAGAGTATTTTACAATGGCTGTAATATACATAATAAATTAGTTTGGAAGGTGCTGCATCCAATATATGTTAATGCTGCATCAAATTGTTTCATAAAAAGTTATGAAGAATATATTGAGTTCAATCAAGAATCGAATCAAATGATTTCGCATTGTTATGGGCAGGGCATACTTACCGTCAGGTGGACGTCTCGACGCTCTTGTCAATTTCTCTCATAAAAAAACTACAGCTTTCTTTGAAATCATCACATTTCGCAGCACATTCACTTCGATGTTGGTTAACTTCTCCCACTTCTATGAAGGTTAACTAATCCCTATTATAATATTTTAATATTTCACGGCTGAGATTCGATCCCTCGACACTCACAATGATTCAACCAATGTTCCAATAACCGTATGATCATTAAGTTGAAATAGCCGAACTATAATTAGTTCAGAAGTATCTTTCATCCATAATTTCAATGACTGTCTTACGAATTTTTGATCAGGCCACGTGTCCTGACGCGAGTTTTACATTTAATACTCATTTCAAGAAAAGTGCTCAACGCCGCTAAAGAACCAGTGGAAGGCTCCTTCGCACGGGATGCCAGCTTGATTATGGGTACCACGACGGCGCCTATTTCTACCACGAAGCAGTAATGTATAAAAATTACTGTGCTTCGGTCCAAAGGGTGCTAGTGAACAACGATTACTGGGCAAATGAGATGCGTAATTGTAATGCCGCTCAGAATTTTTGGGTTTTTCAAGAATCCTGAGCGGCACTTCATTGTAATGGGCAGGGCGTGTCAATTGCCATCAGCTGAACGTCCTGCTCGTCTCGTCCCTTATTTTCATAAAAAAAAGATTCAAAAAATTCATTTCACAAGAACAGTCAATATTTTGTTGTGTCGTTATCACCGTCCGCTCAACCTACATCAACAGACTTATATGCCATTTTGTCGTTTGCAAGCGATGATATCGTGGAAGATTCTCAATGGATTCCATCCATAAAAAATTAAAAATTGGAGCTACATTTATCTGATAGTGAAGATGAAGTGCCACTGATGTCATTGACAACATCTGTGTCCTATATAGTACGGTCAACAAAATAATGTACTCAGCGATTAAAGGCACATACGATTCAGGCATTTTAAGTAATGCCACGTAAACTGGCCGTTGACCTTAAGATATCTACGCTCAAATAAATTGCTAGCAAGGTCTGAGCGACTCAAATGAATACTATCACCGACATGACTTACCAACGAGTAACCTTAGTATTCAATTTGACATAATATTGTATTACATAGAAAAAATTAAAAAAAATGCAAATAAATTAAATCATTATAGTTTTTTATACTATCAAAATCTTAGATTATTAATATGTCTAGATAGACTATAAAAGCTGTGAAAACTAACCATTATTTTGAGCAATGCACGAACACTAACACAGTGTCATAGAAATCGCGTGTAAGACGTAGCTTGTCACGCACACTAATAGTATATTGTTAACGGAGGTTTGAAAGAATTAATTCCCGAGGTATTTAGACGCCCGAGCGCAGCGAAGTCGGCTATAGTCCGAGTAGGAATTGATACTTTTACCCGAGTTAAACACTCTACTTTTCATTTCGAATATGAGGAAAATAAAACTAGTTGTTTATCTAAGCACAGATTAGTATCCCGCCAATTTATGTCGACTTTTTAAATTTTAAATATGGAACTAAGTTCACACTGGCTGTTTAGAACGTCACATCGCCGCAGCTTTTTTTTATTTTGTTTTTTTTTTTTTTACATAAAACTCTTCACAGCTGAAAGCAGTTCTAATTTTGAAGTTCATTCCGGCCCTTAGGTGGAAAGTAATTTGTGTGAGTTTTACCCTCTCTATGGAGGGAAGCAGCATTTTCCACCCAATAATCAGATCAAGACAACATTACTTTCCGAGTATGAGAAATGAAAAATAATATTCCTGGCCTGTTTATATCGGTTGTCTAACAACAAGAGACTCTAACAGCCGTTTTCAATAACGTATCTCTAGTTACGGATACACGTTACTTGTCACTAAACGGTAACACACAAGATCTTATGTATCCATAGTTATGTCACAGGTTATGTCACAGGTTATGTCCAGTATAGTTATAGTCCAATGCTTTATGTCAATAGGTTATTGAAATGTAAGTAAGCGTAAAAGGATAGATTTATCTTACCTCTAGTAAGTTAAGCTAGGGATAGATAGATTATTGAAAACCGCTGTAAATCTAGACGTATTAATTATCTAAGATCAAAATGATAGAATTTTACTTTGCTATATGAATTGTGGTGCTATTTCAACCTAATCTCAGAAAATGTACGAAACAAATGTGCTACCAAAAGAAAATAATTTTTAAAAATCGTTTGTATGGTAAAGTACTACAACATAAATGATTTTCTTAATTATTACACAGACTGAATGAAGCGAAGAGTTGTTTATTTATTAATTAAAAAATTTAAATTATAATGTTTTTAATAGCCTGAGAGTTCAGACTATTTTATAATACATTTTATTGTACGATATTACAAACTATATTGCAACGAATTTAAAAAGAGAATACTATTTCGAATAAAATATTTAAATTTGAATTTGAACCTTTTTAATGAAAATAAGGGACGAGACGAGCAGGACGTTCAGCTAATGGTAATTGATACGCCCATTTGCCTTTCTTTTCTTCTTGTGATTCTTGAATAACCCCAAAAATTCTGAGCAGCACTACAATTGCGCTCGTCACCTAGAGACAGAAGAAGTTAAGTATCGTTTCCTCAGTAGTTTCACTAGCTACGGCACCCTTCAGACCGAAACACAATAATGTTTACGCATTACTGCTTCACGGCAGAAATAGGCGCCGTTGTGGTACCCATAATCTAGCCGGCATCCTGTACAAAGGAACCTCCCACTGGTAATACAGCCTTTATTTTTATATCTAGCCCATGTCATAAGGACCAGCTTACAAAACGTATAAAACCAAACAAAAGGCTAAATGATTCAATTATCTCTTATTTAAAAAACAATTTAATTAAATTTAAACCACAGGACGACACTAGCGGCCGTTCCCAATATACTATCTACAGATAGAGATAATTTACTACCTTCTACTGTCAGTAATTAGCTGTCAATAATCTGAAGCTGTCCCAATATACTCGATAAGTCATTCTTATCGCCTCATATTGGTACGCGTGAATTTCAATTTCCATACAAACTTTATATCGCTGGTAAGCTATGCGTCGTTCCATTGACAGACTGCGTCCACGGATAAGATGAGTTACCCTCGATAAGTTTATTAGGACAGAAAATTCAACGATAGTTACGATTTTTATCTCAAGTAAGACATAGACTGAATATTAGGAACGGCCGTTAGTCAATCAGTTTTACCAAAACAATCTACCATTTATCAAATTACACCACTTAGATATTAAATGACGCTAAACTTGTCAGTTACAACAATAACCTTATCGATTCCTGTCAACCTCAGTTCCCTTGAGAACGTAGACTGCAAAGGCAACGAAACATACCTAGGTATAATTTTTGATTTGGCAAGACGATAAAATATTGTTTTTGCCATTTTGCATTGATGCTATTTAAAAGGTTAAAGTTAATTAAAATATAAAATTGGGTAAAAATTCCGATCGAATTGCATAGAAACAACAAGACGAAGTTTAGTCGCAGAGGTCAAACAACCGAATGTAGGCAAAAGAAAATCTGTGTGTGTGTCACGCGTAAAATTGATAAATTTTTTGTTTTTTAAAGTGATAAACCTCATTTCTGGGATTAATTACACAAACTAAATTTATGAACGATGCGGAACCCAAGAGGTTGCGGGATCGAGTCCCGCATCATTCATAAGTTTTGATTTCAAATTTAATTTGTGTAATATAAACTGTATAAAATAAAATTATATATACTACTAGCTGACCCAGCGAACGTTGTATTGCCGATATTATAATTGCGATACAAAAGTAACTGTTGATCGTAGATGGGTGAAAATTTGAAGATGTATGTATTTTTAATGCTGACTCATAATCAAACAAATTTAAAATAAACGTCAAAAAAATTTAAAAACAAAATCGTGTAGACCACCCTTAACATTTAGGGGAATGAAAAATAGATGTTGGCCGATTCTCAGAACTACCCAATATGCAATCAAAATTTCATGAGAATCGGTCAAGCCGTTTCGGAGAAGTTCAAAGTTTAACACCATGACACGAGAATTTTATATTATATACATAAACTATATATATATATATATATATATATATACTATTTAAATAAACTATAAACATAAAACCATATTAGACATTTAGACATTTTTATTTTAGTACTATAAGATTGGTCTATTTATTATGCTTCATAATATATCGTTCGTTTTTGGTGAGTAATCAGTTAATGTATAACATATCGTATCTATTTCATATATATATATATATATATATATATATATATACGTTGCTCTGTAGGTAATAGAAATAATACTGCTTTATAGGAATTTGCCAATAATATTTCAAAAACATCAAGAATTATTTCGTAGCGTATGCTCCCTGTTATTATAATAATTGTTTCACAGCAGAACTGACAAACCGTGCGTCAATAAATTCTCTCATAGAAAATATGTCTATACAAAACAAATATTGGAAATAAAAATAATTATGTGTCCCAAATCGAAATAAAACGAATTTATTTATATATAATATATACTTTATATATATAAGAGATTTCCACGTATATAGTCACTCATCACGATATCTCTGGAACTAGAGAGTAGAGTAGTAGAGACTTGAAATTTGGTAGGAATACTCCTTTCGTCGAGTAGAGGTCAGCTAAGAACGGATTTTACGATAATCCACCCACAAGATTTTTTTTTATTATTAACAGAACAACGTCTGTCGGGTCAGCTAGTTATATATTATGCTGGTGACCGCTGTGGTTCGCTTCACTTAAACAAATGCATTTATATACAAAATTCCATGTAAAATATGAAAAACACTCTTTTGGTAATAACGAAATATGTAGATGTTTCAAGAAATCATTTCATCACACAACCAACACTCCTCTCAACACATGTGCCAGAGAAGCAACAGCTAGGGATAACTGGCGTAGAATCGTTCGTCGTTCGACGTGACCACGACTACTCTGTCAAGAGTAATCCGATGAAGAAGAAGAAGAAGAAATAATTACAATCATTACTTCGTTTTCCCCTGTTCTTGCAATGAAATCATCTCTTTACCTCATAGAATTATTCATAGAGAAATAAAATTTGAAATTAAAAAGTATTAAGGATCACAAATCGAAATAAATACTATCCTATCTCTCAAGTTGGATCAAACTGCACACAATGTGCAAAATTTGATTGCAATCGGTTTATTAGCTTACGAATTCATCGCGGACAAACAGGATGGAAGTTAAAAATAGCATACTGTCTTACTTACTTACGTCTTAAAAGCCAGCAACGCGTCTCTGGAGCATGTATGAAAGATTTTATGCAAGTGGAAGAAACCAGACAGTATTAGTAATAGTATAAGCCGAAAACTAGACATAGTCTGTAGAATGGGTGCAATACAACGATGTATTTAATACAATACACAATAAATACATATAAACATACATGACTCTGAAACATACATCCATCATATAAATGTTTACACGACATTCGAAGCCCAGACCTGTATCTCAGCAGGCAAGATCAATAACTACTAGGCTGTATGTGTCGTCATCAGTAAATCAGGATCTTAGTAAATAGATGTCCCTAATCTCTGCCTATCCCTCGGGAGACGAGTGCCCTTGTATGACTGTTATATTTGATATACCTATGGTGGTAAAGTATTGTTTTGATGGATTTGCAAACAAAAAATAATTCGGAATTTAGCGAATCTATAAGACGACTAGTGGACCCAACAGACGTTGTCCTGTACACACGTCTTAAATTTGAAAAATCGGTGCAGCCGTTAGGAGGAGTTCACTAACATACACATGAGCAGGAGAATTATATTATATGGACGGAATTCAGAATCTAAACCAATCTCAAATTCACTGAAACAAACAAAAAAATCATCAAAATCGATCCAGCCGTCTAAAAGGGGTTCAGTGACATACACACGCACACAAGAAATATAAATATAAAGATATACGTAGTTTATATGTAAGCATATATTATAAGCTTAATTATTTAATGTTATATTTTTTGTAATGGAATAGATGTACAAACGATTACTCTTTTTCTTGGCCAAAGTAGTCAATGAAAGTACAACAGTTATATTATATAATAAGACTAGCTGACCCGGCAAACGTTGTTTTGCCATATAAAGTATAATTCGCGCGATAGTTTTATAAGTAATAAAATATTGCCTATATTATAGCCTGTACATCATTTTGTTCTATTGTCAATAGTTTTTGCAGCGCACGCAAAAATAGGTTTTCGATTTTACACCTTGTGTTACAAAATAGCAATTTTATTACGGATCCCTAATTTTGAAAAAAAAAACATAGCCTTCCTCGATAAATGGACTACCTAACACTGAAAGATTCATTCAAATCGGACCAGTAGTACCAGAGATTAGCGCCTTCAAACAAACAAACAAACACTGCAGCTTTATAATATTAGTATAGATTATTTTTTAGAAATTTGATGTTTTTTTTTTTATTTTTGTTCATCAACCGACTTCAAAAAAGGAGGAGGGTCTCAATGCGTCGATATGTTTTTTTTATGTTTGTCACCTCAGAACTCTCAACTAGGTGAACCGATTATGATAATTCTTTTTTTATTTTAAAATAACAATATTGTTTATTAGAATTAGATTCATTAAATAGATTGTATAATAATACACAATTATTTTTTTTAGTGCATATTATATCTATTGTATTGGAAAAGTTTTTTTGAAGTCTGTAGGTTTTCGTTAATTTTTTTGAAGTTATATATAATGCAAATGAATGTTTAATTTAATTATACACAAATGTGAATGCAATAATTTAAAGGAAAAACAAACCATCATTGGAATCATCATTAACTTCATTAAAAACTCGTAATCTAGTGATTACTGTCGCTTCTTTTGTAATAATTTCCTCGTAATTAAAACTAGATTGTTAATGATTAGTAATGATGACCTAATTCTAGTCTCCTCGACAATCATTTGTTTTCTCAAGTTCTTCCTTGTATCAACGATAGTAACGTACATTTAAATAATTTCTGAGATAGAGACAGCAAACTGACCACCGTATGTTAGAATAAGTAATGCGGAGAAAAACAAAATGTCAAAAGAAATATTTCTTGCCAAAATAATCATATTGTGAAAGATTTTGTTAATGAACGTCTTACAGGCAAAGATTACCTTCTTCTTTTATACCTTCTCAACACTTCTTAACTTCAACACTTTTTATAATATAAAAAATGTAATGCTTGGTTTGATATATAAAAATAATCTTGTTTTTTTTTTTATAAATTATAGAAGAGATATTAATTTTTTCTGTGATGATTCAATATTAATTAATAAAATATAATTATTGAATATTATATCTATGAATAGATAAAAAAAAGATTAACAAGATCGACCGACGATCTGGTAAAGATCGCCGGAATACGTTGGATGAGGGCAGCGCAGGACCGATCGTCACGGAGATCTTTGGGGGAGGCCTTTGTCCAGCAGTAAACGTCTTCCGGCTGATGATGATGATGATGATGGTGTCTATGAAATACGTATTAAAGATTTAATCTTCAAATAATGTGGCTAGATTTTATGATTATGTAATACGCTTGGTATTTTATTTGGGTTAAATTTGACTGTTAGAATGGTTTTTAAACACAAAGTTATACTTTGTATTCTTTAGTTGCTAATATAAAATTGTAATTTTTAAATATAAACTATATAATGATACATTTCTTGCAAGCATTTTACATTTTTTAAACACTACTTAACCTGCAAACATGACATTTTTAGGATTAAAAAAAAATTAGTAAGTACTTAACAAGCCGCAAGGCAATTGTATATAGAATATGGAGAAAGAGTAACTACTGAAATAACTGGGATACTAGGACTTAATAGCTTATCTTTCAGGAAGACAGGCATATTGAATATTCAATAATTCTAAGCTGCACTGTGTTAGGAAGGGTGTCACTTACCATTACGAAGACTTTCATCCTCTCGTCCCTCTTATAATTAGAAACAAATAAATAAATTATATATTTACTTTTGAGGGCCCATAGCTCCAATCGATCCAAGCTGTCCAGAAACATCTGACTGTCCCGGCGACACTGTTCACTAGTTCCATTGACGGGAACAACAATTTTCGGGAACGCATCCCACAATTCGAGAAAATCGTATTTCGCACTTTCAATATACGTTTCATTATTAGCAGTTAAAACGATCGTCCCGTTGAAAAGCGAATCTGTGAGGATGTTTTGTTGGCGATCGGAAAGTGTAAGTTCTATGCAGTCACGCGCGAATGCGCCTGCGCATATTGCGAGGAGCACGCAAGCACGCGTTGCCATGTCGTTGAGTACAATGATAGTGCGGCTACGAACTCTGCGCGTAAGCTCTTTGTAACGAGGTATAAACCTTTGACACTGACATTTATCCTTTAAAGAGTTTAAACAATAGGCGCGCGATTTATTACAACAATTTTGAAACGAATTTCGTTAATTGAAAATGAGACTAGAATTAGAATACAAAGAATTAATCTTACTAAATACGACTGATTTTCGATACAACCGCACGGTTAGCACTTTAAATTTATTTAAATATGTTATCATATCACAGATTGATTTAAATCAAGTTATGGTTTGGATGTCGAGGTCAATAAGAGGCTTTTTAAATTATGTATAAGTGGTTATCAATAAACGTCTTCTGTTACTATGCCGGTTCATATTAATTTATAATATAAAATTACTTTAAATTGCTTTTCTATATTACGTCTAGCAAAAATCATTTTGTTTTTCATTTATTTAACTATGTTTATTATTATTTTTTATTACACTATTAGACTAACGGTCAATCCGTTCGGGCTGAGTTATGAAACGACATACTGACAACCACAACGGCGCCTATTTCTGCCGTGAAGCAGTAATGTGTAAGCATTACTGTGTTTCGGTATGAAGGGCGCCGTAGCTAATGACATTACTGGGCAAATGAGACTTAGCATCTTATGTCTTAAGGTTACGAGCGCAGTTGTAGTGCCGCTCAGAATATTTGGGTCTTTCAAGAATCCTGAGCGGCACTGCATTGTAATGGGCAGGGCGTATCAATTACCATCAGCTGAACGTCCTGCTCGTCTCGTCCCTTATTTACATAAAAAACAAAAAAAAAATCAATAGTTTATCCTAATTTTAATTCTAAATATTCTGAGAGCTGTCTATTTTGTGAAATTTTCTATGTTTTTTTGTAAACCTGTCTATTTTACCGTGTGTTGTTGTGTCATGAATGAATACAATACACTACATATTATAAAACAAAGTACTCCGCCGCGTCTGTCTGTCTGTTCGCGATAATCTTAAAAACTACTGCACTGATTTTCATGCCGCTTATACCAATGGATAGCATGGTTCTCGAGGATGATTTGTTAAGTTTTTGTACGCATATTTATCTACATTAATGATATTATAAATAATCCGTCTGGGAGCTTTCAACGAAAACCCTGCCTTAACACTTTGAGATAGAACAAAATAATGTATGGTGGAATTGTGTCTTCTAATATATAAAATTCTCGTATCATGGTGTCAAACTTTGAACTCCTTCGAAACGGCTTGACCTATTCTCATAAAATTTTGAGTGCATATTCGGTAGGTCTGAGGATCGGATAACATCTATTTTTCATCACCCAAATGTTAGGGTTTTTTTTTTAATTTTTTTGACATTTTTTTTTAATTTGTTTGATTATGAGTCAGCATTAAAAATACATACAACTTCAATCTTCACCCATCTACGATGAACAGTTACTTTTGTATCGCGATTTTAATATCGGCAATACAACGTTTGCTGGGTCAGCTAGTAGGTATATACTTCTATAGAAAATTCCGCTATGGCATATGTCTATCTTTTAAGCATAACATACTATATCCATTTTAATACTTTAATAACTTGGAAATTATAAAACATTTACACAAATACGATATTAATCCTTATCATTTTATTAATACTTAGATATTATATGGTGTGATAGATTACTTTACGTATTGGGTAAAAAAGTAAATAATTAATAAGTTTAAGTTACTTTTTAGCAGTAGTTTACTTTACTGGATTTTTATTTTTTATGATTTTTGAAAATACGGAACGAGACGAGCGGGACGTTCTTCTGATGATTCAGAAAATTCTGAGCGGCACTACAATTGCGATCGTCACCTTGACATAAGATGTTAAGTCTCATTTGCCGAGTAATTTCACTAGCTACTTCACACACTACACACTGTTTCACGGCAGAAATAGGCACCTTTGTGGTACCCATATTCTATCCGGCATCCTGTGCAAAGTAGCCTCCCACTGGATTTCAGATTGTGCCACTCATTTGGTCAAATTCAAAGGGGCTTTCCCTATCTTTAGTCACATAGTTTGTCTTCTTCGTGTGTGTCACTGAAGTCCTCCTAAGCTCAGTAGCTTAGGAGGACTTCGTAGTAGTAGTGGTTCAGTAACCACATCTGGAACTTTTCTATGTGTTATGTTAGTTCGGTTATGTTAGTTTACGTAATTTTTTACGAATAAATGAAAAAACTTTTAAGTAATGTTCAGGATAACTGCTGTCCGGACCTCAACTTTGTTTTATATATCGATGTTGTCTACCAGAACAGATGGACTGAATATAATGAAATTTTTCATGGTTTTAGTTAACAAATATTTTTTTGTTTGTCAATGTCGAAATTAAACAGTATTAAATAAATTGTAAAGCTCTGACTATGTAAAAAATATATTCCGTTTCATACAAAAACTGAATTCTGGAAAATAATTATTACGTTTTCTATTTCTTTTATGACTTTTTATATAAATAACTATTCAACAACTACTCGTGTCTCATAATTTGATTAATAAATTTGATTTTACACACTTTCATGAATAAAAATAGTATACATTACTACTAATATTATATACCTATTTTTTTAAACAATATCTTATGAACGATGTGGGAGTCGAACCCACGACCTCTCGCGTACCGTGCGAGTGCTCTTCCAACTGAGCTAACCGTTTGAGTGAAGTATCGTATATCTTGTATGCTTATTATTAAGTAGAGTCTGTAGATGAAGCCACAACCTGAGAGTTGAATAAAGCATAATATAAAATTTTATGACGATACGTCACTCGAACGGTTAGCTCAGTTGGAAGTGCAATCGCACGGAACGCGAGAGGTTGTGGGTTTGAGTCCCGCATCGTTCATAAAATTTTATTTTAAATTTTTATTTCTGTATTAATCCTAGAAGTGAAGGTATCACTTCAAAAAAAACAAAACTAATTATATACCTTCTGAGCTATCTGTTAGTAAAAGTAAATATTTATTTTCGTTCAGCATAATATGATAAATAGTTTCAGGGACGACTGCGATATAAATTAAAAAGTGGAATAAGGTTGAGATTGCATAATAAAATAAAAATATATCGACTTCAAATATGACTATAATATGTATTATAAGAAAAGGCAACATAAAAAAACGATTGTGTGGTTTTATGAAACCACGAGAAATGAAACTAAAAGTGAAACTTTTTTTCACATTATAGACACTTACCTAAAAATTTTTGGAATTATATTCCATTAACTGTTTAAAAATCGCTTTATCAATCTTAATTTTATTCTTGGAAAATTGGAATGATAATGGGAAATAATAAATACAAACAAAATAGCATGGAGCATTGGCACAAATGAGTAATAGTCTATACACTACACGGTCAGCTGCTGCGAAATATAGGCGCCGCCCGACCGTCACGCGACATGCAACACACAGACGAAAAAGTTTGAGATGATTTAATTAAAGTTTCACTTTAAAATATATTTTTTTCTTCAACATTTGAGTTAAGTCCTCGTAAAGCATAAAACCACCACATCCAATACTTATAATTAAGGATTGGTCTTTGTATATATTTGGATTGGTTGGTTTTTGTATATATTTTTGTCTATATGAACGAAATTTGTTGAAGATTTCGGATCGATCGAGTCAAGATCGCCGGAATACGTTGGATAAGGGCAGCGCAGTGCCGATCGTCGTGGAAATCTTCAGGGGAGGTCTTTGTCCAGCAGTGGACATCTTCCGGCTGATGATGATAATGATGAGAGCCGTCTAGGAGCTTTGAACAAAAACGCTGTCTAAACTCTTTGACATACAACAATAAATGTATGGTGGAATTTTGTATCTTATATATCTACAGAAATGTCCGCGAAGGCATATGTCTATCTCTTAGTGATAACTCACAATATGAATTTCAATAATTTTCAAATTGGCAATTATAAAGCGGTATTGTAAAAGACGTTTGCACAAATACAATATTAATCCTTATCATTTTCTATTATCAGAACAGCGTCTGTCGGGTAAACTAGCAATAAATAAAAATTTCATTGCCAACCAATTAAATCATATTTAACCCAAATACCAGATTAATTAATATTTATACATATGATTTGTATAACGATCAACGATAGGTAAATTGTGTGTTATATACAATATTTACTAAAGAATGGTTAAGTACCACTTATTCTGATGAAATAATATATAATAGTAATAATAGTACTAATGTAATGTACTAGTAATTTAGTAATGAATGAATAATCCTCCTGGTAAGGTGAGCAAAACTTGAAATTACTCGCCAAATGAGACTTAACATCTTATGTCTCAAAGTGACGAGCGCAATTGTAATGCCGCTTATCTTTGGGTTTTTCTAAAATTCTGAGTGGCATTGTAATGTGCATAATTATCAGCTGAATGTCCTGCTCGTCTCGTCCCTTATTGTCATAAAAAATCTCTGCCATCTATGATTCAGTTTGAATGTTTTCGTTCGTATGGTATAACTAGCTGACGACCAAAAAGCCGCGTTCTCCTACATTACAACGCTTCTTCATACACGGCCAACAAAACTAAGTCATTTTTAGCTTCCAAAAAAGTACAACTCGTCACCCATCCTGCACATAGCCCCGATCTAGCACCCTGTGATATCTGTATTTTCCCCAAAATCAAAGATTTGATGAGAGGTTTCACTTTTACCAATTCCGAAGAGGCAGTGATAGCGTTCAATCAGCACGTAGAAGACATGTCTTCAGATCTGTGGTCCTCCTGTTTTAAAAAATGGTTCGATCGCATGAAAAAATGTTTAAAATGTAAAGGAGAGTATTTTTAAAAGCAATAAACATAATATTTAGGGTATAACATGTTTTTTTTTTTAAGTTACGGAAAACTTTTAGTGTGACCGACGTATACTTATACAACTTCTTCCCCAGTATGCTTTTACAACAAGTTCCAAGAAAATGTACAAAACAAATGTGTTACGAAATTCAAAAGAATTGTTAAAATACGTTTGTGTGGTAAAGGTTACTATAACATAAATAGCTTTTTGACCACACATTGGAAATGGAGCGACAGCCCACACGCTATTAAATAATAAATTGTATTGTATGATTTTCCATTGTTCCCATATGTTTATAAAAAAAAGTAGCCCGCTGAGTTTGTTGCGCCAGTTCTTCTCAGGTCTGAGAAATGTTTGAATAGGTAGAATAGTTTTTGACTTTCAATAAGTGATATTATATCCTATTTTAAATAATAATATTTGAATTTGAACCTGTACGTCATTTTCCTCTTGCAATAAAAACTCTACTTTATCTTAAAATTTGAGGGGTTTCCTCGTTTTCGCATAGATCTGAAAATCATCATCTACTTTTTTCCTGTGATAAATGGCGTAAATATGTGGTAGCAAAAATACACACTGTATTTAGCTTTTTCTTTTTGAAGTCTGCTGGAAAGCAATTTAAACATAAAACACTTAAAAATAGTATTTAGTCCAATAGGTGCCTCAATCTAAGCAAACTGTGAAAAAATAAAGGTAAAACACTGTATCAATGTGTGAAATAGTTTTTCAGATTTATAAAAAAGTTAAACTTTTTATTACAAAAGCTGAGTACTTCGTGATGACAGGATCGACCAGTCACCCCAAGCAGTGCTCATTAACGAGGATGACGCCATAAACCTTTATTTATTTATAATGACGATTTAGGTTGATGCACTAACATATAATCCGTCGGGTTAAGCCATATACTGATGACATGGCTGGCTCATGATTTTGGGAGTGAAGCTGTTACGACTTTAAGGCGAAGAGTAAGCAGAAAACACGCAAACATGGTGTTTTTAGACAAGTTTTGTGTTGAAAGTATAGCATTTCGAGCTATGAACACTACTTAATCCTGTTACACATATCCTTAAGTCTTATAATTTTTTGTAATTAGTAATATTAATATTTATGTTAAAAAAGGGTCTCGTAAAAATAAACTATTTAATAATAAAATTGTTTGACTTGGAAAAGATTACTCAAATTATATAAAAATACTAGCTGACCCGGAAAACGTTGTTTTGCCGTATAAAGTATAATTCACGCGATAGTTTTATAAGTAATAAAATATTGCCTATATTATAGCCTGTACATAATTTTGTTCTATTGTCAATAGTTTTTGCAGCGGACGCAAAAATAGGTTTTCGATTTTACACCTTGTGTTATAAAACAACAATTTTATTACGGATCCCTAATTTTGAAAAAAAAACAGCCTATAGCCTTCCTCGATAAATGGACTACCCAACACTGAAAGAATCATTCAAATCGGACCAGTAGTACCAGAGATTAGCGCGTTCAAACAAACAAACAAACAAACACTTGTCCCTAGTGGAATTATAGTGTTTATTGTATAAATTCCGACCGGGCAACAAAATATTTCACTATTGTTTGCCCTGTGCTGCCCCGGTGTATGAATAGGATAGGAAATTCCTAGGCCCAAGGGTGTCGCAGAGGCATTTACCAGTTGGAGGCTTCGTTGCACAGGATGCTGGCTAGATTGTTGGTGCCACAATGACGCTTTTTTCTGCTATGAAGCAGTAATGTGTAAGCATTACTGTATTTCGGTCTGAAGGCCGCCGTAGCTAGTGAAATTACTGGGCAAATGAGATTTAACATCGTATGTCTCAAGGTGACGAGCGTTTGTAGTGGCGCTCAGAAGTCTTGGGTTTTTCAAGAATCCGGATCGGTACTGCATTATGATGAGCAGGGCGTATTAATTACCATCAGCTGAATGTCGTCCTCACCTCCACCTTTATTGTCATAATAAAGTGAGAAGAAGCTCAAGATATGGATCGCCAGAGCTCGATCGATGGATGTAAAGGGGTGGTCTGTTGGATGTACTGCATCAGATCTTGGACTATTCTCATTCAGCTACTGCCAGCTTCACAGCAGCTTGTCACAGAGCGTCTTACACTACGCTACCTGAAATGCCACTTGATCCGGTTGTGTGTTCTACGGATAATGCCGCTAAAACTTGCTTATTCGATGGGTAATACTGGTGTGCTAAGTTCTCCTAGTCCTTTGATGGCAATAAGCGTACAGTGAAAACTTAAAACATATAGTAATTAATACACAAATAAAATTTGGAAAACAAAATTTTATGAACGATGCGGGATTCGAACCCACGACCTCCAGCGTTCCGTGCCGGTGCTCTAACCAACTGAGCCAACCGATGCAGTACCGCCTCGTTATAAAATTCTGTTTGCTTTGTTCAACTCTCAGGTTGTGGCTTCATCTACAGTATCTACTTTACAGTTGATAACCTGCTCAACCCCAATATTTGCATATTAGGAAATTGACTTCAGATGTCGCTCTTGTAAATCTATACAATATGTTATGTTTTTAAAGTGATAACCCTCACTTCTAGGATTAATACACAAATAAAATTTTGTTTTTCAAATTTTATTTGTGTATTAATCCTAGAAGTGAGGGTTATCAACAATCTTTAAAACACAACATATTGTATAGTAATTAAAACAAGGTCAATTATTAGTATCCGTTCACAGCCTATCGAAATTTATAAAACATTCGCTGGCCCCGACTTCGTTAAGGCTATATTTGATAGTACGAAAAGTAAAAAGTATTGCATTCTAAGTCAACCTTTTTTATGCTAACCTTTTCTTAAACCTAATGTTTGTATTGTTGTAATTTTCGCAGAAATCTTAATTTTTTAAAAATAGAATGTTGGTGAAAAGTAAAGAGATAAATTTATTGCGCTAAAAAGTGAAGGGCAAGAAACATCTCATGGTAAGAGGCCCCTCAGGATTGTTGAAAAACCCAAAATTCAGAGCGGCATCACAATCGCGCTTGTCATTTTGATACAAGATGTTATCTCTAATAAGACAGCTTATACCCTGCTCGCATTGCTGCTCGAATTGTCGGGGATCCAGTGCTCTGTCAACGACTAGATTGACTGGCGTTGCGTGGAGACGTCACTTCATTGTGTCTTCTACCGTATTTATCACGCGGCGTATTCCGAAGATTTATCTGACCTGATTTCCTGCACCGACCTCCGACCTGCAACCGATTTCCACCTTTGAACGACACGCCACGAATTACAACATCATCTTTAACATCTGGATGTGTGGCAACCACAGTGAGATATCCAAGGATCTTTCTTCCACCTTAAAATAAACTGTGGAATGAGTTTCCTTGTGCGGTGTTTCCAGGACGATACAACATGGGCATCTTCAAAAAAAGCGCGTACTCCATTTTAAAAGGGCGGTAATGCTTTTGTGATTCCTCTGGTATTGCCAGAGAATGTAGGCGGCGGTGATCACTTAACATCAGGTAACCCGTATGCTCATTCTTTATTCTCTGTCATAAAATAGTAAAAAGCAAATTAGTAGAGCATATTAATTTATATAACAATATTTCGATGGATGGAGAAAATTGGCACTTAAATTTTGTAGGATAGGTGGATGAAGGAAAAATAATAGCTGGACCTTTCAGGATACAAGTTGCAATGGATACAGACATCTGGAGTTATTAAAATTATCCCAAACCCAAATCAATTTTTATTTTTCCATTAAAATCCGTTCATTACTTTGGGAGTTCACTGGAGCCAAACATCAGGACACTGGATTTATATATTTTCTATTATTTATAACTAGCTGACCCGGCAAACGTCGTTTTGCCATATAAATTATTTTTAGAGTTAAACCGTTTCTTGGATATTGCAACATTACTTTATTTTTTCTAAAATTAAAGAAATTTTCTATAATAAACGTAGCCTAAGTAACTCCTTATTACATCAGCTACCTGCCAATAAAAGTCCCGTCAAAATCGGTCCAGCCATATCAGAGATTAGAAGAACAAACAGACAGACAGACAGACAAAAATTGTGAAAATTTTTATTTTCGTGTATGTACGGTAAAAAACGGTTATTTCAATAATAGAAACAGACACTTCAATTTTATTTATATGTATAGATGAGTGTTGACTATGTTGAGGTAACTGCTTACGTCACGAGTTAATTCCCACAATGTGTTCGTGGTTTATTGATCCGAAGACATACTTGTAATGTTTCGTAACATTCCCTTGAAGCTCTTGTTTTCGCCAACTTCCAAAAATAAGGTGAAGGTGCACGCGTCGCACCAGCTTTATTACGATTTGCGACTGTAACCAAATAATATTGTCATAAAATTTTATACTTATGTTTCATAAATCAAGCATAAGAAATTATACGTTTATTTATTTCTTTAGGAGAATGTTTAGTTGAAATTTTAGGTCAATGTTGAATATTTTTTCAGAAGAGATAGAATTTTAATCGCACAGCCTTAGCCACAATCAATGGACCTATATCTGGTTCGGGTTTAACTTCTAACATGAACGATTTTTTTTAACCAGTGTGTGTTGCCATTGATAGATGACATACGGAAAGGTCATTGTCGCTAAGAGGGCAATGGAGAGGGCTATGCTCGAAGTTTCCCTGCGAGATCGAATCAGAAATGAGAAGATCCGTAGGAGAACCAAAGTCAACGACATAGCGCAGATGGTTGCGAAAGTGGAAGTGGGCAGGGCACATAGGATATCATCCCCACAATCTGGATGTGTGGCGGTCCTCCACAGTGCGGTTTTCAAGGAGCTTTCTTCCACGTGCTACAAAGCTGTGGAATGAGCTTCCTTGTGTGGTGTTTCCGGGACGATACGACGTGGGTGCCTTCAAAAAAAAGCGCGTACACTTTCCTTAAAGGTCGGTAACACTCTTGTGATTCCTCTGGTGTTGCAAGAGAATGTGGGCGGTGGTGATCACTTAACACCAGGTGACTCGTACGCTCGTTTGTCCTCCTATTCCATAAAAAAAACTAGTTACACATAACTTTAATGTAAAATGTGTTCATTTAAGATTAAGTAGAAGTGTTTATAAATTTATTTTCCCTCTTCCGGGATTCGCTACAGACTCAATTGGAACCTAGATTCGAGAAATTGTTTTCTCACGACTCATTATATTATATAACATGTGTAATCTAATGACTTATTACTATAGCTTATATAATATTTGAACTCGATTTGAATGACTGTAACAAAAAACTAATGAATGAAAATTTGTCTTGTAAATAAGTTTTGTGTATATACTAGCTGACCCGACAGACGTTGTTTTGTCAATACATTACCGCTTTATAATTACCAAAATTTAAAGAAATAACATAAATTGGATATATTATGTTATCCTTAATAGATAGACATAGCCATACGCGGACTTTCCTGTAGACATATATAAGATACACAATTCCAACATTTGAAGTTGAAGGCGGGCGGCCTTCACGAGACGACCTCTCTCAAATTCAGCAAACCATCGCGTCACGGTGCTCAAGCATGGTGCTTCTCTCCCAAAAGCATTTTGAAGACGAGCGGCACAGACAGATAATGTTAACACCAGGAACAGACATAAACTTATAACTACTCGGCTAAGTCGAGTTAGTAAGCCTTTTGTGGGGCGATGTATATGCTTTTACAACAAGATCCCAGAAAATGTTCAAAACAAATGTATTACGTTATTCAAAAGAATTGTTAAAAAACGTTTGTGTAGTAAAGGTTACTATAACATAAATGACTTTCTTAATGATATCACAGATTGGGAATTGGGAATTGGGAGTGACCGCCCTCAGTCTATTAAAAAATAAGTTTAATTGTACAATATTACTTTGTAAACATATTTTTTCGATGAAAAAAAAAACCCGCTGAGTTTGTTGCGCCCGTTCTTCTCAAGTCTGAGGCATTAATTTTGGAATTGGTGGTAGTTTTTTACTTTCAATAAGGTATGTCACATCCTATTTTGAATAAAAATATTTAAATTTGAATTTTGAATTTAAATGTTACAAAATGGCTACACTGATAAATGCGACGAAGCCGCGGGTAACAGTTTGTATTACAATAATCGAAAGTATTAAGTACCTAAATCATAAAATTAAGTAAAACAGATCATCCTTACTTCGACGAAGTGGTAGTTTTTACGACGTGTTTCATTATTTTTGACTTGGAGCAAATAACATAATGCCTCTAACATATTCAATACACTTTAAGATTTATAAGTTATGTATTCTTATATAAAATTTAAAAAGAAGTGTGTGTGTACTTATGCATGCACGCAAGAAGTTATGCATCTTCGGTTTAACGAAGCAAAAATCAATAAAATGATTTATTCCTCTTCTACGTTTTTAGAAAGAATGAATGAAAAGAATGTTGTAAAAATCTTGCAGCGATGGCTTTGACAGTTAATTATTAAATAATGAATACGGCTGTATGGGCTTGAACCCTTTGCCTGCCCTAATAATGGACGAAGAAACCAAAATAATAACGAATGACGCAAACGTCAGAAAATTTTAGAAACCAACTTCAACCTGTTACTTTTGTGTTAAAGTGATGCGCGTGCATCTTAAAATTTAAAATTTCACTCTCATCACGCGTCTAAAGAAGTTTTACTTCAAAAATCTTTAAACAATATTTTATTTTTTCTTTTATTATGACTCTTTTAAAAAGTCCAACGAGAGCGCTTTTGCACTATGTCCGATCAGAGTCAGATCCAATTACGGCTACTTGGTATATTTCTCTTGTTCTTAGCTGTCAAAGTCAACTACATTCTCGACTATCGGTTTTCTAATTTCGGCGTCATTGGAAGAATTGTGTCCACTGAGGCTGTGTGGAGTCAAATGGTGCTATTTTTAGCATTCCTGAGAGTTTAAAGTTTTCTCACAAAAATTATTAATATAACCTTTATTCCGTATCCACGGAAAAACCTTAGATATTCGGTTATACTGCGAAAACTACTGAACCGATCAGAATAATACTTATACCATAAGATGCATCATTTTACGGAGAAGTTTTAGAGTCGTTCATACTTATTTGAAACATATTTTTAACTTAGATATACTTATTTGTATACAAATAATGACCCATATAGTTAGTGACAATGACTACTAAGCTAGAAGTCCCGGGATCGAAGCCCGGTAGGTGTATATGTATTTGTGTATGTTTAAGTAAGTATATTATATTAAATATATCGTTGCCTTGTACCCATAGTACAGGCTTTGCCTAGTTTGGGGCAAGATAATTTGTGTAAAAGTGTGTCAATATAAAAAAAAAAACAGTTAAGCAACTGACATGAGCTGACGCGGGGTACTTATTTTATTTGGCAAAACAACTTTAGGTCAGAGCTTGTAAATAATAAAAAAAAAATACTTGGGTAACTGTTGAATTCGCTTCAGGATAATATTTCGTAATCCACCTTGATGTCACACCAACATTCGAGACTAGTGTGGGTGTTTTACTAATTACGAGATATAATTTGATTCATATGCAACAAACAGTGCTCAATCAAGGACCATCTATCAGACGCATTCAATTGAATTGTGTAATTGTGAGAACGATGCTACTACTACGATAACCTGTATAGCCGAGTGGTTAGCGATCCTACCTACTAAGCTAGGTCCCGGGTTCGAATCCCGGTAGGTGCAAGCATTTATATGATGATTATAGATGTTTGTTTCCGAATCATGGATGTTTAAATGTATTTATGTATGTTTATATAAATTTATGTATGTTTAAGTAAGTATATTGTATTAAATATATCATTGTCTTGTAACCCATAACACAGGCTATATATGCTTAACTTGGGGCAAGATAATTTGTGTAAAAAAAGTGTGTCAATATTATTATTATTATTACTACATACTATATCTAGGTAACAATAAAAATGTTGATGTTAATCAATCTTTATTATCTCGTGAGTCTCGTGCCAGATTTTGGCGAGACAACACGTCTTGAGGATGCCTCGTGTAGAGGCGAAACACGTGTCGAATTGTTTTAAAGACAAATATTGGCGGAATTAACACTAAAGAAAACTTAAATAATCTGTATAATCTTTATTATATTTGAAGGGAATATTTGTTTAGGCACGTTGGGCTCTATTGAGATGTTATTTAATCTTATATATAAAATTCTCGTGTCCCGGTGTTTTTTACCAAACTCCTCTGTAACGGCTGAACCAATTAGTTTGACTGTGTGTATATCGGGTAGGTCTGAGAATCGGCCAACATCTATTTTTCATCCCTCTTAATGTTAAGGGTGCTCCACCCCTAAATTTTTTTTTATTTGTTTGACAATTTTTTTTTTATTTTATTATGATTTAGCATTAAAAAATACATACAACTTCAAAATTTTACCCGTCTATCGTCAACACCAATTTTTGTATCGCGATTTTTATATTATTCTGTTCCATCCACAGAATTCGCAATAGGGTTGCAAGATGGCAATCGAGTATAATAATTATTGTAGTACGATAAATTTTATGTACGATATATTAGGTAGGTCTGAAAATCGGTCGTCATCTATTTTTTAAAACCCAAAAAATATTAATTATTGAATTTTTTAAATAATTTAATGGCAATACAACTTTTGCGGGGTCAGCTAGTATATTTATATTCTTACGTGTTTATGTTGAATTTGCATAACTCTAAGGTGAGTCTAATTAACGAGACCATTTATTAGAATCGAATGGTGTTTGATTTTTTTTAAATTATGTTTTTTTTTTACGTTTCTTATCTTTCATACAAAATAATTGAGATAATTATCAAATATCAATATCAAAGTCAAAGTAAAAAAATCTTTATTCACTGTAAAACTTTATAAGTTATTTCGTGCAAGTCAGGATGAAGTACAAAAGTTACAATAGCATTCAAATGAGTATAACAATATTCATTAACAAAATTTAGAACATTAATTCCAACTATCTTTATCATTCAAATAATCTTTCACGCTATAATAGGCCTTAGATGTTAATTTATTTTTTACGATACATTTAAATGTCACACACCTTTACGAGAAATTTGAAAACGCTGCATACTAACGGCCGTTCCCAATATACTATCTACAGATAGAGATAAATTACTACCTTCTACTGTCAGTAATTTTAGAAGTGGGAGAGTCACGCAGCCGTCTTTTGACGTCAGCACAATCGGGCCAGACTCGTCCGGGTTAATTACCACACTCGCACAGAATACCGGCGTGAAATAGCGGCCTAGTGCCGCTATGTTTCGCATAGGTTAGTGTCGAGGACCGGAGGCCATTCCCCCCCCATCCCCAACAAAGATTAAGAAAGCGGTCCCTAAAGAGATAGTACCCCAGGAGGGTACCGGCTCTACCAGAGTCGGAGAATCCCTCCCCGAGCACTCTAGCTCGGGCTGCCCTTCGTATTCTGGGGAGGGCACAGTACCGCGCATGACCAAGGACAAACGAGGCAGTAACACCACGGCACCCCGCTCCACACTCAACGTGGACTTTTGCAATATCAGGGGAATTCACTCCAACTTAAACGCCGTCCACCACCACCTTGAGACGGCGAAGCCGGCCTTGTGTTTCCTTACGGAGTCGCAGATATCTCGACCTAGCGATACGTCATATTTAACGTACCCCGGGTACAAAATTGAGCACAATTTTTTGCCGGGGTATGTGTGTACGTTAGGGAGGATATCTGCTGTCGCCGTCTCGGCAATTTTGAGGGTAGGGACCTGTCCACTCTCTGGCTCCGCGTAGATTTAGAGGACCGCGTCCGCATCTATGCGTGTGTCTACAGGTCCCATAGTGGTAACGCAGAAACCGATCATCTCATGGGCTGCGTTCAAGCGGCAATTGACGACGTGCTTGCACAGATCCCCTCCGCTGAAATCGTAGTCTTGGGTGATTTCAACGGGCACAATGCCGAATGGCTTGGATCACGTACCACAGACTACGCAGGGCGATCTGTGCATAATTTTGCATTGGCGTACGATCTGTCCCAATTGGTTGAGTCGCCAACGCGGCTCCCGGATGTGGATAGCCACATGCCGTCCTTATTAGATCTTCTGCTGACTACACATCCCGATGGTTACCAGGTCATTGTCGACGCCCCTCTCGGAACGTCCGACCATTGCCTGGTCAGGAGTGTAGTGCCTATACGACGCCCACGTCGCAGACCACCAGCGACCCGCCGCGTTTGGCACTACAAGTCAGCAGATTGGGATAGGATGCGTTCCTTTTTTGCATCCTACCCTTGGAGCAGGGTTTGTTTCCCTTCGGATGATCCTAGTGCCTGCGCCGTTGCAGTAGCCGATTTGATACTACAGGGCATGGATATTTTTATACCAAGCTCTGTAGTACCGATCGGTGGCAGATCACAGCCCTGGTTCGATGCGTCAGTTAAAGCAGCATCTGACTGCAAAAAACAGGCGTATCGAACTTGGGTTGCGGCGCTGGGCACAAAGGATCCGAACTGCATAGTTCCAAAGAGGAAATACAACCGTGCTTCCAGATTTTTTATGCGGCAAATCACCCGTGCAAAGTCAAAACACGTCGTCAAAATCGGCGAGCAGCTTTCCAGTTACCCGACCGGAACACGCAAGTTCTGGTCGCTGTCGAAAGCTGCTCTTGGTAACTTCAGCCAGCCGTCCATGCCGCCGTTGCACATGAGGAATGACACCCTGGCCCATACGGCAAAAGAGAAAGCCGATCTCCTGTGCGCTCTTTTCGCCTCCAACTCGACTCTTGACGACAACGGAAAAACACCGCCGACCATCCCGCGGTGTCAGAGCTCTATGCCTGAAGTACAGTTCAGACAGAAAACTGTTAGGTGAGCTCTGTTTTCGTTGGACGTCAGGAAGTCGAGCGGGCCGGATGGCATTTCTCCAATCGTGCTTAGAACGTGTGCCCCTGAGTTGACGCCGGTGCTAACGCGTTTATTCCGGCACTCTTATTCCAAAGGCGTAGTCCCTGACTCATGGAAGTCAGCCCTTGTCCATCCGATCCAAAAAAAAGGAGACAGTTCGCATCCGGCAAACTACAGGCCTATTGCTATTACCTCCCTGCTCTCCAAAATTATGGAGAGCATAATTAGCCGTCAGCTCTTGGTATACCTAGAGGGTCACCAGTTGATCAACGACCGACAATACGGGTTTCGCCATGGTCGGTCGGCAGGTGATCTTCTGGTATACCTAACACATAGATGGGCTGCGGCTATTGAAAGCAAGGGGGAAGGCCTGGCAGTTAGCCTGGATATAGCTAAGGCCTTTGATCGTGTATGGCATAAGACGCTCCTCTCTAAACTTCCATCATTTGGGCTTCCCGAGAGCTTGTGCAAGTGGACCTCCAGCTTCCTCACTGGGCGCAGCATACCGGTCGTTGTCGACGGACATTGCTCGAACCCGAAGCCCGTGAATGTTGGAGTGCCCCAAGGCTGTGTGCGCTACTGTGTGTCCTACGCTGTTTCTTCTGCATATCAATGATATGTTGGACACCTCCAACATTCATTGCTATGCAGATGACAGCACTGGTGATGCCGTATACACGGGCCATGCACGTCTCTCTCGGGAAATCGTCGACCAGTGCCGGGAGAAACTTGTGTCTTCTATCGAGTCCTCTCTTGAGAAGGTCGCGGAATGGGGAAAATTGAACCTTGTCCAATTTAACCCCCAGAAGACTCAAGTTTACCACTAAGAAAACCCCATTTGTCGTATCACCGCTCTTCGACAACAGTTCCCTCAAAGCCTTGCCTAGTATCGGAATACTGGGTCTCGAAATCTCGAGCGATTGCCAATTTCGTGGTCATCTGGAAGGCAAAGCCAAATTGGCTTCAAAGAAACTGGGCGTCATTAATAGAGCACGGCAATACTTCAAGCCGGCCCACATACTAGCGCTCTACAAAGCGCAGGTCCGGCCACACATGGAGTATGGCTGTCATCTCTGGTCTGGCACACCCCAGTATCAGCTCGATCCATTTGACCGCGTGCAACGCAGAGCAGCGCGAATTGTCGGGGACCCAGTACTCTGTGAACGGCTGGATCACTTGGCGTTGCGTAGAGACGTCGCTTCATTGTGTATCTTCTACCGCATTTATCACGGGGAGTGTTCCGAAGAGCTGTTTTACTTATTCCTGCCGTCGAATTCCACCTTCGCACGACACGCCACAAGTCATCCTCACCATCTGGATGTGTGGCGGTCCTCCACAGTGCGGTTTACAAGGAGCTTTCTTCCACGTACTACAAAGCTGTGGAATGAACTTCCTTGTGCGGTGTTTCCGGGACGATACGACATGGGTACCTTCAAAAAAAGCGCGTACAGCTTCCTTAAAGGCCGGCAACGCTCCTGTGATTCCTCTGGTGTTGCAAGAGAGTATGGGCGACGGTGATCACTTAACAACAGGTGACCCGTACGCTCGTTTGTCCTATTATTCCATAAAAAAAAAATTAGCTGTCAATAATCTAATGCTGTCCCAATATACCCTATAAGTCATTCTTATCGCCTTATATTGGGACGCGTGAATTGCAATTTCCATACAAACTTTATATCGCTGGTAAGCTATACGTCTTCCCATTGACAGACAGCGTGCACGGATAAGGTGAGTTACCGTCGATAAGTTCATTGGAACAGAGAAGATGTTACTATTTTTATCTTAAGTAAGAGATAGACTGAATATTGGGAACGGCAGTAAGAGGTTCAAATTATGAATGATTGTACTTACATACTTATTTATTTATTTGAGCCCTGTTTATTTACTGTTACATTTATATAAGCTTTTACTATTATTATAAGATATTACTTTTAATTCAACAAGATAAAACAAATATTATAACTATATTTACAATTACTATGACTGCATAAAATTAAAACTATCATTACGTTCCACGTACTAAGAATACTGGCAGTATTAGCTTATAGCTGCCAGCGGTTGGGTTTCCAGTAGCCTTATTGAGGCGCGAAGATAGTACTTTGTACATTTTCCACGCCTCTGGGCCCCACCGGCCAAGTGTGTCGACACCAAACGGCACAAAGATGTATAACTCACTGACGCTGACCTATTTGCGACGCTTGCTGTCTTCCGCAGTCGTAGTAGTATCCTTCAGTAGCCCCAACATCAACTGACGTAACTTGGACAAGAAAAGGAGCCAGAGTGTCGATGCAAGTTGCGTCCCACACCAGCGCCCTTCCCCGTGCCCAAGCCACCAGAGTCATTCCATCAGGACGCTTGCCATTGCGGCGGATAATACCATTTGGCTCTAAAACAAGCTGATATATTAAGAGCGGCAAATGCCCTGCGAATGACTTAATTTATGTTGGAAGTCGTCTTGGGTGATATGTTTAGTGTATTTTTATATGTTTTATTTCTTTTTTTTAATGGTTATTTGGGGGTGGAGTTCTCGTTGCTATGCCTTCCTGGTGGCAGTGGGCAGGGCACATAGTTCGACGGACAGATGGCCGTTGGGGCAGTAAAATTCTCGAATGGGGACCACGTACCGGAAGATGCTGTGTTGGTAGGCCCCCCACAAGACGGCCCGACGATCTGGTCAAGATCGCCGGAATATATTGTATGAGGGTAGCGCAGGACCGATCGTTGTGGAGATCTTTGAGGGAGGCCTTTATCCAGCAGTGGACGTCTTCCGGCTGATGATGATAATGATGAATCAATGTGGTAGTGCCTTATTTTCCGAATATTATTATAAAAAATTCAACCGCGCGCAGCAGAGAATATCTTCAGTATACTTTGTAAAAGGTTCGATCTCTTGGAGTTACGTTGAGCTTCATTGAGTATTTAAAATGATTGAAATTCTACTGTATTTAAAATGAATATTATTCCAATACGTTGTTTGAACTGAGTTCTAATGCCAGATTCGATCATCGCACGACACTTTTGAAAAGAAAGAAAAGAAGAAAATCTATTTATTTTGTTAAAAAAAATCGTTCACAAAGACATAAACTTTGAGCCAAATGGTCGTTTGTTCAGCTTTATGTTGTGAAACCAGCCACAACTCTTGTATTCTGTAGACGCCTATGGATTGGTTGTTACACAAATAAACTTAAAAATCACATCATAAAAACAAAAATCAAATTATGAACAATAATAAAATAAAATTATGAACAAAAACAAAAGTTGATACGCCCTGCCCATTACAATGCAGTGCCGCTCAGGATTATTGAAAAACACATAAATTCTGAGCGGACTACAATTGCGCTCGTCACCTACTGGGCAACTCATCACTACGACCATGTTAAGTCTCATTTGGCCAGTAATTTCACTAGCTACGGCACCCTTCAGACGGAAACACAGTAATGCTTACACATCACTGCTAGCCGGCATCTTATGCAGAGCCTCCCACTGGCTTATGTAATCATCAGATATACTTAAATATAACGCACCACATACCAAGTGATCACCATGCATAGCAAGTGATCACCAAAACAAAATACAAATACAATCTTAACATTCAAGTAAAGCCCAAAACAAATTCAGCATGTTGACCTAATTAGAGCATATAAGTAATTATTAATTACACAATTTGGATCTGCCGCGGTGGTTTTTATATAATAAGAACAAGTCTAATAGCCAGAACACACCGTCTGATTTGGTAGAGTCAAACCATCAGACGCGGTTCGATGGTATGCCTAATTGTCCATTGCACAAAATTATTATAATCACCGTCTCGACCGTAATATGTTTGACGCCTGACCAAATCCGACCATGTGTTTAGGCTAAAACGCGGCTACCTGTTTTTTTTAAGCTATTGCATAGCTTCTATCGCGGGCCTTGAGCGTGGAGACCGGATCCAGAAATTCCGCAACGAACCTAAACTAACTTACTTACTAGATATATATAGATATTTCGGCACGGTCATTACAGTTGACGTGGAACAGCGCGGCAGTCCCCGAGTGCCACATGTCTTTTTTTTATGAAATAGGAGGACAAACGAGCGTACAGGTCACCTGTTTTCCTAATTATAATAAGTTTGCATGATTTCTGCATGAATACAATGATGCATTTCTCATGAATATAATTTAAACTCGTGACTTGGGATTTTACGTATCCTCTTTTGTGGTAATGTTTTCGTATGTTTGGTTTTTGTTATATTTTTTATGGTAAATAAACTCGTGGTCTCAATGTTATTTTTGGTCCATTATATTAGGTCCCTTTGTAAGTATTTTAATTTTATTTAAATCTCTCAAAAGTACTCAATGACTGGATATTTTTGTTTCCCTTAAATCAAGTGCGACATTGAATTATTGGAATAACATCAAAGTTCCTACTATGATTGAACTTGACACTTAATAAATGTTAAGTTGAGGTCTCTTATAATATCAACAAGAAACGATATTGTGACATTTAGTAAAGTTACTTTTGGTTAAGCCTGTAGGTCAAATCAAAATTGATCGTGAACCAATTTGGGACTTATCATACTTTGGTACCTTGACGAGTTAAAAGTGGATTTACCGAGTAACTGAAATTTTTCCTGTAATTATCTTTGTTGTGAAATAACTAATTAAATTCGGTTATTATATTGAATGCGACAGCCATATGTGTTTTTTAAGAATATATAATATTTTTAACTTAAAAAGTTTTATCTTGTGACCTGATTTCAATAATATTAATAACAACTTTTATGTAACTTAAAGTGGAAGTTGTTTACGTCTTCTTACTGAATGTTTATTATGAGAGTTGTCAATATTTTTTACAGAATGATCTAAATTATAAGACCTAGCTCCAATTTCCAAGTCTATTAAAGCGTAAATACGCCCAAATATATTACTTGATTACTGTTATAGAAAGTTTTTGAAGTAAAATTTCTTGACTTAGCGAGTAAGCTGGCCTTAAGCGTTACGCGAACGGTGCTTTCTTGACTTGGGTATTAAGCTGGTGAATGCGTGACGATGGTGGAACGAACGGTGTTTTCTTGCATTGGGGATTAAGCTAGTGAATGAGTGACGAGAGCGTTACGCGAACGGTGCTTTCTTGACTTGGGTATTAAGCTGGTGAATGCGTGACGATGGCGGAACGAACGGTGTTTTCTTGACTTGGGGACTGAAATGGTGAATGTTACGCGAACAGTTTTTTCTTGACTTGGGGATTAAGCTGGTGAATGCGTGACGAGAGTGTTACACGAACGGTGTTTTCTTGACTTGGGGATTAAGCTGGTGAATGCGTGACGAGAGTGTTACACGAACGGTGTTTTCTTGACTTGGGGATTAAGCTGGGGAATGCGTGACGAGAGTGTTACACGAACGGTGATTTCTTGACTTGTGGATTAAGCTACTGAATGCGTGACGAGAGCGTTACACGAACGGTGTTTTTTTGACTTGGGGACTAAAAGGGTGAATGCCTGACGAGAGCGTTACGAACGAACGCTACAGTTAAGCGAACGAGGACTTCTTGAATATTTTATAATGAAGAAGAACAAAATGAAATGCTTGAACAATTTTATAAATTTTTATTTGGTTTACTTCAGTCGTCAGCATACTAATAATAATAATAATAAGCCTTATATTGTGTTGGTAGATCGGTTAGAGCGTCGGGCATTGATTGTTGATATCACCATTCCGTGTGATGATAACCTTGTGAAAGCTGAAATAGACTAATTGTCGAAGTACCTAGACCTACCAAACGAGGTTACTGACATGTGGGGTGTTGATTCAACAATAATTGTCCCAATAGTCGTTTCCGTAAACGGTCTTATAGCAAAGAGCCTCGACCATCATCTCAAGAGGCTCTCGCTTAATAACTGGATAAAGGGTCAGTTATAGAAAGTAGCTGTTTTGGGACGCATCGTGTGAAAGTTCCTCAGTTTGTCGCCTTAACCACCGGCGGAATTGTAGTGAACTGTGAGTTTATATTTATATTTGTAATATTGTTTTTTTTATAAGTATATTATATATATAAATGTAGAAAATAAGATGAAATTATAATAAAGAGAATAATTATAATAATCTTTATTTGCGAAAAAAGGCCACCAATTATTTACAAATACAATAAGAATAAACAATTAACATTATATGAATACAAGAAAAAATAACAATACAAATGTAAAAAAAAAACAATAAAAAAAGAGATATTAATTCTATAAAAACATGGAAGAATTATTTTAACAACTTAGAATAATAACAAACGAGGCAGCAGCGCGATTCGCAAAAAGTAAAGTTCTCAGCAAACGTTAGGACGTAAATTCTTAATACTAATATTATGAATTTTCTAGATTTTTTTCCGTGCTAGTTATAGTGGCAATGTGTGAACAAAATTATTATAATATTTAAATATTTATCGTCTCTTTTAACCCACAAAAGTCAAAATTTAATAAATTTATAAATGTTGAAAGGAAAGATGTATAACGTAGTGACGTGGATACACGCATCAACGCGAATTCACACTAGCTACTCGTTTTATTTTTTATGGAAGAGGAGTTCAAGCAAGCGTATGGGCCACCTATGCCAAGTGATTACCGCCGTCCATCTGGATGCTCTGCAGCTTCTGTAACTCGAGTGGAATCCCAGGAGATGTACCGGCCTGTTAGGATAGTACCCATGTTGTATCATCCTGCAACACAGCTGTCAAAATTAATAAGTAAAAAGCAGTGTTATTCATATAAACGTATTGAACCTTAACTTCTCACATGAGGGGAATTTATCCTTGTACTCTATAAAAATGTTTTGAAAAATGAAAATACTGTAAAAAATTCAATGTTACAATAATTGTTCTCAATTATTAGATATTTATATACCTACATATATTACACGTATTATCTTAACCTTCGATTTCAAGGGCTTTGGAAGTTTTATACGTTATAAACCAATTATTGTTTCAAAAACAAACCATTTAAGAGGTTTAATTTTAAGTCAGATTGGTTAATTACTGTTGTTGTTAGGCCTTGCCCACATACAACGAGTAGCAGCGAATGCAAGCCAGTTAAAGTCCTCACTTTTCCATCTGTCCTGTCCTTTCTCTTTCTTTCCATACCATTCTTTCGCCTTCGTTCGGTTGAAGTGGACGCAGCCTTATCGGACGCTGGCTAATAAAAAATATAATATTGTGTGTTACAGTTTCAAAAATATTGCTTTATATCTTCTTAGCTTTTCATGTGAAAAACAAAAAGATAAATTGGATAAGCTGCTCTCAAAAAGTAATACAATAATTATTTCATTTCCGTTGAATAATTTAATGACTCCCTCAAAATTATTAAAAATATAATTCCATCAGGTACGGCGATAGCTCCTGGACGATCTCGTGCCCGCTCGATAACGAACGAGGAACTGTCGACCGACTAACCTTGAGGATTGAATATCCCCAGAACAGTCAACTGGAAACCACTGCAACAATCTTTACCAAATGAGAATTTTAATGCAAGTTATCACACAAAAACGAAACGTTATCACAACCATGATCACTCTATCTAGAAAGTATCGACCGAGATGAAGTGTTTGCCGTAATGTTAAAGACATTCGTAAGAAATATGACGTTAGTGCACCTATGGGAGGCACCCGAGGCTCCTTGGCACAGGAAGCCGGCTAGATTATGGGTACCACAACGGCGACTATTTCAGCCGTGCAGCAGTAATATGTAAACATTACTGTATCTTGGTCTGAGGGGCGCCGTAGTTAGTGAAATTACTGGGCAAATGAGCCTTTACATCTTATGTCTCAAGGTGACGAGCGCAATTGTAATGTCGCTCAGAATTTTTGAGTTTTTAAAAATCCTGAGTGCCACTGCATTGTAATGGGTAGGGCGTATGAATTACGATCAGCTGAACGTCCTACTCGTCTCGTCCCTTATTTTCATAAAAAAAACCTATGTTCAAATCAATACCTCAGTTCCAAAGTGTAACAAGCAAAGAGGTAACAAGTCTGAAATTCAGTCAGATAAGTATGAGAAATTATTCCATAGACGATAAACCACCATTACCAAAGAGAACAAATAGATAAGTGTCTTCAGTTTAGTTCTAACTTCCAATATTTCTTCATAAGTCTAGAATATATATTTTTTAAATAGTAATAACTCGAGTTGTTTTCTTTTGGAACCCTTTTCTGAACTGTTTACTCTTTGACTGAGCTATCGAAATGTAGAACTTACCATCTGGCAACAATTTTCGAACTATCTAGTTCGAAATCTGAACTGGGAACTTCATCTGTGAATTTGATTCAAAAACTCATTTTATTTAAGCTTATACCGAACAGTTCCAACTTCAAACTCTCACAACAACAATTAACTGAACGCCCAGAACTTTAATAGCATGGTCAGTGTTGAAGGTGTAAGTGAAACAATTGTTTCCGTAAATAACAATAACAAATTATTTTGTACAGTGCCATTACCAAAGTTTAGTTAGCGTTGTCTGGCGGTATATCATTACAAAACCTACATTTTCCGCTACCATAGCCTTTATTAATAATATGAGCAAGCGGGTGGCCGTAACTTGACCAGCGCGATTCGGCGTAAAACTGTTTTTGATATTGAATCTATTGGAATTAAACAATGTGTAATTATTGCCTCATAAATCATTGAAAAGTGCATTCAAATCACTCTACACGTTGCTGAGATAAGTCAATTGTGCTTAAATTGTTTTATGTGATGTGATGTGTTGTTGTGTGTTGTAAAATATAAAAAATCTGACATGATAAAATAAAAACAATTTATTTCGTATTGTTTATAATAAGTTTGTGGGTATATTTAAATTACCGATAACATACGGTACGTGGGCAGATCTTTCGGGGAGGCCTTGAAATGAAGAAAGAAAAATTATGTATTCACTTTGGTCAAAATTATACTTTTGAATGTCCATGATTTTACCATCACTTTGGAAAAGTTGAGCTTTAATGACTTGATGTAAAGTGGCAAGAAAGTCATTGTCACTCTTTTAAATAGATTTTTTATACAATGTATGTAAAGTGATGCATATAATTACCAAAACGTTTACACTTACTTGTGTAAATTTTAAAATGAAAAAGAATTGATGAATCCTAAAGAAACCCAAAAAAAATTAACGAGTGCAGTAGATGTATCAATCCGCATACAATGTATTATTCATTGGTCACACTGGAAGATCAGCGCTGGATGCGACAGCTATCAGGGGGCCTACTCCTAAAATCGATATTCGATAAATCGTGGCATTAGTCGTGTCGAATCCTACTCTTAGTTGCATCGTAATCAATCTCGAAACGATGATTGAACGAACGAAACATTATTCGATATTATCAGTCCTAACCCTACTCTTAGTTGAAATTGTCAGAGACGAATATTCGAATTTCACAAATAATCAAACGTCACTTTTACGATAATCTCAACGACACCTTCTAGGCTGTCGATGATATTATCGTTTCAAGTTGTATAGATATATTTGCCATACAATATACAAACTTAATAAATATTATTGAATTTTTTTTCAATTGACACGAAATAAAATATTTGTATTTGTAAAAATAAAATATTTGTATTTACGTCATTTTGTTGATCGTTTATGTGTAGAAATAATGCAAATGGCCGCCTGAGAAATACAAAATCGACGAGAAGGGTTGAGTTCCTTTTTTTTCTACATTTTATTATCCGCAGGTTTTGTATTATTTATTCAATTTTAAATGGTCATATTATATTCATTACATATTTTTTTAACATTTACATTATGTGTAAATGATACCAAATTGGTGGTGCAGAGTCTGGCTTGGTCCTTAGCGCCTAAACTATGTTTTGACTTTTGACACTTAACAGCGACATAGCACAGATAATGTTTAGGTTTGAACATATTTCATTCACACTAACATCGCAAAAAAAATCAAAATATTAGTCTATGGTAACGATAAACGATAAGGAATTCGAACATTTGTTAGAGTAGGGTAGTTGCGGTATACTCGGAGTATTATCGTATCGTTCCGAATGTATCGAGTTTGCGAGTAGTCCACTTCCATCAGCAAAGTGTGGCCAATTTGTGACAAACACTGTAACATGTAATTTGTTTTGTATATATTTGATCTATTTTATTATGTAAATATATATATTTCTTTCTCTCTTTGTTTCTTTCTGTAAATAAGTAAAGGTATTTTGCGATTAATTATATTACCTATATTTTTTTTTTATGGAATAGGAGGACAAACGAGCGTACGGGTCACCTGGTGTTAAGTGATCACCGCCGCCCACACTCTCTTGCAACACCAGAGGAATCTGGTGTTGATATCTGTGGCCAATATTTAAACTGATAACTTAAAGTTAATAAGTTAAAATTGTGCATTATATATATTTTGTCCAGCAGTGGATGTTTTTAGTTGAAGTGATGATGACGATGATGGTGAAATTAGATTTAGTTTGTTCTATGTTTTTTTTTAAATCTTCATCTTGCGATGCTTGAATTATGTTAAGAAATTCAATCAATACATATTTGCTTTTCCAAAATCCTATCTAAGATTATGGATATATCGGTTATTAATGACAATGTGTACGAAGGGCGGAGAGTAGAGCGGGACAAAAAGTCAAATTTGCCTATCTATTTATGAATAACATTGTGAATTTTGAATACTTAACTCTTTTTGTGTGTGTTGATGATACGCACATACTTAAAGTCATTGAACTTTGTCAACTATTTGTATTTTCGTGCGATGAATTTATGATTGAATTTTGTCCGCATCATCATGTAAGAAAATTTTGCCTCGTACAGTAACTTTGTGGAATCAATTACCGGCTGCGGTTTTCCCGAACAGATACGACTTAGGGAGCTTCAAGAAAAAAGCATACTCCCACCTTAAAGGCCGGCAACGCATTTCTTGACACACCTGTTGTTGCGGATGTCTATGTGCGGTTGCCTCACCTCTCCCCATCCCGTGAGACTCTTGCCCGTCTGCCTCATTTTAATAAAAAAAATAGCATTGTTTTATATTCTTTAATAAATCTGGTTAGTAATAGTACGTAAGTCATAAGTTATTTGTTAGTTTTTAAATATCAGTGTATTTATACTATTGAAACAATTACATTTTACACTGGAAGACATATTTGCAATCATTTTTTTCCAGGAGCTAAAAGAGCCAGTCGTTTACACTCCGACAAAGTTGTGATGCAAGAACTCTATAACTGTTTTTGGATTTTTGCCATTACTATTGCTGTGATAATATGCATCTCGTCAAATTTCATGTTTGTTGAGCTATGTCAAACAATCTATACTTCCGTTTGAACTTCAACGCAACTCAACGCAGTTAGTACCTATGTATTTGATGTAAATATCAACTTAACACCCGCTTTGTATTCTCAAAGATTAGTTCACGAATGAAGAACGAGTGTACACCTGATAGTAAGTAACCAGCGTCTCCGACATTCTCTTGCAAGACCAGAGGAATCACAAGAGAGTTGTCGGCTTTGTTTACACGCATTTTTGAAGATCGTGTCGTAGCCATTTCCCTTAGATCATTTACACGTGATAGACTGTGACAGCTGTGAAAAACGCCAAAATAGAGGTTGGCAGCTAACCTCTATTTTGAGCAATGCACGCGCACTAACACAAAGTGACATACAAATCGCGAGTGTAAGACGTACCTTGTCACGGACACTAAAGTAATAAACCTGGCCTGTTTTCATCGGTTGTCTAGTCACTACAGCAGCAAGAGGCTCTATTTAGATGTATAAATTATTTAAGTTCATTCCCTAGTTGGGTTGTACGCGGTAGAAAGTTCTTTAAAAACCGCACTGACATCACACATCCAGTTGGTGACGAGGGTATTTATTTATTTATGTATATTTGGGAAACAAACAGTATTTAAAAACATTAGAAAAAATACATAAAAGATTGTACACACACCAATAAGGTTTCCATTAATATACATATCATGTGAAAAGGCAAAAAGAGGAGATATATAAGTTTACCAGTGGGTGGTTCCTTTGCACAGGATGCCGGCTAGATTATGGGTACCACAACTGCGCCTAATTCTGCCATGAAGCAGTAATGTGTAAGCATTACTGTGTTTCGGTCTGAAGGGCGCCGTTGGGGTACCCATAATATAGCCGGCATCCTGTGCCCACTCAGAATTTTTGGGGTTTTACAAGAATTCTGAGCGGCACTGTATTGTAATGTGCAGGGCGTATCAATCATCAGCTGAACGTCCTGCTCGTCTCGTACCTTATTTTCATAAAAAAAAAGTTTGTGGCATGAATTCCACCTTCTACCTAGCAACTATATGGACCACTCGCTGTACTAGCCCCGTTAGGTAAATAATGAAGCGACCGCGACGTCTCTACGCCGCTCCAAGTGATCGAGTCATTATATATGTGTATCATAGTAAAGAAGAGAAGGCAAAACGACCAGTGGGAGGCTCCTTTTCACAGGAAGCCGGGTAGATTATGGGTAGGTACCACAACGGCGCCATTTTAAGCCGTAAAGCAGTAATGTGTAAGCATTATTGTATTTCGGTCTGAAGGGCGCTAGTGAAATTACTGGGTAAATGAGACTTAAAATCGTATGTCTCACGGTGACGAGCGCAATTGTAGTGTCGCTAAGAATATTTGGGTTTTGCAAGAATCCTGAGCGGCACTGCATTTTAATGGGCAGGGCGTATTAATTACCATCAGCTGAACATCCTGCTCGTCTCAACCCTTAATGTCATAAAAAAATGAGCATTCGGGTCACCTGATGATAAATGATCACCACAGACCATATTCTCGTAGCACCAGAGGAATCACATGAGCCTTGCTGATCTTATAAAGCATCGAATAAACAATAATATTATGAATTCGAAAACCGTATACATTTTGCAAGGGCGAGGATCGAACCGGAATCGGTTCCGTGGTGGAGAGTCAACGGTTGAACCTATTTACTTCACAGTCGCTTTTTTAATTAAGATGTCGTATTTTTTTATTTCACTTGGCACCAACTTAAAAATATTGTAAAGAAATTATACTTTTTACCTTTTTTGATGCATAAATTTAAGTGTTGAAGTCCCTGGTAGATTGGGCACGGGGAAGGGTGCTGGTGTGGGACGCGACTTGCGTCGACACTCTGGCTCCTTCTCATTTCCAAGTTACGTCAGTTGGTGCTGGGGCTGCTGCTTCGACTGCCGAAGACAGCAAACGTCGCAAATATTTCGGTCTTAGTGAGTCCTACATCTTTGTGCCTTTTGTCGAGACATGTGGGGCCCAGAAGCGCTTAGAATGTATAAAGTACTATCTTCGTGCCTAAATAGGGCTACAGGGAACCCCAGCAATGGCAGCTATTTCGTTCAACGGATCAGCCTAGCTATGTACTGCAGAAATGCATCCAGTATTCTTGGTACGCTTCCCCGTATTAATAGTTTTATTTGAATATAATCATAGTGTTATTAATATAGTTACCAAGTTGTTTTCCTAAAATAATAACAATTTTACCTATTTAAAAGACACATAAAATAGTAATAAAGTTAGATATTGAACAATTAAATACCATGTAATCCATCAAACATACTTTATATTGTTACGGGTTCAAAAGCCATGTCAAGGTAAGCAATTAATTATTGTATAAAGAGAGTTCAATTTTTCATTAACTTGTTAATATCTCTATAATCTACAGTACTTTAAAATCGTTAACAGTTATCGATGTTCTGGCCTTTAAATTGATTCAGTTAATGTGGCTTTCGATGATTATAGCATTGATGGATTTATCGATAGCCATTGGCCACCTGGTAAACGAGTTCGCATTCAGATTAATATCTTTTATAACTGTGCTACCATAAACAATATATAAGTTGATATTTATTTAATTTTGCACTTCTTTTTTTAAGTTTTGAGGCTTGCAATATTTACATTAATTGCCACTAGGTTATATAGAGACCATGCCCATAATACTGAAGGTTTATGTATAGAGAGTAGATTGATGTATATTTTTTAGGCGGAGGGACAAAAGACCGTACCGACGCCTACGCCTACTAAGCTGATGTTAAGCGATAACTGCCACTCACAGATTTTGCCGGAATTTTAGGAACATAGCGTTGGCTTTTTATAAAGTTATCCATGTCATTGCTGTGGACGTACGCCACACATCGAGGTGGTGAGGAGGTATTCACGTTTGTGGCGTGTCGTGCGAAGGTGGCATATCGGAGACAGGGAAAAGGTCAATCAGCTATTCGGAACTCTTCTCATGAATAATGCGGCCGAAAAACCTAATGAAGCGACGTCTACGCAACGCCAAGTTGTCGAGCCGTTCACAGAGAACTGAATCTCCGACAATGCGACCAACTCTGATAATGTGGTGCACCAGAACAGAGATGACAGTAATACTCCATACTATATGGCTTCACATGCGCTTGAGTGAGGGCTGGCTTGAAGTTTTGCTTGCTCTATTAATAAACCCTTTATACGAGTATTATCGTTTCGTACACTTTCACATAAAACAATTTACTTTTAAATTCCGAAGATATTTGTAGGTACTCGCCTGGCTTTAGGAGGATCTTCTAGATTAAAGCCATTTTTAATTTATAACGGCATTTGTTTACTAATTTAAGTTATTATGACGAAGAGGTGGATGAATGAAGCGACTGTTTATTATTTTTCTGTGACGCTTTTCCATATGGTAATGTTAGTTGAAAACAAATATGCTAAAATTTATACTCCTAATTGAGATTTTGACTTGAGTTTTCGGTTGTTATGATTATTATTATTATATTTTTATGAAAATAAGGGACGAGACGAGCAGGACGTTCAGCTGATGGTAATCGATACGCCTACTCATTATAATGCAGTGCCACTCAGGATTCTTGAAAACCCCAAAAATTCTGAGCGGCACGTCAGTATTGCGCTCGTCACCTTGAGACATAAGATGTTATGTATCATTTGCCCAGTAATTTCACTAGCTACGGCGCCCTTCAGATCGAAACACAGTAATGCTTAACTATTACTGCTTCACGGCAGAAATAGGCGCCGTTGTGGTACCCATAATCTAGCCGGCTTCCTGTGCAAAGGAGTCTCCAACTGGTGGTATTTATAAAATATATTCCAGAAACCCGACCAATCGATCCCGACATGGTGATGTGGTGTTAAAATAATCATGGTCCTCTCTCTATGTCGACTTTTCTTCTATCGGTGACATAACGGATTTGTTCTAGAATAGATAAACATCATTTGTCATTAATCTTAGGCTAACTGATACCATTTTCAGTAAGATTCCACGTCTAGTAAAACAAATCACAAAAAACCGCAATAAAATAGTATAAGAGAACTTCAGTCATATATTTAAGTATATGTCTATGTTTTTATTTTTTTAGCAACATAAGGTATACCAGATGTATTCCTACCAGTTATTAGTCCCTTGAAAGCTATTAACCCACTCAAATAACGAGTAATACGCTCAGTAACTACTACGTAAAGCGCTATCAATCCGTTCGACTTTATTTCAACTCAAGATCCGGACAATCGCCATAGCAATACTATTTTTACACTAATCTTGGATTCATGCCACAATTCGTGCCCTCGCGCTAGTACACTCGAATTAACCTCAGCTAAGAAACGTGTCATTTAGTATTAAATAACCCTTTTAAAGTGTCCAAAATTTGTTACCATATTACCCATACATCATATCAATGAAGAGACGGTGGCTGCCTCCCGCGGTACGAAGACAGAAATAGAATTATCTTGGAAAATATACATATGTCTCAGTTTCGCTGATGATGGCGCCGTGAGCGTCCCGCGCTCTGGCCATGACGCGCCATACTTTAGCATTACTCCTAATTTTGATCACTTTCTCCATCTTTACTTCTGTCATAGCATTCCGCGTACGTTTACCTCATGAACATGTTAAAAATAAATGTGACAGCTGCAATGGCAAGGAACTCGACCCTGAATCAAAACAAAGCGTAACATCTGAGAAACGTGTAAATGATGATTTGAAGAAAAGTGTGCGTGAAAAGTTAGCACCAGTTTCTGTGGACGAGGATGATAGTGATGAGGATAGTCAAAGTACGTTTAATATTAATGCTAAATCTAGTATTGGACTACAAACTCATCATAATATTATTAAGGAACCTGAAATTTATGACGATAGCGAAGAGGATGACGAAGATGAAATTAATACTATAAAACACGATGAAAAAGAAGATAATAGAGTTGTGGAAGATGATAAAGAGAACGTAGAAAAGGTTTCTCAAAAAGATCATTTGAAAAAATCTGTAGGCAGTGCGGCAAACAGGTTAAAGCCGAAATTTGAATTAAAAATTGACGATGATGATGATGATGATGACGACAGTGATGAAGATGAGGAATATATCGATCACATACCTAAGTCCAATAATAATACTAAAGTTGAAAAGAAGATTGTAATAAAAAAAGACGAATCTGTAACCATAACACAGTCACCGAGCAAAGTGACTGAGAGGTCGTTGAAACCCAATTCTAAGGTAACAGAAAAAGATAATACGAACGAAGTAAATCTCCGACAGACTAGACATAAAGGAAAAGAAAATGATGATAACTTAAAAGAAATGGAAACTAAAACAAAAGATGTGAAACCTAAAGAAAGTCTTGAAAAAATAAAGGTTAAATCACATATTGAGGGAGGAAAGATACAAACTCATGTAGTAACAACAAAAGCAGGGAGTACTAAAATTAATTCAGAAAAACAGACTGATGATGAAAGAAAACAGGCAAAAGTGGAGGTACCATTAAAAGAAAACACAAAACCTAGTAAAAAGGTTTTAAAAAGTCAAGAACGAGGAAGTGCTCCAAAGCCAATAAGTAATAATGTACAGAAAACAATGGTATTACAGAGAGAATTCGAAGATTTATATGGATATTTTCCAACTTTTGCTCCGAATTTTTCACATGTACACAATCCGGAATGTCGGCGACATGGTCAAATACTACTTAGGCAGTTGCGTGGGTCTAAGCTATGGGCTTTAAACAGTAAGTACATTTTTTCAGTAAGGTAGAAATAATTTCCAAGCATCTTGTTTCCAATTCAATAAATCTCAATTCCTTTAAAACAAGTGCATAATATATTAACTTCAAAACTGTAGCGATTATACTGGCATTCCAAAATAATTTAATTATAGCGGTAATCACTTACCACGAAGTGATCCACATACTCACCTGAAAAACGCAGTGTTAATAATAATATTTACTTACAATATAATATTAAATTATAGTTTACTGTTATCCCAAAAAAATTGTGTTTTTCTTAATTCTAGACATACTTTTCTTAATATAGTAAAAAAGCTCCATAAAGTATTACTTACGAATCTTGCGAAGATTTATCCAATTAGTGGTATTGGATACCTAACTACTAACCTAAATCATAACATAAAATGAGGTTGGAATTTCAGAGAAAAACAAGATAAAAATAAAATATAGAAGAAATATATATTTAAGACCATCGTAACTAACCCACAGCTACCTATCCCTGTATTATTTCCATTAAACTATTTCATGAACACAGTTAATATTTTATTTATGGAAATATTGAGCTTAAAACAAAGATCATGATTATATATAATATATAGAAATACATTAAAATGCCCTTGATTCGTGGTTCGCGTGACGTTTGCCACGGGTGTATTCCCAGCGGATACATAAAACAAACAATTAATATTACAGTGCTAGATGCAACAGCGAAGATACCCTCGGGAATTCTTCAAGGTAATGGAATCCAGCTTGGTGACTTTGACCAATGCTTGGCGAGTCGAGCCCGTGTGCAGTTGGAAACTGGAAGTGTCGTCAAAGTTCAAGGAAAATATTGTTTGGTGACGATGGATGTAAAGAGTGAAAGCACAGACCTTGAAATAGTGGTAGACCTTGCTCAGGGAAGGAATCTTATCAAGAGTAGGGTAGATGATGTGAGTAATCACGTATTTTATTCTTATTTATTGGTAATACCTAAAGGGAAACTTAATACTATCGATAAAGAACACGATATAAATTATAGGATACAACAATACACTTAACATTTATTTTGTTCAATAACAAGTTAACCCGCCTACTGTTGGGTTAACAAAATAAAATACAGCAAACTTTATGCATTTTCATTGTTTCCGTAGTGCACGCCCCTTAATAATTTAGATCTCTATTTTTTAAATTATGGCCCGTGCTACTAAATAAATACAAAATTTATTATGATTTAAAATATATATTTTTCTAATGAATGATTAAATAATGTTGTTAATTGAATTCTTTGTGACCATAAATGCAGTCATAATGCTTTCAATATATTGTTCAGCCAGGTCACTTCGTGCCACGTTTCTCAACGCTTAGCTGGGGCTCCTGTGTCCCATCGGCCTGTGCACCTGACGACGTTCAACTCATGCTCAGCGACGCCCTGGAACACTACCGGAAAATTGGCGTCTCGTTCCGAGTCAAAGTCAACGAACTTGACTGTCACGTGCAGAAAACTCAGAAGTGGGATGATTGGCTGGAAATACCAACTCTTTTGACATTGTAAGTTTAGTAATTTTGGAGGTTATGCCTTTAAGGGTTGTGACATGAAACCACAATTATGGTATACTAATTTTATTAATAAAAAAAACTTGACCGAGCATCCGTGCAATACGCACAGATATACAAAGTGCAGCGTGCCCGCATGCACACACGTACTTAATTAAGACACAGCAATTCATAACTAATAATGTACCTACAGAATTTAAACAAATATTATTTGGTAAAAATGTTTTCTGATCATAAATTAATTAATCTGCTGGTCTAGTGGTGAGAATGTTGCAATGTGAGCAACTTAGAAGGTTAGGTTTAGAAATGGCAAAAAACCACTTTTCACAAATGAAAATGGAGTATAAGAAAACTGTTTTCTAAAAGGGAATAGAATAGAGTTTTACTGGTAATTTTTATACGATACAAAATCTATTCTAAATATATATTTGTATACTCACAAACATTTTCTAGCATCTTACATTTGTAAAGGATATTTATAGATAGCCTTTGTTTTACTTCAAGGACATCGTTTTAATAACCTCACAATGATTGCGGATGCAATTTAAAGCGAAACTTGTGATGACGTTATATCTATATAAAGCTTTGAACTAACTAACCTTTTGCGATAGCCACATATTATTAAAAGCAAATCTATAAAAAGATCTTTAATCCTCACAGAATTTAATATGATTTAATTTAGTTTTTGTATGTAAATTATTGCATAAATTACAATTTATATTGAGTGATATACCATTCGACAGCACCTCCCTTAAAGCCTCGTCTGGTATCAGAGTACTTGAAATCTCGAGTGATTGCCAATTCCGCGGTCATCTGGAGGGCAAAGCAAAATTGGCTTCGAAGAAGCTGGGCGATAAGTAATAAAACTTGTCATTTTTGCGCGCTTGGTGATCGCGAACAATGACTCCATAGCTCGGAAGCACAACCAAACAAGCGATGATTATTCGTTGAAAATTTACATATTTTGTTGCCATTGCTTAACATGAAAAAATTGTTCTGTGACCAATGATACCGCTATTTAAGTATTCGATTTCCCCAGAAATGATTATTTAAATAAATTAATTTCTTCTTGACGTGGATTTCAGTGCTTAAGAATGTATTATTATATTAAATACTAGCTGACCCGACAGACGTTGTTCTGTACATAATAAATAAAATATCGTTTTTGATGAATTTGTCAATAATTTTTCATTGTAACATAATAATATGCTCCTTGTTGTTATCATGAAATTGTTTCACAGCAGAACTGTCAAACCGCGCGTCAAACATACTCTCACACAAAATATGTCCAAACAAAACAAATATTGGAAATAAAAATAATTATGGGTCCCAAATCGAAATAAAAACTATCCTATCTCTTAAGTTGGACTAAACTGCACTCCATGAAGTAATCCCCATTGAAATCCGTTCATTAGTTTAGGAGTCCATTGAGGACAAACATTGTGACACAAGATTTATATATATTAAGACTAGAAGTGTCTGAGAATACACTGACAATTATATTATTATTATATTGACACTAATTTTATTAAATATTGCACCACAGATTCTTCTACGCTATGATTATTTTACTGGTGGTGATTGCGACTGTTCAAGATTGTTTTACTGACACTCAAGTTGACAATAAAAGCGCTGACACTGGGGAGGAAGATCTGCATATAAGGAAACCAGGTAAGTGAACAGCCAATGAGGTTTAAGTACATAATGTTCAGTGGAAGATTTTTCATACAACAATTTAATTCCAATATTTTTTACAGTAAAATAACTGAAACGTATTTAACCTATCAAATATCTGAGACTGCTCTTATAGAAGATTAGTGTGGACTGTCAAAATAATATCTTAGAATCTGTGAGTAGAACGGGACACGAGTAACTATCGTCCTCGCATCGTATTCCTCATTGCTGAGGGTCGTAATTTCTCTAAGGATTCAACTTTTTGACAATAGTTCGCCATCTGTCAAAACACAGACGTCTTTGGCTACGTGCAGTGCGTCATGAAGTCCGGTATCCAGAGATGTGCAGACCATCTTATAGGGCTGCGACCTCTGGGGCGTTATCCGTCTATCTTCCCAGTAACCATCAGTTGTTTGAGGTTTTGGCCATCTTTTCTGGACTACTTTTACATCTAGAGTGAGGATGGATTGGTTGGTGCGGAATGCTGTCCAAGGGATTTGAAGCATCTTTCTCTAGCACCACATCTCAAAGGCATCAATCTGATCTCTGTCGGCCTTCTTTAGTGTCCAAGTTTCAGCCCCATTGCTAAAGATGAAAATATTAGAGTAACAAAAATATTTTCTTATCAATTTGGTTTAGATAATTTATACCCTAAGTCAGAAAATTGATCCTATACTGGTATTCTTTTTCTTCTTTCTAGTACCGAACCATAAAACTAAATATAGACGAAAAATTCGATGAAACCTTCACCCACTTACGCGGTTGAAACAACAATTCGATCGTAATTCAAAATAGATGTCGAATGTCGTTGCTACTTCAGTAATTAACGTCAATTATGCATTCAGGTCTAGTGTAACCAATGTTGCGGCAGGGTTGTTAGGTCAGGTCTGTTAATTGTCTGAAACCAATGGGGTGATGTTGCGATACCGAGCGACCCTACTTTGTGATTTGCAACACAATAATATGTAGCGCCGCAGAAGCGAGCTACAAGTATATTACATATGCGTATTCTATTGTTAATAGGTTAGCTAGAATTAAGGGCTCCTTCATAGGTTTTGGTATTAAGTTTTTTTTTATAACAATAACAGATGAGACTAACAAGACATTCAGCTGATGGTAATTCAGCAGTGCCGCTCAGGATTCTTGAAAAACCCAAAAATTCGGAGCGGCACTACAATTGCGATCGTCTCCTTGAGACATAAGTTGTTAAGTCTCATTTGCCTAGTAACTTCACTAGCTACGGCGCCCTTCAGACCGGAACACATTATTGTTTACACATTACTGTTTCACGGCAGAAATAGGCGCCGTTGTGGTGTACCCATCAGCCTCCCACTGGTTATCGTACTGGGATTAAGTTTTATAATAAAATAGCAGACAGTATACTAGGACTCGCTGAGCACAATTAATTCAAGAAATATTTTAAAGCTTTTTTGACAAAGAATGATACTATAGTATAGTAGATTGTGTACAGGATAATGATGCATGGTTTTATAAATAGCCTGAGGGCGGTCTCTTCATACCCAATCTGTTGTATCATTAAGAAAATTGTTTAAATTATAGTACTTTTACCACATAAACGTATTTTGACTTTTGAATTTTTAACGTCTTTTGAATTTCGTTTTTGTTTTGTTTATTTTCTGGGATGTTGTTGTAATAGTAGATTGTTAACCAATTCCTACTCGGACTATAGCCGCCCTCGCTGTGCTCGGGCGTCTAAATACCTCGGGAATTGATTCTTTCGACCCGTGTTAAGCACGCTACTTTTCATTTCGAATATGAAGAAAATTAAACTAGTTGTTTATCTAAACTATTTATTGATAATATATAATAATATTAGTTGTACCTATTTAAAATTAACTGTCAAAACTACAATTTGTGAAATTAAAAGTTACATTTTTGTTTGGAATGTTTATGCTGTTTGATATATTATAACAAATTTTGCTGTTCTGGATATCTGTAAAAGTAGGAGACTGCTATTTCATCAGACGATGGATTCCATGGCGGACACTCCCTGGAAGTTGTTGGCTGAGGCGAATTGGGTGTATTTTTATAGTTTCAGTTAATTTGGTTGAAATTTTAGTTTTATTTTGGACTGAATCCTCAATGTAGCCTTCGGTGACTGTGCTGGATTTCCAGCCTCCAGTTTTCTTTACATAAAACTCTTCACAGCTGACAGCAGTTCTATTTTTAAAGTTCATTCCGGCCCTTGGGTAATTTAATTTTGTATGAGTTTTTCCCTCTCTACGGAGGGAAGTAGCATTTTCTACCCAATAATCAGATAAAAAAAATATTACTTTCCGAGTATGAGAAAAGAAAAAGTATATACATCGCCCCACAAAAGATCTACAGTCGAGTAGTAGACATGACAAGTTTATGTTTGTTCCTGGTGTTAACAGTTTCCATACAGGTCACGTATATGCCTATGTGTCTACATAAAATTATCAAGAATATATTGAGAGGCAAAAGTTAAAATGTTTATTTCTGTAAATTTTGCTCTCAATGATTCTTCAGGATCTTATACATAGCGCGAATAGCCCACTACAGCAAAGATTCATAATAGTTATATTCGCCTTTTAGGATGGTGTACGCAGTTCTTTAAGATATGGTTGCAGCGCTGGGCACAAAGTATCCGAACTGCAAAGTTCTTAAGAGGAAATTAACTCTGCCTCCAGATTTTTTAAGTGGCAAATCGCTCGTGCGAAGTCGAAGCACGTCGTCAAAATCGGCGAGCAGCTTTCCAGTTACCCGACCGGATTACGCAAGTACTAGTCGTTGTCGAAAGCTGCTCTTGGGTTACCTTGGGCTGGTTGAAGTTATTCAACCAGCCGTCCCTGCCGCCGTTACACATGAGGAATGACAGCCTGGCCCATACGGCACAAGAGAAAGCCGATCTCCTGTGCGTTCTTTTTGCCTCCAACTCGACTCTTGACGACAACGGAAAAACACCGCCGACCATCCCGCGGCATCAGAGGTCTATGCCTGAAGTACAGTTCAGACAGAAAACTGTTAGGCGAGCTCTGTTTTCGTTGGACGTCAGTAAGTCGAGCGGGCCGGATAGCATTTCTTAAATCGTGTTTAGAACGTGTGTCCCTGAGTTGTCGCCGGTGCTAACGCGTTTATTCCGGCACTCTTATTCAAAAGGCATAGTCCCTGACTCATGGAAGTCAGCCCTTGTCAATTCGATCTAAAAAAGGAGACGGTTCGGATCCGGCAAACTACAGGCCTATTGCTATTACCTCCCTGCTCTCCAAAATCATGGAGAGCATAATCAACCGCCAGCTCTTGATATACCTAGAGGGATTCCAGTTGATCAACGATCGACAGTACGGCTTTCGCCATGGTCGGTCGGCAGGTGATCTTCTGGTATACCTAACACATAGATGGGCGGCGGCTATTGAAAGCAAGGGGGAGGGCCTGGCAGTTAGCCTGGATATAGCAAAGGCCTTTGATCGTGCATGGCACAAGGTGCTCGCTCCTCTCAAAACTTCCATCATTTGGGCTTCCCGAGAGCTTAAGCAAGTGGACCTCCAGCTTCCTCACTGGGCGCAGCATACAGGTCGTTGTCGACGGATATTGCTTGAACCCGAAGCCCGTGAACGCTGGAGTGCCCCAAGGCTGTGTGCTATCTCCCACGCTGTTTCTTCTGTATATCAATGATATGTTGGACACCTCCAACATACTTCTTCTTCTATCGAGTTCTCTCTTGAGAAGGTCGCGGAATGGGGTGAATTGAACCTTGTCTAATTTAACTCCCAGAAGACTCAAGTTTGCGCGTTCACCACTAAAAAAACTTCCCTTAAAGCCTCGCCAAGTATCGGAACACTGGGTCTCGAATCTCGAGCGATTGCCAATTTCGTTCGACAAATATTGACGGAATTAACACTAAAGAAAACTCAAATCATTTGGACTCCTAAATATCATACATTCTATTAACAAAAGCTTTACAATCTTTTAGATAGTAGAAACGCATGAAATCGAATTCAAGTTAATATTATAACGTTAAGCAGTAGATTACATATTTCCAATACTGATTTATTATTTCGACATAATTACACGGGGATAAATGTCATTATCGCCGTATTTATAGCGCTGTGAAGTGCAGATGCAGCGGTATTTCGCGTCATTAGTTGAAATTCAATTTAAAATTTCAGTTCGTTATAATCTGAATGTACGGAAAATGTTTGTAAATATTTTGATATTTTCGGAGATTGCTTGTTGAATTCTTTTAACCATGTAATGAATTGGTGGGTGTTAATTTTAAAGTATTTGATAATTTATACATACAAGTGGTCACTCATTCATTATGTTAATAAAATTAAATGTTATTCAGGGCTATGCAATTTGTTACTACTTCTCTTAATTTATGTGACAAAAATATTTTATCAGTGTCTTTTAAATTGAAATTCTCAATAGGATATTAGAAAGTAGAAGATAGAATCTCTTCTATCTTCTCCTCACCAAATCACTTTCTACTTTTCATACTTTCCACTACTTGTTCGTCTATTCTTTCATTTGCTTTACACTTTCGAGTCTGAACTAGAACTGCCGTAGGCCTTTTTTTTTTGCGCCCAAACAAGGGAAAGGGCTACCCTCCGGGATAACGACGGGAGGGAGGTGGTGAATGCTCATGCATACCAACGCAGCCTAAATCTGCGTTGGTTATGTGGGACTGAAAACCACGTGACTGAAAACCTAGGTGCCTACCCACTTAACACCACCTGCGGTTGGCTTTGGGCAGGTGCCCTTTAAGCCTACATCGAAGGCGACCTTCTCTTGGGGAGAGAGAGGCGCAAGCGGCACTCCCTATGGAGTTTCCGCTGGGATAAACCGTAGGCCACGCTTAGTACGGCTTATATACCCCCGGGTCTGTTCTATTTTCAAAATGATTCTCTTCCATCTTTAAATATAGATTGTACTAGAAATATTTGTCGAAATTATCAATGCCTTGAAGTTTGACAACTCTTATCATGTGCGTCGAAGCGTTGCTATGCGACAATGTCATCATCTTCTTATTAAATACTCTATGCTGCTAACTACAGGTCAGTACGCACGTAGTTATTAACATGTAAAGCATCCAACTGGTTTTTAAACTTCAGAAGCATTGTGACGGAATCACTTAAATATTTATAAAGGCCTATAAAACAAAATGATGTCATAAAATTTATTTATTGTTTACCAAGTTCGATACAATCATTAAATTTTATTACTCTGACGTCACATAATCCGGTGTCGCTGGCAATATATGTAGGCCTGTATAAATTCGAGATTGAATGTGTGTTTGGTTAACCATATAACAGATTATATAGACATGCTTTTAGGGTTCCGTAGTCAAGTGACATAAAACGGAACCCTTTTGGATTCGTTATGTCGGTCTGTCTGTCCGTCCGTATATCGCAGCCACTTTTTCAGAAACTATGCGAACTATACTGTTGAAACTTGGCAAGTAGGTGTATTCTGTGAACCACATTAAATTTTCACACAAAAATAAACAAACAATAAATTTCGGGGATACTCAGAACTCAAACTCAAAAAAATTTTTGATCAAACCCACACGCGGTATCTATGCATAAGTATTTAAAAAATGATATTGAGGTTAATTCTTATATCATTTTTCTCTAAACAGAATAGTCTGCGCGAGAGACACTTTCAAAGTGGTAAAATGTGTCCCCACTGTAGTAATTTACTTCTAAAATAAGAAAATGATATATAAGATATACCTTACCATGCAAAATTCCACCGAGAATTGGTTTTGAACGAGATCTAGTAACTAGTTAATACCATCGGTCAAAGTTACAACTTTAGAACTGTTATTTTGTTACTTGCTGCTACGGAACCCTTCATGGGCGAGTCCGACTCGCACTTGGCCGCTTTTTTATAATTCGTTTTGGGAGTAATTTAATAAGAGCTAGAATATTATAATGCTGTAGATACCATGACTAAAGGAAAGGAACTAATTACCATTATATATCACAGTTAAATATTTTAATCGTTTTTTTTTATTGAATAAATTATTTAGCTTCACAAACTGTGTAACCTATTGAAGTAACATTATCGTCAGCTGTTATTTCAACCTAAAATAATTTTCTAAACCAGAATGTTCTTGAGTAAACTGGTTTCTATCACTCAGATATTCAGACCGATCAGGCCTATGTTTATTTATGAAAATAAGGGAGGAGACGAGCAGGATGTTCAGCTGATGGTGATGGACAAGCCCTGCCCATTACAATGTAGCGCCGCTCAAGATTATTGAAAAACCCAAAAATTCTGAGCGGCACTACAACTGCGCTCGTCAACTTGAGACATCACTAGCTACGGTGCCCTTCAGATCGAAACACAGTAATGTTTACATATTACTGCTTCACGGCAGAAATAGGCACCGTTGTGGTACCTATAATCTAGCCGGCATCCTGTGCAAAGGAGCCTCCCACTGGTGAAAGACTGTTTTATCTCCTCTATTGTTACTACATAGCGTCGGCAATGAGCGACTCCAGTAGGGATAGAATAACAATAGTATTTGATAAACGCAAGTGCTACACAATTATTTAAATAAAATACTATTTCAAGAATTAAAACGCGTGTAATTGTAGCAAAATCTAAAAATACAGATTGAATCTACATATATGTATTAAAATGAATTGCTGTTCGTTAGTCTCGCTAAAACTCGAGAACGGCTGCACCGATTTGGCTAATTTTGGTCTTCAATTATTCGTGGAAGTCCAGAGAAGGTTTAAAAGGTGAATAAATAGGAAAATGCTGCTAAAGTAAATAAAAACAACAAATTTGTTTTTCCTTTGATGTGTCCATACATAGTTTCTATGAGAGAATTTATTGACGCACGGTTTGACAGTTTTGCTTGTTTTGTGAAACAATTTCCTTACGACAGCGGGGTGCATATTTTACGAAGTAATTTTTGATGTTATGATAATAATATTATTGACAAATTCATATAAAAACATTATTTTATTTATTATATATAGAACAACGTCTGTCGGGTCAGCTAGTTATAAATATAATCATAGCTATTTTAATCTTTTATAAAGTATTTCATTAAAATAAATAGAATTGGAATGGGGATGGATGGGTGAAAAAGAAGGGGTAAACCAATCTTATTTATTCCTTAATTTATTCCTTCATTAGTATAGAACAACATATTTTTTTTTAAATATACTTTCATTAAAACTTTTGTAAATGTAGCAAGAGAGGGCATTTTATCAATATGTCACCATTTGAAAATTGCGATCGTCGTTTTTTCCACAGTTTTATTGTTAGTTTTAGTAAAATTAATAAGAGTCACTAAGATTAAGGATTGGTCTCTGCTGCGCTCTGTCAGGCTGAGTCGCAAAGTGCGGCAACTAATACTACGCCCAAGTGGGCGTACTCGAGCCAGTCTGGAACGATGTGTGACGTTGACGTGCAACACGTTCTATAAAACTTCGCTTATAATTGAAAATAAATGCCGGGTTGCGTAGTTAAAATTTGTAAAAATTAATACTGCAAGAAATAAGACAGACACTTATACTTATACACTCACATATCATCAGTATTTTGTATTTTTTTAATTTCAATGGAAAATAACACGAAGGGTATGTTACAACATTTGAAAGATGCCATTGAGTATCAAGATGCGACGCACACAAGCATATAATAGTTGTTGTAATAAAAAAGGCTATTGTTCTTAGGTAGTGCAGTATCTAGTTGGAGCGCAGCGGAGACCAATCCTATATCTAAGAGTAATCAGTTGTTTTCAATGTTTTCTACCTTAGTGATTCATGGCATACTAGCTGCCCGGACAGACTTTGTTCTGTCAAAACTTAATAGTAAAAATTAATTAAAATATAACATATGTATTTCCTAGTGATCCCGTTATTTTATGTTTCAACATGATTTAGATATTTTAAAAGAAACCTTGTCCAGTTTTAAAAAGAATATTCTAACTGTGCTAAGAAAAAGAGAGACTTGAACGATTACAACTATTTAACAATAGCATTTTTATAATTTTGTAAATAAGTAATTTAGTAAATCTTAGTTATTTATTAACATTTTTTTTACTAGTACCTCTTTTTATTTTTATTTTGTATAATTTATTTTTCTCTACTGTACTTTAGTCTTAATTGTCATAAAATATTAATTTTCAGGAAACTCTAGGTCTAATTCAGTACTAACATCTCTTTGTAAACCTGAATCTTCGAAAAAAATCATTGTAATTTCATGCTGTAATGGGCCATAATGAACAATATTAAAAGTACAATATATTTAAGGTACTTAATTGTATAAGGATTAATTCTATAAATTGCTTATCGTAAATAAGCCATTATTCCTCGTAAAAAGTAAAGGATACAAAATGTTTATTGTGGGTTATCCATATATAGAGATAGACATATACCATCGCGGACTTTTTATAGACCTTTTTTAAGTTGTACAATGCTGTAGTACATTATTTTGATCTATCTCGTAGGCTTCAGCCATCATTTGCTATGTAAACGCAAAAAAAGTGTTCATTTACAATATCATATTAGAAACCTCTAAAATTATCAGTGTTTCTGTACTATATTATCCATGTATTATACATATAAATCTTCCTCTTCAATGACAATATCTATTTAAAAAAAGCCGCATCGCAATCCATTGCGTAGTTTTAAAGATCTAAGCATATTTTTCGTGTATTATATTCAGTCTGAAATAAATTATATAGAATTGCTTATTGTAGTGTAATACATAATTTTCACTAAGAATTCCACCTTCACACGACACGCTACAAGTTAAGATATCATCCCCAACATCTGGATATGTGGCGGTCTTGAACAGTGCGGTTTTCAAGGACCTTTCTTCCACGTAATACAAAGCTGTGGAATGGGCTTCCTTGTGCGATGTTTCCGGGTCGATAAGAGATGGCCTTCCTTAAAGGCCGGCAACGCTCCTGTGATTCTCTGGTGTTGCAAGATAATGTTAGCGGCGGTGATCACTTAATACCAGGTGACCCGTACGCTCGTTTGTCCTCTTCTTCCATAAAAATAAATGACTGGAGTTTACTCCTCAAGAACGATTGTCTTTGAACAGCTACTAAACAAAATCGAGTCCAATGGAGTCGGCTACAAACAGACATAAAGCAGAAGCTAATAAAAGCGTATTAATTAAAAAAATATATAGATATTATCAAAATAAAATAATAGGTCAGGTTAGTAATTGTCTATTTGGCGTGAAATGCGCTTTATATACTCCCCATCTTAATAATGTAAATAGCTCATATAAATTTGTATGAACTATATTGATAATTCAATATTTAATAAATACAAAGCACACATGTTTATATAATTATACAATAGATGTCATATTAATGTATGAATTGTAACTTACTTAGTACCCAGGTGCTTATCAGATTTTCCGGTACTATTATTTAAACCACTTTCTTCCACAATTTATAGAATTTTCACTTAACTTTATGAAACTATAATAATAAATCACTTTCAATAATATAATAAACCTTCAAAATATAAGAAAAGAAAAATGATCTTTGCTATCCGTACCTCTGCAATACAACTAATATAGGGACCGAGCGTCTAGACTGTCACGCCAACTGAAAAGTGAAAGGTGCGCGAGAAATGATGAGCACCAAAAACGTTACTATACCATTTGATGAGTAGGTTTTACTCTCCATATTTTGTCTCATACTGGGCGCCTTATATGAAAATCGAATCTTAAGGAGTAAACTCCAAAAATTCCTTTCATTTTACAGATGGAGTTATAAGTGTATTCTCTTTGCACCGAACGACGAAGAAGCTGTTGGCACCAGCAGGTGATGACGAAGTACCAAGTATTCACGGAGTCAGAGCTATTGCTACTCTAGCTCTTATCGTCGCTCACAAATTCCTTCCCGTAGCCTACACGCCCTTCACAAACAGAGTCAAACTGGCTGAGGTTTGTATACTTCTACTGCCACTAATATTAATATCGAAAGTTATGGTTTTGTACTACTTTGTATGCAAAAAATCTTTAACATAATCTATCCGATTTATAAGTTAACTGTTTTGAAGATAACTAACGAACTCAGAGAAAGTTAGCTATTGATTATACCAAATTATTTATAACATAGCAATTTTTAACCAATTAAGTGCTATTGGATGAAAAATTCTCTTACGGCCGTTCCCAATATACTATCTACAGATAGAGATAAATTTACTATCTTCTACTGTCAGTATTATTATTATTAATTATTATTATTATTGTCAATAATCTGTAGCTGTCCTAATATACCCACTAAGTCATTCTTATCGCTTTATATTGGGACGCGTGAATTGTAATTTCCACACAAATTTCTATTGCTGGTAAGCTATATGTTGACAGACAGCGTGTACGGATAAGGTGAGTTACCGTCGATAAGTTTATTGGGACAGAAAAGTCAACGATAGTTACGATTTTTATCTCAAGTAAGAGATAGACTGAATATTGGGAGCGACCGTGAAACAGCGATACGGGAAATTTCTATCTCCACTTAGGAAACAGGAACTTTTTAGATAAGGGTCTTTGATAACAAAACAAAAGTGCAAACAATTGAAAAACTTCTCGTCTGTTTCTTCATAATTTGTGACGTATGATACGGACGTATTGGGTTCATTATATTTGGCCGGGATCCAAGTGAGTTAGAGTAATTTGGCAGATCCGCTTGTAACATGAATTACTGACAATGTAATATCACTTCTTGTTATCCCTTATTTTGTTTACCATGCTAATGCCAAATTTATATTGGTAGTAAAAGTTCCGCATATAATGTGACTGGAAAGTCGCCCTTCCGTTTCATGGATGAAAAGTGAATTAAATTTCAAATCAATTTTAACATGCTAAGAATATACCACGAGTGAAATATTTAAACACTAGCTTCCGATTATTGACGGCTAATTACTGACAGTAGAAGGTAGTAATTTATCTCTATCTGTATATAGTATATTGGGAACGGCCGTTAATCAGCTCATCAGTTTTATAAGCATACTAACTGAGCCGACAGACGTTGTTCTGTACATAATAAATAAAGTACTCAATTGTATTTGTCTATAATATTTCATAACATCAAGAATTATTTCGTAAAATCTGCTCCCTGTTGTTATGAAGTTGCTTCATAGCAGAGGTGTCAAACCGTGCGTCAACAAATTCTCTCATAGAAAATATATGTCCATACAAAACAAATATTGGAAATAAAAATAATTATGGGTCCCAAATCGAAATAAAAACTATCATATCTCTCAAGTTGGACTAAACTGCACTCCATGAAGTAATCCCCATTAAAATCCGTTCATTACTTTAGGAGTTCACTGGAAACAAACATCAGGACACTGGATTTATACATATATATAAAGATTAAAATTTGTAAAGGCTTTACACAACACTCACCTTGGGAATATAGAGCCACTGTTGAACCATGTTATTTAATGATATTAATTATGCTAATACGAACACAGAGATAAGAAATACAGAAGAAGCAGGGTATTCTTTTTAGACCTAACGCCTAAGTGATTTCATATTTCAATTTTGAATAAAAATAATTGAATTTTTATGTATTGTGTTATATTGTTCTTTTATCCTTCAGTAAATTAATCACTACAGAACAAAGTTGATACAGGCCTCTTTGCAACAATTAATTAACGAGAGTTTATTTAATTAAAGACATTTAACTTGAAGTTTTGAGTAGGCGTTCAATTAACTCAAGTTTGAGTTTATTGAGATTCTCGAAACACTAGCAATAATATAATCTAACTTTGGTATTGAAATAATTGTATCTGATAAAAGTAATCAAGAATAACAATGAAGTTACCTTTGGTTACATTATTCGGTTATTGTTTTAATATACATAATAACTACATAGTATTAAACAAAGTCGCTGCGCTCTGTCTGTCCCTATGTACGCTTAGATCTACTACGAATAGATTTTTGATGCGGTTTTTTTAATAGATTTTATCAATAGATTTCACCTGATTCCTGCCGCCGAATTCCACCTTCGCACGACACGCCACAAGTTAGGATACCATCCACACCAGGACGATGATTTTTTTATGGAATAGGAGGACAAACGAGTGTACGGGTCACCTGGTGTTAAGTGATCACCGCCGCCCACATTATCTTGCAATACCAGAGGAATCACAGGAGCGTTGCCGGCCTTAAAGGAAGGTGTACGCGCTTATTTTGGAGGTACCCATGTCGTATCGTCTCGGAAACACCGCACAAGGAATCTCATTCCACAGCTTTGTAGTACGTGGAAGAAAGCTCCTTGAATACCGTACTATGGAGGACCGCCACACATCCAGATGGTGGGGATGATATCCTAACTTGTGGAGTGTCGTGCGAAGGTGGAATTCGGCGGCAGGAATCAGGTTAAACAGCTCTTCAGAACACTCCCCATGATATAAGTATATAAAGATCAAAAGCTCTTAACAGCATGAAATTAATCTTTCAAAGTATTGAAATCAATACCACAATGTCTATGGATTAACTAAAACTTTGATATCAATGTATTGTAGGCGTTAAAATTACTTTACTATTAATTCTTCATTGGTTAATGAGCTTGTTTCAAACTTATTTTGTGAGTTAATAACTATTTAATGTTAATATAGGTGGTGTCTTCTCCTCTTTGGTCTTGGTGCCGCGTTGGTTGGATTTTCACTGATTGCTTCCTGATGCTCAGTGGCGCCCTCTCTGCTTATCGTACGTCAGGGAGAACTAATGTTTTGGATAAATTGATGTCCAAATACATAAGGTATGATCGGCTAACGGCTTCATCCAACTATTTTAAAATAAAAATTTGCATTTTGAGTTTATATATGCTTACAATTTTCCCTGTTTCTTTTTAAAATAAAGCCAGCCATTTTAGTGATCAGCGGGATTAAACAGTCGAAGAGACAAAAATGTCTAAATTAGTGTTTTATTAAAAGTACTCCGTATCTTACTATAATACATATTTAATAAAAATCCGTTTACTTTTTAACCGACTTCGAAAAGGAGGAGGTTCTCAATTGCATTTTTTTAATGTATATACACCGATTAAGCTGAGATTTATGATCCAATTTTCGTGATTCTTCTTTTATTGCATGCGGAATGTTTGCCATTTGGTCCCTTTAACATTTGATCTAATTTGGCCCTGTAGTTTTTCATTTTATGAACATTTTTTTATTAATATTGTTGTTTAAGTGGATGATGTTAGTATAGTTTGTGAACTTTTGTTTAGGACTGTTCATTTATTATTTTTAAACTTTTTGCCGATAAGTGGGTCTTAGGCTACCTGTAATCATATTTAATATATATAAATAAATACGAACGAAATCTTATAATAAATTTATGACACTAAAAAGTAAAAAATAAAATAAAAACTTCCTTTGAAAAACAAGGAATTTTTATCGACATCTTCATATATTTTTTTATGAAAATAAGGGACGAGACGGGCAGGGAATTCAGCTGATGGTAATTGATATGCCCTACCCATCACAATGCAGTGCTACTCAGGATTCTTGAAAAACCCAAAAATTTTGAGCGGCACTACAATTGCGCTCGTCACCTTGAGACATATGATGCTGTGTCACATTTGCCCAGTAACTTCACTTGCTACGGCGCCCTTCAGACCGAAACACAGTAATGTTTACACATTACTGCTTCACGGCAGAAATAGGCGCCGTTGTGGTACTCATAATTTAGCTGGCTTCCTGTGCCAAGGAGCCTCCCACTGGTATCTGTCAGGCTGTCTATGGGAGATGTATAAGTCACAGTCCATCTAGTTGTATATGGAATGATCTAAGATTGGGATAAATTTTTAGGTTAACCCCAGCATTGCTAGCAGTGGTTTGGTTTTACGCGTATATCTGGGACAATATATCGGTGGGTCCTATGTGGGGCGGTTTGGTGACAAAGAACGCAGAGCTATGCCGATCTAGTTGGTGGTGGAATCTGTTCTATATGCAGAATTATTATGGACTGGAGGATATGGTATGTGATCAGTAAATAAACACAATTTATATATCTACGGAAAGCAAACACGCACTTATCTATACATATAAATAAAATTGGAGTGTCTGTTTGTAATATAGAAATAACCATTTTTAACTACATGTATATAAATATATATATGATACATACACCTAAATAATATATTTTACAATTTTTGTTTGTCTGTCTGTCTGTTTGTTTCGGCTGAAATCTGAAATGGCAGCTGATGCAATAAGGAGTAACTTACGCTACCTTTAATTATAGAACGGACTGGTAGGCGGAACGAAGTTCGCCGACTCAGCTAGTAAATTAATAATTATTAACAACGTTAATTCAAAACTTTCAGAAATCGATATTTTCAACGATAATTCATAAATATTAAAAAAAACGTACACATAATATTATATAGCTTGAATTCTGACGTACTTTCTCCAAGAAGTATAAATTGTTTTATTGAAGTATACCAACTAGATGTATAATTAAACATATACGTATAAGATAATAATACATAAGTGTTACTATTTACATATCTAAATTAAAGGTGCGCGCAACGTTAATAAACTAAAAAAACTAATGCTAGAAAACAAATTAGAAAAATAAAAGTAGTTAATTGACTACTAATTACTTATTTACTAATCTATATTTAGGCGTTTTAATGACAAGTATGTACGTATATCCTCATCATTAGAAAACCATGAAAATTATATCCTTTCGAGTACCGCCTCGTTACAAAATTCTGTTTGCTTTGTTCAACTCTCAGGTAGTGGTTTTGTTTTTCAAATTTTATTTGTGTAATAATCCTAAATGAGGGTTATCACTTTAAAAACATAACATATTGCTTAGATTTACAAGAGCGACATCTCAAGTCAATTTTCCTAACATGCAAATATTGGGGTTGAGCAGGTTATTAACTGTAAAGTAGATCCTGTAGATGAAGCCACAACCTGTGAGTTGAACAAAGCAAACAGAATTTTATAACGAGGCGGTACTCGAACGGTTAACTCAGTTGGTTAGAGCACCGCACGGAACGCCGGAGGTCGTGGGTTCGAATCCCGCATCGTTCATAAACTTTTGTTTTTCTAATTTTATTTGTGTATTAATCCTAGAAGTGAGGGTTATCACTTTAAAAACATAACATATTGATTATATCCTTACTTAATATAAATTTAGTACATAGACATTTTTGACTGTATAAGCCACACTGTTACATCGAATGATGTGTTCATCTTTAATTGTTACATATATCAGAATAGAACCTACTATAACTTTAAAAAGTAGAGGCTTCTTTGTACAGGATGCCAGCTAGATTATTGGTACCACAACGGTGCCTATTTCTGCCGTGAAGCAGTAATGTGTAAATATTACTGTGTTTCGGTTTGAAGGGCGCCGTACCTAGTGAAATTACTTTGCAAATGACACTTACCATCTTGTCTCAAGGTGACGAGCACTGTTGTAGTTCCGAACAGAACTTTTGTGTTTTTCAATAAGCTTGAGGGGCGCTGCATTGTTATGGCAGGGCGTATCAATTACCATCAAATGAAAGTCCTTCTAGTGTCGTCTTTTATTTTTATAAAAAAAAATAGAAATGCCGATATGTAATGTTGATGAGTCTACGATTCCCGGCTTAATGTTACTAAAATAGGAATCCTGCTTATTGAATGAATTGAACTCTATGATTGAATTGAAGGTTTGGCGAAGCAGTAGTTTGTAAAGACTCTTAGGCGGCATTGCATTTTATTTGACAGGGCGTATCACTGACCATTAGGTGAACGTCTTGTTTTTCTCAAAATCTACTATCATAAAAATATGTTATTTTTTATGATAGCAAAAATTTAAGATCATGTCTAGATAATAATTAAAATAATAATATTGACACACTTTTACACAAATTATCTTGCCCCAGGTTAAGCATATATAGCCTGTGTTATGGGTTACAAAACAACGATATATGTAATACAATATACTTACTTAAACATACATAAATTCATATAAACATACATAAATACATATAAACATCCATACCTCGAAAACAAACATCCATATTCATCATATAAATGCTTGCACCTACCGGGATTCGAACCCAGGACCTCTAGCTTAGTAGGTAGGATCGCTAACCACTCGGCTATACAGGTCGGACAATAGATAGACTATGACACCAAACGGCACAAATATGTAACGGCCGTTCTCAATATTCAGTCTATTTCTTACTTGAGATAAAAATCGTAAATATCGTTGACTTTTCTGTTCCATTAAACTTATCGACGGTAACTCACCTTATTCGTACACGCTGTCTGTCAATGGGACGACCGCGACGTATAGCTTACCAGCGATAGAAGTTTGTAATTTCAATTCACGCGTCCATTGGGAATATACCCGATAGTCTTAAATTCTTATCGCCTTATCAATATAAGAATTTAAGACTATCGGGTATATTGGGACAGTTTCAGATTATTGACTCCTAATTACTGACAGTAGAAGGTAGTGATTTATCTCTTTCTGTAGTTAGTATATTGGGAACGGTCGTAAAATTCACTGAGACCGACATATTTGCGACGTTTGCTGTCTACTGTATATTGCATTAAATATATCTTTGTCTTGTACCCATAGTACAGGCTATGCCAAGCTTGGGTTCAAGATAATTTGTGTAAAAGTGTGTAAATATTCTTAGTATATTATATATTAAATAAGCTAAGATATAAATTATGATCTGTACGTCATATATTTATGTATAGCAATATCCTTTACGTTACAATGATGAGAGTAAGCGACAGGCGTTACAATTTTAAATTATGATAAGAAAAAAAAATTGGGTTGACTACATTATTTACAATTATATTCTTTTGGCACGGACGAGTAAAAAAAGAAGGACTCAGCGCCGTGATATTAGCAAGTGAAGCACCGTTATGCTAGTGTGTGTGCGGTTACGGGGGATATTTACACAATTTTTTCTCCCTTAAATAATCATATATCGCCACAAATACTTATATAGTATCGCTATTACACTTTTTCACAACGCACGACGGCATTTTTAAAATATTTTATTGAGACGCAAACTGATCTGTTACAGACGATGTACAATTCTCATAATGGCCGCCTTTCAGCCTGTAGTAGTGTAAGTGCGTGCGTGGGGCTATGTATTTACACGTTAATCGGCTTGTTTTGGTGCTACACTGTTATGTAAGGTTCTTTTGGCTATAGTTTTTCCAATCTCTTAGGGATAGCTTCTTAAGGCAATTATGTCAAAATATTTTTTTTTACATAGAAATACTGATTTACATCACGGAAGTACACCTTAGGGCTTAGTACTTCAGAAGACTGTATACAAATAAATTCATAAGACTAAATAAGAAAAAAAAATAAAATAAAATACTGGCTTCTTCAACTGAACCTTTCATACAATTTTGCACGTACAGTTTATCTTGTTTGAACGATGGCTGGTCCGTGCGTCAGCTCGTGAACAGGTGCTGCTTGTGGTGCCAGGAAGTCTGTTACAGTTAATAAATCATTGTATTTGATGGATGCAAATACTAATTATGACAGTAATGACGACCATCATGTTCACGAAGCATCCTTACACAAACAATGAATTCAAGCTCTAAAGATTGATGCAGCATCTTACAAACTTTTTACTTAATGAAAATAAGGGACGAGACGAGCAGGACGTAAGCTGATAGAAATTGATACGCCCTGCCCATTACAATGCAGTGTCGCTCAGGATTCTTGACAACTCAAAAAATCTGAGTGTCACTATAATTGCGCTCGTGCCCTTGAGATATAAGAATATTTTAAGTCTCATTTGCCCAGTAATTTCACTGGCTAAGGCGCCTTTCACAATAATACTTACACATTACTGTTTCACGGCAGAAATAGTTGTGGCACCCATAATCTAGCCGGCATCCTGTGCAAAGGAGCTTCCCATGTTATCATAATAATCGTAGTGTATTATACAATTGATTTCAGTGTGCTCCTCAAACGCACCAGCTCGCTCTGGATATGCAGCTGTCTCTATTCGGCAGCGTTATTCTCTGGATGATGCAATCGGAGATCGTGGGGTCGAAGCTCATCATCCCTCTCATCCACATGGCAGCTGCCTACTCCCGATACTCCACCTTCAAAGAACATCGGCTGACTATGATAGCATACCATGGCGTTAGGTTTGTACTAACATGATTTATATTTTACTAGCTGACCCGGCAAACGCTGTTTTGCCATATAATTTATTTTTAATGTTCGACGGTTTTTTCTCCGACGTATTTTACAAATACAACTACTATGAAAAAGTCTTTTCATTTTTGGGGTAAATATAAAGCATATATATGACACAAAAATTTGGCTTTCTATTGGTAACAGAATTTTCTAAATCGGTTCAGTAGATCCTGAGATAAAGGCCGGCAATGCTCTTGTGATTCATCTGATGTTGCAAGAGAATGTGGGTGGCCGGTGATTACTTACAGAATACCAGGTGGCCTTTACGCTCGTTAGTCAAACGACTTAAGAGTGACTAGTGACTAAAGAGTAATAAAGACTAAAAAAAATTATAGTATTAAAAAAAACTAAAAACACGCTTTATATAAAATTCAACTAAAAAATAGAAAATAAATTTTAATAAATTTAAATTGAAAATAGTGTAAAAATATATTTCATTATAAACAAAAGCGTGGGGTGTAGAAGAATTATTATTTTAATAATATCTTAAAAAGCACCCCACGCTTTTTTTTTACATAGAAATATATTTTTTTTATAATAATTCTTCTACAACCCACGCTTTTGGTTATAATGAAATATATTTTTTTATACTATTTTCAATTTGAATTTATTAAAATTTATTTTCTATTTTTTAGTTGCATTTTATATAAAGCGTGTTTTTGAGTTTTTTTAAAACAATTATTTATTTTTAATTTTTAAGTTAAATTTTTTAGATTGAATGTAGGGATTTTAATTTCTGCGAATAAAAATATTTTAGTTAATTGGAAGATCACTTAATTCAGCGCCATCTATTCGCTTCTAAACGAATTAAATACTATAATTTTGTGGAACTGTCTTGACATGTCGCGCGGTTCCTTTGTAGCTTACAATAAATTACTAGATGGTGCTTATTAGTGATTTATTTATTCTAAAATTATATAAATTGGCAAAAATCTTATTTTGCATACTGAATAATGGAATAATCTTGTCAAATTAGTGTAATGTCATCGGTCCTCGATAAATCTACAAAGTTTGAACAAAATCTAGCCGTTTAAAGTGGGTCAAAATCGCGCCCAAAGAAGTCGGTTACAAACATACAGGTGAAGCTAGTAAAAAGCGTGTAAAAAAGATTACCGTCTAGAAAATTGTGACGATGATTTTAAATGAAACAAAGTATTATCTTTTTCTTCAATTTTTCATATTATTCTGCCATTCGGGACGGAGGCAAATTCAACAAATTACAAATCACATTTTATAAAAGTATCCTGACTGCTGACCCGACAGTCGCTGTTCTGTCAATAGAAAAAAAAATGATTAACATATCATCACGTATTCGGGAAAAATGTAGTAAAGCAATCGGCACTGAATGATTTAATTACTCGTATATGTAAGTTATAAAAAGGATTAATATAGTATTTGTGTAAGCTTGAACATTACCGATTTATAATTGCCACTTTTAAAGTATTAAAATGGTTATAGTATATCTTTGGGATATAGATATATGCCATCTCGGATTTTCCTATAGAAATATATATAAGACTAGCTGATCTAGCAAACGTTGTATTGAAATAAAAATTAATAAAAAAAAAATAAAAAAAGGGGTAAAAATATATGTAGGTCGATTCTCAGACCTACCCAATATGCACATGCATTTCGGAGGAGTTTGATAACAAACGTGATATGAGAATTTTATATATTAGATACACAATTCCAACATACATTATTTTGTTATATGTCAAAGGGCTTAGACAGCACTTTCGTTGAAAGCTCGGCTTAATTTTTTCGGACACCTCCAACAAATATCGTTAATGTATACAAACATGTACAAAAAACGTAACAAATTATATAGTAAAACCTTCCTCGAGAATCATGCTATCTATATGAAAACAGCATGAAATCGGTGCAATAGTTTTTGAGTTTATCGCGAACAGACAGACAGACGCGACGGATGATACTGTTTTGTAAAATGTAGTGACGAATGATTACAGATATTAAGTTGCTTTTAATGTCTTGTGTGCTAACTTTATAACAGCGTATAAAATGGTGGTCTCATGCCGTTGCCATATGGCAACGTGAGCAGACAAGATAGAGATGACAGTGTTTTCAAAAAGCAAAGGTTTCTAATCCACGTCAGCAAATCTATAAACGATCAATGTAATTTTAAATGAGCGTATTTCAATTATTAATGTATGCCGACCTTTCTATGATCCGCTTTAAGCAAAATGCACGACAAAACCTCGCATGTAAATATTGAATAGTAAAACTTAAATATACCGCGAAACAACCGTGATGACATAACATATAATTTTGGTTGTTAATTGTGCGCAAAATAGATGTTATTTGTAATGGAAATAATAACTAATAATTGTAGCTGTCTTGTAGATAAATACATATTACATTGTGTTGTTATGTTAGTGTTAAATATATTTTACGAAACAATAAGAATAAAAATTGACACACTTCGTTAGGCATACATGGGGCACACTAAAACTTTTGCACATCTATCGGAACTATTTGAATTTCGAATGTTATATTTTTTGAAACGTTGCAACCTTCTTAGTAATAAAAAAAAACAATTGGCGGGAAATAATTTATCAATTGCCTCCTCTAACTTTCAGTTTATCCGGTCTCTAGCTACTCTCATCCAGCCTGGTCGTGCTATCCTTTTAAAATCGTCCTCCCATCTTTTGGATACCATTCTGTAACGGTTTTGTCCATTTCCACTTTTGCTTTAGACATATCTTGTGTGCGTTTTTTAATTATGTCTGACTCTTACGGCCTTACAAATAAACTTGTTATAAAGTTATAACTAAGCATATACAAAGAATATGCAAAATGTTTACAATATCGTTGACAACACTGTCAATACAATGATAATTCTGAAGTTTTCCGAATGACAAGCAGTCTTGCAAATAAACGCGGGAAACGTTATACGTCCGAACAAACCATTCGTAAGCGAAATGTCTATTTGTAAACATTTTGCATTTTCTTGGTTTATGATTAGTTAGTTATAACTTTATGCCAATTTTCTTTGTAAGGCCGTTAGTGTTCTCTAACTTTTTCTTGTCTCCTAACTCCAATTACGCTTGTTTATTATTATAATATACATACTTAAATATACAAAAATATATTCATAAGTATCAAAATACGTTTACACCTACCGGATTAACTAATGATTCTAAATTCTATGCGAATCCATGAATCCTTAGTTAGTGACTCTGAGAGTCACTTACCACTGGGCTATGAGCTGGTCAATATTGGAATACAAACGAACAGTCACGTGGATGGAAGTGATAATTGGTAAAACATCCCTGGACTCAAACCCAGAGCCAACTGGCCAATTTCACATGCAACCTTTCAAGATGTTTTTTTCTTGACCGTTAAGCATATATGAATTCGTAAAACTCTGGAAAACCATATTGGATTTACTTTTCTTATACAAAAGTATTAACAGCGTTTATGACTCCTTTGCTGTGTCTATGTTTAATTTTAGAGTGCATAAATGCCAACGTGAACTCGTAAACTTATTTGAAAAACCTTCTCGCAGAACTATTTTGGGGACCAATTCATCTGTGTCGCGATTATGCGACATAATAAACGATTATAAATGCTTAAACCTATTCAGAGATTCGCTGCCGAGATCACAAAAATATATTATATATAATAAATATGTATTCTTGATTTGTTTTGTGTATAATGACTTGTTTGGTAGAGTTTGTTCATTTCTTAACTTCTTTACATCATAGAATGGTTGTTTTAATTTATACTAATTTTATGTAAATATTTCACACATATTTTCGCAATCGGTAATCACCTTAAAATGTAATCTATACTAATATAATAATATACATAATATATAATATTATAAGGCTGCAGTGTTTGTTTGTTTGTTTGAACGCGCTAATCTCTGGTACTACTGGTCCGATTTGAATGATTCTTTCAGTGTTGGGTAGTCCATTTATCGAGGAATGCTATAGGCTATGTTTTTTTTTCAAAATTAGGGATCCGTAATAAAATTGCTATTTTGTAACACAAGGTATAAAATCGAAAACCTATTTTTGCGTGCGCTGCAAAAACTATTGACAATAGAACAAAATGATGTACAGGCTATAATATAGGCAATATTTTATTACTTATAAAACTATCGCGCGAATTATACTTTATATGGCAAAAAATCGTTTGCCGGGTCAGCTAGTTTAATAATAAGACCTTTGTAACTTAGCATTATTATTAATGTTATATTGTAATTACTATTGGTGAATCTAAGTAAATAAAACCATAAACACATACGTATGTGGTAGGTGAGTTTCTAACGGGCGCCTCCCGGAAGGTCGCGGCACTAAACTTTGCATCAAAGACTCTCTATGCATAGATCCAGCCATTTAGATATATATGCACTTTTTTCAAACAACCATGTTGAAAATTATCTAAGAGAAAGATTAAAAAAAAATAATAGACCTACTTATTTATTAAATAATACTTCAACAGTGGGAGGCTCCATTGTACACGATGCCGCCTAGATTATTCGTACCACAATGGTGCCTATTTCTGCCGTGAAGCATTATTGTGTTTCGGAATGAAGGTCGCCGTAGCTAGTGAAATTACTGGGCAAATGAGACTTAACATCTTATGTCTCAAGGTGACGAGCGCAATTGTAGTACCACTCAGAGTTTTTGGGTATTTAAAGAATCCTGAGCGGCACTGCACTGTAATGGGCAGGGTGTATTCATTATCATCAGCTGAACGTCCTGCTCGTCTCGTCCCTTATTATCATAAAAAAATTATTTACCACCAGTTGACCTGTTGACTTCTAATTAAAAAGAAAAAATACTTAATTATATTATTAACTTTTAATCTACGGCGTTATCAAAGCTATTATGCATAATATAACACTAATTAAGAGTTCTTATCTTTATTCAACATTCTATTCGTATGCAAAATAATTAATAACTAGGTCATAGCATTCGCAATTTAAAAATAATAATTTGTGCATAGATTTTTCAATGTCGGATACAACACGTGTAATTTGACATAATATTAGCTGACTTGTATGTTCATAGACACATAAGCGAATTTGCTAGAAACTGTCATAACCATAATGTTAACAAAAATAATTTTATAATACCTACTATTCGGCTAACGGCCGTTACCAATATACTATCTACAGATAGAGATAAATTACTACCTTCTATTGTCAGTAATTAGCTGTCAATAATCTGAAGCTGTCTAAATATACCCGATAAGTCATTCGCACATCGCCTTATATTGGGACGAGTGAATTGCAATTTCCATACAAACTTCTATCGCTGGTAAGCTATACATTGACAGATAGCGTGTACGGATAAGGTGAGCTATCGTCGATAAGTTTATTGGGACAGAAAAGTCAATGAAAGTTACGATTTTTATCTCAAGTAGGCCATAACCGGAGAAAGACTGATGTCTTTCTGATGACTTTAATACTTTTAATTTACATTCAACAATAATGGTGGGAACGGCCGTAAGTCGAGTAAGTAAGTCTTTTGTGGGGCGATGTATATGCACTTTCAACAAGATCCCAGAAAATGTTCAAAACAAATTTATTACGAAATTCAAAAAAATTGTTAAAAAATGGTTTTGTGGGTTACTATAACATAAATGAATTTCTTATTGATACCATAGATCGGGAATAGAGCGTCCGCCCTCAGGCTATTAAATAATAAGTTTAATTGGACGATGTTACTTTGTAACTATATTTTTTATAAAAAAAAAACAAGCTCGCTGTGTTTATTGCGCCCGTTCTTCTCAGGTCTGAGGCATACTTTTTGGAGTAGTTCTTAGTGTTTTATTTCATCAAGTGGACGTTATTCCAAAAAACGTTCCAAACCACAATCATGTCGAAATTGAGCACAACTGGTCACGCGATTCATATTAACGGACTGACAAAAAATGGCAGCCCTTCTGTCAGTCTTTAAATGACATCATGACTTAGTAGCCCAACCCATATGTATGGAATACACTAATATTTATTAAACATTAAACACGAATTCCTTAAAATGTGATGTTTGTGGCTTGGAACGTTTTTTTTTTTATGAAAATCAGGGACGAGACGAGCTCGACGTTCAGCTGATAGTAATTGATATGCCCTGCCCATTACAATGCAGTGTTGCTCAGGATTATTGAAAAACCAAAAACTCTGAGCAGCACTACAACTGCGCTCGTCACGTTGAGACGTAAGATGTTAAGTCTCATTTGCCCAGTAATTTCTCTAGCTACGGCGCCCTTCATACCGAACCACAGTAATGCTTACACGTTACTGCTTCACGGCAGAAATCGGCACCATTGTGGCACAAGATGGGCTGATGATCTGGTCAAGATCGCCGGAATACTTTGGAAGGCCATTGTCCAGCATTGTCCACTGCTTCACGTCTTCCGGCTGAAAACGAATGATAATGAAAAATTTTATTATACTTCCAGCGTCAGTCAACTCTACAGAACGGGCCGCATGAGTTACACATCCGTCTTCCATCGAAGTACCTCGTACCTAATTGGAATCAGCCTGGGTTTGATGCTCAGGAAGCCAGCACCTGTCTCTAAGGTAATCCGCACCATTATTTAATATTCATCCAGAATTTATTATTATTACGTTATTTTCTCAAATATTACAATAAATCACGGACTAGTAAAAAAAGAAGGACTCCGCGCCGCGATATTAGCAAGTGAAGCACCTTTATGCTAGTGTGTGTGCGGTTACGGGGGATACCATTTACACAATTTTTTCTCCCTTAAATAATCATATATGGCCTCAAATACTTTTATAGTATCGTTTTTACACTTATTCACAACGCACGACGGCATTTTTAAAATATTTTATTGCGACGCAAACTGATCTGTCACGGCCGATCGTCTTGTATTAGTGTAAGTGTATGCGTGGGGCTATGTATTTACTCGTTTATCGGCTTGTTTTGATGCTTCACTGTTATGTAAGGTAACACGGAGTCCTTCTTTTTTTACTCGTCCGTGCAATAAATAGTAGTAGAAGTTTAAATTGATATGTTTCTAAATTATATTATTTACATACAGGTAGCAAAGACAGCTAAACTGGTATGAACTGTGTTTCAGCTTTCAGTGACCTCTCTTCGATATCAGACATAAATATATTAATAGTCAAATCCTTAGATCATGTTTTATCTTTATATACATACACATATATATATAAGAGATTTCCACGTATAGAGTCACTCATCACGATATCTCTGGAACCATAGAGATTTGAAATTTGGTAGAAATATTCCTTTCGCCGAGTAGAGATCAGCTAAGAACGGATTTAAAGAAATTCCATCCGCAAGAGTTTTTTTATAACAGATCGTCTGTTGGGTCCGCTAGTATATATATAAGAGATTTCCATGTATATAGTCATTCATCACGATATCTCTGGAACCATCAGAGCTAAAGACTTGACATTTGGTAGGAATATTCTATTCACCGAGTAGAGGTCAGCCAAGAACGGATTTTCCAAAATTCCAACCGCAAGAGTTTTTTTTATTATGAACAGAACTACGTCTGTCGGATCAGCCAGTAGTCTATATAGACGTACTTTATACCCCACGACGTCGTTCGCGTACGTATTTTTACACCTTGGGTTACATTACTGGACTTTTAGTAGGAATCCTTAATTTTTTGAAAATGTAATATAGCCCATACCACTCGGGGATAATGTAGCTTCCCAACAGTGAAAGAATTATTCAAATCGGTGCAGTAGTTGCGGAGCCTATTCAATGCAAACAAAAAAACAATCAAATCTTTCCTCTTTATTATATTAGTATAGATGAGTGCTGTACTCGAAAAAATAGCCAACACAACAATCACTCACTAATAACATTAAATATTTATGCTAAATAAAATTAAACTTAAGTGTAATTGTATTCACAGGCAACGACGACATGAAAATATTACAAGCAACACATAAATTTTAAATTTTGGTTGTGCAACATAAAAACTAATGAAATATAATTAGTATCAGCTATACAGTGAAATTTAATTAAAATGAACAAAACTTATTTTACTAAAAGCAGGACTTAAATATTACATAAAAATCATAATTTTTGTTGAACAGCAAATTATATTCGTGTCTAGTTTAAAATTTTATAAATTTTTCGATATTAAGCCCGATATATTCTATTAAGAGTACGAAAGTGACCTAGGTATAGGTATTTATAGGTATTTCTAGGTATTTATCCAAATGTTTTGAGTTTTCCTTAGTGTTTATTCCGTCAATATTTGTCTTAAAACAATTCGACACGTGTTTCGCCTCTACACGAGGCATCCTCAGGACATGTTGACTCGCCAAACTCTGGCACGAGAACTTGTCTCGTGGCGAAGAGGCGAAATACGTGTCGAATTGTTTAAAGACAAATATTGGCGGAATTAACACTAAGGAAAACTCAAAATATTTGGATAATTATGGATTTCCGTAACGCCTACTTCAATAAATTTTCTTTGCAGTGTTTTAACATTTCGTGTTTTCTTAATCTCGGGAGTATCAAAGGTAATATATTAATTAGAGAGAGAATATCGAGACAGTCAATTCCACTGTTAATAATTTTATATCTATACTAATATTATAAAGCTGCAGTGTTTGTTTGTTTGTTTGAACGCGCTAATCTCTGGTACTACTGGTCGGATTTGAATGATTCTTTCAGTGTTGGGTAGTCCATTTATCGAGGAAGGCTATAGGCTATGTTTTTTTTTTCAAAATTAGGGATCCGTAATAAAATTGCTATTTTGTAACACAAGGTGTAAAATCGAAAACCTATTTTTGCGTGCGCTGCAAAAACTATTGACAATAGAACAAAATGATGTACAGGCTATAATATAGGCAATATTTTATTACTTATAAAACTATCGCGTGAATTATACTTTATATGGCAAAACAACGTTTGCCGGATCAGCTAGTTAAAAGATACAATCCAATATATTCCTCCTATCATATATCATAACATCATCATAGTATTGTAAATATAGATATAACATTTGTTTTGTTCTTTCGAATATCGCAAAACACTGGTTTTGTACATTTTCTGGGATCGGTTAAGGTTGTTACTAAATTATAAAGATCTTATAATAAAATAATGAATAAATAGTGAAGGAAATGAATTTAAGCTATCAATGCTGCTTTGGAAACGGTTCTTTGTGAGAGTAAAACCTTTTATAACCGACTTCAAAAAAGGAGGAGGTTCTCAATTCGTCGACTGGGTGAACCGATTTTGATAATTCTTTTTTTATTTGAAAGCTGGTGTTTCATTCATTGTCCAATTTGGTCAAGATCTGACAATGGCATCCATGAGGAAACCATAAAAGTCTTATACGAGTATTGACGACCCATATAGCGCAGTGGTCAGTGAACCTGCCCACTAAGCTGCAAAGATAGATGCAAACATTTATATGATGAATATGTATGTTTGTTTCCGAGTCATGGATGTTAATATGTTTTTATGTATGTTTCAGTAAGTATACTGTATTGAATATATCGTTGTTTTATACCCATAGTACATACTATGTCTAGTTTGGGCCAAGATTATTTTTGAAGAAATTTCTTTGATGTCGGTTGTTTTTTGTTAAAAAAAAAATTAAACTATACTTTGTACTATGTCATTGTTATAGTTATAAAATAATCTTAGTATAGTACCACAACCTCCGATCGTAACGCAATCCTGCTGCTGAGTGACTGGTACTTAATTGTAAATGTGGTTTACCCTTAAATCTATCATATATCCTACTCTCCTGATGTCCTACAATTAGTAATTATCTATTTCTTATTTCTAGTATTTCAACAATGAAAATAACGTCTGACCAAAAAAAATAGCGAATGTGTATTAAATATTCATAAATCTACGGACAGTGAACACTCAAAATAATTTATTTTTTATTGTATATGCATGCAGAATGAGCAAGTCCCTGTTATAGATAAACTACATTTAAAATTTACCAAAATTAACAAGAATATAAATTATTTTAATTGAAACCACAGACCTTATTAGCATTTAGTCACATGCTTCCATGAACAACTAAATGGTGAGTCAATACTAAGCCACGGAATACCCATTGAACACAGAAAACAAGATAATGTAAAAAACCCATCATAAACATCTTACGTTACGGTAAAGTGATTTATTTTATTTTATTAGGGAAGTTTACACTTTACATTCATGTAAGATTTACATCCACAAACACAATTCAGTTGAAACATATGAATAAGGCCGATTAAAGGTACAAATTGGAATTAAAAAAATACTATTAAGTTTATAATAGTAAGTTTAATCTAGCGCCAACATGTAATATTTACTAACACCTAGTACTTTATATGTTACAAGCAAATAAATCCATTTCAATATTGTACAGTAGTACATATCACTATTGTACAAAATACTACATAAATTACAGCTTCTAAATTCAAAATCAAATATATTAACATCAGCGTAGAGCCACGTAGAGCAGTCATTGGCAAATAAAAGAAATGAACAACTGTTGCTTCTCAATATATTATTGATAATGTTCCATATGTTCATGAGCTCATTGAGGAATTTTCTGTGACAATCATAATGTTAACACGAGGAACAAACATACACTTGTATACGATTAAGTCGAGTTTGTAATTCTTTTACTAGGCGATGTATACGCTTTTACAATATGATCCCAGAAAATGTACAAAACAAATGTGTTACGAAATTTAAAAGAATTGTTATAAAACTGTGGTGTTGTGTTGTTTGTGTGGGAAAGGTAACTATAACATAAACGATTTTCTTAATAATACCACAGACTGGAAATGAAGCGAACACCCTCAGGCTCTTTAAATATAAATGTTTATTGTACGATAATACATTGGTATCCATATTTTTATAAAAAAAAGTTCGTTCTTCTCAGGTCTGAGGCAGTCTATTTTTGCTGGGTTTTTAAAGTTCAATAAATGATTTTGAATCCTACTTTGAATAAAAATATTTGAATTTGACAAATTATTCATACAGAAAATGTTTCGTGTTGTAATCTATATTACAGATACATTATATTTTTACTTCTTTGGCATGGTGCTACTCGAATACAGTTCTGTCATTCCAAAATATACGTTGTTTTACATCATTATTGTTAAAAAATCCATGCTTATGAGTATTTGAGGTTATCAGTATTTTTCCATCTCTATAACGAAATAAAATAGCTGTATTAAAAACATGATTATTTTAGATATAAAAAACTGGTTTCAATAATTAACATCGATATGACGCTGTGTCGTGGACACTGTCATGTTTTATGTAAATAGGAATATTTATATCGATATTTTTTATTCGAAATCGTATCCTTGAAAGGAGAATGACCAGCATTGTCTGGAACTTGGGCCACGTACAAATATTTTTGTGTCTAGCTCAATGTTAGCAGATAATTCTATTTTCATTCACAAAAATATATTTTTGGGTGGAATCCTAGATTCAGAGAAAAGTTATTAATTTAGAGAGAAGATAGCGCTCGTTGGCATGAGCTTTACTACCTATCGTTGGTACGTGCGTAAAGAGGTACCAATAGAGTTATTCTGAACCATTAACTAATCATGATTTATAGAATGGTGTATAAGTCACATAATATACCTTTAAATCGGTAACTAATCGCATAATAAAGTACGACACGCCACAAGGTAGGATATCATCACCATCTGGATGTGTGGCGGTCCTCCACAGTGCAGTTTTCAAGGAGCTTTCTTGTGCGGTTTTTTCGGGACGATACGACATGGGTACCTTCAAAAAAAGCGCGTACACCTTCCTTAAAGGCCAGCAACGCTCTTGTGATTCCTCTGGTGTTGCAAGAGAATGTGGGTGGCGGTGATCACTTAACACCAGGTGACCCGTACGCTCGTTTGTCCAGCTATTCCATAAAAAAATCTTCGATATCAAATCAACGTGAATTATTATAATATAATATAAAATAAAAATTATAATTAGAGATAGTTCAAATTAGAAATAGATTTTATTTTTATTTTTGGAGAATTCAATCATAGTGATATCTTTCTGGTGAATCCCACTCTGAACATATTGTAGCATGACCCCACAGCCCGTAGATGGTGGTACAGCGATACTCGTAATTTTTTTTCTAAATTCTTCGCTAATAATACATTTCTTTAATTGTATCATCAACCATAATTTCGTCATTACTGACAAGGGTACTCGCAAGGGTGCTCGCAACTTTTCTCACTGAAGAACTTTCTTGTAAAAAAATTCTATTGTAAGATTTTTTTTTAAATAATATGTTTTTTCTTCTTTGCTTTGACAAATTTTTTTGGTATTGATTAATATCTTTTCCGGTCTTATTGAGTTTCGCTTTATTTTTCATTTTGTGATCCTCCAAAATAACTTCATAGTAGTCGCAATTAATATGGTAGGATGTTGTCTTGTCTTTCCTTGACCTGGCTGAGAATATGGAGCAACAGTTGGTATTGCTGCTATAGCAGAAAACGATACCGGAGTTATTTGCTCATCATCAATTTCTTGGGCACAAGTAACTGCCTAAACAGATTCAGCGCATTGATCCTTATTTGATGGTCCAGAAATTAATCGAAATTGAGTCAGTCTCGTGTCAGATTTTGGCGAGACAACACGTCCTGAGGATGCCTCGTGTAGAGGCGAAACACGTGTCGAATTGTTTAAAAACAAATATTGGCGGAATTACCACTAACGAAAACTTAAATCATTTGTATAATTATTTGAATATTCTGGATTTATAAAAATACTTTGAAACGACTGACTCTATTTAACACCAAAGGGAGGAGTGACAGGAGTTGGGAATAACACACTCCAAGCTATAACACTAGGGAACTGAAGGGAATAGTGTCAAGGAACGCAAATATAATGAAAGAAATACAAAACATTTCGGTCTTAAGGACACTATACCAAGAAATCAAATAGGGAACCAAAATAGGGTATACTTAAAACCATTTCTAGCTAGAGGTCCCGGGTTCGAATCCCGGTAGGTGCAAGCATTTATATGATGAATATGGATGTTTGTTTCCGAGTAATGGATGTTTAAATGTATTTATGTATGTTTATATGAATTTATGTATGTTTAAGTAAGTATATTGTATTAAATATATCATTGTCTTGTAACATATAACACAGGCTATATATGCTTAACTTGGGGCAAGATAATTTGTGTAAAAAGTGTGTCAATATTATTATTATTTCTTGACGGTCTATATAAAGCTTATATTTCTACAAAAAATATTGTATATTTACCAAATATGAGACAAAAATTAATTTTATCATTACATTTCTATTTTTTATAGACAGTGCGAAAAAAATCACCAAACTACCTACTTTTACAGTTGGAGCGATGCTAATCATTCAATCTAGATTAAAAATGTGTCCAGAGAACTAATATATATATATATATATATAACTATATAGTACAGTAATCTGAATTATTTTTTCATTTTGAATTAATTTCGATCGTTTTCCGTGTTATTTGTAATTCAGGAATCAATATAATAAAGCAAACATTTTTTTTTTAAAGTTTCCCACCATCTATCGATGTTTGTTTAGCTGAGATCGTGATCACTAGTCTTAGTACCACAGACTCTCGCTACATGGCCAACAGCGCCAAAATGGCGAATATCAAACAGGCACAAAAGCACTTTGACAGCCACCTGTCCAGTGCTGTATAGTAGAGGCCTCAGACACGGATATACTTCTGTAACTATCGTATCTTTTTATTAAAAAGTCACTAACCTATTAATTAATATTAAGATTAACACCTACCTACACAATAGAAACTAATGACATTTAAAAATAAATTCCACATTCGACTAATCTAATTGAAAATTTATAATTAACTAGCTGATCCGACAGACGTGTTGTGAAATATAAAAAAAATCTTGCAGGTAGAGTTTCGTAAAACTAAACCTAACTTAACCTACGCTAGCCCTAACAGCTCTTCCGACATAGTCATCGCCGGTAAGCTGCCTATGTCCCTCCGCACCACCCCGTTCCCACTTGTGTCGCGTTTTCATCACGAAGATGTTCCAAATATAAATTGTGTACATATAAATATATTTGATACGTGCCCGTTGTCACAAACTAGTTTTTTTTACGGAAAAGGAGGACAAACCAGCGTACGGGTCACCTGTTATTAAGTAATCCCCGCCGCCCACATTCTCCTGCAACATCAGTGGAATCACAGGAGCGTTGCCAGCCTTTAAGGAAGGTGTACGCACTTTCTTTGAAGGAACCCATGTCGTATCGTCCCGAAAACACTGCACACGTGTAGTGTTTTCGGGACACCACAGCTTTGTAGAACCACTAGTATTGACACACTTTTTACACAAATTATCTTCCCCCAAGTTAAGCATATTATATAGCCTGTGTTATGGGTTACAAGACAATGATATATTTAATACAATATACTTACTTAAACATACATAAATACATTTTAAACATCCATGACTCGGAAACAAACATCCATATCTATACTAATATTATAAAGCTGCAGTGTTTGTTTGTTTGTTTGAACGCGCTAATCTCTGGTACTACTGGTCTGATTTGAATGATTCTTTCAGTGTTGGGTAGTCCATTTATCGAGGAAGGCTATGTTTTTTCAAAATAAGGGATCCGTTATAAAATTGCTATTTTGTAACACAAGGTGTAAAATCGAAAACCTATTTTTGCGTGCGCTGCAAAAACTATTGACAATAGAACAAAATGATGTACAGGCTATAATATAGGCAATATTTTATTACTTATAAAACTATCGCGTGAATTATACTTTATATGGCAAAACAACGTTTGCCGGGTCAGCTAGTTCATCATATAAATGCTTGCACCCACCGGGATTCGAACCCGGGACCTCTAGCTTAGTAGGTAGGATCGCTAACCACTCGGCTATCAGGTCGTCTAGTGTACAAAGCAATACAAAATTACTTAAGATAACGAGAATAACTTCGTTGCATAGAAGTATGTTTACGCTAGGAATATAATGTGATAATCAACATCGAATATTTCATAGCTCCATTGAAGAGTCGAGCACACAACGCACTGCGTATATCCGCATACGTTCGCCGTATGAACAATGAGAGCGATTTGCATCACAATGCGGAGTGCATCCGAGATCATATCGGAGAGCAAACAGCTTCAGGCGTTGGCCGCGTCTTTGAACAGCGCGGAAACGAGTGTACTATTGATTTGATTTGCGATAATAGTCCTTATGTACAACCAGTTTGCTGTAATAATGTGTAAATCAATATATTTTGTATATAGACTCTATAGGGTGACAACTGAATCCAATCTGCAAACAAAATGCTTGAGAATTATGAAAATAATATAATTTTTAACGGCCAAACAGATTTAGCTTTTAGTATTTGAAGCATTGTTCATCTATAGGCTCAAAAACTACATTATTTTTAAATCAGTTAAAAGAAAGTGGTTTTCAATTCTACTGTACATTACGTATGCAGCCTCATATCTTAGCCTTTTATTATTTATATACAGGATGGTTTTTTGAGAAGGGCGGTGATGGCCAAGTCGGAAATTACGCGACTTAGAGAAGAGTCGTGAAAGGAGTTATGCCCTCGATTTATAAGAAACCCATAATTGCATATTTAGTTTTTAAAAATTTCTTGAACTTTTGACGGAAACTGACCCAAAGGATTTTTCAAAAAAAATTACATCCTGTATTATTGAACCAATAGACTCTGTTGTTGATAATGATCAATCTTTGCAACGAAATGTATTTTAAATGTATGATTTTCATTTATTTAATTGTTCAAAATATACATTTTTTTTTATTTATTTATCGACATGTGTGCAATATTCGCATCAGTCATGAGCAGGTTGGTGACGCGAACCCATAAGATTTTCCCCTGCCAAAAAGTGCCCAACGTGGCAAAGGAAATTTTCACTTGACGAATTAAGATTTTATATTATACTATCAGCTAGTATAATATAAACTGACGTTGTACTGTACATAATTAAAAAATACTGTTTTTTATGTATTTGTCGATAATATTTCATAACATCAAGAATTATTTCGTAACATATGCTCCTTGTTGCTATAACGAAACTGTTTCACAGCAGAACTGTCAAACCGTGCGTTACTAAATTTTTTCATAGAAAATATGTCCATATAAAACAAATATTGAATATAAAAATAATCATGGGTCCCAAATCAAAATAAAAACTATTCTATCTCTCAAGTTGGACCAAACTGCACTCCATGAAGTAATCCCCATTAAAATCCGTTCATTAGTTTTAGGAGTCCATCGCGGACAATCAACGTGTCACGTAATTTATATATATTGAGATTATAGTTTACAAGAGTTATGAAAACTTAAGCCGCAAACGCCATTTGATCATTTTTAAGTGACTTAAATATATGATTATGTTTAATTTATTATTATTTTCTTATAATATATTCATTGATCATAAGTTTGTCACAAGCTGTCATGATTAATATACTGTTATTGGTAAAACATATAACGGTAAAATTATCACATAATGGTATTTAAATTAATTTAAATTCTTATTGTCTTTGTTTAACAATAATTGGTCTCCGCTGCGCTCAATACTAGATACCGCACGACCTAAGAACAATAACTTTTTAATTACGGCAACTATTAGATGTTTGTGTGCGTGGCATCTTGACACTATATGGCATCTTTCAAATTTTGAAACATACGCTTCGTGTTATTTTACATTGAAATTAATTAAATACAAAATACTAACTGATGATATATGGTCCCAGTGTCTTTCTTATTTCTTGAAGTATTATTTTACAAAGTTACGTATCCCGGCATTTTAGTTTCAATTATTAGCAAAGTTTAAAAGGACATGTGGCACGTCAACGTCAGACATTGTTCAAGACTGGCTCGAGTACGCCTATTTGGGCATAGCATTAGCTGCCGCACTTTGGGACCACGTCTGTGTAATATAGTTGGGGCGCAGCAGAGACCAATCCTTAATCTATGCTTATTGTATTATTTTGGGCAACCTTTAATTTTTAAAGCATTTAATTATGAAGTTTCAATTTTATAAATGACCCGTACGTTCGTTTGTCATCCTTTTCCATTAAAAAAGGCATTGTATATAAAAAAAGCTGTATTCACTTCTTCTCCACATAAACTTTAACCGTGTTAAATTTCACGTTGATCAGTTGGCGCATTTTTTTAAAAATGTGATGCAACATTTTCGCTTTTCGTATTATTATAAAAATTTAAAATGTTTTTGGTTGCCATACCATTAGCGTTATAAATGCTATTATATTTTATGAATTAATTTTGCGTATCAACAATAAAAACATGTTTATCTATGCTTGCGTATAATTATTAAGTGTGTAGGATATACTTTTTGTTTGCCTTGAAATAGTTTACTTGTTGTTATTAAATAAATTATATGTTTAATTTGAAAGTAAAAAATATATGCTTATGACGCCTATTCACTTTTTTTTTGCTAATCAAATATAATTATCAATGTTGAGTCTGAATTACAACAATAATAATTGAACTAATTTAAGTAATCTAAGTAATTTAACTATAGGGGATTTGAGTAACATAAATTATATACTATATGTAGTTCTAATACAATTCTTATTTTTTTTTTATATTGATGCTTCATTTTCATGATGTTCAAAGTATTATAAAAAATTAATATAAAGATAGTAAATAAAACATAACACTATATCTAATCAATTACCATTATGATTAGGAGATAAAGATGCACCTAAATAGTAGGGTCTATTGAGATGTGGAAAAATCGAGGCTACTAACTAGGAAACGTGGTTACTGTGCCGAAACTTAAATTATATCCTCAAGACCTATTACTTTTAAGAGGCGTAGGATCCTCAGAGTGTTTAGTTTTATCATATCTAACCAATATTTAGTTAAATTATAAAATACTAGCGGACCCTACAGACGTTGTCCTGAACCCACGTGTTAGGAGGACTCATGGGCAGGAGAATTATATATGGACTGAATTGAAAATCTAAACCAATCTCAAATTCACTGGAATACACAAAAAAATCATCAAAATTGGTCCATCCGTTTTGGAGGTACCTAGTTCAATTATGAATCTAAACCATCATCGAATCCACTTGAACACACAAAAAAAAAATCATTCAAATCGGTCCAGCCGTTTCGGAGAAGTTCACTGGCAATACACATACAGAAGAATTATATATATAAAGACTAGCTGACCCGACAGAGGTTCTTCTGTGCATAATAAATAAAATACTGTTTTTTTATGAATTTGTCAGTTTCAGTCATTTCATAACAGCAAAAATTATTTTGTAAAATATGCTGAAAATAATATATATCCTATCTCTCAAGTTGGACGAAACTGCACTCCATGAAGTAATCCCCATCAAAATCCGTTCATTAGTTTAGGAGTCCATCGCGGACAAACAACGTATCACGTAATTAATATATATTAAGATGTAGGAAGTGTGACTAGTTCTATTTTGATATATCGTCAGAATATGCAAATAAATAGCCGACGACTCGTTAATGTTGTAATAACGTCAATATCCAGTATTTTTTTTTTCTTTTACGAAATGTCAAATACAAGTGCTTAATATTAAATATTAAACATTTTTTTTGACATTTTTTCATTTCATTGCAAATTATGCAAAGTTACTTTTCCTCCTAATATCTTTCTTTTCGCGGCGTGCGTCCGTGCAGAATGGGATGTCGTTATGCCAACTAAATGGCTGACAGGATTGCCCTGCATTTTTCAGTATGAAAACTCTCTCTTTCAATGATTCTCAAATTAAACATTTGATTGAGATAAAACCTTTAGTTGCGAATGCAACTGGCAACAACTAGTATATAATATTTTTGAAGTTCTACCTTGATTAGCACTAGTGAGGTCTTTAAAAGTTTAAAATAGGCGGTCCTTAAAATTAGACTTAAAGGAGGCAACTATATCGTATGGTGGGTATCAAGGCAAGAAAAGAAATATCCCACTGACTAATTTGATTACCAGGTTTTGTTTATGGAAGAGGAGGACAAACGAGCGTACCGGTCACCTGATATTAAGTGATCACCGCCGCCTACATGCTCTTACAAACCAACACACTAACACCAATACCAGAGGAATCACAGGAGAGTTGCAAGCCCTTAAGGAAGGTGTATGTGCATTTTTTGAAGGTACGTTGTCGTATCGTCCTGAAACCTGTAGAAGGAAGCTCATTTCATAGTTTCGGTTTTGCGGAAGAAAGTTCCCTGAAAACCGCACTCTTAAATCATTTATACATCTAGATAGACGATGAGAGTTGTAAAAACGTCGAAAATAATTTAGTTTAGAACTAACCTCTATTTTGAAGTATCATACAAAAAGCAAGTGTCACGGACACTAAACTAATATTCCTGGCCTGTTTTTATCGGTTGTGTAGCGGCAAGAGACTCTATCTAGACGTATAAATTATCTAAGAACGCACTGAAGAGGAACGCAGCCTGTATGATTAAGCCGTTTTAAGCAATTTTTGAAGTACTTACAAGAAATAATAAAAGAAAACAGTCAAGATCGTTTGTTCGGAAAAAAGGGCACTTATCTTTCGTCTTAAAGCGAATAATCATAATTCGTAATCATACAACATCATCATATCAGTTAAATTATGTTTCACTTGTATGGCAAGAATACCACTTACCATTAACAAGATCATCACATAATCCACAAATAATGTACAGTTAATAACAAATTATTTTTATAGCCTTTCATATTGCTCGGCTGGGTGGTTGGCTGTTCCCTTGGCGGTGGTGTCGCGTGGGCTGGTTTCGACAGCGGCCATCTTGACTACCAGTACACAGCAACATTTGCCGCTCAGTATGCAGCGTTGGCGCCGATTGCATCCGCGACAGCCTTCGCCTGGCTCGTGTATGCCGCACACAACAGATACAGTGGTGTGTTGATATTTGTTATACTTTACAATTCTGAAAACGTGCCGCTGAGCTACGAATAATGAAATCTAAGTAGAACTAGATTGCGTGAGGTCTAGGTTACGATGTCAGAAAATATGAAGCGAATGTAAAGAGATACGAAATATTTAGTTTGAACATCCGAACGGCGTATACATTAACTTTGAAATATAATATTGGAATTAACACCTTAATTTGTGGCAGTAATGTTCAATGTCTAATGCAAACGCTTATTAGAAGTACTAACATTACGGTACGCGTGAGAAGAACGCAAACAGGAGACATAAACATTTGGTTTCAGCAATTGAAATGTAATTATTTAGGAAATTGATTATATACTTATCTAAAATACGACACTCCATCCTTTTTAAGTTTGGATGTGCTGTTATTTGGAAAGATTTTCACTGAACACTTCGTCATTACGTGGCGTTGTATTTAAAGCGCGGTCGAAACACAACTGAACGAAAACTCTGCCTAATAGACGTGTAGGCAGAGCTTTGATTCAGAAAATTTTTGAGCGTGACTGTGAGTCCTGTTATTGATGGAAGATAAACTAGAATGACGATTTCTAGAAGTTGCAAAAGTCATATTTTTATTTTTTTTTTATTAAAAATAAAAGAAGATTATCAAAATAACAGCACAAGTAAAGCATATTTATAAATTTATAAAATATTTGTATTCTAACATATTGTATAACATTAAAAATTTTTTTTGCAAAACTAAAACACAAAATTCTTCATCATTATATCAATTAACAAAATAATTGTTTTACATGGCAATGGAAAACACTATTTTCTTTTTTTACAATATTGCTAGTTCTATAACTATGCTAGCCACACATGTTTTATATCAATCTCCCATACAAAACCTTATTGATATATAAATAAAATTCATTTTTATCACACGCACTGATGGCTCGCGAGGCTACTCAGAAAAAGCCACGCAGATGCACCGATTGTCACAAAATGGCCACCACAGCTTGCGGGGTATATAAACAATTGTTATCATTAACTAAAATTCTGTTTCAGAAACAATATCCAACGCGTTATGCAGTCGCCCCTTGCTGCTGATAAGTCGTCTATCCTACGCAATCTATCTGACACAGTTCATCGTGTTCCTCACAAATGCAGCGACAGTAAGGAATTCCAGGGAATTCTCCATTATTTCTGTGGTAAGATATAAAAAAGCTAGGATAATTGGTTCTATTAGATAGTTTCTACGCCCACTTTCCAACTTCATCAGATCAGTTCTTTGGTATTATTTTTACTCCTTTTTAAATGGTGGCTTATAGTCACACGTGAAATACTTACCTTAAAGTTGCGATGATCTGTGGCTTTTATCAACGGTTCCACTTCACAAATAATAGTTTCTATATACAAATGCTTGATTGTGTATGTCCATAATGGTTGAGGAGTTCCTTCAATTACTCATAGATTACATAACTATGAAATAATAACTTGAAATCTTGCAAAACTCAACAAAAAGTGATCATCTTGCAGAGCCATCACTTCAAATAAAAGTAACCTGAAATTTACTTTGTAATTCATTTCTAAGATTTCATAAACGTAAAAAATATTATTAATGTTGTGAAAGCTTTTTGTGATTTCTCTATTTATTTTTTGCAGATCGATGTGCAAGAAATAGCTACAATTTTCATATCAAGCCTTCTCCTAACCCTTACATTAGTAATCCCATTGCAATCCCTTCCAAATTTATTCAAAACTAAAACAAAAACCAATAACGAAACAAGTGAAGATGATAAAAAGGATATCAATAACAAAATAGACTTTGATAATGAAATAAAAACGAACAATGATATTCTACAAGAAATACCGACCTTGAAGCGACCATTATTGGCACACAGAGAAGTGTTGGAAGAAATACCTGAAGCGGAAGTAGAATATGAAATACAGAGAGCACATGAAAACTTGGAGGAAATATTAGAAGAAGACGATGAAGATGAAATGCTGGATAGAACAGAAGATGATGATCTAGAGATTATAGAAGAAGAGCAGGAAGAAGATGACCATTGGGCTGGTGATGATCATAATCCAGATGAGGAATCAGAAGAATGGGAATTAACTGGTATAAATAGAAGTGGTGCTCAATATAATCGGTACAGCAGATAGCGTAAAAGTTATTATTAAATTATTTATTTAAATGTTCCAATTTTACTCTTCTGATCAAAAGTTCCTTAAAAATATGATCCAATCTATAGAACGTCATTGATCTGTTTTTTTTTTAAATGAAAATAAGGGATGAGACGAGCAGAACGTTCAGCTGATGGTAATAGATACGCCTTGCCCATTACAATGCAGTGTCGCTCAGGATTCTTGAAAAACCTAAAAACTCTGAGTGGCACTACAATTGCGCTCGTCACCTTAAGACATAAGATGTTAAGTCTCATTTGACCAGTAATTTCACTAGTATATCTATGTTTAGAACTAGTATATCATTAAGCGGCTTTTACTTGTGTTTTTACTCATTTTTAAAACATGTTGGATCAAATAAGAGTTGGAATATGAGAACAAAATCACAGCCGTGTTTTTTTCTTATTTCTTTCCTTTTTTGTTGAAAAAAGTAACTTTTACTGATTGGTTAGTAAAAGACTCCGCTGATCATTGAACGACAGCATCGAACGAATTTTCATCTAGAGCTTCGCATATCGTAATAAATGCAATGTTGTAGTAACATCCTTGTCATCTGAATAAAATAAGAAATCAAATGTAAAAATACGACAGTTAATTCAAATCCAAATCTAAATGCAATGCATCCATATTTCATCTGTGACACTTGAATGTTGTAAAATTTATTCATTTTCACATACTTTGGTAATTTTCAATACATTTTGTCGACAAAACAAAAATAGTTTTTCTATTGTCTTTTCTTTTATGGAATAGTAGGACAAACGAGCGTACGGGTCACCTGTTGTTAAGTGATCACCGCCGCCACCACCAGAGGAATCACAGGAGCGTTGCCGGCCTTACGTAGTACGTGGAAGAAAGCTCCTTGAATACTGCACTGTGGAGGACCGCCACACATCCAGATGGTGAGGATGATAACCTAACTTGTGGCGTTTCGTGCGAAGGTGGAATTCAGCGGCAGGCATCAGGTTAAACAGCTCTTCGGAACACTCCCCGTGATAAATGCGGTAGAAGACACACAATGAAGTGACGTATCTACGCAACGCCAAGTGATCCAGCCGTTCACAGAGCACTGGGTCCCCGAGAATTCAAGCTGCTCTGCGTTGCACGCGGTCAAATGGAGCTGATACTGGGGTGCGCCAGACCAGAGATGACAGCAATACTCCATGTGTGGCCGGACCTGCGCTTTGTAGAGCGCTAGTATGTGGGCCGGCTTGAAGTATTGCCGTGCTCTATTAATGACGCCCAGTTTCTTTGAAGCCAATTTGGCTTTGCCCTCCAGATGGCCACAAAATTGGCAATTGCGATTTCGAGACCCAGTATTCCGATACTAGGCGAGGCCTTAAGGGAAGTGTTGTCGAAGAGCGGTGATACGACAAATGGGGTTTTTTAGTGGTAAACGCGCAAACTTGAGTCTTCTGGGGGTTAAATTGGACAAGGTTCAATTTACCCCAATTCGCGACCTTCTCAAGAGAGGACTCGATAGAAGACACAAGTTTCTCCCGACACTGGTCGACGACTTCCCGAGAGAGACCTGCATGGCCCATGCATACGGCATCACCAGTGCTGTCGTCTGCATAGCAATGAATATTGGAGGTGTCCAACATATCATTGATATGCAGAAGAAACAGCGTGGGAGATAGCACACAGCCCTGGGGCACTCCAGCATTCACGGGCTTCGGGTTCGAGCAATATCCGTCGACAACGACCTGAATTCTGCGCCCAGTGAGGAAACTGGAGGTCCACTTGCACAAGCTCTCGGGGAGCCCAAATGATGGAAGTTTTGAGAGGAGCGCCTTGTGCCATACACGATCAAAGGCCTTCGCTATATCCAGGCTAACTGCCAGGCCTTCCCCCTTGCTTTCAATAGCCGCAGCCCATCTATGTGTTAGGTATACCAGAAGATCACCGGCCGACCGACCATGGCGAAACCCGTATTGTCGGTGATTGATCAACTGGTGACCCTCTAGGTATACCAAGAGCTGACGGCTACTTGTCATGTTGAATTTATGACAAATAAATATTTATTTACAAAATTGTCTTGACATTTTTTATATTATCACAATTAGGTAAAGTTCATAACTAGCCTTGTCGTTGACCACGTTTCATTTAATGTATAAGTAAAATTGAACGCACTTTTATTGCTAGTTAAACATATACATGCTGTCGGCATGGCATTCTGCCTTCTCGTCGTCATTGAGCGCCGGCTGCAGTCCCGGTCCGTACAAAGTAGGTATAACTGAGGGTGGTTCCTGTTTGAACGAAATGACGGTCCCAATGTTCACCTATATTGCCCATCATTATAATTTGTAGAAGGACTTATCTCTCGTGAGGTAATATTATGTATTGGCGATGCTTTTCTCCAAACTATGTTCTGCAACAGATCCGGGTTTATCAAAGTACTCCTCATAAATAATCATGGATAAAAAGCTTGAGCAGTAGTAGAACTTACCGTGAATTTTTGCTCTTAATAGTGATTTCATAACTATAACACTAGAAATAAGAGATTGCTTGTAACTAATTCTAGTAGGTTCATAAGATACATAATAGCTTCAAGGGTAAATGTATACACTTCTATAATAAAGTCCCAGCCACTGTTCAGGCATTATCTATAAATAAATTTAAATGTTTCATAAAAAAATGGCTCTGTCGTAAATCCTATTACTCCACTGCTGAATATCTAAATGATCGGACAGCCTGGGACTAGATTGTGATTATTTATAGCGATAGAAATGACTGTACAATATTGTATATTTTTATTGAAAAGAGTGCAAAAAAAGAATGCTGGAAGAGTTTCTTGCGCCGCTTCTTCTCTCTCAGAGCGTCATTGTTTCCGAAGCGGTAGTAGTATCTAGTAGTTATTAGAAATGACATCAAAAAGAATTCTAAAGGAATCAATTTTGAGAAAATAAATGCCTTTTTATGCCTTTTTATGTAATGTTTATTATAAGCGTAATGCTAGCTTAATTTGCGTTTCTCGTGGCAGCACCGCGGACGACCTTCCCGTCATGCGTACGGGCGCAACTTGTGGTACCTGGTTGACCCTGCCATCGAAAACTCTGCTTTGTATGTTGTCAATAAAAAGCTAAAAGTTATAATATTTTTAATAACTGTTTAATTTATTGTTGTAATATATCTTATTATAATAATAAAGCCAGATTCAAACTTTAGATTTTGCATCTCAGAAATGGTTTATTTCACGACCAGTTGTACGCACGCGGAGGCTTACAACAATATGTAAATTGAAATTTTGTTTACGGGGACAAAAAAAATTAAATTGCGACCTCTTTAAGTATGAACTATGAATCTCGGTTTTTACTAGCGGTAAGATTTTTGTCGATAAGTTTTATTGTACTTCCAGTAGGAAAATAATCTCATAGGATATCAGAAATTTTGCGTGGACGAAGTTGCGGGCAACTGCTAGTTATATTAAATTTAAAATAAAATAACTTATTAGAGCACCCATAAATATATAATTACATATCTATAATCTATTTTCATAGTCCTAAGAAGCGCACTTTAGATAAACGTCTCACATACAGATCATTACATAGTATTTTATTTCATGGTGTGTGGTGTGGTGCTAAATTTCCGTGGCATAAATTAGGTCTAAACTAAACTATCGAAAACCTTCCCAGAGCCCTGGTTCCCTTATGATTGGCGCAGGTATACCTGTCGTTATTTAAGGGCCCTTTCAGCCTAGGATTGTGTTTGCACCTTCTTTTTTGAAAAGCCTTTAGAAATATATATAAATGTTAATGTTTACCTATATCCGTTCAGCGTGGAACAATGAATCATTGGCATGGCTTGATCACCATTGAATTAGTTGGTATCGATTTATATGAAACAAGAACTGTCTGTCCCTCAGTCTGTTACTCCACGCGCCGCGAGCGCACGCCTTCTACAATGTCTTACATTATATTAATCGTTGCGTGCGCCGCACTATGTGCGGGCGCCGATGTCAATAACAACACTGATATAGATCACCAAGTATTGAAACGGCTTGTTTCTATTTTAAATGATAGCAAAAATCTCGACCTTAAAGATGTAGGTAGGTTACTAAAGACCGCTCAGAGTCTCGGCATAAATGAAGAGTTGGTTGAAAGGCTATTGGAAAACACAAAAAATCAGACGAAAGATAGAGTTATCCGAAAAGAGATGGGTTATAATTCGTATGCGGATGCAGACGGGAGTGGGCCTAAGGAATCGCCGGACTATGCGTCTTCCGTGGTGCTTGCAAGTGATCTCTTGTCGTTGACGAGTGCTGTCAGTAATGTTGCTAACGAAGTGTGCAGAGAGCAAGGATATAAGTTCCTGGATGGACTGTTGTCTAACAAGAGATGGGCATTAAAAAGTGAGTACTAGAATATGCTGTAGTGAATATTAAATCTTTTAGATGCTGACCGATTCTGATATTTAATAAACGCGGCGCATACTCTCTTTAAACTTTGAACCACAAGAACGTGGCTAACCTTTTAAAGCATCAAAAAAAATTTCATAATAATTAGAAAACTTAAAAACATAACAAATTGTTTAGATTAGAAAGAGCCACAACTAAAGTCAATTTCCTAATTATTGTGGTTGAGCAGGTTAGCAACTGTAAAGTAGATCCTGTAGATGAAGCCACAACCTGAGAGTTGAACTAAGCATACAAAAATTTTATGAAGATACGACACTCGACCCGTCAGCTCAGTAGGAAGAGCACTCGCATGGAACGCGAGCGGTCGAGGTTCGAGTCCAGAATCATTAATAAAATTTTGTTTTCAAAATTTATTTGTGTATTCATCTTAGAAGTGAGAGTTATCACATTAAAAACATAACAAATTGTTTAAACTGAATATACATTGGAACGTCGTGGGCGAGGTTCGAACCTGGGACTCCGTTGTAAGAGTCAACGCCCAACGGTTCTAAAAATCACGCTAACAACGTTTTTTTACTAGTAATATTGGCACCAAATATTAATATTCAAATTACACGCTGCATGAAAGTTTTATTCAAATATTTGTACATTTGTCTCGATAGTAGTGGGAGGCTCCTTTGCACAGGATGCCGGCTTGATTATGGGTAGGCTACAACGACGCTTATTTCTGCCGTGAAGCAGTAATGTGTAAGCATTATTGTGTTTCTGTCTGAAGGCCGCCGTGAAATATATGTAATGTAGTGAAATTAATAGGCAAATGAGACTTAACATCTTATGTCTTGAGACATGAACATCACCTTGACGTGACGAGCGCAATTGTAGTGCCGCTCAGAGTTTTTTGGTTTATCAAGAATCCTGAGCGACACTGCTTTGTAGAGCGTATCAATTACCATCACCTGAACGTCCTGCTCATCTCGTCCCTTACTGTGATAAAAAAAGATAAGGCATATTACTCATCCCCGCTCATAACAATAATAATATCTACACGCGGCTTCACACACAGATAACCTTCCTAAAGTTTAAGTGTGTGTACCTTCCTAAAGTAAGCTATAACTATATTGTATTTAAAATAAATATTATAAAAAAAACCCCGCTGTTATGATTTATTCAATCAACATGCAATATAGTGCATATTCAGTTATTTAAATTGAGATAATCTGTTAGACTTTGAAATTTATTAATACATAATACATCTTTATCATCTAGAATCATCTCATTTTTTTATAATAATAACTAGCTGACACAGCAAACGATGTGTTGCCATATAAAATAATAATAAAAAAAATAAAACAATATTCAAAGTTTTTGGGGTATAAAAATAGATGACCACCGATTGTCAGACCTACCAAATATACTACAATTATTGTATTCGATTGCCATCTTGCAACAATAGTTGTAGATTGTAAAAATTTGAAGTTGAGTGTATTTTAAATGCTTCATCAAAAGTTAAAAAAAAATATAAATAATATATAGGGGTGGTGCAATAGAGAGGGCCACGGTGATCACTTACCATCTGGTGAACCTTATGAATATGCTCGTATGTATAAAAACTTTATTATTCTTTTCTACGAAGTTTAAGTCGTATTTTAGCAAGCAGGTTAACGCTTTAACATAATTAAAATAACACGTGTGAGAGCCGCTAATATTAATTATATATTCATTCTATTTCAATAACGGTAATAGAAAAGAAGTTGAAATTTTAGCAAAGCATATTTTATCAAGGCAACAAATTGTAACATTGAAAATAATTTTTATAAGTCAATGAAATTATGCAGTGAATAACTGCCTTAATTTTTATATAATTAATTACATTTTTGTTTTAAAATGCTCTTGAATTCGATTAGTGTAGGCTAATATAAATTGATCATAACTTATACTTAAAACAAGAATGAGATGTCGCTTCATTGTGGGTCTTCTACCGCATTTATCACGGGAGTGTTCCTAAGAGCTTTTTCACCTGAGCCCTGTCGCTGAATTACACCTTAGTATCCTTGCACAGGGCCCATGCCACGCATAATCGTGAAGCGCTCCACATTTTTAGGTTAGCTAAAGAAATAATAAAAAATTAACTTTCACGCAAAAATCTAATGTAAAAACACAGTTACAAATGCACCCGTTTTAAACCTTTAAAAAGTGTTTTATTTAAATCTTACAACAGATTTGATCCTGCGTAAAGTTTGCACAGAATATTTTCCGCAATTTTAACGTTAGTTGTTTTTCTATTTTGCATGAAGCCCGTTTGAGCCCAGTGCATATTAATAACAATTTAATTAATTGCTGCTTTCTAGAAAACAGCATCCATAATTGACCGGAAGTAACCTTTGCAAATTATATAGTAAATGGTAAGGTCCTCATTTAACCTTTCCGGAACGGGAAATATCCGTTAATATTGTTCATTTTAAGCACTTTTGAAACTAGGCACTAGATGAAAAATTCTTTATGTTTTTAATTTACTTATTAAGAAAAATAAGGCGTTGTGTTTGTTTGAAGTGAAACGTGAACGGGAGAGTTTCTTGCGCGGCTACTTCTCTCTCAGAGCGCCATTTGTTTCCGAAGCGGTAGTGGTATCTAGTATATTAGAAATGACATTGAAAAGAATTCTAAAGAAATCAATTTTGATAAAATAAATGCATCTTATGCCTTTTAAAGGTTTTAAAATCACATCGAAATTTCAGGGCACGCATGAATTTAAAATAGCTGGTTTTGTTTGCGTAAGCATTATTTTTTTTTAAATTTATGAATATGAAATTTTTTTTGTATTATAAATATATATATATCTATACTAATATTATAAAGCTGCAGTATTTGTTTGTTTGTTTGTTTGTTTGTTTGTTTGTTTGAACGCGCTAATCTCTGGTACTACTGGTCCGATTTGAATGATTCTTTCAGTGTTGGGTAGTCCATTTATCAAGGAAGGCTATAGGCTATGTTTTTTTTCAAAATTAGGGATCCGTAATAAAATTGCTATTTTGTAACACAAGGTGTAAAATCGAAAACCTATTTTTGCGTGCGCTGCAAAAACTATTGACAATAGAACAAAATGACATACAGGCTATAATTACTTACTTATTATTACTTATAAAACTATCGCGTGAATTATACTTTATATGGCAAAACAACGTTTGCCGGGTCAGCTATATATATATATAAATGAATTGCTGTTCGTTAGTCTCGCTAAAACTCGAGAACGGCTCGACCGATTTGGCTAATTTGAATTATTTGTGGAAGTCCAGAGAAGGCTTAAAAGGTGAATAAATAGGAAAATACTGCTAAATTAAATAAAAACAACAAATTTGTTTTTCCTTTGATGTGTCCATACATAATTTCTATGAGAGAATTTATTGACGCACGGTTTGACAGTTCTGCTGTGAAACAATTTCATTACGACAGCAGGTTGCATATTTTACGAAGTAATTTTTGATGCTATGATATATTATTGACAAATTCATATAAAACATTATTTTATTTATTATAATATACAGAACAACGTCTGTCGGGTCAGCTAGTTTTAAATTAAAAAAAAAAATAATGTTACCACATATAAATTACAATCAGTAATTTCGTTACATTAATTTTAATGTCGCCGTTACGATATTTGCCGTATAATCAACGAAACGTAATTATTTACGGCCGTTCCCAATAAACTATCTACAGATAGAGATAAATTACTACCTTTTATTGTCAGTAATTAGCTGACAATAATCTGAAGCTGTCCCAATATACCCGATAAGTCATTCTTATCGCCTTATATTGGGTCGCGTGAATTGTAATTTCCATACAAACTTTATATCGCCGGTAAGCTATCGTCATCCCATTGACAGACAGCGTGCACGGATAGGGTGAGTTACCGTCGATAAGTTTAAGGTTAAGATAGTTACGATTTTTATCTCAAGTAAGAGGTAGACTGAATATTGGGAACGACCGTGAGACTTTCTTGAGTCATTATTAAATTATATATTAATACGGCTTTACTGACGTTGAGTAAGAGGTGGGACCACACTCACCCTGATGAAGGACCTCCGAATGGTCCGAAACTAGTCAGTACCGACACCGACAACGTGAGTAAAGCCGTATAAATAAATAATTTAACGACACGTCGAAGTAAATATCAGTTAATTTAACCATTATTTGTTACTGTTAAAATGAAACACGACTAAACTTTTGATTGCGTTACAATCACTCTCACCTTTTCCCATTTTACCACCATTGGAGGTAAAAATCTATTTTTGAATATAAGAGATAAAATCGCAATAAATCTTAAACTATTTAAGTATTTATTTTTTAAATATACTTGCTCTCGCCGATAAACGTAACGTTTGTCGAGTAAATAATTGTTAGTAGATATATATGTAAATGAATAAATAAATAAAAAAATCTCTGCTACACAAACAAAACTGAAGGCAAAATAATAGTTTATGGAATTTTTGTTTGTTTTATTTATAATAAAATAAAAATAATTATATTAATAATTAGCACGAATAATATTAAAAATAGGTTCGTTTAACTGTAGCCTACATTTTAGTAATTAGATGCAGATGTAGAATTATTGCTACTTATAGCGTTACATACAATTTAAAATCCTTTTTAGGAAGAATATTCTGATTTAAATATGTGTACATTTTAAAATGAGTTAAATGGCCAGAGAAGAGATTAGTTCGTCTTGGTTGCAAGTTGCAATATCATCTAGGGCAGGGGTGCTCAAACGGTCGATCGCGAGTGATTTTTGAGTCGATCTCGAGAAAAAAATTCCGGTGTAATAAACTAAAATCGGTAATTACGTACCATCTTATGGAAAAAAATGTTCAGGACATGCAGTGTCACGCTTCAACATCCAAAGTCACTATTTAGTTAAGCTTAGAACTTTAGAACGCGTTTGTTTTGTAAGAACCAATAAACTTGCAATTTTTAATAATAATTATGAGTTTTTTCATTGACATTTAAGAGCAGACCTACACTTAACTTGATTAAAAAAGTGCATATTTTGCGCAAAAGTGCAGTTTTGCTATCTATGTCATCGTGACACTCTACCAAGACGACAATCCTTCATCACACATACTTGAAGCCTCTCAGAGCCGATCGATCGTAGTCTAACAATTTTGAGGTAGATCGCCAGCAGTTCAAGCTTGAGCACCCCTGATCTAGGGTATGTTCCGGTATGCACTGCGAGCACTGCACAGTGCTATCACTGTAGAAAAATTCGTTCCGTTATGGACTGCCAGTTACCAGTATACTGCCGCAGTACCCTAGGGAAATATATGACGTCATAAATCGCCGCCATATTCTACTGTGAGCACTGGCGTTTTCGAGGTAAGGTACTCGCAGTACTTTGATCACGTGATCAGTCAAAACCACTCGAGTGTCTAAAATATTTTTAATTTGACAGTACTCCAATAAAAGTTTTTTTTAATGAACTAGAAAACTTTAATACACTCATTTGAATGCTGCGCCAAAAAATGTGGCTGACAGTATACGGGATTGCGTTCCGTTTTAAATAGTAACCAATATAACTGGCTATAAAGGAACGGCTTCACAATATACTAAATTGACGTCACACTGTACAGTGGTCGCAGTGCATATCGGAACATACCCTAGAATGTTTCGATTTAGTTTTTGACAACGCATTTGTCGCTGAATAAATTGCGCAATCCCAGTGGTGTGACGTCTGTTTGCATAAAAAGCAATATTGCAAGAAGAAACGTGACTTTAACATAAACAACACCAGCGAAACCTTCGACCGATATTTACAGAGATGCTTACGTTGTTTTCCTCTCAAACAAATTCTATTCGCGAATTGGATTGCTACAGTTTTGTTAAGAACTGATCGAGTTACAATATAGTGAGAGAAATCTCTTTATCTAGATTTGTATAACGTAAACTTAAATAATATTTAAAAGAAAAAACATGCTTTTATAGAAAATATATATATAATAATAATACAAAATAGTGTGATTATATAACAAAAAAAATATTTTATTATTATAAGCATGAGGCACCCTTTTGTACAATACAATTCATTTGTTTGTTATATAATTACAATATTTGTAGTTTTTTATTAATTAAAAATTACGTTCTCTCATTCGACATCAAACTTATATTACATTGCGAGATAGGTAGCCACGTATTAGGCCCGGTTTCCACCAAACCGGAGACGAGAGGAGATTAGCCGCGAAGCGGTCAGGCTATTTCCACCAAAGCGGAGAGGAGATGTGTAGCGGGGAGGTGATATTGTGAGCTCTGCATAGCGGAGATGTGAGCTGTGAGAGCTCGAAATCAGCCAACTGACAAGTCAACATAATGAAGTTTTTAAAGTTTTACTGAAATATTAAAAATAAACCGACATCAATAATAACAAACTCTATCAGTGAAAACTTAATTTAATTTATATATATATATTAATATTGTGTATACAAGAGTTAATGTAATTCTATAAAAAAAAATTGGAGCATCCTTTTTTTTTGAGTTAAAATACTTCACTAAACTACTAATGTCAGTTAAAAATACGAAAGGAACGCCATTCGCATTCAAGATCAGACAATCGAATTATAACGATATAAAAGCTTGGGGAGGGTTAAGCTTTTGTTAGAGCACCTTATATCCCCAATTAAAAAAATAACGAGTCAAATAAAAGCCTCAGCCAACGAAACAGCGTAATTTGAAGTCCTTGAAAGAATGAGTGAAATAAGCGAGAACTTTGAAGGATTTGGCTTGATAATAATATTAAAGGTCTTTTATTGAATTTATGCAAGTATTGAATTATTTGTTTACAACGTTACAATGCTTAAAGCTATATTTAAAAAAAAATATTAACCTTCCCAAAACGGCAGTGCCCCAGGGCACTAGATTTTTCTGATACACCAAAACCGAGTGTGTCGTTCGGCACCCTACTCCCACAACAAGTTCTGAACCTTATTTTGTTTATAAGATGGTTAATTTTGCATGGTCTTATAGCTTGTTTCAATAGCTTTCTGATACATTCACTCAAATTATCCTAATTATAGGAAATCTATTGCTGCACGTAAAATAATACGCATTGACAGAACGTTGCGCGAGTGCCAAAATCAGAGTTTCCCGGAACGGAAATGTATTATTGTTGATACGGTGGCGACATGGGACGGGTCGTCCCCTTCCCTAAAATATGGTTGACGGAGGCGATGGCTGGCTCATGCGTCATGCTCGTGAACGGCCGCTGCGTGTGGTGGCAGGATGATCCTGTTGCCGGAGACTCGGTTTCAGATTCTTAAAAGTTATTGTGTGTTTATATATGTATGGATATAAACATATTTATTTATTTATAATCGCTTATAAAATGCTCACAGAATACCTTTATTTATTTATGGTGTATGTGGATGATGCAGCTACTGTACACAATAACTTTTGTATTAATTTAAACATTTAATTTTTTGACTTACTCGTGTAAGACATCGACTATTTGACGTTTGATTGTGTCTGTTGCATCACTTTACATTTTACATATTATATTGTAATTTGAAATGATTTGTAAATCGATGTACTTAAACGTAAATCTTGATATAAAAGAGTGGCATTGAGTTTCTTGCTACTTCTTCTCATTAGCTCAACCCTAAAGGGTTGAGCTAATGAGAAGAAGTAGCGGTAGCGGTAGATTCAATAAGATTTTTTTATTGACATTCATAAGTGTCATTTCCGTGACCTACGTGAATAAACTGATTTTGATTTGATTTGATTTGATACAGGTCAGCCTTAGTCAGGCCAATTAATGTTACTTAGCCTGACCACGACTATGACATATGTTGAAAATAAAAATTTAAATTTAAAGATGTAATTCTTATGATTAATATTTAGATATATATATAATCATACTTAATTTAAGTAGATAACATTATAATAAAATATAATTTAACGGGTTAATAAATCTAAATATTAAATATAATTATTAACATTTATAATTTATTGACAAATGACAGATATGCTGATAGCATCAGCTAACCAATTATATTATCATAATTGAACGTACTTTGTTTTATCGATGCGACTTTTTATGTAAGTACTTATAACTTTTTATATGCGATAGGGGGACGTTCACGCTAAGTGATCAATTTTATTTAATAAAACTCCCCACGATGTATGCGGTAGAAGATACACAATGAAGTCACTCCGCAACACCAAGTGATCTAGCCTTTAGATCCAAAGCACTGGATCTCCAACAAATCAAGCAGCTCTGCGATGCAATACTCCATATGTGGAGTAGATTTTTAGAGCTTGAAGTATTGCCGTGCTGTATTTATGTCCACTCCAGTTATTGAAGAGAGTTTGGCTTCGCTTTCCAGATTATACAGACTAATAATTATTATTTATAACATAGTTCGTCATGCTCAAGTCGTCATCGCTTAAACAGCCTTTCTTGCTATCCTCGAGATGAAATTGCTGGATTAATATCGTTGAAACTTCTACTAACAGGTAGCCCTTTTTATGGATAACGGAGCTTAAATAAATTATTAGGGTTGCACACCAAAATGTTTTTTTATGACAATAAGGGACGAGACAAACAGGAAGTTCAGCTGATGGTAGTTGTAATGCCCTGACAATTACAACACAGTGCCGCTCAGTATTCTTGAACTGAATATCTAAATGATCGGCCAGCCTGGGACTAGATTATGATTTAATTTTAGCGATAGAAATGACTGTACAATATTGTATATTTTTATTGAAAAGAGCGCAAAAAAAAGAATGCTGGGAGAATTTCTTGCGCCGCTTCTTCTCTCTCAGAGCGCCATTTGTTTCCGAAGCGGTAGTAGTGTCTAGTAATTATTAGAAATGACATCAAAAATAATTCTAAACGAATCAATTTTGAGAAAATAAATGCCTTTTATGCCTTTTTATGAAAAACTCCGAAAATTCTGAGGGGTACTACAACTGCGCTGGTCATCATGAGACATAGGATGTTAAGTCTCATTTGCCCAGTAATTTCACTAGCGACGGTACCCTTCATATCGAAATACAGTAATGTTCACACATTACTGCTTCATGGCAGAAATAGGCGCCATTGTGGTACCCATAATCTAGCCGGCATCCTGTGCCTCCCACAGGTTCAACTGCCGAAATTGTAGTAAAAATCAGAAAAAAATGTAAAAACGTCGAAAATACGTTTAATATGCAAGAATTTTGGATAACTGGTTTCGCTTAGGCTTAGTGATCTCAAGCAATAAATAACCAGATATTTAATAAGCTCCAAGGTTGATATCATTTTATTGCGATCAATATATTATAATAATATTTGCGAGCCAAACCGGTAATGTGTAAAGAAATAGATTAAATTTTTTTTGCAATGAAACTCTTATATAAGTAGTATATTTTTATATGATAACATTTGATGAAACAGGTCATTGACAGACTCTAAGTAAATAAAAGTGTTTCTGATGTTTTATATAATTAACTAGCTGCTACCCGCGGCTTCGTCCGTACTTACCTGCGTCACCATATTAGTTGGTGTTCCATTTTTTTTTTGCGCCCAGACAAAGGGAAAGGTCTACCCTCCGGGATAACTACGGGAGAGAGCTGGTGAATTGTTATGTGGGACTTACTGGCAAGTGCCCTCTAAGCCTTCATCGAAGGCAACCTTCTCTTCGGGAGAGAGAGGCACTTCCTTGGGAGTATTCGCTGGAATCGGTGTTCCAATGGTGACACATGCATTTACACAAAATTTCAAAAGATAAACATCTCTGCCACCTGCGCCATCTATCCAGCACTAAAGTAACTAAGTTCGTCGGAGGGTTCATGTCGTCTTTTAAATAGGGCGAATCTTTCTCGAGTTGAAGGTGAACAAACATACACACACCGACATTGTCTTTTGAATATAGGTGCGTTTTTAAAGGAAATAATCCCTATATCTAAATAACAAATTACGTGTCCGATTCGTAATTCAAGAATAGCTTTAAATGCACATTGATTTATATCAATTTGTAATATATTTTTTATTCAAAATAGGATATGATATCACTTATTGAAAGTCAAGAACCACCACCCATTCCTAAAACTATGCCCCAGACATGAGAAGAACGGGCGCAAAAATCTCAGCGGGCTTCTTTTTTCCTAAAAATATGGTTACAATCTAATATCACACGCGGTCGTTCCATTCCCTATCTGTGGTAGCATTAAGAATTTCATTTCTGCAATAGCCACCTTTACCACTCAAACGTTTTTTAAAAAATCTTTTGAATTTCACAATACATTTGTTCTGAACATTTTCTGGGATCTTATTGTAAAAATATAAACATCGCCCCACAAAAGACTTACTAACTCGACCAAGCGGAGTAGTAGACATAATAAGCTTATGTTAACGTTATGTTTATGACAGTTTCTAGCAAATTCACTTATAATGCCTTTGTAACATATATGTATAACATTATCAAGAATATATTGAAAGACAACAGTTGAGATATATCTATTTCTTTTAATTTTGCTCTGAATGATTATTTAGGATTATAAATAGCGTGAATAGCCCGGTTCTGCAACAAAATGGTTTTAATAAAATAGTCAAAATATCTTTTATTCATTAAAACAGAGTTAGAGAGTTAAACAAGTTAATTCCCAAGCATTATTATCATCTGAGTAATCCGTTATTTTTGAGTAAGCTAAGCTAGTAAGTTTTCGTTTACTTGAATTTTTAAATTTGTTTATATCGGCAGCATTGCCCCATAGCAATATACTATTGGACATAATACAATGAAAATAACTAAAGTAACTAAAATAAAGTGTCAACATAATATGTAAATACAAGATTATCTTAATTCTGTTGTGAGTAAACTAAAATTAGAAAACCTATTTATAATTCAACAACGTAAACATAAAACGTTGGGCAATGAAATAGGATATAATTAAATTTGAATAAACAAGTTATTTGATCGTTCCTTGTACTTTGTTTAATCTTTGTTGTGAACTCTTATCAAACCAGTCCGGTTTCACAGCTGCCTTGTTTCGTCATAGATGTAGGCAGCTATATATTATACAAGCTAATCCCCGCGATTTCGACCGTTGTAAATACGTATTACGTGCAGGTCGCCCATGCGATGGACCGACCAAATTAAGTCTGTCAGTGGGCGGTCCATTGAATGAGTGCACCAGACTGTCGGCCAGAAGGAAAAAGTGGCGAATCGTGGTGGGGCGAATCACATCTGCCCCAAAAGATTTCACTTAGTGATGACCAAGACCGCTCTGTCAAGAGTGTAACAACGAAGAAGAAAATACATATTCCTTGGGAAATCTTAACAATTTCGGGATAAAGTTCAACCTACATCCTTTCCTGAATCCCTGACACAGTGTGTATATATCAAATATATAAAAGACTCTCATACATTTAGTAAGAGATTAGTAGAAAGGTTTTTGTTCCCTTATTTTAAGGTTATTTTGGCTTAGTACTGATATGAAAGGAAACTGTTTATTAACCTTACAAAGTAATAAAACTATCTTTATGAACGGCCAGACTGTGCCAAAAGACGGCGCGAATGGCTGTCCATAATGGAGTGCTTGTAGCCAAGTTAATGTACGGAGGTGACAGTTGGGTATGGCAGAAGAAGGATAAATGCAGTATTAACGCAGTTGAGATGCGATCACCGCGTAGTATGAGTAGTGTGAGACTGATTGAAGTCCTAATGATAAGAGCACGCTGTGGTCTGAAAGAAGATGTTGTGACAAGGACTGAGAAAGGAATGCTGAAATGGCTTGGACACGTGGAGCGAATGATTGAAGAAAGAATGACTTATCAAATATATAAGGCAAGTGTGTGTGGGCAACTCGGTCGCGGGAAACTTCGTAGAACATTTGTCGATCAAATTGGGGACATTTGAGAAATGGAAAGATGCGAAGCACCCGCAATCTGCGAGCATGAATGAAAAGAGCAATGAATGTAGAGGAAGCGCGTGAGGTTTGTTAGGATAGAAGCAAGTGGCGTTCTATTGTCTTTGCCTACCCCGACGGGAGCCAGACGTGAGTATGTGTGTGTGTCCACAGTTTTGTATGTAAAGCAGAGGTTCGAAGTGACGTAGGTACCTACTTGTTGTGCGATAATGACCTTTCTACTAATCCCATACTAAATGTAGTGTTTAATACCAAAACTATGGATACTTCTGGTTTTTTTTAAAGTTATTAATGTCTTTTTATTGATTAGGACACGTACTTTCTATATCAGTTTAAAGTTAAAATTACTAATGGGAGTCTCCTTTGCACCGGATGCCGGCTAGATTGTGGGTACCACAACGACGCCTACGAGTATATCTGCCGTGAGGCAGTAATGTGTACGCATTACTGTGTTTCATACTGAAGGGCGCCGTAGGCTAGTGAAATTACTGGGAAAGTGAGATTTGACATCTTATGTCTGAAGGTGACGAGAGCAGTTGTAGTGCTGCTCAGAATTTTTGGGTTTTTCAATCATCTTGAGCGGCACTGCATTGTAATAGGCCGGGCGTATCAATTACCATCAGCTGAACGTCCTGCTCGTCTCGTCCCTTATTTTCATATAAAAATTGATTGATATCAGCTATAATCACACTTAACAATTACACCCTGTATATCCAGTATTATAATATGTTAACTGTGAGAATTAATCATGAGATCTTATACCCAATTATTTAATAGAAATACACAATTATCCACGTTAATTTATAATTTGAATAAAACACCGAAATTATACACGGACGTATTATTAATTGCACCAGTTAGAAGTTTGCTAAAGTATAATGTTTTTTTTTTAATTTGTGACGATATTCTGAATTTGAATTAATCATTACTCTGACGGTATAAGTATGGGTAAAGGTCACAGACAAAATCACAGACTATTTTATGCTAACCCGACGTTTCAAGACCTTTCCAGATCTCGTTTTCAGGGGGACCTTTCAGTAAATAAAAATGTAACTTTTACGCAAAAATCGAATGTAAAAACAGTTACAATTACACGCGTTTTAATCCTTTAAAAGTGTTTTATTTAAATGTGTAACACTCGCGTTAACGAAAGAAAATACTATTTCCTGTTAAACAACGTCTATTCTGGCTGTATATTTGTTGGCTTATCCTGACATTCCAACTCCTCGGGAAAGTTAGTCAAGTCTGTTGTGTTACCCATGACATAGGTGTGAGTGCGCGGTGACCCCGGCATGTGTTTAGCCCGGTATGGGGCATCACTTAGGCGTTTAGGAAAGTGTTTATTTATTTCTTTTATGTGTTAATAATTCCATTGAATTAAATTATAAAATGTAACTTTTCTTACAATTAAAGGTAATCACAGCATGCTTTGTGTTACTAAAATAATTAGTAAGGAGAAATAAAGAATAGTATTGATTAAAATTAGTAAATAACGCGTTATTTATATTAATTACAGTTCTTCGAATGCAATATTCTAGCCAATGTGTTACATAAGACTACCTAAGTATTACATTCTGAGGCTGTAAATAGGTCACACTTAATTAGCTTGAATTTAAAGTTGTTAATACTATCAAAATTAATGTTGATTTTTGGACTTTTCTTGTATAGCCAATATAGCGACGAGAAATGCGTCCCACAGGGGAATCAGTTGTTGTTTATTATAATATTTTTTAAATAAGGCGGCATGTATTCACATCTGAACTGATATGTAGTAAAGTTTTAAAATATAGCATTTTAAATGTTAAAGCTTTATTTTAAATTTAATACATTGACTTTAGTGAAAGTGATAAACCTTGCCCTATAAAGCTTGCCAGAGGGCGAAAATAACATTAGGTATAAGTTAAATAATTTACTAAATACTATAGCCTATAAGGCCCAGTGGGGGGCTCCTTTGCACAATTTTGCGGCTAGATTATGGGTGCCAACGGCGCCTACTTCTGGCGTGAAGCAGTAATGTGTAAGCATTACTGTGTTTCGGTCTGAAGGGCGTCGTATTTAGTGAAATTTCTGGGCAAATAAGACTTAACATCTTAATATGTCTCAAGGTAACGAGCGCAGTTCTAGTGCCCTACAGAATTTTTGGGGTTTTTCAAGAATCCTGAGCGGCACTGCTTTGAAATGGGCAGGGCGTATCAATTACCATCAGCTGAACGTCCTGCTCATCTCGTTCCTTATTTTCATAAAAAAATTATGCTTACTATAATTGACTGTATCATTGGTGTTAGAAACTAAAAAAATATTCAACTAAATTAATTACTCCTTAACATCTAATTTTGGGGATAATAAACGTGTTATATACATAATTACTTAAAGCACTACCATGACTTCAGAACATGACAATCTCAAAGAGAAGAAACGGAACAAGAAACATTGCCTGCACGTTCCAAATATTCTATATTATATAGCCTTCGTATTGTATAGAATACCTTAACTATACAAATTGTCGATAATTATCACTCAGAATAAAAATTTTCATTTTATTAATAATCGTCGTCAAATCGTGCAATTGCATTGTACTAACAGGATTTTTAATAGGGTCATTTCACTGTTGCAATGAACCGGAAGAAAACTGGTCTACATCCAAATAAGGACTCTCTGTATTAATCTTATAACTGAGATTGCATTGTGTGCATAGTTTCTTTAGGTCTTTGAAAACGAAAGTGATAACCATGAAGTAACTGTGCAAATAGCGAGTGAATAAACTAGGAATAATTCATTTTGACATAATATAAAATGTATATAATGTCACTGTTGTAATAAATAGTCGATAAATGTAATGAGTATTATACTGGTCTGAATCCCAATAAAGAATTCTATATACCAATAGTTTTTGGTAACTAAAAATGGTCATATCTAGAAAAATAGAATAATAACAAATTGTTTAGATCTAGAATGCCTAAGACTTTGTAAATATGCAGATAATATTTTTTGTACAGTAATGTAAAATTACATATTTATCGCATAACAAACTTACAAAAATCTTGCCTAAAATTACGAATATAATACTAAATAATAAAAGTGTGATCAAGTACGAATCCTACCAGTGATGAGGTATGATAGTAGATGTGATGTGTTGAATAGCACGAGGAGACTCAGGAACTACCGATGTATTAAGGCGAAGGGTAAACCGAAAACTTGTTTGCACAAGGTGTTTTTAGACAAGTTTTGTGGTGAAGATATAGGATTTGGAGCTATGAACACTACTTTATCCTGTTACACATACCCTTAAGTCTTACTTGTAGGTTGCTAATGCTCATTGTTGGTTAAATTTAGCACTCCAGAGCTATTACTAGAACTACCAGTTTTCTTTGCATTTAAACAAGTTTTTTCTCGGCATCATGCATTTGTTTAGTATACTACTATCATAAAAGTTGTTCTTATAGATTTTTCTTTTTTATGTAGGTACATTTATTCAGATGAATAGTCAATAATGAGAATTGTAAGCAATTAAGCAGTTTGCGCCTGTTAAAATGTTATATTTTCAACCCAAGAATTTTGAAAATATTGGCTTTGTTACATAGGAGCCGTGAACTCATAACGCTCAAGGTCGCTGGCATTTAGTGTCGCCTTAATGAAATTGTGAATTGTACGAAATATGCCAATAATTTGTTATTTTCGTGGAATGACTTTTGTAATTTTTTCTCAAAAAATATATGTTATGTAACAGTAACTTCTACATCAGTTTATTTTTGTCATTTTGAATTGACGGTTTATATTTTTTAAATTATAACAACAAATAACGATGAAGTAAATAACTAGCTAACTGGCTACTGAGTGAAGTAAATATTAATGGATTTATAATAATATTGACTAAAAATAAGATTAATCGTATCGTATGAACAACTGGAAAATACTCACAAAAGTTTAGAAGTAACTTATAGGCATAAATGGCATTTATTTTCTAAAAATTCATTTCTTTAGAATTCTTTTCGCGCTTTAGAAATAAATGGTGCTCCGATGCAAAAGAAGCGGCGCAAGAAACTGTCCGAGCATTCTTTTTTTGCGCTCTTTTTAATGAAATATTCAATATTGTAAAATCAGAAAGGGATATTGAAAGAAAGCTTGCCTCTGACACTTTTCTGTCACTGTGTTATTGTTATGGAGGCTATTTTCGAAGCTATTAAAAGCACACTGATGCATGTTAGGGCTTTCGTACGTTGGCCGTGGTTCGTCCACATGTTTGTGTTGGAGATTTTCTTTATTAGGAGTATTTATTTGGCTGTTAGTCAGGTTGTAGTTACTTAGTCTCAGTTGGGACAGTGAGATATCTAGTACATTTTCTTTGATTGAAGTTGAGAAGGTTTCTTATGTTTTAGTAGCTTATATATAGTCTTAAGTAGTATAGTTTTGACTAATTTTGGACATTTCAGTAAATAAAATTTCCAAATTTTAAAGTGATAATCCTCACGTTGCGGGACTTGAACCCGTGACCTTTCGGGGTCCATCCGAGCGCTGCTATCAACTGAGCCAACCATCCAAGTACGAATGGGTCGTAAATTTTGTTAAATCTTATTCAACTCTCAGCTTGTGGCTCTATCTACAGGATCCATTAGGAAATTGACTTGAGATGTGGCTCTTTCCAATCTAAACAATTTAAAAACATCAGTAGATGATTTTGATTGTCCTCGAATTTTATGTAAAAAATGGAAATAATTTTTTTTTACTTACAAAAAGCATCTGTAAATAGTCATAAAAGTACTTACTAAGAATTAAAAAAAAACACAAAAACAAAATAATTCATTGTTTATTATTGAGTTCTTCATTTCTTGACTAGTTTCAGCGTCTGGTATACTAGGTTATTGATCTAATTGCATATTTTTATTTTACTGACTTAAACTTATAATAACAATGTAATCTTAATATATATAACTTACGTGGCACGTTGTTTGTCCGCGATGGACGCCTAAACTAATGAACATATTTGAATGGGGATTACTTCATGGAGTGCAGTTTAGTTCAACTTGAGAGATAGAATAGTTTTTATTTCGATTTGGACCCATAATTATTTTTATTTTCAATATTTGTTTTGTATGGACATATTTTCTATGAGAGAATTTAGTGACACACCGTGTGACAGTTCCACTGTGAAACAATTTCATTATAACAACAGGGAGCATTTCTTACGAAATAACTCTTGATGTTTTGAAGTATTATTGGCAAGTTCCTATAAAATAGTATTCTTTTCTACAAGACAACGTCTGTCGGGTCAGCTAGTTAATTGTATAAAATATATGTCAGTAGGTTAAGGCGAAGAGTAAGCAGAAAACACGCAAACATGGTGTTTTTAGACAAGTTTTGTGGTGAAAGTATAGCATTTCGAGCTATGAACACTACTTAATCCTGTTACATATATCCTTAAGTCTTATTTGTAGGTTGCTTATGCTTGCTGTTGGTTATAGTTAACACTGCCGAGCTTTTTTAAACTACCACTTTTCTTTGAAGTTAAACAAATTTTTTGGCATGGCGAGACGCATTTTTTTGGTACTTCTATCAGAAAAGTTATTCTTATAGCTTGTATTTTTTTGTGTAGGTTAATTTATTCAGATTAGTAGTGAATAACGAGGATTGTCAGCATATAAACTGTTTTCCACGCAAGAATTTTGAAAATATTGGCTTTGTTACATAGATGGCGGGCCGGCATCCGTAAACTCATATCGCTCAAGGTCGCTGGCATTTAGTGTCGCCTTAAGTTGAGTAAACGCAAAGAAATGAAATAAAGTACTTGTATTTCGCCGTCAATCGTACCACGTGTTTCCGATCTAGAATTTGTATCCGTCTCCCTCGGGAACTCCTAATTTACTTATAAAATGTACCCTATATCCATTTTTATAGCCCGGAGAACGTTAGTATAAAAATTCATGAAACAAACGTGGATTATGACGTAGCTTAAAATCCGGAGGTAAAATCCTGGCGCCTCATTGAAATATCTATTCATTTGACAAAAACTTATTACATGTTTTTATTTGATTTGCCATGTTAGTATACGTGGGGTTTCTTTTGCAGCTGAATATTCAATTTGGATTACAATACATCGTTATGACTAATTTATTAAAACTTCCGTGAGACTGGCTTGGCCGTGGCTTAACTCAAGCTTAATTGGTGTTCGTGTTCAGATCATCAATCGCAGGTTCTTCATCAGGTTCAGTGTGTTAAGTTAGCGTCCCATCTAGCACTACGAATTTGCGCTCGTCCTGCACGCCTGGACAAGGCAGGGGATACTTTTTATGATATTCAGAAGTAGCTTCACATAAAAACTAACCTGATGAGGGATACATGATAGATATCCTAACACATAAAAAACAAAATACTAATACAAAAAGACTTCAAAGATAGACAATCTCTAGACATGGTTTCCTTTTAAGGCCACAACGAGGCGGCCAATAGTTTAGTGAAACTAACGCGTTCATTGGTTCTGTTTGGTTGTAAAGCTTTGAAGCTAAAGAAGTCGCTCTATAAATTTAATAATAGAAATATTATTATACATAGTTTCCTCAATAGAAAAATATTCAATGTTTTGTGTGTGTGTAATGTCATTGATGATAATATTATAAATCTCATTAAAGTTCATTAAAACCAAACTATTCTCCGTATAGTAATTTTAATCGAAATCAATCTACCCGTTCCCAGTTCTAAACGGACAGACAAACAGACAATTATTAAAAAATAATAGCAGAATTTAAATTTATCTCTTTATATCTACCAGGAGTGGTGGTACTGTTTGAACTGACATCAAAAAAAAATTCTAAAGGAATCAATTTTGAGAAAATAACTATCTTTTATGCCTTTTAGTGTGTTTTTATAATGAAAAATGATTGCTTCGTAAAATTTGAAGTTTCTTCTGAATTTGTTAATATAACCTATTATAAATTATAAATAAACGAATTTCTCAACCTACTTTAATCTAGACATCACGTACAGATAAGTGTTTGTCGTAGTAGTTGAACTAGTTATGACCAGTATGCATAGTATTTCCTTATTAGAGGTTGTTATGACGTGTAAAATATTATATAAGCCATTCCTATTCATTTTAATAAAAAACTGACGACAGAAAAAGACAAACATTCTAAAAAACCTATATAATATACAGTCTCAAAACGTGTTCTGTATGCAAAAACCCTAGTGATGTACCATTAGATGTATCGATAAAACAGGCCTTTTATGTAGAATTAGCATAAGATTATGTTTGTTTCCGCTTAGCACTTAACTAACAGAATAATAATGCTTTGCGAGACATTCTTGGCAGGTCATATTATTATGATTGTTACTGTGTGATACATAACAATTTGTTATGTTTTTAAAGTGATAACCCTCACTTCTAGGATTAATACACAAATAAAATTTGAAAAACCAAATTTTATGAACGATGCGGGACTCGAACTCACGACTTCCGGCGTTCCGTGCAGGTGATCTAACCAACTGAGCCAACCGTTCGAGTACCGCCTCGTTATAAAATTCTGTTTGCTTTGTTCAACTCTCAGGTTGTGGCTTCATCTACAGAATCTACTTTACAGTTACCTGCTCAACCCCAATATTTGCATATTAGGAAATTGACTTGAGATGTCGCTCTTGTAAATCTAAACAATATGTTATATTTTTAAAGTGATAACCCTCACTTCTAGGATTAATACACAAATAACCTGAGAGTTGAACAAAGCAGACAGAATTTTATAACGAGGCGGTACTCGAACGGTTGGTTCAGTTGGTTAGAGCACCGGCACGGAACGCGGTCGTGCGTTCGCGTCCCGCAACGTTCATAAAATTTTGTTTTTCAAATTTTATTTGGGTGTGATACATGTTCTGAGAGGTATGATTTTAGACATTTTTGATTTTTTCAAATATGTCAACAATATTCGAAACTTAGACGATAGATTTTTGTTTCAGATTTTCATTAAGTAAATAATTTAAATTATTAAAGCATTATTCATATGAATAGTCATATTCATAGAATAATATTGAAGCGGTTCCTGCAAGAACAAATACATAACTTTTAATTGATAAACAATTAATTATTAATAAAGAAGTTAATTATAAGAAAAAAAACGCGTGTTCACACGTGAATGAAGTGAGAAAGAAACCTTTAAAAAATTTGGCTTCCAGATAATGAGACGAATGTAAAATTTCGGGAAGAGAATAATTGTAGGTTGTAGTAATGATCATAGTGATACAAAGTTTGATAATTATTTTCCATTTTATTCCTATATATTACATAGATTATTATACAGACAATTATACAAGAGGCTTATGGTAACTAAAGTATGAAATAATTACTTTGGTCTTAATATAGTCAATATATCTTTGGAATATTGCGTCAATTACTGTTTTTGATCTTGTTTTTGATACAGTGCAACGGCTGCTCATTTTTAATTTAAATTTGCCGTCCCAAAACTCAATCAATGGAATCGTTGTATCCAATGCAAAATTAACATTAAACGCAAAAAAAAAACATTAGAAGCCGGAATATATTATTAAGGTATACTCGCGTCATACATGAGACAATCTCTTACCAAAACACAGTGTAAATCTAATTTTCTCCCAGGTCTTTTTACTGGCGCTTTAAATAATTTTTAAAGAACGAGGAATGTGCAATGTATTCATTCTCTCGCCGGCTGAATCCTATACATTTACCTGTTTGTGGCTCTTTCGTTTCATCGACTTTCAAACCACAACGATTCATCATATCAAAGAACAAAATAATAATAACAAAACAATAGTTTCCGCGAAAGAAATTCTGCCTATCTTCTAAAATCAATGTAATATTAATTTTTTTTTAATGTAAAAACCATAAAAATATATAAATTTGCAACACAGTTTTTCATATAAATAAGGAAAATAAATAAACAAAAACAATTATTAACCAAATAAAATAAAGAAGTAAATAAAGTGTTGTTGCATTACAAAATTATTGTCATAAAATGGGCACAATTTCATCGGGAGCTTCTTGTCTCGCACAGTCACTTTGTTGAATCAAATACCGGCTGCAGTTTTCTAGAACCGATACGACTTAGGGACCTTCATGCATAGAGCATTCTCCTAAATTTAAGGCCGACAACTCATCTCTTAACCCCTGGTGTTAGGGATGTATGGGCTGTTGCATCACTACTTTCCATCACGTGAGTCTCTTGTCCATTTGTCCCCTCTTATATAAAAAAAAGTGTGTGTGTACTTATGTATGCACGCAAGAAGTTATACTTCTTAGGCCTAACGAAGCAATAATCCTTAAAATTATTTATTCCTCGTGGTGTTCTACGTTTGTAGAAAGAACAATATTGTAGAAATCTTGCAACGATGGCTTTGACAATTAATTATTAAATAACGAATACGGCGTTACGGGCTTGAACCCTTTGCCTATCCTAATAATGAAGAAACCAAAAAAAAAAATAACGAATGGCTCAAACGTCAAAAAATTTTAGGAATCAACTTCACCCTGTTACTTTTGTGTTAGGTACAGTGAAATTTTAATCACTCACTCTCATCATTTTTTCATAACGCGCCTAAATAAGTATAACTTCAAATATAATTCATCATGATACTGATTGACTAGCGCAACCAACGTTGATCTGCTAAAATAATAATAATAATAAAGCCTTTATTAATGATTTTCCATTTGATTTCTACATTTTAGTGTTAGTATGTTAGTACGGTTAGTCGACAAACATGATTATTTTATTATTAACTTTTATGTTAGTAAGTTATAATGCATGCACTATGTTAGTTTTCTTGATTATTTTCAAATGGATCCCAGTTGGGTATAGGCCTCCTCCATTCCTTTCCATTCCTTTCTATTTTTTCCTTTTTCGAGCCAATTAGTTCCGCCAGTCTCTCTTAACTCATCGGTCCACCTTTTCTGTGGTCTGCCCACATTTCTCTTTCCTACAGGTCCCTTCCGTGTTGTGGTCTGAATGGTTTGTTGATCTTTTGAGTTGATAATTTGTTGATCTGCTAATGAGACTAAAATACTCCAAGTAAAGTCAAACCATTGATTCTAATAAAAGAAAAAAATCGCGGAACCCTATTTCATGATAAATTTTAATCTGACGGAGGCTCGGATAATACTAAAACTGAAACGGTTTTAGTTCATAGAAATAGCAACTATATCAAATGAAGTTCGCTGGAATTTTATATTGGAAACAACGGCTATGTGGGAAACGAATTCCTGGGATACAATAATTATTATCTTTGTCATAACCCGATCGTAGTTGTTAAAGGCGTGGATTCTTAGATTTCTGGAATACAATATTTCTATTGTCTATTGTATTCAGTGAATCAAAAGACAGAGATCCACATTGTTACATAGTCTGAGTGATAACACTGCAATAATTGCTTATCTAGACATAGAGCTAAAAGAATTTAACACCATTTTATGGTATATTTTACCAGTGGGAGGTTAATTTGCACTTGGCTAGATTATGGGTACCACGGCGCCTATTTCTACCGTGAAGCAGAATTGTGTAAGCATTACTGTGTTTCGTTCTGAAGGGCGCCCTACCTACTGAAATTACTGGGCAAATGAGACTTATCTTACGTCCCAAGGTGACGAGCGCAATTGTAGTGCTGCTCAGAATTTTTAGGTTTTTCAAGAATCCTGAGCAGCACTGCATTGTAATGGGCAGAGCGTATCAAGTACCATCAGCTGGACGACCTGCTCGTCTCGTCCCAAATTTTCATAAAAAAAATAATACTTTTCCAGTTTGTATCCCAGTATTTGATATTAAGGCGTTTCCAGCGAATCACAAGCGAATAATGACTGAATTTGGCTTGTGACGTTATGGCCTCAGTATCTCCCTGCTGATTGAAATTAAAATAATAACTGGTAATGCTTAATTTGTGTTATACGCAGATGCTATCTTAAAACATAAACTGTGTTATTAATGAATGCGAAGTAAAGTTATCAAAATTAAAAAAAAAAAATCTTTATCTTACCTTTGTCACTTCAGAATTAACATTTACATGATAGGGAGAAGTAATAGTTTTAACTTGGAGTAACTTTACGTTGCGTTTATTAATAAGGCATAAAGAGATACGCATGCTATGGTAGTGAAGTATTGACAATTTACAAAAAAAATGCAATTAAAATGCCACCTGCATTGCTTCTTACATCGTTGTCATCTCAATAGTTCACAAGATGTTTGTACTTTGTTCGAAACCTGAATAACATGTGAAAGGGATACCAAGAGCGCAAAAATCTCAAGAAGTAATCTACTTAGCGTTGTATAATATTTTTTAATTCCTGAAAATAGAAATCAAATAAGTGAATGTCTAAATCAATCCAAAATTTCAGCAAAAGTATTTAGTAAACTTAAATTTTACTTTAAATATTACGTGGAGTTGAGAAATATTTAAATAATAATCGATGCGAAGAAGTCATTGCTGCGTTTTTTCTATCGATAATTTTTATTATAATCATCATTATTCTAATCAGACCAGTCAACAGACCACATATTTGAAACGAGAGTATAATAAAGATAAAACTCTACACGAACTATCTGCCTGTCTTAAAATATAATATTGAATATCAGAATCTTATAAATAATAAAGTATTCTAAGGAGTTCACCATAAATAGTAGGTATAATGGTTACTACGTCACCTTCTAGAACATTCAGCTAACCACAATGACGACAATGGACGCTTTTCGAATACTAACTCTCATTACCGAATTAATTCTGACGTTGCTTATTTAGTACAACTGATTGAGAACATGTGCTCAATATTTCCATAGACTCATTCAGTTGTCGTATGTTTTTTTTTTATCACAGTAAGGGACGAGACAAGCAGGGGTTCATTCGATGGTAAGTGTCTCTCAGGATTTTTTTTATTTTTTTTTTATTTTATTTGGGACACAAAACAATTACACTCTAGATTTATTACATTAGATGAAGAAATAACATAAATAGTACTGATTGTATAACCAACGACAATGTCCACGGGTTACTATTTAAGTGTTAGGTAACAAGAAAGAAAAGTAGTTATTACAAACAGATGTTGCTTAAAATATTATTATGATGTTACATATAAGTCTCCAATGAGAATATTTAATTTCATAACAATGAGATTTAAGTTTAAATTTAATTCAAAAAAAAGGATTCTTGAAAAACCAAAAACTTAAGATGTTAAGTCTTATTTGCCCAGTAATTTCACTATCTACGGCGCCCTTCAGACCGATACACAATAATGCTTACACATTATTGCCATATGGTAGGCGCCGTTGTAGTACCCATAATCTAGCCGGTATCCTGTGCAAAGGAGCCTCCCACTGGTAAACTGGTATGTAATTTTGTTTTGGTGACGTGTTGCAATATAAGACTTAGGGTTTTCTGGCTTGATTTAATAGGCTTTTTTAACTGATCTTTGTTTTATTATAAACTTAATAAATAACAACAATTTACTGTTTGGACTTAGGTACTATCTAGAATTTCTTTTAATGTCCAAATAGGAATATGAGCTAATAACAACTCACCCGCACTTAGATTGTGAAATATAGTATGTAAAAATTCAGAACCAAAAGTGATAGGTAACTATTTGTTATCGTGTGTCTTGTATTAAATAAATGAATAAAGCTGTTCTATCAATCCCATTGAACTTATTATTTCAGGAAGGACCTCGATTGATTTTCTTTAAAGGACCTCATCTAAAAACTTCATAAGAATTGACAATCAAACATTGTCTGTTTTGTTACGACTCCATGCTAGGGATCGAGCCAACGGCATTGAGGAATCGTTCGAAGCTAAGTTACCACTCCCGTTCAAGGTCGCCATAGTTTTAGTTCAAAATTTGAAGCATTTTTAATTTAGAACACACATAATATATTCTTTATAAAAGCAACAAAACTATGTAATGTGAAATAGTATTACAAGTAGTAGTACAATTAATAAATTTTCGTACAATTTTTGTCTATATTGAATGTTTAGCATGGCTCCAGTTGTAAAAGATAGGGATATTTTAGGTATTTTTTGAACTGTCTTTAAAAAATAGAAATGTAATGAAAAATAGTAGGTTTTACAACGAGTGCACAAAACGAACCATTTTTATCCGAGACTTTAAGCAGTCCGAGCCGAAGGCGAGGGCTGATAGTAATGTCGAGGATAAAACGGTTTTGCGGACGAGTTATAAACTCTGCTTTTCATTTCGATTCCGAGGAAACAAAACAGTAGTATTACATGGACACTTTTAACAATTATAGCAAATTTGAAGAAATCAATAAACTCACGAAAAAACAAGACCTGTTTCCCGTCGCTTTTTTTTTAAATCTTACGACATTGATATTAGGCTTGGGCTCCAGACCCATACAGCCTACTATTAAATTAATTTTGTAATATGTATATTTTTTTAATCCTACCGTATTTTAATTTAAATTTTAATATCTTTTATGTCTTTAAAAACACATGAGCCAAATAAATTAAAGTAAATATTATAAAATAACAAATTCTATCTCGGAACTTTTTATTGTGTTTGGCTGTATGGCTCATTTCCTTTGCCTTAATATAGATACATTTATCAGTAGATACGTTTATGCACTTGTGCACAAAAATCGATTTTGTGCAGCCTATATCGTGCACAAATAAGTAATTTCAGAGCATGAGAAGTGAAAAATAATTTTCTTCTCACATTATATAGTAATATAATTATGTTTCGGAAAAATATAAGCTTTGCTTATTAAATAAACTATGCGCTATTTTGGCGATTTCTTGGGACAGCACTCTAAAGGTTCTTCATCTTATGCATGAAGTATCTAGTAGTTTCAACGTCGCTTTAGAATTATGAAATATTCAATGCGACTATTTACAATGTAATCGATATCAAACTGACGTGTATGTAAATTGATAGTTTTATGATTACGCAACATTTTATGCATTTATTACTTTTGATTGAATATTACTAAGAATATATAGAATTAACTTGAATAGGTATGATGAGAGATTTTGTATTTCTCATATTATATTATGCAGGTGCATGGTTAAAACTTAAGAAAAAAGATTTCGTGCGTACAAAGTACACATGTCAGAAGTGAAACCTGCATTATGCATGAACCTCTAAACTGCTTATGAAGTCCTGGTACATATTGCTAGGATGACATATGATTTCAACCGCTATGAGAGACATTACTATCACAGCTACCATATTTATGTTCTTCTGGTGATTATGTAGTAATAGATCGTGCGCATGACGTCACAATGTATTAAGGTATACTCGCGTCATACATAAGACAATCTCTTCCTCAACTATGATCGCCTGGTACCAAAACAATGTATAATGCTTCCTGTCTCATTTTTCCCACGTTAAATTTTATAAATTTGTGTTTCGCTTGATCGTTTGACCGACTTACAATACGAAACACATTCGTTTATTTAATTTAATTTTTTCCTTATACACCTTTATATTCCAATGAAGAAGACCAATTTGTGTTTGCCTACCTACATTACGATAGTGACAATTTAAATAATTTCTATGCATAATTTTTGTATTTATGATGTAAATCTGTTTGTGAATCATTACATAAATAAATAAAATAATATTTTCGCTGTGGTTGACTTTGCACTCTACCGCACAGGTAGCGTTAAACGTTTAACGCTGCCTTGTTGGTTGTCGAGTTAGAAGTTTCACTTCAAAAACTTTATTTCAGCAATTAAACAAATTGTAATGCAGATTAATGTACTATTGTGAATCTTCATTGAATTACGCGCTAAAACGTGCATGGGTGACATGGTGGTATATGACGTCACGCCTCTGAAATCAATGGTAACGCGTAGAACAATAGAATTGTTAAGAGATGCAGTTGAGGCGTTACGTCATTCATTTTTTGGGTTTATGAATAATTAATAACTTTATATTATTCTTTAATTTTGTTGAAGATTTTATTAATGCCCACATGACAAGTATTAATATGAGGAATAACTTTGAAAATCACTAAGTAATTAATTTAAATGAATAATGTATACAGCGACAGGCTTACGTTGATTAATATCGCGAATATAACAATATATTTTAAATAAGACTCGTATTTTTAAAAGATTTTACTCGGATTTTAATATTTCTAATTGGAAGGAAACTAATATTATTTAAATAATATTAATTTAAGTTTCAATCGTTTTTGAAGCATTTTATTTAAAATCCAGCTTATAGCGATTCTATGAACAATAAATTTTTTTAACAAAAAAACAACCGACTTCAAAAACACTATTCCTAAACAATAGATATAATATGCACTAAAAAGTATAAAAATAATTGCGTATTTTTATTCAATATAATTCTAGTTACGATTATTGTAATTTTTAGAATCGGTGTCCTTCCACCGCGACCCGCTCTCGCCTCTCACCTCCTCACGACTCAAGCACATCTCACCTATAACTATGTATGTAGTTACAAGCCATCTTGGATGACACCGACTCCAAAAATCACAATAATAGAAAATTTAAGACTTATATGATGTTTCTCATTGATATCATTGTCAGATCTGGACTAAATTACAATGAGACCACACGGTAAGCACCAGCCTTCAAATAAAAAAAGAATTATCAAAATCGGTTCACCCAGTATAAAGTTTTGAGGTAACAAACAAAAAAAAAATACCGACGAATTGAGAACCTCCTCCTTTTTTGATGTCGGTTAGAAATAGGGCTGAAATCATAAACGTTAAATATCACAGTTTATTATACTATATTTTATACTTTCGGTAATTTGGGATTCATAGACAAAACCGCCATTTTTATTTTTTTGAAACAACACATAACGTTGTACGTGGAACTTATTTGTATTACCAATTCTGTAACTGAATTGCCAAATAATTAAATAACAACTATAAAATATTTTTGTTTATTTATACAGTTTATTCATTAATAAATCATAAAAAAACTACCAGGAGTGTAAAAATAATATTGATACTAAAATCAAAAGTCAAACTTTATTCAAACAGGCTTAAACTAAGCGCGCTTGAATTTCATTATAATTATTTAATTTAAATTACTACAAAATGTATCATATTATATTCGAAAAAAGTAGAGCACGTGAGAAAAGCATACAAAAAACGGGTTGCACTCCGGGAGTGCCGTTAGAAGTGAAAACTTGAACTTGATTATCGTTGTGAATTTTTGAATATCTTAGAATAGTTAGGGAATAATTTCGCACGAATTGCTTTATTTATCAGTATAAAAGTATTAGCATTTATGTGGTTAAATACAATAATCATTTATTGCGCTATTTTACACAAATTTGACAATTTATATTAATCAAATCAAATAATATAAAATCATCAAAAGATATCTATAACATTTCAGAAACACTACAATTATTTTACATTAAAAAGTTTATATATCTATCCATAATATCAACGACTGTCTTACGAATTTTCCATCAGGCAACGTGTACTGACGCGAGTTTAACATTTTATACCCATCCCAAGAAAAGTGCTCAACGCCACTAAAGATGTTTTCACTTCAAAAACTCAACGTCCACTCTTTTATTTCCATGAGTAATTTACAATAGCTGTAATATACTTTTATATCAGCTTAATTTATATATCAGCCATATAGTCCGGTCAATTTAGACATTCGAAGTTACATAAAGTCCCAACAAGCTCAAAATCAGTGAAATTGTTCAAAACATAATAAAAGTAAATTATCTATCAAAAAAGTATAACTACATTTTTCATAGATAATTTTATGATCTACAATTTTTGTCTGAGGTTCTTTTATGATAAATCTTACGGTTTTGCTGAAAATCGCGAAAAACTCATTTTTTTGACCTTTGACCTTGAATAAAAAAAAATCGATACACGGGAATGATGGGAAACCTTTAAACATGTTTATAATTATGTTTTGAACAATTTCACTGATTTTCAGCTTGTTGGGACTTTATGTAACTTCACTATCAGTTTTTGGTCTAAATTGACCGGACTAATAGTCCGAAACAAACTTTCGTATTCCAAATGTCACTTCTGCCAACAGTCCTCACTTATATATTATGTAAATTATTATTATTATGTAAATGTAGTTATACATCTCCCAATTACATTTAAATTCACTTATATCAACAATTTTTTATTTTTTTAAAGTGATAACTCTCACTCTGGGATTAATTACACAAATAAAACTGAAAACAAAATTTTATGCACGATGAGGGAGTCGAAACCGCGACCTCCGCGTTCCGAGAGAGTGGAACAAAGCATACAAGATTTTATCAACAATACGTTACTCGAAGGGTTGGCTCAGTTGGAAAAGGCGCTCGCACGGAACGCGAGAGGTCGCGGGTTCGAGTCCGGCATCATTCTTACAATTTTGTTTTCAGTTTTATTTATGTCACTTATATAATTTTACAGTTAAATCGATATATATAAATAATAAATAATATACAAATAATAGTAATTAATAAGTTGTAGGTATGTACGGAACCACAGAGTTTATTTAACTATTAATTAATACGTATGCAAGCCTGCAATTGAATGCATCAATAATAACATGGAATATATCTAAAGCCTTTGTTTGTTACGGCTATAGAGGGAAATAACTTACAATGTACATACATACTTTGAATATAAATACAAGCAGTAGGCAGTCATGTCGATCGAATCTGTTTCTAGCATTTAACCTTCCTTTACGACAAGCATGTGATTCTCAATTTTGTTATTGTATTATGTTCTGATTGGAAACAACGAAATCCCATTTTTGAGTATACATTTTAAGGAACAGAAAAACTAACTACTTATATTATTAATTTAGCTTTAGAAAGTAGGGCCGCAAACTAGTTTTTTTTTATGATAATACGCGACGAGACGAGCAGGACGTTCAGCTGACGGTAATTGATACACACTGCCCATAACAATGCAGTACCGCTCCGGATTCTTGAAAAGCCCAAAAATTCTCAGCGGCACTACAATTGCGCTTGTCACCTTGAGACATAAGATGTTAAGTTTCATTTGCCCAGTAATTTCACTACCTATGGCGCCCTTCATATCGTAACACAGTAATGCTTACACATTACTGCTTCACGGCAGATATAGGCGCCGTTGTGGTACCTATAATCTAGCCGGCATCCTCTGCCAAGGACCCTCCCACTTGCACAGTGAATTCTTCTTTTTGAAAGCCAAATTTACAATAAACCACTCCACATATCTTTAAACAAATCACAATTAGTATTGGTAGTTACTTCACACAATCGCGTGAGACAAAAGATCTGCAAATATGCTGTGGAGATACTTAAAATCGCAACAGCTTGCTGTGAAGACCAGGCGCATCGATACACCCTTGTTTTTCTGCCATTAGCTAGCAATCACTATATTATATAGGACCCTTCTTGTTTCCAGCGACTTGTAAAAACTTGTGAAAAGATTGGATAAGGAAAATGAAAGTAATTGCAAGAAGACTTTTTGCATATGCAGTCGGATCCAGACGCAAGATGAGGATTCAAGGAGGCGGAGATGACTCTTTAGCCAACGCAGAGGAATTTATCTCAGTCAGACTACCAAACTATTAAATATATTAACAGTAGTTAGTTACAGATAAAGCCTCACCAATTAAATCGCCAAGGATCAATAATGAGTCTTTAAGGTTGTTCACAATACCTTCTATTTTACAAAACCAATGCTCCATGAACCATATTATAGTCATTGTCAAAACCACTTGGATTTATATGCACCACACACTCGACAACAAGGCAACCATGTATAGAAAAACTAGCCCATAGATCTTCACCGCAGACAGTTTTAAGTACTGGTTGCCGACGCAGTGTGATTGGGAATCACGCGGCTTTACATGTCGCCAACTCAGGATCCTCCGGACAGAGTCACTGAATCGGGTCTTCTTGGATGCAATGAGATCATTGTCAGTTCGTTGCTTTTGCTAGCCACAGATAATATTTCAAACAAATTATTGTAATATGCTACGGGAACACCAATTTTTTATGAATTGAAATCGCCTTTTGATCTGGTCCAAATAGGTGCAAATTTCGACGCCATTACCCACTCCACTAATCATTCAACATCAGAGAAATGTCTAAGCGTCATGCCAGCTATTAAAATTTCTGCTTTCAGAAGAAACCCATACGTTAACAGAGTAACGATTGTCCTGAGGAGTTATGATATATGACAGTTAGGCCTGGGTGATCGATCTCTGCTCAGTGTATGTAAAGAACTAAAGAGGTTAATTTTAGTAATATAAGTGTAAGATTAAATTAAAATATAATATAAACAATTTATGGGTTAACAAGAACCCCTGTATGAGTAAAGGCCTCCTCCAAAGATGCCCTTTTTTGTCGGTCTTGTGCTATGGAACACCAGTCTATGCCAGCTAATCTTTTCAGATCATCTTCCCAGCGGGCTAACGGTTTTTCCCTTCTCCTCTTGCCTGAAGGTCCTTTCCACTGGGTAACTCTTATGGTCCACCTTCTATCAGCCATTCGCGCTACATGTCCAGCCAATTGCCATTTCCGCTTTTCGGCGAAGATCAATGCGTTTGTAGCTTTGGTGATGGGATTACTGATGATAAAAGACTTACTGCTACATAAAAAAGTTTTAACCAAAACAATGAAGAGAGACAGAGAATTCGGTAAAGTGCGGTCACCAGGGATGATACTAATGTTACTAGATAGGTTTTTCGCCCCAAAGTCGTCTGAGTAGTAAGTTCATCTTAATTCTTAAGGCCAATTATTAAGAGATAGTATCCTGTTATACAGTTAAATATATCTGACCTTACAATTAAATGATATTGAGTTTATCTGAACTTTTACATGAATGAATGCAAAGAGATTCAAGGTAAGTCCGAGACTATGACCTTGCTCGTGAAACTCTTCAAATTCGTAATTAAGGTTTAAATATTAAGTAAGATTAATTTAGCAAGTACGTTATTATTACATTTTGATTAAGCTACGTTTAGTTCCGAATGCAAATATACAGTAAAATAAAAGAAAAAATAAAATATTTTATCAATTTTCCGTAAGTTATTGATGTACAAACTTGTTTTATAAACGCTTACGGCTCTACAAATAAACCTGGTATAAAGTTGTACCTGAGAATAAACCAAGAATTGGAAAAATCACTTGGCGTTGCGTAGAGACGTCGCTTCATTGTGTCTCTTCTACCGCATTTATCACGGGGAGTGTTCCGAAGAGCTGTTTAACCTGATTCCTGCCGCCGAATTCCACCTTCGCACGACACGCCACAAGTTAGGATATCATCCTCACCATCTGGATGTGTGGCGGTCCTCCACAGTGCAGTTTTCAAGGAGCTTTCTTCCACGTACTACAAGGCTGTGGAATGAGCTTCATTGTGCGGTGTTTCCGGAACGATACGACATGGGTACCTTCAAAAAAAGCGCGTACACCTTCCTTAAAGGCTGGCAACGCTCCTGTAATTCCTCTGGTGTTGCAAGAGATTGTGGGCGGCGGTGATCACTTAACAACAGGTTACCGTACGCTCGCTTGTCCTCCTATTCCATAAAAAAAATACTTACAAATAGACATTTGGACGTATTTAACCTTTCCCGCGTTTTTTCCAAGGGATTCTTGACATTCGGATAGTTTCAAAATTACCATTGTATTGACAGTGTTTTTAGCGATATATTCGAAATTTTGTACATTCTTAGGTATAAATTTATAACAAGGTTATTTGTAAGGCAGTTAGAGTTAAGACTATTACTATATAGTTATTTCGGGTATTATATAGAATTATATTTATTGCGAGACTAACATTGTGAGCTCATTCCATGGTGTGGTTGTTCCTATTAAAATGGTCAAGTCAGAAAACACCTTGAAAACTTCATTGCATAGTAATGCCACACATCCAGAAGGTGACGATGATATCCACGATTATGCAATGTAAAGATGGAAATCGGAGTTGTCTGCTATGCTCTGATAGAGAGAAAGTTTTTTTTTAAATGTAAATAAGGGATGAGACGAGCAGGAAGTTCAGTGCCGCTCAGGATTCTTGAAACACCCAAAAATTCTGAGTGGCACTACAATTGCGCTCGTCGTTAAGATGTAGGTCTCATTTGCCTAGTAATTTCACTTCCGCCCTGCAGACCGAAACACAGTAATGCTTACACATTACTGCTTCACAGCAGAAATAGGCACAGTTATGATAACCATAATCTAGCCGGCGTCCTGTGCAAAGCAGCCTCACACTAGTTCGCTGCTCAAGTGGTTTTAAAGTTTATCTTTATATATAACTTATCCAAGCAATATCGCATGTGTATTAAAATTACCGTTTGTCATTGGAAGGAATATATTAACCAAAACTAATTTCGACGGGCAACGAACTTGCACAGTGAAAAGGATGCTGAGTGCAGATAACTTGTTTTGGCCTTCGTATTTAAATCCAATAAACTACTTAATTAAGACCTTGATACCTAGGTCGACATAGTAATTAAAAATTTCTTGCAGTTCTTGATTTTATTATAATTATGTTAGTTTCGCAAATGTTATAACATATTAGGTGTGTGTATATACTATAGTTATTTCGGTTTTTTGTATTTTGACCATTTTAATGCTTTTTTTTGCTTTTTTGTCTGCAATGACATACGAAGATCCATTTAGCCCAGTTGTTACTAAGCTTGCCTACTCCCGTTTGTTTGAGTCATCGATGTTTATGCGAATTCCTTTATAAATATATTATTATTGTTTTATATTTACCCATAGTATATGTAATAAAGGCCATGCTTTGTTTGGGACTGATACTCAGAGTAAACGTGTGTCAATCTTATTAAATAAGAATTGCATGATGTCCACGTCGCACATACTTCCGTAACAATTGGGAACTGTACTCTCGATATTGTTGTCGAGTACGTCTAATTTGGACAAACAATCCAGTTGGGCAGGTCCAATTTTGTGAATGAGGCCACTCGTCGAATCCACCTTTGATGGGCAGCGTTCGGGAAGCTCCGTAAATTCTTCTCGTCAAAAAACCACAGTGTCTGAAGATGAAGGATTTCAACCACTGTGTATTGCCATTTTCCAGTGATGACTTACGTAACGCAGACGTGGTCGCTAACTATGGGCCTGACTGCTCAGAGGGCTATGCTTGGAGTTCCCCTGCAAGATCAAATCAGAAATAAGGAGATTCGTCGGAAAACCAAAGTTTGACATAGCCCAAAGTGACAGTGGGCAGGGCACATAGTTCGATGGACAAATGGCCGGTGGGGCAGAATAGTCCTCGAATGCCACCACAAGATAGACCGACGATGTAGTCTAGATCGCCGAAATACGTTGGATGAGGCCAGCTCAGGACCGATCCTCATGGAGATCTTTGCGTGAGGCCTTTGTCCAGCAGTGGACGTCTTCCCGCTGATGATGAACACAATGAGAAACCATTATTAAACAAGCATGACTCGTTTCAACTCCTGACGGCAGTACTTGAGGTATCTTCGATAGTTTTGAATTTTTTTCTTGTTTCAATAAATGAGACATTATTATGTTAAATATTTGAAATAAATGGTCTCCTCTAGAGTCGACTCGACGCGAGCCAACTTTACCTGAACATTGCCAAGCGTAGAGACTCAGAACTCCAAAAATAGTAACTAAATGTAAGAATAACACGAAACGCCATTTTAAAATAGTTGCAACAACATTGGTTTACACTAGATAATAAACAATAAAAATTCATTCACCGTGTCACATAAAACAGATGCTTCATTGTCCTCGATTGTAATTTCCTTACTCAGAACCTTTGGAATGTCTTTTATAAGTTTACAAGGTCCAATATTATTATATAATTTTGATCATTGTTTATGCAAACATAATTTCTTTTAAACACATATCTTTAATAACACGCGAAAATATTAATGCCATAATTGTTCCCATAGAAAAGGTTTAATCTCTTGATATATTTACTAACTTTGACAATATAAAAAACTACGTTTAGAAAAACCGACTTCAAAAACTGAATATCATGAAATAACTAAAAATTTTATTTAATATACCTCTTATGCTTATGGAAACCTTTACCTTTAATATTAATAAAATACTATTATTTATATGTGCTACCTACTGATACGTTTTAAGTCGTTGCCAAGCCAAATGTAGGAACCTACTTTTCTTTAGATCTTAGTTTTTGAAGTCGGTTTTTTTAAACGTAGTTTTTTATTTATTTGTTTACTTTTTAGCGCCAGTTAATAATAATAATAAATAATCAACCTGAATGAAAACTTAAAAGAAAGCCGTACACAAAAAACAATAATTATATCATCCACGTAGACAAAAAATTTCATAAAATGAAAACTACTGGGCCAAACTATATAATTTTTTTATGGGACCAATTGGCATCTATTCCGCATCGAACTAAAGAAGAATAACGTAAATCGGATCGTAAGTCTCAGAGTAATCGGTGTATATACATAAAAAAAAATACCGCTCGAACTGAGAACCTCCGCCTTTTTGAAGTCGGTTAAAAATCAGACAAAAATAATCTTTGAAACTGATATCATATTTATCTTAAATTCGGTATAACGGGCTATAACGGTTGTGTTTATTATATTTTAGGGTCTTCAAACTTTGTTTTAATTCATAATTTACTTAAAAAATATTGACATTATTTATACTCGTACTTGCACTTAAGTTACGCGCGTAAAATATATTGTGTTTGTGTATTTATTAATTAGTCCTTATGACGGTTGATTTTTGACATTATAACTTTTTACCAGTAGGAGGCTCCTTTGCACAGGATGCCGGCTAGATTATGGTTACCACAACGGCGACTATTTCTGCCGTGAAGCGGTAATGTGTTAAACATTACTGTGTTTCGGTCTAAAGGGCGCCGAATGCTAGTAAAATTACTGGACAAATGTGATTTAACATCTTATGTCTAAAGGTTTTTCTAGAATCCTGAGCGGCACTGCATTGTAAAGGGTAGGGCGCATCAATTAGTATCAGCTGAACGTCTTGCTCGTCTCCTCCCTTATTTTCATAAAAAAAACTTTATTGTACCGTATATATGACGTAAATTATATTTCGTTGACTGAAGCCGTAAACTGTTTTAGTATTAAGATACAATAAATATTATTATTCTCCATAGGTTGTAGCTTTATTAAATATTTGTGTAAGGTAGTAAAACAATTGTTATTAAAGCACAAATAATGCTTATTATAGTAATAACAATTTATTATTTATTTATACTTATTTATACTTATTTAGATATCTGTTTATTGCTCCTCACAAAAGAACTTACACAAATATTTATTTATTTTTTATTTTATTTTATTTGGAAAACTGAGTGTCACAATAACTTAATTACTATACAATAGTGTGATACAGATACAACTGTTTTTTTAGTATAAGTATTATATAAGATATGTTGAGGATTACATAGGTTTTGTTTATGGTACGGTACATTTATTATGTTCAAAGAGAATTTAAACACTACGTTCGATTATGATTCTATTAACAGTTAGGGAAACACATTAAACCAGTTTTTAGTCATTTTTAATCTGCTAGAATTTTTGGATGAATTAAACTATAAATATAGTAAATACATAAGTGTATACATTTATTATTTTACTGAAATAAACATAGACTTTTTTCGCCCTGTGCTTCCCCGGCATATAAAGAATAGGGAAGTACCAGCCCCAAGGGTGTCGTAAGGTAAGGAAGCTTCATTGCACAAGATGCCGGCTAGATAATCATCTACTACAGAGGGACATTCACGTTAAGTGATCACTTTTATTTAATAAAACTCCCTGTGATATATGCGTTAGAAGACACACAATGAAGTGACGTCACTCCGCAACTCCCAATGATCTAGCCACTTGGTCCAAAGCACTGGATCTCTAACAATTTGGTGTAATATTCCATATGTGTCTGGACCTGCGCTTTGTAGAGCGGCGGGCTTGAAGTATTGCCGTGCCATTCACCAGTCGGAGTCTCCTTTGTACCAGATGCCGGCTTGATTATGGGTACCACGACGGCGCCTTTTTCCGCCGAGAAGCAGTAATGTGTAAGCATTATTGTTTCGATTTGAAGGGTGCCGTAGCTAGTGAAATTACTAGGCAAATGAGACTTAACATCTAATGTCTCAAGGTGACGAGCGTAATTATAGTGCCGTACTAATTTACAATTTAGAGAATCCTGACGGGCACTGTATTGTAATGGGCAGGGCGTATCATTTATCATCAGTCTCGTCCCTTATTGTCATAAAAAATACGATTCCTATTTAAACAATTTGTTATGTTTTTAAAGTGATAACCCTCACTTCTAGGATTAATACACAAATAAAATTTGAAAAACAAAATTTTATGACCGATGCGGGTCTCTGAGAGTTGAACAAAGCATACAAGATTTTATGACGATACGTCCCTCGAACGGTTAGCTCAGTTGGTTACAGCACTGGCACGGAACGCCAGAGGTCGTGGGTTGGGGTCCCGCATCGTTCATAAAATTTTGTTTTTCAAATTTTATTTGTGTATTAATCCTAGAAGTGATAGGTATCACTTTAAAAATATAACGAACTGTTTTAGATTTACAAGAGCGACATTTCAAATCAATTTCCTAATATGCAAATATTAGGGTTGAGCAGGTTATTAACTGTAAAGTGGAGGCTATAGATGAAGCCACAACCTGAGAGTTGAACAAAGCATACAAGACTTTTCGACGCCAGAGGTCGTTGGTTCGAGTCCTGCATCGTTCATAAAATTATGTTTTTCAAATTTTATTTCTGATTTTTATTTATTTCTGTATGTTGACTACCAATTTTGCATAATATTGTGCTGTTGACTTTTAGTACAAATCTTCTCTGCTGTGATTTAACAACTGTTGATTTGTTTATTTCAGTGTTTGATGCTTCTGCAAAGTCACCTCAGGGATTGCTGTTTGGGTCATCCTACCACCTGGGAAACTTCGACGAATGTATGGACATTGATGGCACTGGTGACGCCATGGACGTAGTGGGACAGTACTGCTTAGCAACTATCAAATGGCGGGAGGGTGAAGAAAATAAAAAGGTATGAGTAAAAACGAATTTATAAGTCAAAGTCAAAAAAATCTTTAATCACTGTAAAACTTTATAAGTTATTTAGTACAAGTCAGGATGAAGTACAAAAGTTAGAATAGCATTCAAATGATTATAACAATATTCATTAACAAAATTTAGAACATTAATTCCAACTATCTTTATCATTCAAATAATCTTTCATATTATAATAGGCCTTAGATGTTAATTTATATATTTTTTACGTATCGTAATCAAAACTTTTTAATAGGTAATATTTTAATATCATTTGGGAAGTTATTATAAAATATAACACAATCAACTTTAAAAGATTTAGCAATTTTACGGAGCCTAGTAGATGGAATTGCGAGTTTATGTTTATTTCGAGTATTGACACTATGTACATCACTATTCTTTTTAAATTGGCTAATATGATTATGAGCGTGTAGGAGGTTCTCGTGTATGTACTGGCAGTGTACTATCATAATATTAATTTCATCAAACTTTTCTCTCAATGAATCCCTCGAACGCATTTTATAGACTGCTCGAATTGCCCTCTTCTGCAGCACAAATATGTTGTCAATATCTGCAGCCCCCACAATATAATTCCGTAAGACATGACACTATGAAAGTAGCTGAAATATACAAGTCTAGCCGTTTCAACATCTGTCAGCTGCCTAATATTTTTAATCGCAAACACTGCAGAGCTAAGTCGATTACATAAGTTTTTTATATGAACACCCCATTGTAGCTTAAAGTCTAATGTACTTACTGCCTAGGAATGTTGTCGTTTCTATTATTAATTTTCATCAAGTTTGTTATTATTAATTTTTATAGATGTTGGTTGGTGCTTTATATTTGGAAGTGTAAACCTTACACATTTTGTTTTCCTTTCGTTTAAAAGTAAGTTATTAACATTAAACCAAGTTACTACTTCAGCAATGTCGTCGTCAACCTGACAGTTTTTTTTTGCTGGCGTTTTATTTTAAATAACAAAGATCGTCAGCAAATAGTATAATATCATGTTTATTTTGAATAAGATATGATAAATCATTGATGTAAACCATGAACAAAAAAGGACCCAAGATTGAGCCCTGTGGTACACCCATTGATTTGATAGAGCCAGTTGACAACAAACAATTCCGAAGAAATATGTATAAATGTATGTCCGGGCAAAACACAAGAACTAAAGAGTAGATGTAATTCATTTAAATAAAATACTTTTCAAATGATTAAAACGCGTTATTGAAACTATATTTTAAATTAAGTTTTTGTGTCAAAAATTTTTATTATTAATTTTTTACCCGATGTTTAATGACCTTCTGAAAACGTGCTCTGAAAAAGCTCACAAAAACCTTATCTAAAAAAAAACTTTCAATTACACGCGTTTTAATCTTTTGAAAAGTACTTTATTTAAATGTGTAACTCTCGCGTTAGTCAAAGAAAAAAAATTATTTCAAATTTGGCATCAATACTTAGAACAGGTCGGGAAAACATAATATAAAGACTCCATAATTATTGTAACGTTAGATGCAGGCATAGTATTTTTGCTGCATTATAGAGTTCACGCGGATGACGTCGGAAAATAATTCACTACAAATATCGGGCATATTTGTACTAATAAATGTTCTTAAAGTTAAACTAAAAGTTTTTAAATACATTGGTATACCAATGGAACATATTTCGAATAAATAACATAATTTTTTATAAAATTCTTACACAAGAGGGGACAAAAGGGCGAGACATCCGCAACACCAGGGGTCCAGAGATGCATTGCCGGCATGATATTGCTAATTCCCTTTGCTTTCACTATTTGATGTCAATCTTTTTCCAAACATATCTTAATCTTAAAATTACATTTTTTGAGATTGTATACACTTCAGTTATTTGTACAAGTAATTTCTAGAGGTCTTTATTGAATGTGTAACAATATATTGAGCCAACGAAGTTATTATTGAATTCCTGCAAATTCATCTAGTTTCTAGGTTACTGCTTCAATATTAACTATTGAAAAAAACAAAATTCTAGATCTTGTTCTCAGTTCTTTTACTATTACACAATTGTATGTGTGCTCCAACCCTCTATCGATAGTAGATCCGCTGCATCCACCACTTATAGTTAACATGTCTCTTGAATGTTCAGAGAATCTACAAACAAAGCGTGATGCTAGAATTTTACAATTTTACAAAACGGATTATACTAAAATTATAAGTGACATCAATGATGTAAACTGGAATACTATGTTCAAAGACTGTTCAACAGTTAATGATATGTTAGCATTATTTTACAAAATTTTGAGGACTCTGATATCGAAACATGTTCCTAAATACAAACGACGCAATAACTATCCTGTATGGTTTTCTACTTCATTAATCAACAGTTTGCGAGAAAAGTATAAATTTATAATGAAATTCCGTAAATACGGCAACCCTCGAGACTATTTAACTTTTACAATGTTGAGGGATCGTTGCGCACGATTACAGGATTTAAATTACGCAAAATATTTGGAAAGCTTAGAATCATGTTTAAAGTGTAATCCTAAATTATTCTGGACTTACATTAAACAAAAAGAGGTAATAGCAGTACTTTTCCAGCTGAAATTTTTTCAGACAACAAAAATGCAACAAATGGCCCCGATATGTGTGAGTTATTTGCCTCACAGTTTTCTTCTATATATAACATGGATACCATCTCTGTTCCAACTGGGTCTCACGAGCCGACTGCAACCAGTACCTTAATGGCCCTTTCCGTCACAACATCTCAAGTATTTAGAGTGTTAAAAAGACTTGACCCTACAAAGGGAGCCGGTGCAGATGGAATTCCGCCAGTCTTTGCAGTCAAATGTGCTAGTGCTTTAGTACTGCCTCTAACTATTATCATAAATAAATCTCTCGGTACTGGTGTATTTCCGTCTGCTTGGAAAGAGTCTCTTGTTTTGCCATTGTTTAAGAGCGGCAACCCTAAGCACGTCATAAATTATAGGCCTATAATAATAATTCCCGTATTTGCTAAAGTTTTTGAGGTTCTGGTGTATCCAATTCTGTCATTCCATTTAAGACAAATTATTATAACTCAACAACATGGGTTTATGAAAAAGAGATCTACAGCTACTAATCTTATGTCCTTTGTCGATGATCTGTCTGAGGAAATGGATCATGGTCATTCAATTGACACTATTTATACCGATTTCAGCAAGGCTTTTGACAAAGTTAACCATGAACTACTTATTTACAAGCTTTATTCTTCTGGAATCGATGGTATGTTCTTAAAATGGTGCAAGTCTTACTTAACTAACCGTAAATCTTCTGTTGTCATTGGAGGCTACTCTTCTAAGCCTTTTACTGTTCCTGTCAGGTGTCCCACAAGGCTCCCATTTGGGACCATTATTTTTTAACCTATTTATTAATGACATATACAATTGCTTCGAAAATTCTTTTATTTATTCGCTGACGATCTTAAATTTTTCAGACAATTCGGCCGATGAAGCCCTTCTTCTTCAAAATGACTTAAATAATCTAGTAATCTGGTGTCAGGAAAATGGAATGAGATTAAACACTGATAAATGTCACGCAATCCGCTTTAGTAGACAAAAAAATAATTTACCCACGAGAACATATTATGTTAATGCTATTGCTTTGGCTGAAGTGAACCTCGTTAGGGATCTAGGGGTCATCATCAACAACAGGTTAAGGTTTAATTCCCATATTGATGCAATTACTAAAAAAAGCTTTCAGATTTTAGGCTTTGTGTTACGCAACTCCAAGCCCTTTAAAAGTCCCACAACAAAAATCACCATTTATAATGCTCTAGTGCGGAGCACTTTAGAATATTGTACGGTCACTTGGAACCCGCATTACGATGTATATAACAAACGCTTAGAATCAGTTCAGAAGAGGTTTCTCTGGCATTTATCTTATAGCTGTAATCTAGCGAAAAAAATTCCTTCTTATACAGGTAGACTGCAGTATTTCCACCTTAACTCACTTAAGTCCCGTAGAACTTTGCTCGACAGTATGTTCCTCTTTAAATTACTACATAATATTATTGATTCTCCTCATCTTATATCGAAACTAAACCTCGCTGTTCCAAAAACTCAACCGAGAGCGTGTAAGAAATATAATCAATTTCTCTGTAATTATGCAGGATCTAATTTAGGCTATTTCTCTCCCTTGAACAGAATTACCAGGGAATATAACAGTCATCACGATGAAGTCGACACATTTGATCATAACTTACATAAATTTAAAAAATATATTAAAACGGTTCTTTCAAGGGAGGGATGATCTCAATCGTTATTTTTCTTTTTTGTGTAAATTTATATTAATATTGTATTCATAGATATATAATAATTTATAGTTCTTATTTTATTTTGTGGCTTAATTTAATTGAATAGCATGTCATTTTCGCCTATAATTGAGGCATCACTTACCATGTGAATGTTATTGTTTTTGTATTATACTGTGTTTATATTAGTGTATACCTTGTTGGCGGAATTTAATAAATAAATAAATAAAAATATATTTATTCACGAGTAAAAGTAGGTGACTAGTGAATTTAGGTTGATTTGTAATATTTGAGATGTATGGGGATAAAGACTTAGGAATTAATGAATGAATAAAAATTATTTATCTCACTAAACATGTAAAATAAAGTTACAATTTGTATGTACAAAATAATAGTAATTATGATACTACAATTAGGCGACCTTATCGCTATTAAGCGATCTCTTCCAGGTAACCTAAAGGTGTAAGAGATTTATTTATAAATTGACACATTGAATTGGCGTTACGTGTATTAAATGTTTTAATCTACTGTTCACTACTCTTTGCCATATTTTTATTTTTTTCTGGCATGGGGTATCCCCGAAACAGCTTGTTAAATAATTGTTGCAGCCAAACTATTCCATCATCTCTCAGCTGCTTCGAGGCTTCTGCTGGTATTTCATCTAGCCCTGGAGCTTTATTAGTTTTCATTTGCTGTGCTGCCAACTTTACCTCTACGGCTGATATATCTAGACCTGCACTGTTCCAGGCCTGCCGTAGTTGTAATTTCTCGGATGGGATACGTTTAAAAACTTTTTGTAATTCTCTGTCCATTTGATGGTAATATCTGTCTTCATTTTGTGTAAGCATTTTGTTATGTCTATCGTTAATATATTTAACATTACAAATATATTTTGTGTTGTTGTGACGTGCTTTAGCTCTATTGTGTATATCTAATTCTAACTATGCAGAGTCTAATTGGGTGCAAGAGAGAGAGTTTGTTGTTACTATTAAATTTGCAATCTGTCTTTTTGTTTCCTTTTCATCAGATGTATCATCTTTTCATATGATGTAGTAATTAAACATTATAACAAGCATTTTATTGGCTTCCTTAATGAATTTGATAGTGTTTAAGACAGAAAAATCTAATGGAATTCTTACATTGGTTCCCAGGAGTAGGTTATTAAGAAGAAAACAAACTTCTCACAAATACTGATAAAGCTGTATGAAAATACATCGGAGCATAAAATGTAACAATTCATAATTAGACAAAGTCCAAATTTTGTAAATTGTATTTTTATTATAAATAAAAAAAAAATATTATATATTAGGTTTTCTATCGTTTTAAAATATAATTTTCAAATCTTTGGAAACTGGGTCTCTCTATAGTAATGATTGTTTTGCATTTTTCTGATAAATGTTTGACGTATTTCATCATTATTTATTATGTACCTACACTGTGCTTCTTATCAACAACTTCCAACCAAGCCAACCATCCGCATGCCGCATGATCCGTAAATCTTGGTATGTTTGTTTAAGCACTGGGAGGTTATCCTAGAGATGCGGGTTCGAATCCCGAATCGTCCATACATTTTGGCACAAATTAAATTTGTATAGTTAATGCCAAAAGCAAGGAATATCATTCAAAAATAACAAACATTTGAACTTCTAGCATCCACTTTTTTTATTAAATCGTACTTATACGAGATCCCTTGAAAACTGTAGTGCTACATGTGAATACATTTTCATTTTAATAACTGTTCGGCCAATACAAAATCCTACTACGATAAAAGCATTCTCAAAATCAAAAGCGTTGCTTATCAAAAGCGTAGGCTTCGTCATGTAATATCGTCTCATTCCTCTCATGTCCATTATCCATATTGGCCCGGCGTCGAGTTGCAACGACCTTGCAAATGGGTCACGCACTTCTACATAAAAGCCTGGTTACAAAGCCTCCACTGCCACTCTACCTGAATGTTTAATAGGTTAATGATGCCTTTGTATTTCACAGTTTTAATTGGATCGTTCCACCGCTGATATTTACTCACGGTATATTGCATTACTATGATGTGTTTAGCGGTACTATGGAAGAACGGTGGTGGTTATATATAGTGGTAATGATTATTTACCATCAATCATGCCTTAAATCTATCAGGTCATAGAATAATGTAAAGAAGTTCGAAAATCGCCCCATTTTATCATACTTATTGCCGATATTTGTATCAAATGGACACCCGGCAATCATATGTCTAAAATTAAATAGCACTGTAATGATACATGAGCAATTCTGCCATTTTCGAACAATTTAAATTCAAATGACATTTCAATTAGTGATGCCCATCTTTAGTTTTTTATCGATAACTTTTTGTTTCGTACTACATGATTTAATCATAATAATTATACATATTTTTTTTTAAATCTTTACTAATCTTTTTCAAGTATTCTAACTGTGCCTAGACTTTATTAATATATATCTCGACAAATTAGTATAAGTAATTATTATTATTATAATATTTATTATTTAAAATTTGGCTGTTGACCCTCTTGGTCCAGCAACATCCTGGATAGCCATTCATTCCGCCATAACTAAATTTAATCAAAATTTAATATTTAGTTCACATAGATTTGACAGTTGTTGTTGTTTTAGCTCAATCGACCTTGAGTTAAATTTCTAAATTGATAAAAAATTGTGTAACAACTCTCGTGCGTTGGAATAGTGATGGCACTTTGTTATATTAACGTCTTCGTGATATCGTCAGGTAGTCATTATGCAAACGGTTCTTTTGATATGCGATTTTTGAAGTATTTGCTGACGTCACTTAGATTGTGGCTTGTTCCCATATCAGCATGCGAGTATTATATTTGTACATATAATTGCATTTTTCTGCGAAGGGCCAACCATGCGGATTACCTGCATTCATGCCCTTTTGCAACACCAGAAATATAACAGGAACGTGGCTGGAATAAGGGTGGTTGACTTTTTGTTTTTTAGAGTACCTACCAAACATACCAGAAATACATTCCTTATTTTTTTCTAACTTTAAAATAATGTAGACAGCATGTTTTTTTAAAGTATATACCCAAAAATCACGAAGGCCTTGCATTTCTTATTTCGGAATCTTACCACTCTGTATATTTCAGGATTTAATGAGATACTTATATTACATAAAGAGTAATCTTATATCTTTAAACAAGCAATTCTTGTGTATTCTCGGTAAGTCTAAAGTCTCGGAAACGGCTCCAAAGATTTTCATGAAATTTAGTATACAGGGGTTTTGGGGGCGATAAATCGTTCTAGCTAGGTTTCAATTTTAAAAATGTAGTTTTATCCGTGTTTTAATGAGAAACTGCTACAATAACATTAGAATACAAAGGTATATTTTGCCAGAAGACCCCGGTTCGAATCCAGATGTCCTATTAGTTTATTTTTTGTTCAAGTTTTGTACCTTCTTAAAAATCCGAGCAAGGCTAGGTCGCCCAGATATTGTATCTTTAACAATACAAGTACCTCATACTATATAGTCACATTCAATGCTTACATAGTAATTGAATATTACTTTGCAGATACGAACTGGTCGCGGCGAGAGTCTCCGCTGGGCTGTGTGTGTACCGAGCGCTTGTGACTCGCGCTCTGTCGCTAGATTTGTGGGCGGTGTTCTGTCTCACTCAGTCGGGAATACGACGAGAGTTGAAGTGACAGAGAAAGACTGCTTTACCCGACAGCCGATATCTATCAGCAAGCTTGATATTGGTTTTCTGTAAGTATACTATTACAGTTAGTACACGGACGAGTAAAAAAAGAAGGACTCCGCGCCGTGATATTATCAAGTTAAGCACCGTTATGCTAGTGTGTGTGCGGTTACGGGGGATACTAGTTACACAATTTTTTCTCCCTTAAATAAACATACATGGCCACAAATACGTATCGTTTTTACACTTTTTCACAACACACAACGGCATTTTTAAATTAATATTGTATTGAGACGCAAACTGATCTATCGCAGACGATGACAATTCTCATAATGGCCGCCTATCGGCCTGTAGTAGTGTAAGTGTGTGCGTGGGGCTATGTTAATCAAATCAAATCAAATCAAAATAACTTTATTCATGTAGGTCACGGAAATGACACTTATGAATGTCAAAAAAATATTTTCTTATTGAATTCAAATCGCGAATGTAACACTAAAGTAATAAACCTGGCCTATTTTCATCGGTTGTCTAGCATGTAAGAGGCTCTATCTAGACGTACAAATGATCTAAGGTAGGTAGTAATAATAATAATGTCATGAAAACAACCATCAGATTCGTAACAATTATATCCAATTCATAAATAATCGTATCCAATTATTTCATAATATTCTCGTAAAATATAAGCTTTTCATCGCCACATGCGAACTGAGCCTAAGCTAACAAACATTTGCGAAGTAGAATTACTTAAAGTACGTCGAGCCTCATCAATAACTCGTGAAGTATTGAGATCGATCGTGTATTCGAAGATAATATTTTTCCGCTTTCATCACAAGTTTGTGATATAGCAGTGGATGATACATCCGTGATGTATGTGTATGAAATATACCATACCATGGGGCTTCATGATAGTAGGTATTCAATCTCGCTCATTTTATCATGAATGTTGTGCTATATGACGTGATTCTATATATTATAGCCCAGTGGTTATTGACCCTGCCTAGTTAGCTAGAGGTCCCGGGTTTGAATCCCGGTAGCTGCAAACATTTATATGTTGAGTATGAATGTCTGTTTCCAAGTCACGGATGTTTATAAGTGTTTATGTATGTTTAAGTATCGTATTAAATATATCTATTGTTGTCTTGCACCCATAGTACAGGCTATGCCTAGTTTGCCAAAAAGCAATTAATTGTGTTAGAGTGTGTCAATATTATTAATATTATTTTAACTTCAAGTAAAACATGGGGGAAAATTTAATAATGCCGAATTGTGCAATTTATCTTTACGCACGGCCCAATTGATAAAGTCTAAGCTAAGATTAATTAATTAAAATTTTACAGTGAGCTTTAATGAGAAGTACTTATAGCTCTATTCAATGAATATTATTCTTATCCTACTAATATTATAAATGTGAAAGTTTGTATGTCTGGATGTATGTTTGTACTTCTTTAACGCAAAATCTACTGAATAGATTTTGATGAAACTTTACAATAATATAGCTTAGACACCAGAATAACAAATAGGCTATAATTTATAAAACTATAGTGTGAATTATACAAAATATAAAAGAAGTGTGATTGTTACTAATGAATACAACTAGCGCCATCTCTTATCAACTAGCAAGCAAAAGATCAATAAAATTTATATGGCAAAACAACGTTTGACCCGTCAGCTACTAACTTCATAATTTTACAAAAAAAAAAATTATGCATAGTGATGAAAATTACTCTAACGTTTCATCATTCTGAGTAAAAAAGTAAAAATATTATTAAAAACCTATAATTTAATTGATTACGTTTACCCACGTTTTGAAATAAAATATAATTTATGTTTCTGAAAGGGACCAAACTCGTATCGCAGTACTTTAGAAGTGGATTAGTTTATCACTCACCCCATTAGATCTCACTGAAAATATTTTAAGATGTTTTTATGCATCAATATTTTTTTAAATTTATTGATAAAGGCTTATCAATGAGATATGCTTACATTATCTGGATACGTCCCTGCGCTTTGAACACTTAGCTGTCTAAATTACGCAGTTTCCATAAATATTGTTATGTTTGTTCAGCTCTCGGTTTATATAGAGGTTCGGGTTCGAATCCCGGTAGGTGCAATCATTTATATGGTGAATATGAATGCTTGTTTCCGAATCATGGATGTTTATATTATGTATGTTTATGTAAGTATATTGTATTCAATATATCGCTGTCTTGTACCGATAGTACAGGCTATGCCTAGTTTGGGGCAACATAATTTGTGTAAGAGTGTGTCAATATTATTATTATTATATGGCAAGGCTATTTCACAAAAGAGGGAAATCACAAATTTATAATCTTAATTAAATTTATGCACTTAAATAACTTGGTCGTCAGATTTTAAGAAATTTATGACAAAAAATAATAAGTTACGTGAGTTTTCTAATACCGAAAATATCAAAGCTTTTATATATTTACTAGTGGACCCAACAGACGTTGTCCTGTACACACGTCTTAAATTTGAAAAATCGGTCCAGCCCTTAGAAGGAGTACACTAACATACACATGAGCAAGAGAATTATATTATATGGACGGATTTGAGAATCTAAACCAATCTCAAATTCACTGAAACAAACAAAAAAATCATCAAAATCGGTCCAGCCGTTTAGGAGGTAGTTTAATTGTGAATCTAAACCATTCTCAAATCCACCTGAAGACACACACCAATCTCAAATTCACTGGAACACACAAAAATATCATTAAAATCGGTCCAGCCGTTTAGGAGGTAGTTAAATTGTGAATCTAAACCATTCTCGAATCCACCTGAATAGACACAGAAAGTTTCATTAGAATCGGTCCAGCCGTCTAGGAGGAGTTCAGTGACATACACACGCACACAAGAATTATATATATATAAAGATTTAGAAATACTTACATTTGTTTACATTGATGCATTATTTATTACGATACAGACTAAATATAATGTACTTAATGTTACAAACAATTATAGATATCTACCACATGCTTTATTTTAACAGACTATAAACGTAAAAATATTTAATTTTAAAACTTTATCTGTGTAAAATACGACAAGCCGTCAAAATGCGGTCAGCCGTAAAATTTATCTGTAGCAGTCGTTTTAAAAATTTATTTTTTGTATTATCTATGATGTTTTAGTAACTATTCTATGACTAATAAGTAACTTTGAAGTATGTTTTAGTTATAAAAAAATACTACATTCATTAGTAATAATAGAAATGTAATCTGTAGGTAAATCTAAACAAAACATATAAAATGCATGACAGCCTTTAAACGAAAGATACTTTAAACGAAATTTGTTTAAATTACGCAGTATCTATTGTTTATGTTATCTAACAAATCGCTAGCTTGTTTAATAACAAAAGCATTGACGTTCGTTTTTATAAACAAGCCGAAACACTTCAAAAGCAATAAATTTTATTGTAACCCGAGCCCGTTGACCTTGGCGCGCGGCGGCTCAAGACTGCCATGGGCGCCACGCGCTTTGTGGCAGCTTGGCCCCTGACGGTTTAATAATGTTCACAAAGTACTCCTCAGAATTAAAATAATATTAACTATTTTAATGTTTTAAATTTTGTTGACTTGCTTAATATTAACCATAGAATCTTAACTGAATCGATTTTGTTAATAAACTCCTCGATACAGCTACTGAAAAATATCATAATATATATAATTTTTTTATCAACGGATAAGCATACTGATCAAACGATAAACAATATCAGTAATCTTTATAGATTTTCACGTATGAATGGATTGATAATAGTCGAATGATCCTCGGAATTGTGTCAACTCTATAGAAAATGGATGAGCTTAATTCCAACAACTATAATATGTGGCTGCAGTTATAAATGACTGTATGGTTTTAATGATGCAATTGTGGTGCGAAGTGCCAATAGGTTTCACTATAATATGTATTTCATTGGAGTTAAATTTTGTTGAAGTGAATTCAGAACTCTACCTGACCTATTTTTATGTAAATATATTTGGTCATGGCATCCTTCTACTTCATCGTTTCCTTCTACTTTGAACGCTGCGTCTTTCTCAATTTTCTTTCGCGCGACACGGTCACGAAAATGGGTATCAATATCTCGAGCCAAAGCGTTTTTTTACAGAGCACTTTTTAGGAACTGTTCTATCACTTCCAACCAAACTATGATATAATATTCCTTGTGTGAGACGTTCAGCTGGTGGTAATTGATGCGCCCTGCCCATTTCAATGCAGTGCCGCTCAGGATTCATGAAAAATCCCAAAAATTCTGAGTGGCACTACAACTGCGCTTGTCACCTTGAGACATAAGATATTAAGTCTCATTTGCCCAGTAATTTCACTAGCTACGGCGCCCTTCAGACCGAAACACAGTAATGCTTACACATTACTGCTCCATGGCTGAAATAGGCGCGGTTGTGGTACCCATAATCTAGTGGGCATCCTTTGCAAAGGAGCCTCGTAAACGTGGTAATACGACGTGAATACAAAATGAATAGATCTTCCTAAAGGGCAAAGTTCCTGTAATTGTTCTGCTGTTGTAGGAGAATTTGGGCGGTGGTGATCACTTAAGAACACGTGTTTCTCTTCTATTCCATAAAAATGTATTAATATGCTTATTTTTTAATTTACAGAGCCCTAATGATATTATTTGGCGTTATGCTCACATTCACAACGTCGTATGAAATCTATTCGCTACGTTGGGGCAACAACAAAATCAGTGCAACACACGATTTGATTATATCTTTCTCAGTTATCAATAACGTCAAGAAGATACTCTCAACAAAACAGAACAATGGTCTGGGCCTCGAGTGTATAGCCGGAATCAAGGCCTTGGCGATGATTTTTATAATTGCTGGTCATGCGTGCCTTTTTATTGGTAGCGGGCCTGTCATGGACGCTAAGGCTTGGGATCGGGTGAGTTATTAACATACAGTTTTTAATTTTAAGATCATATCAACTAATACAATGTAAGTGACAGCCATAAATAGAGGAGCATGAGGTTCGCTTGATTCGCTACCTTTTTTTTTATGAAATTTAGGGACGAGACGAGCAGGACGTTCAGCTGATGGTAATTGAAACGCCTTACCCATTACAATGCAGTGCCGCCACCTTGAGACATAAGATGTTAAGTCTCATTTGCCGAGTAATTTCACTAGCTACGGCGCCCTTCAGACCGAAACACAGTAATGTTTACACATTACAGCTTCACTGCGGAAATAGGCGCTGTGGTACTCATAATCTAGCCAGCTTCCTGTGCAAAGGAGCCTCCCACTGCTAGTATCCGGTAATCATGAACTTACCTAAGAAGCGACGGTTACGCAAAAATGCAATCATTGATTCTCGTCACGGTGCTTGACATGTACCGATTAGGTATTTTTTTGTGAGACCCCTGGTATTACACAAAAGTATGAAGCGGTGATCACATACCATAGCTGACCCGTATGCATGCTCATTTGTCCTCATCTTACACAAATCAATAGTGAATGTCTTTTGATTTCAGCTAATATATAATATGATGTTGGCATCTTTGTTCATTTTATTAATAGTTTTTTTGACTGCTCACGCCCATGAAGTTTCGTATTGTTTAAGTTAAAATTTCATACAAATGATATTATACTTCATGGACGGGTACCGCCCCCTTAGTGATGTGCCACACATTACTAATAATCGGTAAAAATAAATAGTACTATGTAAATAATTAATGTGGCAAAAACTGGTGTATGTTGTTATTTAATCAGTAAGACAACAAAATTTTAAGGTTGATATTAACAAACCAACACAATAAAAAGTTTTACATCCTTCATAGTTTAAGGCGTACAAATAAAACAACTACATATGTATAATTGTTTTATTCCTTTTATTTAGCATGAGTTATCAGAGTCATCAATTAAATATTATAGTAGATTCATCGCCTATGAGGAGTCTTCAGTAATATTAATTATTATCTCTAGTGTGCATAAATTATCAAATGCAATGTCACGGAACAATCAGACATTATGACTTTTTTTTTGGAGAGGAGGAAAGTACATTTACGTTATATATTTGGGCTCCACCCCCTACCGATTCAAAGCTCCTCTATGCTGTCAGCCCTAAAGGTTTTAACAGCGACATAGGACATGGGCCGTGGAGACCGCAAATACTACGCAACAACAGTTGTGGAGCGTCTCTTAAATAAACTCTAACCTTGGAACGGCTGTGTTCTTGTGAGAAGGACAGAAGACCGCTTACGATCTTAAAATATTTTCGTATATTGAGTAAATGCTTAAACAGTGAAAATTATACAAACAATTTAAGAATATAGTATAAATAAATATCATAGGTTGAATATTAATTTATTTATTAATGACGAAAATTTTTTGGTTATGCCACATTTAAAAGAAGAGCTGAGCTATAACTATTTTATTATTTAATCAAAACAGTAGAACAGATCTGCAAACCACCTAATAATATCTGTGAAAAAATACTAGTTGTTACTAAATACTCCTATCAGTATCCAGTAACAGCTGTTACTCAAATAACAGTCAATACTAAATACTCTATACCTTGAGTAACAGTTCCTCGCTTGTCACTGTTATTTTTGATATCTTGTCACAGTGACATCCGATGATATTTTAACACTTGTTACATATACCTGTGACGAAAAATACCTCTCACCCCTAAAAGAAGCATACCATAGCAATGAGGGATGAGTAGAAAATAAAATACCGTAGCAACTACTGGATAATGGAACGAAAGTCTAAGCTTGCAATAGATAATAAATTACTGATATATAAGACAATCTTGAAGCCACACTAATATAATGCAACTGGTAAATGACAATACACACTGGTATATAATATACAAATGTGCGGAAGTGCAAGCGCATCTAACATCAATGTTATCTAAAGGCAACTAGAGAGATTATATTTAAAAATATTTCAAGTGCACTTTGGCTTGTTAATAATGCTGAAATACATGAAAACATAGGCATTGCCACAATCAAACATGAAATAAGACTACCTTCAGAGAGATTTTAAAGTAAAAACCGTACATTAGAAAAAGCTTGATCCGCTATGATGTCCAAACACTTGACTCTAGAGAATAAGTAAGCAGGACGAAAACAGGCATAGATTATTGCAAGAAGGTAGAACAGATTTTGGGTTTTGAATGAAATAGTGAAAAGCAAGGAACTTGGCCTTCAGGTAAAGATAAAGACTTTTGAAACCTGTATTCTCCCTAAATTTAACGAGCTGGGCTTTATTAAAAAACCTTTCGTAAAAATAAAATTCGTAAAATACCATAAACAAAAAATATTGAATCCAAGAAGAGTGTAGCAGTAGCTCAAGATGCCATGCAAACAAGAATATCATAGTTGCCGTAATAAAAACGCCATTGTTTTTAGGTAGTGCGGTATCTAGTTGGAGCGCAACGGAGACCAATCCTTAATCTAAGTATAAAGATTTAAATCCAAAATCAGCCAAACACATAAAAAAATAAAGAACTTGAATAAACCTTATTAAAACTTAATTATCAATCAAATATACAACTACAGACGTGCGCCTGTGCGTTTGAATAAATCCAGGAACTTTAATGAAATCCAAATGGTTGGAGTGGGCGGTACAAAAGTTATTTTACCTTCACGAAATTTCATCAAAACTAGAATTCAATTAACGCCTAAATTGAATGTTAAATGTTTCATATTAAAAGGTTTTACTAGAATTTACAATTTCGGGTTTCAGTGAAGACGGTCTATGGCCCAGATAATTCAATTTTCTTTGAAGCTGTTTTCAATTATAATTTTATATTTCAAAAGAACTCATTTAAATACGAAATACTTGTAATACAAAGTGATTTAAGCCATACAGAGTTAGTTATTTAAAATGTGAAATATTAGGTTATTGTTTATGCTGGTAACAATGAGCCTAAGGTCTCGAATTTAGAGTCCCTAGCAGACAGATTTCGGGAAATAGGACTAGAAATGAACTCAAGCAAGACTAAACTGATAACAAACTCGGTGGCTGCAGACATAATCAATAAAAGAAAAAAACTGAAATATTATGTTCAGGTATATATGGCCAGATGTTCAAAGAAATTTATAAAATAATTGCAACAAGGTGAAACAGATTTACGGCTTCGAATGAAATCATGAAAAGCAAGGAACTTGGCATTCAAGTAAAGAAAAAGCCTTTGGAAACCTGTATTCTCCCTATATTTGGTGAAATCTGGGCTTTGGCAAAAAACCTTAGGGACAAATTCGTAAAATATTAGAGTGCCATGGAAATTAAAATTCAAATATTTTAATTCATGAGGACCATTCTAGGGTTAAAACTAAAAGACAAAGTTAATAAACATACAGATTTGAGGTGTAAAACGAAACTGACAGATGTTCTAATACGCATTGACCAATTAAAATGGAGGTGGCCTGGGTATTGCTCCGTTGTAAATGTGAAAAATGGAATGAATTGTCTGGTACACAAGAGATGGCCAAAGAAGCCGAGGTCGCAAAGCAACGGTGGGAGAGCGAACTTAAAATAACCTTAGGTCCATTTTGGCTAAGAGTGGTGGAGGATAGGAAAGAGAGGAAAATGTTGGATTGGCCTATGTCGTAAGACACACCGATCAAAGAGACGTATTTTAATATTATACTGTTAGCCTGGAGACCTTAGTTATAAAGAGTAAAAGTTCGAAACAAAAAGCCTTTACTATTATTATAATCAATGAGCATGTTGATACTTGATGATATTCTAAGCGTAGATCTATTTATTTAAATAATTATACTCTTTTATAATAAAATCCCAACCTAATTATGTTTGAAACATGTAATTTATAAAAAAGTATTTTTTTTAAAGTTTGCTAAACCATATTACTCGACTATAGATTTTCTTATCGTGCAGGCAGATTGGGAGAAGATTATGAGTGTATTTACCAATTACTTATATATATTTTAATATGAATGTTATTATTTGTAAAAGAGCGCTAATAGGAATACTGTATTAATGACTATTAAATCTTTCCCCAATGATGGCGCACTGTATATAACAACAAATTTAGCCGAAATTATGGGCACTATGATAATAACCATTATAACGTGAATCTACATTCCTTAACGAATTCATTTAAAATATTTGATACTTGTGCGTATAAGTCTTAGGCTTTGTTCATATACAAAGAACAATTTGGAACGAAAGCAAAAGAGAGATCTTCCTTCTCTTTCACTCACTTCACCACCCACATTTTCTCTCTTACATACGATAGCTTTCTATCGCAGACGTTTAAGAAATCCTATGAACTTGTTCTCTGTTGTTGTGATCCAGGGAAAATCTTTTGGTTGTTATTCAAATTTTATTTATCCATTCCAGCTTATTCAAGAACCAACAAATGCATTTATGTTGAGTAATTCACTGCTTGTGGATACATTTCTGTTCCTGAGTGCATTTTTATTTAGTCGACTCTTGCTCATAGAGTTAGATAAAAGAAGAGGAAGACTCAATGTACTGCCTATTTTAATATTTCGTTATATCAGGTATGTATGATATTATTGTTTATTCATTAATTTTATTAACCTTGCATTTGTCATCCATAGATCTGTCTAATTGCGGCTCTTAGTTATTATTTATACACTAGCTATTTTAGATCCAAACGGTGTTACCCGTCCCAAAGACAATCGCCCTGATGGAATGACCCTAGTGGCTTGGGTACGGGGAAGGACGCTGGTGTGGGATGCGACTTGCGCCAACACTCCATTTCATCCAAGCTATTTCAGGTTAGGCTGAGGCTGCTGTTTTGTCTTGCAAAGACAGAAAATGTGGCAAATATGTAGGTCTCAGTGAGTTTTATATCTTTGAGAAATTTGATATCGAGACACTTGGCTCGTGGGGCCCAGGAGGAGAATATACAAAGTCTCTACTTGCCTCAATGGGGCTATTGAAACCCAAGTGCTGGCAGCTAGTTCGGTCAACGGATCAGCCTATATGTGAATAATACGTCCAAATTCAGCTATCGCTATATTTGTTTATACACACTGAGTAAATTTTTGCTGACGGTTAGACACGAGTATTTATAATAGTTAATCTAAACAAAAATGATTTCTTTATGTATTACTTATGTTTTATTTGTAAGGGATCTATTAAATTAACGCAATAGTACATGTGTTACTTGAACAAATAATATTGTTATTTTTAATGCAATAGGAAACAAATGTTCATGGATCAACTAAAGCTTATTATGCTGCCGCTGGATGCTTTCACTCAAAACACCAAAAGAATACAAGTCATTTCCAGATACTTAAAAAAGAAATACATTACTTTATGTGGTTTTATTACCATTATAATTTCCTTGCATTCTAGGGTGACTCCTGCTTATTTCGTGGTGATATTTTTCTATATGACATGGTTGCCAAAATTGGGAGAAGGACCTCTATGGAAAGATAGGCTGCAGCTCGAGCAAGAAAGATGCATGGACTCTTGGTGGACTAACCTTTTATACGTCAACAATTATGTTAGAACTGATCGCTTGGTGAGTATTTTCTACAATTTTTTACTAAAGACTTACTTAAGCCATCTTTTTAAATTCATGTTGTTTTACTTGACCTCTCGCCTTACATAACGTAAGCATTAGTTTAATAATTTTCTTTTGGGGTGTTTGTATAGGCTAAGTGGACGTATATCCTTTCGGCCACTGCGATTCTTAAGCGTACATTGTCTTAGTTCTTTACCCATCTATACTACGTTTCAACACCATCTCACTCATGCTTAGCTAAAGACTCTGTTTGGAGTTGACATGCTCAAAAAGGGTGCTGACTTCAGTCTTTATGGGCCGCCGACGTGATAGTAAAGTGCGCAGAATTGTTCTTTTTTTTTTCGAAGTTTTACCCAATATTTGGGAAGTTGCTGTTTTTATAATACATCTAGACTATATTTCCAAGACATAACAATAATTATAATAGTGTGATATATAGTTTTTGTTTGTTTTGATATAAATTCAACTTGAAATAGTGTCCATTCAAATTTACTGAGGACTTTGATGCTTGGTTTACTTTGTCTGGTTAATTTTTATTTATTTTGTAATATGTTAAATTAATAAATAAATATTGACACACTTTTACACAGATTATCTAGCCCCAAATTAGGCATAGTCTGTACAATGTAAATTAAGTATACTTTACTTGATAAACTGTCGTCTTTAAATATATTTCAGTAGTTATTTTGTCCAAATATAACATAGTCATATTGTATATAACATACACAAGCACGTCAACATCAAGGGAATCTTAGTATGGGTTGATTCCAGCGGCCAAATGCCACCACTGGACATTACTTCAAAATGCAAAATACCATCTGCATCACGTTGACGTCTGGCATTCCAAACCGCGCGTTTTGCAAGATATTTCTTGCCTTGCACAGCCACTCTGTGGAATCAATTACCGGCTGCTGTTTTCCCGAACGGATACAACTTAGGGTCCTTCAAGTCCTTTCCAACTAATATTAAACTCAAGGAGGATTCACTTAGTCTAGTAGATTCTACAGTATTTCTGGGGCTTCACATTGATTCAAAAATAAAATGGTGCCCCCAAATAGAATCACTTGCAGGTAGACTTGCCTTAACAGCCTATGCGGTTCGAACAATCAGATAACTAACTAACGAATGGAGTCTATACTTGTGTACTTTAGCTGCTTTCATAGTTTTATGACGTATGGCATTCTGCTATGGTGTAATTCAGCAGATACCAAAACAATCTTTGTTTTACAGAAAAGGGTAATTCGTGGCATATAAAAGCTCGCGACTCATTGCGTGACCGTTTTAAAGATATAAATATTTTAATAGTAACTTCTCAATATATTTATGAAAATTTATTGTACACACAGAGAAACAAAGATAATTTGCTGAAAAGAAATGATATACATAACATTAATACAAGATACAAGAATAAATTGTTGATTCCAAGATACCGATTACAAAAACTTAACGATTCTTTCATGGGAAACTCTGTGCGTTTCTATAACAAACTCCCATCAAAAGTGACAGAGCTATCAATTCGCCAATTCAAATCTTATATTAAAAAACAATTAATTAAGGAAACCTATTAAAGAATAGATGATTTTATAAATGCCAAGGTAGCTTGGCCAGATGTCACTCCATCTCGCAATGACAGCTTGACAATACCTTAGGTTCTTCTAAACCGGTGTAGAGCTATGAATAGTTTTGTATAATATAGTGCAATAATATAATTATGGATACAACTTTGTATTTTTGTATATAAGAATAGTTTATTGTGTGACGATTCAATGTGATCCTCGAGATTTTATTGAATAAAGATATTCTGATTCTGATTCTGTATAGAGCATACTCCCACCTTAAAGACCGGCAACGCATCTCTTGACCTCCTATGGACTTCCACAACACCTGTTGTTGCCTCACCGCTCCCCATTCCGTGAGCATCTTGCCGGTTTGCCCCCTCTTATATAAAAGAAAACTATAAGCGTTCTTTTGCTACACATAAAATAATACTTAAAGGTACACTTTCGCGCGAGCAAAATTCGCGCACCGAAATCACTCGGTAATCAACGGTCCTTAACCACTCTAACTTTGTATTTTCAGTGTATGTTCCAATCATGGTATTTATCAGTGGATACGCAGATGTTTTTTGTTGCACCATTATTTATATACGCCTTGTGGCATTGGAGGAGGTTTGGAGCTGTATTTACTGCAATCGCTACAATAATCTCTCTAGTAATACCTTCTGTTATCACATTCAGAAATCATTTGGATCCGACAATTTTGTATTATGCAAAGTAAGTATTTCTCTCTAGTATTATTATTATAAGTAAGCAAATTACGTTCTTTCATGATATGTATTATTATATTCTGGTAATTTATGTGAAATCTCATACTCGCGTGGGATGAGTTTTCTCCGATGAAATCACTATTTTGATATACAAGAATAATTACTAACCTACCTTTAAATTTAGTTTATTTCAGATAAGTATGATCCATAGTATGTTTAGTTGATCAAAGATCAAGCCATGTAAATCTTAGTTTAAGGTTGAGATGTTGATTTTGAGACATATATATATTTTGGATTTTATATGTTTAATGTATATTTTAAATTAAAATGGAAGGGAAATTTAATATCAGTTTTAATTAACGTCAGTATTAAATAGTTGGGCAACGTATATTTAACAAAATTAACATCAATTGCGGTAATAACCTGCCATAATATGTCACACTCATAATGATTCACTTCATTAACTCTCGGATATTTTATGATATTTCAGGGAGTTCACAGATTTTGCGAAAAACTCATATTTCGTCGAAGCTTATATGCCGACCCATATGAAAATGACTCCATATTTCATGGGAATCCTCACCGGCTATATATTACACAGAATACAGTCGGAAAAGTAAGTAGACTTACAATAATAATTCTAATAAGCTTATATTGAAAATATATTTTAAAATCAATGATAAACATTATTTTAAAATACTTACCTACACACATGTTTTGAATAAAATTATTTATTTATTAATTAATTATTTAGTTATTGATATAAAGTAATTTTACGTAGGGATACAGGTTATTTGCTCCCTTTTTTCTAAACAAGGCATTATGAAAATTTGTATTTATTGAATCTTAGATATTATATATTTTAAAGTTTTCAAAGCATCGTTACATTTTGCAACTTATACCATTTTATGTGCGATGCGCTACCAATTAGGTTTACGTGTTGCATAGCAAAATTGTTGTTTTGTGTCTGTAAGGCATTTTACTTTTTAAAATGGGAGAGGGGGACAAACGAGCGTACGAGTCACCGGTTAAATATTCACCGCCGCTAACATTCTTTTGTAATACGAGAGGAATCACAGGAGCTCTGTCGGCCTTTAAGGAAGGTGTACACGCTTTTTTAGAAGGTACCTATGTCGTATCATCCCGCGAACACCGGACAAGGAAGCTCATTCTACAGCTTGATTGTTAGTTCATGGAAGAAAATTCTTTTTCTTGAAAAGCGGACTGTGTGCACTGTTTCCTCTGGACTAGACTCAAATGCAGTGTGCATTTGACAACTCTTAATAGTTTTTAGTCCAGGACTATTTTGCTACCAAACATATTTACGTCGCAAAATAGTGGTAGGTAAAATAGTTCATTCGGTTTTCAAGGGTGTGGAAACCTAAAAATTGGGGCACGTGCCGACACAAATTGTTGAAATAATACATAATTGCCACAGACACACAGTCTTTCTAACTATATATAATATTGCACATTGAAATGCTGCGCCAGTGTCTGATTTGAAATATCTACTTAGGATATCAGATGTTTTATTACACTTGTAATGTGTATCTGGAAGACAGAAAGTGTGCAGTTTTGTGTATATTCTAATTATAAACAATAGAAAATCAACAAATAGCGACTTGCTGTTTAGTATTTTTTCTAAAATTATTTATTTTTATTATATTTTTATTTTATTCAAAACTTTATTGTCTCCCCAAAAGCGGTGCCGGATTGTTGATTCGGTAATGTAATAATGAATGTAAAACAAAATTTTAATTTCAGTTTTGTGACCCCTTAGAAATAATAAAATCTCTCTAGACTTAAAAAATACTGCAAGTAATAATATAATTGGTAAAATAAATAAATTCGATCATTTTTGGCAATAAAATTAAGAGAAAAACTAAAAATGAATCTTTTTTTAACTGTTTTTCTTTTATATATTTTGAAATGTTGATAATGTTATGTATGTGCATAGGCACATAAGCGAACTATCTAGAAACTGTGAAAAGTAAGTCTTTTGTGGGGGACCTATATGCTTTTACAACATGATCCCAGAAAATGTTCAAAAAGATTGAACTACGATATTCGAAAGAATTGTTAAACGACAATTATGTGGTAAAGGCATAAATAGCATAAATTACTTTCTTAATATAACCACAGATTGGTAATGGAGCGACCACCGCTATTTAAATTGTAAATTTGATTGTAACGAAATTATATAAAAGAAAAGATGCCCGATGAATCTTACTCCCGTTCGTCTCAGAGAGTCTGAAGCATAAATTTTTTGGTGGATTTCAGAATTTTGAATAAGAATTTTGGATTTATATTTCATAAAATTTATGTCTAGCACCATATACTCTTGCAAAAGTGTAATAGTTCTATGAAACATGGTATGTTTCCTGTCTTCTTAAACATAGTAAAATTACAGCCTGTACCTATAAGGTCAGAAAACTCTTCGAACCTGAATAACTATGGTCCTCGATATTACATATAGCAAAATTTAAAAAAATAATATCAACTCAAATGCTTACATAGTTTAATTTTCGGATGCTGTGTAATGATGAACGGATGTGTCAAGCCAATAAATAATATTATTGAGACCTGGGAGGAATCATAGAATACACCTGGTATTTTATTTGATATATCCAAGGCCTTGGTCAGAAGGCTATGCCACAATGGCATAAAAGGAGCAATGCTCGATTTCCTCTTTTAATATTTATTCGAAAGAATTCATAGAGTTGTGAATTATAGATCTTAATAAGGGGGACACCACAAGGTTTATTTTTGGACCGTTTGTCTTTCTTATTTACATTTTCTTCCTGAAGTTGTAGAAAAAAACATACAGTAGTATTGCTTGCAGATGAAATATTAAAGTTAAAAGAAACCAAGCTATACCTTACTAAGTAAACAGTGCTCTATCTGATGTCGTATATTTATAAACCAGTAAAATACGAATTATTAATATTAATAAAGTTTTATATAGAGATAATATATTCCCTACTTTTTTTCCCAGTGTTAGCTAGATTTTGGCTTTTATTAAGTAAATTTAAAAATTATATTATGAATAAGAAAAAAAATTGCACCCGTTAATAATGTTCAAAGTATTTAGACAAATTTATTAAAAGGTATGTTTTCAAGCTTTTTAATAATTTTTTATATATTTTGCAGTTACACGTTTTCAAACATCCTTAAAATATTTGGTTGGTCTACAAGTATAATATTGGGGACAGTAACAACATTTTCAGTTAGTTTATTCTACCAGGACTGGTACCAGTACAGCGCTTGGGAAGCCTCTGCGTATATATCTCTGCATAAATTTGCTTGGAGTATTGCAACTGGGTGGCTCATCATTGCGTGTGCTACAGGAAATGGAGGTGTGTATATTATTATGACCAATAAATTATACTGTACAAACATAATTTAATATAATTTGTAAATGTTTCTTAGGTATACTAGGAAAGCTTTTGAGTTGGAGATTTTTAGTGCCGATAGCAAAGTTAACATTTTGCGCTTACCTTGTGAACGGTATAATCGAATTGTACTACGTCGGTCAGTTGAGACATCCGCTCCACATTACCTTCTTTACTATTGTGAGTATTTACCTTATTTTTATTCTCTCTTCTAAGCTACTTTTATGCAGCCTTACCAACCAGAGGTATATTTGGTTTTTCTGTTTTTTCTTTACACGCATGTCCTCACACACAAGATAGCCTTATGCAAAATTATCCAAGGCAGAGAGAATGTCTCCATTTGTACTTTTTGACGTATGATATCTAGTTTGACGTATGGAAATTACCACAAAACGAACTCACAGATCACAAACAGCAATAATTGATATACAGACTTAAACTAATAGATAGCAGCACTAACAGCTGTTAATAATTATTTGTTTATGTGAAAGAATGCACTCATTCAATTTTTAAAAAAAGTTGACGTGTGATGACTAAAAGAATTGGTGGCGATATATCGCACAATTATCAAAAATAAGAAGATAAACATGATTATAGTATAACATAATGTTAAATATTAGCCAATATTAATAGCTACTATACTGAGATGCCAATCCACTCCTAATCCCAATGATCTAAGATAAGCGGACTTCAGGTGGTATTTGAATGACCGTTGATTCATTGGTGGCTCTGTCTAATTTCTGCTTCTGTTATATTGCAGTAGCCAAGATAATGTTGGTAGCTAGTGAAAGGTGGCATTTTAGACCAATTATTGTCAAAACTGGGAATTATCTTTTCTATACACCAAAGCATCTTTCTATTAAATCCTTAATGAAGTTGGTGAAGTATAATTTGATATAGATGCTTATTATGTTGATGTGGAACCTTTTAATTGTTACGTTTGTATGGAATCTTGTCTCTAGGATCAGCATATATCGACGCTTATTGTTTTACTTATGTGAGTGTATTATATTTTCAGGCTGCAAATGCGATTTCACACTTGTTTTTGACCTTTTTCCTTGCCATGATACTGTGCGTTGGATTTGAATCACCGCTGCACGGAATTGAAAAAATACTTCTGCGAATGTTAGGTAAGGTATTTTTATTATTTATTACCTAAATTTCCTTTTTTTATTTTTATGGAATATGAGGACAAACGAACGTACGGGTCACCTGGTGTTAAGTGATCACCGCCGCCCACATTCTCTTGCAACACCAGAGGAATCACAAGAGCGTTGCCGGCGTTTAAGGAAGGTGTACGCGGTTTTTTTGAAGGTACCCATGTCGTATCGTCCTGGAAACACCGCACATGGAAGCTCATTCCACAGCTTTCAAATTAATTATGATATTTTTGTGATATTACGTTTTCTTATACTTTCATAGTTTGGGAAAATTAAATAGACTATAATTGACACTACCTACGTATTTTTATTTTTCAAAATAATGTTTATAATAAAGTAACATTAGAAGATTGCTTTTGATTCTTGATTTCAATAAGCATTTTCTTTTTGCTTAAATAAACATGCTAGCTATTAGAGGGATATTCCAATATATTAAAATTCAGGTTAATAACGTTTTCTTTTAATTATATAAATTGTTTCAGCTCGCCCAGTGCTAAGTGACAACGCGCAAAGAACGAGTTCTGACGAACTCTCACGTAATACTAGTCAAAGTAAACTAGATACATAAGACTAGTTTTATAGTGTTAAGTGTATTCAATGATATCTGACCCGGAGGTCCATGTATTATTATATCTACACTACTAAAAGAAATGATGGATCCATTTTGTAGTGTCGTAGTTTATGTAACAGTTCCCGAAGCGGTGCGTCATTGATTTAAGGATCGCTTTCAATAACTTTGACGCACTAGATGCCTGTCTTAAATTAAATGGTAAATACTAGCTTAAAGGACCACAATTGTCAAGATAAAACCAAGAGCTCAGTAATTATCACAAATATTTCAATTCTGTCAAATGACTGATGTATTCAGGTACAAAAAACCTTAACGGGTGTAGCGAAATCTTCATACACAAGAACCGTAAATTTGTGGTCAAAGGTAGAACAAAACCGAGTATATAGCTCTCTATGCACTTAAATGGTTAAAAATTTTACTGTAGAAATGCTGACCAGTGCCATTTGATGCATTGCTTTGTCAAATCAAATCAAAAACAAACTTGTAAAAAATCAAATCAAAATAAGCACAAAACTTTGCTTTCTTAACATTCAGGGTTAAATTTTGATTGTAATTATTTAAAATAATCGGATTCAGTCATTTTATTTAATACAATATTGTGGTTATTATATAGAAGGCATTACAATATGAAATAAGCGATACATATTTGAGTCCCGGGATTCATGTCTGACCATTTCATATGCTGATATTTTGAGACTGTACTGTCAATAGCGTTATTATTATAGTATTTATTATAATAGATAAAATATAATATACTTATTATTATTATTGAAGTAAATAGTATTAAAGTACCTATAAAAGAAAGATTCCATTACATATAATCTAAACACAAAACTAGAAATTAATAAGCCAGTTTTTATTTTTACGACGAGTGAAATTAATTAGAACTTGTGGGGTAATAGATTTTTTGTTTCATTAATTATTAAAGTAGTAATGTGCTTTATTAATCCATGCTCTGTGTTTTGGTTTATATATACTCAATGTTATAATCTGCTGATATATTATTATAAAAAACTTTGTACACGCTCGAAGCCACTCTAATTTCATTTTATGTATCACTGAAAATTGCTTACTCAATATCTATTTTGAAGTTGAGCCGTACAAAATGTATTATTCAGATTTTTTTTTGTGACAGTTAGAAAAAAATGGAGTATACTTACAAAAATCTGAATTAAATTGATTAGCACTTAGTGCTTATAAAAATCATTGTTTCCTTAAACTTTAATATGTATTGAAGATATCACAATATTTTTTTTGATGATAGCCAAGCCATGTCTAAGAAATAAATCTTGAAGACTTAATTGATATCTTTCCGTAGTTAGTTTTTCAACCAATAAATGAAAACCTATTACCTATACCGAAAAACAATTTAATTATATATTTTATTTATACACATTAAAATTTATTCAAAATGTTCAACTCCGTTGGCATGCTTAGAATTAATTAAATAAGAACAAAAATATAAACATATAGAAATACTGTACCTATAAGAAAATATAATATGTCTTTTAAAATAAACATATCAACTTACTGTGTAATTATAAATGAAAAGATTTTTTCCATATTATTTACAAGTTAAAAGTTACCATATATACCTCTAATTACAGATAGGTTTTTGCTTTACAAGGATGTGATTTTTCACATCTTATTTTATTTTGAAATGACTTTCTGGTAATTTTGTAATTTCAGTCCTAGATAATAATATGTATTACCTATTTAGTATTATATCGTATTAAATATATACCATTGTAAATTTATTGAAGTAGGCATTACTTTGCAGAAATCCATAATTATATAAATGATTTGAGTTCTATTTAGTGTTAATTCTGCCAATATTTGTTTTTAGTCCCATCACCTTTGTTACGTATCTCTTCCGGGGGTAATACGTCACAGCAGCCGACCAATCACAGCGCGTCACTTCGTCGACGAGGGTATAAAACAGCGGCTTCCGGCTCATTTGATTCAGTCTCTTGCCAGATTTTGGCGAGACAACACGTCCTGAGGATGCCTTGTGTAGAGGCGAAATACGTGTCGAATTGTTTAAAGACAAATATTGGCCTAATTAACACTACATAAAACTCAAATCATTTATATATACCATTATTCTGCATCCATAGTGGAGCTATGCCTAGTTTGGGGCAAGATAATTTGTGTAAAAATGTATCAATAAAAGAAAATGGTTTTGAGGCCTTTTACGAGAAGTGTTATAAATGTAGATTAATACTCAGTAATAAGCTGTGTGCCGAGTATTATACTAATATTAAGTAAAACCTATTTAGAAATATTTTGTAAAGTTAATTTTAAATAAACTAATTAGTTAAAGTGGGATCCTATAGTAAACGTAGAATATTCAGATTCAAAAATTAAACAATTTTGCTTTTAATACTTTCTTTACCATTCGCGTAAATCGTTCTATGTTGTAACAACATTGTCTCGTAGAGTATGTAAATAAGATCGTTAAAGGAATTCTAAATAAATAATTTATGATTACATATTTAAATGGATTAAGTACAGGTCTAGGGACTTATAATCTATATTATTTTGACTACTCTCTCGATCAGTTCTTAATGATTGTTAGGTATGTCTCTCGCATGACTCTGTACCTTATAAAGGCTCTATCACAATACAGTAACAGAACGGATGTTTAACTTATACTAGAGCGCCCAAAAAGTGCACGCACACATACACAAGATTTATACGGTCGCCAAGCAATCTTGGGAAGACAAAACAATTGAGTACCACACCGTACGCCGCTGAGACTGGTTGCTGTCCGAGTTAAATTAGCTACGCCGCGTCGTCCGCGTCGTCAATATTTTGTGTACCAACCCTAGCACTCCGCCCAGACGTAGGTATAAATTTCAAGGAGACCGTTGAGTTACACTACTGTTGTTTTATCTATCACCTAAACTCCAGAAACCTACTCAATAATTTCATTTCGGGTATAAAATAAGCCAAAACATACCAGTCAGCTGATTTCAAAATGAAAGACTAAATTCGCATTATTGTAATCGTGACCTCAAGCTTGTATTTTCATGAATACGTATGGTATGATACTGTAGTATGACAAAACATTTTGCTGGTTTTGATTGGGACCGTGCCAATATCTCTATTAATAAGTATTTATATTTATTTTACATCTGCGGTGAATTGGTAAAAATATAAGGAGAAGGTTATTATGTCGTTTTTTTTTGTAGAATAAGAGGCCAAACAAGCGTACGGGTTACCTGTTATTAAGTGATCACCCCCGCTACAATCTCTTGCAACACCAGAGGAATCACGGGAGCGTTGCCGGCCTTTAAGGAAGGCTTACGCGCTTTTTTGAAGGTACCCATGTCGTAGTTTTATATTTGTTGCTTATGAACTGATTTGGATATTTTTGTTTCAAAAATAATTTAAAGTCTGTATCGTTTTGTATTTATTGAATAAACACATTTTTTTGTAATAAATATAATAATAGACTCATACTAAGTCAACTTACTAATATTATCTGTAAATATACTATGTATTGCTCAACTACACCTATATAATAGGTATATATTAGAATTGTTAAGATTGTTTTCATACTTTGTAATAAAATACAATAAACTGTTTTCTATTTCATTATTTCTCCCCCAAAATTTAGATTTATAATTTGTATGTATGTGTATGTTCAGTTTGATAAAAATTAAATTCCTGTTAAGTACAATGCAGTGCGGATCCAGCTTTTGGAAAACCACAATTTAGAGTAGCACAGAATAAAATAGTATAGTTTCACTGAGTCAAAAGCTTCTAAGCTGCCCAATTAAGATACGTTTTAAATTGTACTCAGTCGGTTTCATCCAACATAGGTTTGTTACTGCATACATAGTTATAGGTGAAATGTGCTTGAGTCGTGAGGAGGCGAGAGCGGGTCGCGGCGGAAGGACACTGATTTCAAAAATAACAATAATCGTAACTAGAATTAGATTAATTAAATACGCAATTATTTTCTCTATCTATTGTTTTGGAATAGTGTTTTTGCAGTCGGTTGTTTTTTTGTTAAAAAATTTTTTGAAATGGGGCAGTCGCCTAAGGCCTCCCAATGCAATGGTCATACGAAGAACCTTAATGCCGAAAGTCAAGAAATCTAGCCACAGCAACAATTAAATAAGTAATGAATGTATTATTGGATAAAAATAATGTAATACTAGAAGAATCAATTGTCTATTATTTCTAGTTCCTCGCTTACACAATCTGAGAGAATTAGATGCTGTATCTTCAAAATGAAGCAATGACTATTGACAGAACATGTGTTAAAAAAATAGGTACTGAGGCTATCTCTTTGTCTTCTCGTTTGGCTGAGTAAGTAATTGAGGTACCTTTTGGAAATGAAAATTTACAATGAAAATGTATGTGGCATCTTAGTCGGATAGCATTTTTTTATCTATGAGCAGATTAATTACATCATGATACATATTCGTCATTATTACGAGTTTGAAAAACGGAAAGGTGCCTTAGTCGAGAGGGTTCTGTACTGATAAGATTACAAGAATATATTATTATAATACCTTAGAGAAAATGTAATGTAACAGTACTATCCGTATATTTTGCTATAAATAATATTTAGGGGCGTAATAACGTAATTTAACTATACTATAATAATTGACATTGCAACCACATATTGTAACGATTTTCGAACTTTTAATTTTTACTTGTATTCTTATATATCGTATAGCAAAATATACGGATATTACTGTTACATTACATTTTCTCTAAGGTATTATAATAATATATTCTTGTCATCTTATATATATATATATATATATATATATATAGATAATTTATACGTCTAGACTAGAGCCTCTTGATGCTAGACAACCGATAAAAACAGGCCATGTTTATTACTTTTGTGTTTTTTTTAATGAAAATAACGGACGAGACTAGCAGGACGTTTAGCTGATGGTAATTGATACGATCTACCCATTACAATGCAGTGCCACTCAGGAATCTTGAACACCACAAAAATTCTGAGCGGCACTACAATTGCGCTCGTTACCTTGAGACATAAGATGTTAAGTCTCATTTGCCCAGTAATTTTACTAGCTACGGCGCCCTACGCATCGAAACACGGTAATGTGTACACATTACTGCTTCACGGCAGATACATATTCGTCATTATTACGAGTTTGAAAAACGGAAAGGTGCCTTAGTCGAGAGGGTTCTGTACTGATAAGATTACAAGAATATATTATTATAATACCTTAGAGAAAATGTAATGTAACAGTACTATCCGTATATTTTGCTATAAATAATATTTAGGCGCGTAATAACGTAATTTAACTATACTATAATAATTGACATTGCAACCACATATTGTAACGATTTTCGAACTTTTAATTTTTACTTGTATTCTTATATATCGTATAGCAAAATATACGGATATTACTGTTACATTACATTTTCTCTAAGGTATTATAATAATATATTCTTGTCATCTTATATATATATATATAGATAATTTATACGTCTAGATTAGAGCCTCTTGATGCTAGACAACCGATAAAAACAGGCCATGTTTATTACTTTTGTGTTTTTTTTAATGAAAATAACGGATGAGACTAGCAGGACGTTTAGCTGATGGTAATTGATACGATCTACCCATTACAATGCAGTGCCACTCAGGAATCTTGAACACCACAAAAATTCTGAGCGGCACTACAATTGCGCTCGTTACCTTGAGACATAAGATGTTAAGTCTCATTTGCCCAGTAATTTTACTAGCTACGGCGCCCTACGCATCGAAACACGGTAATGTGTACACATTACTGCTTCACGGCAGAAAAAGGTACCGTTGTGGTACCCATAATCTAGCCGGCATCCTGTGCAAAGGGGCGTCCCACTGGTAGTGTGTGTTAGATTTGTATGTCATTTTGTGTTAGTGTGCGTGCATTGCTCAAAATAAAGGTTAAATGCCAACTTTATTTTCGACGTTTTCACAGCTCTCCCAGTCTATTAATTATGTATGGAGTTATATTTAATAAATAAGGTTCTGGGGTAACGGAATATACATAATGATAATATATATATTTCGATTTTCCCACCACGCGTTGCTGTGCCTAAATGGTTAGGGAAAAAGGCGAAACATATATATTATTTAATACGTTTAATTTGAAAATAATTGTGGATATTAAATATTTTGAACCGTATCACTTGCAGGCTGGTATAGAGATGGTCTGCTTTTTAGATCCTAGAGTTCGCAACATATTGTACATCACAACATGTGCAAAACAAGCTGTCTGGAGATCTATGCCAAAAAATTCAAAAGATCTTGTACCAAGTTTATACTTATTGCAGACGCCAATCTAATTGCGAATTGCATCCATAAGTAACATAGAAGTTCGAGGAATGAGAGGATATCTTAAGCTTTGAAAGGTCCTGTCCAATATATTTCTTCTGTGGCTTCACCAGTGGGAGGCTCTTTTGCACAGCGCAAAGCGGCTAGATTATGGGTACCACAACGGCGCTCTTTTCCTGCCGAGAAGCAGTAATGCGTAACTATTATTGTGTTTCAGTCCTAAGGGCGCCAAAGCTAGTGAAATTACTGGGCAAATGAGACTTAACATCTTATGTCTCAAAGTGACGACCGCAATTGTAGTGCCGCTCAGAATTTTAGACCTTTTCAAGAATCCTGAGCGGCACTGCAATGTAATGGGCAGGGCGTACTTATTACCATCAGCCGAACGTCCTCGTCCCGTATTTCTAAATAAAATGTCATAAAAAAAACGTTGCTCATTAGTTACTTTACTTCAAGCCGCGTACAATTGTACTTCTTTGGCTGTTTCATTATTGGCAACATAGTTATTCGAAACCAACACTAAATCGTAAGTAAAGCCGATTTAATTAATTAAATTAGTATAGTTATTGGTACTGTTTCTAGTTGCAGTATGAACTATGGAATCTCCGGCAAATCCAATTCATTCAAAAATTCTGTTGGATAATAAACCGATTTATGCAGATATATGTGGATCCACAACAGTATCGACTAACTTCGGTGATCGTCCCGCTATGAATGACTGAATAGAGAATAGTTTCGAAGCCATCTATGTTCTTGGTGGCAAGAATAGCTCGTGCACTAAATCATGATATTGACAATTGGTTGGAATATGGGGCATTTACAATCTGGTCTTCTTTTGATACAACAATGATTATGCTAAACTTACATTCAGCTGAGTTTTACCTAAGTAAAGTCTGAGCAACGTCTAAGTACGCTCTATAGATCTCAGCCTTATATAGATAGAGACTTAGGTCTAAACCTGAACCTATTAAAGCTTACACTTGTTAACCAATTTTTGTGTCTCTCAATTACATACCAAGATATGATGAATAATCCACAATGTTAGCAAGCAACAGGGCAAAGTGGAGGGCACCAGAGGGCAGGGAAGTTCGCCCATGCGATGGACCGACCAAATTAAGTCTGCTGTGGGCGGTCTATTGAACGAGTGCACCAGATTGTCGGCCAGCAGCGAAAAGTGGCTAATTCTTGTGGGGCGAATCACATCTGCTCCAAAAGATGTGATGACTTCGTGATGATCAAGACCGCTCTGTCAAGAGTTTAATGACGAAGAAGAAGCAAGCTACCCCAGCTTGCCCCTTATAAGGTATAAAAAGGCATAAAAGGCATCTATTTCACAAATTGATTCACAATTGATTTCATGTCACTTCAAACACTACCATTGCTCCGGAAACAAACGGCGCTCTGAGAGAGAGGAAACAGCGCAAGAAACTCCCAGCATTCTTTTTTGTACCTACTGTCATTGTTATTACTATATAATAATCATATATCTAGTAGACCAGCCTGTCAGATTAAATTACAGATGGAAATCAGCTGTTAAAAATTTCACGGTTACCCAATCTCCCTCTGAAAACTACCCAAAACAAATAACCAGTATTTGCAAAAATTCCTACATAAATCTAACCTGCAACCGTTAATACTTGAAAGCATTCAAGGTAGAAATTTCCCTAACTAAAAATAAAAAACGGAATATGAATGCTTTTAATAAAAAACTTACATTTCGGAGTAAATCTAATAAACTCTGATACTAATAAATACACATACTAGAAATTGCAACGTGAATAAAATCCTGAAACAAAGCTGCAAATAAATTCACACCACTCGAACGAAGTACTTCAAGCTATGAATGTATTCAAAATTCGATAGCTACACACAGCTCAGTGAATATGACGTAAGCAATAGAGATCCAGTTTTGCCTGAAATCCATATGACGCTGCAAAATATATTGCATTGAAATAAAATGTAATGTTTTGAATGAAATATTCCTGGGGTGATTTTTAATACTCAAATTTCAAATTCAAATAGTTTATTTCTCAAAAAAGGATAACTGCATCACTTTTTGAAGTCAAGAAAATATACAAATAATAGAATAATACAGTCCTACTGCTTATAAATTAAAATAGTATGCAGACCTTAAAAATATTTACATTGTACATCCCATGCACTTTTATCTGTTATATAATCTTTAATTGGATAATAAGCTTTTTTTAAAAGTTTCTGTTTAACAATTTAATTGTAGTTTGCAAATTTCTTCAGGGATTTTATTATAAAAACGGACACATTGTCCCCTGGATGATTTGTCTATTTTCGTAAGCCTTGTGTGAGTCAGAGCAAGATTATGTTTATTTCTAGTGTTGCAGTTAGGAATGTCACTGTTTTTTTTAAAACGATCTATATTTTTATGCACAAATATTAGGTTTTCAAATATGTATTGACATGGTACTGTTAATATGTTGATCTCCTTAAATTTATTTCTCAACGAATGTCTACTGGACAGAATAAAAGATTGCTCGAACAGCTCTTTTCTGCAGCACAAAAATCGTTTGAATATCACTAACGTGTCCCCACAGTAATACTAATGTATTGATAAGGCAAATGTTAAGATCGTTATATTAGATGTTCAATCCAAGTATAACAAACTTTACACAGTAGTGATACATAAAAATATATCTTGAAGACCTATCCACACGTATGGGTTTGATGATAACAAAATTTTGAGTTTCAGTTCTAAGTATGGGGAACCCCCAAAATTTATTGTTATCTATTTTTGTGTGAAAATCTTAATGCGGCTTAGAGAATGCATCTATTTACCAAGTTTCAACAGTATGGTTTATATATATATTCTTATAGTTTCGGAAAACAGTGGCTGTTACATACGGATGGTCATACAGACTGACAGACAAGACGAATCTATAGGGGTTCCGTTTTTTGCCATTTGGAAACCTATAAATCTGTGGAATGGTCTTCCTTCTGCGGTGTTTCCAGGACGATACGACATAGGTACCAAAGAAGCGCCTCCACCTCCTCAAAAGGCCGGCGACGCACTTGTGATTCTTCTGGTGTTTTCAAGCTCGTGTACTTATCTTCTATAAAAAATGACCAAGAGCAGAAAGAAGTTCTAAGCTGTATTAATAATTAATGTCATATATTATCTTACCCATATTCCTAACATTATTTAAATTTTCTATATATAAGTATATGCTAGGAAGTAAGCCAACACCAAGTGCTTAGTGAGATTGTAGGGTATCGAAGTTAGACAGTTTTCAATTACTCTCGTAAGTTGCTTAAGTGCAACCGTCAACTATTTGTGAGTTTCTATAATCTTCGTGTTGGTCCTCAACATAAGCTGGGTTTACATGGGAGCATTTTGTAGCTCAAGTGAAAGAAAAACTGGTCAAGTTGGAGTCACAGTAAGGGTTCCATACCCTCGTACTATAGAAAGCACTTTTTACTTTTCAAATAATTTTGTTTGCCTGACGGCCATTTTGTATTCCATAGATTTTATTACTTGATCTTATAACTGTCTTAATCATAGACTTATACTTTAGAAGTGAATAGATGAACAAATTTTGACAACAAGAAGAAGAACGTCCCTTACGGAGATATAGCAAGATAGAAAAGGAGCGTGAATGTATTATTGCTCTAATGTAACCGATTCGGATGGACAAGTCATAAACAGTTAGCCACGCTTGGAATTAGCTTCTTAGTATTAAAACTGGCTAACACACACATTGACAGATTAAAATTGATCACGCTTGAAGGGGCTGCCAGGCGAAGTACGGAAACCGGTGACTTCAACAAAGAACAAGGTTTCCATTTGTTAAAAGTAGAACAAAAAATACTTTAATTCCAATGTGGAACTCTAAAATAGTAATAATAAAAAACTCCACTTGAGGGATCTATGTAAATTAAATCAAATCAAAAATAATTTTATTTCGGTAAATTGCATTAAACTTGAAATATTATAACAATATGTTATGTTTTTTAAAGTGATAACCCTCACTTCTAGGATTAATACACAAATAAAGTTTGAAAAACAAAATTTTATAAACGATGCGGGATTCGAACCCACGACCTCCGGCGTTCCGTGCCGGTGCTCTAACCAATTGAGCTAACCCTTCGAGTACCGCCTCGTTATAAAATTCTGTTTGCACCGGCACGGAACGCCGGAGGTCGTGGGTTCGAATCCCGCATCGTTCATAAAATTTTGTTTTTCAAACTTTATTTGTGTATTAATCCTAGAAGTGAGGGTTATCACTTTAAAAAACATAACATATTGTTATAATATTTCAAGTTTAATGCAATTTACCGAAATAAAATTATTTTTGATTTGATTTAATTTACATAGATCCCTCAAGTGGAGTTTTTTATTATTACTATTTTAGAGTTCCACATTGGAATTAAAGTATTTTTTGTTCTACTTTTAACAAATGGAAACCTTGTTCTTTGTTGAAGTCACCGGTTTCCGTACTTCGCCTGGCAGCCCCTTCAAGCGTGATCAATTTTAATCTGTCAATGTGTGTGTTAGCCAGTTTTAATACTAAGAAGCTAATTCCAAGCGTGGCTAACTGTTTATGACTTGTCCATCCGAATCGGTTACATTAGAGCAATAATACATTCACGCTCCTTTTCTATCTTGCTATATCTCCGTAAGGGACGTTCTTCTTCTTGTTGTCAAAATTTGTTCATCTATTCACTTCTAAAGTATAAGTCTATGATTAAGACAGTTATAAGATCAAGTAATAAAATCTATGGAATACAAAATGGCCGTCAGGCAAACAAAATTATTTGAAAAGTAAAAAGTGCTTTCTATAGTACGAGGGTATGGAACCCTTACTGTGACTCCAACTTGACCAGTTTTTCTTTCACTTGAGCTACAAAATGCTCCCATGTAAACCCAGCTTATGTTGAGGACCAACACGAAGATTATAGAAACTCACAAATAGTTGACGGTTGCACTTAAGCAACTTACGAGAGTAATTGAAAACTGTCTAACTTCGATACCCTACAATCTCACTAAGCACTTGGTGTTGGCTTACTTCCTAGCATATACTTATATATAGAAAATTTAAATAATGTTAGGAATATGGGTAAGATAATATATGACATTAATTATTAATACAGCTTAGAACTTCTTTCTGCTCTTGGTCATTTTTTATAGAAGATAAGTACACGAGCTTGAAAACACCAGAAGAATCACAAGTGCGTCGCCGGCCTTTTGAGGAGGTGGAGGCGCTTCTTTGGTACCTATGTCGTATCGTCCTGGAAACACCGCAGAAGGAAGACCATTCCACAGATTTATAGGTTTCCAAATGGCAAAAAACGGAACCCCTATAGATTCGTCTTGTCTGTCAGTCTGTATGACCATCCGTATGTAACAGCCACTGTTTTCCGAAACTATAAGAATATATATATAAACCATACTGTTGAAACTTGGTAAATAGATGCATTCTCTAAGCCGCATTAAGATTTTCACACAAAAATAGATAACAATAAATTTTGGGGGTTCCCCATACTTAGAACTGAAACTCAAAATTTTGTTATCATCAAACCCATACGTGTGGATAGGTCTTCAAGATATATTTTTATGTATCACTACTGTGTAAAGTTTGTTATACTTGGATTGAACATCTAATATAACGATCTTAACATTTGCCTTATCAATACATTAGTATTACTGTGGGGACACGTTAGTGATATTCAAACGATTTTTGTGCTGCAGAAAAGAGCTGTTCGAGCAATCTTTTATTCTGTCCAGTAGACATTCGTTGAGAAATAAATTTAAGGAGATCAACATATTAACAGTACCATGTCAATACATATTTGAAAACCTAATATTTGTGCATAAAAATATAGATCGTTTTAAAAAAAACAGTGACATTCCTAACTGCAACACTAGAAATAAACATAATCTTGCTCTGACTCACACAAGGCTTACGAAAATAGACAAATCATCCAGGGGACAATGTGTCCGTTTTTATAATAAAATCCCTGAAGAAATTTGCAAACTACAATTAAATTGTTAAACAGAAACTTTTAAAAAAAGCTTATTATCCAATTAAAGATTATATAACAGATAAAAGTGCATGGGATGTACAATGTAAATATTTTTAAGGTCTGCATACTATTTTAATTTATAAGCAGTAGGACTGTATTATTCTATTATTTGTATATTTTCTTGACTTCAAAAAGTGATGCAGTTATCCTTTTTTGAGAAATAAACTATTTGAATTTGAAATTTGAGTATTAAAAATCACCCCAGGAATATTTCATTCAAAACATTACATTTTATTTCAATGCAATATATTTTGCAGCGTCATATGGATTTCAGGCAAAACTGGATCTCTATTGCTTACGTCATATTCACTGAGCTGTGTGTAGCTATCGAATTTTGAATACATTCATAGCTTGAAGTACTTCGTTCGAGTGGTGTGAATTTATTTGCAGCTTTGTTTCAGGATTTTATTCACGTTGCAATTTCTAGTATGTGTATTTATTAGTATCAGAGTTTATTAGATTTACTCCGAAATGTAAGTTTTTTATTAAAAGCATTCATATTCCGTTTTTTATTTTTAGTTAGGGAAATTTCTACCTTGAATGCTTTCAAGTATTAACGGTTGCAGGTTAGATTTATGTAGGAATTTTTGCAAATACTGGTTATTTGTTTTGGGTAGTTTTCAGAGGGAGATTGGGTAACCGTGAAATTTTTAACAGCTGAATTCCATCTGTAATTTAATCTGACAGGCTGGTCTACTAGATATATGATTATTATATAGTAATAACAATGACAGTAGGTACAAAAAAGAATGCTGGGAGTTTCTTGCGCTGTTTCCTCTCTCTCAGAGCGCCGTTTGTTTCCGGAGCAATGGTAGTGTTTGAAGTGACATGAAATCAATTGTGAATCAATTTGTGAAATAGATGCCTTTTATGCCTTTTTATACCTTATAAGAGGCAAGCTGGGGTAGCTTGCTTCTTCTTCGTCATTAAACTCTTGACAGAGCGGTCTTGATCATCACGAAGTCATCACATCTTTTGGAGCAGATGTGATTCGCCCCACGAGAATTAGCCACTTTTCGGCTGCTGGCCGACAATCTGGTGCACTCGTTCAATGGACCGCCCACAGCAGACTTAATTTGGTCGGTCCATCGCATGGGCGAACTTCCCCGCCCTCTGGTGCCCTCCACTTTGCCCTGTTGCTTGCTAACATTGTGGATTATTCATCATATCTTGGTATGTAATTGAGAGACACAAAAATTGGTTAACAAGTGTAAGCTTTAATAGGTTCAGGCTTAGACCTAAGTCTCTATCTATATAAGGCTGAGATCTATAGAGCGTACTTAGACGTTGCTCAGACTTTACTTACGTAAAACTCAGCTGAATGTAAGTTTAGCATAATCATTGTTGTATCAAAAGAAGACCAGATTGTAAATGCCCCATATTCCAACCAATTGTCAATATCATGATTTAGTGCACGAGCTATTCTTGCCACCAAGAACATAGATGGCTTCGAAACTATTCTCTATTCAGTCATTCATAGCGGGACGATCACCGAAGTTAGTCGATACTGTTGTGGATCCACATATATGTGAATGAATGAATTGGATTTGCCGGAGATTCCATAGTTCATACTGCAACTAGAAACAGTACCAATAATTACGCTAATTTAATTAATTAAATCGGCTTTACTTACGATTTATTGGTGTTGGTTTCGAATAACTATGTTGCCAATAATGAAACAGCCAAAGAAGTACAATTGTACGCGGCTTGAAGTAAAGTAACTAATGAGCAACGTTTTTTTATGACATTTTATTTAGAAATACGGGACGAGGACGTTCGGCTGATGATAATAAGTACGCCCTGCCCATTACATTGCAGTGCCGCTCAGGATTCTTGAAAAGCTCTAAAATTCTGAGCGGCACTACAATTGCGGTCGTCACTTTGAGACATAAGATGTTAAGTCTCATTTGCCCAGTAATTTCACTAGCTTTGGCGCCCTTAGGACTGAAACACAATAATAATTACGCATTACTGCTTCACGGCAGGAAAAGAGCGCCGTTGTGGTACCCATAATCTAGCCGCTTTGCGCTGTGCAAAAGAGCCTCCCACTGGTGAAGCCACAGAAGAAATATATTGGACAGGACCTTTCAAAGCTTAAGATATCCTCTCATTCCTCGAACTTCTATGTTACTTATGGATGCAATTCGCAATTAGATTGGCGTCTGCAATAACTATAAACTTGGTACAAGATCTTTTGAATTTTTTGGCATAGATCTCCAGACAGCTTGTTTTGCACATGTTGTGATGTACTATATGTTGCGTACTCTAGGATCTAAAAAGCAGACCATCTCTATACCATTCAAAATATTTAATATCCACAATTATTTTCAAATTAAACGTATTAAATAATATATATGTTTCGCCTTTTTCCCTAACCATTTAGGCACAGCAACGCGTGGTGGGAAAATCGAAATATATATATTATCATTATGTATATTCCGTTACCCCAGAACCTTATTTATTAAATATAACTCCATACATAATTAATAGACTGGGAGAGCTGTGAAAACGTCGGAAAAAAGATGGCATTTAACCTTTATTTTGAGCAATGCACGCACACTAACACAAAATGACATACAAATCTAACACACACTACCAGTGACTACTACTACCCTTTGCACAGGATGCCGGCTAGATTATGGGTACCACAACGGCACCTTTTTCTGCCGTGAAGCAGTAATGTGTACACATTACCGTGTTTCGATGTATAGGGCGCCGTAGCTAGTAAAATTACTGGGCAAATGAGACTTAACATCTTATGTCTCAAGGTAACGAGCGCAATTGTAGTGCCGCTCAGAATTTTTGTGGTGTTCAAGATTCCTGAGTGGTACTGCATTGTAATGGGTAGATCGTATCAATTACCATCAGCTAAACGTCCTGCTCGTCTCGTCCATTATTTTCATTAAAAAAAAACACAAAAGTAATAAACATGGCCTGTTTTTATCGGTTGTCTAGCATCAAGAGGCTCTAATCTAGACGTATAAATTATCTATATATATATATATATATATATATATATATATATATATATGTTATGTTTTTTAAAGTGATAACCCTCACTTCTAGGATTAATACACAAATAAAGTTTGAAAAACAAAATTTTATAAACGATGCGGGATTCGAACCCACGACCTCCGGCGTTCCGTGCCGGTGCTCTAACCAACTGAGCTAACCCTTCGAGTACCGCCTCGTTATAAAATTCTGTTTCAAATTTTATTTGTGTTGAAATATTATGTCATATTTTCATACAGCTCGTTCGGAAGGCAGATTTCCTCAGAGAAGAACGAGCAAGAAACTCTTAGGTTGTTCTTTTCAAAACAGAATAGTATTGCATGTTCTTATTTTCAATTAAATTTACAATTTATTTCAATTACAATATATGCAAAGTGATGCAATAAAAATACTCAAACGTCAATTACTAAATGGCTTATACGAGTAAGTCAAAAAATTTAAATTATTAAGTAATACATACATATAGTACAATACTTGATGCATCAATCCTCACATACCGTAAATAAAATAAAGGCATTATGCAAGCATTTTATTAGCTGTTCTATATAAAAGTATATAATAACTTTATTTTAAGTAAATAAAAGAAATAAAAAAATATAAAACAGACTTCCCGGTGAGAGGATGTCGACTCTACTCGGTTTATTACTTCACTAGTATAATTATTTGTTGTAACAAGAGAGAAAACAGTATTTTATTTGATTAACGCTGAGTTTGTTGAGCCCATGCTTCTCAGGCCTGAGGCATTCATTTTGGAATGGGTGATAGTTTTTTTTGATTTTCAATAAGTGATGTCACATCCTATTTTGAATAAAAATATTTGAATTTGAATTCGCATTTGTTCCACATTTAAATTAAACACTTTACAAAGGACAAAAACGCACTTAATCCTTTAAAATGTGTTTTATTTAGACACAATACTTCACGTTATGCACGGCTTGTTTATGTATATGTCTGGTTAGAGGACAAAATATAACTTATTCAGTGGTGAAGCGAATACTAGAATTAACTTTAAGAAACAGAGAATGGAACTGCTTTGGAAAGATTCTGTGTCCGTAATTAATAATAGTAGTTTGTATTAATTAATTAATCAATTAAATTCATATGTTTTCAAATTTTATTTGTGTAATTACTCCCAGAAGGGAGAGCCATAATTTTAAGACATAACAAATTGTTTAGATTTTGCAAAAGCGACATCTCAAGTAAATTTCCTAATATGAGATATTGGGGTTGAGCAGGTTATCAACTGTAAAGTAGATCTTGTAGATGAAGCTACAACCTGAGAGTTGAACAAAGCATAAAAAATTTAGCAAGGATATGTCACTCGAACAATTGGCTCAGTTGGAATATTGCTATTGAAAACAATAACTGGGTAGGTATTAATAATCAACTACATAATAAAATGATATAATTATGCTCAAAATATGTTTTAGAAGATATTATCACACACAAAACAAATCGGGTACAAAAAATATATGTATTATAATGAGCTTATGTAGCCCCAGCCTAATACATTGCAAGCCTAGGACTGAGTTCCTGTGTGAAGGCTTAACGCTGTGTTGCATTCTGTTTATTAATTTGTAGTACGATGTATACCGAGATGGCTAGCTTACAAGCTAACCATACATGGTTAGAAGTACTGCAGGAGAAATTTAAATTAACGTTACATAATATGCCTTATTGCCACACATCTAAGATACTATTTTATTTAATTATACATCTGTGACGTAATCATTGGCTGTAAATTTTTTTAAATACTAGCTTTTAACCGCGACTTCATTTGCGTGCCATAGTTATTTTGGTAGCATTATTTTTAAATATACTCACTTTGCAAATAATACAATACAAATGCTGTGGTTTGTAAATTTTTATAAGCCACCAACTATAGAACTTTCATTCCCCTTTCTCACCCCACACAGGTCTAAATTTTAAAATTGCTAGAACAAATACTGTGCTTTGGTCTGAAGGGTACCGTAGCTAGTGAAATTACTGGGCAAATGAGACAACATCTTATGTCTCAAGGTGACGAGCGTAGTTGTAGTGCAGCTCAGAATTTTTGGGGTTTTTCAAAAATCCTGAGCGGCACAATTACCATCAGCTGACCGTCCTGCACGTCACGTCCCTTATTTTCATAAAAATAAATTAAAAGTTTCATGGTGCTATCTTCGATAATGATGAACTCTTTATAAATTTCCACTCCCTATTTCAACCCCGACAAGCCTTTTATTCGCTATAAAAGATAGCCTATGTCCTTTCCCCTGCTCTTGCCTATATCTGTGATAAATTTCATCATAATCAGTTGTGTGGTTTAGGCGTGAAAGTGTAACAAACAAATTTACATTCACATTATTATATTTGTAGGGATTAGTAATTATTATAAAAATAAATTGTTTGTTCACGAGCATTTTATCTTTCATTTATTTTTTTTTTAATTATCTCAAAATTAAAGATTATATATTTTAGGCGGTACTCGAACGGTTAGCTCAGTTGGTGAGAGCACTGGCACTGAACGCTCCGGCGTTCGGTGTCGTGGGTTCGAATCCCGCATCCTTCATAAAATTTTGTTTTTCAATTTTTATTTGTGTATTAATCCTAGAAGTGAGGGTTACTTTAAAAAAAACAACATATTGTTTATATATTTTATTTAATAATTTGCTCGCATAATGCCTGTATTTATTTACGGTATGTGTGGATTGATGCATCTACTGTACTCAATAACTCAAGGGTTTGTTATTATTAATTCACTTTTTAGTTTGTGACGTTTGAGTATGTTTGTTGCGTCACTTTGTTATTGAAATGATTTGTAAATTGCATTAAAATAAGAACTTATAACACCTTATCTGTTTTGAAAAGAACCACCTTAGAGTTTCTTGCTCATTCTTCTCTAAGTAAATCAGCCTTCCGAATGAGCTGCGTTAAAAAAATGACATACTTGTTCATATTGTTTGTATACTATGTTTATATTAGTGTATACCTTGATGGAGGAATTCCAAACAAATAAAAAAGAACCTCCTATAGCAGTCATATAAGTGATATACAAACTGATCGGGCGATATGACTCAGACCGGCGTGATTTTTGCGCTCTCGCAGCGTTTATTTTTAGATTGCTTATAATTAGAATGATTTGAGTGAATGTATCTGAAAGCTATTGAAACAAGCTACAATTCCATGTAAAATAAACCATATAATCAACAAAACAAGGATCAGAACTTGGTGAGGGAATAGTTGTGCCGTACGGCACTCTCGATTTTGGTGTATCTGAAAAATCTAGTGCTCTGCGGCACTGCCGATTTCAAAAGGTTTCGGCATTCAATGCAATGACCAAGAACAAAATACTATAAGTATTAAAAAAAGCGTCAGTAATTAGATTATATTGCGTAACACACTAGTTCAAATACCCGTCAAGTTGCGTTTTCGTCTGCATATGTATTACATAATGTCAAAGGCGTAAATGTCCTTGTCTTATTAACTTAATCCAAGTGGCCTAGACAAACACGTATTAGTTGACCGAGGCTTGTTCCTGTCATACCCGGGTTAGAAAACATAGCACAAAAGCTTGTTTTACAACCGCCACAGTACAAACATAACAGTAATAAGATTTTTTTTTATTTTACTTTGTTATATTATGTACACAAATAAAACTAAAAACAAAATTTTATGAACGATGCGGGACTCGAACCTCGAACGTTCAAGTGACGTATCGTCATAAAATCTTGTGTGCTTTGTTCAACTCTCAGGTTGCAGCATGGAACGCGAGAGGTCGCGGATTCGAGTCCCGCATCGTTCATAAAATTTTGTTTTCAGTTTTATTTGTGTAATTAATTCCTGTAGTGAGGGTTATCTTTAAAACATAACAAATTTTTTATATTATTATGTATGAAGTTACTAAGTTTTACAGCTAAAAACCAAAATGGATTTATTTTATATCATAATTTTGCTTCTATCAAGAAATCATTTGCTGTATGTTAGACTCCAGTTGTTAGTCAATAGAAAAAGTTGAAATAGATATAATTATGATTATATGACTGCTAAAACTAATTAAATATATACTTTGGTTAACAACCCTTGTTATCTTGTAAAATTCGAAGAACTTCCGTACAAATAAAATATATAGAAACATTAAAAAAAATTAAAAGCTTAGATTTGTAAGTTAGTTGTGTAATGGTAATAGCACATTTTAGCACATTTCTTTGATAAATACTCTATATGTCTTCTTCTGTACTCAAAATTTTAAGGCACTGCTAACTATTTTGCCAGTATTTTAACATTTTAAAACTTGCAGCATAAATAAATAAAAAGCGACCAAGTTCAAGTCAAACTCGCCCATGAAGGGTTCCGTAGCAGCAAATATCATAATATAAAACTTTGACATAGTAAAAACTATCTTTGCACAAAATCGTACAGTGCAAATGAGCTCTCATCTTTTATATTAAAAAAAAACTACTTACTAGATCTCGTTCAAACTAATTTTCAGGTGGAAGTTTGTATGGTAATGTACGTCATATATTTTTTTAGTTTTATCATTCTCTTATTTTAGAAGTTTTACCAAATTTTTTTACCGATTTTAGAAACCTCAATATCATTATTGAAGACCTATCAAACGTATGGTTTGATGAAAATTTTTTTTAATATTTTGGAATACGGAAGAGAAGCTAGTTTTATTTTTTAATTTACCTACAGTGCTTAGTTTTTGCAATAGTACTTCATTGTTGCAAAATGAAAAACAACAATGACTACTTATGTTTTCATTCGAACTTTTATTATGTCTAACTGTTATAAGTATGCTGTACCCAGATTCGGTCACACAAACACAATCAGAGGTAGGGGTAAACAAGGAGTATGTGAATAATATATTATCATTCTGATATCGTATGCGGAAGGTTCTTTACATCTTTTGTGTAAGTTTTATATTATGTAACCACTTGTTTGGAGTGTTTTTAACACACTTTGTACTGGCTATATTTTCAAATACCTATGTATTTTTGCTACGTATATCAAAGGGGATCTCTATATATATTTAGAAATCTGTTGTCTGATGTTAAGATGTTTGTTTTCATTGGGAATATTTGTATTGTGGAACAATATAAACTGATAATACAATCTAAAAGATGTATTCTATTAACAATATCAAATCCAAAATTATTTTATAGAACGATTGTCTGTTACCTATCTGAGTCAGTCTGAGATTCAAATTATATAATTTAATTAGTGAAAATTGAAACAAAAACGTATTTCTGAATGATCATGATCTTTAACTAACGCTTCTTGTTTTTAGTAGGCAAGACGGTATTGGGGGAGGGTCGTATCGCTTAAAACAATAATTATATTGTGTAAAAGAGTAAATATCTAACTTGATTTAAATAATAAGGAATAATATCGTTTTTGTGTAAACAGCTTTTTCATTAGCGCTTTATAATTGCCAATTTTTTAGGGTGTTAAAATGGATATATTATTTTATCCTTAAGAGATAGACATATGCCATCCCGGACTTTTCTATAGTCCTATAGAAGATACACAATTCCACGATACATTATTTTGTTATATCTCAAAGGGTTTAGACAACGTTTTTATTTAAACCTCCCAGACGGCTTACTTTTTTACGACACCTCCAACAAATATCGTTAATGAACCTATACAAAAATTTATCAAATTATATATTAAAACCTTCCTCGAGAACCACGCCATCTATTGGTGAATACAGCAGGTTTTTGAGTTTATGGCGAACAGACAGACAGACAGACGTGGTGAAGGAACTTGTTTTATAATATTATGTAGTGATGTACTATCTTCTAAACTAATAAGCACTCCTAAACTTAGCAACAATACAAAGACAAATAAACAAAATAAATAAAACAACACCATGACTGGACGATAATTGAAAATCTTTTAATTACACAAACCAAAAGCTTCAGAAACAATCTCTTGGCGGAACAAATTAAAAGGGATTAGAGAATGATTATTTGAGAATCGGTTTAGTGGAAGCGAGCAATAATACTCAACTCAAAGTGAATAGGGAAAACAGATTTTGTCTTTTATTAGTCTTTACTTCCTCATAATTTATTGTATTATTGTATTCTTTAAATATTATCTTTATATCATTCATTATTAATATTAGTATCAACTCTAAGTTAAAGTTTAACTTTTAGTAAATTAATTGTTTTAAAATTTTATATCTATTTTAAGGTAGTATTTTGTTGCAAAAAGTAAATTAAATTCATAAGTATTATATTGCTGACAGATATTTTGGATGTATTCCACTGTTGTCAATCTATATATTGTATCTACTTAAATACTTTCTTATTGACAAGTAAGTGATATTATAATATTTTCTTGTACATTTGTTCAGTTATTTTCATAGTATTATGTCCTATGGTATATTGCTATGGGCCAACGCTGCTGACATTAATACAATATTCGTGCTGTAGAAGAGGGCTATTCGCGCTATTTATAACTTAGGCCCTAAATAATCATTGAGAGCAATTTAAAGAAATTAACATCTTGACTGTTGCTTCTCAATATATTCTTGATACTGTAATGTATGTACATAGGCACTTAAGTGACTTTGCCAGAAACTATCAAAATCATAATGTTAACACCAGGAACAAACAAACGTATTATGTAACTCTTTTGAGGGGAGTTGTATACGCATTTACAACAAGATTCCAGATAATGTTCAAAACACATGTATTACGAAATTCAAAAGAATTGTTAATAAACGTTTGTGTGGTAAAGGTTACTGATAGGTTTATAACATAAATGACCTTCTCAATGATACCACAGATTGAGAATGGAACGACCGCCCTCAGGCTATTAAATAATAACTTATATTGTAACATGTTACTTTGTAACCATATTTTTTAATAAAAAAAAGAATCCCGCTGAGTTTGTTGCGCCCGTTCTTCTCAGGTCTGTGGCATACTTTTTAGAATGGGTGGCAGTTTTTCACTTTCAATAAGTGATATCATATCCCTTTTTTGAAAAAATATATATAAATTTGAACATGTATCAACAACGTAAAAATAAAATATCCCTTTACTAGTCCGGTACTTTTATATAGAGAGAGGGGGCGGTATAATAATGTAGGTAGAGTTTCAGCAATTTGAAACAAAACACTTCATGTAAACACAAATATGAAACAACATAAGCGTAAAAGCTTTACAGATCTGGTCGTATTATAGTTTGAGCCTCGTGCCAGAATAAACCGAGTCAACATCTCCTGAGGATACCTCGAAAAAACATAGCAGAATCAACTTAAGAAAACGTATAACATTTGGATCGCACGATAGTGTTATGAATTGGGGTTTTATCAAACATCATTTCTTACAGTGTAAAATGTTAAATAATGATAAACAAACAACATTCAGATAGTATTGAGGGAAACAAAGCCTTTTTTCAACTAACGATTTCTCGTATTATTTCACAGTTTAAGAGTCTTCAATTAATTACCCTCAATTTTAATATTGAAGCTGAAACCAACCCTTACTTATGTTCTGCGCGGCTTCACCAACAAATTTGATTAATGGTAGCAAGATTGGTGTCACAAAAACACACGACCTTACGACGGCGCTGCAGGTTTAAAGTGAACCGTCACAACTTCAGGTGTTTTATCTAACAATATAAAAGTGTCACTCCGTGAGACATATGATTTTTGAACGTGATATTAAACGAGATTAGTTGGCGATAGTTTGGTATTCGTTTGAATTCGCTATTAGAATTACGATATAAATAGATTTATAGAAATTAAATTCAACAGTACAATGGGAGTATAATGATTTTTATTCAGAATATCAAAATCAATAGTCAAAAACTAAAACTTTGCGCCATCCTTGACCGGATACCTACCAAATCGCACATACATAATACATAAGGGACGAGACGAGCAGAACGTTCAGCTGATGGTAATAAATACGCCCTGCCCATTACAATGCAGTGCCGCCTAGGATTCTTGAAATATCCAAAAATTCTGCAGTCTTATTTTTCCAGTAATTTCAATAGCTACGGCGCCCTTCAGTTCGGTCTGAAGGGCGCCGTCACAATAATGCTAACACAATACTGCTTCACAGCAGAAATAGGCACCATTGTGGTACCCATAATCTAGCCGGCATCCTGTGCAAAGTAGACTCCCACTGGAGACCTCGCGCCGCTTAATAGATGGTGAAAATAGGCGCCTATTAGAAGTATTACTATCATCTTAAGTCTAGTGTGCCCCAGTATCGTTTGCCCTGTACTTTCCCCGGGGCGTAAAAAGAATAGGGGAGTCCCAGGCCCATGGGTGTCGTAAGAGGTGACTAAGGGCTTTTTAGAAGTGGGAGAGTCACGCTGCCGTCTTTTGACGTCAGCACAATTGGGCCAGACTCGTCCGGGTTAATTACCACACTCTCACAGAATACCGGCGTGAAGTAGCGGCCTAGTGCCGCTATGTTTCGCAAAGGTTAGTGTCGAGGACCGGTGACCACCCCCCTCCCCCCCTCCACCCGAATATGACAGCGGATCTTAAAAAGATTTAACCCCAGGAGGGTACCGGCTCTACCAGTGTCGGAGAATTCCTCCCCGAGCACTCTAGCTCGGGCTGCCCGTCGTATTCTGGGGAGGGCACAGAACCCCGCATGACCAAGGACAAACGAGGCAGTAATACCACGGCACCCCGCTCCACACTCAACGTGGACTTTTGCAATATCAGGGGAATTCACTCCAATTTAAACGCCGTCCACCACCACCTTGAGACGGCGCAGCAGGCCTTGTGTTTTCTTACGGAGACGCAGATATCTCGACCTAGCGATACGTCATATTTAACGTACCCCGGGTACAAAATTGAGCACAATTTTTTGCCTCATGCCGGGGTATGTGTGTACGTTAGGGAGGATATTTACTGTTGCCGTCTCGGCAATTTTGAGGGTAGGGACCTGTCCACTCTCTGGCTCCGCGTAGATTTATAGGATCGCATCCGCATCTATGCGAGTGTCTACAGGTCCCATAGTGGTAACGCAGAAACCGATCATCTCAAGGCTGCGTTCAAGCGGCAATTGACGACCTGCTTTCACAGAACCCCTCCGCTGAAATCGTAGTCTTGGGTGATTTCAACGGGCACAATGCCGAATGGCTTTGATCACGTGCCACAGACTACGCAGGGCACTCTGTGCATAATTTTGCATTGGCGTATGGTCTGTCCCAATTGGTTGAGTCGCCAACGCGGCTCCCGGATGTGGATCGCCCCATGCTGTCCTTATTGGATCTTCTGCTGACTGCACATCCCGATGGTTACCAGGTCTTTGTCGACGCCCCTCTCGGTACGTTCGACTATTGCCCGGTCAGGAGTGTAGTGCCTATCCGACGCCAACGTCGCAGACCACCAGCGACCCGCCGCGTTTGGCACTACCATTCAGAAGATCGGGATAGGATGCGTTCCTTTTTCGCATCCTACCCTTGGGGCAGGGTTTGTTTCCCTTCGGATGATCCTAGTGCCTGCAGTAGCCGATGTGATACTACAGGGCATGGATATTTTTATACCAAACTCTGTAGTTAAAGCAGCATCTGACTGCAAAAAACAGGCGTATCGAGTTTGGGTTGCGGCGCTGGGCACAAAGGATCCGAACTGCATATCTTAAGAGGAAATACAACCGTGCCTCCAGATTTTTTAAGCTGCAAATCGCCCGTGCAAAGTCAAAACACGTCGTCAAAATTGGCGGGCAGCTTTCCAGTTACCCGACCGGAACACGCAAGTTCTGGTCGTTGTCGAAAGCTGCTCTTCGTAACTTCAGCCAGCCGTTCATGCCGCCGTTGCATATGAGGAATGACACCCTGGCCCATACGGCAAAAGAGAAAGCCGATCTCTTGTGCGCTCTTTTCGCCTCCAAATCGACTCTTGACGACAACGGAAACACACCGCCGACCATCCCGCGGTGTCAGAGCTCTATGCCTGAAGTACAGTTCAGACAGAAAACTGTTAGGCGAGCTCTGTTTTCGTTGGACGTCAGGAAGTCGAGCGGGCCGGATGGCGTTTCTCCAATCTTGCTTAGAACGTGTGCCCCTGAGTTGACGCCGGTGCTAACGCGTTTATTCCGGCACTCTTATTCTAAAGTCCCTGACTTATGGAGGTCAGCCCTTGTCCATCCGATCCAAAAAAAAGGAGACAGTTCGGATCCGGCAAACTACAGGCCTATTGCTATCACCTCCCTACTCTCGAAAATCATGAAGAGCATAATTAACCGCCAGCTCTTGGTATACCTTGAGGGTCACCAGTTGAGCAACGACCGGCAGTACGGCTTTCGCCATGGACGGTCGACTGGTGATCTTCTGGTATACCTAACACTAACGGCTATTGCAAGCAAGGGGGAAGGCCTGGCAGTTAGCCTGGATATAACGAAGGCCTTTGATCGTGTATGGCATAAGGCGCTCCTCTCAAAACTTCCATCATTTGGGCTTCCCGAGAGCTTGTGCAATTGGACCTCCAGCTACCTCACTGGGCGCAGCACAGGTCGTTGTCGACGGATATTGCTCGAACCCGAAGCCCGTGAATGCTGGAGTGCCCCAAGGCTGTGTGCTGTCTCTCACGCTGTTTCTTCTGCATATCAATGATATGTTGGACACCTCCAACATTCATTGCTATGCAGACGACAGCACTGGTGATGCCGTATGCATGGGCCATGCAGGTCTCTAACGGGAAATCATCGACCAGAGCCGGGAGAAACTTGTGTCTTCTATCGAGTCCTCTCTTGAGAAGGTCGCGGAATGCGGAAAATTTAACCTTGTCCAATTTAACCCCCAGAAGACTCAAATTTGCGCGTTTACCACTAAAAAAACCCCATTTGTCGCATCACCGCTCTTCGATAACACTTCCCTTAAAGCCTCGCCTAGTATCGGAATACTGGGTCTCGAAATCTCGAGCGATTGCCAATTTCGTGGTCATCTGGAAGGCAAAGCTAAATTGGCTTCAAAGAAACCGGGCGTCATTAATAGAGCACGGCAATACTTCAAGCCGGCCCACATACTAGCGCTGTACAAAGCGCAGGTCCGGCCACACATGGAGTATTGCTGTCATCTCTGGTCTGGCGCTCTCCAGTATCAGCTCGATCCATTTGACCGCGTGCAACGCAGAGCAGCTCAAATTGTCGGGGACCCAGTGCTCTGGGAACGCCTGGATCACTTGGCGTTGGGTAGAGACGTTGCTTCATTGTGCGTCTTCTACCGCATTTATCACGGGGAGTGTTCCGAAGAGCTGTTTAACCTTATTCCTGCCGCCGAATTCCACCTTCGCACGACACGCCACAAGTTAGGATATCATCCTCACCATCTCGATGTGTGGCGGTCCTCCACAATGCGGTTTTCAAGGAGCTTTCTTCCACGTACTACAAAGCTGTGGAATGAGCTTCCTTGTGCGGTGTTTCCGGGACGATATGACATGGGTACCTTAAAGGCCAGCAACGCTCCTGTGATTCCTCTGGTGTTGCAAGAGATTGTGGGCGGCGGTGATCACTTATCCTGATCCGTACGCTCGTTTGTCCTCCGTGACCCGTACGCTCATTTGTCCTCCTATTCCATAAAAAAAAAGAATCAACTTGTAGCATTTGATCGCGTGAAACTTATGCTTGCTGCATTTGGCGAAGACTCTTTCAATGATTCGATCGATTAGCATTGGATACGAGTATATACGCCATATATATCAAGATACCAATATTTATTGACGATGTGGGGTTCGATGCCTGTAACAATGTGCCCCAGCGTTTTAACCACTTATCAGAATGACGCATTACACTATTTATTAAGGCTTGTCTTTTAAGTCGTCTTACGTCTCTTGGAAGAATATTGTAACGAGTCAAGTGAAGTGACCAGTGGGTGTCTGAGAGGTGGCGTTAGTGTAGCGATGTGAAGTGTGAGGCGAGAAGAGGAAGGGCGAGGGGAGGAGTGGACAGGGTTGAGTAGAGGAGATTGGAGGGGTTCGAAGGGTGTTATATAATGTCTTTTTCGAGAAATTAAATTAATTATTCTGCAGTGTTAAAGTGTTGTTAAATAATTACCAGAGTATATATTTGAAAGTTAAATGATAAAATTGAAAGATCTGTAATAAAAGTGATTTCTGTTTAAATACTATTTAAATTTTCCCTTATTGATATAAATTGTCGCCACTATCGGCAGTTCCCAATATACAGTCTATGTCCGGTTCCTTCTTGAGATAAAAACCGTAACAATCGTTGACTTTCTTGTCCCAAAAAACTTATCGACGGTAAATCGCCTTATCCGTACTCGCTGTCTGTCAATGGAAGGACGTATAGCTTAACAGTGATAGAAGTTTGTATGAAAATTGCAAGGCGATAAGAATGACTTATCGTGTATATTCGGACAGCTTCAGATTACTGACATCTAATTACTGACAGTAGAAGGTAGTAAATTATCTCTTTCTGTAGTTAGTATTTTGGGAATGGCCGTAAAACGGAAATAGCAGAGTAGAGATAGAAACTTGCTACAACTATTTCAAGTTTTTTAAACTTAGAAACACCAGGGAACAAACAGAGTTTTATTAAAATACTTCTTTATTCTGTCAGCGGTTATATATAAAGTTTACCTATCTAGCACAACCGCTTGCGATAGTATATTTAAACTTTAAAACTTGAATGCTTTTGAACTTCCTTATACTTTGTAGAGCTATAAACAAAGATAATTTAATGGGATTGTTTATCGTAGTTTTATGTCTTTCTCCGGAATCGGGAATCGAACCCGGTTTACGATGTTCAAGTTATAAACGAATGAAAACGTGCACGTTAACGGTTGTTAAAAGAAAGTACGCGACCTCTTTAGTTATCTCCTACAAGTTTTAATGTTACTTGTACTATTCAAGATCAAAGTTACATTGATTGTTACATAAAGTGACATCATTCGAAAAAGTAATATTTAAAATATAATAAGGTAATTGTTACTGTCTCTCTAATTTCAGGGAATTTACATATAATGTATATCATTGGTATTGTTACATTATAAATGGAATTTCAAAGATTGACTGTATTTGAAACAATTTGTAAATTTTTAAAAACAAATAAAATAAAATTTTATGAACGATGCGGGACTCGAATCCGCAATCTCTCTCGTTCATCTACAGGACCTACATTAAAGTGTAATTAATCCCAGAAGTGAGGGTTGAATTAAAAAAAAACATAACAAATTGTTTAGATTAGCAAGACCGACATCTCAAGTGAATTTCCTAATATGCAAATATTGGGGTTGAGCAGGTTATCAACTGTAAAGTAGATCCTGTAGATGAAGCCCCAACCTGAGAGTTGGACAAAGCATACAAGATTTTATCAACGATACGTCACTCGAATGGTTGGCTCAGTTGGAAAGAGCGCTCGCACGGAACGATTGTAACATTTGTTGCTAATAAATGATACCGTGTTTTTATAAGACTGTGTTTTTTTTGCTGTCGTCATAAAGCCCACAACGATGACAACCGCGAACATCCTGACCATGTCATCGGCCTTCCCGAGTCAAATATATTTCTCATTAAAAAAAAAACTTTTTTGTTTTGAACAAATTTACCATAATAATTAGTGGGAAGAACCACCTTTTAAGCATATAAAGAATGCTTGTGCCAGAAGGCTGCACTATTTCTTAGCCTTAAAATAACATACATAGAGAACTTAATAATATTATAAAACGTGCGTGCGTGTGTGTGTTAGCGTAGGTGTCGTAAGAGCAACTCTTTTTTTTTATGGAATAGGAGGACAAACGAGCGTACGGGTCACCTGGTGTTAAGTGATCACCGCCGCCCACATTCTCTTGCAACACCAGAGGAATCACAAGAGCGTTGCCGGCCTTTAAGGAAGGTGTACGCTCTTTTTTTGAAGGTACCCATGTCGTATCGTCCCGGAAACACCGCACAAGGAAGCTCATTCCACAGCGTTGTAGTACGAGGAAGAAAGCTCCTTGAAAACCGCACTGTGGTCCTCCACAGTGCGGTTTTGCCGCCACACATCCAGATGGTGGGGAAGATATCCTAACTTGTGGCGTGTCGTACGAAGGTGGAATTCATGGTGGAACTCAATATCATCATAATTTAGTGGTAGTATCCAGGCGATCAATGCAATTTTACAGTCATGGGTGTTTCTATTATATATATGTAACTGTTTGTTTATTTTATTAAAAAGAAATGCCGCACGCCATTTATCTGGATGCTAGAGAACTCCGTCCTAAATGGTGTAACAAAGGCAACAGTAATCTAAAATTTCAAGTGTGAAATGTTTAAATTTCTAACCAACTAACCAGATTCAAAATATATTTCGAATTTTTTAGCCGTTATTATTCTGTATAAAAATATTTGATAAACGGACGTTCGAAATACAAGGGCAAATAAAATGTATTTTTTAATAGTATGAAATGCGATGAAGCATTCACACAGCTACCAAATCACATGAACTAACTGACCTACATATTTCCGTTTTCTATCCAATACATCCAGCTAGGATAAATTACACTTTCAGTGTAAATGTCATTGAAGTCGAAATAGGTTTTAGATTTTAGGTAATATGGATTCAGAGCTAGTTTGGTGACATTTAATGTAACATTCATTTTATTTGGAATACTATTTACAGTACAACCTAAACATTCATGTTTGTGCCAGCAGTAAGTGTATTTGACTGTTTTTTAAATAATTGTATATTTTTAGTATAAGAGAGGGTAAACGGGCAAGAGAGGCAACATCAGGTGTCCTCAATCCTTATAAGAATATACATTGACGAGTAAAAACCTTTACAGCAAATATAGTTGCAAAATGCAAATACTTTTGCTAACAAACTTTAAAATGCTTCTCTTAATATAATCACAGAGTAGTAAATGATATTTAATATATCTATTTTATCGCAGTCAAACTTGGAAACATAAACTAATTGGAGACAAATATATGGATAATGTTTTAGAAGATTTAGTGTAAATAGATATATATTATAGTATAAATAACATAATAAAAAACTACGTTTAAAAAATATTGACTTAAAAAACTGAAAATGATAAAATAACTTTTTTTTTTTTATTTAATATTAGAATTATTACGTAAATCTCAGCGTAATCGGTGTACATACATAAAAAAAATACCGATCGAATTGAGAACCTCCTCCTTTTTGAAGTCGGTTAAAAAACAGTACACACGTGTTTTCACATAAAAGAAAAGAAAATAAAGGCAAAGTATCACTATTTCAATCCAGTATACGAAGTTTTTATTGTTTATCAATATTGTATCAAAGACGGAGCTACCGCTCTGTCGGTGACACAATATCATGAGCAGGTTTCTTTGTACGGAATATAACTTAGTTTACTTTGAAACGGTAAACTAACTTACAAGGTTATATAGAAACGTTGCAACAAGAAAATACAGGTATTGAACGCCAATGGAGACAAAGTTACATACCAGTGAAAGGCTCCTTTGCACAGGATGCCGGCTATGGGTACCGCAACGACACCCATTTCTGCCGTGAATCAGTAAAGTGTAAACATTACTGTGTTTCGATCTGGAGGGTGCCGTAGCTAGTGAAATTACTGGGCAAATGAGACTTAACATGTTATGTCTCAAGGTGACGAGCGCAATTGTAGTGCTGCTCAGAATTTTTGGGGTTTTCAAGAATCCTGAGCGGCACTGCATTGTAATGGGCAGGGCGTATCAATTACCATCAGCTGAACGTCTTGCGCGTCTCGTCCCGTATTATCATAAAAAAGGTAATTAAAATAGGCATTTTAAGGCAAAAATAGGCGCCGTTGTGGTACCCATAATCTAGCCGGCATCCTGTGCAAAGGAGCCTCCCACTGGTCCTACTCTACCTATTGTGTCACTGACGCTTTGTATCCCAGTATCTATCGTGATACTTATACTAACTATTATCATAATGAAACACACCTATATTGCACAACGGTATAAACATTAATTCAAGGGCACGCGTCCATACCATCGCCTTTGCATTTTAACAACGGTTTTCTTTAACATGTTTGCACTTAAGAGCATGTTGATGATAAAATAAGATTAACACTTAATTTTACACTAAAATTCTTTAAGATGAATAGCAAAGAGTTAATTATTATTACCACTTCCATAATATATATAAATAGATAATATTATAGTTCAAAATATAATAAACCTTCTTTATAGAAATAAGAGACGGTACGATCAAAAACTGCTAGATTTCATTTTCGGCTTCTTTGAATTCCTTCCCTTACTGCTTTTTAACACTACGTTGCCGGCCAGATCTTTTTCTGTCACAAAAATAGGAGGTCTAATAATAGCCCGGTACACAAACATTAATTTAATACCAAGCGTATGGAGAGTTTTTAAAAATTGCATTTGGCTCCATACACGGCACTTTCTCTTCTTTCGTGGATCGAGTAAAAAGGATTCTGTATTATTGGGCTTGCGTATTGTAGTTGGGGCCGAAGTAAGAGGCACCGTGGACTTATATAGATATGTTTAAGTACTTTTGTCTTTAAATTACTGGATACACTTGTTATGAAGCCCAGCATGCGAAGAGAGATATTTTAAATGTGGCTTATATATTTGTCAAGGGATAGTGTACGGTCTTTAATGATGAACGCCCAGATTATTAATGGTAGAAACTGAGGTCAGCTGTTGATTGCCGAGCTTAAAGTGAGTCCTGATCATATTTTTATGTCTGGTGAACATTATATGTTTGTACTTTTTGTATGCCAGGTTTAATTTATTAAGTCTGCAGTATTCAAGTCTATTAAGGTCTTCCTGAATAGAGATAGCGTCAGATGGGCATTTTTTTTTTAACGGCAACTTTAAATCGTCGGCGTAAAGTAAATAATAACAATGTGTAAAGCACTCAGATATATCATTGATAAAAATGGCAACAAGCAAAGGTCCAAGAATAGAGCCCTGCGGTACACCGGATGTCACGAAAGCTGACCGAACGTGGTCCCGCAGATAAGCCACATACCATCTCAATACCTTACCTTTAATGCCATTGAAAGATAACAACTGTATGAGTAATACATGGTCAACCTTGTCGAAAGCCTTCTGGAAGTCTATGTATGGTAACAAGCAAAGGTCCAAGAATAGAGCCCTGCGGTACACCAGATGTCGCGAAAGCTGACCGAACGTGGTCCCGCAGATAAGCCACATACCATTTCAATACCTTACCTTTAATGTCATTGAAAGATAATATCTGTATGATTAATACATGGTCAACCTTGTCGAAAGCATTCTGGAAGTCTATGTATATATGGGTATCTATTTGAGTTTTGCGATCTAGTCCGGTGAAAATTAAGTTGGTAATTGGAATAATATTGGTAAGAGTTGATTTGCAGGCAACAAAACCGTGTTGTTGATCAATAATCACATTTTGAAGTCGGAGACGGCATGGCGATGTAATAATAGCCTTTCCGTACTTTGGGAATTGTAGATAAGATAGAAAAGGGGCGATAGTTCTTTATGCCATTTCTAGCTCCAGACTTAAAGATGAGTGTTACGTAGGCCAATTTCCAGAATCTAGGGGGCTTTAACAGGCATGTATTAGGAAATCATATTATATTATTAAAATTGAAATCATTTATGGCTCAATAATAGGCCGTCGTACCTGAGATTCCGAGGCGCGATGATCTGCAGCTGGGGGCCCCCGCTAGTCCTCTAGTAACTCCTGTTGGTGGTTATTTCCTCTCAGCGTATGTAGGAAAAGGATTTTTCATTGATGTTACACCGAGAACTTAACGATTAGGTCGTTCATCATTGATGAAGTCTTTTGAAGAATTTGTTTATTATATAAAGCGAAAATTTATGCATATACTTGGTCACAATTTGGTTATATTATTATGAGGCGCAAGAGGCAAATTCAAATTCAAATATTTTTATTCAAAATAGGATTTAAAATCACTTATTGAACGTCAAAAACTACCACCCATTCAAAAGAGACTGCCTCAGACCTGAGAAGAATGGGCGCAAGAAACTCAGTGGGCCTATTTTTTAATATAAAATATCGTACAATAAACATTTATAATTAAAGAGTCTGAGGGTGTTCGCTTTATTCCCAGTCCGTGGTGTAATTAAGAAAATCGTTTATGCTATAATAACCTTTCCCACACAAACGTTTTTTAACAATTCTTTAAAATTTCGTAACAAATTTGTTTTGTACATTTTCTGGGATCATATTGTAGAAGCATATAGATCGCCCAACAAAAGACTTACTAATTCGACCCAACCGAATAGTCGGCATAATAAGTAAGATAAGACAATTACTATCATAAGTTTTAACCTCTCAGATGAGAATGAGTTTGTTGTCTATGGTATTTCTCTATCTACAGGTAATCGTCTGCACCATAATTTCCCATAGCGAAATAACAAGAAACGAGAATAGATAATTGCGGCGCATCCAAGGCACTTGTTAAGATTAATCTCTAGTGGCACACAAGTTGAGAGTGTTTTTAAAAACTATTGGACTGATATTATCCGATCTAGGGCCTTTATCATGGTCGAGCGTATGTATTTCTCTGTACCGTCAAATAACTCATCCTAATATAGATGGACCGTCTGATGTGCTTTTAATTAAACTAACAGCCTCAATGCTCAAACGAAAACACAGTATAAGTGCAGCTCTAGTTTGCGTTAGAAAGATTGATGGAAATTTTATGAAAATTAACGGTTTCTACAACGTGCCTAATAAATATTCATACGCTACAAAGGGTAACCTTAATTAAAGTTTACAGTAACGAGTAGAACCTCGCCAGTAAACACAATAAAGGCTTACAGATACAAAAAAAAACCTTTTCTCTTCCTCTACTATTATCTGTCATTTAATAACAGATGTTATCTTTCAATTGCATTAGCCACGATCAGTAGTTTAAGTACACTTTATTGAGCCTTTGAAAAAGTCTAAATGCTAACATTTGGGTTTTGTATTGAAGAAATAACAAGAACGAATAATAAATTGGTAATGGGAATGATTATGGCTACCTTCTACGCTCCTGTGATTCTTCTGGTGTTGCAAGAGAATGTGGGCGGCGGTGATCACTTAACATCAGGTGTACCGTACGCTCATTTGTCCTCCTCTGCCATAAAAAAAATAAATCGATAAATACCTTGTAGTCAAAAAATTAAATATCTACACGTAACTATTTGATTATTATATATTATTTCTGCCGTGAAGCAGTAATGTGTAAACAATATTGTGGTTCGGTCAGAAGGGCGCCGTAGCTAGTGGCCACTACAATCCAGTGTCGCTCAGGATTATTAAAAATCTACAAAAATCCTGAGCGGCACTACAACTACGCTCGGCACCTTGAGACAAGAGAGAGATGTCAAGTCTCATTTGCCCAGTAATTTCTCTAGCTACGGTGCCCTTCAGACCGAAACATAGTAATGCTTACACATTACTGCTCCACGGCAGAAATAGGCGACGTTGTGGTACCCATAATATAACCGGCATCTGGTGCAAAGGAGCCTCCCACTGGTACTGAATTTAAAAAACTTAATTCTCTCTTAAAACTCATAAATAAGTGTTTAAATCACAAACAAAATCCCTTCTAACAAGTATACTTTAATCATGCTTCATGATTTAATTTGAGGAATCATAAAGTATTATCTAGTAGTAATTAATGGTACTTTTTACCGAATTTTATTTTGTATTTTGTACTTAAGCAAATATTTTAGCAAGAAATTTGTTCAGAACGCATACATATAAAGCAATCAAGGATTTAAGCAGTCTTATAGACCTATTAGATTATTAGATTTAATCAGTCCTAGCTGAGAACGACGCCCATTAGACTGAACACTTCACACTACTCACAACTCATAACACTCTCATATATTCCGAACACATATTCATACACACTATACACATACCTATTTAATAATCATGTATTACAAGCACACATTATTCAGGACTTCTTCTTTATTTTATATAATTACCATTTATTGGTTTACCAGCGTTATTATTTCATTAAAATTTAATATGCCAAGCTTTGTTAAAGGCAATAAATGTATATAGTTTATAGTATCAATCTGTAGAATAGAAATGCTGTAAAGTTTGCTTGAATAAATAAATAAATAAATTATAAAAAACGTTATGTTATCCCTGTCACTAGTATTACATATCAAAACAATGGAACCAACTGTGATATTCAAATGGTATTCTCGGTCTGTATGCAACTCACAAGGGAGTCCAATTTATTTTGGAGCATGTGCTACGGTCCAAACTTATCAAATATCGCAAACGATATATAAGCAGTGTTGGTCGATATTTCTGCCCCTTTCAACTAGATAGAAATAAGAAAAAAATATTTCTGTTATTTCATATAATTGATTTTATGAATATTGTATATAAAATAAATCTTTCTAGCAAGAAACATTGCTACGTTATCAAGTAATCATTATAAACTATTTTACAAGGTTAAAACCACAGACATAGATCCAAGTAGATAACGCAAATCCCTCTGTCTGTATGAAAACCAAACGTGCCCTTTTTTGTACCTACTGTGACGTCGCTAAAAATGCCAGTGCATCGAGCCTAACATTTAGCCACTCACCTCATCATTAGTTGACGTTTTCAGTATATCAGTAGTCGGTATTACTTATTGCTAAAATTGGCAATGTATTATAAATCATAATAAAAAATAAAATAAAAGTGTCAAAGGAAGAGCATTGCTCCTCTTTTTGTTCCCTTTTTAACACTCGAAGTACACACACTTGCGGCATCTATTTGGATCCATGTCTGTGGTTAAAACTCTTTAAAAAGAACTATATAAAAAGGCATAAAAGGCATTTACACAAAATTGATTCCTTTTGAATTCTTGTTGTTTTCATTTGTAACGCTACCGCCGCTTCGGAAACAAATGGCGCTCTGAGAGAGAAGAATGCGCTCGTTTTATTAAAATATACCATTAATCATACAAAAAATATACATATAATATGACCAATATTCTCAAGAAGGTAGTCCTCAACTCCTCAATATTTCAATATACATTAGAGTGTATGTTTATTTTAATTTTTTGGTACACTTAAATTATTGTAAAGAAAATATTTAAATTAAAGGCTATTTACAAGTTTACACAGACAGTTACTAGCTAATTACACAATAAAGATACTATACACAAGAGGGGATCATAAAAACAGAAGTTTTTATTAATTAGTGAAAAGAAAATATTAATATTATTTTTAGTAGTACGCTTAAATAGTAAAATTGAATAGTAGAATAAATCTACGTCAGATAATGAGCACACTGCCCTAGCAGCTAGCAGATCGTTCATAAATTTGTGACCTTGTTTATACCAATTTGAATTATCGCCTACAGCTGAACTTTTTTGGCCTTGGAAAAACTAGTTTTTCATAAAGTCTCTTCAAATTATATCCAACAGAATTTTTAAACTCTATTGGATTTGCCAGGATTGCCAACCCATCATCTTCAAATAAAAATAGGATCATAAAGTCAAGAAATCAACGAGTCTTTGTAACGACACACGGCTATAAGGCTCAAAATTAGGAAATATGTAATAAAAAAAAATATTATTATAAGGGGGAAGGAGTGATGAAACTATCTAAATGATAATGCCTGCAATTTTTAGTGCGACTTTCGCAATGACCATAAAAGAACTACCGGGTCAGTATTTAAGTATATGCGGTGTAAATCTTAAAAACCCAAGCTTGTCTCATTGACAGTTAAATTTTGCCTGCTTACACGTTGGGAAACCGGTAGCCGTATTAGCTTTCATTGTTTTTTTCATTTGATTATCAGTATTTGCTTGCCGTGTTTTTTCTTGTAAATAAAATATTATGAACCATAAAGCATTTGACTGAGTTTCATCAAGTTAGTAAATTGTTGCAGACTACGAAATAGAAAACTTATTTTTGTAAGTTATCGCCGTTTTTTGTTGAGACATAAATAACAGGATCACTAGGAAATAAGTTTTTTTTATTTAATTTTTACTATTAAACTTTGACAGAATAAGGTCTATCCAGGCAGCTAGTATTTAACAGTTTTTCAATATAACTTATGTGTATTTTAATGACAGGAAGACATATTTTGCTACATGGGTATTCTAATGAACTTCGAACACACGCTAATTATTGTGTTTCAATGCAGTTAAGATCATTGAATCTATTTAATAAATCCCAATTCCTTATTTATACTATCTGTGATTGCGTCTATTTTATGTTCGATAAGATTCAATTTTGGAGTCTAGTATAACAGCCAAGCCACATACAAAGCTGGTTCTCTTGAAGATATTATTTATACCATATAACGTATGGTCTATTATTTCATGGTTACTGCTAAGTGTTATGTGGAGACTTTTTGATGTATCTACAGATATTCTTTTTTTTCTTTAAACTATCAAAGTTTTTCATTAATTTCAGTTTTTAAAAAGCAATGGTCTCAGGACTGACCCCTGGGGAATACCTGAACTAATTTTTATATAGTCATTCTAGTTGCAATAGTTTGTCTCCTGTTTCAGTTAGAACCAATGTGGCAATCATACAGCAGAAACCTTGCGCTTAAACTTTTATTGAAAAAGTGTGTATTTATAGCAGTTTTAATTATAAAATGCCTGATATCATCAGATATTTTTCAATTTAAAGTTAATAATTAATCGAAAATGATATGCAAACTTATTAAGAATACAATTACACTTCCAATTTCCTTTAGTTGAGGTTAATAATTTTTGCGCTTGGTAATGTAAATATAAATGCAAAATAAATTAACATTGGTCTATCAGGATACACACGCTTACTAAAGCATAAAATTGCGTTATACAGTTTGTGTTTTTCTGTTGATCGTTTTGACAGATGCTGGACATTTGAAAAAACCGAACTACAAATTGGAAGATGCACCGAAACTATTTCAAAAATTTAAGAAAGATTACCACAGACACTACGCCAATGAAGCAGAAGAACAGATGCAATATAAGATATTTGTGAACAACTTAAAAAGAAATCATCAGATTGAATGCCAAGCAACCGGACCCGCCGATTACAGTTTATAAGATCAACCAATCTGCCGACCACACTCCGAAAGAAATCGGACATGGCCATTAAATTGAGATGCTAAAGTTTGCTTCAGAGAAAATATTAGCAGTAGAATCAATGACGTTCATTATTGAGTAGAATACATACAAAGGTTCTTATAAAATATTTCCATCACATTGTCGACAACGAAACCCTAATTTTTGAATTATTTACTCAGAACTTTTAGGCGGACTCGGCGGCAAGAAATATTTTATTATAATCATTCAATCTGAAGAATTCCCCAGCTAATAAATATAATTCAAGAAAGAAAATATCAATAGAATACCAGATAGTGTTATTATGTATTATAGTAGAATTATTATATTATTGTGTACGTTGAATTATTTTGTATTTTATTTGCGCGATGTGCGTACTTGTAATTCTAGGAACAAGGTTCTGGGACTTATAGATATTATTTTAAGAATCCACAAGTGTAAACTATGGTGGTGGAACTTGAATAAATAGTATATTATTTATATGGGATCCTTAAAGATCCTTAAGCAAAGAATTGTAAATATTTTTTTTTCACATAATTAACAAAGTATTTAAATACTTTAAATGTTTATTATTTTTCTGGTAAAAAGAGGACAAGCGGTAGGTCGGTAGGCTACCTAGGGTCACCTGGTGTTAATTGATCACCGCCGCCGCTAAATTGGCAATTGCTCGCGCTTTTGAGACCCAGTATTCCGATACAAGATGAGGCTTTAAGGGAAGTGTTGTCGAAGAGCGGTCATACGACAGATGCGGTTTTAATAGTGGTGTATACAACGGGATAATAACATAGATGTTTTAATTAGTTTGAGAAAAGAACATAATATTTATAATATTATTGTTAATACGTTTAAATATTAAAATTGTATAGTAGAATAAATATATTGCGTCAGTTTTTGAGGACACATTTTTATTCGATCACAACAAGTTGCACCCTACAAAAGGAATATAAAAAGGCTTGGGCTTCTAATAAGCGTCTTATTAGTAACAAAAATTCATTTATTAAGCAATTCGGGGCAGTCTATCATACCATGTGCCATTTTAACCAGATAACACAGGTATGGTGCTTATGAAAAAGATTGAAATTCTGGCAACAGGATTTGTGTGGACAATTTATTGGCTTATTACTAAATTGAGATAACTGGTTCGGCCGGTTTCATATTTTTAAACTCATTGGATTCGCCAACTCATAATCTTCAAATAAAAGTAGGATAGGTTGTCATCATGGTAACGAAATAATATAAATCAACGAGTCATTGTAACTACTACACAATAAAAATTAAGGCAGTGTAATGGGGAGAATTTTTGATGTATCTACATATATTCTGTTTCTTCTTTTAAGCTATCAACGTTTGTCGAAGAGGTAAACTTTTAAAAGCAATGGTCCCAGGACAGATCCCTGAGGAATAACTGAATTATTTTTTATATATTCATTACTGTTGGTAATGATGAAATATATTTGAAAGCATTTAATTTAGAACCGATGAAGCAGCTATACAGCAGAAACCTTGGATTTGAGTTTTTATTGAAAATGTGAGAATTTATCGCATTTCTAATTATAACATACCTGATATCATCAGTTATTTTTCAATCTAAAATTAATAATTAATCGAAAACGACATGTATACTTATTAAGAATACAATTATGCTTACAATTTCCATTAATTAAAGATAAATATTATTGCGCTTGGTAACGTATATAAATGCTTAATAAATTAACATTGGTCTATTACGACAGACACGCTTACTCAAGCATAATGTTGCGTTATACAGTTTGTGTTTTTCTGTTGATCGTTTTGACAAATGCTGAAACTTTGAAAAAACCGGACTACAAGCTGGAAGATGCACCGAAACTATTTCAACAATTCAAGAAAGATTACCACCGACACTACGCCAATAAAGCAGAAGAACAGATGCGTTATAAGATATTTGTGAGCAACTTAAAAGAAATCATAAGATTGAATGCCATGCAACCAAACCCGCCGATTACAGTTTATAAGATCAACCAATTTGCCGACCGCACTCCGAAAGAAATCGGACATGGCCGTTAAACTGAGACAGATTACTTGAGACGAAACATCGGTAGCAGAATCCATATAACCATTAGCATAAAATATCTCCATCAAGTTGTCGACAGTGAAACCCTTATTATTGAATTATTTCCTCAGAATTTTAGGCGGAGCTGTGTTTGGCCTTATTGCTGTGAATTTGAGTTAGCGATTTGTCTTTTCCCCAGCGTATAAAAATTGTTTAAGGTACAAAACATCAATAGAATACCAGATAGTGTTAATATGTTTTATAGTAGAATTATTATGTTATGTATGTTGAATTGTTTTGTATTTTATTTGCGCGATGTGCGTACTTGTTATTGCAGGAACAAGGTTTTGGGACTTATGGATATTGTCTTAAGAATTGACATGAGTAAACTATGGTGGTGGAACTTGAATAAGTAATATATAATTTATATGGAATCCTTATAGATCCTTAAGCAAAGTATTGTAAATAAAATTTATTTTATTTCATATAATTAACAAAGTATTTAAATACTTAAAATGTATTTCCTGGTAAAAAGAGGGCAAACGGTAGGTAGGTAGGCTACCTAGGGTCACCTGGTGTTAAGTGACCACCGCCGCCCACATTCGCTTGCAACAGCAAAGGAATAACAACATAACCGGCCTTAAACGAATAAATCCTTATGCTTAATTTAAAAGGTGTGTTTAAGAAAAAAAGGAGAATGACACCTGTTGAATGGTTGAATCACGGTTAAATAGTCAAAAATATTGTTAAGCGAGATTTGCACTCTTCAAACATCTTTCTGTATTTTTAGCTATAGATTATTACAGAATAGTAACTGCTGGTTCTGCTAAATTCAATCAATAGCCGTGGTATGTCTTATGTCGTGATTCACGTAACCGAATCTAATGCGCAGTCGCGTAAATTAGTACAGTGATTGCTTTATTGAGCTGAACTGGATCTGCGTGTATAACACACCGCTTTCTAACATTGATCCCCTACGCTGAAATCGTATTCTTGGGTGATTTCAACGGTCACAATGCTGAATGGCTTGGATCACGTACAACAGACTACGCAGGGCGATCTGAGCATAAATTTGCGTTGGCGTATGGCCAATTTTTTGGGTCGCCAACTCGGCTCCCGGATGTGGACAGCCACATGCCGTCCTTATTACATCTTCTGCTGACTACACATCCCGATAGTTACCAGGTCCCTTTCGACGCCCCTCTCGGAACGTCCGACCATTGCCTGGTCAGGAGTGTAGTGCCTATCCGACCCCAACGTCGCAGACCACCAAAGACCCGCCGCGTTTGGCACTACAAGTCAGCAGATTGGGATAGAATGCATTCCTTTTTTGCATCCAACCCTTGGAGCAATCTTTGTTTCCTTTCAGATGATCCTAGAGCCTGCGCCGTTGCAGTAGCCGATGTGATACTGAAGGGCAAGGATATTTTTATATCAAGCTCTGTAGTACCGATCGGTGGCAGATCACAGCCCTGGTTCGATGCGTCAGTTAAAGCAGCATCTGACTGCAAAAAACTGGTGTATCGAACTGATCCGAACTGCAAAGATCTGAAGAGGAAACATAGCCGTGCCTCCAGATTTTTAAGCGGCAAATCGCCCGTGTGAAATCGAATTACGTCGTTTAAATCGGCGAGCGTTCCAGTTACCCGACTGGAACACGCAAGTTCTGGTCGTTGTCGAAAGCTGCTCTTGGTAACTTCAACCAGCCGTCTATGCCGCCGTTGCACATGAGGAATGACACCCTGGCCCATACGGCTAAAGAGAAAGCCAATCTCCTATGCGCTCTTTTTGCCTCTAACTCGACTCTTGACGACAACGGGAAAACACCGCCGACCATCCCGCGGTGTCAGAGCTCCATGCCTGAAGTACAGTTCAGACAGAAAAACTGTTTGGCGAGCTATGTTTTCGTTGGATGTCAGAAAGTCGAGCGGGCCGGATGGCATTTCTCCAATCGTGCTTAGAACGTGTTCCCCTGAGTTAACGCCGGTGCTAACGCGTTTATTTCGGCACTCTTATTCAAAAGGCCTTGTCCCTGACTCATAGAAGTCAGCCTTTGTCCATCCGATCCAAAAAAAGGATATAGTTCGGATCCGGCAAACTACAGTCCTATTGCTATTACCTCCCTGCTCTCCAAGATAATGGAGAGCATAATTAACTGCCAGCTCTTGGTATACCTTGAGGGTCACGAGTTGATCAACAACCGGCTGTACGGCTTTCGCCATGGTCGGTCGACAGGCGATCTTCTGGTATACCTAACATATAGATGGGTGGTGGCCATTGAAAGTAAGGGGGATGGCCTGGCAGTTAGCCTGGATATAGCGAAGGCCTTTGATCGTGCATGGCACAAGGCCCTCCTCTCAAAACTTCCATCATTTGGGCTTCCCGAGAGCTTATGCATGTGGACCTCCAGCTTTCTCACTGGGCGCAGCATACAGGTCGTTGTGCACCATTATTGCTCGAATCCCAAGCCCGTGAACGCTGGAGGGCCCAAAGGCTGTGTGCTATCTCCACCACTGTTTCTTCTGCATATCAATGATATGTTGGGCATCTCCAACATACATTGCTATGCAGACGACAGTACTGGTGATGCCGTATACATGGGCCTTGCAGGTCTCTCTCGGAAAATCGTCGACCAGTGCCGGGAGAAACTTGTGTCTCCTATCGAGTCCTCTCTCGAGTAGGTCGCGGAATGGGGTAAATTTAACCATGTCCAATTTAAGCCCCAGAAGACTCAAGTTGGTGCGTTTACCACTAAAAAACTCTACTTGTCGTATCACCGCTCTTTGACAACATTTCCCTTAAAGCCTCGCCTAGTATCGGAATACTAGGTCTCGAAATCGCAGGCGATTGCCAATTCCGTAGCCATCTGGAGGGCAAAGCCAAATTGGCTTCGAAGAAGCTGGGCGTCATTAATAGAACATAACAATACTTCTAAGCGGCCCACATTCTAGCGCTCTAAATAGCGCAGGTCCGGCTACACATGGGGAATTGCTGTCATCTCTGGTCTGGCGCACCCCAGTTGCAATTTTACCACGTGCAACGCAGAGCAGCTTGAATTGTTGGGGCGTTGCGTAGAGACGGCGCTTCATTGTGTGTCTTCTACCGCATTTAACACGGGGAGAGTTCCAAAGAGCTGCTTAACCTGATTCCTGCCGCCAAATTCCACCTTCGCACGACACGCCACAAGTTAGGATATCATCCCCACCATCTGGATGTGTGGCGGTCCTCCACAGTGCGGTTTTCAAGGAGCTTTCTTCCTTGTACTACAAAGCTGTGGAATGAGCTGCCTTGTGCGGTGTTTCCGGGACGATACGACATGGGTACCTTCAAAAAAGCGTGTACACCTTCCTCAAAGGCCGGCAACTTTCTTGTGATTCCTTTGGTGTTGCAAAAAATTGACGCTCATTTGTCCTCCTATTCATTAAAAAAAATAGACTTTTTTTTATTGAATAGGAGGTCATCACATTTTCCTATTTGAGCGTTATGTTAGCGTATGCACTATTTGGAGACACCTATGTCATATCGTCCCGGAAGCAGAACACAAGGAAGCTCATACCTCAGCATTGTAGTATGTGGAAGAAATTTCCTTGAAAAACGCACTGTGGTGGAACCCCACACATCCAGATAGTGGATATGTTATCCTAATTGGTGGCATTTTATGTGAAGGTGGAATTTGGTGGTAGGAAGCACTTCGGAACACTTTCTGTGATAAATGCGATATAAGACACATAATACGGACATCTCTACGCAAGGTCAGGTGATCAAACCGTTCACAGCAGCTCTGCACGCGGTCAAATGGTTCCAGCTTATACTGGGGTACGCCATACCAGAGATGACAGCAATACTCCATATGTGGCCGGAACTGCTTTTTGTAGAGCGCAAAAATGTGGGCCGGCTTGAAGTATTGCCATGCGCTATTTAAGACACCAAGCTTCTTCGAAGGCAATTTGGCATTGCTCTCCAGATGACCTCCGAATTGGTAATTGCTCGTGGTTTTGAGACCCAGTATCGGAATACTGTTTGTATCGGAATACAAGGCGAGGCTTTAAGGGAAGACGTGTTGTCGAAGAACGGTGATACGACAAATGGGGTTTTATTAGTGGTACATACAACGGAATAATAACATAGATGCTTTAATTAATATTATTATTATTATTATTGTTAATACGTTTAAATATTAAAATTTTATAGTAGAATAAATATATTAAATCAGTTTTTGAGGAAACATTTAATTCGATCACAACAAGTTGCACCCTACAAAAGGAATATAAAAAGGCATGGGCTTCTAATAAGCGTTTTATTAGTAACAAAAATTCATTTATTAAGCAATTCGGGGCAGTCTATCATACCATGTGCCATTTAAACCAGATAACACAGATATGGTGCCTATGAAAAAGATTGAAATTCTGGCAACAGGATTTGTAGTCCCCTTATTGGCTTCTTACTAAACTAAGATAAAAATAGGAATAAAATAATGACAATTTTGTCAATGATTTCCCAATCCTCTGAGTAAATACATATATATAATAGTATCTATCTATTTATCATATTGCCTAAAGTATGAACTGGTTTGGCTGGTCACATATTTTTAATCTCATTGGATTTGCCAACATATAAACTTCAAATAAAAGTAGGATAGGTAGTCATCATGGTAACGAAGTAATAAATCAACGAGTCCTTGTAACGAGATATAAAAATGAAGGATAATTAATGTAATCGAAGCAACTCTATTATTACGTTTTGTGAAGTGTTATGTGAAGACTTTTTGATGTATCTACATATTTTATTCTTTTTCGTCTTTTAAACTATCAAAGTTTATCAAAGAGGTAAACTTTGAAAAGTAATGGTCCCAGGACTAATCCCTGAGGAATACCTGAACTAATTTTTATATAGTCATTACGCGTTGCAATAGCTTGTCTCCTGTTTGCAATGATGGAAGATGGAATGTATTTGAAAGAATTTAATCTAGAACTGATGAAGCAAACATACAGCAGAAACCTTGGATTCTAACTTTTGTTGAAAAAGTATGTGTTTATCGCATTTTTAATTATAACATACCTGATATCATCAGTTATTTTTCAATCTAAATTAATAATTAATCGAAAACGACATACATACATTAAAAATACAATTACGGTTACAATTTTCTTTAATTAAAAATTACTATTATTGCGCTTGGTAACGTATATAAATGCTTAATAAATTAACATTGGTCTATTACGACAGACAAGCTTACTCAAGCATAATGTTGCGTTACACAGTTTGTGTTTTTCTGTTGATCGTTTTGACAAATGCTGAAACTTTGATAAAACCGGACTACAAGCTGGAAGATGCACCGAAACTATTTCAACAATTCAAGAAAGATTACCACAGACACTACGCCAATGAAGCTGAAGAACAGATGCGTTATAAGATATTTGTGAGCAACTTAAAAGAAATCATAAGATTGAATGCCATGCAACCAAACCCGCCGATTACAGTTTATAAGATCAACCAATTTGCCGACCGCACTCCGAAAGAAATCGGACATGGCCGTTAAACTGAGACAGATTACTTGAGACGAAACATCGGTAGCAGAATCCATATAACCATTAGCATAAAATATCTCCATCAAGTTGTCGACAATGAAACCCTTATTATTGAATTATTTCCTCAGAATTTTAGGCGGAGCTGTGTTTGGCCTTATTGCTGTGAATTTGAGTTAGCGATTTGTCTTTTCCCCAGCGTATAAAAATTGTTTAAGGTACAAAACATCAATAGAATACCAGATAGTGTTAATATGTTTTATAGTAGAATTATTATATTATGTATGTTGAATTGTTTTGTATTTTATTTGCGCGATGTGCGTACTTGTAATTGCAGGAACAAGGTTTGGTTACTTATGGATATTGTTGTAAGAATTGGCATGTGTAAACTATGGTGGTGGAGCTTAAATATGTAGTATATTATATAATTATATGGAATAAAGATCCTTAAATAAAGTATTATACATAAATTATTAATATTTTATTTTACATAATTAATAATGTAAGTTTTCCCTGAAAAAAGAGGACAAACGAGCCTGCGGGTCACCTGGTGTTAAGTGATCACCGCCGCCCAAGTTCTCTTGCAACACCAGAGGAATCACAGGAGCGTTGCCAGTCTTTTAGGAACCATTTCGTATCGTCCCAGAAACACCGCACAAGGAAGTTCATTCCACAGCTTTGTAGTACGTGGAAGAAAGTTCCTTGAAAACCGCACTGTAGAGGAACGCCACACATCCAGATGGTGGGGATTATCTCCTAATTTGTGGCGTGTCGTTCGAAGGTGGAATTCAATGGCAAGAATCAGGTGAAACAGCTCTTTTGAATGATAAATGCGATAGAATTCACAAAATGAAGGGCTCTACGCAATGCGAGGTGATCGAGCCTTTCACTGAGCACTGGGTCCAATCGAGCAGCTCTGCGTTGCATGCGGTTGCCGGACCTGTGCTTGGTAGAGCACTAGAATGTGGGCCGGCTTGAAGTATTGCCGCGCTCTATTTATGGCACCCAGCTTCTTTGAAGCCAATTTGGCCTTAGCCTCCATATAACCGCAGAATTGGCAATCGCTACAGACCTAGTAATCCGATACTGGGCGACGCTGTAAGGGTGGTGTTGTCGAAGATCGGTGATACGACAAATGGGATTTTTTTTCTTGAAAACGCGCAAACATGAGTTTTCTGAGAGTTAAATTGGACAAGGTTTATTTTACCCCATTCCGTGACGTTCTCAACGGGAACTTGATAGAAAACACAAGATTGTTTCGGCACTGGTCGACGATTTCCCGAGAGAGACCTACATGGCCCGTGTATACCGCATCACCAGTACTGTAGTTTGCATAGCAACGTATGTTAAAGGTGTCCAACATTTCATGCAGAAGAAGCAGTGCAGGAGATAGCACACAGATTTCGGGCATTCTAGCGTTCACGGGCTTCGGGTTTGAGTAGTATTTTAACTAATGCGCATTCTATGAAACCCCTCAAGAATTCGGGCTGGGCCTATACTGCAGCCCGAACTGTAATATTGTCAATTTATCCAAACTGTCACAAATTTGGGTGTTTTTATTTAGGCTTTGCGGGAATTGGGTTTATCAATATAATATAGGCATAGTTTGAAATTGAACTTCTCCCAATTAATTGTAATGAATTTAATTGTTAAAGTATTTAATCAAGCATAAAGTTTTGTTCAATTTAAGTAAAATAAATTATTAAAACTCAGTGTATATATATACAAGTGTTATTGCGTGTTACTTTAAATAACTTTTGTTTATTGTGCTTCTCCCGTGATCCGTCAGCTGTTATAATAATATAAATGATGACCCGAGGAATCAAAGCCTGCCAAGCTGAGGAACAGCTACAACTTACCCTCGTGGAGCTAAGAAAGTACAAGGGACAATATGAACAGCTGCTTAAAGAAAGGGACGACAATGAAATTGAGGTTTTTGACATTATAAATAAAAATTAAAATTTAAAATCAGATTTATGTCAATTACACATTGAAAACTCAAATTTATTAGAAGAAAACAAAAACCTGCGTGCAATGGTCAATGGGTTTGAGCAGTATAGAGTAGGAAACCTTAGATCTGGTGGTAAAATTAAAATCCCAGCTATATGAAGCTGAGGAAGTTATAAACTCTCTTAAAACATCAGATGAAGGTTCCATGGCTTCTCAAACCCAGTGCCTATTTAATGAGTTGGTTGGAACAGCCCCAGATTTAGTCTCACCAGACCAAATACCCAATAATAAATCAACTAATGTTAGTGTAGTTAACATTGTAAACAAAACGAAATTTCAAAAGACATAGTGTACTGGTTTAGCGCTAATAACCTGTTGTCAAATAGCAAGAAAACTTAATATATAAAACTAACCGTACCAAATGTAAAAAATGTTGATGCAAGTGTTTTATTAAACGGAGAGGTGATAAAATCGGTGGAATCTGCTAAATTTCTTGGCATTACTCTGGATTCCAAATTACAATGGGGCCCCCATATTGAAGGATTGGCGAACAGACGACTTAGTTCTGCAGCATACGCGGTTAAAAAGATTTGACAATTAACTGACATAGATACGGCGCGACTTGTATACTTTAGTTACTTCCATAGTATTATGTCCTATGGTATTTTGCTGTGGGTTAGCGCTGCCGACATTAATACAATATTTGTGCTGCAGAAGAGGGCTATTCGCGCTATTTATAACCTAAGGAATCATTGACAGCAAAATTCAAAGAAATTAACATCTTGACTGTTGCTTCTCAATATATTCTTGATAATGTAATTAATGTATGTTCATAGGCACATAAGCGAATTTGCCAGAAACTGTCATAACCATTATGTTAACACCAGGAACAGACATAACAGATAATGCCTACTACTCGAATTAGTCGAGTTAGCAAATCTTTTGTGGGGCGATGTATATACTTTTACAAAAGGATCCCAGAAAATGTTCAAAGCAAAAGTATTACGTTATTCAAAAGACTTGTTAAAAAACGTTTGTGTGGTAAAGGTTACTATAACATAAATGACTTTCTTAAATATACCATTTACCATTTCTTTAATATACAGATTGGGAATGGAGCGACCGCCCTGAGGCTATTAAATAATAAGTTTAATTGTACAATGTTACTTTGTAAATGTTACTTTAATTGTAAAACATATTTTTGATAAAAATAAAGCCCGCTGAGTTTTTTGCGCCCATTCTTCTCAGGCCTGAGGCATTCATTTTGGAATGGGTGGTAGTTTTTTTGACTTACAATAAGTGATTTCACATCCTATTTTGAATAAAAATATTTGAATTTGAATTTGAATAGATAGGTATAATAAATTATATCAGAAGAAATAAAAACTAACAAAGTTGTTTCTTTGATTAACCCGAATGTTACACATTTCAATAAAACACTTTTTAAAGAATATTTAATTTTAATTTCTGACTCATATCCATGAGTTTTTAATTATGTATTTATGTATGTTTAAGTAAGTATATTTTATTAAATATATCGTTGTCTTGTACCCATAGTACAGGCTATGGCTAGTTTGGGGCAAGATAATTTGTGTAAAAGTGTGTCAATATAATATATTATTATTACATAATAATTAAAACTGCGTAACTGTAGTAACAGTAACTGCGTTTTTTCATAAGATTTTGCCTTAAAATTAAATTTTAATATTATTTTAGTTAACTCGACGTTTCGTGACCTGTCCAGAGCAGTCTCTTTCATAATATGCTCTGAAAAGGTCGCGAACCATTTTAATCCTTTTAAAACTATTTTATTTAAAAACTAACAAATTACGGCGTTTTTTATCAATTCCTCGTCACTTCTAAGAACAACCAAGCTCTTGAACGAAAAACCTTCAGGAGTTTACCACAGTACTAGGTACTGTATCAAGCTGGGTAAATGGCTGCATATCTAGGTACCTTGCCATAAATACTCATTTTGTATGTTAAAATGTTGCTTAGTTGTAAAAAAAGACGTGTGGCACTCGGGGACTGCCGCGGTGAAGCTATTGCATAGCATTTTTTTATCAACTTGTGCAATTATAATTATTTATTTATGCAGTACTTTTTTTTGATAAATTTATTTTTAAAAAAAGCAAACGGGAAGTGAGTAAAATTTATCTTGCAAGATTTTATTACAGACAGACAACGGGACAGGTGAAACTAAATAAAAATGCTTGTCATAATAATAAAAATTAAAAAAACGTGATAAAAAAATAAAGAAATTAAAAACAAATCAAGATTTACCCCAGGCTCGAACCTGGGACCTCCAACGTAACGTGAACATGTGATAACCGCTGTTCAACGGCAACTGTAATAAGCGTGCCGAAATATCTATATACATCTAGCAGGTAAGTGTTAGGTTATTTTAGTTACGGAATTTCTGGATTCGGTCTCCTCGCTCAAGGCCCGCGATAGAAGCTATGCAATAGCTTAAAAATTCTCATCCGTAAACAAAATCTTTCTGTGACGTCCTTTTGCGTACCGCTTGAGTAGTTATTTCGATTTTACCAACATATTCTTTTTTTAATTATCAGTTAAGCTATGACCAGTACACTTCTTATAGGCTGCAAGTCCTAAGTCATCTTTTAAATTACTGGTTAGGTGCTTTCTTCATCTCCCGAGATAAAATTCGAAGAATTCCTTCCGAAAATCCGAAAGGACAGGAATTCTTCGAATTTCTTATCCTTACTGCCTCAAGGCAGTAATGATAAAAAATTCAAAGGTGGTACGAAAAAGGTGGTCAACCACCTTTTTCGTACGAACTCTACGTGGACGGTCAGATCTTTTTCTGTCACAAACAGAGGAGGTCTCATTGTACCTACTAATAGCCCAGTACACAAACATTTTACTAACACCAAGCGTATGGAGAGTTTTAAAAATGGCATTTGGCTCCATACCTGCTTTGTGTAATACAATCACAGCGATTCAGTTCCCTTTATCACCCCACTCCATTTCAATATCGCAAAATATTGTACAATGTATTGGCGTCGCCAAAATGAGAAAACTCAATGAATATCATATAAAAATGACAGATTCCAAATTTGAATGTAATATTTTGTGTTTTTTTATTTGTAACAGTATTTATAGAAAGACTAAGAATATATGTCTGACGTTTGTCCTTGAATCCCAAATATAGTTGAATCCAAATCATTCTTTATAATGTCACGTCAAATCTCTTCATTGTCTCAGACTGAACGGAAAGGAATCCTTATTGGATTTATACAATCTTCTTTAGTGTATTTAATTCCTTCAAGATTGCTCATTTCATTTAAGACAAACCTATTACCGTTAATACTGTTACTTGTAAATTCAGTCAAACTTAATCTGTTACTGCAATAAAGCAACACTTTCATAAAGGAAGGATTTTAATGAGTTTTATCTCACAATTTATCTGCTGCAGAACTGTGTTAAGCTCGTAAAACGTTGGAAACAAAATACGCTCGCCTGTTTACTTGCTTATAACGTTATATTCCTATACGTTGAATCGAGGAAACCATCTTAAATTTATAATAATACTGGCAATTCACTTCACGTTGAAGAATAGACTATGTACTATAATGATTACTTTTTTTGCATAGGGTTTTTTTTTGAAGTGTATAACTTCTTTTGCATTGTTGTGATTTGAAAGTCGATGAAACGAAAAAGCGAGGCAGTACACATAAATACATAAAATGTTACGTGGAGAAAATGAGATGAGAATGGAAGCATTAAACAGAGTATACAATAATATATTGTGACGTCATGCGCTCGACGTACATAGACACCAGGACATAAATATGGTAGCGGTGATAGTAATGTCTTTTATAGCGGTCGAAATAATGTGTTATCCTAGCAACATGTACCAGGACTTCATATGCAGTTTAGAGATTTAATGTAAATTGCGGATACAGTGATTCCGTTGATTGAGTTTTTGGACGCCATATTTTATTTGAAAATGTGCGTGCAGCAGTCGCACTGTATCAACAACAAGATCAAAAACAGTATTCCAAAGATATATTGACCATATTAAGACCAAAATATTTATTACATACTTTAGTTACCATAAGCCTCTGGTATCACATTATATCGAAAATGTAAGCTCTGAGTTTGAATAAATCTATGTAATATATACGAATAAAATGTAAAATAATTATCAAACTTTGTATCACTATGATCATTATTAAAACATACAATTGTAGGTTAATATAAATAAGAGGATAATTATCCTCTACCCGAAGTTTTACATTCGTCTTATTATCTTAGAGCCAAAATTTTTGAAGGTTTCACTTGCGAACCTGTTTTTTTATTATTAAATCAAAAATTCAAGTAGAGCAAAATTGTATAAAATTATCTCCTTCCTCGATTTGTTTGGTCGATGAAAACTGTAAATTTAATCGCGTCTGCATGATAACGATAGCTTCCAAACTAATAACTGTCAAATACTAAGCAGTTTATAAATCTTGGTTTGTCATCGGACTCAACGTCAATGTTTAAATGCAAGAAACCTTACATTTTATTTGGAGTTTGGCATTGTCATTTGACATTTGGCACGCAACGGTCACAACGAATTGCGAGTAAAACCGATTTGGTGATGCCGTATACACTGGCCATGCAGGTCTCTCTCGGGAAATCGTCGACCAGTGCCGGGAGAAACTTGTGTCTTCTATCGAGTCCTCTCTTGAGAAGGTCGCGGAATGGGGAAAATTGAACCTTGTCCAATTTAACCCCCAGAAGACTCAAGTTTGCGCGTTTACCACTAAAAAAACCCCATTTGTCGTATCACCGCTCTTCGACAACACTTCCCTCAAAGCCTCGCCTAGTATCGGAATACTGGGTCTCGAAATCTCGAGCGATTGCCAATTTCGTGGTCATCTGGAAGCCAAATTGGCTTCAAAGAAACTGGGCGTCATTAATAGAGCACGGCAATGCTTCAAGCCGGCCCACATACTAGCGCTCTACAAAGCGCAGGTCCGGCCACACATAGAGTATTGCTGTCATCTCTGTTCTGGCGCACCCCAGTATCAGCTCGATCCATTTGACCGCGTGCAACGCAGAGCAGCTCGAATTGTCGGGGACACAGTGCTGTGTGAACGGCTGGATCACTTGGCGTTGCGTAGAGATGTCGCTTCATTGTGTGTCTTCTACCGCATTTATCACGGGGTGTTCCGAAGAGCTGTTTAACCTGATTCCTGCCGCCGAATTCCACCTTCGCACGACACGCCACAAGTTAGGATATCATCCTCACCATCTGGATGTGTGGCGGTCCTCCACAGTGCGGTTTTCAAGGAGCTTTCTTCCACGTACTACAAAGCTGTGGAATGAGCTTCCTTGTGCGGTGTTTCCGGGACGATACGACATGGGTACCTTCAAAAAAAGCGCGTACACCTTCCTTAAAGGCCGGCAACGCTCCTGTGATTCCTCTGGTGTTGCAAGAGATTGTGGGCGGCGGTGATCACTTAACAACAGGTGACCCGTACGCTCGTTTGTCCTCCTATTCCATAAAAAAAAAAAATAAAATAAATAAATAAACACGGGAGATGAACAGAATTGGCTAATAACAATTGAACTGGATGCGAGGCAAGAGAGCCAGAGGACGGTTGAAAATTGCTGGAACCTTTGGAAAATTTTGGATAAATAAAACAAACAAAAAAAATACAACCTGGAAACTTTTGTAGGATGCATATACCCTATAAAGGCCTAAACTGTGAAACTTTGTAAACTTATCAAAAATGACTTTACCTATAAAAATTAAGAAACAAAAAGAACCTATTATTACATTTTCAACAAGAGTAAATATGTCATATAATATATAAAATACTAATAGCTGCCCGCGACGTCGTCTTCGTGGATGCTATAAAGCAGCAAAAATAGCTTTTAAACGTAAATTAGTATTTTTAAAAACACTAAACATAGGATAGTTTGTTCAAACAGTGAAATTTTTGAAGTGAAAACGTCTTTACCTGCGTTGAGCAGTGAATAAAATGTGAAGCTCGCGTCAGGACACATGACCTGATGAATTCGTAAGACAAGCGTTAATATTATGGATGAAAAGTGATTTTTCTGAGTGATTTTAATGTAAAATAAAAGTATCTAGGTAACACTGAAAATGTTTAGAAAATTATAAACGGCTTAATGCAGAAAGTTGCCGATACTTTTATTGTTTTTCGAAGTAATCTCCGTTCCTATATACAAATCGTCGCATTGGGCCCATTCTTCCTAAGGGGTCTCTTCTATGGCATTTTCGTACGCTTTCACCGCTTCAGGGCTCGTAAAGCGAATACCTCGCATTTTATCTTTAGTTCTTGGGAATAAATAAAAGTCTCAGGGTGCCAGGTCAGGACTGTATGGCGGATGACTCATTATCTCGACACCTGTCATAGTCAAATATTCACCAGTCCATTTTGCGGAGTGCGCTGAATCATTGTCGTGGTGAAGGAGGATCCTGCTTCGAGGGCGCTGCTGTCGAATTTTTTCCAAGACAACAGGCAAACAGCGATTGACATAACAGTCTGCAGTAGCTGTCCTTCCATCTTCCATCTTCAGCTCAACTGTCGCGAAATGACTTTTCCGACCACAGAATTAGGCAATCATCTTTTTTCCTTGACTTCTACCTTTTTTTACCTTAGTTGGCCGATCCTCGAAAGGAACACTCATTGATCTTTTGATTTTTGGTTCGTAGCAATATATCCAACTTTCATCACCTATGACGATCTCACATTTGGCGACACCAGTCCATGCGAAGGTGTTTCTGGTCGTCGGTTAAAGTATGGGGAATCCATCTGGTAGAAAGCTTCCTTACGCCTAAATATTCGTGTAATCTTTTTTGAACTTGACTCATACCAATGCCTAGGCTTGCCCATATCTGCTGATAGGTCACTAAAATGTATTACATATTATTTAATTTTTAATAACTGGTAGTGCCTGCTTGAGCTCTGATTACAGCTTCGAGCCGGTTTGGCATACTGAACACTAGGTTTCGGAGCCGATGTTGGGGAATATTCTCCCATTCTTCTACCAGGGCCTACTTTAGTGCTCTGAGGGTAGTAGGTGGTGGTGTGCGATTTCTGACTAGCCTCCCAAGCTCATCCCAGGCGTGTTCAATCGGGTTGAGATCAGGACTTCTTGATGGCCAAACCATCACGCTGATACCGACCTCCTGAATATACTCTTGTACGATATGAGCCGTGTGTGGCCTGGCATTATCATGCATCAGCATCGATCCATCACCCATATTTGCTAAATACGGCCCTGAATACTCATTGAGAATCTCTTGAGCATATATTTGCCCAGTGAGGGTGCCATTTTCTATGGCTACTAGCTCTGTGCGACCTTCTGAAGATATGCCAGCCCATACATGTACACTGCCTCCACCGTATTGGACTCTTTCTGAGATGCAGGCTTGAAGGTATCGCTCACCAGGTCGCCTGTAAACACTTCGCCTTCCATCAGAAGTGTAAAGGGAGAATCGAGACTAATCTGCGAACAAAATTCTTGACCATTCTTCTTCATCCCACTGCATGTGTTCACGGGCGTATCGGAGTCTCGCTACTCGATGCTGTCTCTCGAGTTTGGGGCCACTCGCTGGTCTTCGGGGTTTCAAATTTGCTTCAGCAGGTTTACCTTCTGGACCGTTCGTACCGTCACACCCACCATTCTTGCAGTGCGACTCATACTGATGCCTAGTTCCAGAAAAGCCATGATCCTAGCGAATTCTTCAACTGAAAGAGGCATGATAAATAAATGTTATGTGCTTTTTAGCATAAATTTTTAAAACAAGACCCACCGATCTTGAAAAAATTTAAAACAGAAAGAAAAATGTGAATGGTAAAATTGTAACTCGGAAACGTCCACTTTGAAAAAGGAATGGTTTTGTTTTTGAAGTTTTTTTTCAGCCAATTCTTAAAAGAAGGTTACCGACTATAAAGTTTTTATGTACAAAATGAAATTCTCTTTGGAGTCCTTTTTATTTCGAAAGTATATCTCGTGAACTTAAAACTTTATTCCAATTTTAAAAGTGTGATACTTACTTTTGAAGGCCAGTGTAGTTCAGAAGTGTTAAATTTTTATGTAATATAAATTGTAATTTTTTTATCCCATCATAACTCCTAAACAAAAAGTTCAATCCATATAAACCTTATATAATTTTTACATATAAACTTTGAATCACTCTATCTATTGCTGAAATCTGCATTAAAATCCGTTGAATAATTTAAAAAATCTAAGCGAACAGACAGCGGAAGCGACTTCAATGTGTACTATGTAGAGATACATTTAAAAAGTTCAAAAAATTGTATAAATAAATCTTCATTGACATACTCTCACATTAAACCGTAAATTTAAAAGTCTGGCAGAATTCTGCTCCTTATCTTGTACTTCACAAGCTAAAGTCCACTTAATTCTACCGAAGTGAATTTATTCCATCTTTCGAGAGGTGGAAATTAGGTGTCAGTCGTGACTTGAGAAACATTACAGTAGGGATAGAGGAAATCAGAACATCAACAATGGATACTTTTAAATGGTCGCTAGGAACATCTGATTGCTTGTAATACTTGTTCTAGTAAAATGAGAATTGAAGTTGAAATGAATCTTCGTTATGCATAATGAGAAATGCAGATTTTTTCATTTTAAAGTCCAATGAAAATAAGTTCCGTTTATCTATATTTGCCTACCATATACTAGCTGCTGTTTTAAAGCTTAATTAATTTTAAAGTAGATGAAACAAAAAAATGACAGCAAAAAGAGACATACACATATATATAAATTCAAAACATTTTATCTTTGGAGAAAATGAGATAGGAAGCATTAAACAGTGTTTTGGTACCAGGCGATCATAGTTGAAGAAGAGATTGTCTTATATATGACGCGAGTATACCTTAAAATATTCTGACGTCATGCGCACGACGTATTACTACATAGACACCAGGAGAACATAAATATGGTGGCGGTGATAGTAATCTCTTTCATAGCGTTTGAAATCGTGTGTTATCCTAATAACATGTACCAGGACTTCATATGCAGTTTAGAGGTTCATGCACAATGCAGTTTTCATTTCTGACATGTGTAGTTTGTACGCACGCAATTTTTTTATTCGCCCTAACATTATACTACCGAAAATCTTACTATATAATAATATGTAAAGTGTTAGGCCGGTGCAGTACAGTACAGTCATTAGAGTTTCGAGGAAGACTGCGATATGAGGCGACCTACCGACCTTAATCGACTCGCTCTTTTCATCTTTTACCAAGTCTAGCCATAAGTACTGTTATAAAAGGAATGAAAAGATAGAATTTCATTAAAAATATTATATACATTATGGTTACTCAAGTTTCAGCGATAAAAAAATTGTGTGTTTTTATGAAATATTTAAAAAAAATGTATTGCTTTATATATTCATAAAATAAAAATAAAATGTAAAAAAAACTATTTCAAGTACGGGGTACGATACCAGGCTTTCGGCTTAGCTTAAATTCGGCACCTTACACTACTTGGTCAACTTAACTTGAAAGGTATTGTTGAAATGAATGATTCAACTTTACCCCTACTGTGCGGTCTGCTGTAATGCGACATGTGAAAGACGTGCCACTATTCTATGCCACATGATTTGTATTTTATTAATTTCTATTTAAAATAACACGAAACGTATGTTACGAAATTTGAAAATTGCCATTGAGTGTCATGATGCCACACACACAAGCATCTTTTAGTTGTCGTAATAAAAAAGCTACTGTTCTTAGGTAGTGCGGTATTTAGTTGGAGCACAGCGGAGACCAATCCTTTATCTAACATAAGTTAAGTTAACATAAGTTTTAATCAAAATAAATTACGTCATAAACATGCATTTTTATTTGTTACATAACTGATGGCCAGACTAAGATATAATACTTTATTTGTATCATTTAGCCCTAAATAAATTAGTAACTTTATAGTTATTTATGCAACTGTTGTGTAATAAGGGGTATTAAAACACAAATGTGGATTTATCTAACGAGGCGAAGCTGAGTGTGATAATATTATCACATGAGTGTTTAATACCTAATTATCAACAGTTGCATACAAGAATCTACACCCAGAATATGACTCCTCTAAAAGATTCTGAAACAGTTAGCTTACTGCTAACATTAAAACACCAGTCCTAGTAGTAACCTAATATCATCCATCACTGATTATATACAAACAAACTAAGCATTAATGAAAGAATTATTTATTTTAGTAGTAATTTACATTTTGTATAGTGCGATGATTAAAATTCAGCGTTTAAAATGAAGCGCTCATTTTTTGATCAAAACAATAAAAATATCGAAGAAAAATGGCGGGGATTCGAATTACCTACTTTTTTTTTACGGCGGGCGACGCGACGTTCTGGTAGTGTGGATAGCGCGTAAACGAAAATTTTCTTTTTTTTTAAATTCATACAGATACCACGCATCGAGCAATAAGAATGTGGCTGTCTGTTGAAACTCTTTGAGCATGAAGGGATTTAAAAAAATACTATAATATAAAACTTGAACAAAGTTATCGATTTTCATGCCATCTAGAACTAACTTCACGATGTAGAATTCAGGTGTTAATGTGCGCGCGCATCGTAAAAAAATCACTCCCATCATATTTCTCCATCGCGCCAAAATAAGTATAACTTCAAAAATAGGAGTGTTGTTATGAAATTCAGTACAACATTACAACACTCGTTTTGATGATGTAATGGTTATTAGATCATTAGGTGTTTTAATATTGGCAATAAGCTAACTGTTTCAGAATCTTTAAATGAGTATTTAAAGCATGGGTGTAGATAAAACTAGTTACATAATTGAGCCGCACAAAAGAACCACAATTATTTGTGTCAATTATAATTAAGCTTGATTGGCAGTGCAGTGCAACCCTCGAGCACATTGTCTTCCAATCCAATTACCTGGGCGGTTTCGTACATAAACCAGTTAACAAGGCTTGGCTGTTTTACTCGGTGAATCAACCGCATTTCAAGCACAATATTATAATGTTTGACTGAAGCCTAGTGAGCAAGGTCAAGGATTACTATACGTGGGTAATACTGAAAATGTTTAGAACTGGCCATTTTGAAACATTGCAAATGAAAACTTTTTTGAATTTCAATTTTAGAACTCTTTGGTAACCTAATGTTATGAAATGAAATGAAATTTTATTTGCAGGAAACATTGTACTTAAGATATTAACAATATAATGGATAATCCAATATGTTTCGTCAATTGACATGCAAAATATATAACAAAATTGTCTAAACACTACTCGTACTGTTATACCGAAACATGTCGGATTTCACAATGATATTAATATTTATAAAATAAAATTTTAAGATATTATAATATGAGACGTAAATAATGTAATGTATATTGCATTCATTTGTCATTTGTTCTTGTGAATTGGCGGCAAATCTAAAACTCTTGTTACACGTGAAAAAACCTAACGAGAGAATGATTTATTATGACTTTCGTTGTGGGCTAACTCAACAACAAAGCTTTGATAGGCTGCGATTAGCATTTCTCAATGAAGCCCCATCTCGTGCGACATTGGGTTTAATGAGTTTAAGCGTGGACGTAGCAATCTCAATGATAATCCACGTGAGGGACGTCCTTTAACAGTGACTACTGAAGATAACATCAGTGTGCGACGCATGATAGAGGAAGTTAAGAGAGTGACCTATCAGCAGATACGGGCAAGCACTGGTATGGCAAGCAGTCAAGTACAAAAAATATTACACGAAAATTTAGGCGCCAGAAAGCTTTGTACCAGTTGGATTCCCCATACTTAACCGACGACCAGAAACACTTTCACATGAACTGGTGTCGCCAAATGTTAGATAAGTTCAACGGCGGCACTCAAATGCTGTATTTGACATCGAGGATCGGCCAACTAAGGTAAAGAAAGGAAGAAGTCAAGGAAAAAAGATGATTGCCTCATTCTTTGGTCGAAAAGGTCATTTCGTGACAGTGGTGCTAGAAGATGGAAGGACAGTTACTGCAGACTGGTATGCCAATCGCTGTTTGCCTATTGTCTTGGAAAACATTCGACAGCAGCGCCCTCGAAGCAGGATCCTCCACGATTTTCGCGGTGAAGGAGGAGAAGCTTCAATGCACTCCGCAAAACGGACTGTTGAATATTTGACTATGGCAGGTATCGAGATAATGAGTCATCCGCCATACAGTCCTGGCCTGGCGCTCTGCGACTTTTATTTATTCCCAAGAACTAAAGATAAAATTCGAGGTATTCGTTTTTAATTTTCTAAAACTTCTCAGTGTTACCAAGGTATTATCAGGAACAATCTCAGATTTAGTATCGACTCAACATTAAATCCAACTTTGTGAGTAGGTGGGAAACGCTTAGCGTAAGTGTGGGTGGAGTTGTCGATTCTTGAGGAAGCGATACTACAATTTAAATTTAGCGACTGTGGTGCGTCCTGTTAAAATTGGATTATTTTTTTAAGAGACGAGACGAGCTGGATGTTCAGCTGATGGTAATTGATTCGCCCTGCCAATTACAATGCAGTGCCGCTCAGGATTCTTGAAAAAAGCAATAATTCTGAGCGCCACTACAATTGCGCTCGTCACCTTGAGACAAGATGTTAAGTCAAGTTAAGTTAAAAGTTAAGTTTTGCCCTGTGCTGCCCCGGGGCGTAAAAAGAATAGGGTAGTCCCAGGTCCAAGGGTGTCGTAAGAGGTGACTACGGGCTTTTTGAAAGTGGGAGAGTCACGCTGCTGTCTTATGACGTCAGCACAATCAGGCCAGACTCGTCCGGGTTACTTACCACACTCGCACAGAATACCGGCGTGAAGTAGCGGCCTAGGGCCGCTATGTTTCGCATAGGTTAGTGTCGAGGACCGGAGGCCATTCCCCCCCGTCCTTTCCCCCCCCCAACAAAATATGAGAGCGGTCCTAAAAAAGAAAATACCCCAGGGGGGTACCGGCTCTTGTAGAGCCGGAGAATCCCTCCCCGAGCATTCGCGCTCGGGCTGCCCCTCGTATTCTGGGGAGGGCACAGTACCGCGTATGTCACAGGACAAACAGGGCAGCAACACCACGGCACCCCGCTCCACGCTTAATGTGGACTTTTGTAACATCCGGGGAATTCACTCCAACTTAAACGCCGTCCACCACCACCTTGAGACGGCGCAGCCGGCCTTGTGTTTCCTTACGGAGACGCAGATATCTCGACCTAGCGGTACGTCATATTTAACGTACCCCGGGTACAAAATTGAGCATAATTTCATGCCTCATGCCGGGGTATGTGTGTACGTTAGGCAGGATATTTGCTGTCGCCGTCTCGGCAATTTTGAGGGTAGGGGCCTGTCTACTCTCTGGCTCCGCGTAGATTTAGAGGACCGCGTCCGCATCTATGCGTGTGTCTACAGGTCCCATAGTGGTAACGCAGAAACGGATCACCTCATGGGCTGCGTTCAAGCGGCATTTGATGACATGCTTGCTCAGATCTCCTCCGCTGAAATCGTAGTCTTGGGTGATTTTAACGGGCACAATGCCGAATGGCTTGGATCACGTACCACAGACTACGCAGGGCGATCTGTGCATAATTTTGCATTGGCGTATGGTCTGTCCCAATTGGTTGAGTCGCCGACGCGGCTCCCGGATGTGGTTAGCCACATGCCGTCCTTATTAGATCTTCTGCTGACTACACATCCCGATGGTTACCAGGTCTCTGTCGACGCCCCTCTCGGAACGTCCGACCATTGCCTGGTCAGGAGTGTAGTGCCTATCCGACGCCAACGTCGCAGACCACCAGCGACCCGCCGCGTTTGGCACTACAAGTCAGCAGATTGGGATAGGATGCGTTCCTTTTTTGCATCCTACCCTTGGGGCAGGGTTTGTTTCCTTTCAGATGATCCTAGTGCCTGCGCCGTTGCAGTAGCCGATGTGATACTGCAGGGCATGAATATTTTTATACCAAGCTCTGTAGTACCGATCGGTGGCAGATAACAGCCCTGGTTCGATGCGTCAGTTAAAGCAGCATCTGACTTCAAAAACAGGCGTATCGAACTTGGGTTGCGGCGCTGGGCTCAAAGGATCCTAACTGCAAAGTTCTGAAGAGGAAATATAACCGTGCCTCCAGATTTTTTAAGCGGCAAATCGCCCGTGCGAAATCGAAGCACGTCGTCAAAATTGGCGAGCAGCTTTCCAGTTGCCCGACCGGAACACGCAAGTTCTGGTCGTTGTCGAAAGCTGCTCTTGGTAACTTCAACCAGCCGTCCATGCCGCCGTTGCACATGAGGAATGACACCCTGGCCCATACGGCAAAAGAGAAAGCCGATCTCCTGTGCACTCTTTTTGCCTCCAACTCGACTCTTGACGACAACGGAAAAACACCGCCGACCATCCCGCGGTGTCAGAGCTCCATGCCTGAAGTACAGTTCCGACAGAAAACTGATAGGCGAGCTCTGTTTTCGTTGGACGTTAGGAAGTCGAGCGGGCTGGATGGCATTTCTCCAATCGTGCTTAGAATGTGTGCCCCTGAGTTGACGCCGGTGCTAACGCGTTTATTCCGGCACTCTTATTCAAAAGGCGTTTTCCCTGATTCATGGAAGTCAGCCCTTGTCCATCCGATCCCAAAAAAAGGAGACAGTTCGGATCCGGCAAACTACAGGCCTATTGCTATTACCTCCCTACTCTCCAAAATCATGGAGAGCATAATTAACCGCCAGCTCTTGGTATACCTTGAGGGTCACCAGTTGATCAACGACCGGCAGTACGGCTTTCGCCATGGTCGGTCGACTGGCGATCTTCTGGTATACCTAACACAAAGATGGGCGGCGGCTATTGAAAGCAAGGGGGAAGGCCTGGCAGTTGGTCTGGATATAGCGAAGGCCTTTGATCGTGTTTGGCACAAGGCGCTCCTCGCAAAACTTCCATCATTTGGGCTTCCCGAGAGCTTATGCAAGTGGACCTCCAGCTTCCTCACTGGGAGCAGCATACAGGTCGTTATCGACGGTTATTGCTCGAATCCCAAGCCCGTGAACGCTGGAGTGCCCAAAGGCTGTGTGCTATCTCCCACGCTGTTTCTTCTGCATATCAATGATATGTTGGACACCGCCAACATGCATTGCTTTGCAGACGACAGCACTGGTGATGCCGTATACACGGGCCATGCAGGTCTCTCTCGGGAAAACGTCGACCAGTGCCGGGAGAAACTTGTGTCTTCTATCGAGTCCTCTCTCGAGAAGGTCGCGGAATGGGGTAAGTTGAACCTTGTCCAATTTAACCCCCAGCAGACTCAAGTTTGCGCGTTTACCACTAAAAAACTCCATTTGCCGTATCACCGCTCTTCGAGAACACTTCCCTTAAAGCCTCGCCTAGTATCGGAATACTGGGTCTCGAAATCTCGAGCAAAAAAAGCAGCAAAGCCAAACTGGCTTCAAAGAAACTGGGCGTCATAAATAGAGCACGGCAATACTTCAAGCCGGCCCACATTCTAGCGCTCTACAAAGCGCAGGTCCGGCCTCACATGGAGTATTGCTGTCATCTCTGGTCTGTCGCACCCCAGTATCAGCTCGATCCATTTGACCGCGTGCAACGCAGAGCAGCTCGAATTGTCTGGGACCCAGTACTCTGTGAACGGCTGGATCACTTGGCGTTGCGTAGAGACGTCGCTTCATTGTGTGTCTTCTACCGCATTTATCACGGGGAGTGTTCCGAAGAGCTGTTCAACCTGATTCCTGCCGCCGAATTTCACCTTCGCACGACACGCCACAAGTTACGATATCATCCCCACCATCTGGATGTGTGGCGGTCCTCCACAGTGCGGTTTTCAAGGAGCTTTCTTCCTCGTACCACGAAGCTGTGGAATGAGCTTCCTTGTGCGGTGTTTCCGTAACGATACGACATGGGTACACCTAAGTACAAGAAAAGCGCGTACACCTTCCTTAAAGGCCGGCAACGCTCTTATGATTCCTCTGGTGTTGCAGGAGAATGTGGGCGGCGGTGATCACTTAACACCAGGTGACCCGTACGCTCGTTTGTCCTCCTATTCCATAAAAAAAAAGTCATTTCCCAGTAATTTTACCAGCTACGGCGCCCTTAAGACCAAAACACAATAAGGCTTACACATTACTGCTTCACGGCAGAAATAGGCGCGGTTGTGGTACCCATAATCTAGCCAGCGTCCTTAGCAAAGGAGCCTTCCACATGTATAATATATTAGTGATTGAATGTTATTGCACACGGATTCCATCAAAGGTAACACAATGGCTAACTCTTGCTAGCTAATAGTTGGTTGACTCTTCGGGTAACTTCTTTAGTGGTAACTTGTAATTGAATTAAGTCCAACTATTATTAACTATTATAGTACTATTTATATTAATGTGTGTGTCAATGGTATAATTTTATAGTTGAAACAATAATTAAAAAAATTGCGTTTGCACAAAGTACACATGTCACAAATGAAACCTGCATTGTGCATGAACCTCTAAACTGCATATGAAGTCCTGGTACATGTTGCTAGGATGACACATGATTTCAACCGCTATGAAAGACATTACTATCACCACCACCATATTTATGTTCTCCTGGTGTCTATGAAGTAATACGTCGTGCGCATGACCTCAGAATGTATTAGGGTTTTCTCGCGTCATACATGTGGACAATCTCTTCTTCAACTATGATCGCCTGATACCAAAATACAGTATTATGCTTCCTATCTCATTTTCTTCTTTCTCTAACTTTCAAACTTTTCTTTACATTCAAACCACAACAACGATGCTAAAGAAGTTTTCACTTCAAAAATCTTTCTATATAATATATAAGAGAATGTAAGTTTGTATGTTCCCTAAGAACTCCTTAACTATTCGACCGATCTCAACGAAATCTTTTGTAACATATTCGTTGAAGCTCAAGGAAGGTCAACATATATAATTTATATGGCAAAACAACGTCTAGTAAATAATAAAACAAAAATATTATTTTACAGGTTGCACTTATAAACTTCTATGAAAATAAAAAGTTGATAGTGGCTGCAGACTACAAGGAACACGACCCGCTTTGGGGTATGCGGTAGAGGCAAGAAGCTGACTACTATAATATGTGTAATTATTGATTTATGGATGATTATATACATTTAAATACAAATCACCAAAGAACTACGGTGTTTAGCTTGTGATTAACTCGAACGTCGTTAAGCACAACATAAACTAGAGTTTAAGGGAACAATTATTAATGAAACGGAACGCAATTTTTGTTAGCTGTATTTTATCCAAATGTTTTAAGTTTTCTTTAGTGTTAATTCCGCAAATATTTGTCTTTAAACAATTCGACACCGAATTAACACTTAAGAAAACTTAAAACATTTGGATAATTATGGATTTCCGCTCACTAAAGTAACGCTTACTTCAATAAGCTGTCATCTATCTGTCATCATAATAATAATATAATCAATATATTCCAAAAGATTATAATCATCTATCCGTTAGATTCACCTCAGACAAGTTTCGACTCGTGTTTAAATATAAGTAATGTCTAAAGATTGTTGAACGTTAAACAATAGAAAGACACAGATTCGTAATAGAACTTTTTAAAACAAGTGTTCAACACATGTTTTACCTTGTTGTAATAACACGGCTTTAGCATTAGCCGTGTAGCATCAATAGAAGAGAAGAATTGAAGAAAATAATTAATTACTATTACTAACCGTTCCCGCCCGCTTCGCTGGGCGAATTTTAAAAGAAAATAAATTAAATTTTATTCATCCTATTATAAATACATTAAAAAATTAAATAACCATAAACCATCTTGGGTTTAGGTTATCCGATAAAATTAGTAATGGAAAAATGAGAAGAAAAACAAAAATAGTAGATGCACAGAAAAGAATAAGGCTCCTTAAATGGCACTGGGCAGGACATATATGTAGGATGGACAGTAATAGATGGACGAAGCGCTTAACAGAGTGGGTACCACGAGAGGAAAAGAGTAGAAAAGGGAGACCACGTAAGAGATGGAGAGACATCTTCAACAACAGATGTCGATCCCATTGGATGCGGACGGCACGAGAAAGAGATGTTTGGAAGGATTTAGGAGAGGCCTACGCTACAGAAGCCACTACAAATTTTAAATACTAATAAAATTAAACTAGTATAATAACATATTCAATTAATTAAAAATCATATACGTAATCAAACTAGTGTAAGATATAAAAACATATTGTTGTAGTAGAAAAAAAGGCTATTTTTATTTTATTTATTTTTTAAACCATCAAGAATAAATTTCCCATCGAATGGTGGTAGTTTCATAACGATACGAAAAGTGGTTTAGGCGAGAAAGAGCCTCAAACAAAGGCCATTATCATTTTATATAAATAGATTAAAGTGTATAAATAGTCGTATAAGATTTTATGTAAGCTTTAAAGCAGCTGTTGTTGGGGTCATATTCATGACACCAAGTGAAACCATTATGTACACCCGCTACATCAAATTACTGATATTAAATATAAAATACGATTTAATATAATAGCACTAGATGCTTGAATTTAAATAAAGACACTATTTGTAACCCCTTATTGTAATTTTAGTTCAGAGAATATAATTTAAACTTTAATATTCATTGTTTGAATTATTCATGAAACTAATTCTCTAAATTTTAACATCAAATTTTGCTATTGTGATTAAAAGCTTTTTATTTTGTTTTATCTTGACGGGGAGTTAAGGTCAACTCTAAGAATCTGAATTAGAATTACTTCCTAACATTTAATAAATGTTATAATTATAATCAAATCAAAACAATTTATTGAAATTAGGCATTTACAATACACCTTTTCATGACATAAATTACAATACGAGGGCGGCACTGAAAATTTCGGGAATAAAGGATGTGACACAACATTACAATTTAAAAATGTATTTATTGCTTTTCGAAGTATTCTCCGCGAAATTTGACACATTTTTCCATACGATGGAACCAATCATTGAGTATAGGTCAGCAGAGTGGGAGGAGATGCGGTGCTGTTTTGCATCCTACCCGTGAAGGCAGATCTGTTTTTCGCTGGGAGATCCAGATGCCGATGCTGACGCTCTTGCTGATGTGGTACTGCAAGGTATGGAACTATTCATTCCATCCTCCTCTGTGCCTATCGGTGGCAGGTCCCAACCAAGGTTTGACCGTTCCTGCAAAATAGCCTCTCGCCGAAAGCAGGAGTGCTATCAGGCTTGGGTTACTGCGGTGGTATCTAAGGATGTGAATTCCAGCGAACTTAAAAAACACTTAAATCATGCCTCCAGGTCCATCAAAAGAGTAATTGCTGACGCGAAGTCGAAGCACTTTGGCAGAATTGGCGAGAGACTTGCACGCCTTCCCTCGGGAACTCGCGCGTTCTGGTCGCTCGCCAAGGCTGTTCAAGGAAACTTCTGCCAGCCAGCCATTCCGCCACTGCACAGGGATGATGACTCGCTGGCCCATGACGCGAAAGAGAAAGCTGATCTCCTGGGCTCCCTCTTCGCGTCCAACTCGACTCTGGATGACCAAGGTGCACCACCACCGTATATTCCGCGGTGTGATTCATATATACCGGAGGTAAAAATCCGGCATGGTGCCGTGCTTAAGGCGCTTCGCACCTTGGACATTCACAATTCGAGCGGGCCCGATGGCATTCCCCCGATAGTGCTGCGGACATGTGCTCCAGAACTGGCGCCGGTCCTTACCCGTCTTTTCCGGCTCTCCTACTCATCAGGCGTAGTCCCGAAATTATGGAAGGCGGTTTTAGTGCACCCGATCCCTAAGAAAGGTGTACGCTCAGATCCGTCTAACTACCGCCCCATTGCCATTACCTCCATTTTCTCCAAAGTAATGGAGTCGATCATCAACCGCCAGCTCTTGGGATACCTAGAGGGGCACCAGCTGATCAGCGACTGCCAGTACGTTTTCCGTCAGGGTCGCTAAGCTGGTGATCTTCTTGCATACCTCACCCATAAATGGGCGCAAGCGGTTGAGTCGAAGGGAGAGGCGTTGGCGGTGAGCTGGACATAGCGAAGGCCTTCGATCGGGTGTGGCATAAAGCGCTTATAGCGAAACTGCCATCCTATGGGCTTCCCGAGAAGTTGTGCAAATGGGTCATTAGCTTTTTGGCTGATCGGAGCATCAAGGTTTTTATCAACGGTGCATGCTCCGACTTAAAACCCATAAACGCTGGTGTCCCGCAAGGCTGTGTGCTATCCCCTACGCTGTTTCTTCTGCATATCAATGATATGCTGCAAATCAGCAATATTCATTGCTATGCAGACAACAGCACAGGGTATGCTTCCTACATCAGCCGGGATAGCGTTGACGAGAACCGGAACAAACTTGTGTCTGAAATCGAGACAAAATTTAGTCCAATTCAACCCCAAGAAGACACAAGTTTGTGTGTTCACCAATAAAAAGTCTCCCTTTGTCGTATCTCCTCGATTCGAGATCACTCCTCTAACTGCCACAGCCTGTATTGGCATACTTGGCGTTGATATATCGAGCGACGTTCAGTTCCGTGGTCACTTAGAAGGGTGGGACAGTACTTCACTAAAAGCCACCGCCTGCAACTTTATAAGGCGCAAATTCGGCCTCACATGGAGTACTGTTCTCACCTCTGGGCGGGTGCTCCCCAGTACCAGCTTCTTCCATTTGACCGCATACAACGAAGAGCGGCTCGAATCATCGACGATCAAGTCATCTCCGATCGACTTGATTCTCTAGCATTGCGTAGAGATGTGGGTTCTCTCTGCATCTTCTACCGCATTTATCGCGGGGAGTGCTCAGAGGAGCTGTTCGGGTTGATTCCAGCGGCCGAATTCCACCACCACGTACGTGCATCACGTAGACGTCTGGGATTCCACATCCGCGCGTTTTGTTCGAAATTTCTTGCGTCGCACAGCCACTTTGTGGAATCAACCACCGGCAGCGGTCTTCCCGAACAGACACGACTTAGGGACCTTCAAGAAAAAAGCATACAAAGGCCGGCAACGCATTTCTTGACACACCTGTTGTTGCGGATGTCCATGGGCGGTTGCCTCACCTCTCCCTATCCCGTGAGCCTCCTGCCCGTTTGTCACATAAAAAAAAAAACAAGCAACCATTCCATTCGGAAGTTAGGGTCTCCAAAATGGTCGTTTTGTAGGCATCCACAGCTTCTTCAGGTGATGAAAATCTCTGACCACGCAATTTATTCTTTATTTTAGGTAAAGTATAGAAATCATTAGGGGTTAGGTCTGGGCTGTACGGTGGATGGTCTAATAATTCTGTTTTCTTGCTCTAAAAACTCTTTTGTTCTGTGTGCGGTGTGAGAACTCGCATTATCGTGATGGAGGATGATGCGGCGGTTGCAGTTCTCTTTACGGAGTTCAAAAACGACCTGTGGCAAACAAATGCTAGCATACCATTCTGCATTAGCCGTTCTTTGTCCCTCAAGAGGAATAGTCGCAACATGGCCTGTTTTGGAGACAAACGTGGCCAACATTTTTTTGCAACATTCCGTGAACGAACAATTTTGTTGGCTTTATCTCATTTTCGAACACCCAAACTAGTGGCTGGTTTTCTGTTTCGGGTTCGTACGCGTATATCCAGGATTCATCAACCGATACGATGTTGTATACAGCATTTGAGGATCCTGCGTGGAATCTTTCGAGAGTTCTGATGCACCAAGTAACGCGAGCCGCTTTTTGCTCTTCACAGAGCAAATGCAGTATCCATCGGGAAAATAACTCTTTTACAAATAATTAATCATGCAAGATCATTTGTATTTGACTCATGCCCATATCTAAGGTTACCTGAATTTCTCGGTATGTCACATGTCGATCTTCCTCAATCAGCTTACGCACAGCATCAGCATTTTCTTTGGTGACTGCAGTTTTTGAACGACCTTGATGGGGATCATCACTTCGGGGACACGTCCACGCAAACCAGCGATAAATTCTGGTTTTGGATGGGGCTTCATCACCAAATGCAAAAATCATCCGGTCAACACACTGTTTTTGTGTTAAACCACTTCGAAAGTCATAATAAATCATTGCTCTAGAATTTTCTCGAGTCAATTCCATTTTCTCAACGACTAAACAAGTTTGACAAGAACTTGTGACAAGACCGAGAATCTTTTTTAAAAAAAATAAATGGTATTCGAATTTTAAAACCAAGGAGTTTTCAATTAAAAAGATTTTAATATGAGAGGAGCAGTGGAAATATTCCATTCCCGATACTTTTAGTGCAGCCTATGTAGAATAATAATTTATACATCATCTTAAGAAAAAAATGTCAGTAATACGAATAGAAAATATAATATGGTATACTTGCGTATTTTCAGTTAAAATGTAATTATAATATGGTAACGTAAAGCTGGTCTGATGAAGGTCGGAAGGTGGCGATAGGAACTCCATACCCAATAAAGATAAATTATCAAGCAAAGGATCATTTATTTGTCTTGGCAAACACTCTTTTACTAGTTGATATTGATTTTAGGGTTTGGAGGTGGAGCTGGAAGGTGGCCTAAGAACTCCTAAACTAATCAAGATAGCTTGGGATCATTTGTTTTGTCTTGGCAAACGGTTTGGTGCTGGGTGACTAGGACCTGTTTAATGATTCGTTACTTTGGTGTTTGATGATTTTCAGGATCTGATGATGGTACTGGAAGATGACTAAGGAACTACTAAACTCATCAAGATATACTATCGAGTTTTGGGTAACTCATATCGTCTCAAACACACTAGTATTCAACCTCTGATATGCCAACACGTCTCGCGCGCCCGCACAAGTCACCTGCTGAGCTGTTATGGCGCCAAACCCGGCGCGGCTACTTGAAACGTGAAACCCAAATGTGTTTATAATACTCGAGGTATCATTATGCGGTTTATGTTACGGGTTGCTAAATAAATACGCTTTGTTATTTAAAAAAAAACGTGATTTATGATAGATTCGTGCTGTGATACTGCTCTTTCAGAGTTGATATTTTGTTACGAGAATTGAGTTACGAGAAATTGTGACTATTTTGCGTCGAAATAAAAATATTACAATTGAATTCTTTGTATTATTTTTACTTTAGTGAATACGAAATAAAATGATCTTATGATTTCTTTAAAAAAATTCACAAAATATGTTGCCGGTTGCATGCTTAACAAAAATGGCCGCCGCCTGCTAAAGCCAAATAAATACTAATATGTTTTGTCTTAGAAGTATATGAAATACAAGTAATCAAATCTTAGAAAGAGCAACAGTTTTTATAGTTTGGTATGATCACTCATGGAAATATTAATAACGTTATGTGTTGTGTTATAACTTATGTTATAATATGTCAAATATGCAGAAGAACAGTACACCAGAGAATAGTAATACTTTTGTTTAGAGTTAATCATGTTGACATTTCTATATTTCTCCAGAGACGGAATCGCAATATTGCTGCAAATACACTTGAAGCAAGAAAGTTATTGTACTTTTACAATAATATTCTTGGTTCATGGGAGGAGGATATAGGCACGCATTTGAACATTTTATTTTGTATTTATTGAAGTGAAAACTTCTTTAAAAACTTTTTGGTAGGGGAAAATCTTATGGGCTCGCGTCGCCGACATGCTCATGACTCGCGCACGCGATAAATAATTAATAATAAAAAAATATAAATAAATACACTGTGTTAAAAAAAGCCCTGTACGATAGTTGACTCGGATATGAAGTAGAATGTAGTAGTAGAATAAGTGGAAAAGAACAACCTTAGAGTTTCTTGCTCGTTCTTCTCTAAGGAAATCTGCCTACCGATCGAGCTGTAAGAAAAAAAATTACATTTTTCAAGTGTAATGCAATTTACCTACGAAATAAAAATATTTTTGTTTGCGGAGACACCACAGAAACAATCAAAACCCCTTAAAGTAAATACTATAGTAAAAAGAACATCTCACATTAAATCATAGGTTCTCAACGTGGGCGATAACGCCCCCTTTTGTGCGATTGAGACTTTCGGGGGGGCAGTAGAAGACACAGAGAAAATTAGGGGGCATTGAGATGGCGCAGATGGGGCGTGGATAGATTAAAAAATATAGTCTAAAAAGGCAAAAAATACACGAAAATACTATAGAAAGAAACATATTCTCAAAGTGGGCGGTGAGCAAAATAAGGTTAAGAAACTATGCAATAAATGGTTCCAAAAATCTTGAGAACCCCTGACTTATTTAGTTGCACCAGTAAACTTAAGTCGGTCCAATGGCGTAGAGCTAACTAGCGTCAACTGAGCGGACGGCGCGGGCGACTGAATCGTAAAAGGTGGGGCATCTCGCCTCGCACCTTGACATTGTCCCTTGGCCGATGCCGCCAATCGCGTAATTGTAATTATTGCTACAACAACAACATTAACACTCACTCAGTTACGCGGCGGATCGGATGTACAAATTTTGCTGTCGCGTCAAGTGCCTGATTTTTGATGTTATTTATGTAAAGTGTTAGTAGTTATATATTAATTATACACAGTAACCTGTATAGTGTTAGTTAGTTATTAGGGTTATTAGGATTTCCCGTCCGCAACCCGTGCGCCCTTCGTAGGTAGCATGAACGAAATGGGCGGGTTGGGAAAAATGAAAATAGCCGCAGGCAGAGATGTCCAAACTTTTATTATTTTGTACGTTAGTACTCTTTTTTTCCCTTTCTTTTAAAGTTTTTATTTCCTGAAAACCGATATTTATAATATGAACTCACAACTTAATGCCAATATACGCTTTAAGATATAGTACAGGAGTTTTTTAACAGCCTATATAGTTGGGCACTTTTTAGATGGGTGAAATCTCGTGACCTCGCGTCACCGAAATTCTTATAGCAGTATATCTGTAGCTATACAGCTGACGTATTGTGCAACATTAGTGCTGTGTATCTTATAAGTGAAATTAAATGCATTTATTGAAAAGTTCTATGTGTATATAAACTGTGCGTTGTTGAAATAGTGTTTATGTTTTTTTATTATATTATTAAAAATAAGTTTTAAAAATAAGTTGTAATTAATAATTTGATAGTTTTTAAACATAATGTAATTTCAAATTTTAAAACTGAAAGTTAGAAATTTTCACTTCTATCGTCAGGCACTAAATTTGCCAATTCTATTTCTTTACAATTTTTTCTATTTTTCTCTTTACTGTTTTAAGCTATCATAAATTAAAAAAAAACGAAAAAAGTTTTAACGCAGATAAATCATTGACACTTTTGATCACTTGCTATAGGTATAGCTAAAAAAAAGCTTAAAAGCGTTTAAAGTATCAAAATACAAAGATTTTAAGCCAAACTTAAGGCACATCAATCTATTTTGAATTAATAAGAAATATACATCGTAAATTGACATAAGAATCTTAAAAATATCCTCATATCTACACAAAAGAAATATTCACAAATTTACATCTACCCACAGAGTGGAACTATTCGCTAGCGGCGGCTGATAAGTCAGGAACGTGCCACAGAATAAATCGTTCTGGCTCGTGAGTTGCATACAGACGTACAATATCATTTGAATATCACTAGGTATTGGTTCTTTTGTTTTGATATGTTATACTAGTGACAGGGTTAAGATGACATATTTTATGAGGCTCTTTATATTCTTGACTCCGCTATACGTATTCTAAGCATATTTACCAATAATTTATTCGTATAGCTCAAACATTTGTATATTTTATATTGAATCGCCTTCGAATTTACTTTAGTTATAAAAATATTACAAAATTTTATATGAGTGTCAGAAAGCGAGGTAGGCCCCTACGTAGATAAGAAGATGGGTTGATGAAATAAAGGCACAGTTACCTTAATTCTTGAATAACTATTTCGTGTTTACTTTTTTTAACGGCGGGGGATTTTGTTTTTAAATTACTAACAAACATGCGGTACGTTATTCAATTTATAGCATATTTGTAAAAATAAATAAAAATTGCATGAATCTTGAGATATCATGATATAATGTAAAAATACCACTTGAGTCACGAGAAATTTCTATATTCGTACATTCCCTCATTCCTATTGCAGTCTAAAACTGGGCTGAATTATTTCTTTTAAAGTCTTAAATTTTAAGAATTTACGTATTTTTATAAAATTAATTATTATCATCGTCTTGTACATCTTATCTTAATAAATATTGTTTACATCAAAAAAAAACATATAGCAAAAATGCTCTTATAATAATAAATGTCCGGACTACCAAGCCTTGCTCGGATTTTTAAGAATGTACAAAACTTGAAAAACTGATAGGACACCTGGATTCGAACCGGGGTCTTCTGCTTTCTGAATAACCCAATGTCCCATCTGAACTATTATAGTCTTGTATATAGTGGCGAAATTTACCTTTGTATTCTAATGTTATTGTAGCAGTTTCTCATTAAAACACGGATAAGACTACATTATTTTCGAATTGAAACGATGAAATAGCTAGATCGATTTATCACCCCAGAAATCCCCTGAATACTTAATTTTATGAAAATCATTGGAGCCGTTTCCGAGATTTAGATTATACTTATATGTATACAAGAATTGCTCGTTTAAAGATATAAGATAATATCATTTATTTCAGGCCACATATAGCCAATATAATGTTAGTAAAATCTTATTCTTGGGTTAGTAACACAATCAATACATTTATTTGAACACTTTAATTTTCGAAGCCAATGTCTATTCGTAACATTATCAAAACTACTTACTACATTAAAACAATATTTTAACTTTTACTAATGCGGTCTCTAACTGACATTCACTCAACTCAAATCTCTACTAAGCACATCTTTGATTGTTATTCATCAAAAACTTGATCACGATTAGACATTAGCACATGAAAGGTATATCTCTTATCCTGAAATTCAATACTCAAACAAGCAGAGTGAAACTTTTATGCTGTTAAATAAAATATCTAGGGCCGTGGTAGTTCACTTAAAAGTTCGAGAAGCAACTTCGTGTTTTGTGACACCACTCTCACTGCCATTAATCAATTTTGTTGGTGAAACCGCGTCTAAAATAAGTTGAGTTACACTTTAATATTGGTGTTGTGAGAAATGGACTTTAGACCCGGTATCCACCAAAGCGGAGAGGAGAGGACACGAGAGGAGATAAGCCACGAAGCTGTCAGATTATTTCCACCAAAGCGAAGATGTGAGCTGTCATCAGATGTCCACTGCTAGTCAAAGGCCTCCCCCAATGAGCTCCACGGCGATTGGTTCTGGGCTGCCCTCATCCAACGTATTCCGGTGATCTTTACTAGATCATCGGTCCATCTTGTGGGGGGCCTACCAACACTGCGTCTTCTGGTACGAACGGTCGCTATTCGAGGACTTTTCTGTCCCCACTGGCCATCTGTCTGTCGAACTATGTGCTTTGCCCACTGCAACTTTAGTTTTGCAATCATTTGGCCTATGTCGGTGACTTTGATCCGCCCACGGATCACCTGATTTCGGATTCGATATCGCAGGGAAACTGCGAGCATAGCCCATTGCCCCCTGCACGATCATGAGCTTTCTCAAATGTGAGCTGTTCGAGCTCGAAATCAGTCAAGTGATGTCTATGAAAGGAAGACGTCATCATGCCCGTCTGTCTATACGTATCTCCGCTAAAAATTCTATAGAAAAATGAGGCATCTCCTCTCCTCTCCGCTTTAGTGGATACCGGCCCTAAGACTCTTATAGAAATCCCTTTATCAAAGTTAAGACAAAGTATTTGGTAAAACATAAAGTAAAGAAATAAGTAATAAAGGTAAGTGTTTTGGTAAATAATTTTGTGTTTTTTTGTTACTGAGTGCCTTAAAACATTATTGTCAGCATATAATATCTTAAAAAAATTACAAAAAAGTTATATTTAAATGTTGCAATAAAGTTCTAGTTTTTTTTATTGACGTTAAACGACGAGACTAGGAGGCCGTTCAGCTAATGGTAATTGATACGCCCATTATCATTATTGTTTTATTTCTTAATGACACTCTTGGTCCTAATTTACAAATGGCACGAAAAGACTATGAAAATAGCTGAAGTATACTATAGCTTATGTATTTTTTATTTGCGTTTGCTGAAAAATTTAGCTTTTTCCCCAAATTATAAATATGAGGACCTCACTGAAGTTTGGTACCTAAGGTAATGCCCAAAAATACGGTTGTATCTACGGGTTTCAACTCATTGTCTTTTACTACAATAATTGTGTCAATCTGTCTAACTTTAGGCAAGCAAAATTTAATGCATTTTTTTTTATTAAGAAGGAGATTTCAGAAGGAGAACCATTCCATTACTTTAGGGATAGCATTGTTTATGTCATCAAAAGCAGTATGCTTTCGTTGTAGTATAAAAAGTAAAGAAGAATCATCTGCAAACAATACTATATCATGTTTATTTTGTGCAATTTTGTATGATCTCTATGTAATGCCATGGGATCAATCCGTTCAAGTAGCAGTTAATACCTTTAAATTATGTAATTTTCATTGCAATGTTTTATGATCAAAAAATGAAATGAGGTCGATAAGTAACAAAATGGGATCGATACGTTTACAGAGTAACTAACGCCTTTAAAGTATGTAATGTTAGAGCAATGTTTGATAGTCAAAATGAAGTGTAGTGTCTATTGAGTATTTAACGCCTCTAACGCAAGCCGACGAGGCGTGAAGATAGTGTTCTTCAATTGGTTCCTAAGATTTGCCTGCTCGATTTGTTCGTCAAATTTCATATAACTTTCACTGCGTAATGGAATCAAATATAATTCCTATACCTTTTTATTGCTAATGTATATTCCTGATCAGTTTATAAACAAACTTATTTACTTCAATGCGTTTAGTGAGACTAAGATAGAAAAGATAACATTTTATTATTAAAATAATAATCCATAGGTAAGTATATTCTTCATCCGGTAAAAATTGCTTCTCAACTAGTATAACATCAAACGCGTTTGAGTGATTTATACCCAGAAACTAATTAATAGTGTAAAAACTAACTAATTATTCTGTTATAATCTGATATAATAATTCTGTCATAAAAATTTAACGATAAGTAATTATATTCAAAGTTTATCACAAACGTATGGCATTAGTTTCTATAATTTTCCTATGGAAAAATATTGTTAGAAGATTTTGAAAATTCCTAGTCATATCTCATGAGTAGTTCATAGTTATTGCAAAAACTAGCCGTCATACATAAATCGTACTGCATAGTAATAATCACAAAATGCAACGTACCGTTAAGCTTCGCTACAGAAACTCCGAGCTAGACCTGCAGCTCATTATGCCGGGGTCACTCATGCACATGTTTCGTTATATTCTTTTTTCTAATGTCCGACATATTTAGTCTATAAATATTGGCCATGATTAATAATTATAAATGAGTTTGCTCACTATACCGTTCCATAGCATGACCATGCTATTATAGTTATTTGTGCAACTGTTGTGTAAAAGGGGTATTAAAACTTGAATGTGCCTTAATAAATAATGATAATAGTATCACATAAGTGTTTTTATACCTAATTATCAACAGTTGCATTCAAGACTTTATCAACACCCATAATATGAATCCTCTATAAGATTCTGAAACGTTAGCTTAATGCTAACATTAAAACAACCAGTCCTAGTAGTAACCTAATATCATCCATTACTGATTATATACAAATAAACTAAGAATTATTTATTTTAGTAGTCATTTACATTTTGTATAGTTAGCATCATCCTACGGACTTATCATCCCTACGGACCTTCTACTCAATGTAGAAGGTCCGTAGGGATGAAGATTTTTAATTTCTCTGATAGGTCTTGAAAATAAACTAAAATTACTTCTTCAAACAATTATTTACTATCCTTTGATATTTCCAATTGATAAAATCTTGATACGCTTTTTCATAACGCTTTCTTGATTTTTCCGGTAGTAGTTTGTTGTAAGTGGCGGAGTGCTGTCAAAACTTGAATCGCTCATTTTTTGTAGACAAAACAATAAGAATATCGAAGAAAAATGGCGGGATTCGAATAACCTACTTTTTTTTACGGCGCGCGATGTTCTGGTAGTGTGGAACGCGCGCATACGAAAATGTTCTTTTTTTGAAATTAATACAGATACCACGTATCGAGCAATAAGAATGTGGCTGTATGTTGAAAGTCTTTGCGTATGAAGGGATAAAACAAAACAGAGGAGTGTTGTTATGAAATTCAGTACAACATTACAACACTCTTTTGGGTGATGTAATGGTTATTAGAACATTGGGTGCTTTAATGTTGGCAATAAGCTAACTGTTTCAGAATCTTTAATAGAGGATTCAAAGCATGGGTGTAGATAAACATTATAACATCATGCGATGATGTATTGACGATGTAGGGGGTAAAATTATAGAAATAATATTTGATACACGGTAGGACGCTATCAAGCCAGGGCCAAAAACTGACACTGGCGTTGAAACAGCTATTAATTTGACGTAACTTAACACGCACAATTTTGAGATAAAATTATTTATTTTGCTGTACTTTTCCCTTTTCATTCCATTCGGATAAAACAGTGCAAGAAACTCTTTCTGCATTATTTTTTTAAAACTCTTTTAAAATACAATTTACACAACTTCATTTTTCGTTACAATTAAATCATAATCTAGTCTCAGACATGTCTGCTATTTATATATTCTGCTGTTTAGTATTTAGATTTTTTTTATAGCAATCACTAGTAAGATTTTTATAAGCAGACCCTTTTTAATTTTTTATATATTAAATAAGCTAGTGTCGACACATTTCCGCTGCAACCGTTGACTAGTTAGGTCATCACTCTGCCCAATTTCTGTTCGAATATTAGTCATTGTGTTATTTAAATTTTATCTTAGAAGCTTAGAGTTTGTTTCATTTTAAGTTTCTTAACGTTTTTCTTCTTTCAGTAACTATTTAAATGTTTGTGATTTTAGTAGGTGGTATAATAAATATTTATAAAAAAAACCGTTTTATCTTATTTCCTAGATTAGAAGTGGGATAAAGAAATCAAGCACACATAATTTGATAAGTCTTACCGGCTCATTCAAACTACAACTAATTTAAATTTAAAATTTATTTTTGGCAATTTATTCTCAAAGTTAGTTTAAAAATTGTGCTGTTAAGAAAGCCGTGCAAGACCGTCGATACCGTGAAAAAAGCTCATGTGTTTAATGTGCCATGAATGATAAAAACGTCATACTCTTAAAAAATCGCCATCGTACGAAATACAAGTGTTCGATCCGGTTGTGGCCTACTTGAGATAAAAATCGTAACTATAGTTGACTTTTCTGTCCTAATAAACTTATCGACGGTAACTCACCTCATCCGTATACGCTGTCTGTCAATGGGAGGATGTATAGCTTACCAGCGCAAGTTTTAAGTGAAATTGCAATGCACGCGTCCCAATATAAGGCAATAAGAATGACTTATCGGGTATACTGGGAGAGCTTCAGATTATTGACAGTTAAATACTGACAGTAGAAGGTAGTAATTTATCTCTATTTGTAGATAGTATATTGGGAACGGCCGTAAATAAATAAGAAAAAAGTAGTTTCTGTCAATTTCATCATTACATTTCGATGGAATTCATAAAAAATGTTCCCAGAGTCTAAACAGCTAGTTGCGTATATGTTCATTAAATAAAAAAGCAGTCTAAAGACTTGTTTTTATGAACATAAAATAAGAAGCAAAAGTAATATCGAGGCTTTATCGAGTTTAATATCCTCCACTTGCTAAAATGACAGCTTGTATTCATCGAGGCATGCTATCGATGCTATTATTAATTATTTCTTGTGGAATACGCTCCCACTGCGCAGCAATTATATTCCTTAGCTCCTTAATGTTTTGTGGAGCGGGCTGCACCGATCTTACTCTTCGTTCTAAGATTATATACATACAAATAAAATTTTATGAACATGACCTCTGGCGTTCCGTGCCAGTGCTCTCCCAACTAAGCTAACCGTTCGAGTGACGTATCGTCATAAAATCTTGTATGCTTTGTTCAACTCTCAATGCTAGAAGCGAGGGTTGTCACTATAACAAATTGTTTAGATTTAGAAAATGATACCCATATTGTTTTTTTAAATAGTCACATCCACCATATTGGATCTCGAAATGGATGTCATATTCGTAATTGTCCTTGCTTAAGCCTCGAAAGCGATACTCATGTTGTTTTTATTTAAAAAGTCACTTCCGCTATCTTGGATCTCAAAATAGATGTCATACTAGGAATTGTCATTTCCTACAACCTCGAAGATGATACCCATGTTGTTTTTATTGAAAAAGTCACATCCGCTACCTTGAAGCTCGAAATAGATGTCATATTCTTAATTCTGTGAAAATTACAAAAAACTAAAAAACTTCTGAAACTAGAAAATTCTAGAAAGAAAAAACTAGAAAATTCTGGTAAACCTGTAGCGGTTAAAATAGTAGGTATAAACCCCCGAGACAGACGGATGGACAAACAGACAGTGCATATTTAGCATCCCGTTGGTATCCTATGGGTACGGATCCCTAACAAAACCAAGTAGCTTCCTTATAAACCATAGATAAAATAAACACATTTTCAAGTAAATATGTCCTAATTTGGGTTCATAATCGTCATCATATTTCTATTAATTAATAAAATATTCAATTTATTAAATGCACAACCACGCACTTCATAATATTATCGATACTATAAACACCAATTTTCCCCAATATTCAGGGTGGTTGAGGGTGATCGCTTATGGTATCATTTCACGCACACAAAGATACGTGTGTACAGCAAGAGCGCACGCAAACACGTCAATGGAAATTAAGCTGTCTGTGACGCAGCGATTTAATGACAAGTATATAATCTAAGTCTTCGTTTTGAACATCCCAAATGTTTTCTTTGGGATTAAGGCCAGGACTTCGAGCTAGCCAAACTGTCCAAACTATGAATCTACCTCTTGAATCTCATAACATCACCATTACGCCTTTAAAAATAAAATTTTGGCGTTTGGCAATTGGCAGCGAACAGCTCCTTCTGACTGGCTAGCACACCTCTCACTTGCTCTAGTCTTTTTAGGGTTGACATAAGATTTGCGATTTCTCAATGTGTTTGAATACTGTGTTCTGAATTTTGTGCATGGTCTCTTTCCAAACCCAGGCTGTTTACTGACGGAACCATTCTCTTGATATCGTTGCCAAGTCCTCTGAACAGTCGAACGACTCTGGGACATATAGTATCGACTACACCCTTCCTCAAGTAGCGCGATAATTTTGCTCTCTGTTATCGCTATATATTGAAACCATTATTTAGGTTCTAACGTTAAATTATGAAAACTTTCGTAAGACATTGTTAACTATTTATAAGTACGACTTTACTCACGGTATATCGGTGCGGTACCAACTAGTTTCGGAACATTCGGAGGTCCTTCATCCGTATTTGATAATGATTCACTTTCTTTAAACCTTACTCAAACCAAAAATTAGTCTGATCACTATTAATTATTAAACATTCGAAAGAGCTTTCTCGACGCTTTTTGCCTAACAAGAACTTAACCCTTAATTAGGCGCATTAAGAAAATCACACATGTAGTCGCATGGGGTCACATCTGACCCCAAAGCTATCAATAAAAATGGAGTAGAAGGAACTAATACAACTAAAACAGAAAAAATACATAAATTATATTATGCAAAACAAATTTACACTATAATTAGTCAAACTAAATTAACTAAAAAAGGTAAAAACACAAAAATTAAAACTTACCTTTTGCCAAAAATGTTACATAATTGCTCGCATGGGGTCAGCACCCAAGAGAACAGCGACGTGTGCGTAGGAGTTGGTTGACAGTTCGCAGCTGATTTGCATACTCCGCTGGGAGGTAGGAAGCTAGAAATAGCGCTGTCGCGGTCTACGCACTCAAACATAATTTTTTTTTCGATTTGAAATTTTCTTGACCCCATGCGCCTAATTAAGGGTTAACACTATACTATTTCAATACAAATAAATATTAAGAAATAATTCCTCAGGATATCTTGTGAATCGATATGAGAAATTTGGTCGGTACAGCTCTTCAGTGTTTAATTAATTCGATTTCGATTAACTCTTCACAGAATATGTGGTTTATGCAAGCTTCGATTCGTTCCAAGACGGGTTCCGGAAATATGTAGGTCACTTTGCAGTGCATGTGATTTGGTGCAGCATGCTTCATCGATTTTCACACTATTTAAGAGCTATAGTATATGGTATAGATTTATAGTATGCTTCCCCGTAATGATAGTTTTAATTTAATGTAATCGTTGTATTGTAAATATACTTATAAGATTTTTTTTGTTTGACATTTAAGAGCATGAAATATTTTGAATTTGACTTCTTATTGGGGAAAAAATTATGAAAGTGAACTTGTTACGATGTCTTTACAAGTACCTTTAATATTAAGTATTTAATTATTACGAGTATTACCTACAAAGATGTCAGATATCCAATAACGCTGTATTGTCTTTATTCATTTTTAATATTTTGTATATTATGCATTTATTTTATTTTGTTTCGTATATCTATATTTTATTATCATTAAAATGTCATCGCTAAAATTGTACAATATAAAAAGAAGAATAAATTTAATTTTGTTATTTTTTATTTTCTAGTATGAAAAGGCATTGTAAAGCTACCACGTTTGAGGACTGTATATCTTTTTGGTAAGCACAAACACGGTATGACTTTCATATAAATCGTACAGAATAGTAATAAACAGAAAATGCAACACTGCCTTAGGCGTACAGGAATTCCGATTTAGGCTTACACCTCATTATGCCGGGGTCACTTATGTCTCATTATAACCTCATTTCTACCGTCTCAGCTATTAGGAGCAAGAATTGACTTCACAGCTTTAAGAAACACATGGGGCAAGAATGAATAGTTCTTTTCATTATATAGCAGATAATTAAAATTTATTAATAAAATATTAAGCTCCTCGTATTAATTATTATTTATTCCCAATTAGTTCAAAATCAAGTGAGACTTAGATATCTATAGGTACTGTCTATCCGGTAAAAAAATCGCTAAACATTTTTCCTAACTAAATTGTTTGCCAACTAGTTATATAACATCTAACGCGTTTGAGTGATTCATACCCAGAAACTAATTAATAGTGTAAAAACTAACTAATTATTCTGTTATAATCTGATATAAAAATTGTCATAAAAATTCAACGATAAGTAATTTTATTCAAAGTTTATCACAAACGTATGGCATTAGTTTCTATAATTTTCCTTTTGAAAAATATTGTTAGAAGATTTACTAGTACTTTGGATTAAAATAGGACCTCCTTGGTAAGAAATGAAATGAAACTTTTTCACAGGACAGCTAGACTGTTCTAAATTAAAAAAAATGTACAACATCAGAATGTTTGATTTACAATTGTTTTTTCATTCAGATTTTAGAATGAGATTTCCGTCGTGGATTAGTTCCAGAAACGGCTCTAAATATCAATGCAGTGTTTGGAGAGGAAAAGGAAGAACTTCATAAAGAACAGATAGCATTGCAGATTATTAACAGTTTCGATCAACAGAATGCTTTAACTGGAACGGAATCTACAATTCTATTCATATATAATATTCAACAATAAAAATTTACACGTACCTATATCTTCTCGATTTAGATTTTCTAATAACTGTCTTCTAATATTTTATTTTATGAAAATAAGGGATAACACGAGCAGGAGGTTCAGCTGATGGTAATTGATACGTCAGACCAAATCACAGTAATGTTAACACATTACTGCTTCACAGCAGAAATAGGCGCCGTTGTGGTACCCATAATCTAGCCTGCTTCCTGTGTAAAGGAGCCTCCCACTGGTAGAAATCTAATTACATAAACTTTAAACTGATTGTATATAAACTCAGTTTATAGTGAGCTATGTCACAAAGATTATAGAAGTTCTCAAAATAGTTGACGATTGCACTTAACAAACTTACTCGAGAGTAATTGAAAACTGCCAACTTCAATGCCCTACTATCTCACAAACTACTAAGTGTTTGTTATGTAAATATTACTTTTGATAAGTTAAGTAATGTTAGTAAGACGATTAACGGATACTCATGCTGAAATTTGAAGAATTTAAACTAATTTGGAAGTCCAAGTTTTGAACGCTGCGTATTGATTGTCCCAAAGTCAAAGTCTAAATTATATGTTAGCTTAGATCATTTTTACATCTAGATAGACTATGACAGCTGTGAAAATGTCAAAAAAATTTTTGAGTTTAGAACTAAGCTCTATTTTAAGCAATTCGTGTACACTATATACAAATCGCTAAGTGTCATACAAATCGCGAGTGTAAGACGTAGCTTATCACGCACACTAAAGTATTAATGCTCGCCTGTTTTTATCGGTTGTCTAACAATTATGGCAATAACTTTTGTAATCATAGTGTATTTTATTAAAAGACCGCAAAAATGAATGCTGGGAGAGTTTCTTGCGCCTTTAACACTCTCTCTGAGCGCATTATGTTTTCGAAGCGGTGATAGTGTTTAAACTGACATCAAAAATAATTCTAAAGGAGTCAATTTTGAGAAAATAAATGCCTTTTATGCCTTTTTTTTATTTTGAGTTTATGACTCAGCGTGATTTATCACAAATAATATAAAATTTAATTACTTAACTACCTAAAGTAATTTACCTAGTACATTATTTGCATAAATAGTATCCCACAATACAGCAGTATTTCAAAATAATTTTCGTAATTTATTCACAACCTCAACGATCCCGCACTAAATTATGTTTTAAGCGAACCTTTATAACGATATGACACCAGCTAGGGTTTCAACATTTTAATAACTAAATAATGGGGTTATCGTCTTTATTTATGGCAGCTTTGATCAGACGAGAATCGGATTCACTTGATAGTGATAACTAACCTAGCGAAACTCTCTAATAAAAAACGATTCAATCGATTGTATGAAACGTGCAGTCATTGATAGATGGACGGCTATAATCTTATAAAAAAAAAAATTTTAACAAAAAAACAATCGACTTCAAAAACACTATTCCAAAAAGATAGATATGCACTAAAAAGTATAAAAACAATTGCGTATTTTTATACAATATAATTCTAGTTACGATTATTGTAATTTTTGTAATCGGTGTCCTTCCGCCGCGACCCGCTCTCGCCTCTCACCTCCTCACGACACAAGCACATCTCACCTATAACTATATATGTAGTTATAAGCCTATCTTGGATGACACTGACTCCAAAAATTATAATTATCGTAACTAGAATTAGATTGTATAAAAATACGCAATTATTTTTATACTTTTTAGTGTATATTATATCTATTGTTTTGGAATAGTGTTTTTGAAGTCGGTTGTTTTTTTGTTAAAAATTTATTTATTTTTTGATTTTTAGTGAATTTGAAGTACACTAACTAACAACTTGTCTAAATATGTGCAGATATACAAAAAATATTCAATGCAGCAATGAACGTAAGCGCTTATTTGAAGAGTTACGTTACGTTGCCATGGATTCCGTAATCAGAACCTAACCAAACTCTCACCAAACTATCTTTGGCGCGATATTGAGTTATTTGTAAATTTATCATCCAATTAGCTATACGTATATAAAGCAAATTTAAGACTTTTATGATTTTTCTCATGGATGCCATTGTCAGATCTGGATCAAATGGGACCACACCAGCACCAGCTTTCAAATAAAGAAAGAATTATCAAAATCAGTTCACCTAGTCGAAAGTTTTGAGGTAACAATCATAAAAAAAATACCGACGAATTGAGAACCTCCTCCTTTTTTGAAGTCGGTTAAAAAACGGAGATAGCCGAAATCCACTAAGTTTTAAGCAACTGTTCGCTTTCAAACTTAGCCGGATTATACTTCGTCACCATAATGTAATTACAATTTCACACTTTTGTCAAATCACTCCACGTTTAATACTAAATAAAATTTCAATTTTATTTTAGGCAGTCCTGCCTCTTATTACATTACATCCCCTTTAGTGATCTGTCAGGCTTACTTTATAATTTATATTCAAGCAGTCAAGTGCGTCTTTTTAAAAGTAACAAAAACAGATCAAATCACTGTGTCCGTTATCCAATAGCTTAGATGGCATGCTATGGCTATTTAACTGCTATTTCTATCTATCAAATAAGTTTACATAATGTAACGATAAAAAAGACGTGTGGCACTCGGGGACTGTCGCGGTAAAGCTATTGCATAGCATTTTTTATCAACTTATGCAATTATAATTATTTATTTATCTTATTTATGCAGTATTTTTTTTGATAAAATTAATTAAAAAAAAGCAAACGGGAAGTGAGTAAAATTTAACTTGTAAGATTTGATTACAGAGAGACAACGGGACAGGTGAAACGAAATAAAAATCCTTGTCATAATAATAAAAATTAAAAAAACGTGATATAAAAAAATAAAGAAATAAAAAAAAAAGACGTACCTTCTGCGCAAAAAGCATACGTGATAATCGCTGTTCCACGGCAACTGTAATGTCCTTGGCGAAATATCTGTATAAATCTAGTAAGTAAGCGTTAGGTTATTTTCGTTACGGAATTTCTGGATTCGGTCTCCACGCTCAAGGCCCGCGATAGAATAGCTTCTATCGCATAGCTGCAATACCTTAAAAATTGTTAATTTTTTTTAATATTTGAACAATTTTTATAAAATAAGACGGGCTATTTTTTGCAATCAGTATTTTGAATGCGGCCCGAGTATTTTGAACCTATAGTTTTTAGTTGTAAAATTGGTCAAATTCACATACGATATAAGCATTTCTTCACAGGTTTCTGTAGATATATATATATATATATATATATATATATATATATATATATATATATATATATAGGTTAATTTTATATATATATAATATCTATTATATAGAATTCTCGTGTCATGGTGTTAAACATTTAACTCCTCCGAAACATCTTGACCGATTCTCATGAAATTTTGAGTGTATATTGGGTAGGTCTGAGAATCGGACAACATCTATTTTTCATCCCCCTAAATGTTAAGGGTGGTCAGTGGTGAAACTACGTCTTACACTCGCGATTTGTATCACACTGTGTGTTAGTGTGCGTGCTCAAAATAGAGATTAGTTCTAAACTAAATTCTGATCGACGTTTTCATAGCTGTCATAGTCTATCTAGGCGTATTAAATGATCTTAAGTCAATACAATGATAATTCTGAAGTTTTCCGAATGTCAAACAGCCTTGCAAATAAAAACGGGAAACGTTACACGTCATAATAAGCCAATCATTAGAAAAATCTCGTTCGTAAACATCTTGCACATTTTTTTATGATAATAAGGGACGAGACGAGCAGGACGTTCAGCTGATGGTAAATGATATGCCCTGCTCATTACAATGCAGTGCCGCTCAGGATTCTTGAAAAACTCAAAAATACTGAGTGACATCGACGATCAACAGTTACTTTTGTATCGCGATTTTAATATCGGCAATTCAACGTTTGCTGGGTCAGCTAGTATATATATATATAATATTAAGATAATATGTGATCTAGAAATAAAAGAAATTTTCCAAATTCAACCCTTACGTTATTTTAATATAATAGACGGAGTCTGAAATAAATTCACTTTACATTCGATTATAATGGTAATTTTTGTAAAAATGAATGTAACAAAATTTTGTCGGTATAAGATAGCTGATGGGGGTCACGCCATTTTCTTTTAACTGCCGGTAACTGTCTCGTTTACATTCGTTTACAACATGAACCTCGTAAACCGACTTCGATTCCCGATTTCGAAGAGAGACATAAAACTACGATAAACAATCTCACTAAATATTCTTCCTTTAAGCATACAGAGTATGTGCTAGTTTTAAATGCAAAGTAATGTTGTTTTGATCTGATTATTGGGTGTAAAATGCTGTTTCCCTCCATAGAGAGGGAAAAACTCATACAAATTACTTCCCACCTAAGGGCCGGAAAGAACTTTAAAAATAGAACTGCTTATTGTGTTAATTTTCAATAATTTTTAAGACTCTATGGTAAGTAATTGTAATAGGCTTATCTTTAAATATCAAGTATCCGAGCAAAAATTAAAAGAAATAATTAATTGAAAATCGCTTTGCGGTGGGAATTGTCATTTGTTTATTTTTGTAGTGTCAAGTGTTTTGTTATTGTTTTGTTTATCATGTAAGTGTAATATTTTAATTACGTATTATATTTGTTTTATATATGAAATTAATCCTCATGATATCTAGTTTCCGATTTTATCTACAAATTACATATAAAATTCTTCTTACGACATTAAATCGACAAGTTTTAACAGTATGATCGATACTACTTTATCGATTTGGTTTAAATATCAAATTTTTATTGTTATCCAATTAATTAACAGTAAATCATTGCTTGTAATAGGGACAAAATATCATTAATATAATGTTTATAATATTCAACAATCTGGATGTATTGAGACAACCAAGTATTTCACGTTTTACTTGTGCATTCCGCAGATAAATTGTAGGTATATACTAAGAATGGGTTCTTTATTTTAGTTTAATGCAACAATCCCGTAAGTCGAAGTAATGACATATTAATATCAAAAAATAGGTTATATAGTCTATTTCAATAATAATCAAGTTTTATTAATGTGTGCGCTAATATTTTACATAAAAACTTAATATAATGAAAATGTTATCACATTTCTACCTATAATCTCGAGCTTTAATCTTTTATTTATATATAACTTGGGTTCAAAAACATAATTTATGATTTTACACGTAGATTTTCTATACTTTTAACTACGTGAATGTATTTTTTATATAGCCATAGGTGGAGTCGTTATGTAATTATATCGCTTTTAATAATGATGAATCTCGCGCTCGCCGTCGGATAATCTTAATCGCGTCATCGGACGTTTCGCTACCTGCCAGCTGTCATTAATCGGACGTTGCAATAGATGAAATTTAAAAAGTCGACATAAATTGGCGGGATACTAATCTGTGCTTAGATAAACAACTAGTTTTATTTTCCTCATATTCAAAATGAAAAGTAGAGTGTTTAACTCGATTAAAAGTATCAATTTCTACTCGGACTATAGCCGACCTCGCTGCGCTCGGGCGTCTAAATACCTCGGGAATTGATTCTTTCGACCCTCGGTTAACAATCGACTATTATAGTTTTAATTTATCATTACAAGAGATAGGTAAGATAAACGGTAATCTTTTGAATTAAATAATGCTAAATTGTTTTACGGTAAAGATGGACAATCAATCCCAAGGTTTGGTAAATGTGACAAAGATATTGTATAAACTGGAAAAAAAAATTTTGCGGATTCAAACTTAACATTAACGGCCTTACATATAGACTAGGTATAAAGTTATATAATATGGTTTATTTTCATGAACCAAGAATACCAGTGGGAGGCTCCTTTGCACAGGATGCTGGCTAGATTATGGGTACCATAACGGAGCCTATTTCTGCCGTGAAGCAGTAATGTGCAAGCATTACTGTGTTTCGGTCTGAAGGGCGGCGTAGCTCGTGAAATTGTTAGGCAAATCAGACTTAACATTTTATGTCGCAGGGTGACGAGCGCAGTTGTAGTGCCGCTCTGAATTTTAGGGTTATTCAAGAATCCTGAGTGGTACTGAATTGTAATGGGAAGGGCGTATCAATAACCACCAGCTAAACGTCCTGCTTGTCTCATCCCTTATTTTCATAAATAAATAGAAAGCTTGTCACGTACACTAAACCAATATTCCTGGACTGTTTTTATCGGATGTCTAACAGCAAGAGACTATCTAGGCGTATAAACTATCTTATTCAGAATTATCATTGTATTGACAGTGTTGTCAGCGATATTATAGTCCACATTTTGCATACTCTTTGGTTTATATACTTATACTCTCAGGTATAAATTTTTATGAACAACTTAACAAAATTGATTTATTTCCCAAATATAATGGTAGTATTCAACAATAAACATCTGCAAGATACAGCGAAAACAACCGTATCATTAAATAGTCAATAATACATTTATCGAGTTCAGAAATTAATTTCCAGTAGAAACTTCGAACACTTCAATAATTATATCGGCAAAATGGAAGCCTCGTTAATGACTATCTAAATTAGTAAATTGTGATGTAAGCGAGAAATTTCCACCGACGCGAGAGATTTTATGCTGTGATTTGTAATCATTTGATTAATGTGACGTTTTTTATATATCTTTAGTATTCCTTCTTATCACAAGATCTTGTTGAATGTGTTAACGAATGTCCGGATTCACTGGATTAGTTTTATCTCCAGTTTTTATCAATAAATGATTTAATTTTGTGATTGAATGTAGATTAAAAATTAATTTTAAGAAATTGTTTTTTGTTGATAAGCTGTTTGATAAAACAGAAGTATAAACCAGTGGGAGGCTCCTGTGCATAGGATGCCGGTAGTTTATGCCGTTTAGCAGTAATGTGTAAGCATTATTGTGGTTCGGTTTGAAGGGCGCCCTTGCTAGTGATATTACTGGGCAAATGAGACTTAACATCTTATATTATCTCAAACTTTGAAACGTGAATGACGTCACGGCTCAATAATCACCACCGCGTCTACAAATATGTATACGTATATAACGCGTTATCATTTAATTATGAGGAATGACGTCATACTCGGCCAGTATGTTACGATAAAAATCATTAATTCGCGATACAGCTAGCGAATCAGATATTAATATATCAGCGATAATTATAAGCGATATCAGCCTAGCGAAACTCTCTAAGAAAAAAGTGTGTGTGCACTTATGTATCCACGCGAGAAGTTATGCTTGTTTGGCGACGCAAAATTCATGAAAATGATTCATCCCTCGTGCTATTCTACGTTTTTAGAAAGAACAATTTTGTAAATATCTTGCTTTTTAATGGCTTTGACTATTAATTATTAAATAATGAATACGGCTGTATGGGCTTAAACCCTTTGACTGTCCTAATATTTTTTTTTTATATGAAAATAAGGGACGAGACGAGCAGGACGTTCAACTGATGGTAATTGATACGCCCTGCCCATTACATTACAATGCAGTGCTGCTCAGGAGTCTTGAAAAACCCCAAAACTTCTGAGCGGCACTACAACTGCGCTCGTCACCTTGAGACATAAGATGTTAAGTCTCATTTGCCCAGTAATTTCGCTAGCTACGGCGCCCTTCAGACCGAAACACAGTAATGCTTACACATTACTGCTTCACGGCAGAAATAGGCGCCGATGTGGTACCCATAATCTAGCCGGCATCCTGTGCAAAGGAGCCTCCCACTGGTAATTTACGAAGCAACCAAAATAAAATAACGAATGACGCAAAAGTCAGAAAATTTTAGGAACCAACTTCAACCTGTTACTTTTGTGTTACATGATGCACGCGCATCCTAAAAATTTCACTCTCATAATTTTTTCATAACTAACTTTTACTAAAGAAGTATAACTTCAAAATGCGATTGTATGAAACATGCAGTCATTGGTAGATTGATAGATGACGGCTATAATCTTGTAAAAAAGGGGAGATAGCCGAAATCAAATAAGTTTTAAACAACTGTTCCCTTTCAAACTTACCCGAATTATAGTTCGTCAGCATTAATAAGGTTACTACTTTTTCAAACTTAAATTCAAATTCAAATTCAAAAACACTTTATTCATGTAGGTCACAAAAATGACACTTATGAATGTCAAAAAATATATATAAATATTGTTTCTTATTGAATTTACCGCTACTTCGTAAAGGGTTGAGCTAATGAGAAGAAGTAGCAAGAAACTCATTGCCACTCTTTTAAGTCAAGATTTACATTTTAGTTGTTTAACAAATCATTTCAATTACAATATATGCAAAGTGACGCAACAAAAATACTCAAAAGTCAAAAACTGAAAGGCTTACATGAGTAAGTCAAAAAAAGAAAAGAAAAGTAAATTAATACTTATAAACACAAGAGTTATTGAGTATAGTAGATGCATCAATCCACACATACCGTGAATAAATAGAGGCATTATGTGAGCATTTCATAAAATAAAATATATAATAACTTTAACTTTAAAGGAAATAATAATAATAAAAAAAACACATCAAGCAGACCTCCCGGTAACAAGATCATCCAGCCCCCACGAGTAGCACCCGTTCACGAGCATGACGCATGGCATGGACCAGCCATCGCCTCCCTCGACCATATTTTAGGGAAGGGAACGACCCGCCCCACGTCGCCGCCACAAGCAGAGGCATTTTAGCGAGCATGACGATACCTGCCACGAGAAATCTACCGAATAACAAAACAATTCAAGTTCATCTACATATTATGCAATACTTACTAAATGCCTCAACTTATGTTATATCACTGTACGTATGATATTAAATTTCAATTTTTACTCAGGCAATCCCGCCTCTTAGTACGTAGTATTTATACTCTTTGCAGCTTATTATTGTAATACCAAAAGTTCACTGACATAATAGAAGAGGAATCCAAAATGTGTAAAAAGTTACGAGTCTTAAAATATATCTGTATTAGTGTGTTTGTTCTATGACTGTCGTGTAACACGATTTTGTGCCATGTTTTCTAACCCGAGTGTGACAGGAACAAACCACGGTCAACTAATACGTGTTTGTCTAGGCCACTTGGATTAACTTAATACGACAAAAACATAAGTATATTTTCGCCTTTGTCATATTGTGAACAAGAACAAACGCTGTTATTCACTGATCCATGTAAGTAGTCTGACATCACGTAAAAAGCTATGTATTGTTTCAGATTTTATTATATTATTATATAAGTAATGTTAGGCATTAACTTCTGATTGAGTGATAGTTATTGACTTGCAGTTAGTGATTTTATATTCTGTATTGAAGTTAAATTCATATTATAAATTTAAAGTTTTTAAAACGTCGTTAATTAAATTGCTTTTTGATTTAATTTGAAGTTTTTCCTTATGTCTTAAATGTTTTCGTGCTTTTTATGCTATAGTCTGGCCATAAATACTGTTATAATTAAAAATAAACGAAATATTACATTTGAATTTGGAATCTGTCATTTTTATAATATGACTGTTCATTGAGTTTTCTCATTTTGGCGCCAATACATTGTACAATATTTTGCGATATTAAAATGGAGTTGGGTGATAAATAGAACCGAATCGCTGTGATTGCGTTACACAAAGTAGTTATGGAGCCAAATGCAATTTTTAAAACTCTCCATACGCTTGGTATTAGTAAAATGTTTATGTACCGGGCTATTAATAGGTACAATGAGACCTGCTATATGCTAAAATATATTTTATTGTATTTGTCAAAGAGCAGTTTATCATGATTTTTTCATAAGGACCTTAACAGGTCTTAGGCTTCGACAGGAATACCATCAGGAGCCGCATATTTCTTGCCCTGTGACTTACATTTATGTATGGGTGGTAGATTCTGATATTCTATAAGTGATATTACATCCTATTTTAAATAAAAATATATGAACTAAGAACTCTGATCAGTAAATACTATCTATTAAACGTAATTGCATAAAGATTCCCTATTTCATTTAAAGATAAACCTGTTACAGATCATATTATCGTAGCCTTTTGTCCTAGAAAATAAACTGGAATACAGTTTCCTTTATGTTCCTATAAAGGATTTTAATGAGTTTTATCTAACAATTTATAAGCTGCCGAACGGTGTTGGCTCGTAATACTATCGGCTAAGTAAAACAGGATTAATTGATTCAGTATTGTTCATTGAAATTAAATTATATAATGACCTATTATATACTATTAATAAACTTACACATTATTTACTATATTATATTGTTTTAAGTACAGAAAACAAACATATTTTTAACACCTATTAACACCTATTACATGTTATGAAATAAATAAATTTTAAGTGTATATTTTTAATTAAATATGTTTTTAAACTCACAAAATGATAACTGAATAATAATAATGACAACTGAAATTTATCTCCTAGAATGATTGGGACCCCTAAGCTTTTAAATAGCGGATTCGCACCTGCGAATAAAATTCGCTCTTCTAGCGTTCTATACAAGTTATGTCTTCAACACGTCGTAAGATTCTAACACAATAAAATACTTATTAATTATGATATACCTGCGATGTTGAAATATCGAAATTAATTGGTTGGTTTAAGAGACTTGCACCGTTGTTGAACGCTGATTTTTTTAAGGATTTTAAAGGAATCAAATCATATACAAACAAAATATACCTATTATTAAATGTATTAGACCAAAATAATCCCATAAATTACTAAACAAGATAGAAAAACTAAACTAAACATAATATGTTGCCAACTTCTTTCTTATATCTACCCTTGAAGATAGACGGAAAGTAGCAGACATGAAGTTATTATTTGATGTGGCAACTCTGCAATAGATTGTTCGCTTCTGACCGGACGGATCGAAGTATGGGCCAGTACAGCACATACACGGATTAGACGCCTTTTCGACGTTGGCCAACCGCGTACTGATTATGGCAGACATTCTGTTTTGCACAGGATAGTAAATTTATACGAAAAAAAAAATTAAAGATATTGACATTTTTTTCATCAGCCGTAATAAATTTATTAACTCAGTGATCGAGCACATGTCCCAAGCTGAGAACGATGCCCATTAGACTGAACACTACACACTACTCACAACATTCTCACATATTCATACACACTATACACATATCTATTTAATAATCATGTATCACAAGCACACATTATTCAGGACTTCTTCTTCTTTATTTTATATAATTACTTACCATTTATTTGCCAGCGTTATTATTTCATTATAATTTAATCTGCAAAACTTTGTTAAAGGCAATACATGTATATAGTTTAAAGAATTAATCTGTAGAATAGAAATGCTGTAAAGTTTGCTTAAAATAAATAAATAATATAAAAATAAAATAAATCTACTTAAGGTTAAATAAAGTATGGCGTTACAAAGACTATTATTGTAATAATGCATAATTTGCAAATGAGTAGCAAGCCTAATTTATACGAGGATATTTAAGAACGAACTTTTTGAACGGAAGCTGTGGGTATGTATCGTTGCTGAGTCTATAATAGTAGCATCATTGCTCACCGTAGACTGTTCCGAAGAGCTGTTATTATTGGATTGTGTAACCGTAAGATATCGTAAGTTTTCAAGGAGTGCTTTCACCAGTGGGAGGCTCCATTGCACAGGATGCTAGCTAGGCTAGGCTGGATACCACAACGGCACCCTTTTCTGCCGTGAAGCAGTAATGTGTAAGCATTATTGTGTTTCGGTCTGAAGGGCGCCAGTGATGTAGGTAGTGAAATTACTGGGCAACTCAGACTTAACATCTTATGTCTCAAGAAGAGGAGCGCTATAATTGTAGTGCTGCTCAGAGATTTTGGGTTTTTTAAGAATCCTGGGGATTCAGTGCTGTGTGAACGGCTGGATCACTCTGGGTTGCGTAGAGACGTCGCTTCGTTGTGTATCTTCTACCGCATTTATCACGGGGAGTGTTCTGCAGAGCTTTTTTACCTGATTCCTGCCGCGGAATTCCACCTTCGCACGACACTCCATAAGTAAGAATATCATCCCCACCATCTGGATGTGTGGCGTTCCTCCACACTGCGGTTTTCAAGGAGCTTTATTCCACGTACTACAAAGCTGTGGAATGAACTTCCTTGTGCGGTGTTTCCGGGACGATACGACATGGGTACCTTCAAGAAAGCGCGTACACCTTCGGCCTTTAAGGCCGGCAACGCTCCTGTTATTCCTCTGGTGTTGCAAGAGAATGTGGGCGATGATCACACCAGGTGACCCGTACACTCGTCTGTCCTCCTTTTCCATAAAAAACATTCTGAGCGGCACTGCATTGTAATGGGCATTGTGTATCAATTATCATCAGCTGAACGTCATGCTCGTCTCGTCCCTTATTGTCATAAATAAAGGAACTGTTGTAGAACCCACCATGGAACAAGTGTGTAGTCCATGCAAACGACGTTGCGGGGAAAACCTGTGTATACACAAAAATCTAGGGTAAGACACGCAAGTGCACACGTGCTCACAAATCATTTATCTATCGTACGTAATAAATAACAAAAGTTCGATCCAGGGTGCTCGTTAGTTTTTAATTGGTAATATCAGTAACAAATGGGGATAAGCAATTTATTTATTGGAGAGATTGAAGACAATACTGCCTTGTTTATTATCAATAAGCAATATTGGATTTAATTCTATTAACTCTGACATAGGTTATTTTTATGATTCAAATATAAAATTCTCTTTTTAACCGACTTCAAAAAAGGAGGTATGTTTTTTGTTATGTTTGTAACCTCAGAATTTTCGAGTAGGTGAACCGATTTTAATAATTCTTTTTTTATTTGAAAGCTGGTGTTTTCCGTGTGGCCCTTTTGGAATCTGGTCAATCTCAACCGATTCCAAAAAGAACAATAATCATTACTAGAATTAGATAAATATTGTATTAACATATATTATATTTTTATATTATATTTTTATTTTTTTTATATATTTTATTTTTTTATTTTTGTTTAAATAACTTCCTGTCTGCTCACGTTGCCAACAACCAAATTATGGCAACGGCATGGGAGCACCGTTTAGTACGCTGTTATAAAGTAAGCACACAAGACATTAATAAAAGTAATATTTTGTACTCAATAGCTTTTTTGAGGTTTCAGTATTTAATTCGATTAACTTCCCTCGTTTTAATTTTATAAAATCGAAACGTTCGAGTTCTGTCTGTCTAGAATCTTTATCTCAGGAACGCGTGGAGGTATCGAGTTGAAATTGAAGCTGTGAAAAAATCAAAGTTCTACGTTAACGTAAAAAAGATATACGTACTAGTATACGTTTGCTTAAGAAACGTAATTTCAATTAAATCAAAAGGGAATCAAAATTTATAGGGTGTGAAGCTGCTGCCCACGACATCATCCGCGTACATGCTAATATAGTAGCCACCACCCGGAAAGCGAGAATGCAAGCCTGAGATTTTCAAAGGGTTGTAAGATTAGGTTAAGTATGTATCGATGTACCTAATTATTATGTCTGATCTAAATGACCTATCGTTCTCACTCTGCCTTATGTGGAAGTGATGTCCGTCACACACAATTGATTTAATATGAATGAGGCTATGCTGGATTATGTATTTGTAAAGTTATTATTTTAATTTTCTAGGCTATGATTTTTAAATTTTATAAAATACATTGTTTGACCGGCAATATAAGGTATCAGCTTAACAAATTTGACTAAATTAGGTGCATAAGTTGCTAAGAACTAAGCTCTATAATAAACTGTAGTTTTTTACTTTCCCACGGGAACTCGTTAATTTTCCGGGGCGAAAAGTATCTAAGATCTAAGGAACGGTATCAACATGCCAAATTTTATTTAATTATGTGCATTAGTTGTTGCGTACTTCGTTGCGTATAAATAAGTAAAGGTTTTGAATTGAAAAGTATCTAAGATCTTCACCGGCAATATCAACATGCAAAATTTTATTAAATTATGTACATAAATTATTGTACACTAAGCTATATAAGTTACTTTAGTTTTGTAACCATCCCACAGGAACTCTTTAATTATCCGGCATGAAAAGTATCTAAGATGATGACCGGCAATATAAGGCATTAAATTAGATGTAGGTACAGCTATGTAAGTTACTGTCAACCTCAATTTTTTTCGACGTTTTCACAGCTGTCAATGCTTAACTTACTTTAAACGCATAAAAATGATTTAAGAATTGTAGGCATATTTTTACATTACGTTTTTTTGGAATATTTATATTTTTATTAATATTTATTTAACTCGACGTTTCGCAACCTTTGCAGATTACGCTTTCAGGGGACTCTGTACAAATAAATGCTTAGCATTCGCTTTAATACAAGGAAATATTGCACATACATTGTGGAATCAATGGAATCATTTGGAAAAAAGCGTAAGGAACCAACAGTTATTGTTTTCTCTCAGCAAACTTTATTTTTTTCGTTTCGAGATAGTATAAACTATGGAAAGGATTATTTATAATTTGACATAAGGCAATAAATTTACATACTATATTATAATATATATACATTAATACAAAACTTACATTTATACTGTTAGACATAAGGACATCTTTTGTGCCCTTTTGTATAATTTTGTCAGAAATGGTATCTATCAATCTATATATATAAAAAATTAAAAACTCGAGAACGGCAGGACCAATATGGCTAATTTTGGTCTTGAATTATTTGTGAAAGTCGAGGGAAGGTTTAAAAGGTTTGAATAAACATGAAAATCCTCGGATTTAAATAAAAACAATAATTTTGATTTTCCTTTGACGTGTCCTCCGTCGTTCAGAAATCAAATAAAAATAATAGTTTAAAATGAATAAATAATTAGAATTTTTATATTTTTCTAACTTTCTAAGGAGGTAAAAAATAAACTTCCTTAAAACACGGGTAACACTTAAAAAAAGTTGTGCTTTTGTTTGTTTTAAGTTTATTTTATACAAAAGTTTAGGTCTTTTATTTATCTATCTTAACAGATAAATAAAAGAATGAATTATACCGGGTCAACTAGTAACTTATATAAATAACGAAAAGATAATAATGTCACGGTAGATTAACAATTTTAAAGTTCCGTGAACAATGTAGCCAATTCGGAATTACTTCCATTCTTGTATTTTACTTCACAGCGCTTAATTCAGCGAGACTCGATTTATGTTCAATCTTTACTGTCCAATTTAGTGAGATAAGTAAATATTGATAAAGTTTCTCGTACAATCTGGAGTAAGGCAACGGGACGAGGTAAGTTCTTGTTAGAGTAAATGATGTTGGTACTTTTGAGACTTCTGTTAAGTTATATATCTGTATATGTTTTAAGCTTAGATAAATTTTTACGTCTCGATAGAGTCTCTTGCTGTTAGACAACCGATAAATACAGGCCAGGAATATTAATTAGTTAAGTGTGCGTGACAAGCTACATCTTAACTCGTGATTTGTAAGATACTTTGTGTTAGTGTGCGTGAATTTTTCAAAATAGAGGTTAGTTCTAAATGTAATTTTTTCAACGATTTCACAGCTATCATAGTATATCTAGATGTATAAATGTTCATTAGTATTGGCGAATGCGTTGCAAAAATGATAATATTTTTGAGCATAAATATGTTTTTTTTATAAACTGTTATTAAAACTGTATCACACCAGCGATTGTAACAAAAATAATATCATCTAAAACCAATCTAGGCTTTATTGTGTCTATTTTGTATGATTTGCACGTCATAATTATGGTAAACTTTTATATCTTTTTAATAGTCCACGAATGACGACCATATTCTGGATGACTCACTGTTAGTAGGCCTTTCACAAGATGGACCGACGATCTGGTCAAGATCTTCGTAATACGTTGAGTGAAGGCAGCGCAGACCCATCGTCATGGCGATCTTTGGAGGAGGCCTTTGTCCAGCAGTGGACGTCTTCCGGTTGAAATGATGATGACGAACAGATTTTTAAACAGGCAAACAAGAATGGCATAAATTCTGCATCATTTGAAATGTTAACTTGTTTAGGCGCGCTACTTATCTATTTTATTTTGTGAAATTATGACGAAATTTTAATTTTATATTTTGTAAATGTATTTATATTATGAATATAAAACTAAAAATTTATGTCTTTGGAATATTTTGTAATATTATTATTAAACTCGACTTCATGAAGTTTTCACTTCTGTCTTGTGGTCTTAAACACAAGTCGTTTTTGGGATCTATAAACAAAATGGCCTGATGATAAATATCCAAAACCATGGGGATCATTGGAATTTAGCTGAACTTTTCGTTGGTTTTGGAAAGTGTTTGGTCGAGTCTCATCACCAGCCGGAAAAAGGCCTGGACAAAGGCCTCCCCCAAAAATTTCCACGACAATCGGTCCTGCGCTGCCCTCATCCAACGTATTCCGGCGATCTTGACCAGATCGTCGGTCAATCTTGTGGGGGGCCTGGCAACACTGCGTCTTCCGGTACGTGGTCACTATTCGAGGACTTTACTGCCCCATAGCCGATCTGTCCGTTGAACTATTTGCCCTGCCCACTGCCACTTCAGTTTCGCAATCGTTTGGACTATGTCGGTTACTTTGGTTCTCCTACGGATCTCCTCATTTCTGATTCGATTTCGCAGGGAAACTCCGAGCATAGCCCTCTCCAATGCCCTCTGAGCGACCATGAGCTTTCTCATAAGGCCCATAGTTAGCGACCACGTCTGTAAGTCATCACTTACGTTTTGGTCGAGTCTACTAGCTAAGAATAGTCTTCAAAATTAAAACAATTGAATATTCGTTTGACTATAAAAGCTATGTTTAAAAGAGTTTTCTTTTTGCATATACATTACAATTTTAAATCTATTGTAGCTTGTATAAATAAATTGCCTTTATCATACATTCTGAATCTGTGCGCGGCGCGATATGAGCAGGTTCCACGGCAAACTTTATGGGGACAGATAACAACTGTGACTTTAAAGGAATTTAGTGATCAATAAATTCACGGTAAAATTTTAATATTTACTTTTTGAGAGCATAAATATAAGCCAACCCATAAAATCTGTTTACATAGTTCTATTAAAAGATATCACATCAAAACCATTTCATTATTTTGTTGGTTATTTCGACTTGCATCATCATAATGTTGTACTAATTCAAAGTAATGAGATCTCTAGTAGAGCAAATCCATAGAAAAGCTACGATTTGTTCTTCGCATAACAGCCAGTAGGGCCCAAATGCAAAGTAAATACTATATGTATAATATGTAAATGTAGTAATATGTGAGAGAATTGGTGTATGTGACATTTATTGAAATATTTCTTAATGGTAAACTGGCAAATGGCTTCAATGCACTAGAAAAATGCATAAATCAATCCAGAATTCAGTTTTCATTAAATTAGGAATACTTAAAGCTAGATCATTTATACTTTTCCATTTCAGCTTGAATTTTAGCGTTCTAACAAAATCCGATAAAATACATGACGTACACCAGAATATGCCGAAACTACCTCAGAAAAGAGAGAAGTAGTCTTATTAGTAATAAAGATACCAAACGGTGTGTACTTGAGACTGCAAGATTTTTTGGGTATTACTTTAGACGCAAAACTCCAATGGCGTCCACATATAGCTGGTTTGGCGAATAGACTTAGTTCTGCAGCATTTGCTGTAAGGAAAATTCGCCAGCTCATAAACGAAGACACGGTCGTATATTTTAGTTATTTCCATACTGTTATGTCTTACTTTGGGGACACGTTATATTCAAACGATTTTTGTGCTGCAGAAAAGAGCTGTTCGAGCAATCTACAATCTGTCCAGTAGACATTCCTTAAGAGATAAATTTAAGGAGATCAACATATTAACAGTACCATGTCAATACATATTTGAAAACCTAATATTTGTGCATAAAAATATAGATCGTTTTAAAAAAAACAGTGACATTCATAACTGCAACACTAGAAATAAACATAATCTTGCTCTGATTCACACAAGGCTAACGAAAATAGACAAATCATTCAGAGGACAATGTGTCCGTTTTTATAATAAAATCCCTGAAGAAATTTGCAAACTATAATTAAAAAAGTTTAAAATATTTGTTAAACAGAAACTTTTAAAAAAAGCTTATTATACAATTAAAGATTATATAACAGATAAAAGTGCATGGGATTAAAGCAATGTAAATAATTTTAAGGTCTCCATACTATTTTAATTTATAAGCAGTAGGACTGTATTATTCTATTACTTGTATATTTTCTTGACTTCAAAAAGTGATGCGGTTATCCTATTTTGAGAAATAAACTATTTGAATTTGGATTTGAAGATGCAAGTAAAAACTTCACCAAGGCGATAATACTAAATTTGAATATAACTTTTTGTTTTTACCAACTCTTTAAGCACACTTTTGTGTGCCGTTCCGTTATCAGACTGCGAATGATATGTCCATATGTATAGAACGTCATTGGGTAGCTTAAAATATTTTAATTAGGGAATGACGTTGGGGGACATTTAATATAGTTCTTTATTCTCAATAATTTTGAAAGTATCTTGTTAATTATTTCATTATTATAAACGACCGTTTCGTCGGTCTAGACGATTTTAATTTTTGTAACAAAACTGTCCCTTTTGTTCATATTTTGCACCTTGAATCATATACAGTTTAATTAGAGGAGAGTGCTTCTAATGCAGTTAGCGTGTTGAGTGTTTAGATAACGTTCCAGTGAAAGTAGTGAATTAATTCAAGGCTTATGAATAATCTAATGATAATGAACAAAACTAATGGCTTATTTTTTGAGAGCTTTTTATTAACTTATTTATTTAATACATCACAAAATCTACAGAACTTAAGTTAGATTATAATACTATTGTAGAACTTGCTTCAAATAATGGATTTATGGTATTTATAATAAGCCGTGGAATTTGTGCGTGTGTGTATGTGTGTGTGTGTGTGTGTGTGTGTGTATGTGTGTGTCTGTATGTGTGTGTGTGTGCGTGTGTTTGTGTCGCAGCCGTAGTCACAAAGTGCGGCTTCTAATACAACCCCCAAGTGGGCGTACTCGTGTCAGCCTCGAACAATGTGTGAAGCTGACGTGCCACATGTTCTGTTAAACTTTACTAATAATGCCGGGTGGCGTAGTAAAACATTGTAAAAATAATACTACAAGAAATAAGATAGACACTGGGATCGCATATTATCAGTGAGTACTTTGTATTTTATTAATTTAAATGTAAAATAACACGAAGCGTTTGTGACAATCTGAAAGATGCCATTGAGTGTCAAGATGCCACGGATACAAGCATCTTATAGTTGCCGTAATAAAAAAGCTATTGTTCTTAGGTAGTGCAGTATCTAGTTGGAGCGCAGCGGAGACCAATCCTAAATGTAAGATTTAATAGTTAACTGTTATCGAATCAAAAATTATTAATTGATGTTGTTCAAAAATTTAAACATAATATGTCAAAGTTAATAATTTTTATCAAAACATAAGCGAAACATAATATTTTGTATTATAAATTAATTCGCTTATTTAGCACCGACTCAAAGAAACATAAGATTTTCGAACAGCGTGTTGAAGTTGTCATGCGCATCGTAAAAAATCGCCAAAAGAATTATAACTTAATAAGCATAAAATATTTAAGTAAAAACCGTTTCACAAAAAAATATATAATATTTTTTTCGGTTTTTATTTAAAAAAAAATTGTGGCTATTATATTTTATTAATTGCTACATGCCTCACTGTGGTAACTTTTAAAAACGCTACAAACTTAAGTGAACGTAGTAGAGTGAAAACACTTATTTCTATATCTGACCTAGAGGCAAATAAGGTATAACAGATACCTAATGACGAACGAGTTTTAGCAGAAATGTACAGACAGAGAGGTCTACACACAAGATATTTTATAAATTAATTATCTGTCCAACCCTTTGAAGTGAAAAATCACTATAAATATATTATTATCATCTTTTTCATGCTAATCACGTTGCTTGAGAGCTTGTTAAGCTTAAGAACTCGATATGCGATATTATGTTAAATATCTTTATAAAACTGTTATGATTTTCCGGTATTCTTTAGTTACCTGAGTTAGTTAGAATTTTAACAATTTAATATCTGTCAAAAATATTATAATAAGAATAATATTGATAATACACTCTTACACAAATTATCTTGCCCCAAACTAGGCATAGCCCTGTACTCTGGGTATACGACAACGATATATTTAAAACAATATAATTACTTAAACATACATAAATACATATAAACATCTATGACTCGGAAACAAACATCTATATTCATCATATAAATGATTGCACCTACCGGTATTCGAGCCCGGGACCTCAGCTCAGTAGGCAGAGACTAACCACTGGGCTATAGGGGTAGTCATATTATAACAGTGGTGTTAGCCTATTTGAATAGAAATCTTGTAGATGTATACTTGTGTTCTGTGGTTACCTTTCAATGACGTCTACTCGGAGCAAATTTGCAGTTTAACCAAAAAGTACATAATGTTAGGGGCGTGACTCAGCTCGGGTGGCCTTGAACATTTTAGTTCTTTAAACCATACTTAATATTTTTTATATTCATTCATATTTTTTCTATCAAATTTAAATTAAGTAGAACAGACGTCGTTTTTGGTTGCTGAAAAAAAATTGTATTTGCAAAATTCAAGAGTTTTGTGTTGAGTATGTTTTTGATAAAAACGGCTAAAGGTTAAACCAAATTACGTCTAGCTTCCCTTGCAGGACAAATATGAGACGATATTAACAGTATCAAAGCCAATACACACACAACAAAGCTTAATTCTCAACTTAACACACAAACACACAAGTCTAGACTGGGGTTAGCCTCTGTAAGATAAACACAAATACAGTCCGACAGGAATCAAGCTTGTTTTAGTTGTGAAATGCCATATTACATTTTGTGTTTAGTGAAATATTAAATTTATTTGAAACATTTATATACGTCTAAATAGAGGCTTTGTTTTTAGAGGATTCCGGCAAGGAGGATACCAGAGCGATTAATTAAACCATGAAGCGGTAATGTGTATGTACTATTGTACTTTGAGGTGCCGTAATTAGTAAACTGGGCTAAAGACCTAATTATTTTATGGAAGAGAAGGATTAATGACCATACGGGTCACCTGATGGTATGCGTAATGTCTTGACATCTAGTCTAAATTAAATAAGTGTTAACAATCAATTGCACTGTCATGACATCGACGGCGACATTATCCGTGTGACATCTAAGTGCTACATTAAGAATGCATAGCACAACGGGAGCACCAGTTCTATTCGTCCATCCATTGGGAGCGGACGTCCCCGGGTATAGGGCATCTTACTGTAGAACAACTCTGCTCATCTCATTCCTTTTTGTAATAAAAAAATAGGCGTTTCTTTCATTTTTTTTAATGAGTTTTGTATATTTATGTAACATTTTTAAACTAATGTCCAGGCCATTCCTTTTGATTTTATTCATATAGGCATTAGTTCTTATAGTCGTTAACTTGATTGTTTTTAATAAAAGTACTTATTTATTATGGTTTTATAATTTTATAAATATATTTGAAATGATTTGCACACAGAGGCACTTATCGCGCTTCTTCTATGTACACTTTTCATGAAAATTTAATAAAACTTGTATAAAATGCATATAAAAATATCAGTTTGAATCAATAATGTTTGTAAATTTGTCTCACAACCATCTTAATTATTACTAAAACTTGTTTTTATAATCAACATTTTTATTAAGCTCTGTCCAAAAAAAGTAGTACTAATTAATATAAGTATTTAAGTAATACTAATTAATATAACGAAAAAATATAAATTAATTATTAAAATAGTTATGAAAAAGTTATAAGCACAAGAACCCGATTTTTCATAGAGTTTGCAAACATAAATATTTTTCCCAAATAAATTGAACTATGTGTTAAAATACTGTGCAAAAATATAAAAACTTGTGTACTTAAATCACATGAAAACAACTTCACTTAGGCAAGGTATGATATAATATAAAAAACAACTATTTTTGTTATATATTCGTAAAGTAATAACATTTACAATACATATTTTAATTGTGTAAAATGTCTCCATTATTTTATTCAACAACCACAAAGTAAAGTCCTTACCGTGATTAAGGAAAATAGAACAGATCAGGGGTATATAAGCCGTACTAAGTGTGGCCTACGGCAGGTCTAGTTTAGACTGAAAAGTGAAAAGGGAAAAGAAAGAAGAGAAGAAAAAGTAGGGAAAAGTGGAAAGTTTTAAAAAGAAAGAAGAAGAAGACGATGATAGAAGAGAACTAGTGCTCGATGCAGTGTGATCTACTGAAGGCACCGCCATCAACAAGAGGAACAGCGGCAGACCGGCGGAGTGCAAGTTTTAAAAGTGAACGCAAATAAAGACTCGTTCCTTAAGCGGGGTTATTATTTCCAATCCCTGACCCACTCTCGTGTGAATTGGTGTGTTTTCGCTTCAAAAATCCAGATAAGTATGAATGTTAGCATCGAGAGTTCCGTATTGGTAGAACATCAAAAATACATGAACATAATTACTCCTTTACTCGTAAGTAAAGTAGGTAAAGAGAAACCGAATAAAGGCTTTCAGCGTCACCTAATGGTCGGCGTCCATCCTACAAACAGCCTCGTAGCAATCGTTAATATTATTTTCCCCTTGGTAATCAATCAACTATTTTGCAACAAGCAATCTTCTCCACTTCTATATAAAGTATCTAAATATTTTCTGTAGGCGTTGATAGTCAATACTCATTGATTCGACTGCCCGGTCAGGCGAGAAACAAAACTAGAGTATCTAAAATATACAGAGCAACGTATAATATTATTGACTTACATTGCTAATACTACAAGAAATAATAAAGACACTGGGATAACATATCATTTGTAAGTATTTTGTATTTTATTAATTCCAATGAAAAATAACACGAAGCGTGTGTTTCAAAATTTGAAAGATGCCATTGAGTGTCAAGATGCCATGAACACAAGAATCTAATAGTTGCCGTTACAAAAAAAACTATTGTTCTTATGTAGTGCGGTATCCAGCTGGAGTGCAGCGGAGACCAATCCTACATCTAAGTACCCTACACCGTACCATAAAATACCATGAATGCTCTGTCGTAAAATAATTTACCAATTGATAAAGTTGACTAGTGACGGACCGCGCGATTATCAAAAGCACATCTGTCAAAGCGACGTTGAGTGTGCGTTTCATAACGCATGCTAGGCGTCAACAGTGTCGGGTGGTGTCGTTCAAAAAAAGAAACATGACAACGTATCATATGACAGTTATTGTTGATGCTCCCTGCATGACATGCCACATGACACTCCTTTGAGTAATAATAGTGTTCTGTGATGACATTCTATGGCGTTGGTCGGTGACGGAACGATCAAGTCTCATACTTCTCAAGAATAATATAAAAGGAGTATTTTTCTGGACGTTTTCTGGACGTAAAAAGCGTTTTTTAGACTTACCATGTTTTTCTGAGCAATCATTAAATATCATATGATTTTTAATTATTTTTAGTAAGTTCAGTAATTAGTCTATCAATTAATCTGAATTCGATTGTAATTTCTAGGGTTTATTTTTTTTTGTAGGAAACTTTTTTCATATTCTTAATAAAAATCAGCCTAAGTTACCAGTGACTCCTTTGCATAGGATGCCGGCTAGATTATGGGTACCATGAATGTGTAAATATTACCGGTCTGAAGGGCGCCGTAGCAAGTGAAATTACTGGGTAAATGAGACTTAACATCTTATGTCTCAAAGTGACGAGCATAATTGTAGTGCCGCTCAGAATTTTTGGGCTTTTCAAGAATCCTGAGCGGCACTGCATTGTCCTGCTCGTCCCGTCCCGTATTTTCATGAAGTTACTTCTTATGACAATGAAAGTCTCGTCAATATCGTTCACTCGTTTTGAATATAGCCGTAAGACATACACAAAAAAATCTTTAAGAAAATAAGCATTTAGTAAAAAACTTATTTGAATTAGTTAGAACACATTTAAAACAATTTTGTTTTACTTATTTGCGTTAAGCTAAAAAAAAAAATTTTTTTAATGTATACATTAATTTCACACCAGAGGCAGGAATCCCAAAAATAATAGGTGTTTTATTTTAGGCTAGTATTCTAATATAATATTATGATATTTATATCCAACTTGTCTCACTTCTAAGCCCTTTCATGACATTCTGTTAAACCATTTATTCTGTGCCATAAAAATATTACTCTGTAAATGCACTACTCCATGTAATAACACCTATTTCTAGAGAAAAGGTTATCGATACACAATATTAGTGACGGGAAAGTCACAGATGAGTTTTCGGACTTCAACATTGATTTATATTTACTTTTTGTCATCTTATGAAGTTGGGAAGTAGCATTCAATTTGATCACTTGGTCTCGAGAGAAATAAGACAAAATAGGATTGGTCGGCTATTTCTGGATTACTTATTTGTTATATCTTGATTTTTTTCTTAAATTGAAAAGTTTAATTGAAATGGTTTTGACTGTAGTAAGGTCTTGGAATCGTACCGGAGGATGACAAGATGGACCGATGATCTGGTCAAGTTTACCCCAATAGGTTGGATGCGGGCAGTAGAACCAATTGTCGTGAAGATCTTTGGGGGAGGCCTTTGTCCAGTGGACGTCTTCCGGATGATGATGATAATTTGTACACACCTCTGCCTTTTTAATCTAAAGCTAACTTACAAAAAATCGAAGTGTTGTTCGTAATTTTTTCTACAAAATTTACAGCGCAATATCCTAATTTTGCAATCTCGCTAAATATGTCGTTGCTTATAGCAATCGTTGTATTCATAACGATATTCCTACTACAAATTCTTTCATTTTCATTTCATTCCTACAACAACATTAGACTAATAAACTCTTATTATCTTTAAAATACAATATCTAAAAGAAACGAGCAAGTTGTATTGTTTTTATTGTCTATTTACGTTCTGTAAAGTGAGGTTAAATACCGTTTCTGTAAGATAAGTTTTTAAGATTAAACATTGAAATATTTTTTATTATTGCAATAGTATTCAAAAAATAGGGCCGTTCCTACGTTCATAATAATACGACAACCTCAACAATAACCAAAGCCAATCTTTATTTATTTATTCTTTATTGTCATACTAACTACACAATACTCATAAAATAATCATAATAGTACATAAATATAACATACATAATATGTAATCACGATATAATAAGGTGGAAGTAGCGAAATTAGTCTTTTGTTATTTTGACACTATTTTATTGGGACATCTAGTATTTAAATTTGTCTATTTTTCGTCAAAAGTGACAAATATAAGCTTTAAAAAGTTGTTTGTATCTTATTTTTTTTTAATCTAATTTCACCTTCGCAAGACACGCAAAAATAAGAATGGCCGATTGCTTCACCTCTCCCCATCCCGTGAGCCTCTTGCCCGTTTGCCACCTCTTAAATAAAAAAATATCATCCTCACCATCTGGATGTGTGGCGGTCCTCCACAGTGCGATTTTCAAGGAGCTTTCTTCAACGTCCTATAAAAGCTGTGGAATTAGCTTTCTTGTGCGGTGTTCACAGGACAATACGACATGTGTACCTTCAAAAAAAACGCGTACACCTTCAAGGCCGGCAATGCTCTTTTGATTCTTCCGGTGTTGCAAGAGAATGTGGGTGGTGGTGATCACTTAATACCATGTGACCCATACACTAGTTTGTCCTCCTTTTCCATAAAACAAATTTGATAAAGAATTAAATGTGGAAAGTAGAGCACTACCTCAACGCTTCGCTTATGAGGCGTGCTATTATGCATGCAACGATGGCCTTCCAAAAAAAAAAGACATACAAAATATACATCTATATATATAAAAATGAATTGCTGTTCGTTAGTCTCGCTAAAACTCGAGAACGGCTGGACAGATTGGGCCAATTTTTTGGTCTTGAATTATTTGTGGAAGTCCAGAGAAGGTTTAAAAGGTGAATAAATAGGAAAATGCTGCTAAATTAAATAAAAACAACAAATTTGTTTTTCCTTTGATGTGTCCATACATAATTTCTATGAGAGAATTTATTGACGCACGGTTTGACAGTTCTGCTATGAAAAAATTTCATTACGACTGCAGGGTGCATATTTCTCGAAGTAATTTTTGATGTTATGATATATTATTGACAAATTCATATAAAAACATTATTTTATTTATTATAATATACAGAACAACGTCTGTCGGGCCAGCTAATATACAATAAATACAAATATATAATGCTTTCTATGTATTCTACAAACAATACTGAATCCAAATCTTGTTCGTTTGTCTGTGTGTGTCTCAAAAAATATTGAATAGATTTCGCTTAGCTTTAATTTAATATTTTGCTAGATGGAGGCATAGTATTTTTGTTGCTTTATTGTGTCCACGTCGATGTCATCGAGGGCAGTAGCTAGTATATTATAGAGATTATTATGTATTACTAGCCGACCCAAAAGACCCAGTTGTTCTGTACATAATAAAAAAAAATACTGTTTCTTAACAATATGTTATGTTTTAAAACTGTTAACCCTCACTTCTAGGATTAATACACAAATAAAATTAGAAACACAAAATTTAATGAACGATGCGGGACTAACCAACGTATCGTCATAAAATCTTGTATGCTTTGTTCAACACTCAGGTTGTGGCTTCATCTACAGCAGGGGTGGTCAAGCTTGAACTGCTGGCGATCTACCTACCTCAAAATTGATAGACTACGATCGATCGACTCTGAGAGGCTTCAAGTATGTTTGATATTAGTTTTGCGCACAATAATATGCATTTTTTATTCAAGTTACGTGTAGGTCTGCTCTAATATGTCAATGAAAAAAACTCATGATATTTCAAAATTGCGAGTTTATTGGTTCTTACAAAACAAACGCGTTCTAGTGTCAAAAGTTTTAAACCTAACTAAAGAGTGACTTTGGATGTTGAATCTGCATGACACTGCATATCCTGACCCTACTTTTCATAAGATGGTACGTAATTACTGATTTTAGTTACCTAAAACAAATCTGTGAATAGGTTTATGTCGGATTTTTTTCTCGAGATCGACTCAAAAAGCACTCACGATTGACCTGTCGATCGCGATCGACAGTTTGAGCGTCCCTGATCTACAGGATCTACTTTACAGTTGATAACCTGCTCAACCCCAATATTTTCATATTAGGAAATTGACTTGAGATGACGCTTGTGATAACCCTCACTTCTAGGATTAATACACAATTGTAGTAGTGTGTGTAGTTCGAGGGTTCTCTCGTGATCGTGGGTTCGAGTCCCGCATCGTTCATAAAATTTTGTTTTTCTAATTTTATTTGTATACTGTTTCTTATGAATTTGTCAATAATATTTCATAATACAAGAATTATTTCGTAAAATGTGCTCCCTGTTGTTTTATTGAAATTGTTTTACAGCAGAACCATCAAACCGCGCATCATTAAATTCTCTCATACAAAATATGTCCATACAAAACAAATATTGGAAAAAAAATAATCGAATCCCAAATCGAAATAAAAACTATCCTACCTCTCAAGTTGTACTAAACTCCACTCCATGAAGTAATCTCCTTTGGCATCTGTTCATTAGTTTAGCACTGGAAACACATCAGGACATCATATTATCATAGAATATTATACACATAGTAAAAAAAATTGAAATAGTCTAGTTAGAATAATACCAATGCAATGGAGCGAAAATTATTCATAAATCATTATTCAAAATACAGCCAATAACAATAACATTATTCGAAACGAAATAGTTTATTTTATTGCAAAATTATTCAGCGTTATCCGTTTGAGTTTACATTGTTATGTTAAAAATATTGTTCCTTGTATGAATAAATTGCCATTATCGTACATTCTGAATCTCTGCTCGTGATACGCGTGGGTATACGCTAACTTTATGGGATCCTGTAGCAAATGAGAGTTTCAAAGTGCTGTATGCTCAATTCATTATAGGTAAATGTTGAAAATAAAGCCCTACAATTTTTATTATTTGATACATTTTAAGATTAAATTAATATTAAATTATTAACTTTGTAATTGATTCTCCTAACCTTGTAGAAAAGATCAAACTCAGAGTCCCGACTAAATGTGTTCGTAGACAATTTATTCATTCGCTAACAATTTATTCGCTGTCAAAAGAACAACATCTAATTTTGCTTCAAATGCTTTTTTTCACCGCTGTTTAAAACTATAAAATAATCAAATATCTCACTAGGATCCCTTTACGACTAACATAAGAACCTTCAAAAAATCATTAATTAACGATTTGGCACGCAATACCAAAGAATCAAGCCGATCGGAGATGAGTTGATTGTCGATGATGCGATATGCGGTCAAATGAAAGAAGCTGGTACTGGGGAGCATTCGCCCAGAGGTGAGAACAGTACTCTATGTGTAGCCGAATTTGCGCGTTATAAAGTTGCAGGCAGTGGCTTATATTGAAGTACTGTCTCGACTTATTGATTAAACCAAGCTTTTTAGAGGCCAGTTTTGCCTTCTCTTCCAAGCGACCACAGAACTGAACGTCGTTCGATATGTCGACGCAAAGTATGCCAATACAGGCTGTGGTAGTCAGAGGAGTGATCTCGAATCGAGGGGATACAAACAAAGGGAGACTATTTAGCAGTGAAAGTACAAACTAGTATCTCCTTGGGGTTGAATTGGACTAAATTTTGTCGACTTTGCAAAGTCTGGAATGTCTAGCCTAATCTAGTCTCGATTTCAAATTATGTTAATATGTACCTGAATAAATACTACTACAAAAATGGCAATTTCATTTCTTAAAGATCATTTTAACGACTCAAAAAGTTATTGAGTCAGATAAGGAAACTAAATAAACAGGAAAATAATTAAAAGGGTGCTTAGCATTCCTAGCATATCATGCTAGGAATCAGATCGTTTTATTTTTAAATTATATCTTGGAAATTTGTAAAGATTTTTTCGTTCAATTAATACAAAAATATTAAAATTATAACAAAATTAAATATGTACTTAAATAATTTGCCAATGGGAGGCTCCTTTGCATAGGATGCCGGCTAATTTATGGGTACCATCATCATCATCATCAGCCGCAAGACATCCACTCCTGGACAAAGGCCTCCCCCAAAGATTTCCAGGACGATCGGTCCTGCGCTGCCCTCATCCAAAGTATTCTGGCGATCTTAACCAGATCGTCGGTCCATCGAACTATGTCCCCTGCTCACTGCCACTCTAGTTTCGCAATGATTTGGGCAATGGTTCTCTTACGAACTTCCTCATTTCTGAACTCCGAGCATAGCCCTCTCCATTGCCCTTTGAGTGACCACGAGCTTTTAAGTTTTGGGTACCATAACGGTGCCTATTTCTTCAGTGAAGCAGTTATGTGTGTTTCTGTCTGAGACTTAATATCTAATAGTTTCCAGGTGACGAGCGCAAATGTAGTGTCGTTAAATTATTTTGGGTTTTTCAAGAATCCTGAGCGACACTGCATTGTAATGGGCAGGGCGCAATTACTATCAGCTGAACGTCCTGCTCGTCTCATCCCTTACTGTTATAAAAAAAATATAGATGAAATAAACTAAACACCTAAACATTACTATATTTGTGATATACAAAAACATTGTATGTCTGCTCTCTTTACAATATAACCATTACAATACTCTGTGTGTTTCTCACGATAGATAACAGCTGTTTGTATTTCGAAGATCTAGTTCATTTATAGAACTCAATCGAGGGAAACACTAAAATGTTATTTATCCGAGCTTGAGTGACTTCAAAGGCGGATCCTAGAAACATATGGCTGAGCGTATATGATAAGACTGCATGAATGCTCCATCGCATTTCACACTAGCCCAAAGTTAAAATATATTTATTTATTGCTAGCCATGCCCAGAATTTCTTCCTAATGGAATTAGTTTAAGTAATCGTCTTCTTAGATCATTTATACATCGTCTTCTTAGATCATTTATACGCCTAGATAGACTGTGACAGCTGTGTAAACGTCGAAAAAAATTGCCGGTGACATTTAATCTCTATTCTGGCATTACTCTGGATTCCAAATTATAATAGGGCTCCCATATTGAAGGATTGGCGAACAGAATAGTTCTGCAGCATTCTTCTTCGTCGGATTACTCTTGACGGAGCAGTCGTGGTCACGTCGAACGACGAACGATTCAACGCCAGTTATCCCTGGCTATTGCTTCTCTGGCACATGTGTTGAGGGGAGTATTGGTTAGGGCTTTGATCTGGTCTGTCCAGCACATAGGGGAGCGTCCTCTTGACCTACTGCCGTTGACCCTTCCCTGAACAACAAGTCTCTCTATGGCATGCTCTCCACGTCGCGTGATATGTCCGAAGTATCTGAGGATACGGGCTCTGACTATAGATGAAATTTTTTTCACCTTGAGCTCTTCAAGTATCGAGACGTTTGTGCGGCGTTGTGGCCAAGATACTCGTAGCATTCGTCTCCAACACCACATTTCTAGTGCGTCAATCTTTTGTCTCTCTCGTTCTTTGACTGTCCATGTTTCGGCACCATATAGTAGTATGGGAAACACTAGAGATCTTACTAACTGAATTTTAGTAGCTTTGGTGATATTCCTGTCCCGCCATATCCTCGTCAACTTCTGCATTGCAGATCTGGAAACAGCCATTCACCTTCTAATTTCGTCTTCCGAGCTACCAGTATTAGCGATCAGTGATCCTAAGTATATGTATGACTGTACAACCTTGCAATTAGCAATCTCGACTATATCTGGTGCATTGTTTTGACTTCGATCGACAATCATTATTTTTGTTTTCTGCCTATTTATTTTAAGGCCATACTGAAGGCTGGTTTGCTCGATACGATGTAATAATTCAGCTATATTTTCCTTACTTGTCACTATTAACGTGGTGTCGTAGGCATATCGGAGATTGGATATGTTTTTGCTGCCAATTGGTATGCCATCTGTCCAATCTTCTAGAGCTATCCTCATAATGTGCTCCGTATAAATATTGAACAGAAGAGGCGACAAAATGCAGCCCTGCCTGACTCCTGCAGAGGGATGAAGTGGGTCGGACGTGACATTATCCACCTTGACTGAAGCGAAACCATGTTCATAAAGGGCTCTGAGGATTTGCACCAAGTCCTTGGGCACTCCCATCTCTATGAGGATCTTCCATAGTTGTGGCCATTTAACAGAATCAAATGCCTTTTGGAAATCAACGAAGCATATGAAAGTCGGTCTGTTGAATTCCTTTGCTTTCTCTATTATTTGTCTCACAATTAGGATCTGTTCTCGTGTACCTTTGCCCTTTACGAAACCGGCCTGCTCTAGTGCTATTTCCTTCAGAATATAAGCCTTCAGTCTTTCGTTTACTATATGGAGTAAAATTTTGCTGGCATGTGATATGAGCGCTATAAGACGATAGTTATTGCATTTCGTTGTTGACCCCTTTTTGTGTAATGGTATGAAAACAGAGTGCGTCCATTCCTTCGGCCACATCCCGCTCACCCAAATTTTGTTACATATGTTGTGAAACATACCTACTCCGAAGTTCTGCAGCATACGCGGTTAAAAAGATTAGACAATTAACTGACATAGATACGGCGCGACTAGTTTACTTTAGTTATTTCTATAGTGTTATATCCTATGGCATATTGCTATGGGGCAACGCTGCCGATATTAATGCAATGTTTGTGCTGCAGAAGAGGGCTATTCGCGCTATTTATAACCTAGGTCCTAAAGAATCATTTAGAACAAAATTGAAAGAAATTAACATCTTGTGGCTTCTCAATATATTCTTTATAATGTTATGTATATACATAGGCACAAAAGTGAATTTAGTACAAACGGTCATAACCATAATTTTAACACCTGGAACAGACAAAAACTTGTAATGCCTGCTACTGCTAAGTCGAGTAAATAAGTTTTTTGTGAGACGATGTATAGGCTTTTACAACAAGATCCCAGAAAATGTTCAAAACAGAAGTATTACGATATTCAAAAGAATTGATAAAGAACGTTTGTGTGGTGAAGGTTACTATTATTATAAATGATTTTCTTAATGATACCACTGATTGAGAATGGACCGGATGGACGGCTGCCCTCAGGCTAATTAATGATAAGTTTAATTGTACAATATTACTTGGCTAACATATTTTTTCGATGAAAAAAAGAAAGCACGCTGAGTTTTTGCGCCCGTTCTTCTCAGGTCTGAGGCATTCATTTTGGAATGGCTGGTAGTTTTTGACTTTCAATTAGCGATGCATCACATCCTAGCCAAAAATTCTGAATGGCACTATAACTGCGATCGTCACCTTGAGACATAACATGTTAAGTCTCATTTGCCCAGTAATTTCACTAGATACGGCGCCCTTCAGACTGTAACACAGTAATGTTTACACATTACTGCTTCACGGCAGAAATAGGCGCCGTTGTAGTACCCATAATCTAGCCGGCATCCTGTGCAAAGGAGCCTCCTATTGGTTTTTATATAGTGTTGATGGCAATTAATGGCAATGCCAAAATTAAGTGACAGGGAGAAGTAATTTTAAACTTAGATTCAATTTATACTGCGTTTATTAATAGGACAATTAAAGAGCAAGATTCTATTATTCTTTTAAAAATATGAACATCACGGATAGTCTTATCAAGAACATGAAGATAAACATCGTCTAGACTCAATCGTAGAACCAATTAATAATTGTTATAAGTAGAGTATTATTAGAAATTATATTAGTAGAAATAACAAATAATTGTGAATGTCTGGAGCCATTGGAAAAATTTAATTTTTTTCATCATAAAGCATTATATTACTTATGATTTTTTGATAATTTGCTCGTTATTTATATTATGTGAACCGTACAAGATATTGCAAGGGCGGGTAGGAGATAATACAATTTCCAGAATCTTATAATTTAACAGTAGGGTAGTAGATATAATAAGTTTATAATTTCTGCGATACTTTGTTAAAGTAAATCTTCATTAGACGCGACTATGAGGTAACTGGACGGCAATGCAACGGAAGTTCTTTACGGCAAGATGGCGTCACGTTTCTGTACCATCCGAAATACAAATAGCACACAGACAATAAAACTTTTTCATTTCTCATACTTGGAAAGTAATGTTGTTTCGATCTGATTATTGGGTGGAAAATGCTGCTTCCCTCCATAGAGAGGCAAAAACTCATACAAATTATTTCCCACCTAAGGGCCGGAACGGAAAGAACTTTAAATATAGACCTGCTGTCAGCTGTGAAGAGTTTTATGTAAAAAAAAAACTAATTAAAAAAAAGCTGCGGCCACGTGACCTTCTAAACAGCCAGTGTGAACTTAGCGCAAACTTCTTTGAGTGGAATAAGCCCCAACAATTACGCGGTGAGTTCCATATTAAAAATTTAAAAAGTCGACATAAATTGTCCTAATTTGACAATTAATTTTAAATAGGTACTACTAATATTATTATATATTATCAATAAATAGTTTTTTAACTACTTTTATTGTCCTCATATTCGAAATGAAAAGTAGAGTGTTTAACACAGGTAAAAAAAAACAATTCCTACTCGGACTATAGCCGGGAATTGATTCTTTCGACCCTTGGTTAACAATTTACTATTGTTTACAATTTAGATCATTCATTTCACTCCAAAGAAAGAAATAAAGTGGAAAATGAATATTAGTGTTGCTTTCAAACATGTTTGTAATACTCGGAGCGCACTATTACTCGTTTGTGTAAACAATTGTTTGTTAATTCGCAAATAAACATGTCAATGTTGAACGAAGTTGTATTCTCTACATTTTTTATGTACGCTGAGTCTGTGTACTTCGAACATTCCATAGATTTCTTTATCATGCTGTTTCTTTAATCTTCAAAACACATGTACCTACTTTGAGTAAGTACACTAAGTGATAGCACGGTAAGTGACGACTACGGTACAGCACTTTACTGTTGACGCGCGAGGCAAGACGTGCGGAAATCGGGGAAAGATGCCCCGCCCCAACTGTAATAATAATAATAAAAATAATAAAATTCTTTATTGGTTTTAACTAATTCTCCATACTAAATAGTGGCAAGAACCTCTTTTTAAGCATATAAAGAATGCTTGTGACAGGAGGCTCCGCTCTATCTTAGCCTTAAAATAACATACTTAGAGATCATAATAATATTTTAAATGTGCGTGTGTGTGTGTATGTGATTTAGCGTGTGTGACGTAAGAGCAACTCAGTATCATTATAATTTGGTGGTATTATCCAGGCGATCAATGCAATTTTAAATTCATGGGCGCATTATTCTAATTAAAATTATTGTTATATCATGATAGTCTGAATTAAGATTATATTATATAACTCTCAAGAAGTGTTGTAGAATAATATCTCTCATCCTTTCATTGTCGTCGTTTTTATAACGAGACCGGTATCCTGAAATCCCATTAAACAATAAAAGATAATAACCTTTTTATAATACATAAATTAACAAAACAATCTACATAAGAAACAAAACCTTTTATAAAGATTAAAAAAATACTCTCTACAAACTACACAAAAGCGACCAATAACAAACGAATCGCTTATAAATATTAATATATTGAAATTGGTTGTATAATGCAGGCGGTGTCGGCGAACAAAATACGGAGATGATAGAGTGTTTCCGTAACCGGTCGCGGTGCGAGGTAATACCTGGTTATATCAGAAAAAATACATTCATAACATCTATATATGGACGTATGGGTTCGATGAATAATTTTTCTTCTAATTTTTAAATTCCACATTTAAAACTAAATAACTACGTTCATTCGAACCCAAGTTAGGGAATCAGGGCACCAAAGAGGATGTAAATACTGCGTAATAAGAGGCGGAACTGCCTTAGTAAAAATTAAATAAAAAAATTAGTTTAGTATGAAACGTGCAGTGATTTTACATAAGTTTCAATTAGTAGTGATTACAGTATGGCAATTGGAGACGAAGTATAATCCGGCTAAGTTTAAAAGCGAACAGTTGCTTAAAACTTTGTGGATTTCGGCTATCTCCGTTTTATTACAAGATTATAGGCGTCATCTGTCAATCTATCAATGATTGCACGTTTCATACAATTGAGTGAATTACTTTTTCTTAGAGAGTTTTGCTAGGCTGTATCATGTTATGTGCCCTATTGGCTATTATAAGTAAATACAGTATATCTAATTAATCTTAATTGTATTCAGCTTCTGTGAACTGAGTAATACAGCCAGTTACATACGGAACCGTTCCAGTATTTTATTACTACCTCTCATTAGAATATAATAAAAATATAAGTAAAATAAATAAATTCTCGTTAACAAAATCTTTAAAATCATGGGTAATAGTATTAAAATACGAAGATACAGAAAATGTTTTTAAAATTAAAACTTAATATTCAATTACTAACATTTATTTAATCTTGTGCACAGTTAGACATACTAACAAATACTTAAAAAAAAACACACACACACACACACACACACGCACACATACACATACACGCACACACACTTGTTTAATAATGTATAGCCTTTCGGAAGGACCTAGCCTCTGCAACTCAGGGTATCATTATTATTATTATTATTATTATTATTATTATTATTATTATTATTATTATTATTATTATTATTATTATTATTATTATTATTATTATTATTATTATTATTATTATTATTATTATTATTATTATTATTATTATTATTATTATTATTATTATTATTATTATTATTATTATTATTATTATTATTATTATTATTATTATTATTATTATTATTATTATTATTATTATTATTATTATTATTATTATTATTATTATTATTATTATTATTATTATTATTATTATTATTATTATTATTATTATTATTATTATTATTATTATTATTATTATTATTATTATTATTATTATTATTATTATTATTATTATTATTATTATTATTATTATTATTATTATTATTATTATTATTATTATTATTATTATTATTATTATTATTATTATTATTATTATTATTATTATTATTATTATTATTATTATTATTATTATTATTATTATTATTATTATTATTATTATTATTATTATTATTATTATTATTATTATTATTATTATTATTATTATTATTATTATTATTATTATTATTATTATTATTATTGTTATTGTTATTGTTATTGTTATTGTTATTGTTATTGTTATTGTTATTGTTATTGTTATTGTTATTGTTATTGTTATTGTTATTGTTATTGTTATTGTTATTGTTATTGTTATTGTTATTGTTATTGTTATTGTTATTGTTATTGTTATTGTTATTGTTATTGTTATTGTTATTGTTATTGTTATTGTTATTGTTATTGTTATTGTTATTGTTATTGTTATTGTTATTGTTATTGTTATTGTTATTGTTATTGTTATTGTTATTGTTATTGTTATTGTTATTGTTATTGTTATTGTTATTGTTATTGTTATTGTTATTGTTATTGTTATTGTTATTGTTATTGTTATTGTTATTGTTATTGTTATTGTTATTGTTATTATTATTATTATTATTATTATTATTATTATTATTATTATTATTATTATTATTATTTTTATTTTTATTTTTATTATTATTATTATTATTATTATTATTATTATTATTATTATTATTATTATTATTATTATTATTATTATTATTATTATTATTATTATTATTAACAGTTCAGGTGATCCACGGATGTCTCAACAACATTGGATTAAAAAAATACAATTTCCTGTGAGATGATGCTTGAAAATAAAGAATAAACGGCCAAGCGGCCAAAAGTTTAAGCTTGGCTTTAAAAAACTCAATACGAAGACTGGTTTTAAGTTGAACAATACGTGGGTTTTTAACACTTTCTTTATTTTCATCAAATTAATTATCAAAGAGCTATTATTGGTGGTTTCATAGTAGTATTCAATTCAATTTAAAATCACTTTATTCGTGTAGGTTAAAGAATTGACACATATGCAGGGGCGTGCATTGATTTTTTAAAGGCAAGGTAGGCACAGCTGTAGTTTCAAGTACCTACCTAATAATATGTTATTGTGTTTTTGGTGAGTGTTCAATAGAAATTGATAACGAAAATATTGAATAACGGAACTAAATTAACTTTCACCACTAGTGTGGTATATATTAATTTAGGTTCTTTTTAAGGTAGTCATTGCCTAATTACCTATATGGAAAGCACGCTCCTGCACATATGAATGTCAAAAGTTTTCTTTTCTTTTTATGCTTAACGCCAATTCGAAAAGGGTTGAGCTTTTATTCACTCTTATAAATCCACATTTATAGTTTCATCTTTTTACGAATCATTTCAGTTATGTTGATATGTAAATTGATGCAACAAAAATACTTATATGCCAAATATTCAACGGCTTAGACGAGTAAGTCTAAAAAATTTTTGTAAATGAATACGTAAAAACAAGAGTTATTGAATGCAGTAGATGCATCCACACACACCGTAAATAAATAAAGGTATTTTTCGAGCATTTTACTAGCGATTATAAAAAATATAATATCTTTAATTTTAAATACATGAAGCTGAGTTCCTGGTAACAGGATCATCCTGCCACTATAAGTAGCGCCCGCTCACGAGCATGACGCATGGGCCAGCTATCGCCTCACTCGAATGCATATTTTCTTCATTGACAAATCGCGTTTGAATTTAAAATGACGATTTACATATTATTGTTAATAAGATCTTGATAAGGTGCATATAATAATAATACAATCCATCGTTCTTTCGGTTTTAAGTTTTCATTTTCAATGGAAGTGGATATTTTAATCAATATTTAAGATTTGAACAATTTGCTATACACAATCAATATAAAATATTGAATAAATGTTGATTTTAAAATATTTACTGTTTTAATTAATATTTTTATTAAATATTATTATTTCTATATTATATATTTTTTGATGTTTCTTCCTTAAAGCAATAATGTGTAAACATTACTGTGTTTCGGTCTGAAGGGCGTCGTAGCTAGTGAAATTACTTGGCAAATGAGTCTTAACATCTTATGTCTCAAGGTGACGAGCGCACTTGTAGTGACCCTCAGAATTTTTGGGTTTTCTAAGAATCCTGAGTGGCACTGCATTATAATGGGCATGGCGTATCAATTTCCATCAGCTGAACGTCCTGCTCGTCTCGTCCATTATTTTCATTAAAAAAGGCCGGCAAATGTTATTCCTCTGGTGCTGCAAGAGAATTTGGGCGGCGGTGATCTCTTAACACCAGATGACCCGTACGCTAGTTTAACCTCCTGTTCCATAGAAAAAGATGTTTTCTCAGCATCTTATATCATGGGTATTTAGTACAATTTATTGTGCTCTTAACGTATTACGATAGAGCCGTATTGAGAATAATAGTGGTTTCTGAAAAAATCCGGACAATACATTTGGAAGAAATGGGGTAATAGAAGAATTTATGCTGCAGCTAATCCTAAGCTAAGACTTGTTCATACTAATCATAAATCTCACCAGAACACAGTAACATGTAAAATTTTATGTCAATTGATTAAGGCTGCAAGATTGCACCAGAACGAACATACAATTCAAGTAAATTAAAATCGAGTAAAAAAAATTGCAACTCCACTACCTTTACCATCAAAGTGATTAATGCTAATCAATATTAGCATACATGCCGTTTTATTTACGTAGTAAGAACATTTATTCAAAAAAACAAATCTCATAACTATATTTACAATATTATGACTACATACAATTAAAACTATCATTACGTGGAAGCGTATCAAGAATACTGGCAGCATTTCCGCGTTGGATAGCAAGGCTGATCCGTTGACCGAAATAGCTGCCAGCGCTTGGGTTTCCAGTAGCCTTATTGAGGCGCGAAGATATATTTTCATAGTAGTATTCGAGGATAAGACATGAGTTTTCTATTTTCTGTATTTAACCATCAATCTTTTTTTATTGTTTTTATACCAGATGTTAGGCTTAGGGCCTAACAAATAAAATTGGCATAAAGTTATACCTTAGAATAAACCAAGTATATGCAAAATGTTTACAAATAGACATTTGAATAATGATTGGATTATTCGGACGTATAACGTTTTCTGCATTTATTTGCAAGGCTGCTTTACATTCGGAAAACTTCAGAATTATCATTGTATTGACAGTTTTGTCAGCGAAATAGTCAATATTTTGCATATTCTAAAAAGTCATAAAAGGCATTTATTTTTCTTTTTGATGTACTTTCTAATATACTAGATACTACTGCCGCTTCTGAAACAAATGGCGCTCTGAGAGAGAGGAAGTGGCGCAAGAAACTCTCCCAGCTTTCTTTTTGCGCTCTTGTCAGTAAAAATATACAATATTGTACAGTCATTTCTATCGCTATAAAACAATCATAATCTAGTCCCAGGCTGTCCGATCACCTGACAGATATTCAGCTGCGGAGTTGTAGGATTTACGACAGAGCTATTTTTTTTATAAAATATTTAAATTTATTTATAGATAATGCCTGAACAGTGTCTGGGACTTTATTATAAAAGTGTATACATTTACCCTTACAGTTATTATGAAGCCTACTAGAATTAGTTAGTTACTTGTTTTTTCTTAGGTATAACTTTATGCTAAGTTTATTTATAAGGCCGCTTAAGTTCATGAAAAGGTCCGTTAATTTTTCAAAATATAAAGTATTCTATATCAAGTGTATAGAGTACCTGTATGAACCCTTGACAAAGTTTATGCAAATCTTCACGAAGATCACTTAAGTAGTTAATACGTGAAAGTGTAACAAACAAGCAAACTCACTTTGGCGTTTATAATAGCAGTTGGGATTAGTGAGGATAATGTACGGATTATTCTCACTGAGTTAATTGTGAAGTATTATACATAACCGGCCTTACAAATAAAGTTGGCATAAAGTTAAACTTGAGAATAAACCAAGATTGTGCAAAATGTTTACAAAATTAGACATTTCGCTTATGATTGGTTTATTCGGACGTTTTTTTTTAAAAAAAGGGACGAGACAAGTAGGACGTTCAGCTGACGGTTATTGATACGCCCTACCCATTACAATGCAGTGCTGGTCAGGGTTCTTGGAAAACCTAAAAATTCTGAGTGGCACTACAGTTGCGCTCGTCACGACTGAAATAGGCACCGTTGTGTTACCCATAAACTAGCTGGCATCCTGTGCAAAGGAGCCTCCCTGGAGGTATAATGTTTCCCGCGTTTATTTGCAAGGCTGCTTAACATTAGGAAAGCTTCAGAATTATCATTATATTGACAGTGTTATCAGCGATACAATCAACATTTTGCATATTCTTGGTTTATTCTAAAGGTATAACTTTATACCAAGTTTATTTGTAAGATCGTTAGAAGAGTTAGAATTTAAATTTCATCGATTATTAAAAGACCGATTCGAATTCATCCCGCTAAGATTGTTGCAAACAAATTTTTATATATTCAATTAAAAGTCAAACCTAAATATAAAAGTGCTTTATTATGCACCTGCTAGATTTTTTTAAAACATTTCCAAATTCGATAATGGTATATTGGTAGGGGGTGTGCGGCCGATATTAATACCATATTTATGCTGCAAAAGAGATTTTTAACCTTGGTTCTAAAAATCATTAAGAGAAAAATTTAACGAAATAAACATTTTGACTGTTGCTTCCCAATATATTCTTAACAATGTTCTATATATTCATAAGTACATTAAGGAATTTGGTAGAAACTGTGACAATCATAATGTTAGCACGAGGAACAAACGTAAACTTGTTATGCCTATTACACGGTTTAGTCTAGTTACTAAGTCTTTTATTGGGCGATGTATATGCTTCTACAATGTGATCCCAGAAAATGTACAAAACAAATGTGTTAAGAAATATAAAAGAATTGTTAAAAATAACGGAAAGGTAACTATAGCATAAACGACTTTCTTAATGATACCACAGACTGGGAATGAAGCGAACACCCTCAGGCTCTTTAATTATCAATGTTTATTGTACGATATTACATCGTAATCCATATTTTATAAAAAAACCCCGCTGAGTTTCTTGCGCCCGTTCTTCTCGGATCTGAGGCAGTCTTTTTTGAATGGGTTTGAGTTTTTGACGTTCAATAAGAACTTGAATTCACACCCAAGAAACGAGTGAACAATTTTTACTTTTAAGAAGATCTACACTTGTAAAATTTACCTCTACATAACAATATCCTTGTGTTAGCCCAATTAAATAACAAATTTGTATGTGAACAGATACATATTCATATGTAAATCTGAAGTCACGTAGACCACAGTCCAGATCACCTGTGTCGGCAAACGGCACCGGATGTTGCGGCCAGTTGGTACTACTCATGAATATTTCATACACAAACAAGCACTGGCTTGTTTGCGTGGCTTAGTTTATTGATGTATCTTTATTTTCAACAGACTTTCATTCATAAGCCTATAGTTCTACATTTTTTTATGAAAATAAGGGATGAGACGAACAGGACGTTCAGCTGATGGTAATTGGTACGCACTGTCCATTACAATGCAGTGCCGCTCAGGATTCTTGAAAAACCCAAAAAATTTTGAGCGGCACTACAACTGCGCTCGTCACCTTGAGACATACTACAAAAAAAAAACTTAAAAATGTATACTATTATTATTAATATTATTACTAAAATCATCTATAATTTTCTATAAATATTTTGTTATTTTCAATTCAATATATTTAATTAATATTTATTATTTTCATTACAAATAGGTTCTTTTAAATTGTAATTAATTTGCTCGCATTTTTCTATGTACTATTTAATTGTGGAAACTTTTATTGGTGAGTGATTTATATTTTAAGTTTTATTTTTTAAGTGAATTAAGTTGTACTGTTTGGTTCCCGAATAAAATAAAATAAAATAAAAAATACTACATATCGGAACATACCCTTCGCCTGTCTGTCAGTGGACTATTTCCCCCTAAGCAGCAACAGCTGAAATTTTAACGGAACCTAGTCCTGTTTAGTCAACAAATTTAACCACGATTTTACTGATTACTTTCTGCGGGATGCGAAATATAAAATAAATTAAATTAAATAAGGAATCGTTGAATATCCTACGGAGATCCTGGTTCGTTCCTTGCCCGCGACGGATCAATGTGTTTTCGGTTTCAATTCATATGTACTTTTTTTCAATACTTTACAAGGTCAAATCGCTTTAGTGATTCCTCTGTTGTTCAAAGAGAACATCCTACTGTTACTGTCTGGTGATCCATATATATGGCTAATTGCCCTCCTCCACACAGATGCCTCCGTATTTCTCTGGTATTCTTTCATTATTTTACAAGTGTGGGGCTCCTTTGCACAGGATGCCGGCTAGATTATGGGTACCACAACGGCGCCTATTTCTGCCGTGGAGCAGTATTGTGTAAGAATTATTATGTTTCGGTCTGACGGGCGCCGTAGCTAGTGAAATTACTAGACAAATGAGACTTAACATTAAGATGTTAAGTCTCATTTGTCTATGAGACATAAGTGTCTCAAGGAGACGAGCGCAATCGTGGTGCCGATCAGAATTATTGGGATTTTCAAGAATGCTGTGCGGTACTACATTGTAATGGGCAGGGTGTATTAATTACCATCAGAAGGACGTCCTGCTCGTCTCGTCCCTTATTGTCATAAAAAAAATCAGTCAGTATTGCAACCTCTAAAGCCATACTTTTACGACATTGAGATCGTTGCACAGTTTTTCTATAATAATAAGCGTAAGTTCATCTCTTTTTTTTACCAGCATTCAGATTTTGAATGTGTACACATAATATATTGGCCAATATCAGGATCTTGTACAACAATATATTTAAAGGCAAAAAAAAACTCTTGTGCAAAAATTCACTCTGTTGAATAAAGAGTATCTCATGAGATGGTAGCAGAATTTGTTGCTTACTATGATTCTTCTAGTAATGTCTCCCGACTTTGTAATAATTTCTATCCCTTTCTTCTGTTAACAGGGATCGCCGATAAAAAGGCATAAAAGGCATTTAGTTTCTCAAAATTGATTTCTTTAGAATTCTTTTTGATGTAATTTCTAATATACTAGATACTACTACCGCTTCGGAAACAAATGGCGCTCTGAGAGAGAAGAAGCGGCGCAAGAAACTCTCTCAGCATTCTTTTCTTCCATCATCCTTTAGATATACAGTGTCTACATTAGTAGGGAGTCACTTACGGTGTCTATAATAATTGTATAGTAAATATGATCTGATTTAGATGCAGTGCTTCGATGCCTTCAACTGTAGGCCAGCTTCCATTGATGATCACAGCTTGGTGTGATCTGCTTAAGGCGACACTAAATGCCAGCGACCTTGAGCGATATGAGTTCACGGCTGCCGGCCCGCCATCTATGTAACAAAGCCAATATTTTCAAAATTCTTGGGTGGAAAACAGTTTATATGCTTACCATCCTCGTTGTTCACTACTAATCTGAATAAATGAACCTACATAAAAAAGTACAAGCTATAAGAATAACTTTTCTGAGAGAAGTACCAAATGCGTCACGCCATGCCAAAAAACTTGTTTAACTTCAAAGAAAAGTGGTAGTTCAAAAAGGCTCGGTAGTGTTTACTATAACCAACAGCAAGCATTAGCAACCTACAAATAAGACTTAAGGATTTTCACCACAAAACTTGTCTAAAAACACCATGTTTGCGTGTTTTCTGCTTACTCTTCCCCTTAAATTACTCTTGCGAACAGATCGATATAGAACCGCTATATTGATTCCAAAATGGCTGCACAACGGCGCCAAATTTCTACAGTGAAGCAGTAATGTGTAAGCGTTACTGTGTTTCTGTCTGAAGTGCGCCGTAGCTAGTGGAAGGTGACGAGCGCAGTTGTAGTGCCGCTTAATATTTTTGGGTCTTTCAAGAATCCTGAGCGGCACTGCATAGTAATGGCAAGGGCGTATTAATTACCGTCAGCTAAACGTCCGGGTCGTCTCGTCCCTTATTTAAAAAAAAGGAAAATATTTTTTTTCATATTGTTCTTAATATATGATGTTGCTTATCGTACAGATTGCAAATCGTACTTAAATATTTTTTGTACTTTGTAGGGGGGCCTCCTACAAAGTACAAAAAATATTTAGTCTATTTTTATCTAAATCCGAGTTTGCATGTTGAGCTATGTAGAATCTTTGTACCGGACAATTACTGTTCGAGGCGCAGGCATAGATTGTTCGCGAGTCCGACACATCGTACTGTGGCTCGCACCAACTCACCTATACCGAGGTCTCTCTCTGCTCTCAACGCTCTTCTCGAAGCCAACCCTGCTTGTGATTTATTTGCGGATGGATGGCAGACGATTTTAACAGAGTGCTTGCGTTTTTGTGAGAGGAATGGATGAACGGTATTTGGATGTTAATTAATTGTTAGTTATTTACAGTAAACTTTGTATTTATTAACTATTATTTGTTTAATATGTTTAGTTTGTACTAAATTCTTACTTTAATATTGTAATTGGCTTACGCCGTTTTATTAAAGTATAAATAAGTAAAATAAAAATAAATGATCTTTTGTATACTTTCAATTTTTTTATAACCCTACGTGTGATCTAGGGCGAAGATACCCGAAGGTGAACGGACTTCAATGTGGTACCTTGTTTAAAATAATAATTCTAAGTAAATTTTATAGTCTTATATATTTGATAATAATTAAGATTAATGACACCTGGTTCTAGCTAGAAGAAGCAAAAGTAAGAAAACAAAATGATATAATTGCTTAATTTTAAATCTGTATGTGTTAGATACCCTAAAATGTTATGACCCTCTTAGCTCTTGTTATTTTTAGAGGTTATACTGTAACTTAAGAGTACTTGAAATAAGAATACACTAAATGAATTCAATAATAAACGAATGGATCTCCGGGTAGAAAACTTGAGAAATATTAATATTATCCTGACTGATAACCGGTGTGATCACTTTACCGAAACAAATGCAATCAAATCTTTTTTGTCAATTACTAAATTTGTAGATATTCAATCATTACTTAATCATTACTTCGTTTTGCCCAGTGCCTATTTTTTTCCATATTCTTGTAATGAATTAATGTTACAGCAGAACTGTCAAACTGTGCGTCAAAAATTATCTATACTTATAATTAATAAAATCGGAGTGTCTGTTTGGAATTTTTACTACATATATATAAATATATACGGTACACAAACATATAATTTTTTTCAATTTTAGTCTGTCTGTCTGTCTATTTGTTCCGGTTAATCTCTGAAATGGCTAGACCGATTTTAACGGGACTTTATTTTAGAAAAATTCTTTTATTTTTGAAAAAAAAAAAAGTAATGTTGCAATGTCCAAGAAACAATGTTTAACTCTAAAAATGATTTATATGGCAAAACAATGTTTGCCGGGTCAGAAAAATAGGAGTTAGTTATTGAATATGCAATAATATTGAAAATTGAAATCCAGTCACAAAAAATAGAACATTAGAAATATTCCCAACATTTTCTCGTGTCTGGGTTACACATCAAAGGCGGTTCAAGTATGGTAAAGTTGTTGACGAGACGCCTTGCTTTTAACGTTGGCTGTAAGTAATATTCAACACCGTCTTTTTACTCACAACATTGAGAACATGAGGTCGCCAGCTCTCGTTTATTATATTTCTAGTAGAGCTGGCTTGAGATAAATTTTAATTTATACTTCCACTTTTAATTTTGTTGAAACTATATTTTTATGAATTTTATTTTATCACTAGTATTTGTCTCCTGTGTTTTTCCAAATGTTTTTAGTTTTCTAGTGTTAATTCCGCCAATATTTGTGAGACTCACTCAGTCTCGTGCCAGATTTTTTCGAGTCAACATGTCCTGATGCCTCGTGTAGAGGCGAAACACGTCGAATTGTTTAAAAGACACATATTGGTGGAATTAACAGTAAAGAATACTCAAAACATTTCTATAATTATGGATTTCCGCAAAGTAACGATTACTTCAATAAATTTGCTTATGCATTTCTAGACTTTTTAGATATACGTGCAATAAAATCAAGACGGAGATATATGTTTTAACAAGGTATGAATTTGACAACCCATATAGCCAAGTGGTTAGTGACCCTGGTACTATGCTAGAGGTCCCGGGTTCGAATCCCGGTAGTAGCCAACATTTATATTATGATTAATATAGGTTTTTTTTCCGAGTCATTCATGTTTATATGTATTTATGTTTGTTTAAGTATAGTACAGGATATTCAACGCAGTGATCACATATTACTCGTAATACTCCTATCAGGTGACCCTATTTGACAATGAAAAGATCAGTTAGGCTTTGCAACAGATTTGACAACGAAATTTACCTTGAAAGAATTAGTAGCAAAGTCATATCGAAGGGAAATTACTTTATTCGAATCGACGGCAGTTCAAACAAAAATTGGTGAAAAAATGAAGTTTCAGTCCTACAAATACCGCATAGTTTGGGGCAAGATAATTTGTGTTAAAGTGTGACATTATTATTATCAATATTCTTACCTTCTTCATACTATTCATGTCTTTGTTTGTTTTTAGGTGCTTACAGGAAATGCGCTTTGTAGAACGATAAAGTTAGCCTATGGCCCACATAGAACATGTCACCATTTATAAATGACATTTAAGCCAATTTGTTTTACGCCACCTGACTTATTGCACGAAATAAAAATTTTGTAGTAGATTGTCAACCGAGGGTCAAAAAAATCAATTTCCGAGCAGCGAGGGCGACTATAGTCCGAGTTCATTCATTCTTTTACCCGTGTTAAACACTCTAATTTTCATTTCGAATATGAGAAAAATAAAAGTATTTGTGTAGCTAAACTATTCATAGATAAAATGTAATAATATTAGTAGTACCTATTTAAAATTAATTGTCAAATTAGGACAATTTATGTCGACTTTTTGAATTTTAAATATGGAACTCACCGCGTGATTGTTTTGGCTTATTCCGCTCAAAGAATTTGCGCTAACTTCACGCTGGCTGTTTAGAAAGGCACATGGCTGCAGCATTTTTTTTATTAGTTTTTCTTTTACATAAAACTCTTCACTGCTGACAGCAGTTCTATTTTTAAAGTTCATTCCGGCCCTTAGGTGGGAAGTAATTTGTATGAGTTACTCCCTCTCTATGGAGGGAAGCAGCATTTTCTACCCAATAATCAGATCAAAACAAAAATACTTTCCGAGTATGAGAAATGAAAATATATTTTTAGCAGCCTCTCGCGAAACTCTCTAAGAAACATGCGATTAGTTCGATTATATGAAACGTGCAGACATTGATAGATTGCCAGATGACCGCTATAATCTTGTAAAAAACGGAGATAGCCAAAATCCACTACGTCTTAAGCAACTGTTCGCTTTCAAACTTAGCCAGATTATACTTAATCGCCAATTGCAATACTGTAATTACCACTATTTCAAACTTATGTCGAATCACTGCACGTTTCATACTAAACTAAATTGTAATTTTTACTTAGGCAGTCCTGCCTCTTATTACGTAGTATTTATATCCTCTTTGTATTTAGTGTTTAATTTGTTTGCAACGCCAATATTATTGATGGTATGGAAATAAGGTACGTCAGTACAAAGGACTGCAAAATGAACTGTAATGTTTAATAGCTTCGGAAATGAGGAGTGCTTTTAAGTATTATGGAGAGTTAGCTGGCAGTGCATTGTTCCTATATTTCTCATTAGTCAACACCCGAGCCATTATTCAACTGTAAATGGTTGTATAAGTGAATTAATTTTAAACTCAATATTATAATTATTGATTATTTTTTCACATCAGACTAAATACTTAGGTAACACTGAAAATGTTTAGAAAATAAAAAACTGCTTAATGTAGAAAGTTGCCAATACTTTTATTGTTTTATGAATTAACCTCCGTCCCTCTCTACACATCGTCGCATTCGATGGAACCACTGAGAAAAGCAGTGGGCCCATTCTTCCTCAGGGGTCTCTTCTATGGCATTTTCGTACGCTTTCACCGCATCTTCAGGGTTCGTAAAGCGAATACCTCATAAAATTATCTCGAGTTAGGTTCATTTTCACGTGTAACAAGAGTTTAGATTTGCTGCCGATTCACAAAATCAAATGACAAATGAATGCAAAATACTACATTAGGTTACCAAAATTGAAATTCAAAAACGTTTTCATTAGCAATGTTTCTAACTGGCCAGTTCTAAACATTTTCAGTGTTACTTACGTACTTATATAGGTACAGAAAAATGAAATGCTGCACACTGCAACAATTAATTCGATTAAAAAATTTAAGGACTTTAGTACTTTGTATGTAAAAGGTTATATTTCAATTATAAAGTGTACTAACAGCTCCATCATATCATCCCGCAATGTTAGTTTAGAGTAAAAATATATAATGATGCGTACGATAATATGTTTCAGAAAATAACATATAGATTGATATTATTCATATTGTGTGCATCTTATCATTAAATTATTTTTATATAATCAGAGAGAAATTGTTTTTTTTTTATTTTAAAACTTGTATATAAAATTAAATTATACATTGGAATTTATCTATTTTTCGTCCATTCCTGGTACAGTAGACTTATGACTAACGAGAGGATTTGTTTTTTTTTATGAAAATAAGGGACGAGACGAGCCATACGTTCAGCTGATGGTAATTGATACGCCCTGCCCATTACAATGCAGTGCCGCTTAGGATTATTGAAAGACCCAAAAAATCTGAGCGGCACTACAACTGCGCTCGTCACCTTGAGCCATTAGTTATTAAGTCTCATTTGCCCAGTAATTTCATTAGCTACGGCGCCCTTCAGACCGAAACATAGTAATGCTTACACATTACTGCTTCACGGCAGAAATAGGCGCCGTTGTGGTACCCATAATCTATCCGGCATCCTGTGCAAAGTCCCACATTAAATCGTAAAATTTGGTTTTAGTGTTTAAATTTGAAAAGTAAATTTTGTCTTAAGTGTAGTTTCGTATGCAATAAATAGATATTTTTTTGGAAGCCATCAATATCTATATAATACATATTGACATAGAAATAAAAATATATTTCTCAGTGGCTTTCAATAAGGTCTTAGTAATATTGAAAAATACCTATTTCACACTTCGTATCACATATTTATGCCTCAAGCTTTTAGATTCGTCTACGACTTGTTATGTGTATCTGTATTATTTTTCCTGCTTTACATAATTGAAAATGTTCTAGAAGTTGGTCACTCACTAATAAAAAAGAAGGATCCGCGCCGTGATATTAACAGCGAAGCACCTTTATGCTAGTGTGTGTGCGGTCACGGGGGATACCAGTTACACAATTTTTTCCCCTTAAACAATCATATATGGCCACAAATACTTTTATAGTATTGTTTTAACAATATTTTTTGCGACGCAAACTGATCTGTCACAGACGATGGCAATGTCAATCATAATGGCGGTCGATCGGCTTGTATTAGTGTAAGTGTGTGCGTTGGACTATGTATTTACACGTTAGCCGGCTTGTTTTGGTGCTTCACTGTTATGTAAGGTGACACGGAGTCCTTCTATTTTTAAGCGTCCGTGGGAGTAGGTTTTAATTCTGCGGATGCTTGGAGAATATACCTTAGAATATATTTACTTCAAAATTATCTATTAAATAAAACATATCATTAAAATCTTTCATAAGTTACCAAACGCTGTGATTTCATTCAAGTTCGGCATCGAAAAGAGTGTTAAGACTTTTCCTTAAGAAATTGTAGGCTTTTGGTAATCTAATACTTCTTTATTTCATTTGCATGCAATCAAGTATCTAACTCATCCAGATTATATGACCCCCGTCTCGATTGAATCCGCGAACACCCAGCGCTAAGGTGCTTTCAAGTATGGATATGGAATATATGGAATGCTTATCTGAACGCTTAGTGTTACGTGAAATTTTTATTCAAAAAAGGAAATAAAATCACTCTTTGAACATTCAACATTTGAAAAATTATGCCTCGAGACGCCAAGAAACGCAGTGGGCTTCTTTTTTTTTAAATAAAATTTCCATTCTGTGCTATCATTAAGACAGTCTTCTAGATAAGTATCCTTTACCATACAAACGTTTCTTGAACAATTCTTATGAATTTCAAAACAGATTTGTGTTGTAAATTTTTTGGTATCATGTTGTTACGGCATGATATATACTGCCCGACAAATGACTTACTACCTCCACTTAACCGAGTAGTAACCAACCAAGCTTAAAGGTGTTTCTCTAGTTAACACAGTTTTTTAGAAAATTTGCTTACCTACATACAATAACATTATTTACGACTTTCGACGACTTTTTACGACTTCATGTATGATTTGTGTATTGTATCAACATCTTTATATATTTAAATTTTTCATATTAGTTTTAACATTGATTGAATATTATTGTTAATTGGATTTTATGTTATTTTTTAATTTTATTTGTAAACAATATTATATTTCTTTTTTATGGAATAGGAGGACAAACGAGCGTACAGGTCACCTGGTGTTAAGTGATTACAAAAGCGTTGCCGGCCTTTAAGTAAGGTGTACGCTCTTTTTTAGAAGGTACCCACGTCGTATCGTCCCGGAGCAAGGAAGCTCATTCCACAGCTTTGTAGCACGTGGAAGAAAGCTCCTTGAAAACCGCACTGTGGAGGACCGCCACACATCCAGATGGTGAAGATGATATCCTAACTTGTGGCGTGTCGTGCGAAGGTGGAATTCGGCGGCAGGAATCATGCGGTAGAAGACACACAATGAAGCGAGCAGAAGCAGGGAGGTAATAGCAATATGCCTGTAGTTTGCCGGATCCGAACTTCTTTTTTTGGATCGGATGGACAAGGGCTGACTTCCATGAGTCAGGGACTACGCCTTTGGAATAAGAGTGCCTGAAAAAACGCGTTAGCACCGGCGTCAACTAATATAACGTATTCTGTGTTATTAAGTGTAATTGGTTATAGGCTATTCTTGTTAACAATAAATAAATAAAATATAATGTGCCTCCAATGCTTGTTAAGAATTTAATAAGATTTACAATATAACACTCGCGTACAGTTCTGAATGCTTTCAAAGTTTGATAGTTATATAGCAAACTTGTAACTTTATGTGTCTGGCATTAGTCGGTACCAGTGCGTGCTAACTTACAGAATAACTTTAGTTCAAAGCTCACCGAGAAACTTGTACGTATAATTAGTGCCAATTAAAACTCAATAGTACAACATACTTGATGTTTTTGAATATCCCTGTTACAAAAAATTTGTAACAAAAAGTACTTACTGACACATATTTTTAATTAATAAGTTCTTTAAGAAATTTTGAAGTTATATCACAAACTTTTAAGCTTTAATTAATTATAAGGCGAAGGGTGCATTGTTACATGGTTGGCGTAGTACCGTATCGTAAAGCTTAAAAGTTTGTAATATAACTTCAAAATTACTGAGAGAACTTATTTATTACAAATATGTGTAAGTAAGTAGTTTTTGTCACAAAATTTATGTAACAGGTATATTTAACAACTACAGTCATTGTCAGTACATTTATGAATATTTAATATACGTTCACAAAAATCGTCACCTTTTTGCTGTTAATAGTGATTTTCATTATTATAACACTAACAATAAGGGATTGCTTGTAACTAGTTCTAGTAGGCTTCATAAGATACATAATAGCTTTAAGGGTAAATGTATATACTTCTATAATAAAGTCCCAGCCACTGTTCAGGCATTATCTATAAATAAATTTAAATGTTTATTAATCCTATTACTCCACTGCTGAATATCTAAATGATCGGACAGCCTGGGACTAGATTGTCATTATTTTATAGCGATAGAAATGACTGTACAATATTGTATATTTTTATTGAAAAGAGCGCAAAAAAAGAATGCTGGGAGAGTTTCTTGCGCCTCTTCTTCTATCTCAGAGCGCCATTTGTTTCCGAAGCGGTAGTAGTATCTAGTAGTTATAAGAAATGACATCAAAAAGAATTCTAAAGGAATCAATTTTGAGAAAATAAATACCTTTTATGCCTTTTTAAGTATGTTGTATTATTGAGTTTTAATTGGCACTAATGATTAATTAATTATGTTCGCGATGAACAAAAGAAAGATTGATATCTTCTCAAAGATGTATATTCCGTCTGTCTTAACAGGATTAAATATAATTATAATTTCTTGTGTAGTTCAGGTGTCGTGTGCAAGTAGTTGAAGTAGAATAGAATGAATGAATGAAGGTTGTATTTCATTGTTAGATGAAGGATGAATGCCGACAAATTAATCAATCAACGATAATCGAAGGTATCAAAAGCTTTGTAGAAATCGATAAAATAATATTTTAATAAGTTAAAGTTATAATTTGTACTTTCATTTTTTATTTTTTTTGTTTTTATTATAGTTTAGATAGTATAAGTTCTATTTTTTAGAAGTATTTAGGGAGTATTTTTTGTACTTGTTATGTTCACCATAATTGTCGTATACTTTAGAACTACTAATTGTAACATTAGATTAAGAAAATTGTATTGTATATGATGTGGTGTGCTTTAATAAATAAAAAAAAAATAGTGGCAAAACAGGTATTGGTTAACAGTATCCTAAATATTAGATAGAAGTGCCGTAGCGTTATTTTTCGGCTGAAAACCATATTGATTCTCATACATCAAGTGATTGTAAGTAAAATTGATAAACCGTTATAATAATTATATTATTCGATGGTTAAATATGGGTATAAATGATTGCACACATTGTGCAAATATACATATACAGTCAAAAAGCTCCCGATTAAATATTTTATACATTTCTTTCGAATTCCATACAATTCCACAACATTGTGTCTTACTATTACAGGACTACTGAACCAGTAATACTACATCTAATGTTTTTTATTTCAATAAGGGACGAGACGAGCAGGACGTTCAACTGATAGTAATTGATACGCCCTGCCCATTACAATGCAGTGCCGCTCCGTATTCTTGAAGAGCCCAAAAAATTTTGAGCGGCACCTGTCACCTTGAGACATAAGATGTTAAGTCCCATTTGCCAGTAATTTCACTAGCTACGACGCCCTTCAGACCGAAACATAGAAATGTTTACACATTACTGCTTCACGGCAGAAATAGGCACCGTTGTGGTACCCATAATCTAGCCGGCATCCTGTGCAAAGGAGCCTCCCACTGGTATCTAATTATTGACACCTATTGTTCTGGTGGTCTCCTGTTTACTATTATTAATTTTTAATAATATTAACGATATTATATTTCAGTGTCAGATTCCAGACTTGTGATAATTTAAACTCATCCTTATAAAAGTTCGTTGGGTGTCTTGATGTTTCACTTCTTCTTGCTCTTGATCTCTATGGCTTCCCTTAATAACTGTCGGATGAATCGTCCAAGATTCGCGATGATAACGTTTAAATCTTATTATTGCGTTTATTTTTATTTCTGACTTCTTTGTCTTTTCTTTATAACAGTAAGGTACGAGCAAGACGTTCAAGTGATGATAATTAATACGCCCTGTTCATTAAAATGTAGTGCCCCTCAGGATTTCTCAGGAACCCACAAAACCCTGAGCGGCACTACAATTGCGCCCTTCACCTTGAGACAATATAAGATGTTAAGTCTCATTTGCCCAGTAATTTCACTAGCTATGGCGCCCTTCAGACCGAAACACAATAATGCTTACATATTACTGCTTCACGGCAGAAATAGGCACCGTTGTGGTACTCAAAATCTAGCCGGCATCCTGTACAAAGGAGCCTCCCACTGTCTATACATTTAGTTATTTCTTTATCTGTTATTCGTATGTGTTCATATTTAAATGTGTATAAAAACGTGTTTTTGTTAGTATTCTTAGACATTATTATCGAGATAAGGACGCATTTAGTCTTAAAAGCCTCCGTCATTAATTTCCATTTGTTCCTATCTCTTGCAATTCTTGTCTCCAATTTTCCTGCTATTTCTATGATACCATCTCTTATGACGCCCACCTCGATTACGTTTTCTAATAACAAGGTATCAGTTCAATACTACTTATACACTTTCTTATTATTATGTACGTCTACTAAAAATACCAAATTATAATTGGTATTTTTAGTGGCTCCACAAGCCACAAAATTTCTGTATCAATATTGAAACTAAACAGAAGTTAAAGAAAATTGATTCAAAATATAGTTTTATTGGAATCCTTGTGTGTACATTTCACTACGTAATTACTTCAGCTAGGTATCCGCACCGGAATGATGAAGCAAAGTAATTAAATGCAGCAAACGAGAACCGACGTCGTTACTTAGATTTGCGGAACGAATGTCTCAAGGGTGGACTGATGAATCGTACTCCTCTTATCTACTCGTACCTAATTTACGTACATGCCGAAGTACCAATCTTATAGTTCCCATGTCGTCATTTTTAATTACAAATGTTTCCAATTATAAGGGTTCACTGTCATAACTTTCTGTATCTCTGTATCTAACTAACTATCTAACTGTATCTCTTAAACTCAGAGTTAGGCAGCTGTAATATCAACAGAGTTTTTAAACATAATGCCATTTTTTTAGATCGACTGCTCTATAAGATCTGTGTCAAAACTGTAGAGCTCCACGTAAGATGTTCACATAATCATGTACATGGTTCACAGAGCACTGGGTCTCCGACAGTTCGAGCAGCTCTGCATTGCATGCGGTCAAATGGTTTGAGCTGACACTGGGGTGCGCCAGACCAGAGATAGCGATGTACACCACGTAAAAATGGACCTTTTTTGCGCTCACACTTAACTGGAATGAGAATCGTTTATTGAAATCATGGCAACCTCTGCCTGTGGCCATTTTTACGCCTGGCAACTCTTAACGTTGCGGCTCCTGACAGATGGCAAACACTTTTAATTTTTCGATTACTTACATAATTTCCTTTAAAATAACATAATATTACACTTATTCACACTTTACTGGAGCCAGAATCGTTCCTTGAAATCATGGCAACATCTGCTTGCAGCCATTGTTTAACTGGCAACCATGGTTTATCGTAAATAGTAAATATATTACTTCAATTTTGTATTAAAATAAAAAAAGGATGTAAATTATCACCAGAAATATACCCGTAGATTGAGAGCTAGCAACCATATTTTTTTACATAACTTTCTTTAAGTAGTCGTACAAATACATCAGAAAATTAATTAGACTTAACTAAATTAGGTGCTTGCGGCCAATTTCGCTAACATATCGCATTCTACCTAAACGATCAAATAAAATTAGCAGTGGGAGCTTTATTTATTTAATTCAGGAAACAAACAGTCATATTCAAGCATAATTACATAGTATATAGTTCAAACCACAGGTTCAAACAGACCTAGCAGTTCCATTAATTATTTAGAACTAAAGTTAAAATATAAGATAGAGAAACTTAAAAAGCAGTGACAAAGTAACAAATGTAACAATAATTAAAAATAAACTATAAGCTAAGGAATATAATATTATGTTATATAATTATATAATATATATTATGTTAATATTATATTATATTCCTTGTGGTTAATATAATATTATATTCCTTAAATAATTATTTACATATACATTTTGCTAAATATAACTGTGAGACAGTCAAAAGAGTAATACTAATAGGTATTGAAAGATGAAATTAATCTTGTACTATAACTGCAATAGTATAATTTTAATCAGCTTGTTGAGAGTGTCAACACATGGAACGATCATATTATACAGCCGTTGTTTTAGATTACGGAAATGTTTATTTAATAATAACATAGTGCTCTAGATTATAGCCAAAGAGATAATATTTGATACTTTTCCGAATTATTATATCATAATAGTGTGCTTAAAGACAATGTAAGCACACTTTTCTCCTTAGTCGTGTGTCAACTGTGTGTCAATCAACAAGGCTAAGCGTGCTATAAAATGACAAGTAATCATATCCCTCAGACAGAATGAGACAGATGAATGGACGCAACCAGCAGCACACAGTCATAAATGAAAACTATAGACTCGCTCTTATTTTGGGCAAGTGAATATTTGAACAATGATTAGCAATATTGTATTTTGTGTACAGAAAGTCATTGCCGGTGAATGTGAATGGTTTAGAAGAACGTGAACAATAACAAACTAGTGTTATTTACATAGAATCATAGACGTGTCGTTTACCTAGTGAAAATTGATACTTATATTCTCCGCAAATCTGTAAAAGCAAGAAACACGAGATAATGATAAGGTCGAGCGATTGAATCTCAGTCGTGAAATATTATTAAAATGAAAAGTTAATGTTCAAGTGTAATTTTAAATAATTTTTCTTTAATTTCAAATATTTTAATTTAATTTTATATTCACGTGATGATGGTAAGAGGCGTGATGGCATGACGTTGATTCCTTGGAGTCATGGAAAGCCACTGATGTGGGATGTGATTTGTGTGGACACGTTCATATTGAACCCCCTCTCATATTGAACATACATCTAGAGCGGGAGGTGCAGCGGCGGAAACTGCCGAAAACCTAAAGCGGAGGAAATATGCAGCACTCGGTGATGGATACATATTTGTTCCCTTTGCAGTGGAGACGATGGGTCCTTGGGGTTTATCGGCAAAAAAAACTCATAAAAGAGTTATCCAGGCGTCTAACCGATTTAACAGGTGACCCAAGATCTGGTACGTACCTCTGTCAAAGGATAAGTTTGGCTATTCAAAGAGGTAACGTTGCCAGCTTCATGGGCATCTTACCTGCCGACAGCGTTCTTAATGATATTTACTATTTGTAATTAATTAATTTTATTCGATTATTTAAGTTTTATTTTATTATTTTTTATATAAATAGTGTTATTAATTATTAAGTCATATGTAACTAATTTGAAATAAATTAAATTTTATATTATAATATTTTAATTTCAATAAATTTTGAATTAAAATGTGCAACGTTTATGTTCAGGTTACTCACTTCTGCCGGCACTCCCAGTGTGCAACCCGTATTTTTATAACATTAAAAGTATTGAAATGTCTTTTAAATAAAATATACACTGGCCTTTAAAAGTAAGCATTACACTTTTAAAATTGGGATAACGTTTTAAGTTCACAAGATATACTTTCGAAATAAAAAGGACTCCAAAGAGAATTTAATTTTGTACATTAAAACGTTATAGTCGGTAACCTTCTTTTAAGAATTGGCTGAAAAAAAAACTCAAAAACAAAACCATTCCTTTTTCAAAGTGGACGTTTCCGAATTACAATTTTACCACTCACATTTTCTTTCTGTTTTAATTTTTTTTCAAGATCGATGGGTCTTGTTTTAAAAATTTATTCTAAAAAGCACATAACATTTATTTATCATGCCTCTTTCAGTTGAAGAACGTGCTAGGATCATGGCTTTTTCTGGAACTAGGCATCAGTATGCGTCGCACTGCAAGAATGGTGGGTGTGACGGTACGAACGGTCCAGAAGGTAAAGCGAAGGTACGAAGAGACTGGACACCATCTGAGGAGACCTTGTAATGGCAGACCCAGGTGTACCAGTGCCCGAGAAGATCGTTATATTATTTCCACTGTGTTAAGAACAGCTACTTCAGACCCGGAGGGACTACATTAGTGACAGTACAGTGAGAAGAAGACTTGCTGAAGCAAATTTGAAACCCCGAAGACCAGCGAGTGGCCCAAAACTCGAGAGACAGCATCGAGTAGCGAGACTGCGATACGCCCGTGAACACATGCAGTGGGATGAAGAAGAATGGTCAAGAATTTTGTTTGCAGATGAGTCTCGATTCTCCCTTTACACTTCTGATGGAAGGCGAAGTGTTTACAGGCGACCTGGTGAGCGATACCTTCAAGCCTGCATCTCAGAAAGAGTCCAATACGGTGGAGGCAGTGTACATGTATGGGCTGGCATATCTTCAGAAGGTCGCACAGAGCTAGTAGCCATAGAAAATGGCACCTTCACTGGGCAAAGGTATGCTCAAGAGATTCTCAATGAGTATGCAGGGCCGTATTTAGCAAATACGGGTGATGGATCGATGCTGATGCATGATAATGCCCGGCCACACACGGCTCATATCGTACAAGAGTATATTCAGGAGCTCGGTATTAGCGTGATGACTTGGCCATCAAGAAGTCCTGATCTCAACCCGATTGAACAGGCCTGGGATGAGCTTGGCTTTTTTTGGCTAGTCAGAAATCGCTGACCTGGTGGTCACCTAGGTGGTCCTAACCCTCAGGGAACTAAAGCAGGCCCTGGTAGAAGAATGGGAGAATATTCCCCAACATCGGCTCCGAAACCTAGTGCTCAGTTTGCCAAACCGGCTCGAAGCTGTAATCAGAGCTTGAGGAGGCAGTACCAGTTATTCAAAATTAAATAACATGTAATACATTTTAGTTGAATTTTTTTACACTAAACCAAAAATGTCTATTTTCATTGTTTTATCTTTTTTAAGTTAAAAATGTTACTAATGTATAATTTTAGTTTCTAAGAATTAAAGCCCATAAAATTTGCAACAAAACGTTTTTAATCTTAAATCTCTACCTTCTATAGTTAAGAAAAAAAATTAATTTGAAAAGTGTGATACTGACTTTTGCAGGCCAGTGTATATTTTGTCAAACACACAAAAGTCCAAATTAGTCATATTTTTAATTTGACAAAAGCTGTCATACAAAGATATGTTGATGTCCGCTTACACTACATAAATACATAGATGAATACCCTGGAGTAGATGTCTGAGTCTAAAAGACTAATTTTAACAAAATATTACATTTATTTCAGATAAATTAACATTTTAATAGCCTTTATACCGAATTATTTTGTCTCAGTAAAAATATTACGTTTGAGTGTTTGTTTCCCTCATTACAGGTTACATTAACTTATTCAATCCAAATCCATTTGGAGCGTTAAGGAGTTACAAATATACTATAAAATCAATAAATAAACATACAAACTTTCGCCTTTATAATATGAGTGTGATTTTTGATTAAAACGTAATAAACCCCTTACTGAACAGATCTTGATCAGAAAATAGGGACAGACTGACAATCGTGAAACTTATAGTAACCCTCTTTTTCGTCAGGATTTATAACCAGTGGGAGGGTCCTTTGCACAGGATTCCGGCTAGATTATGGGTACCACAACAACGCCTATTTCTTCCGTGAAGCAGTAATGTGTAAGCATTACTGTGTTTCGGTAGCTAGTGAAATTACTGGGCAAATTAGACTCAACATCTTATGTCTCAAGGTGATGATCGCAATTGTAGTGCCGCTCAGGATTCTTGTAAAGCCCAAAAATTCCTATTTCTACCGTGAAGCAGGAATGTGTAAGCATTACTGTGTTTCGGTAGCTAGTGAAATTACTGGGCAAATGAGACTTAACATCTTATGTCTCAAGGTGACGATCGCAATTGTAGTGCCGCTCAGAATTTTTGGGCTTTACAAGAATCCTGAGCGGCACTGCATTGTAATGGGCAGGGCGTATCAATTACCATCAGCTGAACGTCCTGCTCGTCTCGTCCCGTATTTTCATAAAAAAAACCAATCCTAACTGCTACTCCACTGATGTCACTGTCCAAATCGGATTCTAAATTCAAAATGCGCAGCTTAAACTGAAAAAACAACTGGAGAAAACTCAGAAATGTGTAGATATGGCAGTCGAAGCTTATTAAGGGGGTAAGCTTCATAGAAATTGGTATGCCTTTCTATGTCGATAACAATACAGCAAATTGTTTCGACATAAACACCATAAAGTGAGCCAAAACACAGCATTTGAATGTAAAAATAACATTCTTTATTCATGTATTTTTCCAGAAATGCAAACTCTAGGGAAATACAGAAATGTCAACATGATTAACTCCAAAACGAGAGTATTACTTTTCTCTGGTGTACTGTTACTGTTTGTATTCTACACGCGGCATGTTTCAATGTACTATGAAATCATTCATTGTTTATAACTTATATTAATTAAGAAATTGAGAGCACACCAAGAGCCAGCTTCTCTTTAGCCAGGGAATATTATAATCTTTGTAAATTATTCCAAAGCTAGGCATTTACACTTTTCCTCCAGAATTTGAAACGAAACGCTATTCAAACTATACAAACAGGATGCAAGTTACACGTTGGTATTACTTTTCAATATTAATATAAAGCTCTAGGCTCAATGTGAAAAAGGTGGATACCGCGAACTGAATAGAAAACTTGGTTTTTATTCATACTGACGACAGTTGGGATCAGAATTCATAAAGAGATTGTTATACGTGATCCGTGACTAAGAGTAAGTTGATTAACGGCCATTCCCAATATTGAGTCTATCTCTTACTTGAGATAAAAATCGTAACTATCGTTGACTTTTCTGTTCCAATACACTTATCGACGATAACTTACCTTATCCTTACACGCTGTCTACGCTGTCTGTCAAACACAAAACGGGTATATTGGGATAGCTCAGATTTTTGACAGCTAAATACTGACAGTAGAAGGTAGTAATTTATCTCTATCTGACTATCTATAGTACATGGGGAACGGCCGTTATGTGTGACATTTTATGAACTTAATATGATTCTTTTTTAATTTTTTATCAAAGAGAGGGATAAACCAACTACACCATTTCAACTAAAAACCACCGCCTGTGGGCGGCATTTCCAATGCAACACTAGGGGACACCAAGGATACCCAAGTTTGTGATGTATTGTGTCAAACCAGCGTCATGAATAAGGTTAAAAAGCTCTTCGGAAAACGTTAAATCGTTAGAGATCCAGTATTCTTTGAACGGCTAAATCACTCAGGATTACTTTAAGTAGTCGTTTTATCGTGTGTCTTCGGTATATTAATAAATAATGAGAATAAATCTAGGTTGTCATAGAGAAATGTATTTGAAACACTAAATTTTATTTGAAAAAAGGCAGATTAGTTAGTAAACACTTACGATGAGATGTTATATTTTGCAGGTAGTAGAGTTTCAGCCACACTGACGAATAGTTAAAGAATACTTAGTCCCTGCTGGTTTATCAGCCAACACTTTTGCCGTTCCTCTGTCAGACTGCAAATTATATGTCCATAATGTCTAAAGAATTCAAAGTCATTGGTTCCCATCATAATCATTACAATGTCAAAGTTCCACGATGATAAAAATTTCAAAACATATTTTTCAGATACACCAAAACCGAGTGTGCGTTATGGCACCCTACTCCCTCACCAAGTTCTGAACCTTATTTTGTTTATAAGATGGTTTATTTTTCATGTTCTTATAGCTTGTTTCAATAGCTTTCTGATACAATCACTCAAATTATCCTAATTATAAGCAATCTATTACTGCACGTAAAATAATACGCATTGACAGAACGCTGCGCGAGCGCCAAAATCACACCGATCTAACATACTGCACGATCAGAGATTCCCAGAACGGAAAGGTTAGCAGATAAAAATAGTAAATAAAACAACGCATAATGTCATTCAAGTGAAGCTGTTGCCACAATTTTGTCTTTTAAACCTAATTAAAAAATGGGTTATGTTGCTACTCGGTATATTAATGTAATGTGAACATTAAATGCTGGCTGTAGGATTTATATTCTCATAACAATAACGATTACTTAGTAACAAGATGCTTAACAGCACATGTGAGCTATAAAGATTTGAATTTCACACTTTATGATGTCATTGGCTACTTTGAAACTTGTGTAAAAATTGAACGACTTAAATCGCTAGCTCACGTAAATTTTTACAACAATGTGCTCTTTATAATAAAATTAGCATTTTCTTCATATAACCTAAGCTGGCATTTTGCTGCTTATAAAATCACGAGGTATCTTGAATAGTTCTGCCTACGTTCATATTATTATGAGGCAGATTTTTTTAAATAAACTTTAAATTTTTTGAGTAATCTTATGAATGCTTTAGTGATATAATATAAGGCTATATTTAATTGAAAAAAGTAGTACTGCACATCAGAAAGTTGTTAAAAAATATGTATAGGAAGTGGTTTTAATAGAAATTGTTTTTACCATTGGTGCTGTTTTATACGGTAAATAATAATAACTATCATTATGTGAATAGTAAAATAATATTACATAGATTTTCAACATTACTTGACTTATGCTCAAAGTTTCTAAAGTCTTTTTCTTTCTTCTTTTTCTTCGGTTGTTACACCCGGTTTCAGAATTGAGAAAATGAGATATGCGAGTGCATACATACTCAACTCTGTTGTCTAACAAAAACAAGCTAAAATTTTTTTTTATGGAATAGGAGGACAAACGAGCGTACGGGTCACCTGTTGTAAAGTGATCACCACCGCCCACAATCTCTTGCAACACCAGAGGAATCACAGGAGCGTTGCCGGCCTTTGAGGAAGGTGTACGCGCTTTTTAGCTAAAATATGTAATTATTACGGTATTTGCAATGTATAATTCCAATTTATTAATATTGATATTGAATGAATTAACTACCCATATACCCAACATCGATAATAAATACACATAAGAAATATTATTCGGGACTATTAAATTTGTCACACACAAAAACGTATTATTCGATTGGAGAAAAAATGATTGTAAAATACGAAACAATCAAATAAGATGTATTTTATTGTATTTTTAAGTAATTGGTCTACTAAGTTTTCACGTGTAAGTAGACTCTACTTACACGTGAAAAGTGATTCTATTCCCTATTGGGACAACGATCCATATAATTTCTGAACCACGGTCTATTCAGTCAGGGACCAGTCAGCTGTTGTAGACGTGGGTCCAGTCGACGTTCTGGAAGTACGGGTGCTGCTTGATCTCCGCGATACCGCCGGGGCCCGCTCCCAGACGCTCCGCGGGCACGAATGTCAGCAACTGAAATAACTACATATATACATACTTTTATCTCAAAATAGAGTTTAATTCTAAACTCAATTTTTTCGACGTTTTCACAGCTGTCATAGTCTAACTAGACGTATTAATGATCTAAGAGTTTTCGATGGCCTGCTGTGGTAATGTGTTCACTGATGTCTATATAAAGGTTGTTCCACGTCAAATATAATATGGTTGTATACATTTTCATTTGGCATTCAAAATTATTTCATGACAATTTCTAGTCTTACAATGACAATGAGGGTAAGTCGTAATCTCAAGGTTTTTTCAATTGTTAATATGCTTATCTAGTATGTTACGAATGAAATAATTTATTATATAAGAGGGGACAAGCGGGCAAGAGGCTCACGTGATGGGAAGGGGCTAGACAATCGCCTATGGACATCTGCAATACCTGAGATCGTGAAATGCAATGCCAGCCTTTAAAGCCGCTTTCCCAAGAAATCACTTAAATAGCGCATAATTGAAACCATTTCAAAAAATAGTTATATATCTTCAGAATATAAGAAGAAATTTAATTTTTGCTTTACATTTCTATTTTTTATAGACAGTGCAAAAAAAAATCACCAATACACCAACACCTAAACAATTTGTTATGTTTTAAAGTGATAACCCCCACCTCTAGGATTAATATACAGATAAAATTTGCAATATAAACATTTATATTTATTATTTATATAAACAAATTGTTTAGATTTACAAGAGCGACATCTCATGTCAATTTCCTAATATGCAAATATTGGGGTTGAGCAGGTTATCAACTGTAAAGTAGATCCTGTAGATGAAGCCACAACCTGAGAGTTGAACAAAGCATACAAGATATTATAACGATACGTCACTCGAACGGTTAGCTCAGTAGGTTAGAGCACCGGCACGGAACGCTTGACGTCGTGGGTTCGAGCATCGGTTCCCGCATCGTTCATAAAATTTTGTTGTTTTTCAAATTTTATTTGAATACAAATCTGACTTTTACAGTTGGAGCCATGCTAATCATTCAATCTAGATAAAAATTGTACGAAAATTGATTAAATGTACACCAATACTATGGCTTTGTTTTGATAAGAAAATTGTGTTATGTTTGTAATCAATTAAAAATGCTTCTAATTCTGTATTAAAACGATCTTGTACGGGAAAGGTAACTTAGCTCCGCTCGATTTCTCGGTCCCCTTAAATTAGAAGAGTCATCTTATATTGAAGGTCCCTTAGTCGTATCGATATAGTGGAATTATTTGTGTATTTTTTATTTTAATCATTAAACTCCGTAACATACTAGACTAATTAAAAAAAATCTTCACCAGAAGATTGGCATATCGTAAATGACTATCAAAGGGTCTTCATTTAAAAAAAGTAATCCCAACGTAAATAGGATAATGTTAATAGGTCAACATTACTAATTATTATACTTTCAGATTCATCTGTACAGATGTCTTTTGATGTGAACGTCTTGTATAATTATGTTTCATTTCACTTCTTCACAATTCAAATTCTTATAAAAAGCCGTGATATTCTAGTAAATTTCAAAAGACACTTTTGATTAGGTAATAAGTTTAATATGTACATACACCATACAGCCTTGTCAAAGGAATCTATGACTGATCGCATATTATGTCATTCGATGACATAACGTTCCGTTTTTTAACCGATTTCCAAAAAGGAAGAGGTTCTTAATTCCTCGGTATGTTTTTTTTATGTGTGTTACCTCTGAACTTTCGACTGGGTGAACCGATTTCGATAAGTATTTATTTATTTGAAAGCTAATGCTTCCGGCGTGATCCCATTGCCGGTGTCAGGCAAGGTACGTTTGTAACTATGTATATATATAGTTATAGGTAAGATGTGCTTGAGTTGTACGCGCGACGTGAGGAGGCGAGAGGCAAGAAGCGAGAGCGGGGCCGCGGCGGGAGGACACTGATTCCAACAATAACAATAATCATAACTAGAATTAGATTAATTAATTAGATAGTATTAAGACACGCAAATTTTTTTTATACTTTTTAGTGCATATTATATTATCTATTATTTTGGAATAGTGTTTTTGAAGTCGGTTGTTTTTTAGTTAATTTTTTTTCTAGTTTGAGACATGCTAGAAACCGCATTCTTACGTTCTAGAAAATCCCAAGATTTTTAACTGTCATTGCAAAAATGATTTTGAAAATGAGATTCAAAGAAAAATATGTTCTAATATTTAAAGAGAATCTTTTTCAATAAAAGTATTTTACTGATATTAACCTACATTACATTTAATAAGCACGTATTGAATATGTCTCCAAAATATCAAGCTTCACGTCTCGACTTCTTTTAGCTTCCAATTTACCTTGTGTACATAAAATAAGCCTCACAATACCGAGATCATTTACTACAGCAAGAAGTTATTTTTTTTCCTCTTCTTATTTTACGAGAACATTTAATATTTACTTATCGGGCTAGCAACAGGATCGCAGAAAATGTTCAAAACAAAAGTATTACGTTATTCAAAAGAATTGTTAAAAAACGTTTGTGTGGTAAAGGTTACTGTCACATTAATGACTTTCTTAATTATACCACAGTTTGGGAATGGAGCGACCACCCTCAGGCCATTAAATTATGAGTTTAATTGTACAATTTTACTTTGTGAATGATACTTTAATTGTAAAACATATTTTTGATGAAAAAGAAAAGCCCGCTGAGTTTGTTGCGCCCATTCTTCTCCGGCCTGAGGCATTCATTTTGGAATGGGTGGTAGTTATTGAAAAATAAGTGATTTCAAATTCTATTTTGAATAAAAATATTTGAATTTGAATTTGAAAACAACTGATTGAATAAATTATTATGTACATGGGTTATTAGAGTCGTGATGAATTTTAACGCAGTATGAACTCTCCATAATATTCACGTTTATCTACTAAATAGTATTTTATTTCTTGCTGCTTTGTTTCGCTACCGAAAAATTTAAATATGTCTAAAATATTCAATATTTTTTTAGAAACAAAGAGGCACTTTGTACTAGGGACTTTCAATAAATACTGAAAATGAGGTGCAAACTTTTGGATCAAAAACTGCTCAGAACATTCTTTTTCAGTTTTTATTTAATTTTCAAACTTCGGCAACGCACCTCTTGCTTTCTGGTATTGCGAATGTCAAAGGGCAGGTATGTGGATTTTTCAATTTCATTAATTGAACCACTTTTTTGTTTGCCCACTTTAATATTAAAAACCAGCCAAGTGCGAGTCAGACTCGCCCAATAAGGGTACCTTAACAGCAAGTAACATAATATGTTTTTTTATATTTGAGGTGATTGAATGAAAAGTAAAATAGTGGCTTACATTTATGACGTATCAAAAAAAACTACTTACTAGATCTCGATGAAACCAACTACTAACTAGATCCGGTGGAAGTTTGTATGGTAATGTACATCATATATTTTTTTTCATATTTTCATTCTCTTATTTTAGAAGTTATGGGGGGGGGGACACATTTTACCACTTTGGAAGTGTCTCTCGCGCAATCTATTCAGTTTAGAAAAAAAATATATTATAAACCTTAATAACATTTTTGAAGTCTTTTCTTTAGATAGCCTACACGTATGGGTTTGGTGAAAATAAAATTAAGTTTCAGTTCTTAGTATGCGCAACCACCACAATTTATTGTTTATTTTTTCCTTTTTTTGCGCGAAAATCTTACTGCGGTCTACAGAATACATTTACTTACCAAATTTCAACAATATAGTTCTTACAGTTTCGGAAAAATGTGGCTGTGACATACGGACGGACAGACAGACAGGCATGACGAGTCTATAAGAGTTACGTTTATTGCAATTTGGCTACGGAACCCTAAAAAGTATTATTCACTGTGACGCAACATTAAGATTCTTTCAACTACAGACTTTTACAGTCCAAGATTTCTTATGATATAATAATATAACAAAGCATCTAGTGTTATCATTAATAGTGTAAGTAAAAAGCAAAGTTATTATAATCTACTGCATAATATTATGAAGAGTAATATTCTCTTAAAAATAATATTATGAACTTATAACAAGATTGTGGTTTTAATAGTAAACGCAAAACATTATGTGTTGAAAAATAATTTGCAATATGACTTGGATCAACAGATGCGTGAAACATGATATTATTCTTATTTATGTGCACAGATTTAAATTTTATGTTTTAAGCCTGAAAACATTTTTAATTACTTTTAATATATTGATTATTTCGGTGTTAAATAAAATTCATGTTACTCTTGTTCTCAATATAAAAAGCGAATCGGTGCGATTTAGGTGCTCGCGTAGCGTTCTGTCAATGTGTATTATTTTATCTGTAGCAATAGATTGCTTATAATTAAGATGGTTTGAGTGAATGTATCAGATATCTATTGAAACAAGCTATAAGAACATGCAAATAAACCACCTTTTAAACAAAGTAAGGGTCAAAACTTGGTGAGATAGTACAGTGCCGTACGGCACACTCGGTTTTGATGTATCTGAAAAATCTAGAGCCCTGGGGCACTGCCGATTTGGGAAGGATATTACTTTGGCTTATAATCCAAGATTTTATATCAAAGCACGCGTTTAATTTACTATACTCTACCGTACTCATGTTTTATGAAATTAAAATTTAAACGTTACGTAAAATTTGATTTAACTGGATAATACATTTGTTAATAATAATTTTTATAAGCAAATGAAAATATCGAATTGATTTAAATCAAATTGGTTTTTAGTAAATATAACACTGACATTGATAACGAATGGCACAATGAAATAACGATATCCGTATTAGTTGAAATTGATGTTAATTTAAGTGTATTATATTAATCATCTGAATAAAATGCCTAAGTTTTTGTTATTATTAAAATTGTAAAAAAATAATACAGGGTAAAGCCTTAAAATCTATAACAACCAAGCATAAACTATACTAATATTATACTTAGTCTGGCCATAAATACTGAAACAAAGAAAAAAAGAAATCTATTGCAAATAACACATTAATAAAAACAATTTAAAATAGGAAAAGCTTATTCGAAGTTTTCTTCAATGTTTGCAATACAGTCTTTTAAACTTTGAGACCAGTTATCAATAGTAGCACGTCTATCGTACGGATTGTTTTAGGGACAGTAGGGATTCTTACTAAAATTCCAATAATGTAAACCAAGGTGTAAGTAATTAATACCTAAAATATTCTATTTATAGCGTGCTCTGCAAACACTATTGATGACTAGCTGACCCGACAGACGTTGTTCTGTATATAATAAATAAAATAATGTTTTTATATGAATTTCTCAATAATATATCATAACATCAAAAATTACTTCGTAAAATATGCACCCTGCTGTCGTAATGAAATTGTTTCACAGCAGAACTGTCAAAGCATGCGTCAATAAATTCTCTCATAGAAATTTTGTATGGACACATCAAAAGAAAAACAAAATTGTTGTTTCTATTTAATTTAGCAGCATTTTCCTATTTATTCACCTTTTATACCTTCTCTGGACTTCCACAAATAATTCAAGACCAAAATTAGCCAAATTGGTCCAGCCGTTCTCGAGTTTTAGCGAGACTAACGAACATCAATTCATTTTTATATATATAGATAGTGTCGCGTAGCAACGCTTCGACGTACATGACGAGAGTTGTCAAACTTCATAAGCGTGGCCTACGGCAATTCTAGTTCAGACTCGAAAGTGTAAAAGAAAAGAAGGAAGAAATGAAAAAGTAGTGAAAAGTGGAAAGTGATCCATTAGAAGAAGAATATAGAAGAGAACTAATGTTCAGTGCGGTGTGATCTGTTGAAGGCACCGACATCGACAAGAGGAACAGCGGCAGACCGGCGAAGTGAGAGTTATTATTCCAACCCCTGACCCACTCTCTTGTCAATAGAATAAAATATTACACTACGATTTTTTAGAACACATCATTATGTACAAAAAGTGTCACAACAGCATAGGTCATAAGTGTTCTTTTATTTTAAAAATTTAATTGAAATGCCGCTACTGCGTGCTCACGGGCGTAGTCACGGTGTATCAGCTAGTCCTATAAAATTTCGTAATTTGGAAACAATGAGGCCTTAGATATTCCACAATTTCGTATAAAGAAATTAAATAATAAAGTATACGCAACAAGAAATGTATGCTTACAAAGACATTTAATAAAGTTTTAGGATAGTTACGAAAACAATAAAAACCAAATGGTCGTCTACCCAAACCCCATTTAAATTCCAACATGTTGTGCTGTTATATTCTATATAATAGAAGCATATCAGTTATTTCTTGTAACGGGTGTCTATAATGTATTCACGTGGTGACACAAATGTGACCTCTCAACGAGTTGCTTAAAACTATACTTTAACAGAATAATTGTTGGCAAATGTCGTTATTTTACTCAGCTGTCTTTATGTTAGTTTTTATTCTCCGATTATTATTAATAAAAGGCATAAAAGGCATTTATTTTCTCAAAATTGATTCCTTTAGAATTCTTTTTGACGTCATTTCTAATACATATAAAAAATAGTAGTATCTAGATACTACTATTTTTTTTTTATGGAATAGGAGGACAAACGAGCGTACGGGTCACCTGGTGTTAAGTGATCACCGCCGCCCACACTCTCCTGCCTCCTTTAAGGAAGGTGTATGCGCTTTTCTTGAAGGTACCCATGTCGTATCGTCCCGGAAACACCGCACAAGGAAGCTCATTCCACAGCTTCGTGGTACGAGGAAGAAAGCTCCTTGAAAACCGCACTGTGGAGGACCGCCACACATCCAGATGGTGGGGATGATATCGTAACTTGTGGCGTGTCGTGCTAAGGTGAAATTCGGCGGCAGGAATCAGGTTGAACAGCTCTTCGGAACACTCCCCGTGATAAATGCGGTAGAAGACACACAATGAAGCGACGTCTCTACGCAACGCCAAGTGATCCAGCCGTTCACAGAGCACTGGGTCCCCGACAATTCGAGCTGCTCTGCGTTGCACGCGGTCAAATGGATCGAGCTGATACTGGGGTGCGCCAGACCAGAGATGACAGCAATACTCCATGTGAGGCCGGACCTGCGCTTTGTAGAGCGCTAGAATGTGGGCCGGCTTGAAGTATTGCCGTGCTCTATTTATGACGCTCAGTTTCTTTGAAGCCAGTTTGGCTTTGCCCTCCAGATGGCCACGGAATTGGCAATTGCTACTACCACTTTGGAAACAAATGGCGCTCTGAGAGAGATAAAGCGGTGCAAGAAACTCTCCCAGCATTCTTTTTTTGCGCTCTTTTTAATAAAAATATACAATATTGTACTGTAATTGCTATTGGTATAAAGTAATCATAATCTAGTCCCGGGCTGTCTGATCACTTAGATATTCAGCTGTGAAGTAATAGGATTTACGACAGAGCCATTTATTTATAAAACATTTAAATTTATTATAGATAATTGCTGAAAAGTTGCTGGGACTTTATTATAAAAGTGTATACATTTACCCTTAAAGATATTATGTATATCATATTTTAATCGTGTCAATAATCCCGCTTCATATATTGCGATTAGTTATGTTATAACGAGGATATAAAATTGCAAAATATCACGCAATATAACAATTATCTAGAATAAGATAAGTTGATTTTCTCTGTTTAGAGATTTAGGTATAGAGAATAAGGTAAGCAATTCTAAAATCATATAATATTGAACTAGCTACTATGAACTTCCCAGTTGTAATGAGCAAACAATGCCCACGCATGCACCCACCTTAGCATGAAAAATATCTTGTATACTAGCTGACCCGGCAAACGTTGTTTTGCCATATAAAGTATAATTCACGCGATAGTTTTATAAGTAATAAAATATTGCCTATATTATAGCCTGTACATCATTTTGTTCTATCGCACGCAAAAATAGGTTTTCAATTTTACACCATGTGTTACAAAATAGCAATTTTATTACGGATCCCTAATTTTGAAAAAACATAGCCTTCCTCGATAAATGGACTACCCAACACTGAAATAATCATTTAAATCGGACCAGTAGTACCAGAGATTAGCGCGTTCAAACAAACAAACAAACACTGCAGCTTTATAATATTATATCTTGTATATTAATTATTGAATGAGCAATTTTGTACATATTTTTGTATTGTTCATAATTATGATCATTTTTTATATCTTAAAATATTCGGATCTAGAGATTTTGATGAAATTTACTTAATCGGGGGTTTTTCGGGGTATGAATACTTCTCTTGTTGAGAAATACTCCGTCACTTACCACCTAAGAATGAACTAAAAAAAATAATTTCTATTTTACCCAGGAATTATTTAATGGATTTTGCTTAAAAGCTTAAAATCATACACAAATAAAATTTGAAATTTGAGCACTGGCACGGAACGCCAGAGGTCCTGGGTTCGAGTACTGCATCGTTCATAAAATTTTGTTTTCAAATTTTATTTGTGTATTAATCCTAGAAGTGAGGGTTATCACTTTAAAAACATAACAAATTGTTAAGATTTACAAGAGCGACATCTCAAGTTAATTTCCTAATAAGCAAATATTAGGGTTGAGCAGGTTATCAACTGTAAAGTAGATCCTGTAGATGAAGCCACAACCTGAGAGTTGAACAAAGAATACAAGATTCTACGACGATGCGTCACGCGAACGGTTCGCTCAGTTGGGAGAACACTGGCACGGAACGCCAGCGGTCTTGGGTTCGAGTCCCGCATCGTTCATAAAATTTGGTTTTCAAATTTTATTTGTGTATTAATCCTAGAAGTGAGGGTTATCACTTTAAAAACATAACAATTAGCTAATATCATGCCTAAAAATATAACTCTCTTTACGTTATTGACTATTAGTTTATAATATACCGCTGGTTCAATTATTTTATTATTAAGAAACTATACATTTATAACTTCTAGTATTGCCTAAGTCATAATACTTTCTTCGTATGACAGTTTATTACTAGTTCCATGAGGCTATTCCTCATTAATTGGGGTTAACTTATATTATGTAGTATTGTAATGTAGTATTAAAAATAATGGAGTAAATTAATTATGGAGAAAGGTAAGGAATTAATAATAATTATTGATGGTACTTATATAAAAAGCATCTTTTCCCCAGAAATGAGTTTAAATAAAAGTAATTTTAAAATGTTTTTGAGAAAGATCGAGGAGTCCCATGAAAGATATTATTACTATTCATGTAAAGACTCATTTAAAAAGTTAAATATTTTGACAATGCCCAATATGTAAATATGTAAAACAAAATAATCATTTATTTAAAAGGGCCAGTTAATTGAATCCTCGTTCCAGCAAATTTCCTGATAGACTGTTTTATGTTTATATATCAAAATTTTATAAGAAAATTACCACAGAAACGATTTACTGGACTCCTGTTTAAATGGTTAATTGACAAAAAAAATTATAGTGTTAAGGATTTTTTTAATTTTAAGTAAACTTTTTGCATGCTAATTTAAATTAGCCGAATAGAAGACACTACAATAAATTTAAGATCTTATAATGTATAATGTATACTGTATTCGACGCAATGAATAAATTTCATTTCATTTCAAGAATGTTTCATTTCTCTAGAGGCAAACCAATCAAAGCGATTGTAGAAGTACATATAATATAAAGTATAAATATCAATGTTGGAGTACGAAAGTCATGTGTAACTCCCACGTTTCTTATATTGTATATCGGTATCCTTTTCTGTTGGAAAAAGGTGATATCAAATAGAGTTGTGTAGACACAGAGTAAATGAATAACTTGAAATATTCTGATGGTAGATGATATTATAATACGTATAATATCTTGCTGACGCTATCTATAGCGTATAATTGTTCCTTGAAAATATGATTTAGACAGTTTCAGTAACATGAGTTATTTCTTTTCTAAAGCATTTATCATATATTGTCACAAACTTAAAAAAATATTTATAAATATGATACGTCTTTAATGAACCGTCGTTGGGGGATGCCTTTGTCCAGCAGTGGACTTCTTCCGGCTGAAATGATTAAAATGATGGTGAAAGAATCGTCAATTCGAACACGGTTCAGTAGGTTTTAGGCTTTGCTTTTACTACTATTTAATTATATTTTGCTATTATTCTATCATATTTTGCTATTTTTAAATGTATTTTTTTTTCCATTTGATCAATACTAACCAGCAACAAATAGTGCAGCGAAATAGAATCTATTACAAGTTCATACATAGTATATGCGACAAGACATTTTGGCCAACCTATCATGTAAACAACAGTTAATGACGTTTCTCTGTATAAAATAGTTACTCTGGTAATATTTTTCACCTCACCAAACAGTCTAATCAATAAGTGTTGGATATCAGCTCATACACTGGAAGTATCGAGAAACTTTTATAAAACTTTAAAACTTGATCAACATTCTTGCAAAAAAGTCTCAACATTCTGTGCAATTATATTAAGGCGATAAATCCAATATTTTGTATTGGATACATTCTAGTATTCTATCTTCTATCTATTCTATATTCAGTATTGCAATAAAAATTTTTGGAGATAAGGGATCGCGTGTCTGGCTCCTCTCTTGATTGTAAAGGTGGGACTTGCAGTTTCCCGTTTTACAACTTGTGCTATTTCTGTAAGGAGTACTTATATAATGATATTATAATGTTGTGTTCCTGTGCCTATAGCAAATAATAAATAATTCAACAGCATTCCTTATGTAATTATTATAAAAAATCTTTCTTAACATCATGAAAATTTCATAGTAGAAGTTCATTCATTCATGGACGATAATGACACTAAGGAGGCATCAGTTCATTACCAGTTTAGAATAGGTGAGCTAAAAGTACTACAAATATTTTAAATCGTTAAACATTTTAAGCCTCGATATTTTTCAGTTCGTTTTATTGTGTATGAAAGGTGACGTAATATACACTTAGAACTTTGACTTTCCCGGCTAAATGTATAAGCACAGGGATGAATACTTACATAATATTCAATGGACTTGTTACTTTTACAAGTTTTAAAGTAGAATATCTAAGAGCATAATTATGATCGTTATAAGTAAATCAACCACATTTCTATTTAATTACATAACTAATTAAATAAAGTGATTGACATTGATATACATATATCACAATCATAATTATCATAAGGGTGTCCCCAAAGTTCAAGTAACACAACTACACACTTTTAGAATTCTTTAAAGTTTCTTTTATTTGCATCGCACTCAGTGTGGTATTTACCATGTTTGAAATTAATATTTGCTGTTACAGCGGTAACACAACACAAACACTCAGGTAGACAGACGAAAGTGCAGTCGGACTATTGAAATCTAAAACTCAACCTCGGAAATGGCTCCAACGATTTTAATGAAATTTAGTATACAGGTAGTTTTGAGAAATCGATCTAGCTAGGTTTCAATTTTGAATAATGTACTTTTTTCTGTGTTTTAATGAGAAACTGACAACAAGACTATAATAGCCCAGATGGGACATTGGGTGATCCGGAAAGCAGAAGACTCCGGTTCGAATCCAGATTTTAGAGATTAGTTTTTTTTATTCTAGTTTTGTACCTTCTTTAAAATCCGAGCAAAGCTCGGTCGTCCAGGTACTTAATATTTAGTTGCTAAATTTTGTATTTTGTTATAGGAAATATATTTTCTGTTTAATTTTACTCTTTCAAGTAATTTTCAGGTACTATTCTAGCGGTAATTTATAGTCAATTGACAGAAATGACCAATACCCTAAAAAACCATTCATTCATTTACTAACAATGAATTCTGCTCTTAAATTTTAATGGCAAAATTGCATAAATGACTTGAGATTATCATAATAAAGGAAAACATTTTATTATCATGCATCAGCAGTGTGAAAAATATTTTTGCTAAATTGGAACATTGGTTTTCTGTAAAGTCAGCTTAGTTCACCCACAATTTCCTTATCAAAAGTGACTCGGTCGCACGGAGGTTGCCTATTTTCAATTGAAAGAGGCTTTTATCGATGTCTGGCGAAATGGGTCAACATTTCAGAGTAACTTCTGACTCGGTGTGTTTCACGATTAAAGTATAATATACCCAAGCATTAGTGGAACTAAGATTTCATTATTGGATTATTATTTTCTTAATTATCTATATTAAAAATACATTTTTTTTACTGTTGTTCATATTTAACTAAACCCTTAGAATACCTTGTCTTAAGCTTTGTACAATATATATTAAATTAGTATAATAGTTATCTATTTGCGTCGCTCGCAGAAATTGCTGATATTGAATCTTAAAAAAAACTCACAGATCACATAACTCTGTAGAAAATAAATGCTGATATGAAGTAAAGGCATCTTTAAAATTGTTTAAGAAAATGTGATGTCTGTAACTATAGTTTTTAATTTATATTATTATATTCCATGGTGTAATATCATATTTTGCTATTTTGTGGACGAAAAATTGTTATCGACAAATCTTTTAAGTTTTTGGATATCTCATGTATTTACTTTACGCTACACTGATACTGTGTGGTGCCACGAGGATATTCTTAACAGTAATGTTTGTAAGTGGTTTGTATGTATTTTATTGGGTTACAATGTTGGAATTTACGCCAAAATGCCTACAAATAGTTTCAGTGGCAAAATCATTAGCTCAATCTATGCACGTCCTTCAAATCATCCTTTATTTTAAGCAACTCTTCCAGAACATTGAAATGCTGGACGTCATCGAAAGCTGCCCCCGGTTACTCCAGCCAGACATCCCTGCCACTGATGCGTATGGTAAATGACACCATGACTTAAACTCGAAGGAACAGGTTGGTCTTCTGAACACTTTTTTGGCTCTAACTCGACTTACAACCACAGTCTTAGAGCTCTGTTTTCCTTGGACGTGAACTGTCTGACTGAATGGAGAACGGGGGATGCTTTTGTCGATCAGTGGACGTCTTCCGGCTGAAATGATGATTATGAAAAATTATGTTGTACACCTTCTCAGTCTCGGTGTTTATGTCCCAACCATGATTACTGACTCATAAAACTTATAAAAAAACCAGTTTTCAGTGAGTAAAATTAATATATAACAATATTAAGTTAAGATTATAGTTATTTTTTTTTTTTAATTTCCTCACACGTTTAGTATATAAGGAAGTAGTTATCACTCGGGAAAAAGCGCGATTCTCCTACTCGGGTGTAAAGAGCGTATAGAAACCCACAGCTCCACCCTGTACTAAAACAATCTTCAAACTACACCGCCGTAGGAATCGCTGACATTATACTTTTACGGCCGATAACCTATCTATCCTTAGTTTAACTTACTAGACGTAGAAAAATCTATCCTTTTACGCTTACTTACATTAAAATAACCTATTGACCCATAGCATTGGACTATAAATATATTGGACATAACTATGGATAGATAAGATCTTGTCATTAAACGGTGACAGCAAGGTATCCATAAGTTAAATTAAGGGTAGATAGGTTATTAGGTCGTTAAAAATTCTTGTATGTGAGCGCCAATGATAACAAACCACGGGGGCCATGACAAACTCAATTTTTGAAAAACAAAATTTTATGAACGGTGCGGGATTCGAACCCACGACCTCCGGCGTTCCGTGCCGGTGCTCTAACCAACTGAGCTAACCGTTCGCATCGTTCATAAAATTTTGTTTTTCAAATTTAATTTGTGTATTAATCCTAAAAGTGAGGGTTATCACTTTAAAAACATAACATATTGTTTAAACTCGACGACCTGTATAGCCGAGTGGTTAGCGATCCTACCTACTAAGCTAGAGGTCCCGGGTTCGAATCCCGGTAGGTGCAAGCATTTATATTATGAATATAGATGTTTGTTTCCGAGTCATGGATGTTTAAATGTATGTTTATATGAATATGTGTATGTTTAAGTAAGTATATTGTATTAAATATATCATTGTCTTGCAACCCATAACACAGGCATATATTAACACATATATTAACTTGGGGCAAGATAATTTGTGTAAAAAGTGTGTGAATATAAACTCAATTTTCATCCCGTAAGGTAAATGTACTCAAAACAACTTTACAAAAATCTTAATCAGTTCCTTATCGTTAGAATATTTTTTAAGAACAAACTTAATAATATAATTTAATTTTATATACACAGTCAAAAGATTAAATATTATAGTAGTAGAGAAAACATTCCAAAGTCTGCAAAAGATATCAACAAAGCTATTAATTGTGCTTCAAAAGTTTTATCTTAATAAATGTGACTTGGTTATGCATTCGTTATTCCGTAGAGAGAATATCATGTGTCATAAAAGTGAGCATCGACTCTACGTCTTCGCCGTCTCTTGAGGATATCTCCAGATCTGTTTAACTCTGGAACACTTTTAGTGACAGTTAAGGGATAACTTTGAATAAAACTTGAAAGGAACTTTTAAAGTATACGACCAATTGCAAACATTTTAAGCTTATGGCTTTTTGTATTATTCGGACATTGCTCGACGTTGAGACATCGTAAATTATTTTACTTCTACATAAATTTTAAGAAGTCAACAAAGGGATGATTTCGTGGTAAATATATTGACTGCAAGAGTTTGTTGTCGCTAAATTAGTTCCATTATAAAAATTATCAAAAAAACAACCGACCTTTAAAACACTTTCCAAAACAATAATTGCTTATATTGAAACAATCTAATTAATTAATGTAATTCTTGTTAGTTGTGTATTCTCTCGCCTCTCGCCTCCTCACGTCGCGTGCGACTCAAGCACATCTCACCTATAACAGCTATGTATGTAGTTACAAACCTATCTTTGCTGACTCCGAAAATAACAATAATATTAATGTGTCTAATTATGTGTAGATCTGCGAAATTTTGCAATGCAGTAATGAACGTAAGCGCATTGGAATTTGATTACAGACAGTTAGAAACTCTGCCACAGATCGCACCTTTACTGTAAGTCATTAAGGAGTTCCATGATCATCACATTCAACTACGACAATTATTTGACCATAACGACGTTACAGTAGGTGGCTCAAATATATGGATAGCATAAAAAAGATTCGGCTGAGTATCTTTAATTTGCTACTATGAATTGAAGAGTTCTGTTCATAGATCCCATAATCAGAACCTAACTAAACTGTCAATAAATGTTATCATTTCGAATAAAAAAAGAATCATCGAAATTGGTTTGGGCGATATAGTCGTAAATTTGTCGCGCACATACTTATAGCAAATATAAGACTTTAATGGTTTTCCTATGGACGTAATGGTTTGATCTGGCCCAAATGGCACCACACGGGAAGCACCAGCTTTCAAATAAAACAAAGAATTATCAAAATCGGTTCACCCAGTCAAAAGTTCTGAGGTAATAAACATAAAAAAACAAACCGACGAATTGAGAACCTCCTCCATTTTTGAAGTCGGTTAAAATGCCTTAACACGTAAATGTAACAAGTGATGTTAAAATATTATTTGAGATATCTCAATAACGAAGTTGTAAATTCCATAACATAATAAAAACAAAGATTATTAATCACTATTCACTTTCAAGAAAATTTCCTATATATTTTTATTATTAGTGTATACGCATAATTATTATAATTATTAATAATAATTTCTTCCTTAACAAAAATTATCTTGGAAACATCACTTTTTAATGCACACATCCACGTTTTGTTTTCAGTCTGTGGTTGCCAAAAATGAACGAAATTCAGAAATTATTTTTGTGGAGGTAAAGACTATTAACAATCTATTTCTAAAACGTGTGTATTCCGTTGATGATTAATTGTGAATATTACATATAATCATGGAGGTATCGTGCAATTAATTTGGATTATTAGAACTATTTAGTTCTGGACAGTTTTGTCACGTATTATTTTGTGATCTATTAAGAAGTCTGAATAGATTCACACAAGCAAACCCACGACACATACATAAGTCCGGTATTCATACCAATTGAAAATCGATATCTATAAAAATTTGCAATTTAAATGAAGATTTGGAAAAAAAATCCTCCACAGTTCGGTGTTCAAGGAGCTTTCTTACAAAACTGTAGAATGAGCTTCCTTGTGCGGTTTTTCCGGGACGATACGACATGGGTACCTACACTAAGAAATAGCGCGTTCACCTTTCTTAAAAGCCGGTAACGCTTGATTCCTATAGTGTTGCAAGAGAATGTGGGTGGCGGTGATCACTTAACACCAGGTACGCTCGTTTGTGGAGGACAAAATTTTAAATTAAAAAAATATTAATTTTATTTTTTTCTATTTGCGACATCTGCGTGATATGAATTATTGTATTTCAATAATACAAAATGATTTACGCAAAATGTTTATTTTCTCTATCAAGTATGTACATAATTCAAATTCAAATTCAAATATTTTTATTCAAGATAGGATGTGTACCACGCATTCCCGGGCTTTTTTTTTCATCAAAAATATGTTTTACAATTAAAGTAACATAAACAAAGTAACATTGTACAATTAAACTTATTATGGCGATGAGGGCGGTCGCTCCATTTCCAATGTGTGGTATCATTAAGAAGGTCGTTTTTTAACAATTATAAAGCATATACATCGCCCCACTAAAGACTTACTAACTCGACTTAGCCGAGTAGTAGGCATCATCAGTTTATGTCTGTTCCTGGTGTTAACATTATGGTTATGACAGTTTCTGGCAAATTCACTTATGTGCCTATGAACATACATTACATTATCAAGAATGTATTGAGAAGCAACAGTCAAGATGTTAATTTCTTTGAATTTTGCTCTCAATGATTCTCTAGGACCTAGGTTATAAATAGCGCGAATAGCCCTCTTCTGCAGCACAAATATTGTATAAATATCGGCAGCGTTGCCCCATAGCAATATATCATAGGACATAATACTATGGAAATAACTAAAGTATACTAGTCGCGCCGTATCTATGTCAGTTAGTTGTCTAATCTTTTTAACCGCGTATGCTGCAGAACTAAGTCTGTTCGCCCATCCTTCAATACGGGGGCCCCATTGTAATTTGGGATCTAGAGTTATGCCAAGAAATATAGCAGATTCCACCGGTTCTATCACCTCTCCGTTTAACAAAACATTTGCATTTACATTTTTGACATTTGGTACGGTAAATTTAATGTATTTAGTTTTCTTGCTATTTAACAATAGGTTATTAGCGCTAGACAAGTACACGATGTCAGATAAAATATCGTTTACTTCGTCATGCATAGCTTGGTTTCTTTTCACTTTGAAAATCAGTGAAGTGTCGTCCGCAAACAATATGTTTTTTCTCTATAAGTTTAGGAAGACTACTAAACTTATGTTTTTTCTCTATAAGTTTAGGAAGATCATTTATATAGATAAGGAAGAGGAACGGTCCAAGAATAGACCCTTGTGGTACCCCCATACTGAGAGGAGTCCCAGGAGATCTCCTGCCATTCACGTCGATCCTCTGAATTCTATTGTTTAGATATGAAGTCAGAAGATCGAGCGCAGATCCTTTTATGCCATAGTGGTATAGCTACCTGACCAGCGTTGAATGTTGAACACAATCAAAAGCCTTAGATAAATCACAGAAGATGCCAAGTGTATTCTGCGATTCCTCCCAGGCATCAAAAATATTCTTGATCAGCTCAACACCTGCATCCGTTGTTGAACGTCCCCTAGTAAAGCCAAATTGTTCTGATGAAGTAACTTATGAGAGTTAAAGTAAGTAAGCATTTGGCTTAAAATTAGTTTTTCAAAAATTTTACTAAGGGTCGGCAAAACCGACACAGGACGATAGTTGTTCGGGTCAGAAGAGCATCCCGACTTAAATATTGGTGTAATTTTACTATGTTTCAGAAGGTCAGGAAACACGCCACGATTAATACAATTATTAAATACTATTGCAAGATATGGTGCTATGACATCAATTATTGAACTTATTATTTTAACAGAAATGCCCCATATATCAGCAGTTTTTTTCATGTCGAGAGACTTAAAAGTTTTAATTATTTCTCCAGGGCTAACAAAACTAAAATTGAAAGTTTGTTGGCATTCTTTAACATTTTCCAGAAGAAGTGATTCAGCCACACTGGTGGAGGAGACAAGAGTGCTTGTGACAGAAACTGGAATGTCAGAAAAAAAATTCTCAAAAGCAGAAGCACCTTCCTGCTGAGATTGAATTATAGTATTGTTTATTGATAAATTGTATTCAATGTAGCGGTCTTTCACTCTTCCAGATTCCCAGTTAATCACATTCCAAGTCATCTTTATTTTATTCGGTGCATTTTTAATTATCTGTCTGATATGCATAGACTTTGCAATAGAACAAACACTTTTAAATAATTTAGAGTATTTTTTAACATGTTTGAGAAAAGATGCATCATGGTTATATAATGATCTCTCACTATATAGTTCATATAGCCTTTGTCTGCTCCTATGAATGCCAGATGTTGCCCAATCATTAAATGACAAGAGGCCACCTGATTTGACTGTCTTTGAAGTAAATATAGAAGCAAACTCTGTTTTAATTATTTTAAATAGCATATCATACATTTCATTAGGATTAATTTTATGTTTCAATAAATCCAAATTTGAGAGTTTAACTGACACATTACCTCTATATTTCTCCATCCGCCCATTATTCACAGGAACAAACGTAAACTTTTTAATTTTAGAACATTTATTGACCTCAATATTAAAAGAGGCTAACTGGACAAAGTGGTCTAAACTCTGGAGATACCGGTTACTCTAGTAGGCTCTAAGAAAATATTGGTTAAATCATATGATTTGAAAAAAGATCTGAATCTAATACTGGTGGTGGATTTTTCTAATAAATTAATATTAAAATCACCACATATCATGATATACTTCTTCGGCTTCCATAATTTTAAAAAAACCTCCTCCAATATACTTTCAAATAATTCATATACTGCATCTGGGGGTCTGTATATACTAACAACAATGGCGCGATCGAGCTCTGCACAGGCTATTTCAATGGTACGTTCAACATATAGTACGTTAAATCAATATTCATGATCGGAGCCTCCATTTAAGCACTATAGCGCACTGTGTTAGAAGACTCCGCTGTAAATAATAACAGCACAAAATATTATAATATACATCTTTGAGTCTGTAGGTGAATCATATTAAAATGGTTCAAATATTGACAGTCACATCAGCTAGCTATGTAGTGTATTTTAATATAACGTTATCCCTTACAGATTTCTAGCAATATTGTAAAATCTTTATAAAGTTCTACTATACTTACAAACCAAACAATTTATATTTGATTTCAATATCAACAATATTACTAACCATACGGTTCTGAGATTACAGAATAATTCATATCATCTACAATAAGACCTCCATTGTAGGACATATCAATCCTCTATAAATTTACCGATATTGAGTCCCTGAGGCGTTGACAAATATTGAATAGTAAGTAATATTCAGAAACTTGATGATATGAATATCTGCCTAACTATTATTATTTATTTATTCATGTGTAGGAAACAAACAGTATTATGATACTTAAATATTAACAAATCTTAAATCTTACACTTTCACCAGTGAAGTTTCCAACAATTTATACGACACTTTTAGTTAAAATGTAAGCAACGGTAATATGAAAACCACAAAACAAAAGTAATACAAATTAACAACTAATTACAAGCTATATAAGTTACACAATACTATACACGACTATTATACAATACTATTATGAATTAGTTACAAATGAGTTAAGGATTCAGAAAAAAATATAAGAATGGGGTAAAAAAAAATCAGTAATTATTTATTATGTTACAATTACTATTTACAAGCCAATCCAGAATTTGATAGTTATATTAAAATTTTCGTATGAATTTTATAACTCATAGCTTTATAACTTTTATAACATCTTAAGATAGTATTTTTAAAGTTTAATTTAAATAAAGTGGTTAAATTTCACTTTGTTTTATCAAAAATTATCTTATCGCAACAAAATTGTACTCATCCAGCCCTCTGTGTCTCTCAGAGGAATAAGACTTTGATCATTTGTACGTCTAAATAGAAATAGGTGTGAAAACGTCGAAAAAAATTGTAATTAGAAATAACTTCTATTTTGAGAAATTCACGCACACTAACACAAAGTGTCATCCAAATCGCGAGTGTTAGACGTAGCTTGTCACACACACTAAACTAATATTCCTGTCCTTTTTTTACCGGTTATCTAACTGCAAGTGACTCTAAAAAACAAATATTTTTTTATGAACATAAGGGACGAGACGAGCAGGACGTTCAGCTGATGGTAATTGATACGCCCCCCCCCCCCAATTCTGAGCGGCACTATAACTGCGCTCATCACCTTGAGACATAAGATGTTAAGACTTATTTGCCCAGTAATTTCACTGGCAACGGCGCCCGTCAGATCTAATGTAATGTACGAAGTAATGCTTACACATAACTGCTTCACGGCAGAAATAGGCGCCGCTGTGGTACCTATGATCTAGCCGGTATCATGAACAAAGAAACCTCCCACTGGTAAATTGTCTAAGGAACAAGCATTATTCATAAAAAACTTAAAATATCTTCAAATCTATACAAATAAAATATATTATAGAAATTCACATCTACCCGCAAATCGCCCGCAGCAGCTGATAAGTTGAGGACGTGTCTCCGTATATGAATCGTACAAACTCGTGAGTCGCATACCGACCAAAAATGACATTTGAATATCGCTATAGCATCTTTGTTTTGTTGTATAACACTGGTGACAGGAGTAAGATGACACATTATTACGGAAATAAGGCCCTATCGATTCTCAATTCATTCATTCTTTCTCTAAATATTTTTACGATGTTCTTTTTTCATTCAAATTCATATATTTTTATTCAAAATAGGATGTGACATCACTTATTGAAAGTCAAAAACTACCACCCATTCCAAAAAGAATGCCCCAGACCTGAAAAGAATGGGCGCAAATACAAAATGATTTACTTAATCGAGTATCTATTTGATACGCAAATATATATATATATATATATATATAGGTAAAATGTTTATAACTTTTAAAGACGTGGTCTAGAAAGGTAATAAAAGACACCATGTATTATCAAGTCAATTTATGTATATGGTGCAACTATTTTTCCTTAAATTCGTTAAATAAAATATGTTTAAATAAAAATATATTTAAATGCTATATTTATACATAAACTTGAACTGTAGCTAATTACCAATCTCAATCGGAATTCAACTAACCAAATTACACTAGCTTTTTTTGTAATTATAAAATATATTAAATAAATATTTTTTTTTCTAATAAGGAGCTTTCTTCCTCGTACTATAACGCTGTGTAATGAGCTTCCTTGTGTGGTGTTTCCGGGATGATACGACATGGGTACCTTCAAAAAAAAGCGCGTACACCTTCCGGCAACGCTCTTGTGATTCCTCTGGTGTTGCAAGAGAATGTGGGCGGCGGTGATCACTTAACACCAGGTGACCCGTACGCTCGTTTATCCTTCTATTCCATAAAAAAAAAATCAAAGTATGGTTAGATTTAGAATTTGTAAGCTATAGTTATTTAATTTAATCGATGTTAATTTATTCCGTCTATTGAAAAGAGCAAATAAGATGTCAGCCGTAACTTGAGATAACAGAAGGATGTGGAAAATCGGAACGATCTACTGAAAACCGATGAGAATCAACGTTGCAATTATTTCATTCCACCTCTCTAATTGCAGATTCAACGTTTTTAGATTAAACTTTGTATATAAAAGCTTAAGGTTGAGAAATTACAGAACAGAGATTATTAATTATCTTTTGTTAATATCTTATTTGTTTTTGTAAATTTATTTTATATTACATTATACGATATGATCACAATATTGATGAGGATTGGATCTATTATCTTATGTTGAAACCTACTTACCTATTTATAACTATCAATATTTTGCCATAAAATATAATATGTACTATTATTATTATGAATATTTATAAACTAAGAGTTTACTTACTCTGTGTTAATTTTGTTGGTGATATTCCCTAATAAAAATGAGGAGATCCGTAGGAGAACGAAGGTCATCGACATAGCCGATATCGTTGCGAAACTCAAATGGCAGTGGGCCGGACACATAGCTCGACGGACAGATGGCCGTTGGGGCATTAAGTCCTCGAATGACGACCGTTGCTAGGCCCCATAAGATGAACCAATAACCTGGAATCGCGGGAATAGTTTGGATGAGGTAGAACCGATCGTCATGGCGATCCTTGGGGGAGGCCTTTATCCTTTATCTTCCGGCTGAAATGATGATGATACTACTTATTTTATAAAAAGTTTAGACGGAATCAATAGTAAGCAGTTGATGAATAGCAATCAAATCCATATTTGACTGACATAGTATTCTCAGTGCACTATAAGTTGATGATTCATTTCTTTTGAAATATTATTTTATCATTGCACTGGACAAAACGCCTTATCTTTTGTGCTTAATGCACAATGGTATGTGTAATGGAATGATTTAAACTATCAAACAATATATCAAATAATTGCTGATAAATTTATTAAATAAATAATATTATTATTGCTCTGCAATTATATTGTTTCTGCAGTAATACCAGAACGTTTTTATAAACGGATGACAATTGCAGTTGCATTGTCAGCAAATAAAAACTGGCAAGTCAATTATCATTTAAGTTCATCATAGATATTAGAGTATTTATTAAAAGTCATATAATGCGTTGTTGTCCTAAATAATTTAACAGGGTTAAATGTAAAACATATTTAAATAAATAACTTATACTGATACTAAAATATAGAATTAAAGACGAAATAGTAGACATTACCAACGGATCCTGGAATATTGGACTAGCAGCGTGTTTCGGAGAAGATTTTAATATATAATATATTGGTGATTTCTTATGGTGAACCTGTTTTTTTACCTAGCTACCTACGCTGCATCTAATGGTATAAGAATTATTCTGATCCGTTCAGTAGTTTTTGCAGTATAACCGAAGGAAAAAACCGGCCATACATTTATTAGTACAATATAGATTCTTGGGATAGACTCTGACGTCACAGAAACCCCGCGCAAAATGGCGCGTTTGAATAGCCGAAATATTTGCCGGGATAGAATATTTATTTTTGAATTAAATAAGAATAATTTTATCTATAATTTGATGTTTGAAAATTTTTAGGATGTAAAAAATCAAATTTAATAATTTTTAAAATTCATGCATATACCCTATTGCCAGGAAAGTGGTTGAAAGTGATACCTCGGAAAAGATGTACTCTTTCTAATGTCTATGCTCTGTGGTCTACATTAAGCACTTAAGTGACAGTGAAGTGATAAAAACATAAAAAAATTCTTCAGTGGGTATTATCAATCCACCTTTAGAGCATTTGAAATTAGTTGACGGTGCTGTGCTGTGATTTTTCCTAAACCTAGCCTAACCTACCACCTAGTAGTGAAAGTGTAGAGAGAATAACAAACAAATATAACCTGGTAGTTGAGTTTTTGTACAAAGATAATATTGTTAGTATCTGAGGATTAAAAAAAATAATAGATATAAAACTAGGTTATTACCTATTGTGCGGTCTACTGTAAATGTTGAAGATAAAGGGACTTCTGTTTCCGCAAATAAACCACTCAGCTGGGTTGCGTGTAGTGTTAGCTAGGCATTCCAAGCAGCCAAGCTTCCATAAGTTCTGAACACCCCTTGGGTGTTTGCAGACTTCTTGGGATGACCTTGTATACACTAAGGTTTTTCCTGTTGGTTGGCTACCCCTGCTCTAGAAATATATGAGTGACCGTTTTGACCTCGGCCAGACATGGCTATTACTAGCCTAAACATGACATCCATAACCATGGTCGACGTGGTAGTTTGGGAAACCGTGCAGGAATCGCATGTTTCGACTGCCTGAGACATTTATCTATCAGGTGTTGTGTAGGTAATTGGTGAGAGAGCGTAGCCATTAACGCATTTGGCTGAAGGTTAGCGGCAGGAGTTAATAGGCCAGTCACTTAGGTCTTTGCATTGTTCCTCAACGAACCACTATGACACTTGATCCATTGCAGAGTTACCCAGTCGTTAGAGGCAACCCGTTCCAAGGATTGGTGACAATTGTATATTAGCGCTGAGTTATAGGTATTGCTCCCCATCGCAATAAGCACAGTCGTAGTATCTGTACGTTCTCCTAACTATTGTGAAAATTATTAGTTGTTAAGGAAGGCACTATAACTATGAATAGTGTATCTCTTAACAACAATACATTATCTTCAAACCATTAGTTTGATGATAAATTATGTGCTTTAGTCGAGGCAAGTAATTGAATAGCTCCTGAATCCTGAATGTGGCATATATTTTACAGTATTAAGATAAATGAGTTTTTATATCCTCAATAATTAAAACTTAAATAACAGCATTAGTAAAACCTTAGATAAACAGCTATAAACTCTATTAATTAATATTTTGTTGCAGAAGGTTCTCACTTGTATTTTGTGTATATAGTGAGAATGTAAAAACAAAAAAAGTGTTATAATTAAGAACAACAATATAATATTTTTCAATTGACCTTAAAAAAAATAAAATATTGATTATTAATATTCATTAACACATATTGTAAGTACTTTTTATGATGTCGGTTCTAACGGCCAGTTGCTCCTTTAAATGACGTATGAATGAACAAGGCTCAGCTGGTTATGATGGAAAGACTTTTTTGATTTTCCAACTCAAAAGTCAATTTGAAAATGAAGTTACATAGTGGTGAAATAGGTCACCATAGCGGCGCTTCCCAAGCAATGTTTACAAGTGACATTCGACGAACCAAAGGTTTCAGTGTCAAAAGTTCTCCTCAAGGGTACACGAAGAAAAGACTTACATCATATTCTAATTGCGAAACGCAGTGGGTTGCAGGTGTTTTGAAGCATAGACTTGTAGGTAGTACACTTCTTACTAGGCCATTGTAAGACGTCCCAAAAGTGGACCAACACCGAGCCGATGTTCAATGTGCCAGTAGAATAATATCTAATACGGGTTAAGGTTACTTAAGCGAAGGTGGAAGAACTGTGGAAGCGCGTCATTAATATATATTGCGTTACTCATCACTGTTGTCTTTTAAAGAGATGGCATAGCTAACAGCTAAAGTAGTCCTCAAGGGATGGTTTGTCGTTTAGGTAAGTAGGTATCTTTAATTCCCATAAGAATTAACAATCCACTTACGTAGAGAACGAGTAAGAAAAGTAACAAAAAGTTCACAAATATTTAACAGGTGGACATTTTCTTATACTACTTTTACAATACAACAGATATAAACAATACAATAATAATATGAAAAAGATATGTGAGTAGTCATAATTAGTCACAAACTACTAAAACACATAAACATTGTAACACAGCATTGCAAAATAGCTAAAATCTCAACACAATTCAACGAACAAACATTAATTACTTAATTTAATACTAACTCACTCGATTGAAACAAAAGCTTGTAAGCCTGCAAATGCTTTGTTCAAATCAATATAATATTATAACAATTTCTGGTTTTAATATCAAAAATATCAGAACATTGCCTAAGAGACATTTCATATATTCTACCTTAAGCGTAAATATTGAGTATTAAGTTATGACCAATGCGAAGAAATGTTGAACAAAGAGCCAATATTCTATTCAAGTCTGTAAATCTGCCGCTGTCAAGTGAGTTTGTAACAAAGAGACTGCCAGTGACATATCCTGCCCGGGGTTCTTTGTCGTACAGTAACCTATAATATTTCTTTCTTAACTGTTAAATGATTATCTTATATATAAAATTCTCGTGTCACAATGTTCGTTCCCGTACTCCTCCGAAACGGCTTGAGCGATTCTCATGAAATTTTGTGAGCATATTGAGTAGGTCTGAGAATCGGCCAACATCTATTTTTCATACCCCTAAATGTTAAGGGTGGTCCACACAATTTTTTTTTTAATTTTTTTGACATTTTTTTTAAATTTGCTTAATAATGAGTCAGCATTTAAAAATACATACAACTTCAAATTTTCACCCATCTACGATCAACAGTTACTTTTGTATCGCGATTTTTATATCGGCAATACAACGTTTGCTGGGTCAGCTAGTCATAACATAAAATTGTATACAGAAAAGTTTCTACAACAACAAAATGTACTAACTTATCAATATCTCGCTCTCTTTTAAGATTTTCGCTCAGACTCATCTTCTCAGAGACATAAAATTAATAGCAATAATGTAATTTGCAATAATTAATACAACAAAAAGAAAAATTTTGCGACATATTGCACTTCCCGATTTCGGAAGGTTTAAATGGTGCCTTACACACATTCGCGACTACAATGCGATTCGACCGCATATGCACAGTGGGATGCACGCGTCTAGTGATCAGTGAGACTATACATATTTTATCCCAGTATCGTGTAGTTTCTGTGGCATAGTTGACAAACCCTTAATCCACTCGAATGGAGTAGCGGGTAGTAGCTATTAAAACATAACATTTTATATTCGTACTTACCGAGTGGTTTGTACCGCAAGGACATACAATGAAAGGTATTCTTCATCTGAATCAGATTCCGTTGTTAAGTACGAGAATGACATAACCACAATTTAAATTCCAGTAAGAAGACGTGAAACTTCAGCAATAAGCACCAAAAAATGAAGTTCGCGATTCACGTCGTAGTCGTGTAGGTGTGAACGTATAGATTTGCGTAAAGGACGCTCCGACATCGTGTCCTGCTTCCCGCTTACTTGACGCGCAGGTATGGGCGTAGTTTTAAGCAGCATTTAATTCTAATTGTCATAGTGTATCACTGATTACGAGAAAAATTCCTTACCTATCTCATTACTTCTTATCTTACTACATTGTTTACTAAAAAATGTCATGCCATGTCTATTCAAATATTTAATAAGCTTCCTGATGCTATTAAAATGTTGAATATCAGTCCTTTTAAAACTCCATTTATATGAATGGTTAATTAATTACAATTTCTTTGCTGTATCTGACTGTTTGATTTTATCACATCTTCAAGTGACTGTAGACATGCGTATATCTTTTCAATTTCAACTCGATACTTTCATGCGTTCCCGAGATAAAGGGTCTTGACAGACAGACGGACAGACGTACCACAAAGTGATCCCATAAAAGATTCGGTTTTTTCATTTAGGTTACAGAACTCTAAAAACAATATTTAACAATACCTGAGTATTTTATATGTATAAATGAATTAACGTAGACCCCAGCCAACTTACCTTTCCCGGCAGCTGACACTGAATATCGCCGCTAGTTCATGACTGCTCATGAATATTACATGCATCGAGTGAAGCAACTCTATCTGTATTGCTTCAGTGACTTAACTTTGTACTGAAATACTAGAAGCACATCCGAAACCACATACCACAATTTTTAAGACCATACCAACCATGATATGGGGCATTCATCCACAGTACCAAAGGATCTTATTCGGATGATGAAAATGTGGTGTCGAAGAAGAATGTTTCACGTCTCGTGGACTGCAAATAGAACTAACAAATCCATTCTCAGTCAACTAACATCATGACCATATAATCGATTCCTAAGCTACTTTGGTCATATTGCGCGGAGCAAATTGTTAATCTAGAAATATTAGATGTTGTGAGAGTTCACCATGGAGTCGATCATGACCTCGCTGGTTACAAACAGAGACTCATACCCAAATACCTTGTAACAGGCCGAGGGTAGAATGATTTGGAGCCAGCTTGTAAGTAAATCAACGAAGGCCTTTAAGAACAAGCATGAAGAGCACAAAGTGGAAGAAGCATTAAAATTGAATTATATTATTAATTTGTAACAATATTATAAATCAAATCAAAATCACTTTATTCATTTAGGTCACGGATATGACAAGTCTTATGAATGTCAAAAAAGGTTTCTTATTAAATATATTGTATACTAGCTATCCCGACAGACGTTCTTCTGTACATAATAAATATTAAAAAAACTACGTTCAGAAAAACCGACTTCAAAAACCCAAAAGTATAAAATAACTTAATTAATATTTAATTTAATACACCTTTTACGCAAATCTTATACCTTTAATATTAATAAAATACTATTATTTGTATGTGATATCTATTCATAGGGTGTAAGAGTTTTTTTATATATAGAAAAAGTAACAAATATATAAAAATTCTAATAAGTTATACTATTGTTTCAATTTGATTTCTGAACGACGGGGTACACTTCAAAGGAAAAACAAAATTGTTGTTTTTATTTAATTCCAAGTATTTTCATATTTATTCACCTTTTAAACCTTCTCTGGACTTCCACAAATAATTCAGGACCAAAATTATTTAAATCGGTCCAGCCGTTCTCGAGTTTTAGCGAGACTAACGAACAGCATTTCATTTTTATATATATAGATATAATATATTCGAAATATATTACTTTAAGATTTTTATTGTAAGAAAGCAGAGTTCTAGTTGATAGGACACCTAATCAGTATCCGAATACAAGGATGACGCATGGACCAGCGGTCGCTTCTCTCGCCACAATATTAGGGAGGTAACGACCCGCAGTGACTGTCAAGAAGTTCTATTTAAGATAGCACAGATCTTGCCACGGGAACTCAATGAAATAAAAAAAAAATGCTCCTTGGAATACTACTTTAGATAGTAGAGACACTTATGTAGGTGGGGATTAACTCTGAAACCTTTTCATGACTTGGCTAACGAGCTTTGAACAATTTATGCGTCTTTTTAGTAATATAGATTTAAAGTTTTATTGAGAATTCATTTTAATAAAAATACTTCGACACGTGCAGCGTATAAGTCATTCAACAATTTCAGAACAGTTTTGCACAGAGTGAGCGACATATATTTTTATTTATACAGCATTTTGTCTCATTAATGCAAGTCGCTTCTACAATATTGACTCATATTTTTAGTGGAGTGATTAACGGTGATGGTAAAAATTTACATGGAAACATATCCATATTCATTTAAATTTTAAGGCAATTATCATTATATATAAAGTAAATTATTGTCTGTGTTTCTTACCTATAGATGTACAATAAACTCAATCATATTATTGAATAAATCTAGAAAATGTATTAAATTAAATTAAATTGAATTACTGAGTTGTTACGAGCTAGAGATTCGTGGTAAAAAAACCCGTTAAATTCTAAGGTAACGTTAAACTTATTTTTAAAAAATACAAGAGGGCGATAAATACACAAAAGAAAATATACTCATAAAACACACACGTAACAATATAAAATTTGATCATATTTATTATTTCATTAGATTTTTTGCCGTCTGTCTTTCAACCAGTACATCAAAAGCAAGAAAGAAGAACGGCAACAAAAACAATATGTGGCACAGAATACTTCCTGACACACCTAAATATGATGATTATAAAACAGGAAATGCTTTATCAAAAATACCAAAAGCGGCTGAAAAATCATCCAAATGTGCTTGCGGCGAGTCTAACCACGCGCAGGTATCAAAAATGTCTTAAGAGAAAAGACGTCCATCGTTGGATGATTGTAAGCACTAAGAGTAGATGTCCTCGCTGGAGGATACACATGACCTGAATAAACGTCACAAAATATGTACCTATGGTTAACCACTGATTGCAGATTACTACATAAAATAAATTATAAGCACCACGGACGAGTATAAAAGAAGGATTCCACGCCGTTATATTAGCAAGTGAAGCACCGTTATGCTAGTGTGTGTGTGGTTACGGGGGATACTAGTTACACAATTTTTTCTGCCTTAAATAATCATATATGGCCACAAATATTTATATAGTATCGCATTTTCACAACGCACGACGGCATTTTTAAAATATTGTATTGAGACGCAAACTGATCTCTCGCAGACGATGACAATTCTCATAATGGCCGCCTATCGGCCTGTAGTAGTGTAAGTGTGTGCGTGGGGCTATGTATTTACACGTAAATTGGCTTGTTTTGGTGCTACACTGTAATGTAAGGTGACACGGAGTCCTTATTTTTTTACTAGTCCATGTAAAGCACTATTAAGATCGAACTGTGTTCCAAAATGGTATTATCCTTCAACAAAAGAACATGTCAAGACAAAAAAACAAAAGCATTTCAACGCCCTCGCAAATTAGAGATAATTTATAGGATACGTGTCAATTATATCTGATATTTATTTTGATACGTTTAGTAAATCGCATTTGCTATAAGCAGTTCTAGACGTTATTAATCTTAATGAATGTCACTTTTGTTCATTTTTTTCGTAATACAACGTGTTACAAAATACCCCGTACAAATTAATATAATTTTCTAGCTAACCCCGCAGACTTCGTACTGCCTCAATCGATATATAAAATACCTACATTTTTCTATAAAATAAACTTAAAACAAACAAAAGGAATCCTTTTTTTTTATTAAAACAAATATAATAATGCTTGGTATGAATGAAATTTTATTATTATTTTCGAATAATTGCACACGATGTTGCTGACTTACAAAACAGTTTGTTGTCAAATGTCTAATAATATTGTTTGCGATCAGAAATTTGATTTGTAACAAAACTTAAGATTTATCAATCTCCATAAAAATGATCTAATAGATAGTTAACAACTGTAGTTAATCTACCTACTACAATTACCTAAAATTAAGTTTTTTACCTCCTGGGAAAGTTAGAAAAATATAATAGTTCTAATTCATTTTAAACTAATAATTTTAATTTGATTTCTGAACGACGGGGGACACATCAGAGGAAAATCAAAATGGTTGTTTTTATTTAATCCGAGCATTTTCATATTTAATCACCTTTTAAATTTCCCTAATTAATTTAAGACTAAAATTAGCCAAATCGGTCCAATCGTTCTCTAGTTTTAGCGAGACTAACGAACAGCAATTCATTTTTATATTATCAAAGCCAAAAATTTTGTCAACCCTAGTCAGCTGTCATATCAGAAAATCAGATTATCAAACAGAAAGGCCTATGTACTTATTTTACCGAATTATTGTCAACTAGTTTTTCTTATTTTCATTCCTAAATGTTTGCTACTAACTTACTTTTGGGATTACTTTGAGAACCAAAGAAACATGGTGTTTCAGCATGATGGAGCTATTGTGCTCGCAAGGAACGAGAACATACAAAAACAATACTCATTCGAATACTTCTCCTCTTATTAGAATATTGAAGAGACTTCTGTAGGTGGGGATTAACTCTGAAACTGATTGAGTTGGCTAGAGTGCTCTTTAAACAATTTAGGCGTCTCTTTAGTAACAAAAATTATAGATTTAAAGTTTTATTGAGAATTCATTTTAATAAAATTACTTCGACAGGTGCAGCGTATAAGTCATTCAACAATTTTGCACAGAACAGTTTTGCACAGCGTGAGCGACGAATATTTTTATTTATACAGAATTTTGTGTCATTCATGCAAGTCGCTTCTGCAATATTGGCTCATATTTTTAGTGGAGTGATTAACGGTGATGGTAAAAATTTACATGGAAACATAACTTTATAACCGCTACCTTTATGGACCCGCATTAGAAAAAGCTGTAATTTAATAATTAATGCTGTGTATGACTGTTGTAAATATGACATTTGTGACTTGTGACAGCTCAAATATATTATATATTATTTGACATAATATTTTTTAATGATGTATGACTATATTAATTTTATATCTATAATCTAATTATTTTCTTTTTATTGTAATTATGACATATAAATTTTTATCTGTACATTTATTAAAATCAAATTAAACTCAACGTGTAATGTAATTTTAGTTCAGATTGTTTGTAGATCTATGGGTGAAATGCCTGAAAATAATTAATGATTTATTATTATAACTATATTTGTATGAAATTTAAGGCATTTATATACAGTAGATTAGTTTCATACCTATAGATGTAAAATAAACTCAAAAATATTATTATTATTAAAAATGGGAAAATCACTCATTGAACATCTACATTTCTAACTTCTTCTCTTATCGTTCTCTTATGTAAATGTCGCTTTCCGCGAGGATGGATCAGCTGCGGGAGACCAGTGGTATGGCCTGCTCGTTCTCCGGACCTCACACCCTTGGAATTCTTTTTGTGGGATTAGGTGAAGGGCAGATTTCTCCGATTGCTCAACGGTTGCCCAGATGGAACAGCGCGTTTAATCGGTTTTCGCATCAATAACACCGACGATGGAACAAAATGCCACACAAGCCATATCCCGACGAGCGAGGTTGTGTATTGAGCAAGGCGGAGCCTTTGCGAGAGAGGAGCGAACACTTTGAGCCGTTTCTGTAAATTTGATGTTTATTATGAAAAAGTAAGTGTTCGTTTAGGCTATTTCGTTAGGTAAGGTCTTTTAAATTTTTTGTCATTCCGCGAATTAGGTAGAAATGTAGGTACATTCTGCGTAGTTTACTTTTTAATTTTACTGAAATAAGGTTTGCACATCAGTTTCACTGCTGGACTCGTTATAAGGCCCCACTTGACCTCTCCTCGGTTATACGGGTAGTCTGGTAACACCATGTTTAATGGAATCTTGACACACACACAGTAAAAAGTTGAAAGCAAAATTCAATTTCATCCACTTTAAACACGCTAACCGATAAACTGAAAACAAGAGTTAAAAAAAACTTCCATGTGTAAAACGTAAAAGATATTCTAATTATTTTTTTATTGTAACCTACTCAACATTATAGCTTTACAAGTCAGTATTTACTTCTTTTACTTCCAATGAGTTGTACCTTTTTCTCACTATTTATATATTGCCCGCACATGAGGTTACTAGAAAGTAAAACAAATTTTTGTTACTCTATTTGAAGGAATATTTCGTCGTCTTCGTGAGTTCATTTATCAGGAGGAGGGTGGCAACCCTCGCACACACCCCTCAGTTCAACAGTTGTGAATATTTTAATGCTTTTCACCTGAGTTTCGAACCAATGTGACAGGCAGACGAATTTAGATTCTACGTAAAGGTTTATTCTATTCAGTTGTTTTTATCTATATTGTATTGAGAATTAAAATAATTTGTCGTTACGAAGATTTTTATCCAGTGAATGATTTTTTATAAAATATCAAAGTTCGCCCGATTCATAATAACGACAGGTTTAAAAACGGATACAATACGGATTGAATTAACAGGCTGATTTTTTTGTATTTATTTATTACTAACTACTGCCTGCATGGAGATATATATGTCTGCATCTAGCATGACAACCTTAAAACTATATTATGTTATCCCAACCTCTTGTTAAATGTATTCTATAATATCTTCTATTCAGTAGTTCAGCCGCCGGACCGCACCATAATGATACGCACTCGGTTGTTTATCGTCATCGTCATAACTATTCGAATATTTGTCCAAATTATGTAGTGTAAAGTACAAATTTTATCTTCTTAGTGATAAAAATATTTATTTTTGATAAATTGAATTTTATTGAAACTACTAAATGTGCAATAATATTAAGATAAACATTTATATTATACATTATCCAACGGTTTTTTGACATTTATCGTTATTATTTGGATAATTCACACTATAATAGCTTTATAAACTATAGCCTATGTCTGTGATCAGTCCAACGTCTACACGCGCTGAAGAATTGGAAGTAAGGGAATTCATAACTACGTTACAAGAAGCATGTCTGTCTGCTATAAACACCGATTTGAAATGAGAGGCGGACGCTGTAACAGCTTATTAATGATGATGTTCAAAATACGGCACGAGCTCCAATTGGAGTCTCGTGCCAGATTTTGGCGAGACAACACGTCCTGAGGATGCCTCGTGTAGAGGCGAAACATGTGTCGAATTGTTTTAATAACAAATATTAGCGGAATTAACACTAAAGAAAACTTAAATCATTTGTATAATTATGGATTTCCGCAAAGTAACGCCTGATTCAATAAATTTTCCATTATGTTGAAATTCCTTTTTATGGACTTTGTTTTTTGATATTTTAAAAATTGCCAAAATTTTGCCCAGTTTCAGGTGTATACCAAGACGGAGACTTAGAGTCGATATTGTTATTTCTTTTAACTGGACCGTTTTGGATAAAGTAGTCGTATATTTTATCGTAGAATAATAATTGTATAGCTAAGATTACGATATTCATTGTATACAGTGAGTCCCAATTTATATAAGAAATAGCCTCGTATAATTCTACTCAAATAAGCACTTACATAATATTTATTTATATATTTATTTCAAGGAATATCAACAGCTATTTACACAAAATAAAAATACAATAAAACTTAGAGCTAATTACAGATATTCACTAATAGACAATAGAAGTACTAAGAAGCAAAATTATAAAAGATATAGATATAGATTAAAATATAGATAGATATAAAATTATAATATAATAATAAGCACACTTAACATTTACAAGTTAATCATCGGATTCAAAAAATGTTTTCATGATACAATATTTTTGACAGTTGTATTATAAATATCCAAATTAATTATTTCACTGCTTAGTTTATTACAGGTGGAGCTAGCTCGCAAGATATAACTATTGCTCCGGTAGTTAGTAGATTATTGAGGTACATATAATAAACGGATATTGTGTAGTGCAGTTGACGAAGTTCTCAATGATATTGTCGAAAGAAGATCTGGACAATCAACCTTATTTTGAGCTATCTTCAAAAAGAAAATTTCAGAGATCATACGTCGTTTCTCAAGCGGTAGTAAATGTTGCTTTTTACAATGTTGCTCGTAGGACTTTGAATTGTGTCTGTTAGTACGGTAGCATAGAAAGCGTAAGAACTTTTTTTTGGATATTTTCTATTCGAGAAATATATGTCGAATACAAGTGATATATAAAAGAATATATCTGAAAACAGGATTTTCCCCTAACTCACAGCTATGTTTTGATGTATTTGCTCGACTATATTTGCTTCGTAGTCAAATTGGTGAGATTATTCTGCAATAATTCAGTTATAAGTTTCGATGAATTGCAATTTATTTCAGCTATACACTTTTTGCTAGAGTATTCTCAATTAAAACTTGGAGTATAATATCTATCCTACTACTCCTAATCTCGCCTATCCATCGTTGAGAACGATATCATTGCTTAGCTGTGCATTTCTGGTAAGGTTTTCTGATAAATTTTTTCGTCATCTGAAAGCAAACAAACACAAAAAAGGATTGTGTGGTTTTATGAAACCACGGTAAAAGTAAAACTTTTTTTCACATTACAGATATTTATATAAAAATTTTTGGAACAATATTCATTAAGGGTATAAAAATTAATTAATTTTCTACTTGGAAAATTGGAATGATAGTGGGAAATAATAAAAACAAACAAAATAGCGTGGAGCACTGGCACAAATGATTAATCGTCTATACACTACACGGTCAGCTCCTGCAAACTATAGGCGCCGCCCGACACGCGACATGCAACACACAGACGAAAACTTTTGAGACGATGTAATAATAGTTTCACTTGAAAAATATTTAAGGTACGACGTAATCTCAAAAAATCGACACTGTCGCACTACACTAAGAAAACTCGCTCATATAAACCCGTTTTCAATAACTGCATTATGCGGACCTACATGTCACAGTTTGAAAGGCTTAGCTTGAACCCTGAAGCCTCCCTCACGTATCGGTTACGCGTGCAAAATTGCTAACTTTACAATAAGCCACACAAATCCATACCTGAGTGGCATAATGTTCATATCGAAAGGTGATGTAGTACCAATATCTTAGAGCCATTTTTTACGTCTATCATTCTACATAGTTTCAAACAGGAAATACATAAATTTTAAGAACTATACCTACATTAAAAAATAAAACAATGACAGCTTACATTTTAATAAAAATATGAAAATAGGCTTTGTTTTATTTAGAGACACCTTTACAAATGAAAGTTATACAGAGTAATTTATGATTCGGTCTATCCACAGGAAACTACTTCATCAATAGGTAAACCTGATTTCTTTTGGTTGGAGCTCGGCAAAAGACAAGAATTAAAAAAAACAAAGTTCTGAAATAAAATAGCAGCGCTTTTACTGTAGTGTTTCAGGTTCGAAAAATGTGTTTGTCAATGTAGTTATCTATCATGTGGACTTTACCATAAAAAAGTAATATAATTTTATCAGTTATTATTAAGTTATATTATATTGTGTGATAATTTGTAGAAAATACGTGTCCATTGTCAGTTATGGCTTGTGAAACATAACAGATAGATGAAATAAATAAATACTTAAATTTAAATTGTCTTTTTAAAACGTAATTTTTTGTGATACTTAGCTCGAGATAGTTTAAAATTGGCTTTACGGTTCTTTTGGATAAATATAGATAGTTTTCTGTACATAACGGCTATAAAAAATTGAGCACGGCCTTGATGGGTAATGGGTCGCAATTCGCGTTTTTACCAAGAACACTGTGCACGAGTGTCCTTGAATATCCTTGTATAGATGACTAGTACCTAGTCATTGGGGAACATAACATAGATATCTGTTTTATAGGCATAGAGAGTTGCTAAAATTCTGATTTACCTTCGATAAGTCCTCGATCGATCCAAATAGACGGTTTGCTCCTTAGGAGGAGCGCTGACGTTTTGCTCGGAACTATTCAGCTTTAGCATAGAAGAAGAATTCAAAATTTACAAGTCTTTGAAGAAATTTACAAGAAAGCTTTAATAAATTTACATACATTTGCTCATGATTTTCAAAAAAGTATTATCTCAATTATGTATGTCCGCACCTACTAGTGCGATACAATATTACAATTTCCATTCTTTGAGATCGTCAATTCAATTAGTTCTTTGTTCTGCAACCAGCAACAAAAGTATAAAGGTTACTGTGGTACTAAACTTTGGCTTTTGGTTTTGCTTTGGTTACTGGCTTTGTTACTTAGACGTTCCCGGTGGTACAGTAAAACGTTATAATAATTTTACTATACGCTTTTTATTAGCTTCACCTCTATGTTTGTAACCGACTTCTTTGGGCGCGATATTGACCTACTTTAAACGACTAGATTTCGTTCATACTTTGTAGATTTATCGAGGACCGATGACATTACACTAATTTGATAAAAAAAATAATAGCTTAAAGAAACTAAAAAAACACGCTTTTTATAGAAAACCGAACTAAAAAATAGAAAATAAATTATTTTATTTAAAAAAAAGCGTGGGGTGCTTTTTAAGATATTATCAAAATAATAATCACTCTACTCATATCTGTCAATAAAATATTTATAACTATTGACACCATGCACCCCACGCTTTTTTTAAAATAAAATAATTTATTTTCTATTTTTTAGTTCGGTTTTCTATAACAAGCGTGTTTTTTTAGTTTTTTTAAACTATTATTTATATAAAACTCACTCACACAATGAAAATGCAGTCTTCTTTGTTTCACCAGATAGGCAGAGAGATTTTGGAAAATAACCGTTGAATATGGAAACAATAGAAACAAAACTTGCAGTACATCGATGAATGTACTAATGCACATAATATATGTTTGCAGGCACTAGACTGAACCATGCATGAACTGCAGACTGGGGTTTATTTAGTAATGTTATGGATTTGTCAACAGAAGTTATTTTCTAAGCATTGTAATTGACACAAACTTACTTTCTAGTGACCATTACTTTAAGCTTGTAACATCTTACCACGCCACGTACACTTAAGCGACGCCACCACTATAACTTGTCCTGACAACAAAAGTTTGTGAGCCTTGGTTCGGTTATATCGGTTTTTGTTTTTAATATAATGATATTAGTATAGTAAAAAACGTAATGTTGAAATAAGAGTTTTAAAAATATATAGGTTTGTAGTCGGTGCCAGGCTGATGTAATGGCATAAACTCGCCACGCGTGATGTGTTGAGCGGGATAGCTTCGTCTAGAACCAAATAACCCAAGCGGGCGTATACCGACTTAACAGTATTTTATTATTATTAAGGGTATAAGGTTTGCATTAGAGGTGTATTAAATTAAATCTTTATTAAGTTATTTTATACTTTTCAGTTTTCGAAGTCGGTTTTTTAAACGTAGTTTTTTTTTATTTCTTACACTTTAGTGTCATTAATGAGGTAATCTTTATAGTTAATAACAAAAAAAAACTTTAGCAACAAAATCTTAAGATTTTAAGTATTAAATAGTATTTTTTAAGTAGCTATGTGAAGGCCTAAGAAGGGTTCCGCGTGCCTTAAACAATATAGATCCCCTATTTCACGTTCTTGTGAGACACTGAAATATCTTGAAAATCGTTTGTTAGCTATAAATGACAGGTAGCCTACGACCCACTTATTGGCAAATGGGTTAATAATAATAATATATAATCAATCTAAATGAAAACTCCTAAAAAAGCAAAACACAAACTATAATAACATCATCCACTTAAACAAAAATGTTCATAAAATTCAAACTGCTGGGCCTAACTATGTCAAATTTCTATTGGACCAAATGGCAAAAACTCCTCATGAAATAAAAGCAGAAATTTTTCCTACGTACTTGACATTTATCGTTATAATTTCGATAATTCACACTACATCTTTGATGCATGAAAATCGGTGCAGTAGTATTTGAGTTTATCGCGAACGACAGGCGCAGCAGAGGACTTTGTTTTATAATATTATGTAGTGATTCACATGATTTGAGTTTTCTTTAGTGTTAATTCCGCAAATATTTGTCTTTAAACAATTCGACACTTGCTTCGCCTCTACACCAGGCATCCTCAGGACGTGTGGACTCCTCAAAATCTGGCACGAGACTGATTTTGAGCCTAAATCATTTGAATAATTAGTGATAACTGCAAAGTAACACCTATTTCAATAAATCTTATTATGTAGTGATATTATGTACGCTTACACGATGCTTTACAGGGTCCGTCTCTCCAGTTACAAGAGACTGCAGTGATCACATAGCACCAGGGGACCCGTAGGTTCATTCTCTTATAACTATAAAAAATCTGTGAGTAAATATGATGAAATTTAATAAAATTAATCACAAATTTAATTTGCTGTAAGTCTTTTCCCGAATTAAATTTGTTTTAAAACTTAGTTGTATAAGATGCTGAATTAAAGATTTATCAGAACAGCTGTTGAGTTGAATAATTCAAGGCTAAATGTTAGATTGATTTAATGTCTTTCGATATTTTCAATTAATTTTAAGGAATTTTTTGTTTTAATAAGTATTTTAAATACTACGAGCTATACTTCGAAGACTATATTCGGAGTTTCGCTGCAAGATCGAATGAGGAGATCAGTAAAAGAACCAAAGTCTCTGACATAGCCCAAATGACTGAAATTGAAGATGCTGTGGGCAGGGCACATATTCCTCGAATGGCGACCATACACCGGAAGACGAAGTGTTGGTGAAGTGTGCGGTGAAGCGAAGTGAAGGCCCCCCACAAGATGGACCAATGATCTGGTCAAGATAGTCGGAATACGTTGGATGAGGGTAGCGCAAGACCGATCGTCGTGGCGATCTTTGGACCTTTGTCCAGCAATAGACGTCTTCTAGCTGATATGATGACAATCTTCTGCTCATTTCTAATTAAATTCCAGCAAAGTTCACTTCATTACCCTTTGAGGGATGCTGGTTTTAATTTTTTTTTAATTTTTATTTTAGGATTGGTAGTGCCATGTTGGGTCCTAACGGACACAATCAAATTGGTCCGGCACGCCCGGAGAAATACCACTCCCCCACTGAAAACCGGCGTGAAATAGCGCCTATGCCGCTGTATTTCGTCTGGTGAGTGGGGGGGTATCCGGAGGCCTAAACCCCCCTCCCAAATACAAATGACAGCACGGACTAAAAAAAATAGACTACTCCAGGACGGTACCAGGATATGCAATCCTGGAGAATCCATCCCTGGGCGTCCACAATTAGGGCCTGTAGCTATTTTTAAAATAAAATAATTTATTTTCTATTTTTTAGTTCGGTTTTCTATAACAAGCGTGTTTTTTTAGTTTTTTTAAACTATTATTTATATAAAACTCACTCACACAATGAAAATGCAGTCTTCTTTGTTTCACCAGATAGGCAGAGAGATTTTGGAAAATAACCGTTGAATATGGAAACAATAGAAACAAAACTTGCAGTACATCGATGAATGTACTAATGCACATAATATATGTTTGCAGGCACTAGACTGAACCATGCATGAACTGCAGACTGGGGTTTATTTAGTAATGTTATGGATTTGTCAACAGAAGTTATTTTCTAAGCATTGTAATTGACACAAACTTACTTTCTAGTGACCATTACTTTAAGCTTGTAACATCTTACCACGCCACGTACACTTAAGCGACGCCACCACTATAACTTGTCCTGACAACAAAAGTTTGTGAGCCTTGGTTCGGTTATATCGGTTTTTGTTTTTAATATAATGATATTAGTATAGTAAAAAACGTAATGTTGAAATAAGAGTTTTAAAAATATATAGGTTTGTAGTCGGTGCCAGGCTGATGTAATGGCATAAACTCGCCACGCGTGATGTGTTGAGCGGGATAGCTTCGTCTAGAACCAAATAACCCAAGCGGGCGTATACCGACTTAACAGTATTTTATTATTATTAAGGGTATAAGGTTTGCATTAGAGGTGTATTAAATTAAATCTTTATTAAGTTATTTTATACTTTTCAGTTTTCGAAGTCGGTTTTTTAAACGTAGTTTTTTTTTATTTCTTACACTTTAGTGTCATTAATGAGGTAATCTTTATAGTTAATAACAAAAAAAAACTTTAGCAACAAAATCTTAAGATTTTAAGTATTAAATAGTATTTTTTAAGTAGCTATGTGAAGGCCTAAGAAGGGTTCCGCGTGCCTTAAACAATATAGATCCCCTATTTCACGTTCTTGTGAGACACTGAAATATCTTGAAAATCGTTTGTTAGCTATAAATGACAGGTAGCCTACGACCCACTTATTGGCAAATGGGTTAATAATAATAATATATAATCAATCTAAATGAAAACTCCTAAAAAAGCAAAACACAAACTATAATAACATCATCCACTTAAACAAAAATGTTCATAAAATTCAAACTGCTGGGCCTAACTATGTCAAATTTCTATTGGACCAAATGGCAAAAACTCCTCATGAAATAAAAGCAGAAATTTTTCCTACGTACTTGACATTTATCGTTATAATTTCGATAATTCACACTACATCTTTGATGCATGAAAATCGGTGCAGTAGTATTTGAGTTTATCGCGAACGACAGGCGCAGCAGAGGACTTTGTTTTATAATATTATGTAGTGATTCACATGATTTGAGTTTTCTTTAGTGTTAATTCCGCAAATATTTGTCTTTAAACAATTCGACACTTGCTTCGCCTCTACACCAGGCATCCTCAGGACGTGTGGACTCCTCAAAATCTGGCACGAGACTGATTTTGAGCCTAAATCATTTGAATAATTAGTGATAACTGCAAAGTAACACCTATTTCAATAAATCTTATTATGTAGTGATATTATGTACGCTTACACGATGCTTTACAGGGTCCGTCTCTCCAGTTACAAGAGACTGCAGTGATCACATAGCACCAGGGGACCCGTAGGTTCATTCTCTTATAACTATAAAAAATCTGTGAGTAAATATGATGAAATTTAATAAAATTAATCACAAATTTAATTTGCTGTAAGTCTTTTCCCGAATTAAATTTGTTTTAAAACTTAGTTGTATAAGATGCTGAATTAAAGATTTATCAGAACAGCTGTTGAGTTGAATAATTCAAGGCTAAATGTTAGATTGATTTAATGTCTTTCGATATTTTCAATTAATTTTAAGGAATTTTTTGTTTTAATAAGTATTTTAAATACTACGAGCTATACTTCGAAGACTATATTCGGAGTTTCGCTGCAAGATCGAATGAGGAGATCAGTAAAAGAACCAAAGTCTCTGACATAGCCCAAATGACTGAAATTGAAGATGCTGTGGGCAGGGCACATATTCCTCGAATGGCGACCATACACCGGAAGACGAAGTGTTGGTGAAGTGTGCGGTGAAGCGAAGTGAAGGCCCCCCACAAGATGGACCAATGATCTGGTCAAGATAGTCGGAATACGTTGGATGAGGGTAGCGCAAGACCGATCGTCGTGGCGATCTTTGGACCTTTGTCCAGCAATAGACGTCTTCTAGCTGATATGATGACAATCTTCTGCTCATTTCTAATTAAATTCCAGCAAAGTTCACTTCATTACCCTTTGAGGGATGCTGGTTTTAATTTTTTTTTAATTTTTATTTTAGGATTGGTAGTGCCATGTTGGGTCCTAACGGACACAATCAAATTGGTCCGGCACGCCCGGAGAAATACCACTCCCCCACTGAAAACCGGCGTGAAATAGCGCCTATGCCGCTGTATTTCGTCTGGTGAGTGGGGGGGTATCCGGAGGCCTAAACCCCCCTCCCAAATACAAATGACAGCACGGACTAAAAAAAATAGACTACTCCAGGACGGTACCAGGATATGCAATCCTGGAGAATCCATCCCTGGGCGTCCACAATTAGGGCCTGTAGCTAATAGTGGTTGCCCAGGCTGCCCCGCGTATTCTGGAGGGGGCAAATCTGTGCTGACTTGGGGCAAACAGAGCAGTACAGAGGCTCAAACCACCCTCCTCCACACTCGCTGTGGACTTTTGCAACATCAGGGGGCTTCGCTCAAATTTAAATGCCGTCCACTTTCACCTGGAGACGGCGAAGCCCGCCCTTCTCTTTTTAACCGAGACACAGATATCCTCTCTGGCTGATTCATCTTACCTTTCATACCCGGGGTATAATTTGGAACATTCCTTTATACCACGGGCTGACGTGTGCGTTTACGTCAGGGAGGATGTCTGTTTTCGACGCCTGAGTTTTCTTGGAGGACAGGGCCTATCCATCATCTGGCTGCGTGTAGACTGCGACGACCATCCGCGAATCTACACATGCCTGTATAGGTCCCATAGCGGTAACGCAGAGACTGACCGGCTCCTCGAACACATCCAAATGGCTACAGATTCCGTGTTGGAGCAGATCCCCACTGCAGAGATCGTGTTTCTCGACGATTTTAACGCCCACCACGCCGAATGGACGTCACCACCACCGGAATCACGTACCACCGATCATGCAGGGAGTTCTGTTCTCCACTTCGCCTTAGCATATAGTCTTACGCAACTGGTTATTGCGCCAACGCGAATTACAGATGTGGAAGATCATACACCTTCACTGTTGGACCATCTATTGACCTCACATCCGGACGGCTACCTAGTTTCCGTTGAACCTCCTCTGGGATCGTCGGACCACTGCCTGATCCGGAGCACCATGCCGATACGCGGCTCCGCTTCGCTGTCACCTCGTGTGGTACTATAGGTCAGCAGAGTGGGACGAGATGCGGTGCTTTTTTGTTTCCTACTCGTGGAGGCAGATCTGTTTTTCGCTGGGTGATCTTGATGCCGCTGCAGACGCTGTTGCTGATGTGGTACTGCAAGGTACGGAAATCTTCATTCCATCCTCTTCTGTGCCTATCGGTGGCAGGTCCCAACCATGGTTTGACCGCTCCTGCAAAATGGCCTCTCACCGAAAGCAGGAGTGCCATCAGGCTTAAGAGATATAAAGGACTTAGGAGATATAAAGAATATTACACACAAATCTAATAATTGTACGGTGTTTGCATTGTAAGTATTAGAATTATTGCTCTGGATATAACGAAAACTTTTCTTATCTGTTACGAAAGCAAAAGTTTTATAGATATGGGTTAAGTTATTAAGAAATTGTTTCCTTAACATTACTGTACAGATAAGATAAGCAATACTTACCTAATGTCTACTGGATATCAGTAAATAATGTATTGCCTAAGGAATAAACTCAAAATAAACATATTTATGTACCTGTATTATTTTATTGTCCAATTAGCACGGCAGTGCCACTAACACTATTCAGACGTAACACAAAAAGGAAAAATTAAAGGTATATTAAAGAATAATTCAATTAATTATACAATTTCAATGCTTTCAAGTATTTCAGAAACTAGGGAATTCCTTTGAATCATTGAATGGACCCAATTGAGCATTCTTGTCCAAGAGCGCGTTAAAAAATAAAATGCCAATGAACGCGGTATAGGTGCCATGGCTCGGGCAACGGTGCGATGAAGCGGAACCACGAGTTTATCTTTTCGTGGGCGAAGATCATTGAATGTAGTATTGTACATATTGTAGTATTTATTCTATTTTTTATTTATTTAATGATTTAAACTTAAGGTCCCCGAGAAATGGTGAACGATAAATAATTAAAGTCTTACCAATAAATATTATAAAATTCAGATTTATTAACACTTTCTAAAATCCATTTTAATTATTTGTTTTATATTCCAATCTAATATATAAAATTCTCGTGTCATGGTGTTAAACTTTGAACTCCTCCGAAAGAGCTTGACCGATTCTCATGAAATTTTGAGTGCATATTGGGTAGGTCTGAGAATCGGACAACATCTATTTTTTCATCCCCCTAAATGTTAAGGGTGGTCCACCCGAACTTTTTTTTAAATTTGTTTGATTATGAGTCAGCATTAAAAAATAAATACAACTTCAAATTTTCACCCATCTACGATCAACTTTTGTATCGCGATTTTAATATCAGCAATACAACGTTTGCTGGGTCAACTAGTCTAACACTAAAATTTAATTCAAGAAAATTATAATATATAATTATACCATAGTAATACATAGAATATAGCATGAAGTACTCAAGTTAATTAAAAAGGGCTCAATTGTAAAAAAAAAGTAAAATAAATGTGACGGCACCATGCACATACCAACTTCCTGTGTTTGACATTTGGCTGTTAGCTACAAATAAACGTATTCACAGTGTTTTTCATATGTCAATATTATTTGCGTGATAAAATTTTAGAGAAGAATAAAAATAAGTATCATTTCTAATTATGTGTATTATTACATATATCATATTATACCATTTTACAATTTATAAACACTAAACAATTAACAACTCGCCGTCTACTGTAGCCTTTGTAGCCCAGCGCCTATTCTTCAACTTGGCACACACAACCTTTGAATATCTTCGAAGGTGTGTGTAGTAAGTATGTCTCACAATGTTTTTAGTCACCGTAAGAGCATTGAATAAATATATATATTTATCATCATCATCATCAGCCGGAAGACGTCCACTGCTGGACAAAGTCCCCTTCCAAAGATCTCCACGACGATTAGTCCTGCGCTGCCCTCATCCAACGTATTCGTCTCATTCGTATTCGTATCAACGGCGATCTTGACCAGATCAGACCAGAGATATGTACCCTTTCCACTGCCACTTCAGTTTAGCAATCAATTGGGTTATGTCAGTGACTCTGGTTCTCCTATTGATCTCCTCATTTCTGATTCAATTTAAATATATATAATATATTCTTATTATTATTTATTCTTATAAAAAAAAATTGTTTAGTTTAATAATTATTGAATACGAGTTATTTTAGTTTGAAAAAAATAAACGAAAACTGAAAACGGTGTTTGACTGACTAGAAATATAAATTTAATATTATAAAAATTAATAAACGGTCGTTACAGCTTCAGACACTAAGATATAGTTTAATTTAAATAACTATTATATAATATTTAAATTAACGTAAACTCAAGTAGCATTTAAATATAATGAAACAAAATCCTGAATTAAATTAAATTTAGCGGAACATCTGTTGGCTGTTTAAGACTGCGGGGCCACACAAGAATTAATTAATCTCCTAATTTCAGATTTTTTTTTTAAATCTACGTGATTTTTACTTATTTTATAAAAGAGTATGTTACTTTTATATCTTTATTAAATAACTCAGACTTTTTGATATGTAATGTAATGTATTAATACATATCTAGATATTATATTTTGCTTGTGACATCCAGGTATATACTTCACTTATGATTTAAAGTGATATATATAACCTGATGTGTAATGTAATAATAATAATAATATTATATAATACTGACACACTTTTACACAAATTTTCTTGCCCCCAACTAGGCATAGCCTGAACCATGGGTACAAGACAACGATATATTTAAAACAATATACTTACTTAAACATACATAAAAACTTATAAAGATCCATGAATCGGACACAAACATCTATATTCATCATATAAATGATTGCACCTACCAGGTTCCGAACCCGGGAACTCCAGCTAGTAGTCAGGGTCACTAACCATTCGGCTATATGGGTTGGCTATATAAGTATTGAATGTCGTAGTTTTTAAGTTAAATTTGGACCAACTTCAAAATGTTATAGATAACTTTTAGTTTTAACCTTCAGTCATCTTGTTATATAATTAGTAAATGCACGTTTAAAGTCAAAATTTTCGTACCGAATGACAAAATATGTCATTTTTCCACACAGCTCATGCCATCAAAAACATAACTTATAAATAAACTAGGTCTCGCAATTCAGTTTTTCTACCGTAAAAAGTTGTGAAATCCATATTATACCAAGTCCATCAATTTCTTTAGTCCCTAAGGATCCTTCTGTTATTACGTAATTAGCTCATCAAACGACAACTTATAATGGCCAAATCAATATTAAAAATATATTGTTTTAAATAAATAGTTTAACTTGACCGACACACTAAACAATCTATTTTAATATTAAGTATGTATTACTTGTAACATACATTGTGTTTTTAATGTAAAAATAATACAATGTAGGAATGTATGTAATGTATGTAGAACTTAACCTAACCTTACAAGCCCGTTGGTCGACCCATGAGAATGAGAATCTACACCAGCCAAAACTATGGCTAAGAAATACAGTCTTTAAAGTTTAATATAAATAAAAATAAATAATATATTTGTTCTTCGTAATAACTTCTTACGAATCATATATCTTATGCCTAGCTTTACAAAATTATCCTAACAGTGTAAATTTTAGACGACTTTGAACGTATGTTACTGTCAGAGTAATATTTAACAAACATACTGCGCCTCATTCTTTTACAGAATTTAGGAAGACTGAAAAAATATTGATTGAGCTCAGACAAAATCCAAAATTAAAATAATAAATTATTATTACGGTATTTCGTTACTGATCTTGGTATATATTATAGTGTATTAACACTCTGCACATTAATGTTGCAAGTACAGGGTACTTGCTTTTTTATTTATTTGTGATTTGATGTCGGTACCTTCTGTCAGTGCGGAAAACGGAAACCCAAAATATCAAATTATTGAGAAGCTAAGGCGTGACTGTTGGGATCGCTGGAGGAAAGAATTTCGTGGGGAAAGAAAAAATTGACAGTATACGAAATGGAAAGTTAATTTAATTAATCCTAAGATTGGAGACATAGTAATAAACAAAGAGAACCATCTGCCACCTCAGCGTGGGCGTCTGGGAAGGATAACCCGTGTGCATTTGGGAGCTGATACCGTCTGTAAAGTTATATCTGAAATAATTATGATTTTATAAATTATTATTATATTACCTTTTTATGGTTGCCTTCAGGGGCACGATACGGTGAGCTATTCGTAATATAATCTGGCTTCCTTTTGAAAATTTATTTTGAAAGCTAACCCTTTCAAGAAGGGGGAGATGTTTAGGCTTGAACATCGTGCTGTCCGTTGCCTATAATGACGTGAAGGAAGAAAGCGCTAAATGCGGCATAGATTCGCCATGAAACCCTGGCGTAAAGCGCACGAGTTTTTAAGTTGTAATTTTTATATATTTAAGTGTAGCCAAACGCATCTCTTTAAAACTAATGTTTGTTGATGTTTAATTAAAATTTCAATAAAAAAGTGAATAAATTATTTATATATAAGTATTTTAGTGGTAAGCATATTAATTTAAAATTCATTGATAATAACGTAGAATTTCTTTCTTATCGAACTTTATGACGATAAAATGTAGCAAGACATATCGTGTTAGTCTGTAAGATCATATCAAATTAAGTGAGATAAATATAATTATTCCAGTCCTATGAATGTATAAAATACTCCACGAATAAGTTATATTAGTGGCTCACACTCCGCTACGTCAAATACAGGAAGTTTCTACATGCCACGGCAATATGTGATTTATACTACGTACTAACTTTGTTAACACTTTGGGCCTTGTTAACTTGCGGCTCTACAGCTTTATGCTAGCGTTTAAGTGGAAAGTTATTTACTTATAAATCGCATATAATCCGTATCGAGTTTAAACAATTTTTTTTTGATGAACCTGACGTGAAATTTAATAATAATAATAATAATATAATATTGACACACTTTTACACAAATTATCTTGCCCCAAACTAGGCATAGCCTGAACTATGGGTACAAGACAACGATATATAACTGCCGTAAGTCAGCAGTAAAAAGTTCCATCTAGATTTATGCGTAACAAAATAAATATAATTATTGTTTGATGGTCGTTCCAGTGTTTGGCGAGTCAACAGCTCCTGAATATATCTGATGTGTCGAAGTCATTTTGTAAAAATTACCATGGTTAACAATAAATCCTGATTTTTATCATTAGAAAAAGCAATGGATTTCCATAAATAAACTCCTCATTCTATTAAGTTTCTAATATAATTATTTATATAAAATATGATATTATCGTACAAGTTAAACAATTTCGCGTGTTTTGCAGTTCTGAGATAACATAAAAACTTTTCTTATCTGAACGAACTGAAGTTTTATAAATATGGCAAAACTTATTGGTAAACGGGCATCTTTACGTGAACTATACAAATAAATAATTAAGTATTATAAGACCCTACCAATTAACTGTAATCGTTACTTTAAATCTACGATAGGAATCTTTTTCAACTACTCACATTATTTAAACCGTGTTGACTTTGAAAGTTGGGTATGGCAGAAGAAGCATAAAAGCAGAATTAACGCAGTTGAGATGCGATCACTGCGTAGTATGTGTGGGGTAAGACTGACTGATAGAATTCCGAATGCGGTAATACGTTTTGAAGTACTTTTCAATATTAAAGTATAATTTAAAGTTTTTTGTATAAATAATATGATGGACTAAATATTATTCTTATATTTTGATTAATTTCGCTAGTCAGGTGAAAAGTTGTGAGTGTCATGAAAGCAAAATATTGTATTTCTTCTGCCTCACTAGTTTCAGATTCTAAATTAGAAACACTTGCTGATCGTTATTCAAAATCGGCACTCGCAACAAAAACGAACTTGCCCTCGTTAAATAAATAACTATTAAACGGCTGTTAGGATTGTGTAAGCATGTTTGTCACCTTGCAACACCAGGAGAATCACAGAAGCATGGCTAGACCTTACATAGTTTTTTGGATGTAATGTTGCCCTGAAAACATTAAATTTTATAGTATAGTTGTCCGTGGATGAAAATTCATGATTTCAAAGTCACACACACACTCACGCCTTGTTCCCGTCGGGGAAGGCAGAGACAATAGAATGCCACTTTCTTCTATCCTTATAAACCTCACGCGCTTCCTCTACATTCATTACTCTTTTCATACATGCTCGCCGGGTGCGGGTGCTTTGGACCTCTCCTTTTCTCAAAACGTCCCCAATTTGGTCGATGAATGTTCAGCTAGGTCTCCCGTGACCGACTTGACCACACACACTTGCCTTATATATTTGATGCGTCATTCTTACTTCACTCATTCGCTCCACGTGTCCAAACCATTTCAGCATTCCTTTTTCAGTCCTTGTCACAGCATCCTCTTCAAGTAACAGCGCGCTCGTATTACCGCATTCGGAATTCTATCAGCCAGTCTTACCCCACACATACTACGCAGTGATCGCATCTCAACTGCGTTAATTCTGCTTTTATGCTTCTTCTGTCATACCCAACTTTCAAAGTCAACACGGTTTTAATAATGTAAGTAGTTGAAAAAGTTTCCTATCGTAGATTTAAAGCAACGATAACAGTTAATTGGTTGCGTCTTATAATACTTAATTATTTATTTGTATAGTTCACGTAAAGATGCCCGTTTACCAATAAGTTTTGCCATATTTATATAACGTCTGTTGGTTCAGATAAGAAAAGTTTTTATGTTATCTCAGAACTGCAAAACACTCGAAATTAACTTGTACGATAATATCATATTTTATATAAATAATTATATTAGAAACTTAATAGAATAGGCAACGCTCTTGTGATTCCTCTGGTGTTGCAAGAGAATGTGGGCGGCAGTGATCACTTAACACCAGGTAACCCGTACGCTCGTTTGTCCTCCTATTCCATAGAAAAAAAAGGATGAGGCGGTTTATTCATGGAAATCCATTGCTTTTTCTAATATTAAAAAACAGGATTTCTTGTTAACCATGGTAATTTTTACAAAATGAATTCGACACAACAGATATATTCAGGAGCTGTTGACTCGCCAAGCACTGGAACGACAATCAAACAATAATTATTTAATTTATTTTGTCACGCATTAATCTAGATGGAACTTTTTACTGCTGATATATACCGTTGTCTTGTACCCATAGTACAGGCTATGCCTAGTTTGGGGCAAGATAATTTGTGTAAAAGTGTGTCAATATTATATTTTTATTATCATTACATTACACATCAGGTTCATCGAAATGAAAATATGTTTTAACTCGATACGGATTAAATGCGATTTATAAGTAAATAACTTTCCACTTAAACGCTAGCATAAAGCTGTAGAGCCGCAAGTATAACAAGGCCCAAGTGTTAACAAAGTTAGTACGTAGTATAAATCACACATTGCCATGGCATGTAGAAACTTCCTGTATTTGACGAAGCGGAATGTGAGCCACTAATATAACTTATTCGTGGAGTATTTTATACATTCATAGGACTGGAATAATTATATTTATCTCACTTAATTTGAAATTATCTTACAGACTAACACGATATGTCTTGCTACATTTTATCGTCATAAAGTTCAAAAAGAAAGAAATTCTACGTTATTATCAATGAATTTAAAATTAATATGCTTACCACAAGAATATTTTTTATTTTTTAATTTATTCACTTTTTTAATGAAATTTAGTTTCAACAAGTGAACGACTAATTAAACTTAAACAAACATTAGTTTTAAAGAGATGCTCTTGGCTACACTTAAATATATAAAAGTTACAACATAAAAATTCGTGCGCTTTACGCCAGGGTTTCACGGCGAACTTATGCGGCATTTAGCGCTTTCTTCCTTCACGTCATTAACCGGCAACGGACAGCACGATGTTCAAGCCTAAACATCTCCCCCTTCTTGAAAGGTTCAGCTTTCAAAAAAATTTTCAATAGGAAGCCAGATTATATTTCGAATAGCTCACCGTATCGTGCCCTTGAAGGCAACCATAAAAAGGTAATATAATAATAATATTATAAAATCATAATTCTTTCAGTTATAACTCTACAGACGGTATCCGCTCCCAAATGCACACGGGTTATCCTTCCCAGACGCCCACACTGAGGTGGCAGATGGTTCTCTTTGTTTATTACTATGTCTCCAATCTTAGGATTAATTGAATTAACTTTCCATTTCGTATACTGTCAATTTTTTCTTTCCCCACGAAATTCTTTCCTCCAGCGATCCCAACAGTCACGCCTTAGCTTCTCAATAATTTGATATTTTAGGTTTCCGTTTTATAGCTGATACCAGCTCCCAAATTCACACGGGTTATCCATTCCAAACGCCCACACTGAGGTGGGAGATGGTTTTCTTTGTTAATTACCATGTCTTCAATATTGAGATTAATTGTATTATCTTTCCATTTCGTGTTCTGTAATTTTTTTCTCTTCCCAGGAAATTCTTTCCTCCAGCGATCGCAAAAGTCACGCCTTAGCTTCTCAATAATTTGATACTTTGGGTTTCCGTTTTCCGCACTGACAGAAGGTACCGACATCAAAATATCACAAATAAATAAAAAAGCAAGTACCCTGTACTTGCAACATTAATGTGCACAGTGTTAATACACTATAATATATACCAAGATCAGTAACGAAATACCGTTATAATAATTTATTATTTTAATTTTGGAATTTGTCTGAGCTCAATCAATATTTTTTCAGTCTTCCTAAATTCTGTAAAAGAGTGAGGCGCAGTATGTTTGTTAAATATTACTCTGACACTACATACGTTCAAATTCGTATTACATTTACACTGTTAGAATAATGTTGTAAAGCTAGGCATAAGATATATCATTCATAAGAAGTTATTACGAGGAACAAATATATTATTTATTTTTATTTATATTAAACTTTAAAGACTGTATTTCTTAGCCATAGTTTTGGCTGGTATAGACACAGGGTTGTTAGGTTAGGTTAAGTGCTACATACATTACATACATACCTACATTGTATTAATTTTCCTTTAAAAACACAATGTAACAACACAAGTAATACATACTATATATTAAAATAGATTGATTAGTGTGACGGTCAAGTTAATCTATTTATTTAAAACAATATATTTTTAATATTGATATGGCCACTATAAGATGATGTTAGATGAGCTAATTACGTAATAGCTTTAATACAGAAGAATACAGAAGGATCCTTAAGTAGGAACTAAAGAAATTGATGGACTTGGTATAATATGGATTTCACAAATTTTTATTATGAGCTGTATGGAAAAATGACATATTTAAAGTGATATGAAATTTACCTACAAAATAAAATATATTTGATTTTATATGATTATGAGCTTTTCTAATTTTTGCAGGTAGACTTTTTCTTTTACTATCTGGTACTTTTTCTTGAGCTTTAGCTACAGTTTTTCTTAAAGCCTCTCTATGGGTTTTGTCGGAGACTTTGGATGTTACAATTTTTAACAAATTTGGACGTTAAATGATTTTCAGTCTATTGTATTCACCAAAATAGAATTCCAAAGTCAACATTTATACTCACTCACACACAATTTTCTAATTTTACTGGCATCTGTTAAATATTAAAAATAATAAATAACATTGCAATGATTTATTTGAATACCAATAACATTTCGTATTAACATTCCATGGCATTCTTCAGCTAAATTAAGTAAAGAATATGTAAAAAAATCTCGGAAAAAAGGAAGGTAACTAACACATAGTAAGTGATACGTCCAGCCCATAACAATGCAATGCCACTCAGGATTCTTGAAAAACCCAATATTCTTAGTGGCACTACAATTCCGCTCGTCACCTTGAGACATAAGATGTTAAGTCTCATTTGCCCATTAATTTCACTAGCTACGGTGCGCTTCAGACGGAAATACAATAATTCTTGAACATTACTGCTTCACGGCAGAAAAAGGCACCGTTGTGGTACCCATAATCTAGCCGGCATCCTGTGCAACGAAGCATCCCACTGGAGTAGTAGTAATAGTAGGAATAAAACAATTCCTTCAAACAGTTTTGGATAAAAATAAACAGATATTAATTGATGAACTTAAAGAGGGAAAGGAACATCAAAGTATCCGAAATAGGCGAAGAAAACTTTGCTGAAACTTAATATTAAACGCTTCTCCTTTGACTGTTGTTGTTTATTTCGTTCATTAGTTCAAAGGGGATAATATAAAGGTAAGGGGAAAGTCTCGCAGCAAAACTAATTGGGTTGTAAGATTAGAGTGACTGAAAATCAACGCATTTATTTCCTCTGTTTAATTAATCTTTCTCTCGAATATTGAGTGTCAAAATATGATACTCAAACGAGCCCTTCTAAGTTTTTTCAATGTATCTTTACTTACATTCTTAGAATTCGAGAAATAATTAATCATAACAGATTCAAAATCAAAATTTTTTTTTTCGAAATAGGGTCTGAAATCACTTATTGAAAGTCAAAAACTACTACTCATTCTAAAATGAATATCTCAGACCTGAGAAGAATAGGCGCAACAAACTCAGCGGGCTTCTTTGTCTTTTTTTTTTAAATTTCGATACAAACAAATTAATAATTTAAATAGCCTGACGGTCGTTTCATTCTCAATCTTTGCTAAAGCCATTTATGTTATAGTAACCTTTATCACAATATTAACGTCTTTAAACAATTCTTGTAGTAATATTTATCTATCGCCCAACAAAAGACTTACTATTTCGACTTTGCCGAGAAGTACCCATAGAGAAGACATGGTGTAACTAATATTGATTAATGTGATTAATATAAATACAGTAGACATCATTTAAGCGACGAAATCATTTAATTTTACCATGGATCAGAAAAGGCTGTAGACTCCCAACAATTTTACAACCTGTGTTAAATTAAGTTTGTTTGGTTAAAGTGATTTTAAAACAGACTAACCTGTTATTTAAATAATAATCTTTCTAAAAGTAATTACTCCAACTTTGATTGAGTTATTCATTAGGATCTCAATTCTATAGTTAGCAAGTAAGACAAACTCGCTCTCTCAAACCCCTCTTAAAAAGATATCCCACTAAGCATGCAGGAAAATTCAGGCTATAAATAATTATTTTGTAAAACAAGTGTTACACATTTATTTTAATAAAAACTTAAACTTATTCAAACAAAACAAATCTTATAACTATAATTACAATACTATGACTACATAAAATTAAAATTATCATTACGTAGAAGCGTACCAAGAATACTGGCAGCATAGCTAGGCTGATCCGTTGACCGAAATAGCTGCCAGCGCTTGGGTTTCCAGTAGGCTTATTGAGTCGCGAAGATAGTACTTTGAACATTCTTCGTGCTTCTGGGCCCCATGGGCCAAGTATCTTGACAAATAAAAGATATTTTTTTTTGGAAAACTATATTGAAAGTGTAAAAAACAAATAATTGTTTCATTGTTTAACAATTCTCAGTCTGTCATAACAGTTTTATGCGTACGGTTTGGTGCCTTTGCGATAAACCAGAAAAATGTTAACACAAATTTCTGTGAAAGCCAGCCATGCTCATTGCAATGAAAAACATAAAAAGCGAAATGTTTTGGTGAAGTTGGCCTCGCTGGTAAGTTTGATTCAACTGAAAGCAAATTTTATCTTTTTCTGCGAGCGACCGAGCGGATAGTTCACGTGATGTTTAGTGAGGCGTGCAAACAGTTGGTCAGAATAAAATATAATTTTTTGGGTGCGAGGGTGGAATTTGACGGTAGTAATTAACATAGGTGGCTATCAGCGGACCCAATGGAAGATACAACTCTTCTGGAACCTGCATGGCTAGACTATGCCTATGACATCTCCACTAATATATTCTGCATAGCTATGCATGTTTGAGGCATTAATGTTTTTTTTTAATGAAAATAAGGGAGAAGACGAGCAGGACGTTCAGCCGATGGTAATTGATACGCCATGGCGGCATGCAGGATTCTTGAAAAACCCCATAAATTCTGAATGGTACTACAACTGCGTTCGTCACCTTGAGACATAAGATGTGAAGTCTCATTTGCTCACTAGCTACGGCACCCTTCAGACCGAAACAGAATAATGCTTACACATTTCTGCTTTACGGCAGAAATAGGCGCCATTGTGGTACCCATAATCTAGCCGGCATCCTGCTATTTTCTCAACGTAAAACATTCTGCCTGCTACTTATTTTACACAGTTCGTTTTTTATTTATGAAAATAAGGGACGAGACGAGCAAGTCGTTCAGCTCATGGTAATTGATACGCGCTGCCCATTACAATACAGTGCCGCAAGACATTAGATGTGATGTCGCATTTGCCGAAACTGTAAAAAGTAAAAGTAGCTAAAGACTACGTAAGTTTGTTAAGCTAAGTAGTTTTTAAAGTAGTTAGTGGCTACGGCGATCTTAAGAACGAAACACAGTAATGTTTACACATTACTTCTTCACGACAGAAATAGGCGCCGTTGTGATACCCATAATCAAGACGACATCCTTTACAAAGGTGCTTCCTACTGGTTTTCACATACACAGTTTTCAGAAAGTAATTTTTCAGTAATCAAAACTGAAAAATAAAATCAAATATTTATTCTACCATAATTTTTACCATTATATTAATATGTTTTAATACATGCAAAAAACTATCAGTTTGATAAATTTTAGCAAATTCATATCGGCCGATTTTGCATGATTGAATAATAAATTACGAACTCAGTATAATATTCTTTAGATGTTTATAAATATCTGTTAAAGTTGCTTTACCAATCACAAGGTTAATTGAAAATTATGTATTCTTTGATGTTTGCGCCTCCTCAAGAATATGTTTATTGAATTGTGCTGTAAATAAATTTACAAAAGTCTTACTTTATCTTTACGAGATGATATTATTAGAATATTTAATTATATAGAGGACACAAATGCTTCAATCGGAATTCTAAGCAATTTCAGCGAGATTATCGGTGACCTATAAAGATTTGTAAATCTTAATAAATTAAAGGATTTCATTTAAATTTTCACTTTTGTTATATTTAATCTGTCATTGAAAAAATTCATATTTTTTTTTATCTAGGTATATCCCAAAGGCGTTGTGAATAAGTTTTATTTGTGAATAAGTCTTAATTTATAGCTTGTTGGCTCATACTGCCCGCTGTGTGAAACACAGGATTTTAGCAATGTTTTATTTGTTCTACTAACTCTATGCACACTTAGCACTTTACTTAACTAAAACTTTCTGTATCTTTTACAAACTTTGTTTTAATGTTCTTATAAACGGATATTTCAGCATAAAAAATGGATAGATTTTGTAAGGTAATAGTGTATATTGTTATTGTGTAGTGTGTATTGTTTTAACTGATATTAATGATAAAATTTCATGACCATACATAATGTGTGTTTGTATGGATGTTTTACTTTCTCTTCACTCCTCTGTCTCTCACTAAATGTTTTTACATTATTAAGTACTAAAATTTATATAAAGTAGTAACATGTAGTTCTGCAAATTATAGACAATTTGACATTTTCATAAAAAATCAGGGAATAAAATTAAAATAAGTATAATTGATTCAGACTATTTTTACACTTTGTTTGGAAAGCAAGTTGAAAATATAAAAGTAATGATCTAAAATAATAATCTTGTTTAATTTTATTAAATCAAAATGAAATTACTGCACAATATGTTACAGTCCAATATTTTGTAAAAAACAAAACAAAACCCAAGCAAGTCCTAATTTGTCGAGAAGCAAAAACAAATTTAAATAAAAATAGTAATAATATCAATCAGAAAACTATGAGTTTTATATATATTCTTGATAATGTAATGTATGTTTGTAGGCACATAGCGAATTTACTAGAAACTGTCATAACCATAATGTTAGCACCCGGAACAGACATAAGCTAATAATGCCTACTACTCGTCTAGGTCGAGTTAGTAAGTCTTTTGTGGGGCGATATATATGCTTTTACAACAAGATCCCAGAAAATTTTCAAAACAAAAGTATTACGTTATTCAAAAAAAATTAAAAAAAAAAACGACTTCAAAAACTGAATAGAATCAAATAACTAAAATTTTAATTTAATACACGTCTTATGCAAATTTTTAATATTAATAAAATACTATTACTCGTATCTGCATGTGCTACCTATTGATAGGTTTTAAGTCAGTGCCAAGCCAAATGTAATAAAGGTACGCAAGCCTCGCGTGACGACTTTGAGCGGCATAGCTTCGTCTAGAAAAAAACATTATGTTACATAACATAAATGACTTTCTTAATGATACCACAGATTGGGAATGGAGCGACCGCCCTCAGGCTATTAAATAATAAGTTTAATTGTACAATATTATTTTGTAAACATATTTTTTGATGAAAAAAAAAGCCCGCTGAGTTTGTTGCGCCCATTCTTCTCAGGCCTGAGGCATTCATTTTGGAATCGGTGATAGTTTTGTTTTGACTTTCAATAAGTGATGTCACATCCTATTTTGAATAAAATATTCGAATTTGAATTTGAATTGATGACATAGAGTAATTTCTTTGATTTGACGCGAGTGTTACACATTGAAATAAAACACTTTTAAGGATTAAAACGCGTGTAATTGTAACGCTTTTACATTGGATGTTTGCGTAAAAGTTACATTTTTCAGCTAGGTACTTGATGACATAGTCTCATAGAAAAAGAATGAAATAAAGATTTTCATTAAAGCCATAAACTCTTTTGACATGGCGATCTAATTTCACAATCACACGAGTAATTTAAAACACAATCGAGCTGAAGTGAAAGCAATAAATAAAACGTTATTCTCGATGGAAATGCGTACAGTGGAAAACAAATATTGTGTTCGCTTCGAATGCACTCGGCCATAACGTTAGGACAAAGGGCTGTATCACTTTTGCGCTTCAACGCGTCTCGTTTAATACACTTATTCCGGTTGAGTTTTGTTTGAACGTTTGGTTTTTTTTAATTATTAATCCACAAAGTTTTTCAGTTCTGTATTTTTAACAAGGTGTACTAGTTCATCAGAGATAATAATTCAAAACAAGGGAGGTAATAATAAATATTAGTTTAAAATAAAATAATCTATTTACTTATTAGAATAAAAATATAATAGAAATAGGAGAGACTAGAGTGTTTAACCAGGCTATTAAGAGAGAAGAAATATTTTTTTTTTGCGCCCAAACAAGGGAAAGGGCTACCCTCCGGGATAACGACGGGAGGGAGGTGGTGAATGCTCATGCATACCAACGCAGCCTAAGTCTGCGTTGGTTATGTAGGACTCACGTGAAAACTTAGGTGCCTACCCACTAAACACCACTTGCAGTTGGCTTTGGGCAGGTGCCCTCTAAGCCTACATCGAAGGCGACCTTCTCTTGGGGAGAGAGAGGCGCAAGCGGCACTCCCTATGGAGTTTCCGCTTGGATATTGCACAGAAGGTGCTAACTAATTGGGACTAGTGACAGCAGAAGGATGATCACAAACTAGAGGTGAATCTAAATGCGTCTGATTATCCCCGGATGCCAAGAGGCGTTCCAGGTCAGACGAGAGTTTGTTAGGGGGATCGGAGAGGGCGTGTCTCTGACTTGATAACGTGAAGGAGGGGGGGGCGATATAATCCACTGCCCCCTTAATCAGGGGATTTGGGTGATTGTCTGAGGACTTAAAGTAAGTTTCAGACAAGCACTTTAGGTGTTGTTGGATGGTGGGGAGCTCTAAGTCCCGGTGAAGGTCTGCGTTCCTAACGCACCAGTGAGCATTGACAGCCTTACGGCAGAAAATGGATTGGACTGCTTGGAGTTTATCTATAACATTGGGTTTCGCATGAGCGAAAACTGGAGCGGCGTAAGTCATAACCGGTCGAATGTAAGCCTTGAAGAGTGTTCGCCTGTTCCTAAAAGACATTTTACTGTGCCTACCTAACATACTGTTTAGGCGGTACAGATAGAAGCGGGCGGTTCCGGTCACCTTCTGGACGTGAGGCCTGAAGGTGAGTTGGGAGTCGAGGGTCACACCCAAGTACTTGGCTGTGGACCTGAAGGGGATAGGGGAGCCTAATAGATGAATGGGTCGATCCCGGCAGAAGCGTCTGCGCTTAAAATCAAAACAGACTGCGGAGCTTTTATCCGGGTTGATCTCAATACGCCATTTCCTAAACCAGTCACCTAGCTCATTAACTGAACGTTGGAGCCTGGAGAGGACTGAAGATATCTGTTGGGACTGGACGTAGAGAGCGGTATCGTCAGCGAAGAGAGGGAGTTGGACTCCATTACTAGGGATGGGAATATCGTTGGTATACGATATGTATAGAAATGGTGAGAGCACTAAGCCCTGTAGTACCCCAGCCGTGAGCAGGCGAGGGGAGGAGAGGACACCTTCGTGTCTGAAACGACAGGTACGATTGTGAAGATACGAAGCCACTATGTTGGACTAATCGGGAGGCCTAGGGCGTGAAGTTTATATATTAGGCCTTCGTGCCAGACTTTGTCAAAAGCCTTGGCAACGTCGAAGAAGACAGCAATTGTCTTCTTACGTTTGGGATAGAACCCGCTATAGATGTACTCTACAATTCGGTGGACTTGTTGAGGACAAGAGTGTTTAGCACGAAAGCCGAATTGTTGATGTATTATTAAGGGAGGACCGTCCGTTGGAAGGAGATGTTTTCTCATACGGAACAGAATTACCCGTTCAAAGACTTTCCCCATAGCCATGAGGAGGCTGATGGGGCGACGGTTGGAGGGGATATTGAGGGGTTTCCCTGGTTTAGGAATCCCTATAACTATGGCCTCTTTCCAAGCGGTTGGATCTTTCCAACACAAGCAGTGGTCGAGGCAGGCCTTGAAGAGGAGGACAAGAAAGAAGATCACCTGCTCGGGGAAATACCGTCGGTTCCTGGAGCTTTGCGAGGTTTTAATCCACGGATGATGGATTTAACCTCCTCTACAGTTGTTGGAATGGTATCGTCGAGAGAGGCATTGAGTTCAGACGGCTGACCTCATTCTCCACCGACGCTACGTGGAGGGGTTCAAAAGAAGAAGTGCTGGGTGAGCATTGTGAAGCAATGCTTTCAGCAAAACTCTCCGCTTTATCCCTGTCCTCGAAAGCTGTACTGCCGTCGGGGCGTATCAAAGGCGGAGTGTGAAATATTGCGTCAGTACGAAGGGCTTTCGCCACTTTGTAATACGCCTGGTGTGATGGGGAAATGTTCTCCATGAGTAAATCATAATTGGAATTCCTCAATTCGGAGAGACGTAACCTAACTTGGCGCTGGAGGAAGTTAGCGCGTGACCTATAGTTGGGCGTTGGGTACTTGGCGGCTCTTCTGAGCTGCATTCTTGGCTCTAATGAGGTTCATGATGTCAAGCGGGAGCTTATGGTTGTTAACCTTAACCACCCGCTCGTTGTCATGGAGAGCGGACTGCACTGTTTGGGTAAGTGCTTTTACCGTGATGTCAATCTTATCCGTATCGAAATAGTTGGACGAGATTGCATCCGGTGAATTGGGGGCATCAAAAGTTGATGCAAGAGTCTCCCTATAACCCTCCCAGTTGGTGAGGGTTTTAGGGTGAGTGGTGGTAGGGGTGGGGGCACGAGGCCCGAGCTTGAGAGAGACTGGATGATGGTCAGAGCCCAGGTCATCGAGTGGTTCAATCACCCTTAAATTAAGAGCAACACCCTTGACCAAGGCAAAGTCTAAAATATCGGGAGAGTGTGCTACGTTATCCGGGTAGTGTGTTGGAGAGATGGGACTTAGGACGTCTAAGTCCATAGACCTAACTAGACGGCGGAGCTTGATGCCATTCCCGTTTGTGGATTGGCACTTCCAGTCAGTGTGTTTGGAGTTGAAATCTCCAAACAAGATGACTGAGTCACCTAGTGAGAGGAGTGTCTCAAGGTCGCTCTGGAGAGAGATCTTGAGAGTAGTGAGGTAGATTGAGGCTATGATCAGAGACGGATGTCCTGACATGCCCAACTGACAAACGGTTGCTTCCATGTTAGTAAGCGCTGGAGTAGCGATTTGCGAGCAATTTTCTTGGATAAGCAATAGGTCGATGTCCTTATTGCGAACAAATTCCTTAATCTCTGGGAGGTTGGAGCGCAGGCCGCGCGTATTGAATGAGACAAGTGATACGTCCTGAGGCTTCACTCAACCCGTGTTCTGTGATGAAGCGTTACGCGTTTGGGACATTAGTACATAGAGTTCACCAAGTCTTGGTGCTCTATCATCGCAATAAGGCGCTCGTGTGGAGACCTAGCTGTTTTGAATTTACTGGCTAGAATGTTGAATTCTTTAATGTCGAATTCTCCATTCGTCAAGAAACTCAGTGGGTTATGCACTCCTGAGTCTGGTTGAGGAGGTGTTGCCCATCTGCGGCCACTCGGGGTGACTTGCTCGGGGCGGGAATTGACATTAGATGTCTGGGAGACCGGGGCTGCTTGTCTCCAAGTGGAGAGTAAAGGCCCGGTTGTTCTGTTCCTCAGTTGAGAAAAGTTCGCGCCAGTGGCCGGAGGTGGCCCTGGTTTTGAAAACTGCTTCTTAGCAGTCTTCGTTATTGAGGGACGAGGGGCGCGGGGGCATCCGTGGTAGTTCGCGGGATGTCCTTCATGCCCACAAAGGACGCAAGCGGGAGGAGTCTCCGCATCGCGGGTGCGTTTGCACTCCTTGGTCGAGTGAGGCTCTAGGCACTTGACGCACCTAGGCGGGGCTGAGCAGTTTGTAGCTGCGTGGCCATAAAGCTGGCAGCGATGGCACTGCCCTGGGAAGCCCCGTCTGTGTGGAGCTTCTACTCGGATGTTTGAGAGCCCATATACGATGAGCTCTCTCTTGAAAATGTCCCTCGACTCGGGGACATATGTAAGAATGACCAGAACCAAAGGGTATTTCTTGCCGGATCGGCTGTACATTTTGTGTACAGCCTCGGCCTTGAACCCTTGAATGGTCAGGTCCTCCAGGATGACCTCGCTGGGGAGCTGATACGGGACGCCATTTAGGATGTTTTTCACTTTGCGCTCATCTGGGAGCGCATAAGTGTGATATGCGACACTCTTATGAGTGAGGAGGCGAGTGAGGACTCGGAAGTCCTCCGTAGTTGGGACGACTACGCGGATAGCTTCACCCGTGTTGGTAGCACGGATGTATTGCAATTTTTTGTCGGCGCAGAGCTGTGCGACATAAGTCCACTTCGCCTTATCTCGGATGAAGATAGGCGGTGGGGGCTTATTCGCTGGGAGGACAGGCGTGCAGCGTGTGGCCGGTTTCATGGATGAGGTGATAGAGACCTCCGGCATGCTAATGTCGAGAGACATTAGAGGGACTGGGGTTGAGGCGGAGAGTATGTTCTCCGTGGAGGTGGCTGAGCGCTTGGACTGTCGCTTCTTCCTGGATTCAACCAGTTGGAAAGTTTCACCAGACGGAGGTGTTGAAGACGGAGTCAGTGACAGTTCCGTTGTCAGAGTCCTCAGAGGAGGACTGGACTGGCCGCTTTCCATGTGTCCATGTCCTCGGGAGTAGCTTTGTGAGCGGAGGGCTCATCGGGGGACGCGGGGGAGTCAGCAAGGGGCCGACTTGGAGTGTTGAACACGGAGGAGAAGCTATCGACTAGTGACTGGTCGAATTGGAGATTTGCGGCTTTAAGTAAAGCCACAATCTGGACTACAACGGCGTTGACATGGTCCGCTGATGGAGCCATGCTAATGGAGCCTCCCCGCCGAGGGCAGGGAGCAACGGGGGTTGGAAGTGACGCGGCTATCCCTAGTGGTTATAGCCGCGAACCGTCACCCTTGGGAAAGCCCAAGTGCAATGGGATCGGTTCCTTCGTTCTTCCTGGGTCATCCGGTTCCTCTCAGGTCAGGAGGCCTGAAACCTGCATAGTGCATGAATTTAATTATTATTATAAATTCAATTGAAACTGCATGCTGCTAGGTACATGCTGCTAGAATGCTACATGATTTCAACCGCTATGAAAGACATTGCTATCGCCGCTTACATGTTTATTTTCTCCTGGTGTAGTAAAAATATACTAAGATATACTCTAACTCAACTATGATCGCCTGGTACCAAAACACTGCATAATGCTTCCTATCTCATTTTTTCCAGGTTAAATCTTATGAATTTATGTGTCTCGCTTTTTCGTTTCATCGACTTTCAAATCACAACGATATAAGTTTACACTCCAAAAATATCTGATGTAAAAAGAGGTTTATTTTTGTATTTTTCGATATATTATATTGAGTTGGCTATTTTGAAGATGGAAAAATTGGCAATAAACTTTGATGGAATATCCAGATGACTTAATTTATTAAGTAGTCGTAGTAATTTTTTTTATATATATATTTTAGAAGTATACTAAGTACCTTATGTCCCAAGTAAGTAAGATTTTTTTAGTATTTTCTTTGATTAACGCGAGTATTACACATTTAAATACAACAGAAAACATTAGCAAATATCTAACGTGAAAACACAGCTACAATTACACGCGTCCTTTAAAAATGTTTCATTTAAATGATTTACATAACTATTTGGCACCACGGTTACTTTACATAGAAATTAGTTTCAATCATGTTTCGACGATGTTTTTTTTAATATTGGCACACTTTCTACACAAATTATCTTGCCCCAAATAAGGCATATATAGCCTGTGTTATGGGTTGCAAGACAACGATATATTTAATACAATATACTTACCTATACATACATAAATTATTACATAAAAACATACATAAATCCATATAAATATCCATGACTCGGAAAAAAACATCCATATTCATTGTTTAAATGCTTGCACCTACCGGGATTCGAACTCGGGACCTCTAGCTTAGTAGGTAGGATCGCTAACCACTCGGCTATACAGTTCGTCAAATAGAAAACATTTCAAGTGCCTTGTCAAAACTTACACTCCAACGGCCTTACAAATAAACTTGGTATAAAGTTATAACTGATGATAAACAAAGAAAATGCAAAATGTTTACAATATCGTTGACAACACTGTCAGTACAATGATAATTCTGAAGTATTCGTAATGACAAGCTGCCTTACAAATAAATGCGGGAAACGTTATACGTCCGAACAAACCATTCGTAAGCAAAATGTCTATTTGTAAATATTTTACATATTCTTGGTTTATGCTTAGTTATAAGTTTATGCCAATTTTATTTGTAAGGCCGCAGGATTTTAAAATTAAGTGTAGTTCACTTATAACTTAATAAGCCACATACTATTTATAATTTAAACCAATTAGTTTTATTTTTCATTAGTACGGTTGTTAAAATAAAAACAAGAAACAATTATTTAAATGAAAGAGCTACATTAAACAAGTTAATAAGGAACACGAAAGTATCTAAAGGCGGAGAAAACCTCCGGGAAACTTTTTAATAAGTATTTTTCATTTAACTAGTGTAGTTTATATCGTCCAATAGTTGAAAGTGGTTGCAAAATCAAGATGGATAAAGTTTTATAGGAAAGTTTTTAAACGTTACGAGTACTGTAAATAGAGTCGAGATATCTGAAATAATTGATAACAAAACAAAACGTACACGTTACTTACTATCTTTATATATTATGTGAAATTTACTTATACTCCGAATTCGATCGATCAGAACATTTAATCAAATATTATACCAAGACAAATATAAATAATAGTTTATTAAGAAAAGTATTAATAAAAGTATTATTGTCATGTTTATGTCTAGATAAGAGTCTACAACCAATAAAAACAGGCAAAGAATATTAGTTTGGTGTGCGTGATAAGCTACGTCTTACACTAGCGATTTGTATGATACTTTGTGTTAGTGTGCGTAATGCTGTGTTTGTATTTGTTTGTGTGCGTAATTATGCTATTGCATATTCACACACTGATAGAAGTCCGACGAGATAGTCCTCGTCCTGTAATCGTTTAACACCACTCACACTCACATCACAAATCACACACCATCAATAACACTACACACAAATAGTCGCACACTTACATACACTCACACATATTTACATACATATATCACCGCACTCGCCGGCGAGTGCGAAGTCTCTTCAAACCTAGAGTCCACTGGACTAACAGATATATAAGATCGTTAGTGATCTTCTCTCCATCCAGCCTAGTGAGCAGGCGGTCCGAGGTTGGAGTCTCCTTCCGAGACGCCCCGCGCTTGGCCTTGGAGGCCGAAAATGTAACTCACTGCCTTCAGGGCTATCAGCACAGAGGAGGTTTTTAGTCAGTTGGAGGTGTTTACACCCGAGCCCGACATATGGGCCCCGTTTCGGGGTCTTCAATACGTAAATGTATTTTACTCCACTCGAAAAAAAAAAGGTTAATGCATATATACAAATACATATACAAACGTAAATTTAAGTTAAGCAACTATTATTTTTAATTACAGATTAGTCACAAGGCGAGGTCTAAAAGCACGCAGGTATTCAAAGAACATTAGAAGCTACTGAGAACCTAAGGTAAACTATGTGATAATAAGTTATGCCAGATCGCTCTGGGATCTTGGACAGATAGACTGATAGACTTAAATAATCTGAAATGGAACGCCGAATAGCCTAATTGAGTTCCCCTAATTGTGCTGTACATTGATGGTACACTGTTATGTACAATTTTTTTTTGTGCAATAAAGTATTTTCAACAATAAAAATTTGTGAAGTTTCCATCATCAGCCGGAAGACGTCCGCTGCTGGACAAAGGCCTCCCTTAAGATTTCCACAAGGAGCGGTCCTGCGCTGCCCTCATCCAACGTATTCCAGCGATCTTGACCAGACCGTCGGTCCAAGATTAACTTTAACCAATTATAATACTTACTACTAGTATCTAAAGATATATTATTTGAATGCAAAAATATACAAGTGGAAAACATTCCTGAAAGGCTAAAGATATTCTGTTCACGCGTTTCTTGAAAGTCAAGTTCATTAAATAGTTTTACTTTCACTTTCGAACTAATCTTAACTTCATTCTTACATAGACAAGACCTCGGGTGTATTTATATAAAAGTTTTATGAACCTTTAAGAATAAGAAAATAATAGATTTACTGGAATTCCAATGATATATTATAGACTATAGAGTATAGACCTAAACATCCCTTCGCGTTCAATAACGACGGTATTAAAGTCAGTGAAATATATAATCTATATCTTCATATATATAATGAAAATGGTATTTGTTTTAGGCTCTTTCAAGACTAAACCACTGATCGTATCGACATGAAACTACCACCATTTGATGCGAAATTTATCCTAAATTGTTGATGGCTACTTTTATTTCGAATCCCAACGTTCCTTTTAAAATTCGCCCAGCGAAACGGGCGGGAACGGCTAGTTCAATTATAAAAAAATATAAATTAAGTATGTCTTAAGTAACAGACTTACAACGACAGCATAAAGCGATATTGTTTTAGATTTAAATAAAGAAAATCAGATGAAAATAAATTGAGAACTCTATTATTATTTAACAAATTTTTATGTTAGCGTCAAGTTAGTAAGAATTTAAGAAAATTCATATTACACTTTTATCTACACCCGTGCTTTAAATCCTCTATTAAAGATTCTAAAACACTTAGCTTATTGCCAACATTAAAACACCCAATGTCCTAATAACCGTTACATCATCCAAACGAGTGTTGTAATTAAATTCAGTACAACATTACAACACTCGTTTTCAGAATAACACTCTTTCGGATGATATTATGGTTACTAGTACTGGCTTTTTTTATGTTAGCAGTAAGCTAACTGTTTCAGAATCTTTTATAGAGGATTATATTATGGGTGTAGATAAAGTCTTGTATGCAAGTGTTGATAATTAGGTATAAAAACACTCATGTGATAATTAATTATCACCCCTTATTACCCCTTACCCCTTATTACACAACATCTGTATAAATAACTATTACATTTATCTCGAAGGGTCAAACATCACATGTTTGACATGACTTGTCTTATGGCTCACTTTATTTTGTTTCATGTTCGTTTTAGAATTTCCATAGATATAAAGTGGTTGAGGAGTCGAGGACGTTGAGGACGACTAATTAACTGACCCCCTTATTCATAATAGTCTTCTACCTTAAAGCATTGCTAATCCTCACTCTGTCTTCTTCTGTTGACCTAAGTCAGAATGAGAAAAATACTCCTAAGCGGCTGTTTAAAGTTAGCGGACCATTATGAATAAGGAGGTTAGTCGTTAGGCCAACCGAGTCGGGTTTGGATATTCAGACTATGAAAGGAATTCCTAGAGAGATTGACAATCTGTTCTACAACATAATAATAATAGCTATACAGAGCTCGCTACGAATTCAGAAATGCAGAATGAGTGAATATTTTTTCAGTTTCCAATGTTGGCTATAATTATAGAAAAAAATTGGTCCTAAAAACTTTTCCTCGCTTTTAATGATCAAATACGTGAGGACAATGACAAATAATATTCACTAAAAATATTGATACTACATACATAAATTATTTGCCGGCGTTGACAAATTTTTGATACAAAAATTATTATATTTTATGTTTGTTTGTACCATTGTTGTATGTAGTATAACTTTGCCATAAATTCAATTAATTTAAACTGTTTGGCGTTCGGGTTCCGCTCGTTTCGTGCTGGATACTAAAAGTGCCCAACATGCCTTAAGAAGGTTTCAATTCATTTATATAAAAGCAAAATGTCTAAGTTTTATTATAGTCTTTTTTTTATAAAAATAAGTGACGAGACGATCAGGCCGTTCAGATGAAGGTAATTGATACGTCTTGCCCATTACAATGCAGTGCGGCTCAAGATTCTTGAAAAACCCCAAAATTCTGAGCAGCACTACAATTGCGCTCGTCACCTTGAGACATAACATGTCAAGTCTCATTTGCCCAGTAACTTGTGAGCTATGGCGCAATTCAAACCGAAACACAATAATGTTTACACATTACTGCTTCACGGCAGAAATAGGCGCCGTTGTGGTACCCATCCTCTAGCCACTGGTAAATATATGGTTCTAATATGGGTCGACCCTGGGAGCTCCGTGGTGGCCACTGTTTTACCAATTCTGCCACCGACACTTTTTATTATATATTAATATCTAACATACATATACAAAACGTGATTTTATATATCACTGTGTAATGAACTATACTCGACACGTACATCTCCACTGATGTTCCTAATAGAATTTATGATCCGAATAATATTACAATATTGGAAACGTGATCTTAATAAAAATGTTACTGTTACCGATTTTTCCCTCTTTGGTAACTATATTTTGAGGAAATACAAACAATATTATTATATGACATGTTTTCATCAGTAAATCTAATATATAAAATTCTCGTGTGACGGTGTACGTAATTTAACTCCTCCGAAACGGCTCGACCGGTGAATCTTAGCGTGTATATCGCCTAGGGTGGAGAACCGGACAACATCTATTTTTCATCCCCCTAATTGTTTTTTAATTTTTTTGGACAAAGTTTTTTGTTTTTATTTTTTTATGATACAGCATTGAAAAATACATGCAACTTCTACAACTATTTTTGTATCGCGATTATTCTGATCTATCCACAGATCCGCAATAGGGTTGCAAGATGGCAATAGAATACAATAATTTTATGTACTTAAAATATATTTGGTAAGTCTGAGAATCAGTTGTCATCTATGTTTTATACCCCAAAAAATTTAGTTATTGAATTTCTTTTATTACCTTAATTGGCAATACAACGTTTGCTGGGTCAGCTAGTATTTTATACTAATTTGTGTCCCCATATTTCAAATTCAAATTCAAATTCCTGGAAACCCTACCGCTGGCAGCTATTTCGGTCAACGGATCAGCCTTGCTATCCAATCCGGAAATGCTGCCATTATTCTTGGTACGCTTCCACGCTTATCTATTAAAAAAACTATAGCAGCTTAGAGAATTTGAACCCGCTAAGTTATTAAGTCGTACAAACATTTTCACTGTTGTTAATTTAAATTATACCTTACTAGCTGATACCCGCGACTTCGTCCGCGAATACACACGACTAAGCACGTAGTAATCATATATATAAAAATCTTTGTTTCTTAAAAAACTTTGACGCGCTATTATAGACACGCTCCCGCCGTTCCGGCCGGCCAGAACTGCCGCAAACGCTACGTCCCGCAATTTTTAAATCTGTAATATCTTCGAAAGTATTCATTTAAAACATATTCTGTAAAGGGCCATATAGATCTATATTAAATCAACAATGTATTTAAGGTATTTAATTAGATAATGATTAATGCTGTATTGGTTAAAATCGCTTCGAAAATAAGCCATTATTAGTCATAAAAAGTAAATGAAAAAAAATGTTATTGTGGGATATCCATAACAGATAGACATATACAATAGCGGTGTTTTCTGTAGACCTTTTCAATGTGTACAATACTAAGTACATTATTTTGATAAATCTCGTAGGGTTTAACCTACGTTTGCAATGTAAGCGGAAAAAAATGTAATTATTAACGACATCACATTAGAAACCTCAAAAATAACAGTATTTCTCCACTATTTAATGAATGTTATTATACATATAAACCTTCCTCTTCAAATATTTCTCACTTTTTACTTCTCTATTAAAAAAAACCGCATCAAAATCCGTTGCGTAGTTTTAAAGATTTAAGCATACATAGGGATAAGACACAGATTAAGCGACTTTGTTTTATACTATGTAGTGAAGTTGTGACGTATTATTAAGTAGTTAGTTATTAGCATTACTTGTCAACCTTTGTGGTTTTTTAGATAATAATTTGACCTAGTTCTTGTATCTGTAATATGTAATATGATAAATAAAAAAAGTAATGATAGTTTTAATTTTATGTAGTCATAGTAATCGTACATATAGTTATAAGATTTGTTTTGTTTGAATAATAAATACATACTTTAAGGGCTAGATTTCACAGGGACACCACGGTGTCGCAACCAGACGCTGCTACAAACAAAATGTATTTAGCTCTATAGAGAGTTACTCACCTGATATCCGTTTCCATCCAGCTCCTAGACCAGTCCATAAAAAATCTGTCATGACTCTAGTGTCTCTACTAGTTTGGTAGCTTAGGGACACCACAGTGGTGGCACTGGTTGCGCTACCGTAGTGTACCGGTGCACTAACTTTCATCTTTAGAAGTTTCTTTTTACACTTTCTGTGACAGTTCTCTCGTAATTTGTCAATTTTGTTCTAGTTGAATATAAATTCGACGCCGAGTAAGATCTTGTTACATAGTCAACAATAATATCGAATTTATCATACGCATAGTATTCCAATTTGCATAGTAATGCGTTAAGCTGTTGAACTTAATAATATTTTGACGCACGCTCCAAACATTACATTCCAGTTGATTCCATTGGATCATCTTGAAGTATTTTTTTTCATTTATTGACTGTGGTTTTCATGTCTGAGCTTTATTTCCTGCAAGCCCAAATATTTAATTTTTCATTGTTGGTTTTTAAAACAATTTTCTTTTAAAATGTTTTGGAGAAACAAACTACCGCGCTCTCGTTAAAAACCTGAGCAATGATACGAGTGTCAACTGCTGTTTAGAAATAAGCGAACTATAAAAAAAATATTGAACAATAATTTTAGTTTATTGGACGTGAAAAAGAGCTCCATATAAAGATCACAATGTGGAGGAATACCTGAGATCAATATAGCGTGAATGTTATTTTTTTATGGAAGAGATTAACCAGCACAAATTACAGAAATTAAATTACAAAATAAAATTTATGAACGATGCGGGACTTGAACCTGCAACGTTCCGTGCGAGCGCTCTTCCAATAACCCATCCTTTCGAGTGACGTTAGGTTCAGAAATTATGATATGTCTTTTTTAATGAGTCCATAAGTTGAAGTCAATCACAAAAGTGAGGAATGTCACTTTAAAAGAAAAGAAATTGTATAGCATAAATTTGTCGATTAAATGTACATTTGAGTTGAGTATAACAATAAAGATGTAAGAAATATTCCATAATCATATGGCCAAACCTAACCATTTTAAAGCACTAAAAATGGGTGATCATAAAATATCGTTTCAATCCATCAAATCCCCCAGTTTTATTTTAAACTAACAAATTTTATCCTTCCAGGTGAAAAAACTAACGTTAGAAATTTTGAAACCCAGAATACCATTTTTGAAATCGTATATTGTAGATTTCCTGCTAGATCTAAGCCTGCAACTGACGTTTTTTAGTCATCAATAATTTATGGGTACTTTCATCGGTCTATTTTTTTATGGAATAGGAGGACAAACGAGCGTACGGGGGGTCACCTGGTGTTAAGTGATCACCACCGCCCACAATCTCTTGCAACACCAGAGGAATCACAGGAGCGTTGCCGGCCTTTAAGGAAGGAGTATGCGCTTTTTTTGAAGGTACCCATGTCGTATCGTCGCGGAAACATAAGGAAGCTCATTCCACAGCTTTGTAGTACGAGGAAGAAAGCTCCTTGAAAACCGCACTGTGGAGGACCGCCACACATCCAGATGGTGGGGATGATATCCTAACTTGTGGCGTGTCGTGCGAAGGTGGAATTTAGGCTGTAAATAACCTGATCATAATTCTGACTAACTTGTTGCTGTTGCCTGGAACGTAAAATTTAATATGGCCTAGTGCAAACCGCAACATCACAATACAGAACTTGAAATATTATGCGGTTGTTGCTAATGACTTTACGCAGTGTTTAACGGGCTTTGTTAACTAATTTTGATGGATTATCATAAATTATATTTGGTATACGAATTATCACATGTGCCAAATTATTGAAATGTCTTTGCGTGGATACCTACCTTTGTTTTAACCATAAACTTAGCACCAATATAGAGAAACACTCACCTCATTACGGCGAGACTTAATTTATAATTTTCATGTGTGCTAGTTCTATAGATTAACCCCCTTATTCATATTGGTCCGCTAACTTTAAACAGCCGCTAAGGAGTGTTTTTTCTCATTCTGACTTAGGTCAATAGAAGAAGACAGAGTGAGAATTAGCAATGCTTTAAGTTAGCAGACTATTATGTTAGGGTAGTGTTTTGCTTTATACAATATTTTGAACTTTTATCATCTGGAATCTGTAGTATAAATGCAAAAAAAGATCCGGAAGAATGGACATCGTCAGTAGTGTGTGTCGTGAATTAGGGAACAAAAGACCAAAACGAACTAGGCGCCAAGTGGACAGATTGATGTACTATTAGTGTCAACTGTTAATGTGTCAAGTGTTTCTCGCCGCCAGCGCAGTTCCACCGTGACCACGATTCATGCAATTGGATCGAAATATCGGTATCAAATATACAAAATACTAGCTGACCAGACAGACGTTGTTCTGTAGATAATAAAAAAAATACTGTTTTATAGGAATTTAGCAATAATATTTCAAAACATCAAGAATTATTTCGTAAAATATGCTACCTGTTGTTATAATTAAATTGTTTCACAGCGGAACTGTCAAACCGTGCGTCACTAAATTCTCTCATAGAAAATATGTCCCTTTAAACAAATATTGGAAATAAAAATAATTATGGGTCTCAAATCGAAATAAAAACTATCCTATCTCTCAAGTTGGATCAAACTGAACTCCATGAAGTTCCCCATTAAAATCCGTTCATTAGTTTATGAGTTCATCGAGGACAAACAAAGTGTCACGTATTTTATATATATTAAGATATATCGTGAGTACTCGTCATAATAATTACAATACAATATTTTATTTTCTATCACATATTTTTTTAATTAATATAATCTTTATATAGAAGAGTGTTTAATGCGCATAATAAACTCCCTCCAAGCTTACGCGTATTACCCGTCCAACGATTTAAAAAGGATCTTTTTACATGGCTTATAGATAAATGTTTTTATTCAATAAATGAAATGTTGACACATTAGATTAAATTAAATTGACTTTAAAATATATATTAATTCTAGTCTTTAAATAATGACATTTAAAAATAATAATAATAATTTAAATTGACCTAAGTGCTTATAATAATAACTAGAATTTTGTTAATAATAATTTTACATGCCAGAAATGGCCGATAACATTGATACATTAAAACTATTTACACCCATTGTTACACGTTTTCTAGCAATTTATTTATTTATATTTATTTATTTATAATATGTACTACAAAATATTTTAGTGAATATGTTCTATGAAAATAAGCACAACGAAAGCAGTATAGAAGAATCAGTATTTAACTGTGGAATGTTTATTTATATATATTATTGCTGTAAATAACAACACAATCTAACACAGAATACGAGACCATTATACTTTTTAAATTAATATCCGTTAAAACACAACAATTATGATACAAACAATAAAATTAAAATGCGGTCCAATTTGATAGGATACTACTGGACACTAAATTGTTTCAAAAATTTTGTTTGTTTTCCGTCTCTTTCTCACACCTAGGTTTTTATGTAATGATGGCTATCTCACTCTCACACAGGTTTCGTCTATTAGGCTAGTATACTTAGTTAATGTTTTTTTTAATGGAAATAAAGGACGGGACAAGTAGGACGTTCAGCTCATGGTCATTTCAATGCAGTACTGCAGTCAGGATTATTGAAAAACCCAAAAATTCTGATAGGATTCTTGAGACGATTTCCATTTATGGATTTAGATAATTTTGTTTTTATTACAAAAAAAATATAATTTATAAATAAAGAAATCATAAACTCCTGAGAGACATTATAATAAGCAACTGAGTAAAAACTAGTGAGAGGCTCCTTTGCACAGGATGCCGGCTAGATTATGGGTACCACGAAGGCGCCTATTTCTGCTGTGAAACAGTAATGTGTAAGCATTACTATGTTTCGGCCTGACGGGCGCCGTAGCTAGTGAAATTACTGGGCAGATGAGACTTAACATCTTATGTCTCAAGGTGACGAGTGCCGCTCAGAATTTTTGGGGTTTTTCAAGAATCCTGAGCGGCACTGCATTGTTATAGGCAGGGCGTATCAATTACTATCAGCTGAACGTCCTGCTCGTCTCATCCCTTATTTTAAAAAAAAAACATATGAAAAATTTAAAAACTTAAAGAGAAGAGATGGATTCGAATATAAATTTATAACCAAAACCCAATTTATAATTTGTAAAAGAAATACAAGATTTCGAAAAACTCTTACTTGTGTTATTTGCAACACAAGTATATCCACAAATATTTAACCATATTAATGGCATAAAAGAAAGTCCCCCTGAAAACTTGAGCCGTCCTAAAATCAATAAATTATGAAATATACACTTTTACGCAAATACAATAATATGTAAAAAATATTGTAACAATTACACACGTTTTAATCCGTTAAACAGTAATGTGATTTAAATAAATCAAAGGATTATAAAACCTAATCAATACACACAGTGAGATAAAATTTGCTACATTTGGAAGAATATCTTTTATATGCAATAAGGAACAATTTGGCATGGCTAACCATTTTATACAGCAAACAAGATTACCGCTGATTTATACCGATGATGGGTACCTTTGATAAGCTTTTTGTTTCTTCGCTCCGTAAACAACAGACAAATGACTTTCGATAGGGTCAGGTAGACAAAATATTATGTTAAATATATAAAATTCTCATGTCGCGTGTTTGTAGTTAAACTTCTTCGAAACGGCTTGACTGATTCTCATGAAAATTTGAGTGCATATTGGGTAGGTCTGAAAATCGGACAACATCTATTTTTCATCCCCCTAAATGTTAAGGGTGGTCCACACGAATTTATTTTTATTTTTTTTTTATTTTTTTTTTTAATTTGTTTGATTATGAGTCAGCATTAAAAATACATACAACTTCAAATTTTCACCCATCTACGATCAACAGTTACTTTTGTATCGCGATTTTAATATCGGCAATGCAACGTTTGCTGGGTCAGCTAGTATTAAATATAATTTTATTTGAAAAATACTTTTGGCCTAAGGATTTTCTTATTAACATGTCTAATACTGTTTGATGAGTAGACATTTCTGTGTATTTTCTTCCCATCTTACCATGTGTCAGTGAGCTCATAAATGAAAACAGATAACTGATATTTTGATAGAGGGTTTATTAGTAACCAAAAATTAATTCAACTAGGGGTTATTTGGCGCAAATCTATAATTATACTAAAGTTTTAAAATTCAGCGAGTCAACATCCCCTGAGGATGCCTTATGTAGAAGCGAAACACGTGTTGAATCGGTTGCAGCAGATTTTTGGTCCGGTTGTTCGATCGGGTGCTCATCGGGGGCCGATTCTTCGATGTGGGACGAGTACAGCCGCTAACTCTAAGTCGTGAGGTTGGGCTTTACCACCCTGTTACACCATCTCTGGATATGGACTATGACGTCACATGACTCGGTTACTGTGTACGGTGTGCAAAACAAGCAACACTTGGATATAATTATTATTAATTAATAAACAATGATTTATTTTTGCAGCAATATAGATTGATGTAAAGGTATTGTTCCAAAATTACTTTTATCCAAAATTTCTTTTATTTCCATTTAAATTATTTTTCAATAAAATCAACATTCAATCAAACAAACAAATTATAATATATTAGCTATATAGCAAGTTTAGTGGGTATGTAGTTTAAATTGAAGTTGTAAAGGGATTTACGAAGATATCACTAAAAGTCAGGGAAGGGGTGGTGTACTGAGATATCTAGTAGGTATTATTTAATGTTTCGTTGAGTGTGCGCAATGGTTTTCATCAGACACTAACCCTATTTGTCACTTGAAAAAATTAAAATGAAAAATATTTATTTCAGTAAAAAAAATGGTACAAACATAATAGTGGATGTGACCTTCTATTAAGTGAGAAATACCTGTGCCAGAAGGCCACGCTCTTCCATATCAATTAAAATTAACAGTACCAAGTACCAAATTGTCTAGTAATACTGTATATTATTATTATTATGAAAAATTATTAAAAAATCCGGATTAAGTAAAAAAAAGTATTTATTTTTCTAGCATCAGGTACTATTTATAGCGAAACAGAACAACAGAAACTACAGAAGTATTAACATCAAAGTTCAAAACGTTACAGTTGAAACTTCAAAAACAAAGAAGAGCGATAGTGCGAGAGTGATAGCACGAAAATATTACAACAACATGTACCTAACGGTAATGAAACTGCAAATCGTACTGATGCAACAGGACGAGCGCGACGGGGTGAAAGTGGAACCGAGGCAGCGAGGCAGTAGGTGCATTCTACAAGTAGCGAAACACTTAGAGATAATTAGATTATCAACAGAGAATAATAAATAAATATAGAGGCGATTTTCAAAATAGCGTCTCTCTATTGCAAATTGTAAAAAACGATTCTTTCCATGGTATTAAAATGTTACTTAGCCTTATACATTTTAATAATAAGAGTCCTTAGTAATGTTAAATAATATTGTGTAAAAAATTTCACCTCCACGTTCATAAATAAAACTCGATAACTTTACATCTATTTAAGTTACAAAATGTTTTAATTAAGATAGCTGAGATTCCACAGACAAACAAACCATCAAGATGGTTTTGTGGGACCATAATTTTATTAAGTCATTGTAATGTCAAAGCTGTAATAAATAAATAAATAATAAAAATAAATAGAATACGTCCGACTCGCATTTCAGCTGTTTTTATTACATAAAATATCCATGTAAAATAACAACGTATTTTATGCGTGAATGGAATGAATTTTGATAAAAACATCAGCTGTTATATTATCCAAAGAGAAACCAAAATGTTTTAATGATTTTAAGAAAAAAATTACTTTTTCTTTTAATTTGTTGAACAAAATATTTTAATGAGGTAAATATCCTTAACTTAAAGTAATTGATGTACACTTTTCACTATCCCGTACACGACATGTTAAAATATACACTGGCCGGCTCTTAAGGTAGGCGACTTTTTTATACGCTTTATATTAGCTTCACCTGTATGTTTGTATGCATGTTTGTATGTTTGTAACCGACATCTTTGGGCGCGATTTTGACCCACTTTAAACGGCTAGATTTCGTTCAAACTTTGTAGATTTATCGAGGACCGATGACATTACACTAATTTGACTAAAAAATTAAAAATAAATAATGGTTAAAAAAAACTAAAAAGCACGCTTTATATAAAATTCAACTAAAATTTTGTTTTGAATTTTATATAAAGCGTGCTTTTTAGTTTTTTTTAACTATTATTTATTTTTGATTGATTTTGTATGTAACGGAATCTTGAACGTACTTTTCACCCACAATCTGAACATTTGATTTACTTGAATTTGAACAAATGATACAACAATATCTTCATTACCTTGGTTTTGTATTCTAATCAGACTCACCAGGATAATAAATTATTGGAAAAGTTGAAGGTTGTGGTAGTGTTTACAGTCCGATATACTGAAATATAAATTCTAATATATAAAATTCTCGTGTCCTGGTGTTAAATATTGAACTCCTCCGAAACGGCTTTACCGATTCTCATGAAATTTTGAGTGCATATTGGGTAGGCCTGAGAATCGGACAACATCTATTTTTCAGCCCCCTAAATGTTAAGGGTGGTCCACACGAATTTTTTTATATTGTTTGATTATGCGTCGGCATTAAAAAATACATATGACTTCAAATTTTCACCCATCTACAATCAACAGTTACTTTTGTATCGCGGTTTTAATATCGACAATACAACGTCTGCTGGGTCAGCTAGTTTATTTATAAATTTGCAGATGTTTCACCCCCGCTGTTGAATTCAATACCAAATCACTACTCACTCACTGGTGGACTGTCAATACACTTGTCAACTGTCAATACACTTAAAGAGTCTCTGTTACTTCTAGTATCTCATTTAGGTTTCTATGTCGACAACCGTTCCTATACATCGATACAATCGAAGATGACTGACTGTTTAACCTACAAGTCCGGTCAATGTAGACATTTGAATCGTTATATCTCAGAAACGGTGGCTCGTAAGAAATAAAGTATTGATACATTTTTATAGATAATTTTATGATCTACAATTTTTGTTTAAGGTACTTTTATGATAAAACTTACCGTTTTGCTGAAAATCGCGAAGTACTCATTTTTTTGACCTTTGACCTTGAATAAAAAAAATCCATACATGATGGGGATTTACTTTTAAACATTGTTTATAATTATGTTTTGAACAATTTCACTGATTTTCAGCTTGTTGGGACTTTATGTAACTACACTCTAATTTTTTGGTCTAAATTGACCGGACTATACTTGACTTATCAAATACAGATGCTAACCCGGCAAACGTTGTTTTGCCATATAAATTAAGTGCCCCGCTTACGATCATTGTATAAAAATCACAATGTCATACGGAATAAAATGATATATACTGATTTATTTGAACTGCAAATACATTGGTATTTCTAAGTCAAAAAAATATTAGTTCCGCATTAGTAATCACTAACATCTTATATTTAAACGTTATCTGTAACACGCTGCATCTTATGGTATAAGTATTATTCCGATTGGTTTAGTAGTGTTTGCAGTATAACTGATGGAAAAAATGACTCTTCATAATATCTTATATATAAAATTCTCGTGTCACAATCTTAGTTACCTTACTTCTCCGAAACGGCTTTACTGATTTTTATCAAATTTTATATGCATATTCAGTAGGTCTGAGAATCGGATACTATCTAATTTTCATCCCCCTAAATGTTAAGGGTAGCCCCCCCATTTTTTTTTTAATTTTTGACAACTTTTTTATTTTTATTTTATTATGATTCAGCATTGAAAAATACATACAAATTTAGATTTTCGACCTTCTACGATCTACAACTATTTTTCTATCACAATTTTTATATTATTCTGCTCCATCCACCGATATAGGGTTGCAAGATGGCAATCGAATACAATAATTTTAGTACGATATATTTGGTAGGTCTAAGAATCGGTTGAATCAAAATTTTAATAATTGATTTTTTATAATATGTTATATGGCAATACGACGTTTGCTGGGTCAGCTAGTATTAGTATAGATGTCCAAAATTAAAATGTGTTCGAGTTTACTTTTACATGATCTTACAATACAAAGCATTTATCATAAAAATATTAAATACTGTAATGAAATAGCAATACTTTTAATTAAATATTTACTCTTTCATTATTTCATGCAAAGTGAACGTTTGTTGCAGTAAAACTTTCCTTTCACGAAATATGAGCTATCTAGACCGGAATAAAATTCATTGAAGTTGTATTTTAATGTGGCCTCAATTTGTGAACCATCTTGAAATTCTATTTCTTGAATTTCATCAAAAGATAACTATCTTTTAGTTTATATAGTATCTAAAAAGGTTTATTTGTTGAACACTTGTGACAGAAGTGAAGAGTTGGATAGCTTGATACCCTTCCAATTGATAATATATAGAATAGAATTTGCCTATTTTTTCTTTCTCTAATGTGTAGTAGAGATCATCTCCATAAAGGTATGCCTATCTTCCACTATTCAATTACTTGATGGGGAGAATTCTTGAAATGCACTTCATGCAAATAGAAGTCTGACATATTGTATCTCTAACTATGGTCTTAGAGGAAATCGTAACATCTCCAACCAATCCACCATTTAGCCTAGTATGAACAGTTTCAGTAGTAATTTTCTTCGATTTTCGTTAATTTCTATGCAAATGAGGTTATTGTCGTACCTATTCTAGAGATTAAATTCATGGACAAATTTACTTAATTACACTCAAGAATACGATGAGGCTAGGTGCAGTCGAAGGTAATCGTAGTACCGAAACTTAAATTTTTTGACTTACTTTTGTTTGAACTGTCATCGACTCGAATAAAGCAATTTCCCTTCGATATGGCTTTGCTACTAATTCTTTTACGTAAAATTTCGTCGTCAAATCTATTGCAAAGACCATACTGATGTTTTCACAATAATCTTACTATCAATACTTTCACAAAAATCGTCACCTTTTTGCTCTTAATAGTGATATTCATTATAATAACACTAGAATTAAGGGATTACTTGTAAGTAATTCTAGTAGGCTTCATAAGGTACATAATAGCTTTAAGGGTAAATGTATACACTTTTATAATTATGTCCAAGCAACTGTTCAGGTATTATCTATAAATAAAATTAAATGTTTTATAAAAAAATGGCTCTGTCGTAAATCCTACTACTCCACACCTGAATATCTAAGTGATCGAACAGCCTGGGACTAGATTATGATTATTTTATAGCAATAGCAATGACAGTACAATATTGTATATTTTATTAAAAAGAGCGCAAAAAAAGAATGCTGGGAGAGTTGCTCGCGCCGCTTCTTCTCTCTCAGAGCGCCATTTGTTTCCGAAGCGGCAGTTACTACTACCGCTTCGGAAACAAGATTCTTCTAGTATATTAGAAATGACATCAAAAAGAATTCTATAGGATTAAAATTTTGACAAAATAAATGCCTTTTTATGCTTTTTATATTTTTTTACTTTTGAAAATGAATAGACATTTGCAGGCATTGCGTCTGTCGCCATTTTAAAATGTACCAATATAACTGCACTTTCGATTAATGTGGTAGAAAACATAATTTGAAACGACATTTCTACGGAAAGCCAAGTGATCGAAATATTCACAGTGAGATTAATTACGTAGCAATCGACAACATAATAAAATATTTAAATCTCAATACGAGACGAACAAAACTATTGAGTGATAAAAATATACGATTTTGATGTAAAATGCAATCATTTTATAAGAAATAACTTAATTTTTTATGGAAGAGAAGGACAAACTAACGTACGGGCCACCTGATGTTAAGTCATCACCGCCGCCCACATTCTCTTGAAACACCACACTGTGGAGGAACACCACACATCCAGATGGTGGGGATAATATCTTAATTTACGGCGTGTCGTGTGTAACGTAACGTTACTACAGCATAAGGTAGTGGTGTTTTAATTAATAATAGGTGTGGGCGAGACGGTTCATGAGTGAGCAGGCACGCATATGACGCCGTGTAAGGGTCTGGGCTGCGCAAGCGGCACGGACAGAGGCTAACAGCTGTTTCCGCGGCCGGTCGACATAAATTGATTTAAGAAGATTTCAACGCGTGCTCAATATACATAATTACTAAAATTAACAGTTACGTAATAAATATATAGTGTGTATTGGATAAATCCCGCTCTAGGGTGAGTATTGAATAGCACATAAGTCTTATTTTATTGTAACTTAGCTGTAGAACATTCGCCATTGTTAATTGTTTGAGAAATAAAATAGAAATCGCTTAAATTACAGTTATCTATGCAAACTTTTTACTGACCACAAGGTTTTTGTTAAATAATTAGATTAGTAATGTTTTAATTTATTATCATAATAAAGTGCTTGCTTTCGTTATTAGTTCATTAATAATAATATGTAAACTTCGTTCTGCTTTGCCATGTCGACAATCTCGCCACTATGCACCAAGTAGGTACCTACGCAATCCTCGAGATGTCGATTTGTGCGATTGCTATGTTATGCTTGCGGGTTCCGTGTTCTGGAAAGAAGGAACGAAATAAAAAAAAAAAGGAATGGACCGCCAATCGCTAGTTTATAATTCCAGGTCCTAAGTTACCGCTGACGTTGAACCTGCCTTGGTGCTTGCGGTTCTGAGGACGTCGCTCCGCATCCAACGATTCCTGTCTTCCTGGCGCTGGAAGATCACCGCATCCAGATCGCCGAGCGTGACTGAACGGGATCTCGCAGGAGAGTACCAACTATAGCAGAATCCGATAGAACCTACCACGACTTTCTTTTTTTTTTATCGTGTTACCCTACCATAATATAAATTTTATATTATAAATTCTTATTAAAATTAATTAAAATTAGAAATTTAACTGAGGCACTATCGTTTTGTTTTTTTTTTGTATTAAATTTTAAAATATCAAACGAAGGTGTCGCACTGGCGCCCAACGTGGTTTCTATCTGGTTTTGCTTTGGGTATAGTGGTTGTGGATTGTTTGTAAGTGTTTATGTGGACGTCCTTTTCTTTGTTTTTTTAAATTGTGTAATTGTGTAAATATAAATGATACATAAATTGCATCGCTTTGATTATATTTTACTTGTGCAACTTAATTAAGTTTTGTTTTATTTGTGAATTTTTATATCAAGTTGAAATACTACATACATTATATATTATAGTTACATTTAAGTTATATTATTTTTATAAGAGGACGATTTTAGAACAGTGTTTTGTAACAGAACGAAGTATTTTCTCGATTTGTGTGCTATTTAAAATTCACCTAAAGTGCAATCAGTGTCAGTATGTCTTTTCCAATAAAATTTTTTTCACTTCAAAAAACAGAGTTAGAATACGAAGTTGCGATAAGAGGTGAAAGCCCAGGTACTACTGTGGCTGAACTTAGAAAACAAATCAATAAATTAATTCAGTTGTTTCCTTCTCACGACATATTATGCTCTCACCTTGAACCATCTGAGGATATAGCGGCTGTTGTAAAGTTATTAAACAAAATCAAATCGAGTCTGGACTCTGGTCTTACAGACAAAAGTTCGTTATTACGTTTAGAAAATTTATTAAATCACATTTACCATAGGATCAACAGAATTGAACCTGATGACATAAAAGAGGAACATCTTACAAGTACCAAACTCTTCAGGATATGTTACGAACAATATTTAAAACTTTCAAATAAAATAGTCGATCCTCTTTTAGTTGATTTAGCCACCTCAACGATTGCGACTTCGTCTAAAAGTCAACAACCTATTAATATTGCTGTCACTTGTGACAAAAGTGTAACTTCCGAACTAGGCAGGTTGAAGTTCGATGGCAAGTCTTGCGTTAGATCTTTTATTGAACGTGCTAATGAATTTAGCGAAGCACGTAACATCCCCGACTCAAAATTCTTATCACTTGCAACAGAAATATTTACGGGTGACGCATTACATTGGTTTAGAAGTATTAAAGACCAAGTTTCGTCTTGGGATGATCTAGTTGTTTTGTTGAAACAAGATTTTGATAAAAGTGATTATGATTACCGTTTAGTTTCTGAGATTCGCTCTAGGACCCAAGGGGAAACGGAAAATATCACAATTTTTTTGTCTATCTTATCAGGTATGTTTGCACGGCTTTCTAACCCAATGCCGGAAGAGGACAAGCTTGAAATTGTGTTGCATAATATTCGTCCATGTTATGCTAGCACTTTAGCTTCCTCGCCTGAGTTACGGAATATAGATCAGGTTAAAACTATCTGTAAAAATTACGAAAATATTCAATCGCGATTTGCGCACTTCAGAGAACCAATTGCAGCTTTTGGTACTCTGGCACCAGAATTTGCTTATAAAGGCACTGAAATATCTGATAAATTTAAGTTAAGCAGTAATGACGTTAAAAGTAATGTAAAACAATCGAATACTAGCTTGAGAAACAACTCTAATGTATATAAATGAAAAATACGTACACAGCATCCAAAAAAACGATTCTGGTACAAGTCACAAATTACCTTATTGCCCAAGGTGCCGTAATAATACACATTCCTTGAAGGATTGCACTAATGCGGATATTATGTGTTTTAAATGCGGTCACAAAGGAGTTAGGAAACCTGACTGCCCCACCTGTAATACCAGTTCTCAGGTTTCAAAAAACTAAAATCGCAGAATTGTGGCAAACCTAAACGAATAAATAACAACCGTACAAGCAAAGAGGAATGGAATAACTGGTTAGAAATGGTTCGTTTATTTTTTCTTGGGAACAAGTTTGCTTCAATTCTGCACGTTAAACCTAAAAATGATACTAGACCCTACGTTAATATAAAAGTCAATGATATTACAGCTTCAGGCCTTCTAGAGTCAGGTTCAGCAGTAACCATACTAGGTAATTATGCTCACACCGCATTGGTCGATCGTGGTTTGAAGTTATATACAGCAGATAAGTTATCAATTGTGACGGCTGGTGGACAGAATTTCAAAACTGTTGGTTATCTAGATTTACCAGTGCAGTTTGAAGATCAATTTCACATTATTAAGGCTCATATAGTTCCCGAAGTTCAATCACCACTTATTTTAGGAATTGATTTCTGGCGCGCTTTTAAACTATGTCCTAAATATTTGGGATCGTTTGGTTTATCAAGTGTTCCTCTAGCAAACATAAATACTGATACTTCTACTGTATTCATACATTCATACGAGAATTTAGATGAGTCTCAGAGGGCTCGTGCCAGTAATATTATTGATCAGTTTAAGGAAATTTCTTTTGAATACAAAGGCTTAGGACGCACGAATTTAATTACTCATCGCATAGATACAGGAAGTTCTCCTCCGGTTAGACAGCGTTACTATAGACTTTCTCCAGAAAAACAAAAAATTTTAGTCGAGCAGGTGGATGAAATGTTAAAACTTGATGTAGTTGAGCCTTGCGAAAGTGCGTGGCAATCTCCAGTATTACTAGTAACAAAGAAAAACGGTCAGCCTAGATTTTGCCTAGATAGCAGAAAACTCAACTCCATCACAAAACGTGATGCATATAATTTGCCATATATAAGCGAAATATTGGATAACTTACGTGACGCGCGTTACCTTAGTAGTATTGATTTATCTAAGGCCTTTTGGCAATTGCCGATTGCCCCCCAGGATAGAGATAAAACAGCATTCTACGTCCCAGGTCGCGAAACGTTCAGGTTCAAAACTACTCCGTTTGGGTTGACTAACGCACCATCTACGCAACAGCGTTTGGTTGATTTATTGTTTGGGAATATGGAAAACAAGGTATTCGCATATTTGGACGATATAGTTTTAGTTACTAGCTCGTTTGATGATCATGTGACACTTCTCTTGCAAGTACTTGATAAGTTACGAATGGCAAACTTAACTGTGAATCTAGAAAAATGTGAATTTTTTCGTAGTCAGCTTAAATATTTAGGCTACGTGGTTGATGCGAAAAGTTTACGAACTGATCCAGATAAAATCTCATCAATTTTAAACTATCCAACTCCTACGTGTCGTAAGGACCTTAAACGTTTCCTCGGCACGGCAACTTGGTATAGAAGATTTGTTCCAAAGTTTAGCACAATCGCTGGGCCGCTCAATAAGCTGACTTCTAGTAAAAAGTCAGCTCCCCCCTTTAAATGGACTGATGAAGCTGACGTCGCGTTTAGGATGCTAAAAGAATGTTTAGTATCTGCACCAGTTCTATCTTGCCCTAAGTATGACCTTCCTTTTGAAATCCACACTGACGCTAGCAACTATGGCGTAGGTGCTATGTTGACTCAAACTATTGAGGGTAAAGAACACCCAATAGCTTACATGAGCAGATCTCTATCCGGGGCAGAAAAGAATTATAGTATCACAGAGCGTGAGACATTGGCTGTTATCGTCGCACTAGAGCACTGGAGATGCTACATAGAAAACGGAAAAACGTTTACGGTGTACACAGATCATTCAGCATTAAAGTGGTTCCTAAATTTAAATAATCCAACAGGGCGCTTAGCGCGGTGGAGTGTACGGCTATCATCATTTAATTTTGTCGTAAAACACCGCCGGGGAGTTGATAATATTATACCAGATGCTTTATCGCGTGCTGTACCGGTGTCTACCATAGATACTTTGTTAGCAAACACGAACACTAGTGACGATTGGTATTTAAATATTTACGACGGCTGTAAAAAGGCGCCCAGTTCATATCCTAATTATATAATAAAGAATGATAAACTATACCGAATTATGCGAAAACCTTGTACGCTTACTAGAGAATTTGATTGGAAAGAAGTAGTTCCGAAAGAAACTCGAATGGTAGTTATGAAAGAGAATCATTCTGAACCAACAGCAGGTCACATGGGCATTTTTAAGACTTATAAGCGTATTGCACTCAGGTATTACTGGCCTAATATGCATAGCGATGTAACGAAGTTTGTTAGTTCTTGCTCTACGTGTCTCTCATACAAGCCACAAAATCATGCTACGCTAGGTGAAATGGGAAGGCCTAAACAATGCTCTAGGCCCTTTCAAATGATTTCCATTGATCTCATGGGACCACTTCCGGTGACTCGAAAACAAAATAGCTACATTCTGGTTGTTACTTGCTGCTTTTCAAAATTTTGCCAAATTTTTCCCATTAAGAAAGCTACTTCAAGCATTATTACGAAGATCCTCGAAGAACAAGTCTTTTTAATACATGGCGTACCTCAGACCATTTTTTTAGATAGTGGTAGTCAATTTATAAGTGGTCCGACTAAATCCTTCTTTGATAGGTACAAAGTTCCAAACGTTTTCTTTACGCCCAAGTATACACCCCAAATAAACACGGTTGAGCGCTATAATAAAACTATCATAACATGTCTTTCCACATTCGTCGAGAACGATCACAGAACTTGGGATATCTTCATTCCAAAAGTACAATTTGCGGTCAACAACTCTGTGAATGAGGCTACTGGATATACTCCTTCATTTCTAGTGTACGGTAGGGAATTAGTCCTTTGCGGGTCCCACTACACGGATACGGATTTAGGTGACGAAATTTTGTTTCTTCCGCGCGAAGCCTATGCAGAAAACCTTGGGGCTCTAAGGTTAATATTTGATGATGTTCAAAAATCTTTATATCAAGCTCATGTTAAAAATACTAACCATTACAATTTACGGCGAAAAGCTTTCGAGTTTAATGTTGGAGACATCGTATTTAAGCGTGCTTACGTATTGAGCGATAAAGACAAGTACTTCAGCAAAAAATTGGCTCCAAAGTTTATTAAGTGTCGGGTAACGCAAAAGCTTTCACCTCTCGTATATGTTTTGGAAAATATGTCGGGAAAGAATCTAGGCACTTGGCACATTAAAGACTTAAAAATTGTAGGTCATAATAAATTGTAATTAGTAATTTATTTATAGTAATTTCTAAGTATTTTATTTTTATTTTACTCTGTATTTTTTTTTCCTTTTTTTTTAAATAGTTTAGCCTTATTGTGTAAGTGTGTAGGGCGGGTACTATATTATTTGCGGATTTTACCTTTAGTCAGGTTAAATCCTTGCGTGGGCCGAGCGGGTAATGTAACGGAACGTTACTACAGCATAAGGTAGTGGTGTTTTAATTAATAATAGGTGTGGGCGAGACGGTTCATGAGTGAGCAGGCACGCATATGACGCCGTGTAAGGGTCTGGGCTGCGCAAGCGGCACGGACAGAGGCTAACAGCTGTTTCCGCGGCCGGTCGACATAAATTGATTTAAGAAGATTTCAACGCGTGCTCAATATACATAATTACTAAAATTAACAGTTACGTAATAAATATATAGTGTGTATTGGATAAATCCCGCTCTAGGGTGAGTATTGAATAGCACATAAGTCTTATTTTATTGTAACTTAGCTGTAGAACATTCGTCATTGTTAATTGTTTGAGAAATAAAATAGAAATCGCTTAAATTACAGTTATCTATGCAAACTTTTTACTGACCACAAGGTTTTTGTTAAATAATTAGATTAGTAATGTTTTAATTTATTATCATAATAAAGTGCTTGCTTTCGTTATTAGTTCATTAATAATAATATGTAAACTTCGTTCTGCTTTGCCATGTCGACAATCTCGCCACTATGCACCAAGTAGGTACCTACGCAATCCTCGAGATGTCGATTTGTGCGATTGCTATGTTATGCTTGCGGGTTCCGTGTTCTGGAAAGAAGGAACGAAATAAAAAGGGAATGGACCGCCAATCGCTAGTTTATAATTCCAGGTCCTAAGTTACCGCTGACGTTGAACCTGCCTTGGTGCTTGCGGTTCTGAGGACGTCGCTCCGCATCCAACGATTCCTGTCTTCCTGGCGCTGGAAGATCACCGCATCCAGATCGCCGAGCGTGACTGAACGGGATCTCGCAGGAGAGTACCAACTATAGCAGAATCCGATAGAACCTACCACGACTTTCTTTTTTTTTATCGTGTTACCCTACCATAATATAAATTTTATATTATAAATTCTTATTAAAATTAATTAAAATTAGAAATTTAACTGAGGCACTATCGTTTTGTTTTTTTTTTTTATTAAATTTTAAAATATCAAACGAAGGTGTCGCACGTGCGAAGGTGGAAGTCAGCGGCAAGAATCAGATCAAACAGCTCTCTGGTACACTGCCCGTGATAAACGTGGTAGAAGACACACACTGAAACGAGGTCTCTACGCCAAGTGATCTAGCAGTTCAATTAGAGCAGCGTAGCGCTGTACGCGGCCAAATGGTTCGAACTGGAGTGCGCTAGACCTGAAGAACATATTTACTTAAAACACAATTACACACACAGCAGGTGAAGTATCTTTAACTATGAACTACGAAAATTTTGAATCGAAAACCTATTTGAGTAGATCAACTAGTCATCGATTCAATTTTGTCATTCCTTTATTTTTAGTTTTGTTAAACGTAAGTGTTTATAGTTTTTAACGTCATTTCAGCCGAAAGCGGTCCACTGCTGGACAAAGCCCTCCCTCCCCCAAATATCGCCATGACGATCGGTCCTGCGCTGCCCTCACTCAACCTATTCCGGCGATCTTGTGGGGGACACCTATCAATACTAAGTCTTCTGGTACGTGGTCGCCATTCAAGGACTTTAATCCCCCAACGGCTATCTGTCCGTCAAGCTTTGTGCCCTGCCCTGATTTGATCTCTCAGAGAAAATATATCCTCCGTGCATAGCCCTCTCCATTGTCCTCTGAGTGACACTGAGTTTCCTCATAAGGCCCATAGTTACGACCACGTCTGTGTACCGTAAGTCATCACTGGCAACACACACCGGCTTAAAACATTCGCCTTTAGTTTTTAAGGTAATAACTTAAAATGCTATAAAATTATTACTATTCTACTACTGTTTATTTAAATGAACATTTAATTACACTTTATCATGTCCTAAACTATAAGTTTGCGTTTCTCTGAGCTATCTTTACGTACTTAGTTTATTTTTAAAAGACATTCTAGATGAGGGAATTAATTAATGAAGAACTTAACCGCTTTAATATAAATTTCATTTACAGGACTTCTACTTTTAAAACTTAGCCGCTAGATTCATTTAAATATAAATTTTAATTAAATGCTTTAATTCTTGTCTCATAATTTTATTGCTGAATGAATGTCAAGCAAGAAACTTTTTCTTATTTTACAAGTAAGTGAAAGGGAAAAATATAAGTTTAATTCTTTAAGATAAATTTTGTAGTACTTACTATTTAAAAAACCACGGAGGTTTCAATGCGAAATAATTTGTAGTATTCACTTTTTACCTCTATTTTCACGATATGGCACACGAGCCGATATAGGTTTTTCAGATCGATTAAATTTTTTAAATTTGTCACTTATAAATCCTCTCAACAGCATATTATAATAGCAGCAGATAGCATTTAAACATTCCTTCAAATGAACAGCTTATTTCGTGGCAGTAATGTTCAAATTCTATTTTATACGCTCATAGTAGTAACACTACGTCATGCGCGAGACGGACGCGAACACGAGGCAAGATCATTTTGTTTTAGCAACTGAAATGAAATTATTGAGCAAAATGAATAAATACGCAAAATTAGTTATAGAATTATGTGGGGCAGTTACTTGAATACGACACTGCATCCTTTTTAAATTTTTTACTGAACACATTATCATTGCGTGGCGTTGTTTTCAAAGCGCGGTCGAAACACACCTGACCGAAAGCTTTGCCTAATAGACTCGTAGTTTTGTTTCAGACAATTTTTTAGCGTGATTTCGAGTCAGCTTATTTATTGTACGCAATGGTTGCCTTTCAATATATCATTGATAATGTTACGTATGTACATCAGCTTCTATAAACTATGATAATCATAATCTAAACACCAGTTATGCCTACTACTCGGTTAAGTCAAGTTAGTATGTATTTTTACAACATGATCCCAGAAAATGTACTAAACGAATGTTTTACGAAATTCAAAAGAATTGTTAAGAAATGTTTGTGTGATATGGTAACAATAACTTAATGATACAACAGACTAGGGATGGAGCGACCGCCTTACCGTTATCTTAATTATAAATATTATTGTCAGCAATATTATAATATTGATTACTTGATGATGAACTGTCATAAGACATTCCTATTACTAATAACATTTATTTAACTACTTACTGTGTTAGTAATGTAATTTTATATAATTATCACTATAATTAGAAATAACTTTAATAGAATTTCGTGCCCTATATAAGCCAGAGCGCTAATTTCGAGTGGGCATTTATATATTATACACGTATATACATATATATGTTTTTATTTACCTTAGATTTAAGTTAATTTTAAGCTCTAGTCATTAGTCTTAAGTTAGGTTAAGTGATAGCAAATAGCCAGGTTTTCCCAGTTTCCTGGATTTTCCCCCACAAACCTAATGTATTAGTTTTTTAAGCATAATAAAGTTTTATCCCTCAATACGTAGATAGGGTTGTAGAAATAAGTTTTCTGATACCTACATATATAAGGCTTAATTGTAAATTGCTTTAATAAGTAGATTTAAGTAATTTTGTATATATATTTTAATATCAAATATAGAAATTTGGAATTTGATTTTTTTTTTCGAGTGGGCATTAATTAATGTGAATTGTAAGGGGGCACTATGCCCGGCTCTATAATTGTCAGTGATTATTATAATTCTAAGTGGCCAATTTAAAATACAGATCTGGTATCTGTTCCCTTTCTTCATTATTGAAACAAAAATTGTTTATAAAAAGAAGAAAAAACTCGCAGAATTTCTTACGTCAATAAGGTCAAAAAGGTAATACGTGGTACATACTTTATTATATTATACATAATATTTTCATGTTTAAATCAATAGACTAAACATTTAAATGTAAACTTAAGAAAAAAACTTGTTTAATATAATTTGCCGAGATGCTGCTAGGTATATTTTGTCATTTTTAATATTCCCGCGTTTTTTAATTTCTCTGTTGTTACAAGAGAAGGTGGGCGGCGGTGTTCACTTAACATCAGGTGAACCATACGCTCGATTTTTTTTCTTTTTTTTTATGAAAATAAGGGACGAGACGATTGGGACGCTCAGCTGATGGTTATTGATACGTCTTGCTCATTAAAATGCAATGCCGCTCAGGATTCTTGAAATTCCCAAAAATTCTGAGCGGCACTTCAACTGCGATCGTCACCTTGAGACATAAGATGTCAAGTCTCATTTGCCTAGTTATTTCACTAGCTACGGCGCCCTTCAGACCGAAACACAGTAATGCTTACATATTACTGCTTCACGGCAGAAATAGGCGCCGTTGTGGTACCCATAATCTAGCCGGCATCCTGTGCAAAGTTGCCTCATTCGTTCATTCACTATTTCTCATAAAAAAATATTATTTGTTTCACAATTGTAATATCAAAAACAATGTCTTGAGTCAATTATTGTAATATTAATTGTAAATTTCCGAATAGCTTTAATTATAAAGTACTTTCCCATTTAACTTATCGATTTCCTTCACCAATCAACCTGTGTTTATGTAAGCCATCTAAATATAATTTTCCCATAGGTGTTGTGATTTATGGCATTTAATAATCGAAGGCTTTTGACAGGCGCGTGCAGAAATTGAACAAGGGTGCGCGGGGTGTACAGAAATAATGGAAAGATTTCCAATTTAGATCACGATATTTTTTTTACAGAAACTGATTATAAATATTTTTCTTGGTAATGGAATGAGCTTCCTTGTGTGGTGTTTCCAGGATGATACGTCATGGGTACCTTCAATAAAAAACGTAAACCTTTCTAAAAGGCTGGGTAAACGCTCTTTGGTGTTCCCCAGAGAATTCAAAATACATTTATTTTCTCTCTCAATTGTAAAAGAATGCTTGAAATCAGTAATGAATATCTGTGTTAGTGCTGCGATTCATTAGGCCTCCAAAGCTCATGGTTATAAGAATGGAAAGGATATTATACTAAAATATTATAATGAACCTTAATTAAATAAAGAAAACTTAATTAGATAAAGAAAGTACCTAATATAAGTATTAGATTTTGGGACGCTAAAAAGTTTATTTTTAATTGTCTTGTCTAAAATGTTTGTGTTTTTGATTTAAGGACGCCGTAGTTATTGAAATTACTGTGCTATTTTAAATTTAAATATTTTTATTCAAAATAGGATGGGAAATCACTTATTGAAAGCCAAGAACTACCACCCATTACAAAACAAATGCCTCAGACCTGAGAAGAATGGGCGCAACAAACTCAGTAAGTAAAGGAAGAAAAAAAAGGCAAATAATTTTTAATAATAGGGGTTAAACTACGAAATCGCCGTTTTATTGTAATAGGTTCTTCGAATTGACATAGAACCTTCATGGTTTGAGATTTTTGAGTGAAACTTTTTTCACATGGTACCTTTTAAAAAATGTGCAAAACTCGATTATCGAGTCTCAGTTGTTTTTATTATTCAGCTTAGACAATAAAGATGGATACTTCGAAAATTTGAGTAATTTTTGAATTCGAGTTCTGACGCGAAACTACTGCGGCAGAAACAGCTCTCAATATCAATGTTTCGTTTGGAGAGGGGACTAATAAACCGTGCGAATTAGGTTTAAACACTTACGTGATGGAGACTTTGATTTGAAGAACGAACCAAGTAGACTACCGTTCACACAGTTGAACAACAATGAATTTAAAGATACGGTGGAAGCCGATGCGAGCCAAACTACCCAAGAACTAGCGGCATGGTTTAACGTTACCTTAAGGTTGTTACATTAAGATTTAACGGTACCTTCAGACCAAAAAAGGTGACGATTATACCAGTTACGGGTAGCCGTCTTGAGAGGTTTAGAAATAATTTGGTAAATACGATACCATTTTTACAATGTGGTGAAACTGCTAATTTTCACTATAACTTAGTCTTCAATTCCTTCTGTGAGGAATTTGACAGGATTTTTACTCCAGTAACGGTGACAGTAAACAACAAACATTGTTTTAATGATTGGGCAACAATGGGTATCCACAAAAGTCGTAAACCTTATATGACCTTTATTATGAGAAACATTACAATAATAGTGAAGAATTTAAAATATATGTAAAAAAATACTCCAAGCTCTTTAAAGAAGTTTGTCATGAAGCGAAAACACGTTTCATTGCAGATAAAATTAAAAACAGTAATAATAAAGTAAAAGCGACTTGGAGTGTAATTAACAATGAAACTGGTAGATCGAATTGCCGTAACACCTCTATCTGTTTAAATATTAATAATCGCGTTATAAATTCGGAAATAGAAATTGCAAATGAATTTGATAAATACTTCTCCGAAATACCGATTGTCACGACCAAAGACCTTAACTCTTCGCCAAAAGCAGCATATGATATGCTTAAATTGCACGTACCAGTATCTTCCACTGATTTGAATTTTAAGTATGTTACAGGTAGCGATATAATAAAACTCTTCAAATTAATTAACCTAAAAAATACAAAGACCTATCGGGCCATTCGACTAATATTGTAAAATACATACTTGACATTATAGTACCTGAATTAGCAATAATATTTAATGAATGATGAGGGTGTGTTCCCTGACCTCATGAAATACAGCAAAGTTATACCTTTGTTTAAATTGGGCAGTTCTTTTGACCCTGCTAATTTCAGACCTATTTCAGTGCTGTCTGTTTTTAGTAAAATTTTTGAAAAACTTTTGCTTCAACTGCTACAAATGCATTTTTGTAAATTAATGAACAAAAATCAGTTTGGTTTCACTAGGGGCTTATCAACAATTAATGCGGGTACTAGACTCATTGAGCACATCTTTGACGCTTGGGAAGAGTCACAGGATGCATTGGGTATTTTTTGTGATTTGTCAAAAGCATTTGACTGCGTCCACCATGAAACATTTCTCCTAAAACTAAAACATTATGGAGTGAAAAATAGAGCCCTAAATCTGTTAAAATCTTATTTAAGCGAAAGAGTTCAGATAGTCGATGTCAATGGCAAACGGTCTTCGAGTAAACCTGTAGGTGTTACACAGGGTTCTATTCTCGGTCCTTTATTGTTTCTTCTATATGTTAACGATCTACCATTTGTGGTAGATGATAGCCATGAGATTGTATTGTTTGCTGATGATACTTCACTTATTTTTAAAGTGAAGCGATGTGCGGATATTGATGACGAGGTAAGCAATGCACTCTCAAAAATAGTGCGTTGGATTGAGACGAATAATCTGCACTTAAACAGTAAAAAAACAAAGTGTTTACGGTTCATTACACCAAACACAGCGGAGGTACAAACTAACTTACTTATAAATGACCAGAGATTGGAACTTGTGGACACTACGGTCTTCTTGGGTATCACGTTAGATAAAAAGCTTCAGTGGGGTCCACATATTACCTATCTAGCAGATAGACTCAGCTCTGCGGCATATGCAGTTAGAAAGATAAGAGAGTACACGAATGCTGCGACCGCTAGATTAGTGTACTTTAGTTATTTTCACAGCATCATGACGTACGGTATATTACTATGGGGTCATGCTGCTGACATTGATATAGTGTTTGCACTGCAAAAGAGAGCTGTTCGTGCTATATATAAGCTTGGTTATAGACAGTCTCTCAAAGAAAAATTTAAAGAAATAAATATGACTGTTCATTGTCAGTACATTTATGAAAATTAATATATGTTCACAAAAATCGTCACCTTTTTGCTCTTAATAGTGATTTTCATTATTATAACACTAGAAATAAGGGATTGTTTGTAACTAATTCTAGTAGGCTTCATAAGATACATGCCTTAAGGATAAATGTATACACTTCTACAATAAAGTCCCAGCCACTGTTCAGGCATTATCAATAAATAAATTTAAATGTTTTATAAAAAAATGGCTCTGTCGTAAATCCTATTACTCCACTGCTGAATATCTAAATGATCGGACAGCCTGGGACTAGATTGTGATTTTTTTATAGCAATAGAAATGACTGTACAATATTGTATATTTTTATTGAAAAGAGCGCAAAAAAAAGAATGCTGGGAGAGTTTCTTGCGCCGCTTCTTCTCTCTCAGAGTGCCATTTGTTTTCGAAGCGGTAGTAGTATCTAGTAGTATAAGAAATGACATCAAAAAGAATTCTAAAGAAATCAATTTTGAGAAAATAAATGCCTTTTTATGCCTTTTTTTATGCCTTAAGAACAATATTGACTCGTTTCAACAAATCAATTAAATAAAATATACGAAAAGTGGGTGCTTCGTGATTTGACTGATCTGCAGAATGAAAGACGTGTTGAAACTTGTGTTACCTAGTTGAATCGATACAGAAATGAAGGAATATTGGATTGAATTGTGACATGCGATGAAAAGTTCATTCTTTACGATAGCCGTAAGCGAAAAATGCAATGGCTGACCCCAGGTCCAACGCCGCAACATTCACTCAGCGATATAAGATTGACTCTCGTATAACTTTGATTTTCTCAGGATAAATAGTTGAAATGACGACATAGTTATATTAGAGTAAATAACAGCTTTAAATCAAATCATACGGTGACCGTTATGACACTTATGAATGTCAAAAAAAAATTATTATTGAATTTACCGTTCCTTCGTAAAGGGTAATGAGCGGCTGAAGAGAAAAAGTAGCATGAAACTCATTGCCACTCTTTTAAATCATCATTTACATTTCTATTGTTTTACAAATCATTTCACTTACAATATATACGTGATGCAACAAAAATACTTAAACGTCAAATAGTGCGTACAAGCGTTACAAGAGTAGGTCGAAAAAGTAAATATAAATTAATATAAAACGATAAAAGATATTGAGAACAGTATTTACATCATCACCTCACACCGTAAATAAATAAATAAAGGTATTTTGTGAGCATTTTATAAGCGAATCCTAGAAATAAAACTTATTCTACTTTGGTGAAATCCGACCAGAAGCAAAGACTTTATAACCAAGCAGGAATGAAACAAAGATGAGATAGTAATCCCGTACTAGGCCTCCTGTTATCCTGGGTATTCTCCGAAATCCTCGTCAAATTCTCTGCGCTTGTAATGTTTCACTTATTGTATTAAGATACTTTAACTGTCTTCGTTATTTATTCATTGTTATCTTTAAAACAATGGCCTGTATAACGTTAACATTAATTTAAATTAAAAAAATAATTAAATTTAAAATTCGAGCGTATTTTAATCGGGATTACAAAAATCATTTCAAGCGTCACTTATATCAAGTTCTTGTAATGAAAGCAGCAGAAGAATTTGCTTGAAATCAGACTTAATAAGAAATCTGCCTGACTTGCCATCTTCTTCTGGCTATTTGTGTTAACACGTTCCCAGCGTCACTGATTTATCTGTACTTTCAATTACTGCGTTACGAGTCGTTTGAAACCTCGTTCTGAACCAGAGGTTGTAGCGGCACGAGTCTTAGTAAACCTCACCGCCCACAGGAGACAAAATCCTTTTTATGTCGCCAAATAAGGCGAATTGTACGGTTTTTGTCGCGATTATTTTTATCAATGAGTTGATGAACCTGAATCTGCCGTCGACTGTAGGCAGATTATTTAGTTTAGATTCTATAGATAAAATAAAATGTGGGGTCTTATGCACCCCATATCGCACTGGAAAAGGGCAGTTCTTCATATTGTTTAGTGATGGGAAAAAAATATCGTTTTTATTTAATTGTACTTATGGATGCTTTTTATTAAAACTGTTCATAATCCCTGTATATACATACATACAATACATTACTATTATAATATTATATATTGTATTTATACACCATATTTTAAATATACATAGCTGGAATTTATTTATTATATTCCTACATAATTATTTCACTTAAATTGAGTATAATTTGTAAATATTGATTGGAGACTTACCAGTTTTTCAAATATCGGTAATTTTGAATTTTTTTTTTTATGAAAATACGGGACGAGACGAGTAGGATGTTCAGATGATGGTAATTGATACGCCCTGCCCATTATATTGCAGTGCCGCTCAGGATTCTTGGAAAGCCCAAAAATTTTGAGCGGCACTACAATTGCGCTCGTCACCTTGAGACATAAGATATTAAGTCTCGTTTGCCCAGTAATTTCACTAGCTACGGCGCCCTTCAGACCGAAACACAGTAATGTTTACACATTACTGCTTTACGGCAGAAATAGGCGCCGTTGTGGTACCCATAATCTAGCCGGCATCCTGTGCAAAGGAGCGTCCCACTGGTAATCTAGCCGGCATCCGGTGCAAAGGAGCCTCCCACTAATTAGATTTACCACCCAACTCCTCTTCATCATCAATAATATTATTAATTAACTTTCTTCGGCAACGTTTCAACATCTTATTAAATCGTCGCGGGCGCAGTTTTACACAACACTAACCGCTTGAAGCTAGCGTAGGGTGCGGTGCGAGGTGTTCGCAACCTCTTAACGCACTGTATTAAACTTTTATTTATTCAGTGCGGTACGAGGCCTAAAAAATCCGGTATTAAGGTAGGTATACCCAAAAACTCAGCATCAATAGCACATCTCAGAAATATAGTTATCTCTTTCCTAGACTATACCACAGAAGTTACGCCTCTCGCACGTCAGAGAAGTTTAAGTTTTTCCTTACCGCTATAAAGACGAGACACTAACGAGGTGTTTTAAGCCTCGTTTCGCACTCATCGTGCTAAAAAACCTATTGAAAAATATTACTTTCTTGTTAGAGTGGCACAATGTTATTACATAATATCTATTTATGATATGTTATTTTACTATGGAAAACTAGCTGTTTCACGCGACTTTATTCGCGTTAAAATATAATATAGCCTAGATTGTCTGTCTGTCCCGACCTCTTGTTCAATACCTGCAAATTATAAACTAAATCTTGACTTTGCTCGGTCTGACAGAGATTAACAGACAAAGATTGTGTAAACTACTTTTTGGCTTCAGTATTGCTTGTGGAACATACAGCGAGTAAAAAAATATCTTATGTTCAATTTTAACTATATTTTTTATGACAGAAATGAAAGAGTGGGCAAATGGTAACATCAGGGTGCAATACAATGATGCGTATCGTATCCTGATGAAGTTGCATCGGTACTGTAGCGCGGCGGCCATGTTCGCCGAGGCCAGAGTACCGGATTTATTTGCGATCTTGAGATCGCGTATCTCAATATTCTGGAGCCGATTGCGAGAATCCAAGAATGATATCCTGAGCACGCTGGCCGGGAGTCTGAATTGCTCAATTAACAAGCATTGGCGTTCAGTGCACCAGGTGGATAATAGGAAATAAATAGACCTAAACACAGAATTGTAATTTTAACTGGGCATACCTTTTAATAAAAATATATTATGTATATTAAATGGGCAAGTAGCTCAATGATAGGTGGTGGTGAGGTAACCACCGATGGACATCCGCAACACCAGGGGTTAAGAGATGTGTTGCCAGCTTTTAATGGGAGTATGATCTATTCTTGAAGGTCACTCAGTCGTACCGGTCGGATAAACAACAGCCGGTAATTGATTCCACAAAGTGGCTGTGCTAGGTATGAAATTTCTTGCAAAACGCGCGGTTGCAGAATGCCCGACTTCAAAATGATACGGATGGTATTTTGCAATTTGACGTAATTCCAGGTGGTGGAGTTGTTGGAATCTGAACAACTCCTCTGAATACTAATGTGATAAATGCGGTAGAAGATTCAAAGAGAACCCACATGTCTACGCAACGCAAAATGTTGTCAATGATTCTAGTCCCTCTTCGTTGTATGCGGTCAAATGTGTTATGATTTTATTATATACTAGCTAACCCGACAGACGATGTTCTGTATATAATAAATAAAATTCTGTTTTTTTTAGAATTTGTTCATAATATTTCATATCATTACAATTATTTCGTAAGATATGCTTCTTGTTACTATAAAGAAATTATTTCACAGCAAAACTGCCAAGCCGTGCGTCATTAAATTCTCTCATAGAAAATATATCCAAAAAAAACAAATATTAGAAATAAAAATAATTATGTGTCCCCAATAAAAATAAAAACTATCCGATGTTTCAAGTTGGACAAAACTGCACTCCATGAAGTAATCTCAATTAAAATCCATTCATTAGTTTAGGAGTTCTCTGGAAACAAACATCAGGACACTGGATTTATATATGTTAAGATAAAGATTATTAACTCCGCAACCCCCATTGTGGGTGAAAATCAGTTCTTAGCTAATCAGTCGGAGGCTCCTTTGCACAGGATGCCGGCTAGATTATTGGTACCACTACCGCGCCTATTTCTGCCGTGAAGCAGTAATACGTAAGCATTACTGTGTTTCGGTCTGAAGAGCGCCGTAGCTAGTGAAATTACGGGGCAAAGGAGACTTAACATCTAAAGCTGCTCAGAATTATTGGGTTTTTCTAGAATCCCGAGCGGCACTGTATTGTAATGGGCAGGACGTATCAATTACCATCAACATTACGTCCTGCTCGTCTCGTCCCATACTGCCATAAAAAAATCTCATCTCGACGAAAGGAATATTCCTGCCAAATTTCAAGTCTTTAGTTTTTATGGTTCTAGAGTTAGTAGAGAACAAGTAGGCAGATATCATGTTATAAGTAAGATCGAAGAAATAGTCGTTTCGTATAGTTAGATATGTAAAAAAATTTCATTAACTGTATTATTTGTATGGGTGGCCTAATAAAAAGGTTAATTTAAATAAACTTAAAAAAATTTTTTTGAGTATTCATATAAAATACAAAGTTAGTATTTCCCCAACATATTATTCAAAGTAGGCGTGGGCCGTGGCGAAACACTGTGTGGCCTTTACTCAAATATCAAGCAAAAGTGGTCACAGAACGCAACAGCGTAAAAAGTTGTCTGGAGGCCCTATAATAAAACTCTTCGACTGAAAGTATCGTTTAGTAAGATTTTATGAATAATTTCAGTTTCATATTTAAATGTTATATAACAAGTATTACAGAGATTTATATAAAATTATTCTAATGAGACAAATAATATATTATTTGAGAAATTATACACACAAAAATCGTCACCTTTTTGCTCTTATTAGTGATTTTCATTATTATAACACTAGAAATAAGGAATTGCTTGTAAGTAATTCTAGTAGGCTTCATAAGATACACAGCCACTGTTCAGGCATTAAATCCTATTACTCGACTTCTGAATATCTAAATGATCGGACAGCCTGGGACTAGATTGTGATTATTTTATAGCGATAGAAATGACTGTACAATATTGTATATTTTTATTGAAAAGAGCGCAAAACAAGAATGCTGGGAGAGTTTCTTGCACCGCTTCTTCTCTCTCAGACCGCCATTTGTTTCTGAAGCGGTAGTAGTATCTAGCAGTTATTAGAAATGACATCAAAAAGAATTCTAAAGGAATCAATTTTGAGAAAATAAATGCTTTTTATGCCTTTTATGCATCACATTATATTTTTCTATATTAACGATTATAAGTAGCTTCGATTTATGTAGATGTCCATATCGAAAACACAAGTTAAAATAACAGTCAGCAAGGGGCGACGAATCATGAAAAGGTCAAAGCAAACGTAATTAGATTCTTTCAATTTGTTCATGCGAATGATCTGCTCTTGTGTACACATTATACTGTGAATCACACCCTTAACGCTGTTATTCATTTAACACCTCAATATATCCACCTAGAATGGGCGTTATTACATTATGTTACGAATAAAAATGTGTCTATTTTAACACAATAATGTTTACATTATTGGTACATAATGTAGTTAGGTATATATTTATTGAAGTATTGGCCTATAGTATTTACAACTGGACCCCGAATCGCTTAGTTAAAGATAGTCAAACATGTCCGAGCTATGTTGTTGTAAATAATAATATATTGACACACTTTTTACACAAATTATGATGATATATTTATTACAATATTCTTACTTAAACATACATAAACACATTTAAACATCCATGACTCGGAAACAAACATCCATATTCATCATATAAATGCTTGCACCTACCGAGATTTGAACCCGGGACCTAACCCGGGACCCGGGAAGCTAGAGCTTAGTATGTTGGATCGCTAACCTTTCGGCTATACAGGTAAATAAGCTGTTGTTGTAAATAAAAGTATACATTAACTTAAATTGAATAACATTCAAATCATATCAAAATCACTTTATTCATGTAGGTCATGGAAATGACACTTATAAATCTCAAAAAGATATTCTTTCTTATTGCATCTACCGCTACTTTTTTACATTTATTTTTCAAAGCAAAGCATACAATAAAATTTCTACATCTAAATACCAAATAAACCCAAATATCAAAGAAAATACTATCTAATTACCACGAATCCCTAATGATTTATTTATCAGGGTAAGTTGTCGCTAGCGATTTCAGAGTTTCAATACTATAATTATTATAAAAATTAAATAATGGTATGTTCATTAATATCTACATTAGCCTACACATAAATTTTATTGTTGTTCTAAGTATATCTTTTTTTAATTCATTTTATATAAATTTTGTACATTATCTGGGAAATCGTTTGAAATATTAGGTATGATATTAGCATTCTTGTACCATAGATAGTTTTGGTCTTTGGAATGCAAAATCTCATGGATTTCTTAAATTGCTGGGCCTTTGATACTCTATTAGAAATGATGGTCCATTAACTTCTAGATCTTAAAGATGTCAAAAATAGGTCGTAAAGGGTTGAGCTAATGGGAAGAAGTAGCAAGACACTCATTGCCACTCTTTTAAAACAACATTTTCACTTTTTTCGTTTTACAAATCATTTAAATAAAAATTTAATTAATTTTTTTAAATTAAAATTAATTTTTCCTTTTATTGTTCGGTTCCATATCAAAATATGCCTGTTTTTATAAGCTCCTGCATATTTTTAAAACACAATATCGGCGTCTTTTAATTATAGTAGCTATGTATAGGTTTTGTGGGTATTTAAAAAAAAAAACACAAAAGAAATTGCAGGTAATTTGCTTATTCAAACTGAAACTCTAATCAAAACATACAGCGAGTAGAACAATATGAAAGAATAACATGTGTCTGTTTGCAAGTAATTTCGTTTATATAAAACGGACTAAAAGCCTGAGCACTAAAGAACAATTTGGCATGGCAAACTATTCCATACACAAAACAAGATTACTGGTGATTTATACCGATGATATTGTACGTTAGATAAACCATTTGTTTGTACCGTAGTAAACAACCGAGAAATTATTTTATATCAAAATATTGATTTGTGAGGCTGGGAGCCAAGCCAATAGTCTTGAGGAATCGAGCAGAGCTAGGTTACCTCTCTCGCACAAGATCGCCATAGTTTTAATTGAGAATTAGATGCATTTTTAATTTATTACAAACTTAATACAATTTCCTTTACAAAACTAACAAAATTATATCCAGTTAAATAGTATTGGTGTACAATTAATAAATTTTCGTACAATTTTAATCTAGATTGATTGTTTAGCTACTCAAAAAATTTGTATTTTTGTTTTTTTTTTCGCACTGTCTATAAAAATGAAAATGTAAAGAAAAAATGAATTTTCTTCTCATATTCTGTAGACATAATATAATTATTTTTAGTAAAAATATCAGCTTTATATAAACCGTCAAGAAATGGTTTTAATTATGTGCTATTTTGGCGATTTCTTGGTATAGGGGCCTTAACTATTTATTTATTAACTTATATCTTCTTCGCTTTCTTCTACTTTTTCTTGAACGGCCATCTTAGGAAATGTTTTCTATAAGTAGGCTACAAAAAACACATTTAAATAGCTTAAATTTAGATAAACAACTTAATAATTAGTTTTAAAAATACTCTTATACATTGTCATTTATGTTTATGACTCAACTTATTTTAAGCTAGCTGAAGTTTTAGCAACTTCTATGTTTATGAAAATTCTTGAGTCAATGAAAAAGTTCAGCTGATGGTAATTGATACGTCTTGCCCAACCCAAAAATTCTGAACGGCACTACAATTGTGGTCGTCACCTTGAAACATAAGATGTTAAGTCTCATTTGCCCAGTAATTTCTCTAGCTACGGCGCCCTTTAGACCGAAACACAGATCTGTTATACTGCTTCACGGCAGAAATATGCGCCTGTTGTGGTACCCATAATCTAGACAGCATCCTGTGCAAAGGAGCCTCCCACTGGTACTTTGGTGCCAAGGCTGTTTCTTATCCAAAATAATCGGATATCTTGTACGACCCTTTTATACAGGGAATTTTCTTAATGATATTTTTAAGGTTTACATATCAATAGAGCTTGGATATAACTAAGTAGTTTGTTGTTCAAATCGGTTCAATTATTGCATAATATACTCTAAACTTCTCGCAAATATAACACCAACTATCTTAACCGGAGCCACAGTAAGATTTTGAAGCGTAAGTTTGAAACTTTTGAACATTTAAAACTTTATAATAGTTATTATCAAGTCGACCTGTATAGCCGAATGGGTAGCGATCCTACCTACTAAACTAGAGGTCCCGGGTTCGAATCCCGGTAGGTGCAAGCATTTATATGATGAATATGAATGTTTGTTTCCGAGTCATGGATGTTTATATTATGTATTTATGTTTGTTTAAGTAAGTATATTGTATTAAATATATCGTTGTCTTGCAACCCATTACACAGGTTATATATGCCTAATTTGGAGCAAGATAATTTGTGTAAGAAGTGTGTCATTATTATTATTATTATAAAGAAATTATTACAAAATCATCTAGTATATTTACTTGTACTTACATTATCAACGGTGACCTGTAAGCTATTAAAATCGAATATTAAGTAAAATTTATGAGGATGTATTGAAAAAAGAAATATTCTTGTAAGAAAAATGTTTGTTACTGAAGTCGGATTTCTTGGTATCGTTTTAGTTTAGTATTCATTACTTAGTAGTTAAATATTCTTATAAACTGTCCTGTACATCATTAAAATATGAATTCCTTGTATTGAAGCTGTGGAATGAGCTTCCTTGTGCGGTGTTTCCGGGACGATACGACATGGGTACCTTCAAGAAAAGCGCGTACACCTTCCTTAAAGGCCGGCAACGCTTTTGTGATTCCTCTGGTGTTGCAGGAGAGTGTGGGCGGCGGTGATCACTTAACACCAGGTGACCCGTACGCTCGTTTGTCCTCCTATTCCATAAAAAAAAATCCTTGTAATATTACGATTTCGTTCGTAAGCACAGTGCTTCAAGTAAAAGTCTTAAATACAAAAAATGTTTTCACTCGAGCCATAAAATAGGTCGTTTAAAAGCAGATAATTTGAAGTTAACAATTAGGAAGGTGGAACCTTGGGGTAATTATTCAGTTCCCCGGCAGTGCATTAAGTGAAAGAAGGAAAGCCTTACAATTGTGAATTGGTTTCTTTCCAGTTTAATAGATTTTTGATGAGAAAAAGTTGTACAATTACCTGGTAAGCAATTTCCTTAAATAACTGTTTATTTCGACAAGTTCATTAACCAATATTGTAAAATCAAAGGATGGCCACATTTTACTGGATTCAAACTGAATTTTTTTGAGTATTTGATTATTTTTATATTTGAAAATGCGATAAAATAAGATCTTGTCATCCAGTGGGAGGCTCCTTTGCACAGGATGCCAGCTAGATTATGGGTACCACAACGGCGCGTATTTCTGCCGTGAAGCAGTAATGTGTAAACATTATTGTGTTTCGGTCTGAAGATCGCCGTAGCTAGTGAAATTACTGGGCAAATGAGAATTAACATCTTATGTCTCAAGTTGACGAGCGCAATTGTAGTGCCGCTCAGAATTTTTTGGTTTTTAATGAATCCTGAGCGGTACTACATTGTAATAGAATACGGGGCATATGCCCTGCCCATTATAATTACCATCAGCTGAACGTCCTGTTCGTCTAGTCCCTTATTTTCATTACAAAAACATAGATCTTGTCATGAATGTTTTGAATTTATTCCTGTGTTTCAGTTCACGGTCAATTCTCAATTACCTACAAAGGTAAAACAACCATATTTTAGTAAATTACATATTTAAATATTTCTTAACTAGCTGTTGCCCGTAATGTCGTCATTTAATGTTCGTCGTATATAGCTGCAGAAATGCTTTGCCTACATATGTTGGTTATACAGGCTACTTATATCATGTATTCTTACCCTCTAGTTTATATTCATGCAAAATTTCGATTTAATTTGTTCCATACCATAATATATCCAAATTAATAATTACATTTAAGTATATTAAATAATTTCAATGTTTGATGATTCTTAGATATATCAGATCCTATTAATTATTTCAATCTATCTATTGGGCTCATAATACAGTAACCATTTATAACTAAAATTTATAAAATTTTATTTATTCTGGCAAATTTTTAATATAAGGCAATCTTGACACAAACTGAAAGGTAAAAGAACTTCTTACAAAGTTACTCATCCGAACCTTCACATCGGGCAACCATATAAATTAAAGGCCTTATCACTTTGCGGTGACTTTCTTATCTTACAAAGGGATGTTTTACTACTAAGATTAGCTGAAATTGAAAACCAAAATGTACGCTTCCTCTCTTTTTATTTTTCGTAATATAAAAGAAGTATTTCGAATGAATTGTATAAATCATTTTCATTATTTAGTAACAGGATCGGTCACTTTATTAGACACTTTCATTGTTAAGAACTTAAATTAATGTCTCTCTTGCCTCTTATAAACATTCATAACTTAGTTTACTATCTATAAACGTTATCACTTTACTGCCATTTTTGATAGTTAATTTGAGATTATTTTCAATCCAGATTTTATGTCATCCATCTATCGATCCAGCGGGCCTACCATGAACTCTTATTGCGATTCAATTGACAACCTAAAATGAACTGCTTTGCTATTTCGTACCACGACGTGATTAGAGCTATCTATTTTAGGTTTGATTAATCGCAATGATGTCAATTGAATGTCAAAAATCACATCATTTTACAATTGAATCGCAAACTGATTTAGTTCATTCATTCATTCGTACCATGAGGTAATATTTCAACCTAAACTGGATAGCTTACGTGTCACAGTGAGCGATTAAAAAAAAGTTGCTACTTCCTTAGAGGAAAGTGAATCGTGTTGTTAACAACTTTTAAAAAATAATGAAAACATACAGAAAAGGAAAATTTTGTTGATGAAAGATGAGATGAGAATACTTTATTGTAAAACAAAATACTGAAAATAAGTACCGAAAATGAAAATACGAGGCAGTAAGGGCCCGGGCTATAGTCTGTTCGCAAGAACGAATTAAAAAAAATGTACTGTGTGCTCCTGTCAGATCAAACATCAATGGAGGTGCGTTTATGGCTCGTTATTTTTACGAAAACACCTAAGCAAATAAATATTTGTAATTCAAACAACTATATTTATTCATATTACTACTGCTTCATTCCCAGTCTATGGTTTTATTAAGAAAATTGTTCATGTCATAGTGACCGTTCCCACACAAACGTTTTAGAACAATTCTTTTGAATTTCGTAACACATTTGTTTTGTACATTTTCTGGCATCATATTATAAAAGCATATACATCGCCCAATACTAACTCGCCCAATAATAACAATTACTTACTCGACTTAACCGTTCGGTTTTGTTTGTTCCTGGCTTAAACATTTTTTTTTATGATAATAAGGGATGACACGAGCAGGACGTTCAGCTGATGGTAATTGATACGCCATGCCCATTACAATGCAGTGCCGCTCAGGATTCTCAAAAAACCCAAAATTCTGAGCGGCACTACAATTGCGCTCGTCACCTTTAGACATAAGATGTTAAGCCTCATTTGCCCAGTAATTTCACTAGCTACGGCTCCTTTCAGACCGAAACACAGTAATGCTTACACATTACTGCTTTACGGCAGAAATAGGCGCCGTTGTGGTATCCGTTATCTAGCCGGCTTCCTGTGCAAAGGAGCCTCCCACTGGTTATGACAGTTTCTAGCAAATTCACTTATGTGCCTATATACATACATAATATTGTCAATTCAAAGGGGGAACTGTATATAATTATAGTTGTTTTTTGATTGATTTGATCAATCATTCATTGAATCGATCATTGAAGATTGATACATAAAACGTACGAAAATATCGTTGGCAACCTGAAATATTATCTAAATACAGACACAGAACACAAAACAACGTTTTAAAAATGATTGTTAAAATTTATTCAGCTCCATTTGCATAGTATATAATTGATTACATATATAAAACAACACTCGTCTAAAAATAAATTAAACAGAACGAATGTGCAGCACATTGCCACAGGCGTGTGGTTCGTCATTATCGAGGAAATGCGGTCGCCATTGTTGTGAAAGTAAAATACATCCTCGATTGTTTCATGTACAATATTTGTTTCTTTGAATAATATTTCTTTGCTTGCAGCTTACCCGGGACTTCGTATGTATATGTAGCCTACCACAGTGTCTGAAGACGAAGGTTTTCAACCAGTGTATGTTTCCAGTGATGACTTATGCTACGCAGACGTGGTCGCTAACTATGGGCCTTATGAGAAAGCTCATAGTCGCTCAGAGAGAGAGATCGAATCAGAAATGAGGAGAGCCGTAGGAGAACCAAAGTTACTGACATAGCCCAAATGATTGCGAAATTGTCAGTGGGCAGGGCAGATAGTTCGACAGACAGTTGGGGCAGTAAAGTCCTCGAATGGCAACCACGTACCGGAAGATGCAGTGTTTGTAGGCCTCCGACAAGATGGACCGATAATCTGGTCAAGATCGCCGGAATACGTTGGATGAGCGCAGCGCAGGTTCAATCGTCGTGGAAATCTTTGGGGGAGGCCTTTGTCCAGCAGTAGATTTCCTCCGTCTAATGATGTGTGATGTAGCCTATAAGTTGTCCCGATCTTGATAAAATTCATGTTAAATAAGAATTAAATCTAATCAGAAAGTAGTGACTGCGTTTTACATGGACATATAGAAGAGCAGATGAAAATTCTATAAAGTATTATTACATTCGGTATTTTGTCGGAAGAACATACAGCGATTATTTTGTTTTTAAATAAAGTGTGCAGTTTTTATGTTGTTACAATTCTCTTTAGGTATACGTATAAATTGTTTAATATGTTTTTATTTTACATAATATAGGTAACACAATTATTGTACATACATAAACTCATTTGAGTTTTACCGTGTACAATAAGGTCGTCGGAAGACATATAATATTATTTAAATTTAAAGTTTAATACTTAATTAACTACTTAAATTAAATTACTTATTTTTAAAGAAAAATGAAACGATTTAAAACTACATACAAATATTAATTATACAGAAGAAAAACAAAACAAAACAAACAACATTACAAACTAAATAACTTACAAATACCCTCAATACTAACACTACAAGTATTGTTGCTTTATCTACAGACTGATTATTTTATTTACAAACAATAGAACACTGCAAGAAGGACGAGGAGAGTGAAATAAAAGCAGTTTATGTAAAGCGCCATTTGCTTTTGGTTTTGCTCCGTAGAGATGTGCTACGAAAAGTCCACGATCGAGATCGCTAGAGTAGATTGGATGAGGGCAGCGCAGGACCGATTGTGGTGGAGACCTTTGGGGGTGGCCTTTGTTCATCAGTGGACGTCTTCCGGCTGATGATGACGATGAAGAAATTTGCACGATTTTGCAACCCAAATGTTTTTAAGAATACCCTCAATTTTATTACTGACCGCTCGAGTACTAACCAGTTATATGTATGATAGACAAATGTTATTTATTTTCTCGTAGAACTGTTAAAAATGTTTTTCATAAGTTAAAATCTTATATACGCTTTTATGTACTGAAGTAACTGTAAAAAACAATGTATCTGGAAGTAATTAGTATTAAAATACAGGCCCGGCCTAGTTTAATGCTAGTGACAACTAAAATAATATAAAATATTTTAACTATTAGAAACACTACTGATGTAAAACTATAATTACTTTCGTCTTACGCTTATTTCTTGTGATAACATTCATATAACGTCTTTACAGCTATAATATTGTTTTATTTTTATCTTTGTATTTTTCAGCTGTTCGTATTAAATTTGCAAAAAATTTGTATTGTTAAAATATAGAATTATAGATTGATGACTAGTATAAGATTAATAGTGTATCTAATGTTACTTATTGAATAAATAAATAAATATTACTTGGTACTTATTTATATCTCAAAATATTATGAGCTTTGAGATATATATTTTTGTTACCAGTTACTCTTACTAGAGCGGGCGAAAGATACCTTAAAATCATTACACGACAAGAGGATCAGCTAAAAGCGGACAAGAAATATTCATATCCAATTTAATTAATAATATGTATATTTATTTGCTAACTTATAATGGTAAATTTAATAATACCACTACTTATAGATATACCATACTTTAAAGATTATTCTACTTTTTTACTTACTTTAACTAGAGCTATGTGTTGGAACATACCTCAAAATCATTAGAAGAAAGAACATAAAAAATAAATATAAAGCAATGAAAAGCCGATACAAAACTATTGACATTCAATTAAATGTGCAGTATATGTTCATGGGTATAGATAATATGTTCATATATATATCCAGTGGGAAGCTCCTTTACACAGGATGCCGGCTAGATTATGGGTACCACAACGGCGCCGATTTCTGCCGATTCGGTCGGAAGGGCGTCGCAGCTAGTGAAATTACTGGGCAAATGAGACTTAACATCTTATGTCTCAAGGTGACAAGCGCAGCTGTAGTGCCGCTGAGAATTTTTGGGGATTTTCAAAAATCCTGAGCGGCACTGCATTGTAATGGGCAGGGCGTATCAATTATCATCGGCTGAAAGTCCTGCTCGTCACGTCCCTTATTTTCAAAAAATTAAAATATATATATCCTTTAATCATACCACATCTGTTAATAATATACAAGAGTATGCTTAGAACTTACTTAAATCTTTCATCAAATATGGCTTTATGGCTGTTTCCCGCCTTTTTGATTTGAATATTTCAACGTCAGAAAAGAGAAAATATAAATTTAAAACAGCCAACAATGCGTTTGTGAGATGTATAAGAATGAATGGTTTACATATTCACGTTTGCGATTTTCAATTCGCCGGAACATTGATGTATCGTATGAAACTATTTCAATACAAAGGTCTTATGTAAAGTGAAGCTCAGGCATAACGTCTTATTTGGGTGTATTTGAAGATATTGGAATAAAATTTCTATCAAACTATATTCTTGTTTATAGCACATTTATATACTCATTTATATACTAAAGTGTATTTGAATGTTCGCGTTTTTAAACTGAAAACTTCAGGACACGTGAGATGATCGGAAATTCGTAAAACTGTCGTTGAAATTATGGATGAAAGGTTTATTCTTCTAACTAATTCTTCCTGTAGCCTGGAAAGATGCTAATTCCATTCCAATACCAAAAATTTCTAAACCACATAATCTTTCTGACTATCGCCCCATATCTATACTAGCATTTCTTACCGAGGTTCTTGAACGCTTAGACCATCAACAATTCTCTATATTTATTAATAAGCACAGTATTCTTAACCCTCTCCAATCTGGTTTTCGTCCAGGATATAGTACAACTACTGCACTTATTAAAATTATTACCGATGATTACCGATCTGGTATGGATAAGCAACAGTTCACAATACTAACACTACTCGACTTCAGTAATGCCTTCTGCACTGTTTACTTTGATATTTTGATGAGCATGTTGAGTTCCACTTACGTATCTCCAACAATGATAGTGTGGTTTCGATGCTATTTACATGTGTGTCAGCAAGGTCTAACCTTTCCGCTGGAATTCCACAAGGCGGTGTACTGTCTCCTCTTCTTCTTGCAATTTTTATTAACTCTATAACCAAAAATTTTACTTCCTGGTATCATCATATGTAAGCAGACGATCTCCAGATATACTCACAATCTTCTCTCGAGCCTTAAGCTATTAGGAATACTAACAAAGACTTAACTACAATCCTGTAATGGAGTACCACCCGTGGTCTAAAAGTGAATCCGTCGAAAACTTAATGTATTATTGTTGGTAGCTCATAACTAACCCATAAAATAGAGTAGGGTAATCTACCTCCCATTTGTGTAGGAGGAACTCTTATTCCTTTTAGCTGCTCTGTTAAGAGCTTGGACGTATTCATTGATCGGAATTTGTCTTGGCACCATCAGTTAAAAGAAGTTAGTAGGAAGCTCTATGCTGCCTCTCACTCTTTAAAAAAAAACTCCAAAACTTTCTTCCTATTCCCACGAAAGCCTTAGTCGCTCAATCCCTTCTAATGTCCATTCTTGTCTACGCTGATATTTCATGTTTCACAATCTCCAGTTGTATAAGCTTGAACGATTGCAGAACATGTGTATTCGTTTTATATTTGGACTACGTAAGTATGACCACGTGTCTGAATTTCGGAAAAAGCTCAAATGGCTCCCTATCCACTTGCGTAGAAATTCCCATATACTTATACATCTCTATCGTGTCCTATTTGATCCTAAAATACCTATATATCTCAAGGAAAAATTTCCAGCACTAAGTTCTCACCAACTATATCTTCGGTCTGTCCATAATCTCTTGCTTTGTACACCTGTTCACAAAACATCCTTCTTCAACAATTCATTTGCTGTGCAAGCTGTTAACCTATTTAATTATCTTCCCTCTGAAATCAGAAAAGCTCAAACTCTCCAATCTTTCAAAATGCTCCATACTTATTATTTATTAGTCTGACAAATTCAGTACGAATTATTTACTGTATGTGTATGTTTAAATTATAAGCATATCGATAACACCACCTTCTGTTATCTTTTCAACTAAAACTACTTCATTACAGGTTGCCTGGTAGAAATCGCTCTTAAGCGATAAGGCCGCCTATTGCTTATTGTAGTCTCGATTTTTGTTGTGTTTAATTATTTTGTGGTGTGCAATAAAGATATATTTCATAATTATAGTTCGGCTTTTTCAGTGAAAATAATATTTATTTTTATTTTTATGGGGTAGGTTGTACAGCGTTACTACGGTTCTTAACTATTGTAAATGGACTTGTAGTTTTAGGTTGGCTTTACGGTTAGTTTTGTAACAGCCTGTATACGAACACACAGAAACAATGGAGAAAAATTGCATTATTCTATTTTAGGATGTAGGGAGTTAACATGTGCCGTGGAAAACCAAAAGTATGGGTTTACGATCAATCAAACTGAGTATATATTAGTGCTATTTTTACTTTAGTCACTATTGATACTTATTTAGTCACGTATTGTATTGTACAGTTTATAATATTATTATAAATGCGGTTATGTTCCGTTATTATAATATTCCTAGCTGACGCTAACAATGGAAGGCAACAATACAAGCAAAAATTGAATACATGTAGGTTTCGAATCGTTGAAAACCGTTTGCTTACAAAATTCAAATTCAAACATTTTTATTCAACTTAGGATGTGACATCACTTATTGAAAGTCAAAAACTACCACCCACTCCAAAATGAATGCTTCAGACCTGAGAAGAACGGGCGCAACAAACTCAGCGTGATTTTTTTTTCATCGAATAATAATATTGTTCAATTAAACTTATTATTTAATAGCCTGAGGGTGGTCACTCCTTTCCCAAACTGTGGTATCATTAAGAAAGTCATTTATGTCATAGTAACCTTTACCACACAAACGCTTTTTAACAATTCTTTTGAATAACGTAATACTTTTGTTTTGAACATTTTCTGGGATCTTGTTGTAAAAGCATATACATCGCCCAACAAAAGACTTACTAACTTGACTTAGCCGAGTAGTAGGCATTATAAGTTTATTACTACCGAAACAAGATTACTTCGATAGTTCATAATATTATATTTATTTAAAATGAAAATTTGAAGCGTAGGTTCACTTATCGCTCCAATTAATTAAGTACTACTGTACAGATGGTATACATTCGCTTCACCAATATCCATCTTTACTAAAAACCACTTGAGTGTGAGTCGGTCTCGCATACCATGGGTTTTGAACCAACGTACAAAATCAACACCCTAAATTATCTTGCAAAAAAAACTCTTTTTTCATAGCAGCCATTTTTGAATTTGTTATCGTCATGGACTTAAAAAATTCCTTACCTACATCTCTATTTTGTATGCAGTATCATTTCCTATATATAAGAATTGAAATACTTTAACATAAAAAGTAGTTCGGAGACAGCCGGAGAACACAGTGAAACTGAAAGAGGTCAGTTTTTCTCTTAGAAGAACGAAACTCAATATAATATAATAAAAAATATTGATTCTATCAAAGAAAGTGTAAAAAGGTCCAACTTTTTACACTTTCTTTGATAGAATCAATTTTATTAATTTGGTTTATAAAAGGAGAAATATTACTACAGTAATACAAAGACCTAATTATTACACAATAACTTCCCGTAGGACATTGTAGTACCTCTAAGCAAGCTATCGGCGAAGGCTTTATTAGCGGTTGTGTATAGCGGCTTGTGGCGAACTGCAGGCAAATCAGGTTCTATTGTTACCAAGCCAGTCCAACACTCGCATTGCCATAAATATAAATTTATACGTACATAATAGTAATTGTCCACAAAATCTTCTCAGATGACTTTCTAGCTAAATATAAGAACTGCCACAATGATTAGCTTTGCGTTTTCTGTAAAGCATTCAATTGTAATCAATTTCTTTGTTGGAATTTGATTTCAGTCAAGTATTGGAGCTAAAATTGCTAGAAAATGAACTACTAAAGGGTCCAAAGCTATGTAAATGGATGGATTACCGTAAAAACGTCGTTTTGCCATATTAATTTTCTAATATGCAAAAATTGGGGTTGAGCAGGTTATCAACTGTAAAGTGGATCCTGTAGATGAAGCCACAACCTGAGAGTTGAACAAAGCATACAAGATTTTATGACGATACGTCACTCGAACGGTTAGCTCAGTTGGTAGAGCAATCTCCTGCGCGCTTTTTCCATTTGCCCGCCACCGTACCGCACCATAATATCGCGCACTCTGTTTCTTATCGTCAACGTCATAATTATTCAAATATTTGTACAAATGATTTAGTGTAAAAGACAAAATTTATCTACTTTACATATCAGATGCGATAAAAGAGATTTTGATAAAAGGATCAATTTGTTACTACCAAATATGCGTTAGAAATAAGATTTTTTTCATTGTACATATTTACGGATCACTATTAATTTGGCTTACACATAAAATATAGATATATGCTGTCCCGAGCTATTTGTCGGACTATTTAGGATAGACATTTCCGTAGATGGCATTTTCCTGCATATTTGACATATTTTATCGTTATATTTTGGATAATGCACACTATATCTTTAGAAATTATAGCCAATGCAATATTCTAATATGCAAGCTATGTAATTGTAAATTTCCAACAAATTCTATTCAGCAGTTCTGCGTCAAAAGGTAACAAACATACAACCATACATTCTAACAAACTTTCGCTTTATAATATAAGTAGGACTATTGATGATGTTGCTAAATAGTGCAGATGGTGGGCTTCAATTTAAGCTATGTTGACGTTTTCTTAAATAAGATAAGTATCATAAGTCACTTGAATCTATATATATATATATATAAATGAATTGCTGTTCGTTAGTCTCGCTAAAACTCGAGAACGGCTGGACCGATTTGGCTAATTTTGGTCTTGAATTATTTGTGGAAGTCCAGAGAAGGTTTAAAAGGTTTGAATAAATAGAAAAATGCTGCTCAATTAAATAAAAACAACAAATTTGTTTTTCTTTTGCTGTGTCCATACATAATTTCTATGAGAGAATTTATTGACGCACGGTTTGACAGTTCTGCTGTGAAACAATTTCATTACGACAGCAGGGTGCATATTTTACGATGTAATTTTTGATGTTATGATATATTATTGACAAATTCATATAAAAACATTATTTTATTTAATATACACAGAACAACGTCTTCCGAGTCAGCTAGTCTTAAATAAATAATTACACAGACTGCTGCTGATGAAGACGTTCTGAGGATTGGTAGAAAGTGCATCCTGAGTAACGATTGCGCTGTTTCGTTATAATTATATTTTATCATTTTGACTTTACGTTTATTTCTTAGCTACTTTGTATTTTTATTTTGCCTTATGTTAATATGAATCTCTGTGTCTGCAATAGAGTTATCTATATATAAAATATATAAGAGATTTCCAGATATATAATCCCTGATCACGATATCTCTGGAACCATAAGGCGTAGAGACTTGAAATTTGGTAGAAATATTCATTTCGCCGAGTAGAGATCAGCTAAGAACGGATTTAAAGAAATTTAACCCGCAAGAGTTTTTTTTTTATAACAGAATAACGTCTGTCCGGTCCGCTAGTATTATAAAGGGTAGCAGATTTTCTTATTAAATTGCGAATGGAATACTAGCGTAGAGCTTTGCTTAAATAGAAGCCCAGTTTCCACAATATATCAAGTAATATTACATATTCTACAACGCGTTAATTATTCAAATCTCTACGGTGTGTTGTATCTTACGTAAATATTATAAAAGCTTTGCTAAGGAAAATATCCCCGGGTGAAATTTTAATAGAAGTATTTGCTATTAGCACTATCGTTTTTACGTATAAATTAATATTATTAATCTGGGGAATTAAGCTATTTGTACTAAGGCCAGCGAGACGTGATAAAAATTATAAACAAACGGATAGCGAGCGATTATTATCTCTTCCTTATCACTCGTACCCAGTTATGGCGTCAGTTGGTCGACGACAGCTGTCGTTGAGTATTTCGTGGTACACGGAAGCAGTCAGTACGGCAGTTGTCAATATTTGGTCCGCCATTTTGTGAAGTTCATACATGTTTGCATCGCGTTCAAAGTGGTACGTTATTTTACGTTTCTGTATTTATTTATTTTTTGTTACTATTAATCCTTACTATTAGATTTATTGATGATTTTTGCTGTTACTTATTACTTATTATTGCTATTACTTATTAGTTGTTGGATCACAGCCTGGCAGCACCATTGAAATATATCAATGCTTTTCATTATTCAAAGATATCGATGAAAATGTTTGGAACCCTTATATATAGCTTTGTTTAAATTCTATTATATAATAGATAATTCTACTTGGTCTTTTTGTCCTTTTCATTAGAATTTATAAACGATAACGACATTTAATTGTGCAGTCAATCAATTCAATTTCATCTGTCAAGTTCGTGTAATGTTTACAAACAAATTAAAGTTATTAGGTTGAAGATACTTGGGACGTTATGGTAATATAACTTCATTATTGTGCTTTTAATGAAGCTATTGTGTCTCGAATTAAATGCTATGCAAAAATATGTTGCTAAAAAGGGTTATCTAATGAATTGATCTGACAAGAAAATATTTAATAAAAAAAATGATTAGTTTGAAAAATCAAATTATTAGTAAAAAAAGAAGGACTCCGCGCTGTGATATTAGCAAGTGAAGCACCGTTATGCTAGTGTGTCTGATGTTACCGGGGATACTAGTTACACAATTTTTGTCTCCCTTAAATAATCATATATGGCCACAAATACTTATATAGTATGTTTCTTTTTTTAATATTTTATTGAGAAGCAAACTGATCTGTCACAGACGATGAAAATTCTCATATTGGCCGTCTATCGGCCTGTAGTAGTGTAAGTGTGTGCGTGGGGCTATGTATTTACACGTTAATCGGCTTTTTTTGGTGCTACACTATTATGTTAGGTGACACGGTGTACTAATTTCTTTACTTACCCCTGGTTGAATTATAATGTTTGACGTAATACCTCTTATAATTATAAAACCGACCTGCGCGTGTGTGTGTGTCTGAAATGAAACAAATTTATTTTGTTATAAATAATCCCATTAGTCATGTCCTAAGAATGACCATTCCCAGTATTATTTCATAACGTCATCTTTCAACCCAAGCACCGTTCAACCAAGTTTTACCAGTGGGAGGCGCCTTTGCACAGGATGCCGGCTAGATTATAGGAACCACAACGGCGCCTATCTCTGCCGTGAAGCAGTAATGTGTAAGCTTTTCTGTGTTTCGGTCTGAAGGGCGCCGTAGCTAGTGAATTTACTGGGCAAATGAGACTTAACATCATATGTCTCAAGGTGACGAGCGCAGTTGTAGTGCCGCTCAGAATTTTTGGGGTTTTTCAAGAATCCTGAGCGGTACTGCACGAACGTCCTGCTCGTCTCGTCCCTTATTTTGATAAAAAAAATATAAGGAGATTGTTACAACTAGGAAACATAAACGTTTAAAAACACGTATTTAAATGATATTTAGAATGAAATTCAAATCTACGCCCAAATGGACGTACTCGAGCCAGACTCGAACAATCTGTGACATTGACGTGCCACATGTTCTGTTTTGCTAATAATTGAAACTAAAATACCAGGTTGCCTAGTAAAATTTAATTTAATATGAAAAGGCATTGGGATCACATTTCATCAGTAAATATTTTGTATATTATTAGTTTCAATGTAAAATAGCACGAAGCATATATATGTTACAAGGAAAGGTGCCAAGTGTCAAGATGCACACAAGCATATTTAAAAATAGCCAATACACACTACAATATAAATTTGCCGTAATAAAATAGCTATTGTTCTTAGGTAGTACGGTATCCAGTCGGAGCGCAGTGGCGACCAATTCTTAATCTAAGATTGGCTGTAAAATCAACAAAATGATAGATAGTATGTCCAAAACATTAAAACAGCAGAAATTAAATAACTTGAAGCTGATGCTAAATAAAACGGAATATCTGACATCTACTAGTTTTAAAAAAGTGTATGCACGCAAAAAGTTATACTTCTTTAGCCTAACGAAGCAAAAATCATTAAATGGATTTATTCCTCGTGCTACTCTACGTTTTTTGAAAGAACAATTAAGTAAGAACCTTGCAAAGATGGCTTTCAAAATTAATTATTAAATAATGAATACGGCTTTATGGGCTTGATCCCTTTGCCTGTCCTAGTAATGGATCAAAAACCAAAAAAAAATAACTTCAACCTGTTACTTTTGTGTTACAGTTCACTCTAATCATTTTTTCATAACGCGCCCAAAGGAGTATAAGTTCAAAAACGAGAAACTTAAATATTCAAAACTCAAGCCAAAACCTAAATGAAATTCATCAACCTATTCTTTCAGAGATCTTTTAGCTGGCCACGATTTGATTCGCTGTAGCAACATGCTGGCGTAAATTCTCAGAACTTTAAATTGTCTTTAATCGTCCAACTGGAGAAATTAATATCTTCGTTTCGAGTTTTCTTCACCGCGCTGTTGAGAACAATTGGTACTTGTAATCGGTTTAGCTCAAGTCGTTTAATTATTTTTGCACTCGATGTTTCAAAAGTAAGTTATTATTAGTAACTAGCGGACCCGACAGACGTTTTCCTGTCTTAAACTTGAAAATATTAAACTATTTTGAATAAGTCTTGTATCGACTTCTCTCTTGCCATCTCTCTTTTGCCCAATTTCAACCGCAGAAGACGCATGTTTGCGCGTTTACCACAAAAAGAAACCTCAATATCAATAGAGAAATTAAATTTCTGACAAAACTTAAGATTTATCAATATACATAAAAATAATCTGATACTATCTATCAGAAGAAGAAATTAACAACTGTAGTTAATCTACCAACTATGGTTAGTTAAAATTAAGTTTATTTTTTATCTCCTGAGATATTATGTATAAAAATTCTAATTAGTTATTCATTTTGAACTATTCTTTCAATTTGATTTTGAACGACGGGGGTCACGTTAAAGGAAAAACAAAATTGTTATGTTTATTTAATTCCGACCATTTTCTTATTTATTCACATTTTAAACCTTCTTTGGACTCTCACAAATAATTCAAAACCATAATTAGCCAAATCGGTCCAGCCGTTCTCGAGTTTTAGTGAGACTAACGAACAGCAATTCATTTATATATATATATATATATATATATATATATATATATTTAATATCCGAAAGACTGTGATTAGTCCGGAGTCTGTTTATTATCTCTCGGTAAGTGATGATGAGACAAGATGTAAATTTAATAATACCATCTTAAAATAACACATAAAATACTGTAATAATATTGACACACTCGTACACAAATTATCTAGCCCCAAACTAGGCATAGCCTGTACTATGGGTGCAAGACAATGATATATTTAATACAATATACTTACTTGGGCACGGGGAAGGGCGCTGGTGTGGGACGCTACTTGCGTTGACACTCTGGCTCCTTCTCATGTCCAAGTTACGTCAGTTGGTGCTAGGGTTGCTGCTTCGACTGCCGAAGACAGCAAGCGTCGCAAATATGTTGGTCTCAGTGAGTCAGACATCTTTGTGCCGTTTGGTGTCGAGACACTTGGCTCGTGGGGCCCAGAGGCGCGGAGAATGTTCAAAATACTATCTTCGCGCCTCAATAAGGCTACTGGAAACCCAAGCGCTGGCAGCTATTTCGGTCAACGGATCAGGCTTGCTATCTAAGGCGGTAATGCTGCCAGTATTCTTGGTACGCTTCCACATAATGTTAGTTTTAATTTTATGTAGTCGTAGTATTGTAAATATAGTTATAAGATTTGTTTTGTTTGAATAATATGCAATATCTTGTTTCATATACTTACTTAAACATACACAAATACATATAAGTGCTTTCACTTATGACTTCAAATAGACATCATATTATGATTTCTAGCTCAGTAGGCAGGGTCATAAACCACTGGGCTATATAATAAAAAAACAGCAAAAGTTTACTAGTCCTGGCGCACCAATTATTTATGGCACTATTGATTGAGAGAGCATTTCAATTTAATTATGAATAATAATAATAATAAAGCTTTTATTCAGATCTTTACTAACATAGATAACTAACAATACTCTAAGACAAACACAAAACCCTCCAAAGGCCTCCTCCAACAAGTAAATGATATTTTCACCCATTCTTCTCACTTCACTTAGGCCAATAATGTCCCATTTGATGTGTTTTAAAGCATACATTCGTTCTGTGAGATTTTCTTCATTTTTCAAGGTAAGGTTGTTGGAGGGTTGTGGTCTCTATGCCCCGCGAGGACCAGTCGGCTTGGGTAGTTTGATGAATTCTTGATTTGTTGTTAGTGTTTTTGGTTGGTTTTGGTTTCCGTTTGCCGATTTTAAATTGTTATTGTTTTTTTATGTTAGATATAGTAGAAAGTAAGTTGATTGAAGAAGATTGAGGAGGAAGTCTGTTGTTTTTCATAATGGTCATTATAAGCAGCGGGTGAAGCAGATAATTCCCTTTTTTTTCTCTTAGCTATGTATGTTCTCTTTCACTATTAGTTTTTCATATTTCAAATATGCTATATTGCCTCTTTTCCTCTGTTCAGCTACCTTTTTTGCAGAGTTTTCCTCTTTTCTAAAACTTGAGTAATCTTCACTAATGTTATGTGTCTTCAGGTTCTTTTTATTTTTAATATTTATTATATAAATTATAATATATAATAAATATAAATATTTATTATATACTAGCTGACTCAACAGACGTTGTTCTGTAGATAATAAAAAAAATACTGTTTTATAGGAATTTGCCAATAATATTTCAAAACATCATGTATTATTTCGTAAAAAATGCTCCCTGTTGTTATAATAAAATTGTTTCACAGCGGAACTGTCAAACCGTGCGTCACTTAATTGTCTCATACAAAATATGTCCATTCAAAACAAATATTGAAAATAAAAATAATTATGGGTCCCGAATCGAAATAAAAACTATCCTATCTCTCAAGTTGGACCAAACTGCACTCCATGAAGTAATCCCCATTAAAACCCGTTCATTAATTTAGGAGTCCATCGCGGACAAACAACGTGTCACGTAATTTATATATATTAAGATTATAATTTTAATAATTTTGTTTAATATGTTGCTTGTAAACGAACATAGTACAACGAACTTGAATATGACATGACATCATATCAATAAACTGTTTCTATAAATAGTTCACAATAATTCTTAACGTAATTTAGTTTAGTAAAGCGGACTATTGCTGAAGGAGCACAATATTAAGTTAAGGAATGGTCTACATTGACTAAAAATTCACTTAATCTCTAAATACCTACATTATTATTTCTCAAAGGTATACTTTTTTGACGAAACGCCATAGCATCAACAATTTATATATTTTTGCCTCTATTCATGAAAAATAGACGAATGATTTATATAAATAGAGTTTCCATAACAATAATAAAAAAAACATTGCAGTCAGTTGATAGAAAACGACATAGTGTAAGCAAAAAATGTATACAATATTACTGTCAATCTTGACATACATAAATCCAGTGTCCCGATGTTTGTTTCCAGTGAACTCCTAAACTAATAAACAAAATTTAATGGGGAATGTTTTTGCAGTTTAGTCCAACTTGAGAGATAGGATAGTTTTTATTTCGATTTGGGACCTATAATTATTTTTATTTCCAATATTTGTTTTGTGTGGACATATTTTCTATGCGAGAGTTTATTGACGGACGGTTTGACAGTTCTGCTGTGAAACAATTTCATTACAAAACCAGGGAGCATATTTTAAGAAATATTTTTTTAAGTTATGGAATATTATTGACAAATCTAAATTAAAAACAGTATTTTATGTACAGAACAACGTCTGTCGGGTCAGCTAGTAAAATATAGGAATCAAAAAGGATAATATTATAATTCAAATTATACAAATTACAATTTCAGTTTAACCAAACTTAGCTAGTAAGTTTATTGATATCTTAGAAAAACCTCTAGAGCCTAATTTCCTCACTTTGTCTTTTCAAATTACCCATGTGAACGAAGCTTTATTTTATAGCGGAAACATTTTCTCCCTTAACCGCCCCAAACGACCGATTACAGGTAGATATGAAAAGATTAGATCCACCGGCTACGGACTTAATGTGGGGCAAACATGGCTGTTAAGATACAAGAAAGAGTTCTCTAAAACGATCAAATTATCCAAAGTGATATTTTAGTCGTAGCTGAAGCCACAGTGTATTAATGTAATATTGTTAATACAAATGGAAATAAGAAAGGGTCTTTATTTTTGCTAAGATTGCGGCGAAGTAAATTTTCAAAATTTTTTAATGTTAATTTTGATAATTATTAACGTTGATTGTTGTTATTAACTAGCTGCTGACCGCGTCGTCGTTTACTTGAATTCTATTCATAGCACAAACTCATTGCCTGCATCTAGCGTGGTAGTATTAGCCTATTTGGCCAATTGGTGAAATTTCATAAAATCCGTTGTTTACTGAAATCTACTCGACGAAAGGAATATTTGTACCAAAAGTCAAGTCTTTGAGCCTTTTCGTTCCAGATGATTGTGATACGCATAAAAATGGAAATCTTATTTTATATGTACAATAATAATAATAATAATATTGACACACTTTTACACAAATTATCTTGCCCCAAATTAAGCATATAGCCTGTGTTATGGGTTACAAGACATCGATATATTTAATACAATATACTTACTTAAACATACATAAATTCATATAAACATACATAAATACATATAAACATCCATGACTCGGAAACAAACATCAATATTCATCACCTACCGGCATTCGAACCCGGGACCTCTAGCTAAGTAGGTAGGATCGCTAACCACTCCGCTATACAGGTCGGCATGTATAGCTTAAAAGATTTATTTTTATGTATGCAATAAATACGGAATATTATTTCTTAATGACAATAACAGTGATATAAGTGTACATCACCATTTTGTAGGCTTTGGATTAAATAAGAATACAAGAAGCATTACAAAATGACCTGATGACACAGGTTGTTGAGTTCAAGTCCTCAGGGTAATACTTTGATTATTTTAACATGATAAAAATAATTTAGAAGTCTGGAGAATAAGAACTTTTTGAAATTTAAAAAATATAGTGAGACGCTACACGAAATTCATATTTCGTTTCATAATTTCAAAAACTATATCAAACTTCTATAGTGTTAAGGTCTGAACTGACTTGGAATATCGAAAACTAACCGTTTTTCTCTAAATTATTTGTAGTATATAATATATATTATACATAAAGATAGATTATAGTTAATAAAATATATTTTATGATTTTTAGTGAATTTGAAGTACACTAACTAACAATTTGTCTACATATGTGTAAATATACTAAATTTTTCAATGCAGCAATGAACGTCAGTACTTTGCAATTTGATTACAGACAGTGTTTCGTTACTTTGTCATGAATTCCGTAATCAGAACCTAACCAAACTCTCACCAATTATCATTGAAGTATATGCTTTCCAATAAAAAAAATCATCGAAATCGGTTGGCGCGATATTGAGTTATTCGTAAATTTGTCATCCACTTTGCTATACGTATGTATAGCAAAATTTAAGACTTTTATGGTTTTCTCATGGATTCCACTGTCAGATCTGAACCAAATTACAATGGGACCAAACGGGAAGCACCAGCTTCACCAAATAAAAAAAGAATTATCAAAATCAGTTCACCCAGTCGAAAGTTTTGAGGTAACAAAAAACAATACTGAAAAATTGAGAACCTCCTCCTTTTTTGAAGATTTTTTTAGATATTTGATAACCCAATACGCTAAATGGATTGTATAATTTTTTGCATTGTTAACGTACCTGTATTGCCGAGTAGTTAGCGATCCTACCTACTAAGCTAGAGATCCCGGGTTCGAATCCTGGTAGGTGCAAGCATTTATATGATGAATATGGATGTTTGTTTCCGAGTCATGGACTTTAAATGTTTTTATGTATGTTTTTATGAATTTATGTATGTTTAAGTAGTATAGTAGTATATATGCTTAACTTGGGGCAATATAATTTGTGTAAAAAGTGTGTCAATATTATTATTAAATTATTATTATTACCTACTCATACATATTCAATGTTTGTAACAAGATTCGTATATGAGGTTACATAATAAAATGGAACAAGTATATCAATCATGTGCCATCGTTGACCACCTGTCGATCCCGGTAATATATCTTCATCGACGGCTTGTCATTTACTAATCTCATTGTTAATCTTACTAGGGGGGTTATTTATTACCTGAAACTATAAATATAAATCAACAGCTTATAATTTATTTTCATTTTTTTTAGTGAAAATAAGGGATGAGACGAGCAGGATGTTCAGCTGATGGTAATTGATACACCCTACCCATTACAATGTAGTGCCGCTAAGGATTCTTGAAAAATCCAAAAAATCTGAGCGGCACTACAATTGCGCTCGTCACCTTGAGACATAAGATGTTAAGTCTCGTTTGCTCAGTAATTTCACTAGCTACGGCGCCCTTCAGACCGAAACACAGTAATGTTTACACATTAATGCTTCACGGTAGAAATAGGCGCCGTTGTGGTACCCCCAATCTAGCCGGCTTCCTGTGCAAAGGAGCCTCCCACTGGTAGTTTATCTGCAGTCATACATAAAATGCCATTCTAGTGGCGGTTTAAACAAATGTAAGAACACAGACTGTTAAAACCCAAAATATTTTTTCTAAAATATCTCGTGTTTTGTCATTTTAGAGTACTTGTTTTAAAACTCGGTTAAAATAAATGATGTACCTCGAAAATTGCGGCTTTGAATGCTAGCCTGCAAGCCTCTACTACTAGCTGTCTCGTACAAGGTAACACTAATTATTTTTAGTCACTACATACTATTATAAAACGTACTCCCCCGCCGCGTCTGTCTGTCTGTGTTGCTCATAAACTACTACACCGATTTTCATGCTAATATAACCAATGGATAGCGTGGATCTCGAGAAAGATTTTAATATATAAATCATTAAGTTTTTCTATACATATTTGTATACATTAACTATATTTGAGGGAGATAGCGGAAAAAAATTAGCTGCCTGTGAGCTTTCAACGAAAACACTGTGTTAACCCTTAGAGATATAAAGAAATAATGTATGGTAAAATTATGTATTTTATATAGGCCTACAGAAAAGTCTGGGATGGCATATGTCTATCTCTTAACATACTATATCCATTTTAATACTTAAAAATTGGCAATTGTAAAGCGATAGTGTAAAATCTGTTTACAAAAATACGAGATTAATCCTTATTATTTTATTACTATATAATAATTGTAAAATCATTTAGAAATACATTTTTGTTTCACCTACATAATTTTTTTTTATTAACAGAACGCCATCTCTTGGGTTCGCTAGTATTAGATACTCATAAGATGGATGGAATGATAATTGGATGCCATTTCAACATTCAATTGAAATGTTGGAATGGCGATATGAAATTAATATTAGCATTTCCTGCATTTTGCATGTTTAATAAGCAATCTTTGGAATGTTTTGTTGACCTTTTTTTATATTCGATCTATGGGATGTTATTTTGGTATATATCGCTTGGTATTTTATTTCAATTAAAATTAATTACTCTCACTGTTTTGAATCTATAAGCCAATTTTTAATAACAATTTTCATTCATAATAGGTCCGTCGCATTAAGTTCTCAAAGTTCGTTTTAACTGTCGATTATTATTTTTAAATACCAGTTTTTATTTAATTATTTCGTATAAGTGTTAGTCGTTATTATTCTATTCACAGAACAGTTTATACCTTTGACCTGTTCTGTGATTCTATTTACCTATGTACGTATGTGCTACAACAAGAATATTTTTTGTAGTTGCTTATTTTTTGTTAGATTTTTGTCAAGTTTCATATTATCGGTTTTATTATTATGCTAAAATATTAAACGCCTATTTGTGACGAGCGCAATTGTAGTGCCACTCAGAAGTTTTTGGGTTTTTCAAGAATCCTGAGCAACACTGCATTGTTATGGGCAGGGCGCATCAATTAGTATCAGCTGAATGTCCTGCACGTCTCGTCCATTATTGTAAAAAAAACTTGATTAGAGACTAGACAATTAAATCCTTAGCAACTTTAATATAATATTGCAAATAATACAAGATACCAGTGCATCTGACGCACCCTAGTATCAACTCGAGCCATTTGACCGCGTGCAACGCAGACCAGCTCGAATTGTTCGGAACCCAGTGCCAGTGCTCTGTGAACGGCTGGGACACTTGGCGTTGCGCAGAGACGTAGCTTCATTGTGTGTATTCTACCGCATTTATCACGGGGAGTGTTCCGAAGAGCTGTTACACCCCATTCCTGCCACAGAATTCGACCTTCGCACGACACGCCACAAATTAGGATATCATCCCCACCATCTGGATGTGCGGCGATCCTCAACAGTGCAGTTTTCAAGGAGCTTCCTTCCTCGTACTACAAAGCTGGGGAATGCGCTTCCTTTTGTGGTGTTTGCGGGACTAAACGATATTTGTACCTTCAAAAAAAAGGCTGGCAACGCTGCTGTGATTCCTCCTCTGGTGTTACAAGAGAATGTGAGCGGTTGTGATCACATAACACCAGATGACCCGTACCCTCGCTTATCCTCCTTAGCCATAAAAAACACAAAATAATATTTTCTCTTGTCTATTAATTAACACACACTTTTGCGGTATATCCCTTGCATCTGACATCAGTGAAGTGAGTACGACAAAGGTATTTTGTTTCAAAGCAATTAATTTCTCCAGTAATTAAATCGTTGACCCTTGCAACTGGGTCGCTCTTAATACTATTAGAAGTAACGTATAATTAAAATATTGGATAGATCAGTTGAACAAATTAAAATGGTCTGTAAAAGAAGCGAGTCTGGTAAAGAATGCGATAAATATTAAACTATTTGGGCTATCCTTTCAAAAAAAAACTCAATTTCCTAAGAAATATAGATAAATGTACCTATTAGTTGGTTTAGTGTTTCTTTTAAAAGCCATAAATAAAAACATAAACAAAATTTGTAACAATTTATTTTACCTTTATTTATATATTACGTAAATTTCTCTACAGAAAACCATGATTGTGATAAAATTTAAATAAGAGCATGCCTCAAGCTCACGAAGAGTGTAAATGAGTTCTGACAATGCTGGAGATGGCCGTTATCAAACTCTTTACAGCGAGAACTATTTATTTTCTTCTTGTTTTTTATATTTCATTCAGCATTAAAAGTACATGTGGATGGACAGATTGAAAATTAGTGTAACTTTAAAACATGACGTCTAGCGTGGAAGTAACATTGTAGAAACAGCTCACAATATCAATGTTGTGTTTGAAGAGGATACGATAAATGAACGCACCTAGCGTTTCTTAATGCATTCACTGTATTGATGTTTTAAAATAGTTGTAAACAAAGCAAGGTGGGGATCAGAGACTCAAGTGGCTGGTCCATTTCCACTTCAAAGAGCAGCGAAAGATATTAAAGAAATAATAATGTTTTAAGCCCTACTTATATCAACCATTACCAATGGTTGTAAACATTTTAATAGCAGCAGGGGACACTTCCATTTGAAGAATGAACCAAGAGAAAGTCCAGCAACTAAGATAAATAATGATGAATTAAATGCGATGGTACACGCTGATTTGCATAAAACTATAAGGAATCATTAAACAATTTGCACCAAGTCTGTCAAAAAATAAAACAGCTTGCAAAATGGGTGACCTATAATTTAACTAAACTACATTATTATAGACATGGGTCAATCATTTTTGAAACCAATAAATAAAAAAAGCAGGATGAAACAAATTGAAAAAGGAAGATAATATAACAAAAATGAAAGGAAAAATAAATTACGGGCGATCTAAGGGAAGTGGAAGTGATACTGGGTTGCATAAATTTTTCATTATCATACTTTCAACGCTAATACATACCAATTTATGGTATCGTTATGCAATTCTTCATATTGTATCGCAATTTAAGCGAACGAAGAAAATAACAAGAATGCCTCGTTAGAACGGGCGTTCTGATCTCACTTATATATATAGGCCGTATAGAAGCAGGTTCAATTTCGTGAAAGGAGTCACTTGGCGAGGCCAACTCGGATGGGCCATGTTCTAGCATTCACACCTGTGCGTTAAAGCGAGGCACCACAGAATAAACACTTAAGAATCAGAATAATACAGAAGTCTCACTAAGTAACAACTCTTAAGGAAGTTAGCTAAATTAGATACTAAAAAGAGTCATTTTAAATCGCATTCAGTTTGAATTTGCGATGGAAGATCTACACGTAGTTATTTATTGTGTACCTTACTCCGGACTGTGGTGCGCAAATAGAAAAGCAGGCGCCATTTTCACGCTACTTGTCCTTTATTTGTGGTTGTTAGGTAGAAGTCCAACCTGACAAGGCTAAAAATGCATTACAACTCGCATGAGGGCAACGCAAGAACGAATTTCATACTTACTTTGCCTTATTAGGTATGGTAGGTGTAATGTGTACGTTTGCTTTGCTTTACCACTTTTTTTATGCCTCTCCGTGTTTGACAATAGTTTTACTTAGAAAAAATTAACAATCAAAGGAACAATTAAAAAATTAATACACCTATGACTAAAATAAAAGCCATGTATTCTCAGATTCCTGGAATCCCCCAAACAATATAATAATTCGTTGTAAATGGCTGTAACAAAGTAAATATGTAATGCCAATAAAAAGTTATAATCTGAATATTTTTTGTGGGCAGTATTTTGACATTATTTAAGTCGTGTTTGAATAAGATTAACGTTGTATTAAGTAAAGGTGTAATTCATCACTTTAGAAGTCTCAGATATTTATACAGTAAAAAGAAAACTACAATGTTTGATAGAAATCCTATTTCACTATATCCAAATATATCGAAATAAGACGTTGGAATAGTTTCATACGATACATCAACGTTCCGGCGTATTGGAAATCGCAAACGTGAATATGTAAACCATTCATTCTCATGCTTCTGACTAACGCATTGTTGAATATTTTAACTCTTTTCTGGGGTTGAAATATTCCACTGAAAAATAAGACAAACCCAGATTTAGAGACGCAATAAACTAAGCTTAAAAGTGACATAAACTTAATAAATGCGTGTTTTTTTTTTTTGGTAATAAGGGACGAAACGAGCAGAACGTTGAGCTGATGATAATTGATACGCCCTGCCCATTACAATGCACAATACAGCTCAGGATTCTTGAAAAACTCAAAAATTCTGAGCGGCACAACAATTGCGCTCGTCACCTTGAGACATTAGATGTTAAGTCTCATTTGCCCAGTAATTTTACTAGCTACGGCGCCCTTCAGACCGAAACACAGTAATGCTTACACATTACTGCTTCACGGCAGAAATAGGCGCCGTTGTGGTACCCATAATCTAGCCGGCATCCGGTGCAACGGAGCCTCCCACTGGTATATAAGTGATCAGAACAATCTATAACACTATTAGCTATCTAAAAAAAAGCTACGTTCAAAATAGAATTAATATGTTGTTGGGACTACGAAGTCGAAGTAATCCAAAGGGCGGAGTTTTGGGGTCATGTATACATTTATAGGAGGTCACTCACATACTCGGATAAGCAACTAAAATTGTTAATTATAAATGAGTATAAATACACTTAGTGAGTGTTATTGAATATTGGATACCGACACCGACATCAAACGAATCACACCACCCTCGGAGACGTAGGTGCGGCCATGTACAACAAACCGCTGCCACTCGTCACTTTGACGATTTTCAGAGGTCATAACCTAATATAATACAATTCACACACTTTGTTAGAAGCCTTATGAGAGTCCCCGTCTTGTTATCGTTTAACACCACTCACACTTACATTACAAATCAAACACCTACATTAATACTACACACAAATAGTCACACACTTATAGACACACATTCACACATAATTACAAACACACATACATATATAACCGCACTGGAGTGCGAAGTCTCTTCGAACGTAGAGTCCATTGGACTAACAGATATATTAGGTCCTTAGTGCTCTTCTCTCCTTCCAGCTACTAAGCTCACTAGAGCTTCGAGTTCCAAGTTCGCGGTCCAAGGTTCGAGTCTCTTTCCGAGACGCCTAACGCCTGTGAGCTACAATTTCGGCCTCCAAGCCCCCGCCTGGCTTCGCTGTAAAAGAACAGAGGAGGTTTTAGTCGGTAGTCGGTTTTTGTTTACACCCAAGCCCGACATATGGGCCCCGTTTCGGGGTCTTCAATACTTAAATGTGTTTTCCTCCTCTCCAAAAAAAAATGAGTATTGGAATAGAACATAGAAATAGTTAAGTAGTGAGTGAGTTTTATTATTAACACATCTGCTAGTTTTGAATATTAGCGGCTCATTATAAAGTCATTCTTTTTTTTCAATATGTTTTAATAAATACCTAATAATATGGCGTTTCTTAGTGCGGTGCATCCAGGATGACACGATATCGGTACCTTCATAAAAAATTACACACCTATTAAAAAGCCCGGTGAAAACATCAAATGACCCGTACGCTTATTTGTCTTCCCCTTACAAAAAAAAAGACGTGTGGCACTCGGGGACTGCCGCGGTAAAGCTATTGCATACCATTTTTTATCAACTTATGCAATTATAATTATTTATTTATTTTATTTATGCAGTATTTTTTCCTTTGTTTTTTTTCTTTGATCTTAATTCATGTTACAGTTCTCGAGCGTGGTGACCGATAAGAAAACAATTTTTTTTCTTTTATTAAATAAATAAGAAGTTAGTATTGTTCAAAATATTTTTATTATCTTACAATACATGTAGGTTATTCAGGAATATTTATCATTGAAACTATAGGTTTATGGTAACTGAAATAAGAAACATAAGTTTCAGACTTGATATCTTCTAAATATCTGGAAAACACCGCGTCAATGGTAGTCCCATATTTTGTTGTGGATTCTTGTGGATCATTATTCATTTTCAAATTCAATATTTTCGAAAGAATAGTTGTCAACCGCTCTTATTTTTTTTCAGTGAAGTTGATATTAAAACCGTCACCTCTATATACGAAGCAGTTATAGTGTGCAAACACTTTTGTGTTTCGGTTTTAATGGTGCCATAACTAGTGAAATTATTAATAAGATAACTGCGAGATCGGGCGCAGTACTTGTCGTAGAGATCTTTGGGGGAGGCTTTTGTCTAACAGTGGACGTCTTCTAGTTAATGATGAAGAACAATTCGGGATATTTTTTTTATGTTCATGTATGTATGCAATAAATGAAAGCACTAACTCAAATGTGGTGATGTGGTCAATATTTGAGGCCTGTGTACTGTGTGCCTCATCATGACTGTGGGACAGGTGTATTACCTCAAGAGGTTCTTTGAAGTACAGCATGTTCTGTAGTGTCTCAAACATCCATGTGTTTTATAAACTGTTAGCGATACCACAATAGTAACAAATTCTTTTAATATATTTTAAATTTCAAGTTAACTTTAACATTTTGTATAAATCATGTATTGACTTAATATGATGTATGAAGAAGTGTTAGTATAAACTTAGTGTGTTAGTTAATATTACTTAATTTATTTCAAGAACTATATTTTTCTTTCTAAAAACATCACATAAAAATGAAGGCTTATAAGTGGTTGAAAAGTTTTATAAAAGTGAAATAAAAGGTCTGTTATAAAAAAAGTATACATTTTTAGATGCTTTTATATACTCGGAGTAATTCTTGACAGAAAAATATAGCCTTTATATATGTATACTCCATACAATATAGCCTCAAACAGTGCCATGTATTTTATATTATTCATAAACCTTCATCAATTGCGCTTCAACATAATATTCCCCTTGGTTCTAAAATATTTCTGATGTACACTTAATATGAACTAAGGTATGAAAATTTAAAAAAAAAGTAAATACAAAATTCTCAATTTATAATTGATTCTTTTCCTCTTTAGAATATATTATTATTATTATTTTCTTGAATTAAAAAAAATACTAGTCCTTAACAAATGTTATATACTCGTATTATGTAGGTACCTGCAACCAATTATTTTTTTGAATAACCACACTTTGATATAACAGGTATATCATTACGAAACCTGACGGTACTCCATCAGTCATTCGTAATTAAAATATAGTATATTTATACTTTTTCTTTCATTTAAATAATTGAAGTATTAATACTTATTAAAATGCTAAAATTCTCCAACTTAACAGTGTGTGTAATAAAGTTATATTTCTTTATGAAATATAAAAATGAAATAGTTTTTTAATTCAACTTTAATGAAATTTAATATTATCCATTCGAAAATGTAAAAATGGACATTAATCATTGAATCATAAGCACTATTTATGACTTATTTCATGAAAAATAATGTTTTTTGGTCAGTTCGTTATTTTTAAGTGATTCACCTCACATTTTGGATTAAATATCCATAATTTATTTATTCGGGATTCGAATAGCCCGCTTACGTACGTCCCCGCACCCTAAACACTATGTCAAACTTTCTGATGACACATAATCCATAAAACTTCGTATGAGATGAGATCGGTGAGTATCGGATGAGATGAATCTGACTGAAAAGGCTGACACAACTTATTTTCGTACATTGCGAAAAATGCCTTCATTAATTCGAATGAAATAGACTAAATTAAGTCTTAACGTAAGTGACATTCAAATATCACAGACGAGAAAACCAGAGGCATTTCTAAACACCACGAGGCAGTCGGGTGGAACAAACTGGAACAATCCGGTTCGAGCGAGTCAGGCATTATTAAGGTCTACGGCAGCTATTACTATGCAAATTGGAATACTGTGCGTATGACATATTCGATATCGTTGTTAACTATGTGTTACAAGAGCTAATGGACCTCAAATTCATGGTCGGTCACATCATATTTGACTTTAGGTATGAACTTACTTTAGGTATGGCTTTAGGTATAGATCGACATTAATTGTACTTTTACCGGACAGAAAATGGTATGGATACAATTTTCACTTTTATAATAATAACAGCCTTTATTAACAATCTATCTATAAGTACAGTTACATTTACTATCTTAAATCTACTGTTATAATTTGTTTATACAAATAAAAATAAATAAATCATTGTATTTGTTACTATGAAAGTAATCACGACCATCATGTTCACGAAGCATCCTTACACAAACAATGAATACTAGCTTTAAAAGTTGATGCATCCTTCTTCTTAACGTGCCGTCTCCTTGCGAAGGTTGGCAATCATTAGGGCAATTTCAACTTTCGACACAGCTGCTCTAAATAAAGATCTTGTGCTCTTCCCAAATCATTGGCGCAAGTTTTTAAGCCACGATATCCTTCTGCGGCCAGGCCTCCTCCCGCCTGCCACTTTCCCTTGCATGATTAGTTGAAGGAGTTCATATTTCTTGGCATTACGCATCACATGTCCAAAATATTCTAACTTTCGTTCCTTAATAGACGTAAGTATCTCTGTAGCCTTTCCCATTCTCTCTAACACGATGCTATCTCTATCCAAGAAATTCTCAGCATACGTCTGTACACCCACATCTCGAACGCTTCCAGTTTTTTTGTCATAGCTTCTGTCAGCGTCCAAGCTTCTACGCCGTATAGGAGTACAGAAAAGACATAGCACCGCGCTATGCGTATACGAAGAGAGATGTTTAGGTTCCGGTCACAAAGTACTTTTTTCATTTTTGAAAAGGCGTTGCGTGCTTGCTCTTTTCTGCATCGTACTTCGAGGCTGTGATCTCCTGAGTCGTCAAACATTGTGCCTAGATATCTGAACTTGGCAACCCTTTCAAGACTTTGACCATTGAGGGATAAAGAAGTGGTAAGCTCTGGTGTACGGCTTATTACCATGTACTTCGTCTTTTTGGTGTTGATGTTAATACCATACTCAGCACTGACAGAAGCTACGGAGTTGACTAGTCTTTGAAGGCCCTCAAGACTGTCCGCGATTAATATCGTGTCGTCGTGATACATCCTATATACGATAATTTATATTAATATAGTTAATCTTTTATTACTTTTTATGAAATAATTTATATTATTTAAACACGACTCATATATTGGATGCAGCACCATACAAACTAATTTGTTGTGTATATTACATGCCATTGTAAAATACTCTATTTGATTGAAAAGAGTGGCCGTTGGGTTTCATGTATGTTCTTCTCACGAGATCAAATTTTTACGAACATATTATGGTAAATTCAGTGATTTAAAAGAAATATTTGTGGTGACGATTCAAAGTTCTTAGTTTATGCCTAATTGAATAAGTTTTATTTGACTTTGTGTTTGAAAAAGTACCTGCGTAATAATTTACTGTATTAGACATCGGTTTTTAGATTGCTTTGATTTCTAGCTTAGGCCTCTACAAATGTTCTCCACAAAGATCTATCTATTACTTTCCTCATCCAGGTCACGCTCCCGTCTTTTGAATATCATCTTCCCATTTTCGACGCTGTCTTCCTCTTTTTCTCGTTTCAATATCTTGAACACCATTCTGTCACTTCTTTTGTCCATTTTTGAAGTGAAACTTCTTTAGAATCGTTGTGATTTCAAACCGGATGCAACGGAAAAAACGACAGGTAAGAGACACAAATATAAAAATGTGTAGGATGAAGCCGGCAAAGAATGAGACAGAAATATGCATACTATTTTATTTTTTAAATATTTTTAAACAATAAATAAAAAAAAAATAGGCGTTACTTTGCGGAAATCCATAATTATATAAATGATATAAGTTTCCTTAAGTGTCAATTCCGCCAATATTTGTCTTTAAAACAATTCGACACGTGTTTCGCCTCTACACGAGGCATCCTCAGGACGTGTTGTCTCGCCAAAATCTGGCACGACCAGAATTGACACTAAAGAAAACTTATATCATTTGTATTTTTAAACAATATTTTATGGAATGTTGTTTTTGAATATATATTTTTTGAGGATATATTTTTTAAATATATTTAAAGAATATATCTTTGAAAAAATGTTTTAAAATATTGACGAAATACTTTGACATATTTGTTTTTAAAATTAATCCGTTGAAGTTTCACTTCTGCTATGTGTCCCAGCACACATTTAATTTTTTTTTGTCTTGCTTCTTATCATGTGTCCATCCCATTTCCATATCAGTTGTTTATTTTGATGCCTATATTCATCAGTTTAGTTACTATATTTCATGAATAACATGTAATTTAAATAAATCGTTGTTCAAATTGTTTGAATTCTGTTGATTTACGAAACGTTCAAGTTAGCATTGAGCCGGCTAGATTTATGGCTGCTAATTCAGCACAGTTCTGATGAATGTCACCAGGCTGACGGCTGCAGCGTCTTATATCAACAAAACTGCTTATCGAACCTCTCTATTATTACTCTGAATGATTTATATTGGCCTCTGTACTTTTTCTTATCTTTATAGCTAGCTTTTAGTGTTATGAAATACTATTCAATAGCAATTTTGGGTACATAACTAACTTACTTGTTACGGGAAGCTCTGCTTCATATTCTTAAAAGTTATTATATTTTTTTTTATATTTAATCGCTTATAAAATTCTCGCAAAATGTCTTTATTTGTTTACGGTGTGTGTGTGAATGATGCAGCTACTGTACTCAATAACTTTTGTTTTGATTAAATTACATTTACTTATTTGACTTATTCGTGTAAGGTATTGACTATTTGACGTTTGAGTATGTTTGTTAAGTCACTTTACATATTATATTATAATTAAAATAATTTGTAATACGATGTAAATGTAAATTTTGATTTAAAAGAGTCACAATTAGTTTCTTGCTATTTCTTCTTATTAGTTCAACCCTTAGCAGTAGATTAAATATGAAAAATATTTTTTAGTTAGACATTCATAAGTTTCATTTCCGTATACATGAATAAAGTGATATTCATTTGATTTGATTTGATTTACCTAATAATAAAGAACAATTTCACTCAAAAACGTGAGATAGAGAGCTCGAGTTATGGAAGGAAGGTTGATGTACATTCAACCAAAAAAGTATTAAGGCGACACTAAATTGAGCGATATGAGTTCACAGCTGCCGGCCCGCCATATCTATGTAACAAAGCCAATATTTTCAAAATTCTTGCGTGGAAAACAGTTTATATGCTTACAATCCTCGTTATTCACTACTAATCTGAATAAATGAACCTACACAAAAAAGTACAAGCTATAAGAATAACTTTTCTTAGAGAAGTACCAAAAAAATGCGTCACGCCATGCCTAAAAACTTGTTTAACTTCAAAGAAAAGTGGTAATTCATAAAGGCTCGGCAGTGTTAACTATAACCAACAGCAAGCATTAGCAACCTACAAATAAGACTTAAGGATATGTGTAACAGGATTAAGTAGTGTTCATAGCTCGAAATGCTATACTTTAACCACAAAACTTGTCTAAAAACATCATGTTTGAGTGTTTTCTGCTTACTCTTCGCCTTAAGAATGGCCGATTTATAATAAGTATCGTTATTTAGTATATGATTGGATAATATCCCTCACCAGGGGTGTGGGTACGGAATCGTTGAAAGCGGAAAGTTTGGAGCGAAAATTTTGGAGAAGACAAACACACTAAAAGTCCTAGGAGCCACAATTCCGTCCATAATAATGATTTCTGAACTATCGAGAAAGTCGGGATGCTGAGATTAGAAATTCATACGTTACTAATATTAATTACAGGGTATAGTAAAACTCGTGGTGTGACCACAAGTCGAGAATGGTTTTTTTATTTGGATATATTTATCATATCATTATTTTTTATTAAATACTAGCTGACCAAGCAAACGTTGTATTGCCATCATAGTATCATCATCTACTGTAGTTAATCTATGAACTAGCTGGTAGCTTAAATTAAGTTTGTTTTTTTAACTCCTGAGAAAGTTAGACAGATACAAAGATTGTTATTTTTTTTAAACTATTCTTTCATTTTGATTTCTGAACGACGGGGGACACATCAAAGGAAAAACAAAATTGTTGTTTTTTTTTAAATTCCGAACATTTTCATATTTATTCACCTTTTAAACCATCTCTGGACTTCCACAAATAATTCAAGACCAAAATTATCCAAATCGGTCCAGCCGTTCTCGAGTTTTAGCGAGACTAACGAACAGCAATTCATTTTTATGTATATAGATATGTTGTAATAGTAATAAGAATGTAAGAGCATGAAAGTGCTCAAAGTGCATCAATGAATTTATTGTATAATATAGATTATTAAGATAAAATAATTATTTTGTTTTATTGATATATCTAATACCTTATTTTAGAAATAATAATTTTAAAATCGTTAGATGGACGAGTGCGCTTGCCGCAAAACGTTCTCCCAATACTTGCAATATGTACATTGTACACTTAAATAATTCTCAAAGAAAAGTTTTTTAATATTTCCAAAGTTTTATTTAGTTATAGTTTTTGTTATAGTTTAATTTTTATTCAGTAAGAAGCCTAATTTTGTAATGAATTTTGTCTGAAAATGCTCCAAGATTATTAATATAGATATTGATTAGTTTTACAACCATAAAAATATGTTTTAGATGACATGATCCATTCAGAATTTATTTGTTCACTCTTCAAGTCGGTTTGATTAAATATCGTACACATCAAAGTAAACTTAATATATATTTTACAAAAATCTCATTGAAAAAGCAATAAGTCACCATAATTTTATGAGTTCAAATAATGTATTTGTTTAAACACATAAATACTCAAATAAAATTTGAAAAACAAAATTTTATGAACGATACGGGTCTCGAACCCACGACCTCCGGCGTTCCGTGCCGGTGCTCTAACCAACTGAGCTAACCGTTCGAGTACCGCCTCGTTATAAAATTCTGTTTGCTTTGCTGGTTAGAGCACCGGCACGGAACGCCGGAGATAGTGGGTTCGAGTCCCGCATCGTTCATAAAATTTTGTGTTTCAAATTTTATTTGTGTATTAATCCTAGAAGTGAGGGTTATCACTTTAAAAACATAACATATTGTTCACATAAATACTTAAAAATTGTAAAGTAAAAAAAGTTTTTCCGAAATATCTTAAACTAGCGACATTGTCTTACTTAATAGTTATCTCAATAACGAACAATTTTTGTGTCAAGATAGTTAAACAATATTAAAACACAATGTGTTTTTATAAAATCCACACACAATTAAAACAGGTGAAGTGTGCAGGTGGGTCGTTAGCGCGGCATCTGCGATCTGAAAAATACTTTTAATTTTCCTTCCTCATTTTTTGGCATTTTCATTGTTAGCGACGAATACGGACTTTCAACGGATTTGTGTAGCCCATACAAATACTTTAGAGGTCCAAACAAAAGCTATCACCGAGAGAGAAATGTTGCTTGAATCAATCTCGTTATTTATACCATCCAGTGATATTTAGACGTCTATTTTGAGGAATGTTTGCTTTATCTTAACTGACTTATGTCCGACGCTGTGATTGATCACTGTCTGTATTATTACGATCAAGAATTTATGTTGTTGGTATGGAAATTTTGCAGTGCACATTTTTGAAGTGAAATCTTCTTTAGCGGCGTTGAGCACTTTTTTTAAGTTGGTTAAAAAATGTAAAACTCGCGTCATGTGACACAGGGTCACCCTGGTCGAAAATTCGTAAGACAGTCGTTGAAATTATGGAAAATGAACTTTCGGTAAAAGGTTACATAATTAAAATTAGATTGTCAAACTTTAACTTCAGTTGATATATTAATATCAACATTGACTATAAATATGCAGAGACGGAGCTCTATACCTACTATTACTATGGTTTTAGTTGCTTATTTTTTGCATCCATATTCAATTGATATTTTTGAAGTGAAAACTTCTTTAGCTGCGTTAAGCTCTTTCCTTGGGATGGGTTTGAGTGCAACCCGTTTTTTTTATGACAATAAGGGACACGACAAGCAGGATGTTCAACTGATGGTAATTGATTACAATCCCTCTCAGGATTCTTGAAAAACCCAAAAGCTTGTCACCGTGAGACATAAGATGTTGAGCCTCATTTGCCCAGTAATTTGACCAGCTACGGCGCCCTTCAGGCCGAATGACAATAATGCTGACACATCACTGCTTCATGGCAGAAAAAGGCGCCGTTATGGTAGCCATAATCTAGGTGGCTTGGGAGGCTTCTTTGGACAGGAGTCCAAAGGACCTCCCAATGCCTTAAGTTCGGGCCAGGGACTTCCCTATTGTTTTCATTTCTGAGGAAGCACAGGGCACAAAAATATAAAGATAACTATTTATATATTTTTTCGCATACAGTAATATAATATTTATCCTCATTTATATGATAGGGCATAACTAAGTAAAATCCATTTTAGTTAACTTACAATTTTAAATAAATTAAAAATATTATAGAATAAAAACCTTAAATTTTAGCGAATGTGAGATTTATTATTTGATAGTTGTGATTATAAGTATTTCTGTTAGCACAGTCTGCAATATTTATTAGTATCTTTTATTATCTTTTATTATTGTTAATATTTTATATTACCGTAAAGCTAATTCGTGTATTTTAGATATACCACGCTATCGAACAAACTTAGGGTCATTTTCAACAGTACAATGAGAAAAATAGAAAACTTTAAATTTAAATCAACTTTAATTTGTTATTAAACTACTTTATTTAATATAATATTATTAATAAGTTAAGAGTCAGTAATAATAAGTATGTAATAGTTTATAATTGTCACAGCAGCAACTGTAAATATTGTGTACATCTGTTATTCGTACTCGCATCAGTAATGTAATATCCTACATAGTGTTATGTAATTGTAATACGTGTGTACTGTTGATGTATCATGAAGAATAAATTAATAATTATTGAAACCCTTTAAAACAAATTTATCTACATCCATGAATTAAATGCTCTATTAAAGATTCTAAAACAGCTTATTGCCAACATTATAACACCGAATATCCTAATAACCATTACATCATCCAAACGAGTGTTGTAATGAAATTAAGTACAACATTACAACACTCGTTTCGATGATGTAATGGTTACTAGGACTGGCTTTATTAATGTTATCAGTAAGCTAACTGTTTCAGAATCTTTTATATAGGATTCATATTATTGGTGTAGAAAAAGTCTTGTATGCAGCTGTTGATAATTAGGTATTAAATCACTCATGTATTATATCTAATCGGTTTCGCCTCGTGTGATTAACCCACATTCGAGTTTTAATACGTAATTATCAACAGTTGCATAAATATCTATTATAATCTTAGCATATACCTAGTGTATTGTATGCAACAAAACTACGGTGACATTTATGCAGTCTGTTTGTGCATGCGATATTCCGTATTACAAAGCTTCGGTTTCCTTGTTGCATTTTGAGTTCGGTCGGACGCTGATTGAATTAGTGGTTTATCGAATTTTGTGGAGTCAGGCTCTGAGCTACATTGGTGATTGATCTGTTTTTGCCTCAATACGTTTTACTACACATCTATAGAAAACTAGTAAATAATACACAACTTGTCTTAAATAAACAAACAACATGTCAAATTCAAATAAACTTTATTATTTTTGAATATGCTTAAACTAAGCGATTTTGAAGCGTCACAAAAATATTTTTTAAATTACTGAATTTACCATACGTTCGTGAAATGTTGAGCTCGTGAGAAGAGCATACAAGAAACTCAACGGTAACAAATAGAGTATTTTACAATGGCTGTAATATACATAATAAATTATTTTGTAAGGTGCTGCATCCTGCATGTTGTAGTTGTTTTATTTGTATTTATATGTTTAGTCGTGTTTAAATAATATAAATTATTTCACGAGAAGGAATAAGAATTAAATGTATAAATAATATAAATTATCGTATATTGAATGCATCAACCTTTAGAGCTTGAGATCATTGTTTGTGTAAGGATGCTTCGTGAACATGATGGTCTTGATTACCATATTATATCAACAACAACATCTCGGTCAACGGATCAGCCTAGCTTCTATTCTTGGTACGCTTCCACGTAATAATAGTTTTAATTTTATGTAGTCATAGTATTGTAAATATAGTTTTAAGATTTGTTTTGTTTGAATTAATGTAATTACCAGATTAGGATATGCAGAATAGTTGGTAATTGCAACTAATATAAAGTATTATTTTGAACTGGAATTATATTTAAAATTTTCGATAAAATAATAGTTTTTTTTTTATGTTACAAACAATATAAAATTCGAAGTGCTGTTTTATTGATAAGAGATTATTATTAATAAAGGAATGTTACCGGTGACGCGAAGTTAGTAGCACGAGACTAGGAGCAGGGCGAAAAATAAGGTAAAATTGCCTCTGTAGACAAATCTATCCTTTTATGCTTACTTACATTTCAGTAACCTATTGACAGAAAGCATTGAACTATAACTATATTAGACGTAAGTATGGATAGATAAGATCTTATCACTAAACGGTGACATCAATGTATCCGTAAGTTAAACAAAGGGTGGATAGGTTATTGAAAACGGCCGTTAACCTGTAAGGAAGTTGTTCTGTCTTTGCACTGTATATTGTAAATTGTTTGATAAAGTGCTAGTTAATTTCAATTGTGAAGATCGGATATGCTAAGGCAAAAATGATGTAAATACTACGTAATAAGAGCGGGACTGCCTCAGTAAATATTAAAATTTAGTTTAGTATGAAACGTGCAGTTACTTGAAATAAGTTTGAAATAGTAGTACGGTATGACGTAGTAGTAATCGCACAGAATACCGGCGTGAAGTAGCGGCCTAGTGCCGCTATGTTTCGCATAGGTTAGTGTCGAGGACCGGAGGCCATTCCCCCTCCGTCCTTCCCCCCCAATAAAATATGAGAGCGGAAATGAAAGAGAAACTACCCCAGGAGATTACCGGATCTTGTAGTGCCGGAGAATCCCTCCCCGAGCATTCGCGCTCGGGCTGCCCCTCGTATTCTGGGGAGGGCACAGTACCGCGTATGTCACAGGACAAACAGGGCAGCAACACCACGGCACCCCGCTCCACGCTTAACGTGGACTTTTGTAACATCCGGGGAATTCACTCCAACTTAAACGCCGTCCACCACCACCTTGAGACGGCGCAGCCGGCCTTGTGTTTCCTTACGGAGACGAAGATATCTCGACCTAGCGATACGTCATATTTAACGTACCCCGGGTACAAAATTGAGCATAATTTCATGCCTCATGTGTGGGGTATGTGTGTACGTTAGGGAGGATATGTGCTGTCGCCGTCTCGGCAATTTTGAGGGTAGGGACCTGTCTACTCTCTGGCTCCGCGTAGATTTAGAGGACCGCGTCCGCATCTATGCGTGTGTCTACAGGTCCCATAGTGGTAACGCAGAAACGGATCACCTCACGGGCTATGTTCAAGCGGCATTTGATGACGTGCTTGCTCAGATCCCCTCCACTGAAATCGTAGTCTTGGGTGATTTCAACGGGCACAATGCCGAATGGCTAGGATCACGTACTACAGACTACGCAGGGCGATCTGTGCATAATTTTGCATTGGCGTATGGTCTGTCCCAATTGGTTGAGTCGCCAACGCGGCTCCCGGATGTGGATAGCCACATGCCGTCCTTATTAGATCATCTGCTGACTACACATCCCGATGGTTACCAGGTCTCTGTTGACGCTCCTCTCGGAACGTCCGACCATTGCCTGGTCAGGAGTGTAGTGCCTATCCGACGCCAACGTCGCAGACCACCAGCGACCCGCCGCGTTTGGCACTACAAGTCAGCAGATTGGGATAGGATGCGTTCCTTTTTTGCATCCTACCCTTGGGGCAGGGTTTATTTCCCTTCGGATGATCCTAGTGCCTGCGCCGTTGCAGTAGTCGATGTAATACTGCAGGGCATGGATATTATTATACCAAGCTCTGTAGTACCGATCGGTGGCAGATCACAGCCCGGGTTCGATGCATCAGTGAAAGCAGCATCTGACTGCAAAAAACAGGCGTATCGAACTTCGGTTGCGACGCTGGGCTCAAAGGATCCGAACTGCAAAGTTCTGAAGAGGAAATATAACCGTGCCTCCAGATTTTTTAAGCGGCTAATCGCCCGTGCGAAGTCTAAGCACGTCGTCAAAATCGGCGAGCAGCTTTCCAGTTACCCGACCGGAACACGCAAGTTCTGGTCGTTGTCGAAAGCTGCTCTTGGTAACTTCAACCAGCCGTCCATGCCGCCGTTGCACATGAGGAAAGACACCCTGGCCCATACGGCAAAAGAGAAAGCCGATCTCCTGTGCACTCTTTTTGCCTCCAACTCGACTCTTGACGACAACAGAAAAACACCGCCGACCATCCCGCGGTGTCAGAGCTCCATGGCGAAGAGAAGAAGAAGACTCTTAGGCGAGCTCTGTTTTCGTTGGACGTCAGGAAGTCAAGCGGGCTTGATGGCATTTCTCCAATCGTGCTTAGAACGTGTGCCCCTGAGTTGACGCCGGTGCTAACGCGTTTATTCCGGCACTCTCATTCAAAAGGCGTAGTCCCTAATTCATGGAAGTCAGCCCTTGTCCATCCGATCCCAAAAGAATGAGACAGTTCGGATCCGGCAAACTACAGGCCTATTGCTATTACCTCCCTACTCTCTAAAATCATGGAGAGCATAATTAACCGCCAGCTCTTGGTATAGCTTGAGGGTTACCAGTTGATCAACGACCGGCAGTACGGCTTTCGCCATGGTCGGTCGACTGGCGATCTTCTGGTATACCTAAGACATAGATGGGCGGCGGCTATTGAAAGCAAGGGGGAAGGCCTGGCAGTTGGTCTGAATATAGCGAAGGCCTTTGATCGGCTCAGCCTCCTCCAGCTTCCTCACTGGGCACAGCATACAGGTCGTTGTCGACGGTTATTGCTCAAATCCCAAGCCCGTGTACGCTGGAGTGCCCCAAGGCTGTGTGCTATCTCCCACGCTGTTTCTTCTGCATATCAATGTTATGTTGGACACCGCCAACATGCATTGCTATGCAGACGACAGCACTGGTGATGCCGTATACACGGGCCATGCAGGTCTCTCTCGGGAAAACGTCGAGCAGTGCCGGGAGAAACTTGTGTCTTCTATCGAGTCCTCTCTCGAGAAGGTCGCGGAATGGGGTAAGTTGAACCTTGTCCAATTTAACCCCCAGAAGACTCAAGTTTGCGCGTTTACCACAAAAAAAACCCCATTTGCCGTATCACCGCTCTTCGAGAACACTTCCCTTAAAGCCTCGCCTACTATCGGAATACTGGGTCTCGAAATCTCGAGCGATTGCCAATTCCGTGGCCATCTGGAGGGCAAAGCCAAATTGCCTTCAAAGAAACTGGGCGTCATAAATAGAGCACGGCAATACTTCAAGCCGGCCCACATTCTAGCGCTCTACAAAGCGCAGGTCCGGCCTCACATGGAGTATTGTTATCATCTCTGGTGTGGCGCACCCCAGTATCAGCTCGATCCATTTGACCGTGTGCAACGCAGAGCGGCTCAAATTGTCGGGACCTAGCGCTCTGTGAACGGCTGGATCACTTGGCGTTGCGTAGAGACGTCGCTTCATTGTGTGTCTTCTACCCCATTTATCACGGGGAGTGTTCTGAAGAGCTGTTGAACCTGATTCCTGCCGCCAAATTTCACCTTCGCACGACACGCCACAAGTTACAATATCATCCCGCCACCATCTGGATGTGTGGCGGTCCTCCACAGTGCGGTTTTCAAGGAGCTTTCTTTCTCGCACTACGAAGCTGTGGAATGAGCTTCCTTGTGCGGTGTTTCCGGGACAATACGACATGGGTACCTTCAAGAAAAGCGCGTACACCTTCCTTAAAGGCTGGCAACGCTCCTGTGATTCCTCTGGTGTTGCAAGAGAGTGTGGGCGGCGGTGATCACTTAACACCAGGTGACCCGTACGCTCGTTTGTCCTCCTATTCCATAAAAAAAAAAAAAGTTGTAATATGCGGCTAAGTTTGAAAGCGAACAGTTGCGTCTCCTTTTTTTATAAGATTATAGCAGTCATCTGTCAATCTATCAATGACTCCACGTTTCATACAATCAACTTCAAAAAAGGAGGAGGTTCTCAATTCGTTGGTATGTTTTTTCTTACGTTTGTTACCTCAAAACTTTCGACTGGTTGAACCGATTTTGATATTTCTTTTTATATTTTGATATTTTATTTGAAAGGTGGTGCTTCCCGTGTGGTCCCATTGTAATTTGGTCCAGATCTGACAGTGGCATCCATGAGAAAACCATAAAAGACTTAATATACGTATAGCAAAGTGGATGATAAATTTACGAATAACTCAATGCGCGATATTGAGTTATTCAACGGATTTCAATGATTCTTTTTTTATTGGTATGGATATATTCCAAAGATAGGAGGAGCTTTCTTCAACATACTACAAAGCTGTGGAATGTGTTTCCTTGTGCGGTGTTTCCGGGACGATACAACATGGGTACCATCAAAAAAAGCGCGTACACCTTCCTTAAAGGCCGGCAACGCTCCTGTGATTCCTCTGGTTTTGCAAGAGATTTTGCGCGGCGGTGATCACGTAACAACAGGTGACCCATACGCTCGTTTGTCCTCCTATTCAATAAAAAAAAATATAGTTTGGTGAGAGTTTGGTTAGATTCTGATTACGGAATCCATGGCATCCTGGAATGAAATTGCAAAGCGCTTACGTTCAATGCTGCATGGAATTTTTTTGTATATGTACACATATTTTGAAATTGTTAGTTAGTGTACTTCAAAGACTCCAAACACTATTCCAAAATATTAGATAAAAGTATAATTTGCACTAAAAAACATAAAAATAATTGCGTATTTTATACAATCTAATTAATAAATCTAATTCTTGTTACGATTTTTGCAATTTTTGGAGTCGGTGTCATCCAAGATAGATGTGCTTGAGTCGTGAGGAGGCGAGAGGCGAGAGCGGGTCGCGGCGAAAGGACACCGTTTCCAAAAATAACAATAATCGTAACTAGAATTAGATTTATTAATTAGATTGTATAAAAATACGCAATTCTTTTTATACTTTTTAGTGAATATTATATCTATTGTTTTGGAATAGTGTTTTTGAAGTCGGTTGTTTATTTGTTATTTTTTTTTCTTAGAGAATTACGCTAGGCTGTGCTACGGTGCCGTCTATCACTGATGTGTCTCAATTCTAAATTAAAGCCAGTCAGTGAGACTAAAGTTGGTGGCGCTAGACGCGACCATTCACGTGACGTATGCGTGAGCGCTGGAAGTTAGCCTATACACCCCCTCTTCCGTTTGCAACCGCCTTATGACAAGGTGCTATCTGTGACGTTCAAAATCGCCTCTCAATTGATGGAACCACCTTGGTTTCTGTAGTGCCGTGCACTGGTGGATGCTGGTTGTGGCGAAGAACAGTAAAGGTACGTGGTAAAAGCATTGTTTTTTATTTCGCGTACAAAACAATATACAGACACATCAAACAGAACTAATAAATCTACTTTTTTATCATTGCAATCTTATGAAACTATTGCATTAAAGATTGTGAAATTAACGGATAATAATTTTATTCCAATTAATTTGAAGATTTATAAAGTCTTACGAGAATAGCTCTGATTATTTGTTCTCAAATCAATCGAGCCCTTAAATATAATAAACAAATTGAACAACAGACTAATCTGCTAACAAGTAAAGCTAACTGTTATAATCTTAATAATCTAATATAACAATAATCAACACTTTTTCTATATTATTTACATTTATTTATCCGCACACATTCAATAAAAACTCAATAACGAATGTTAGGTCTTGCTTGTTGCCGGTAAAATATGCTGAGAATCTGTTTCAGCAACTCGTTAAAAGTTCTTCGTTTGAAATACGTGAACAATTTTCTGGATCCTTGGGTACGGTGACAAGCAAATCAATGCATATAATTTATCTCTAGAACTATAAAGTTATTTTTATTGAATTAGGCATTAGGCTCGAGATTCGTCTCGTGCCTAATGACACATATACACTTGAGAAAAGTTATATAAGAAGAATTTGGCAAATTTACAGCACAGCATTTGGCAAATCAACATCTCCTGAGTATGCCTTGTGTAGAGGCGAAACACGAATCAAATTGATTGAGGACTAATCTTAGCAGACTTTAGAAAACTCAAAGCATTGGATATAAAATTATCCTTAAAATGACTGCGACGCAAAGACTATTACTACGGAACCTCTCTAAATGAAATTGACAAAAGGGACATATAACGAAATCAAACTAATTAATTGGTTCCAAACTAATCAATATTTTACTCTCAATTAGGGATAACAATAAAAAAAGAATTAAAATAAATTATAGTGCAAGTATATATGTATATATCGGCGCAAATACTACAACACGAATTGAAAACACGTGCACGTGCACCGAGCCTCATAAATACGGCTGCATTTCAAAACACGTGGATTAGCACGTGCGCTGGGTCCTATAAATACAGCCGCACGGTCGACACTTGAGTCAGTTGTGCTCGGGCTGTCGTACGGTACGGACTTCTCTGTGACGTCGTAACTCTGCCCGTTGAATAAACGAAAGTAATAAAATGCCTACTCGTGTAGTTTTAGTAGAAGAACCGAAATGACTGATCTTCAGCAAGATAGCAATTGTGATGTCAACAGTAATGACGTCACACCTTTTTAAAAACAATACAGAGGTTCATTCCTCGTCATATAGTATGTATGAAAATGTTGCGTTGGTCTGAGGGTGTTATACGGTCAGACAAAATTCGTAATGATTATATCCGAGGCACCTTTAAAATTACACCTATACATCATAAAATTCAGGAAGGCCGATTACGCTGGTATGGGCATGTAATGCGTAGGGACGAACACCATATGACGAGTCATGGATATGGATAAGGCAAAGAGAGGCAGAGGCCGGCCACCAACTATCTGGACTAGACCTGTTAACAAAGACAGGACGATGCTAGGCCTAACGCCAGTAATGACCCAAGATCGCAGTATAGGGAATGTGCCAAGGGAATATATTAATCAATTAATATTATCAGATGATATATTCATTACAATCACTTTTATAAGTCCAAGGGATGGGCTATTATATTGAAAAAGTTCATATTATTATATCTAAAACAGAGTCAAAATGTTTTAGTAAAAAAAATAACAACATAATCACGAATAATAAATAAGTATTCCCACAGGCTCTAATGAACTTAACATTTACATTGGTAAGTCAAAACATTTCATTCTGACTGTGAATACTAATAATTTCTTTGCAATCTAAATAACAGAAAAGGATTCATTTTATTTACGGTTGCCGTTATAAATGCATAATCTGATGGACGTTTAGGATTTCAATTAAAACCTATTAGGCTTACTCTGAAAGCCTGGCTGAAAGTTTTACTGCACGTTGTTTCATTCTGGTTTTTCAATATAAATGCTTTACACTCTGTTGTGCCTGTCAACCTGCATTTATTGAAAATAGAAATACTAATGTCACCGTTTATTTTTTGTGTATCAATAATTTATCTATTAAGCAGCCTAGCGAAACTTTCTAAGAAACAAGCGATTCACTCAATTCAAATTCAAATTCAAAAACACATTATTCATATAGGTCACGGATATGACACTTATGAATGTCAAAAAAAAATATAAAAATATTTTTTCTAATTGAATTTACCGCTACTTCGTAAAGAGTTGAGCTAATGAGAAGAAGTAGCAAGAAACTCGATTGTAAGAAACTGGCAGTCATTGATTTTTTTTATGAAAATAAGGGACGAGATGAGCAGGACGTTCAGCTGATGGTTATTGATACGCCCTGCCCATTACATAGCAGGGTCGCTCAGGATTCTTGAAAATCGCAAAAATGCTGAGCAGCACTCGTCACCTTGAGACATATGATGTAAACTCTCATTTGCCCAGTAATTTCACTAGTTACAGCGCCTTTCAGACTGACACACAGTAATGCTTACACATTGCTGCTTCACGGTAGAAATACGCGCCGTTGTGGTCCCCAAAATCTAGCCGGCATCCTGTGCAAAGACGGAGGTTGCCGAAATCCACTTATTTTACGCAACTGCTTGCTTTTAAACTTAGCCGGATTATTCGCTTCGTCGCCAATCGCTATACTGTAATTGCAAGAATGCTGGGAGCTTTCTTGCGCCGCTTATTCTATCTCAGAGTGCCATTTGTTTCCGAAGCGGTAGTAGTATCTAGTATATTAGAAATGACATCAAAAGGAATTCTAAACGAATCTATTTTGAGAAAATAAATGCCTTTTATGCCTTTTAATGTATAAATTTTAAATTGTGCAATATAACGAACGATTTACACTATTAGGTTTGGCTGACATAACACAGTTTAACGTGTGCACAAAGAGAGCTGTGACTTTCATTTGCCTGAACAAATTGTAGGAATCTAATTACTCGGTGGCTTCGAGCGCTCACTTTTTATGTCGCGTCGTCCCTCGCTTTGAATTACTATAGAGCTTGCGAGTTGAACTGCTCTTTTCTGAGCGTTGTATAACTTTTTTTTTTGTGAGCCAGTGTGGTTTGCGTCAGTAACCCTAACCGTAGCGAATTCTACACAAACAGTTTTTTTAGTATCCTTGAGTTATTTATTGTTTACTTTATTTAGAGTGAAAGCACGGATAAAAAATCTATAGAGATTTCCACCTATATATTGACTCATCACGATATCTCTGGAGCCATAAGGCGTAGAGACTTGAAATTTGGCAGGAATATTTCTTGAATGGATTTTACGCAATTCCAATTCCATCCGCAAAAGATTTTTTATTATGACCAGGACAACGTCTGTCGGGTCAGCTTATGTTTTATATCAGCAATAATGTAGTCATTGCATTTAAGTGGTCCGTACACATTTAATTGACGAATTTGTATGGATAAAACAGATATCTAAATTTGGGCCTGTAGCTGTTCCTTTACCCTTTTCTTAAAAATCGCTCTTTACTGATTCTCTTGCAACCCTCATCAACTCTTCTCTTCATCATATTATTATCTTTTTCGTAGATTACTTTTTCATCACTTTCTTCTTCTTCTTCATCTCTTACGTCTTTTTCTTCAAAATTTACTTCGAGAAGTAGTTTCAATAGTTTTGACTTTATTCGGCAGAGAATATGCCAGAGCTTGAGTCTTCTTAGCACTTTTACATTCATCTTAATTATCTAATAATATTTTTAGATACAAATTGATTTTCTGCTCCAAAAACAAACTTCAAGTTAGTGAAGTCTAGTCCATTGGCAGCATGAGTCATAATTATGTTTACATAAAAGATGTTGTTTATTTTATTATAATATTTGAAGTAAGCAAGTTAACATAGATAACATAATTTTATCACTTTTAATTTTTTGTAAAGTAAGATTAGATTTAAATTTTATTTAAAACCTATGAAAATTGTGATATTGTTTTTTAGACTTGTCGAAGTAATAAAAAATAACGTAATTAGTAAGTTTATAAAAAAGTATACAGTACTAGATTAAAGCAACAGCTTTGAACATGGCAAAAAAAATGTGAATAAAAAAGGCCGTGTATATTAATGGATTAAGAATACTAAAAAAATATATAGATGCGTTCACAAACATTTACCATGAAATTCTACATATAAATCGTAATCAGATTTATAAACTTTATTTTTAATGCTGACTCATAATCAAACAAATTTAAAAGAAATGTCAGAAAAAATTAAAAAAAAAAATTCGTGTGGACCACCCTTAAGATTTAGGGGTATGAAAAATAGATGTTGGCCGATTCTCAGATCTACTCAATATGCTCACAAAATTTCATGAGAATCGGTCAAGCCGTTTCGGAGGAGTACGGGAACGAACATTGTGACACGAGAATTTGATATATAAGATTTATATAAATTCTGTTACTTCCAACACACTTCTACACCACGGAGTTATTATTAAGCTGTCAGTTAGAATCTTATTTTAAGGGACATTTTTTGGATGAGGAAATAAAACTCGCAAAAACCAAAGATTTTCCTTAAAATATACGTTCACAGTACTTCTTCATGAAATGTATACCAAAACTTGTTTTTAAGATTCCATTTTTAAAAATAAAGGATAATTAATTATTATAGCCTAAGTCATGTTCGAAAACTTTTACAAGTTATTTACCATTCTTTTTGCTGAGTATTATTTAAATAATATTATATATGTTAGTTTGGTCAACTCTATCCATAGATATTTAAAATAATTCACCACTTTACAAATAACCACTAAGCGCATTTTAAACTGAGTGCCTTTATGTTTCAAACTTTAATTGACTTCTGAATCGGTATTAAATAATATATCAATATAACTCTGTATATATAATTCTTTGTAAAACAAATAAAATCTCACCTGTTAAAATAATATAATTAATAAGATTTTTTTATTCTAGGTCGAGAATGAAATACCAACTTTGCTCAAAAGGTGTAGTTATATATCGTCAGCGTTTCTGGAAAAAAAAACTAGCAAAAAAATCTAACAATGCTCCTAGCTCTTCATTAATACGTCAGTGCTAAGTTGGTTACACGAGTTTAATTAATGTATATTTATTTATTTATTCGATCCACCAGTGATAATTAATTAAATTAATTCAAGCAACAATAAAATATTTAATCTAAAGTTAATTCTAAATGCATTATCTTTTAAGGTAGATACAGCATGCAATTATTATGAAGCTTACAAATATTTATATCAAATGAAGTACTTATACATAATTTAAAAAACGTATTAACTTATTACCGAAAAAAAAACACAGTGAAATAGTTATAGGTAGTTCGCTTAATTGAAATCAGTCAAATATAAAATAGATTTTGTTAATATTACATATTATTTAAATTATCACATAATAAAATTTTACTTCGGAACGTTTTGAGTGAGTACCCGAAAGGATCCAAATGTTTGCAACTATCGTTTAGTATTTCAGACATCCTGCAAATTGGTGAGTTATTGCCGAGAACAGTTTTTCAAAAAGGTCTTTGAAGAAGTGTTATTGCTTTGCGGGGATATCCAAAGGGAACATTAAATTTAACTTGGAAAGTAAATCTGGATTATCATAGATGTTGTTAAGACTCTTATATAGAAACATCAAATCCAACAAATCTCTTCTTTGGGTCAAGCTATGTATATTAAAATATGTTAGCCTTTCTTTATACGAAGAAAGTTCTTTAGCTTTTCTTTGAGAGATAGCTAGATGATAGAGAAAACGATAGAAATAAAAATAATTATAATGTATTTATGTATCCGTTAATTATTCCTAAAATTAATTATTATTATGATTTACTTCAATCGCGCGTAAATATTGCACGCACAAACTTCTTTTTATATGAATCTCTAATTTTTAAGCTTTTCTCTAAAATAATTTTCCTATGAATTTCCGTTTATAATGTTTTTTATTGCTCAGAAAATAGTGCAGCATTTAAAAATATTAACAATCAAGGTATTTCAACCAGTGTATGTTGTCAGTGTCGCAGACGTGGCCGCTAACTATAGGCCTTATAAGACAGCTCATGGTCGCTTAGAGGGCAATGGAGAGAGGTATGCTTGGAGTTGAGATCGAATCAGAAATGAGTATGTACACAGCTCGTTATATGGTGTTCAAGCAGCACTATCCTCGAATAAACACGCGGTGTTGCTAGGCCCCCCACAAGATGGACCGATGATCTAGTCAGGATCTGGCCTACTGCAAACGACATGCCGACATCAAGTAGCTTAAGAAATCTGTAAAGCATAATATAGTGTGTTATCAATAAACGCGAATTAAAGCTATTCCTAATTTAAAACTTTTTGTCTTTATCTTACCTTTGTACATGACAGGGTGAAGTAATTCTAAACTTGGAGTATCTTTTCATTGCGTTTATGTATAAGACACAGTAGGTACATGGACTACATTTCGTAAATCCATAAATTCGTTGCCAGATAAATTAAAACCATACATTAAAGCCATATGTATCATTTCAATTTTTTTTATATAAATAAAAATGCTGTAACTTCCAAAAATAAAAGAAATTGGATAAACATAACGTCATGAAACAAATTATACCTTTATATTCGTAAGAGAACTTATGGCTGGACTAGGTATGTACATAGTGACAAATAAATTTAATCAACATTGTCTAGCTTTCAAATTATTGTAAGCACCTATTAAAATAACGATTTGAGCCTATTTACTTAATAATGTTATATCTTAGTTAATAATATCTCTAGAGAAACATAAGATATTATTAGCTACAAGTTGGGATGTTAGCTCAGAGGGTTATCTTGAGTTTGCAGTTAACTGTTTACTCAGACTCAAATGACATAACTAAGGGTAATTGAGTAATATTTAGAATATACCCAAATAATTATGAAACTATTCACTCGTGTGAATTAAATGTGATATTTATATAGATATTATAATAGAGTTCCGGTTCCGGTATTACAACAGTAAACATCGAATTCTTGTCACTCCGTAAAGTATATCATATTTAAAATAAATAACGATTGCGTGTGATAATATCACATGTTTCACAAAGTGTACATTAGTGCAGCGAAGAGATCTACTAAATTAGTTTCACATATTTCCCCGAAATTACCGAAATAAAAGAAGATTTGTAACAACAACATTTGAAGGTTAGTGATTTAAGTAAACACAAATTGATTTCAGTAGGCTTCAGAATATTGATTGTCATTATTAAAATGTCAATGTTAGCAATGACAAGCTCAAGCCACAGTTAAACTTGTATACATAGACGACATTAGCTGTCATTGTGTTGTCACTACAAATAACACCTAACGATCGTAGAGGGAGTACTCAGTCTACGCTAAGTATAAAGAAAAGCGTTGAATTATTAACGTCGCTGAATATGGACGAACAGTTTCAACAACTTTTTGATAAATTAAAAAATGAAATGAAAATTCAATCCACGGAGGTAACCGACAGTATAACGAAAAAAATAATGTCTACCTTAGACGAAAAATTAAAGCCACTATTAGAAGAAAATAAATATATGATAACAAAAATAGAAAAATTAGAGGGTGAGATTGAGCATTTGAAATTAGGATACAAAAAGAAAAAAGTAGTGGTATTTGGCCTAAAAGAAGAAGAAAATTCCACCTATGAGCTCATCCAAAAATTGAAGTCGACCTTTCACAGGGATTTAAGTATTTCCTTATTAGACAGCGACATAAATAATGCCTACCGCATTGGAAAAAATACTAAAAACGGCAAACCAAGACCAACGCTTCTGTCATTAGTAAGTGAATGGAAGAAAATTGAAATAATGAAAAACAAGAAGAAGTTGAAGGAAATATATATTGTGGAGGACTATTCAAAAGAAGTGTTACAAAAGAGAAAGGAACTACAGCCAAGACTACAACAAGAAAGGGACAAAGGAAACATAGCATATTTAAAGTACGATAAACTTATAGTCAAAGAAAATATTTCCAGTAGGGATAAAAGAAAACGGGAGGCAACTACTTCGCCAAAGACTGAGCCTAGAAAACAACAATCCGTTTCAACAAAAAGTTCGAATGTCCTAGATAGCATGATGAAGGGTAGATCTAACTCTCTTCCGAAGATCATATCATCAAATAACCAATAGCAACTAACTACCGGAAATCGGAAAATGGAAATAGACACACAAACAGAAAGCACATTAAAAAAACAAAATCCTCCCCCAAGCCGACTGGTCCTCGTGGGGGAAAAAGACCAAGACCCTCTAAAGACAAATAAATTCACAGAGACAAAAAATAAAACAAGAAACAACCTGTTTATTGCAACATTAAATGTAAGATCCCTAAGAACGCCAGAAAAACTTATAGAATTAGAAGAAGCAACAAAATATTTAAAATGGGACATCATAGGTTTAAGCGAAGTTAGAAGATTTGGTGAAAGTATACAAGATTATGGTGACTATATCCTACATCATAAAGGAGAAACTGCAGGAATGTATGGAGTAGGATTCTTACTTAAAAAAAAAACTTGCAAGAGGCATAGAAGAAATAAAAGGTGTTACGGAGCGAATTGCTATCTTAAATATAAAATTACCACTGCAAAATGAGATATATAGCATGTGGTCCATAATACAGGCCTATTCACCAACGGAGTCATGCAGAAAAGATGATGTCGCAAAGATAGATTTATTTTATAAAGATTTACGAGATGTCTTAGAAACTTCATATAAGAATATTGTTTTAATGGGAGACTTTAATGGACAAATTGGACAGAGACATTTAGGAGAGCAATATACAGTAGGAGAACACGGAATGGGTAAACGCTCTAAAAATGAAGAAAGACTCGTTACATTCTGCATGCAAAACAAATTAAGCATCTTAAATAGTTTTTATAAAAAGAAGGAGAATAAAAAGTGGACATGGCATTCTCCTGATGGAAGCTACAGAAATGAGATTGATTTTATAATTACAAATAACGTCAAAGTTTTTAAAAATATCTCAGTTATTAATAAATTAAACTTTAATACAGACCACAGAATGGTTAGAGGTGCTATATCTTGCACATATATAAGAAAGAAAAGAAGATACCAGAAAGAAGCAACAAGCTTAAATTGCACGGGTAACGCGAATAACCTTCTTAAAAATTTAAATAATCTATGAGCTCAAGGCATTAAGACAGAAGATAAATATGATCATTTGGTAAAATTAATTAAAACTGAAACTTTTAAAACAAATAAAGAAAAGAAGACAGTAATTTCGGATAAAACAAAAGAATTGTTGGATGAAAGGAAAACCTTATTAGTAAACAAGAAAGACAATAAGAAAAAAATAACTGAGTTGAGCAAAAAGATTAATGAGAGGATACGAAAAGATAGAAAGGTGAGAAGAGAAACAACCTTAACAAAATATATTGAAAAGAATGGTGGAGTAAAGAAGGCTTTCAAAGAACTGAACAATAAAAAGGATTGGATGTCAAGTTTAAAAAAAATAAACGGAAATCTTACTAGCAAGAGACCAGATATCCTGAGAATCGCTACGGATTACTACCGGAAACTTTATAGCAGCAACCAAAATGCAAAACGTGATCGTTGCTTCGAAGACTTTACAATCACAGAACCAGTGCCTAGCATTCTTCAGAAAGAAGTAACAAATGCTATTAAAAGCCAGAAATTAGAAAAAGCTACAGGGCCAGATCAAATAACTAATGAGCTCCTTAAAACCATATCACCAGTTATTACACCACACCTGACAGATATTTTTAACAATATAATGGAAACTGAAATGATACCGGCCGATTGGACGAAATCTACAATAATTTTGTTGCACAAAAAAGGAGACAAAGAAGATATTGGGAACTACCGTCCTATAAGCCTTATGTCCAATATTTACAAAATTTTCTCGAAACTATTATTAAATCGTATCTCACCCATTTTAGAAGAAAATCAACCTAAAGAACAAGCAGGCTTCCGGAGTAATTTTTTAACTGCAGATCATATACACGTATTAAGACAGGTTTTACAAAAATATAATGAGTACAACAAAATATATTTCATAGGATTTATCGACTTCAATAAAGCATTTGATTCTCTGGAACATGATTACATTTGGGATGCACTGCGAAAACAAGGAGTAAACAACAAGTACTTTCTTCTTCTCCAAAATGTATACCTGAACAGTACTGCACAGGTCAAACTGGAGACAGCCGGAGAAGAGTTCCGCATCGAGAGGGGTGTCCGTCAAGGCGATCCTATTTCTCCTAAGCTCTTCACAGCAGTCCTAGAGATGATTTTCAGGAACCTAGAGTGGGAATGTTTTGGCCTAAATATAAACGGCAAAAAATTGAACCATTTACGATTCGCAGATGACATCATTCTATTTTCGGAGAGTGAAAACTACCTAGAGCAAATGTTGCAACAACTTGCAAACGAAAGTGCTAAAGCCGGCTTGCAAATAAATGCGTCCAAAACGAAAATGTTGACCAACTCATCCGGCCCAACTGGTTCGATAGTAGTTTACAATGAAACAGTAGAATATGTCACAGAATATATCTATTTAGGACAGTTAATAACCCCTAGAAATAACATGAAGCAAGAAATAGACAGACGCATTTGTAATACATGAAAAAGATACTGGTCTTTGAGTGAAATCATGAAAAACCCCGAAATACCTATAGGAATAAAAAGAAAAGTCTATAACACGTGTATACTCCCATGTCTAACATATGGATGTCAAACTTGGGCTCTAACAGACCATCTCTCGGAAAAAGTAAAAGTGAGCCATAACTCCATAGAAAGAAGCGTAATTGGAGTTCGGAGACGAGACAAAGTTACGTTAGAAAAGATAAAGAGTCAGACAAAATTCAAAAACGCACACAAGCTCTGTCAAAAGCAAAAGTGGAAATGGACTGGACACATTCTGAGGGAAGAGAAAGAGAAATGGACAAAAACCGTTACTGAATGGTATCCAAGAGACGGGAAACGAAGGAAAGGTAGACAGATTAGAAGGTGGGAGGACGATTTTAAAAGAATAGCAGGACCGGACTGGATGAGACTAGCCAGAGACCGAATAAGGTGGAAGTCTTTAGAGGAGGCCTTTGTCGAGAGACAAATTACTAGTTAAGATAATTTAAGTTTTATTTATAAGAAAAAAAATTAAGTCACTAGTAATAATAAAGGCTATTTTATTTTATTTATTTATATAATAGCTGACCTGACAGACGTTGTTCTGTTCATAATAAATAAAATAATGTTTTTTATGAATTTGTCAATAATATTTCATAACATCAAGAATTATTTCGTACAATATGCTTCCTATTGTCATAATGAAACTGTTTCACAGGCAGAATAGCTCTCATAAAAAATAAGTCCGTACAAAACAAATATAGAAAATAAAACTATCCTATGTTGGACTAAACTGCAAACTGTAAAATAAAAACTTAAAATCCTGCCTTAGCAAAATAAGATAAGATTAAGATCTTCTCGGCGAAAGGAAGATTCCTACCAAATTTCCAGTCTGCTTTTTAGATTTAGCTGCGCCTTATGGTTACAACGATATCGTGATTAGTATGATAGGTGAATATTATAGGTGGAAATCTCATTAATATATATAGAAGATAAATGGCATGATGGACTAATAAGTCAGCTTATAATTCTAAATAGGTTGTCAAAATACTGTAATAATCTTCTTCTTAGTCGGACACTCTTGTCAGAGTGGTCGTGGTTGCGCTGACGAGGTACATGGTGGAATGTTCGGTGGGTCAACATCCTTTCTGAGGGTAGATCTCCTGGCGATGTGCTTCCATTTCTGGCGGTTAGAGGCGTTGCGAGTACACTGGACTATGGTGGACTCAGTAGCCTTTGTGATGGCGTCTATCCAGCGGGTTGGCGATCGACCGCGTGCTCTCTTGCCTTCCACCTGGCCCTGAACTACCAGTCTCTCCATCGAGTTCTCATTTCTAGAGACGTGACCAAAGAACTTCAGTATTCTTAGTTGCACAATTGACGATAGTCTGTCTTTAATACGAAGCTCTTTGAGGATGGATACATTGGTGTGAAATGCCGTCCACGGGATCTTTAGGTGGCGTCTCCAGCACCACATCTCTAATGCATCGATTTTACAGCGGTCCTGCAGTCTCAGAGACCAAGTTTCGGCTCCATAAAGAAATATTGGAAACACAAGGCATTTCATCAATCTAACTTTAGTCTTCTTGGTAATCCTCCTGTCCCTCCAAATCTTTCCCAGTTGTTCCACTGCAGATCTGGTGATGGCGCACCGTCGTCTGATCTCGTCGCCACATCCTCCAGTACTTGATATAGTAGAACCAAGATAAATATAGTTCTGACCACTTCACAGTTGGCTATATAGGGTACGTTGGTTCCAATTTGTTCGGCCCGGTCTACTATCATCACCTTCGTCTTGTCTCGGTTAATAATAAGTCCGAATTGGAGACTGGTACTTTCTAGACGGTTTAGAAAAATTTCCATATCTTCTCTAGTCTGTGCGAGAAGGGTAGTATCATCAGCGTATCTGAGGTTATTTATCACGCGTAATCATCAATCACGGTTATTAATCACTGTAATAATAAACACACGTATTAAACTTATACGTATAAATCTTAAAAGAAGACTGTCATAAGGCTTGGAATAATTAATTTTCCAAATTTTTTATCGTACATATTGTATCTTGCTTTAGAGTATGACTGGAAGAGCAATATAGTGCTAGTACCGGCCGCGTCTGTAAGTTTAAATATCCGTTGTTTGAAATCAACTATTTGTTATTTTTAGGCCTTTTAATGACTGTTTCCAGTGTCATAAGTAGTTCAAACAGGATGCCGGCTAGGTTATAGGTACCACAACGGCGCCTATTTCTGCCGTGAAGCAGTAATGTTCAAACATTATTGTGTTTCGGTCTGAAGGGCACCGTAGCTAGTGAATTTACTCGGAAAATTAGACTTGACATCTTATGTTTCAAGGTGACGAGCACAACTGTGGTGCCGTTCACAATTTTTGAGGTTTTCAAGCAGGGCGTATCAATTATCATCAGCTGAACGTCCTGCTCGCCTCGTCCCTTATTATCATATAAAAAACAACAAGTGCCGAATTGCTATTCGAATCAGTCTACGTACCATCTAAATATTATGTTATCACATTAATAATAACTAGTGGTCGCTCAGAAGTCAAAGAACATTTAATTTTTAACGAAATACGACCATAATTCATTTAATTCTTGAGTTTGAACTTTATAAGGGCTTAATTGTCAAAAACTATACCTCTATAATGTATGTGTCATTCACGCAGTAGTGTGTGTAATACCTATTTTAATTAATTTAATGTATTTATAAAGTATTTTTTACAAAAAAATATGTTTATGCAATTTTGCTCCATAAAAACTTTAACAGTGTTCAATTGCACGTAAATCCGTTCGCGCAATTTTTTAAAAAGGGGTACAATGTTTTCTCTTAATCCTGCTAATACTATAAATGTGAAAGTTTGTATGTCTGGATGTATGTTTGAACTTCTTTAACGCAAAATCTACTGAATGATTCTGAATCTTTTGATGAAACTTTACAATAATATAGCTTACACACCAGAATAACAAATAGGCTATAATTTATAAAAGTACAGTGTGAATTTTACAAAATATAAAAGAAGTGTGATTGTTACTAATGAATACAACTAGCGCCATCTCTTATCAACTAGCAAGGAAAAGATCAATACAATTTATATGGCAAAACCACGTTTGCCGGGTCAGCTAGTGTATAAATCCATAAAATTATGATTTTTGAAAAATTTAAATGATTCCTTAAGATGATACTCCTCAAGGACAAATATAAACAATCAAATTCACCTGTATAGCATTCAACAACCACGCACATCACAAACAACTGCCGGCTGATTACCGTATGGATACGACAAAAAGACCTCAAAGTTTCTAAGCGAGCTTCCCCGGGGCATACAAAGAATAGGGAAGGGTTTCGTAACACGAGTGTCATGGCATTTACCAGTGGGAGGTTCTTTGCACAGGATGCCGGCAAGATTATGGCTACCACACGCCGCCTTTTCCTGTCGTGAAGCAGTAATGTGGAAACACTATTGTGTTTTGGCCTGCAGGGCACCTATTGAATGGTTAAATGAGATAAGTCTCATCTCTCTCAGGTGTTAAGACACCTTATATGTCAAGGTGACGAGCGCAATTGTAGTGTTGCTATGAAATTATATGCTTTCAAGATTTCTGAACACTGCAAGGCGCATCAATGTCGTGGGGTAGTTGGGTAGCTATAAAGGAGTGACTGAGCCATACTTTTGTGAAAAGGGTATCAAAACATCGATACAAGTGTATCAAGATACCATTCTTGAGACGGTAGTGAACCCCCTATACAACACCATGTTCACTAAGCTTCCTTTTTAAATTCCAGGAATACTTGGCGCCGGGTCATAAAGCTCGGTCTACGCAGATTTGGTTGGAAACGAACGTTTCGGGCTTTATCAGAGCTGAAGACTGGCCGTTGTCTAGTCCCGATCTTAAACCGCCAGATTATGATTTATGGTCAGTTTTAGAGTGTACAGCTTGCTCTATACGCCATGATAATTTGGAGTCCCTAAAACAATTTTCCTATGTAAAACTGGCCTCTACGTTTAAAATACTGTATTGCAGCCAATGGAGTTAAATTGTTTCTTTTATGTATCAAAATAACACACTGTAAAAGTAATAAACGTTATTTGCAATAGAAATTATTTTTTTTTGGCAAGAATAGGCATATGAAATAGACTTTGTCCGTAATTTAAAGAACATAGCAACAAATACCAACATAGATATCAGTTTAATATCCACCAGATTTCAGCCACAAAAGAAGTAAATAAACAGCTTCAAATATGTTTCGAATTTATTTGATAAATGTCGAATGTTGAACTCTACTGAACTATTCTAAGTATAGTCTTTTGGAGAGAACATTAATCAATCAGTTTGACAAATTCCTTGTCACGGTAAAATAAGCCAGATGACGTCATCTTCTTTATTATATTATTCTTAACTTATCACAATAATACTGTAGTTGAATTTATAGAATTGATAGATATAGTAAGGTGGAAAGACATTTATTTGTTAATAATAATTCAGGTGTGTAGTTTTTGTAGTAATGAGAGACTTATTTAGTACGTTTTTTTTTATGGAATAGGAGGACAAACGAGCATACGGGTCACCTGGTGTAAAGTGATCACCGCCGCCCACTTTCTCTTGCAACACCAGAGGAATCACAAGGGCGTTGCCGGTCTTTAAGGAAGGTGTACGCGCTTTTTTTGAAGGTACCCATTTCGTACCGTCCCGGAAACACCGCACAAGGAAGCTCATTCCACAGCTTTGTAGTACGAGGGAGAAAGCTCCTTGAAAACCGCACTGTGGAGAAACGCCACACATCCATTAATCCTGTAAAAGCCTGTTTAGTTAAATGTGCAAGCATTATTGAGTTTTTGGTTTGGTTTGAAGTGCGCCGTATCTAGTAAAATGAGACTAAGGGCCTGTTTCATAATGTAATTAATAAATTAATTCGTCTTTTCATATATATATTTATTATATGATTTTTATGAAAATAAGGGACGAGACGAGCATGACTTTCAGCTGATGGTAATTGATGCGCCCTGTCCATTACAATGCGGTGCCGCTCAGGATTCTTGAAAAACCCCAAAAATTCTGAAAGGTACTACAACTGCGTTTGTCACCTTGAGACATAAGATGTTTAGTCTCATTTGCCTAGTAATTTCACTAACTACGGCGCCCTTCAGACCGAAACACAGTAATGCTGCAGATGACCGAAGCACTTTACTGCTTCACGGCAGAAATAGGCGCTGTTGTGGTACCCATAATCTAGATTAATAATAATGTCCAAGTAAAGTAGCAAATTGCTAAGGCTAAAAAAATTTATTGCGCTTCACTATCACCTCACCGCTATATTAAATTAATAGATGACTTATGTGGCAGATCGGTCTGGCAACCTCGCACTCAAAAGTTCCGTTTAACGAAATAAAAATATAAAAGGAAATATTAAAAAAAAAAAACTGTTTCTTATACAAAATAACGTAACACAAGTTTAATGATTTTTCATGAAAATTTTAATTAATATTTTCCAGTTTTTTATTTATATATATTTCTAAATAGCATTTCTACCACTATTTTAATGTATTACTATTCCGTGTAACGAAATTTGAAAATGTCAACAAATCAATTGTAAAACCTTTCATATTTGTCCGTAACTCATAACATAGGCAAACCACGTGCCAAACATTATAGTAGAGGAACTCAAGCGGGGATTTAGGGATTTATTCGAGTGCGTCAAAATAACATAAGTGGGACAAACTTCCACCTTGTGAAGTACCCATACCTGAGCCTTATATAGGGTCGAAAGTCCAGAGGAGCCGATCAGCTTAGTAAACACAACTCGAGCGCGTCAGATTGAGGTAAGGTAAGTTAATTATATGCAGTAAAGTGTGCAATAATCGAACAATTTTAGCGTTACAAAAGGAAATCGGAAAGTCACAACGTTCCAAACCAAAAATTTCAAACCATGAGGTTAAGGGGAATTCCTCCACACAATTGTCATATTATGGGTCAGGACGACAAGGACATTAAGATGTACTGTTAGTATAATAATCTGACGTGCTGAGTAGTTTATTTTTTTTTTCGCATTCACAATAGGGTTCACTAAACATCTCTTGTCAATGACGCGCTGTAAAACATGTATTTTTCCTATCTTCTACCCCTTTTTTTGGCCATGCCGGGTTGCATGGTGGGGCACACACCCTATTACTATGTGATGTACTTGAGCATTTCTTTGTGACCGCTTTTTTACATTGATGTACACGCTGTCCCACCAGTGACAGATATCATATAAACTTTTTTTCTTTTTAGCATCTAACCTACATAATCCAATAGGCGCCCACGACGCTCGAGTAAATCCCTATTTAATATCATGGGCTAGTGGTAATTGGTAGGCATTATGTAAATTGACATTATTTTTAACCGACTTTAAAAAAGGAAGAGGTTCTCATTTCGTCGGTATTTTTTTTTACGTTTGTTACCTCAAAACTTTCGACTGGGTGAACCGATTTTGATAATTCTTTTTTGATAATTTAAAAGCTGGTGCTTCCCGTGTGGTCCCATTTTAATTTGGTCCAGATCTGACAGTGGCATCCAAGAGAAAAATCTCAACTCAATATTGTGCCAACCGATTTCGATGATTCTTTTTAATTGGAAAGAATATACTTCAAAGATAGTTTGGTGAGAGTTTGGTTAGGTTCTGATGAGGGATTTAAGGCAAAGTATCGGAAATCTTCAATTAAGCGCTTACGTTCATTGCGGCATTGAAAAATTTAGTTTATCTGCACATTTTCAGACAAGTTGTTAGTTAGTGTACTTCAAATTCACTAAAAATCAAAAAATAAAAAAAATTAACAAAAAAACAACCGACTTCAAAAACACTATTCCAAAACAATATATATAATATGCACTAACAAGTATAAAAATAATTGCGTATTTTTATACAATCTAATTCTAGTAACGATTATTGTAATTTTTGGAGTCGGTGTCATCCAAGATAGGCTTGTAACTACATACATAGTTATAGGTGAGATGTGCTTGAGACGTGAAGAGGTGAGAGGCGAGAGCGGGTCGCGGTGGAAGGACACCGATTCCAAAAATTACAATAATCGTAATTAGAATTATATTGTATAAACATACGCAATTATTTTATACTTTTTAGTGCATATTATATCTATTGTTTTGGAATTGTGTTTATGGAGTCGGTTGTTTTTTTCTTAATTTTTTCTTTTATAAAATGCTTGTCCCTCTATCAGGCGACCAATAAGATAACTATGACATCTATAATTTCAATGGCCCTTACCTTCTAGATAACACTATAGGTACATTATTCGATAGGTAAGTAGCACGTAGCCTATCCGGAACTTTACTTGGACATTGTTAAACAGCCCCTTTATGAGATGATCCCAATGCCACTCAGACTTTTGGATTTCTAATACTGCATTGTAATGGACAGGGCTTATAATAAAAACCTTTGTTAAGACAACAATATATTCACAATAATTTAATGACCTGCGATAAACCAATTATAGGTAGAGATGGATATTTTAACATAACCGGTAACAAAACTTGAAACGAAGTAATTAGTTTCTCGAGATGGGAGATTGGAGGCAATTATAAGTTCTGAAGAATTGTGCCGGCATATTGCTAAAATGAGCGATTCGAATGATTACTTATTGTAGCGTGCCTTTATTTGGATTACACAAATTTTCTTTCTTTATTGCTATAGCAGTATTAACTACTAGCAGAAGATTATCACAAAACTAAAAGTTGACAATACTTTTTTAAGATCAATTTTTTTCTTCGATTATAAAAAAACGTTTTCTAATATATTTGATGTATAAGGAAAGTAGCCTTTGTATAACATCAGTCATAATATGATTAACACTGCTTTAATCAATACACTAACTAACACAAGTTAAGCTAACTAATACAAGTTTCATCAAGGAGTGCGCCAGGGATGCATTTTGTCGCCCATTCTCTTCAACACCTATGGAGAGCACATTATGAGACGTACCTGCGAGAACTGGGAGAGAGGCATCACAATTGGTGGCGTGAAAATCACCAACTTGCAATACGCCGATGACACTACTCTTCTTGCAGCAAATGAGTCAGAAATGGCTGCAATTCTTAAACGTATGGAGCGGATTAGTGGAGAGATGGGACTTCCCATAAACAGGTCCAAGACCAAAGTCATGGTGGTGGATAGATCTGGATAGTTGGAACTAACTGGTGCGCTGGGCCTAGAAATGGTGGACAACTTTATCTACCTGGGTTCCAACATAAGTAGCGATGGTTCGTGCAAGAGGGAAGTACGCAGGAGGATTGGCATGGCTAAGAGCGCTATGTCTCAGCTTGGAAGAATCTGGAGAGATCGCAACATTTCTGTAAAAACTAAGACCAAACTGGTACGGACCCTAGTCTTCGCAATATGTTCGTACGGCGCTGAGACTTGTACACTGAAAGCTGCAGACCGCAAACGCATTGACGCCTTTGAGATGTGGTGCTGGAGAAAGATGCTCCGTATCCCCTGGACAGTATTTCGATCTAATCTCTCCATACTGCGTGAACTCAGGATCTCCTCGCGATTGTCTTCCGAATGTCTGCGAAGAGTTTTCGAATACTTCGGTCACATCGCAAGGAAGGACGATGGAAACCTTGAGAGGCTCATTGTGGTCGGCAAAATAGTATGGGAAGAGGCCTCGTGGATGCAGTCCAACACGATGGTCCGATCAGATCCGCTCCGCCCTCGACTCTACTGTTACTCACACCGCCAGAGACAGGAATAGATGGAGAGCGATCATACGTCAGAAAGTGATACAGAGGAGAATTAACAAAAACGCCTAAGGCTCGTTTTATAAACTACAGGGAACAAATAAGTAATTGGCTTCATAGATGACAATATTGATCAACTTAACATAACAGTTAAAAGAAAAAAAAATTCATTGGTTGAAAATATTAGTTAAAATTATTTGTCCAGCACGAGATTGGGCTATTGGTTTATATTTATAATGTTGAATATTTTATCCTATTGTAGCATATAATAAAGATGTTAATAAGAGAAATTCAATGACATTCCTCCATACATAGCTATAGAATAAATCTTTTTCACAAATTTTTATTTTTCTCCTTCATGGTCTATATCCCTTGCTACAACCGCGGCTAAGATGCTTGACAGTTTGCTCAATAAGCAACTTGGTAATTATATTCAAATCCATGATGCGCAATTTGGTTTTAGAACCGGTACGTCAACGGAAAGTGCTATATTAACGTTAAAGCATACTGTTGGGTACTATACCAATAGGAAAACCTCAGTATTTGTCTGCTTTCTTGATTTGTCTAGGGCGTTTGACCTGGTGTCATATCCAGAACTGTGGGACAAGATGAGACGTGCAGGAGTGCCAGAACAGTTCACTGCCCTAATCAAGTATTGGTATACCAATCAAAAAAATCAGCTTAGATGGATGGATGCTCTGTCAGAAGAATATCGATTAGAATGTAGTGTTAGACAGGGAGGTATAACGTCTCTGTTACTCTTCAATCTTTATATGAATCATTTTATTGAGGAACTGAGCAGCACACACTGGATGTCACATAGATGAAACCTATGGTACTGCTTAGTCCCTCAATCGGAGGACTTCGAAAGCTTATTTCCATTTGCGAGACACATGCAGCGGCATACGGCTTAAAATATAACTCATCAAAGAGTGAAGTTATAATATTTTGAACTCCAAAACACAAGTCACGAAATTATCTTTGCTTATTTCTCGCAAATAAAAAGCTAAAGTTCAAATATTTAGATCACATCATTTCGAATGACTTAAGAGATGACTATGACATACAACGGGAGTGTAGAGCGCTGTCAGTAAGGAGCAATATGCTCGCCCGCAGGTTTGCACGAAGCACTAATAATGTTATGGCGTTACTATTCAAAGCATTCTGCCAGTCTTTTTACTCAAGCGGCTTGTGGGTGTATTATTCGCGCGGGGCTTATAGCGTTCTTCGTGTCACATATAATAATGCGTTTAGGAGGCTTTTGGGGCTACCATGGCATTGTAGCGCTTTTGGAATGTTTGCTGAGGCATCTGTGGATAGTTTCCATGGCATAATGCGCAAAAATGCGGTTTCCATGTTGCAGCGTCTACGTGTTAGCAGTAACAGTATCCTAAAGATGATTGCTACCAGAGCTGACTGTTCTTTGCCCTGTACTTTTCCCGGAGCGTAAAAATAATAGTCGAGTCCCAGGCCCATGGGTGTCGTAAGAGGCGACTAAGGGCTTTTTAGAAGTGGGAGAGTCACGCTGCCGTCTTTTGACGTCAGCACAATCGATCCAGATTCGTCCGGGTTAATTACCACACTCGCACAGAATACCGGCGTGAAGTAGCGGCCTAGTACCGCTATGTTTCGCATAGGTTAGTGTCGAGTCTCCACCCGAATATGACAGCGGAACTTAAAAAGATTTTACCCCAGGAGGGTTCCGGCTCTACCAGAGTCGGAGAATCCCTCCTCGAGAACTCTAGCTCGGGCTGCCCTTCGTATTCTGGGGAGGGCACAGAACCACGCATGACCAAGGACAAACGAGGCAGTAACACCTCGGCACCTCGCTCCACACTCAACGTGGACTTTTGCAATATCATTGGAATTCACTCCAACTTAAACGCCGTCCACCACCACCTTAAGACGGCGCAGCCGGCCTTGTGTTTCCTTACGGAGACGCAGATATCTCGACCTAACGATACGTCATATTTAACGTACCCTGGGTACAAAATTGAGCACAATTTTTTGCCTCATGCCGGAGTATGTGTGTACGTTAGGGAGGATATCTGCTGTCGTCGTCTCGGCAATTTTGAGGGTAGGGACCTGTCTACTCTCTGGCTCCGCGTAGATTTAGAGGACCGCGTCCGCATCTATGCGTGTGTCTACAGGTCCCATAGTGGTAACGCAGAAACCGATCATCTCATGGGCTGCCTTCAAGCGGCAATTGACGACGTGCTTGCACAGATCCCCTCCGCTGCAATCGTAGTCTTGGGTGATTTCAACGGGCACAATGCCGAATGGCTTGGATTACGTACCACAGACTACGCAGGGCGATCAGTGCATAATTTTGCATTGGCGTATATGGTCTGTCCCAATTGGTTGAGTCGCCAACGCGGCTCCCGGATGTGGATAGCCACATGCCGTCCTTATTGGATCTTCTGCTGACTACACATCCCGATGGTTACCAGATCTTTGTCGACGCCCCTCTCGGAACGTCCGACCATTGCCTGGTCAGGAGTGTAGTGCCTATCAAACGCCAACGTCGCAGACCACCAGCGACCCGCCGCGTTTGACACTACAAGTCAGCAGATTGGGATAGGATGCGTTCCTTTTTTGCATCCTACCCTTGGGGCAGGGTTTGTTTCCCTTCGGATTATCCTAGTGCCTGCATCGCTGCAGTAGCCGATGTGATACTACAGGGTATAGATATTTTTATACCAAACTCTGTAGTACCCATCGGTGGCAGATCACAGCCCTGGTGTCAGTTAAAGCAGCATCTGACTGCAAAAAACAGGCGTATCGAGCTTGGGTTGCGGCGCTGGGCACAAAGGATCCGAACTGCACAGTTCTTAAGAGGAAATACAACCGTGCCTTCAGATTTTTTAAGCGGCAAATCGCCCGTGCAAAGTCAAAACACGTCGTCAAAATCGGCGAGCAGCTTTCTAGTTAATCGACCGGAACACGCAAGTTCTAGTCGTTGTCGAAAGCTGCTCTTGGTAACTTCAGCCAGCCATCCATGCTGCCGTTGCATATGAGGAATGACACCCTGGCCCATACGGCAAAAGAGAAAGCCGATCTCCTGTGCGCTCTTTTCGCCTCCAACTCGACTCTTGACGACAACGGAAAAACACCGCCGACCATCTCGCGGTGTCAGAGCTCTTTGCCTTCAGGCAAAGAGGTCTGACACTGTACTTCAGAACAGTTCAGACTGACTGAACTGTACTTCAGTACAGTTCAGACAGAAAACTGTTAGGCGAGCTCTGTTTTCGTTGGACGTCAGGAAGTCGAGCGGGCCGGATGGCATTTCTCCAATCGTGTTTAGAACATGTGCCCCTGAGTTGACACCGGTGCTAACGCGTTTATTCCGGCACTCTTATTCCAAAGGCGTAGTCCCTGACTCATGGAAGTCAGCCCTTGTCCACCCGAACCAAAAAAAAGGAGACAGTTCGGATCCGGCAAACTACAAGCCTATTGCTATTACCTCCCTGCTCTCCAAAATCATGGAGAGCATAATTAGCCGACATCTCTTGGTATACCTAGAGGGTCACCAGTTGATCAACGACCGACAATACGGCTTTCGCCATGGTCGGTCGGCAGGTGTTCTTCTGGTATACCTAACACATAGATGGGCTGCGGCGATTGAGAGCAAGGGGGAAGGCCTGGCAGTTAGCCTGGATATAGCGAAGGCCTTTGGTCGTGTATGGCACAAGGCGCTCCTCTCAAACTTCCATCATTTGGGCTTCCCGAGAGCTTGTGCAAGTGGGCCTCCAGCTTCCTCACTGGGCGCAGCATACAGGCCGTTGTCGACGGATATTGCTCGAACCCGAAGCCCGTGAATGCTGGAGTGCTCCAAGGCTGTGTTCTGTCTCCCACGCTGTTTCTTCTGCATATCAATGATATGTTGGACACCTCCAACATTCATTGCTATACAGATGACAGCTCTGGTGATGCCGTATACACGAGCCATGCAGGGATCTCTCGGGAAATCGTCGACCAGTGCCGGGAGAAACTTTGTGTCTTCTATCGAGTCCTCTCTTGAGATGGTCGCGGAATGGGGAAAATTGAACCTTGTCCAATTTGACCCCCAGAAGACTCAAGTTTGCGCGTTTACCACTAAAAAAACCCATTTGTCGTATCACCGCTCTTCGACAACACTTCCCTCAAAGCCTTGCCTAGTATCGGAATACTGGGTCTCGAAATCTCGAGTGATTGCCAATTTCGTGGTCATCTGGAAGGCAAAGCTGAATTGGCTTCAAAGAAACTGGGCGTCATTAATAGAGCACGGCAATACTTCAAGCCGGCCCACATACTAGCGCTCTACAAAGCGCAGGTCCGGCCACACATGGATTATTGCTGTCATCTCTGGTCTGGCGCACCCCAGTATCAGCTCAATCCATTTGACCGCGTGCAACGCAGAGCAGCGCGAATTGTCGGGGACCCAGTGTTCTGTGAACGGCTGGATCACTTGGCGTTGCGTAGAGACGTCGCTTCATTGTGTGTCTTCTAGTGCATTTATCACGGGGAGTGTTCCGAAGAGCTGTTTAACCTGATTCCTGCCGCCGAATTCCACCTTCGCACGACACGCCACAAGTTAGGAAATCATCCTCACCATCTGGATGTGTGGCGGTCCTCCACAGTGCGGTTTTCAAGGAGCTTTCTTCCACGTACTACATAGCTGTGGAATGAGCTTCCTTGTGCGGTGTTTCCGGGACGATACGACATGGGTACCTTCAAAAAAAGCGCGTACACCTTTCTTAAAGGTCGGCAACGCTCCTGTGATTCCTTTTCCTGTGAATCTTATTCACAAATTTTTATTTTCCTCCTTCACAGAATCCGACACACTTATCAAAATGATCCCACAGCTCCACAATCTGTCTCGGCATTATAGTAACCCATTATTAATTAATTTATTTATTTATTATTACAATGAAACATACACACCACAAGAACTGAACAATATAGTAAAGAGATATAAATATAGATGGGTCCTAACACATGTTTCACAAATACAATAATAAACAATGTCTTATTAATATCATTAACATACATAATAGCAAGCACAACTAACCACACTAATGCCAACCATCTTAGATCGTCTCCGTGTTTGGGTAATCTTCAAACACTTAGGGATTGAAGTAATTAAATATAATAGGCGATTCACCAGTATTTCTATGTCTTTATTCAAATAAAAGAAATCTTATAAGTATATTTACAATACTATGATTACATTAAATAAATTCTATTATTACGGGGAAGCGTACCAAAAATACTGGCAGCATTTCCACGTTGGATAGCTATCGATGATGCGTTGACCGAAATAGCTGCCAGCGCTTGGGTTGCCAGTAACCACATGTCTTGTGTAATTAATTTATCTATTACCATTTTACAGTTCTTTTCGAAAACCATCTTAAATATATGATCGAATGGATAATTGTCATTTTCAGATATCATGATTATTCAAATAAACCGCTTCACATTTAGAAATATTTCTTAAGACCAAGTAAAATAAACAACATTACATTCGGAATTCAGTGAGCCCTTTTGAACTGAGTAGGCTTTTACAAATAATCAAAAGGATAATCTTACAGGTATCTTATTACATTAATGTTCCGATCGCTTTCTACAACTTTCCGAAAATAAAATGTTTATTCTACATGTTTTATTAAAACGATTTTTTTAGCTTCATACGTTTTTTTTGTCGTTAAACCCGTTAGTGCCTTTGTCCCAAACTGACTAATAAGTCGATAATAATATCAATTAGTAAATGATTTTCAATAAGTAAAAACTTCGAATAATGTGATTATATTACAAAAAATATATTAATTTTGAAACGTGTGGGATGCAAAATGACTCTACATCTATATGTCAATAAATAATCTCGTACATATAGCAAAGTGACATCAAGAACGTAATGATTCTTACTATAAAATACATTTTTAAACTTCTAGCTAAGAAAATTGAAGTTTTTGAAATTAGAGAAATTATTGGTTTTTTGAAAATCGAGTTTTCATCAGATCTCGACGTTTTAAGGTCCTAGGAAGCTACCCTGTCTAATCCCGTGGTGGTGGACGTTCGTCTGCATGTATGTGTGTGTGTGTTTGTGTGTGTATAGATATATGTAAACCTCTTATAACATTTGAACGGCTTGGCCGATTTCATCGCGGTTGGCGCTACTTGAAACAGCTTGACCGAACATAGATTTTGAATGCAATTGGGACCGATTTGGACTGGTAGATTTTAAGAAATCTCAAAAAAACTTCGGTCATTTTAAACTCAACAATTCTATACGAGGCTCAAAAAACTGCGTCAAAAAGTTATTGCCGTTTGAAATTTCTGAAAATAGTGTTTATTAAGCTTTTACCAGACTTTTGAGCACGAACAACTCAAAAACATAGAACAGAGATTAAAGAGAGATAAATCTTCAGAGATGAAAGAGCTCAAAACAACACAAAAATTATATTTTTGAATTAGAAGATTGATTTCTTAGTTTGGTTTACCATAACTTATTTTTTTAGTTATTTTTAAATATTATTTAAAAATAACTATACTATATAATACATGGCGATAAGAATGACTTATCGGATATATTGGGACAGCTTCAGATTATTGACAGCTAGTTACTGACAGTAGAAGGTAGTAATTTATATTTAATTTATATTATGTAGATAGTATATTGGGAACGGCCGTTACGTATCTTCTACAATGTTTGAAATAATACGTCTAACTTTGATTTACATCAAAATGTAGGGAATACTCATTTGTTTTTGTATAGTTATTACTACAAAAAACTATGGAGTATTTCAAACTGACGTTGAATTACTGACAGTAGAAGGTAGTAATTTATCTCTATCTGTAGATAGTATATTGGGAACGGCCGTAAGACATAGCAAATTTGATGTAAGAGTTTGACAATACAATGTATCTGTTTGCGTCACAGTTTGCAAACTAACCTCTTCTTGTTTGTTGATATAAACTATGGCGTCACAGCAAGTCGTACTAAATAGGTTAGTGTCCATGTTAATTTACTATTTTAAAGATTTGGTTAACCTTCTCAAGTTTAACTGTTATTAAGTTTAAATATATAAATTTTACCTATTGTAAGTACATTTAATATTTATTAACGTAATGATACAAATAATATTTATATTTATTTTCTATTAGTTTAGTTTTTTTTTTATAATACTCCTATGGGTGTGAAAAGCGGCATTTTGCCTAAGCTATTCGAAGTCTATACTGTTCAAAATTCAAATATTTTTATTCGAAATAGGATGTGATATCACTTATTGAAAGTCAAAAAACTACCACCCATTCCAAAATGAATGCCTCAGGCCTGAGACGAACGGGCGTAACAAACTCAGCGGGCTTTTATTTTTTCATCAAAAAATATGTTGACAAAGTAACATTGTAGCATTAAACTTATTATTTAATAGCCTAGGGGCAGTTGCTCCATTCACAATCTGTGGTATCATTAAGAAAGTCATTGACGTTATAGTAACCTTTACCACACAAACGTTTTTTAACAATTCTTTTGAATAACGTAATACTTTTGTTTTGAACGTTTTCTGGGGTCCTGTTGTAAAAGCATATACATCGCCCCACAAAAGACTTACTAACTCGACTAAGCCGAATACTTAGAATAGCTGTATTTTAAAATATTAGAATTAAGAACATTCAAATTGTACATTATTTAGTGAACCACATTATAACTTTCGATACAATAGTGTCTCTAGACGGGCTGTCCACAATGCTGTTATTAGCGGTTATGTGTGGCGGTTAGCGGCTAACCGGCAAATCAGCTTCTATTGTTAGCTCGTTGCTCGATAACACGAATTACTACAAATGCAAATTTATCTTAAAGGAAAACACGCTCGTAAATTTTATGTAGTATGCATACTGAAGAGTACGCGAAAAACCGGAATTAGGAAGTAATATTACATTGCCATATTGTGGGGTGTCTACCAACACTGCGACTTCCGGTACGTGGTCGCCATTCGAGGACATTTCTGTCCCATCGGCCATCTGTCTATAGAACTATGTCCCCTGCATACTGCCACTTCAGTTTCGCAATCATTTGAGCTATGTCGGTGGTGAACGATCTGGTCAAGATCGCCGGAATACGTTGTATGAGGTACTAGATCTTATGGTATAAGTGTTATTCCGATCGGTTCACTAGTTTTTACAGTAACATCAAAGTAAAAAGCTGTCCATTTATTAGTATAGATTAATGTTTGAATTTAGCTTAAAATATATTTGTTCCAATTGAACAAAATAATATTTGTATGCACCACAGACAACACATTTTTGAAGTTGGACACTAAAAATGTAAGCACCAATAACCAATTATATAATAAAATAACATAAACTGATAACAACATTCGTCTTTTTTCAAAATTGAACCTCTCAAACTAATGATAAACTAAATGGCATTGCGGTGGCGTGGTGTCCTTCTCACAAATATGTGCGAGGGAAAGGATGGCTGGTCCATGCATCAACTCGTGAACGGGTGCTGCTTGTGGTGTCAGGTCGACCTGTTATAGTTAATAAATCATTGTATTCGTTGGACACAATTACTAATTATGTCAGTAATCACGACTATCATGTTCACGAAGCATCCTTACACAAACAATGAATTCAAGCTCTAACGGTTAATGCATCCAATATACAATAATTTATATTTATACAGTTCTTATTCTTTGTTACTTTTTATGAAGTATTTTATATTATTTAAACACTATTAATATATTATATGCAGCACCTTACAAACTAATGTGCTGTGTATATTACAGCCATTGTAAAATACTCTTTTTTTTGAGGACTAGGAGGACAAACGAGCGTACAGGTCACCTGGTGTTAAGTGATCACCGCCGCCCACATTCTCTTGCAACACCAGAGGAATCACAAGAGCGTTGCCAGCCTTTAAGGAAGGTGATTTATAAGAGTGGCCGTTGAGTTTCTTGTATGCTCTTCTCACGAGCTCATCTTTTCCCGAACATATACAGTAATTTAAAAGAAATATTTATTATAGATACAGTAATTTAAAAGAAATATTTATATTGACGATTCATAAGCGCTTAATTTAATCCTAATTGAATATAGTTTTTTTGACTTTCAATTTTTCTTTCAATTTAAATAATAATACCTTCGAAAAGATCTTTAAATATATAAAGAAAATGTGAGTTTCAGTTTACGTAGTCTATCTTATTCTTTCTGTATAACGCAGTAAGCCTTTGTTGGCAGACATCTGCTTTAACCGGATTAAGTCACCCAGAATGTTACTTACAGAATGCATTTTCTAAGCTCTATATTCTCTTTGAATTATATAATAAAAATGACTTGACTAGGTGTTTTTCGAGAGTTACTATTAAGGTTTATACATATTTTATTATAATGGTGGTATATTTTTACTAATTTTTAGGTTCTAAAGAAAAATAAATCATTACTTTTTATAAAGAGTAATAGATATCTATAATATTGTTAGCGTTATCAACATATTTATAATTTAAAGTCATTTAAATTTTTATATTTGGTCGATTTTATTTAATTAGCATGATTAATTTAATAATCAATCTTATTGTTAAATTGTAATAATCTATTATAATTTAAAATAGAGACAGTCAACTGACAACACCAATGTGATGTTGTTAGTTGACCACGAATACAGGTATTCAAGTTGTTACACCGGTACGGGTTGGTCGATTAAAATGTTTTAAATTATATTATTATAGTAATTTGTTACTAAATAGGATCATTAATGTGAATAATACTAATAATAATATTAAGATATATTAATTTTTGAAAACCCCAAGTTGTAGTAATATCTTACTTTAAAAAATAATGCACTATTATGTTACGTCAAACTTAGGATTTTGGAATTGAAATTGAAAATTCTTAATCGTTCATTGCTTTACTAAGAGAACAATCAGGATTTAGTCGAATCGTGAATTTATATACAAATCAGACAAGAAGCAAACATTAAAATAGATTACTACCTACATTGTATATTATTTTATTTTTGTTCTGTGATTCCGTAATTGTTTGTCTTTCTTGAATAAAACGAGGTAAAGGCCCGGTATCCACCAAAGCGGAGAGGAGAGGAGATGCATTTTGATAATCAATCAGAGTTCGTTATTTCCATACTTCCTTCGGTGGAAATAACCTGACAGCTTCGCGGATTGTCTCCTCTCGTCTCCTCTCCTCTCCGCTTTGGTGGATAGTCCTAACGAGACGTCTCCCTAAAGTTTGCTATGGCTACGAAGCGCAGTTTGCTTTCTATGCGTTTCTACGCTACATCGTGTTTGCTACAAACACGTTGTAGCAAATTTCGTAGTTCCAGTACTTAAGAAGATACTTAGTATATTTTATTTTATGTAAAGTACAGTAAAGTATGCATTTATTCATTACAATACAGAACATATATGTAGTAAAATAAATAAATTAAAAATATGACGTCATGAAAAGCACACCCACTCAGCATTTCTGGAATTGATTTCCAACACTGATTTTCAGTAGGTACATTCCAAGTCGACCTGTTGACAGCAGCCGTAGAAAACACGGTTCCTTTTGCTATCGGTCTTAAAAATGACCGTCTTAAAAATAGTAGACAAAGTTAAAAATGAGAAGAAATAAAAAATATTGAAATCGAAAGCGAGTTTTAAAAGATTTTTTACTTTATTTCCGCTGTGATCTTAGTTTTTGTTTTGGTCTGTGAGCTAAGGCTGAAATCTATAGAGCGTTACTTAGACTTTGCTCAGACTTTACATACGTAAAATTTATCTGAGTGTGATAAAACGCGAACTCGACTTTTGCATTAGCCTGTCTAAGCTTAAGCTCAGCATAATTTCAGCTCAGCATAACATCAAATGACCATAAAAACAAAATCAAAGATTACTCCATTACCAGTTCTCTGTGAAGAGTTGGATCCCTTGGCGTTGCGTACAGACGTCGCTTCATTGTGTGTCTTCTACCGTATTTCTCACGGGGAGTGTTCTGAAGAGCTGTTTCACCTGATTCCTGCCGCCGATTTCCGCTTTCGCACGACACGCTCCAAATAAGTATATCAACCTCATCATCGTGGCGTTCCTCCACAGTGCGGTTTTCAAGGAACTTTCTTCCACGTACTACAAAGCTGTAGAATAAGCTTCCTTGTGCGGTGTTTCTAGAACGATACGACATGGTGTTTGTCTCCATGGACACCGCGACCCTTATTGGATATTTGTATTCTTTGCTGATACACCATGTTTCCTATACCCTTATCCGTTTAATACTGAAATTATCGTCTGCTATTTATCTGATATTCTGACCTTTTATTTGTAATCATAACTAAGAATGTAAGCAATGATTGTTGTATAAATTGGCAAAACATTTACATTTTTATTGGCTTTTTTATTGGTTGGCTCAGTGGAAGAGAGCTCGGATGGAATCCGAGAGGTTGCTGGTTCAAGTCCCGCATCGATCATAAATTTTGTTTACAAATTTAATTTAATTAATTCCAGAAATATCTCATCAAAAATAACAAATTATTTTCATATTTCACTTTTTAACTTTAACTTTAACTGTACCATGGAATACGATAGTGCAATACACTCTGCAGTCTATGTTAAAGTCAGCGTTATTTTTAACGTTAAATTTGACTTAAGCCTTAACTATAACAGCTAATGCGATGCAACCCTGCCTGAGTAAAGCATTGTTTGTGATTATGGAGCGTACACTTGAATGTAGTAGACAGCTGTCTCTCTGTATGTTGAAATACATGATAATAAATGAAGCAATCTCCAAACGCCAGCGATCCACTAGAGCAAATACCACGTAAACAACCAATATTACTAAATGAATGTGATCAATGACAAATTGATAAATATCAGATGAAAGTATATGAGAGTTGAACAAAGCAAACAAGATTTTATGATGATACGTCACGGAACGCGAGAGGTCGTGCGTTTGAGTCTCGCATCGTTCATAAAATTTTATTTTCAAATTTTATTTGTTTATTAACCATAGAAGTGAGGGTTATCACTTTAAAGACATTACAAATTGTTTAGATTTGCAATAGCGACATCTCGATTTACTTTCCTAATATGCAATTACTGGGATTTAGCAGGTTATTAACTGTAAAGTAGATCCTGTAGATGAAACCACAACCTTTTTTTATGACATAAGGGACGAGACGAGCAGGACGTTCAGCTGATGGTAATTGATACGCCCTACCCATTACAATGCAGTGCCGCTCAGGATTCTTGAAAAACCCAAAAATTCTGAGAGGCACTACAATCGCGCTCGTTTTGAGACATAAGATGTTACATCTCATTTGCCCAGTAATTTCACTAGCTACGGCGCCCTTCAGAACGAAACACAATAACTCTTACACATTACTGCTTCACGGCAGAAATAAGCGCCGTTGTGGTACCCATAATCTAGCCGGCTTCCTGTGCAAAGTAGCCTCTCATTGATATACACCTGAGAGTTGAACAAAGCATACAAGATTTCATGACGATACGTCACGCAAACGGTAAGTTCAATTGGGAGAGCACTCACAAGAAACGTGAGAGGTCATGGGTTCGACTCCCGCATCGTTCATAAAATTTCGTTTTCAAATTTTATTTGTGATATACAATTATTGGGCTCTTAGCAAATTGCCTTTAAGTACATAATTAAATACATATAATTCCACTCTAATATTAAGCCTTAAGATACCTCAATGGCCACATTATTACTGTAAGGTGATTAGACTATAATTACCTCAGCGACGACGATTCCCATAATGACGTGACGTGACAAGGAATTTGTCGAATTGATTGATTAATGTTTCCTTTAGGAGTCTCAAAGAGTTCAACTAAGTTCAATGTTCTACATTCATCAAATTCCAATACAAATTATCTTCAGCCCTAACTTATGATAAGATTATAGTTTCAAATATGAAGGCTGCTTGTGATTAATGGGTAATGAACTAGCTTATTAACATGAAATCTTAGTTTGATTTTATTAATTCATAGTTATTTATGCCACTGTTGTGTAATAAGGGGTATTAAAACACGAATTTGGATTTATAGAGGCGAAGCCGAGTGTAATAATAGTATCACATGAGTGTTTTAATACCTAATTATAAACAGTTGCATACAAGACTTTATCTACACCCAGAATATGAATCCTCTAAAAGATTCTGGAACAGTTTGCTTACTGCTCACATTAAAACACCAGTCCTAGTAGTAACCTAATATCATTCATTACTGATTATATACAAATAAACTAAGTATTAATGAAACAATCATTCATTTTAGTAGTAATTTACATTTTGTATAATGCAATAATTCAAATTCACTCGTTGTTCTTTTGCAGCGTTTAAAATGAATCGCTCATTTTTTGTGAACAAAACATTAAAAAAATCAAAGAAAAATGACGGGGATTCGAATAACCTACTTTATTTTACGGCGCGCGACGTTCTCGTAGTGTGGAACGCGCGTAACCGAAAATGTTCTTTTTTTGATATTCATACAGATACCACGCATCGAGCAATAAGAATGTGGCTGTCTGTTAAAACTCTTTGCGCATGAAGGGATCGAAAAAAAAACATAGGAGTGTTGTTATGAAATTCAGTACAACATTACAACACTCGTTTGGATGATGTAATGGTTATTAGAACATTGGGTTTTTGTTAACTGTTTCAGAATTTTTAACAGAGGACTTAAAGCATGAGTGTAGATAAAATATATTACTAAATTTTTTTATGACAATTATGGATGAGACGAACAGGACGTTCAGTTTATTTTAAAGTTATTAATATTAATTATGGTGACCATTGATTGCAATTAAAATAGAATAATATTTTACAGGGTCTGTTTATGTTTTCTAGGGTACTGGTTCGTGGAGAGCAATGTACAACTATAATTGAAATAATGATCTTTTTTTTACGAATTACCTCATTCCAATATTTTCACTGTGTTCATTTAATTTATAGCATAAGTTGTTGTTAAGTTGTGACGTATTATTAAGTGTTATTAGAATTAGTTGTTAACCTTTGTGGTTTTTTTTAGATGCTAATTTGACCTAGTTTTATATCGGTATATGTAATATGATAAATAAAATAAAAAAATAGTTTGAAACGGTATTTAACAAATTTTTGGAGAACATTCATTATTTTTCTTTATTTAACAGGCTCAAAACATTGATGAAATTGTGCTTTTTATTAATTTACTATAATAAAACAAACCAAATTTTCATGAAATTTAAATGTTTTAATTTTGCATATTGTCTATCAACAAAAAGAAAGTTGGATATTGCAATATAAAAATATAATAACTAAAATATGCTTTTGAATATTTTAAAATCATTTTTTTTATTTCATTTAATATTCCGCTTGATCCACTGTTTTTGCAATGGCAGGTTATTTGAATGCAAAAAAAGAATGCTGGGAGAGTTTCTTGCGCCGCTTCTTCTCTCTCAGAGCGCCATTTGTTTCCGAAGCGGTAGTAGTATCTAGTATATTAGAAATGACATCAAAAATAATGCTAAAGGAATCAATTTTGAGAAAATAAATGCCTTTTATGCCTCTTGGGTGGATACTCTCAACTGACAAGACCCAACTGTAACAGATTATCCTGTATTTATAGCTGTACCTGATATAATCTAACTAAGTCTTAATATTGGATTAGCAACGAGATTAGTAAATGTCAAGCCATCGATGAAGATACATTACCGGGATCGACAGGTGGTCAACGATGGCACATGATTGATGGAACTATTTGAAACGTACAAATGTTTCAGTGTAACTACATAACTCATATATCAAATGAATAATGATATGTTTATTATGATATTCAGCTGAGGTATGGAATCAATTAACCGCTTAGGGATACGACTTACGGCCGCTCCCAATATACTATCTACAGATAGAGATAAATTACTACCTTCTACTGCCAGCAACTAGCTGACAATAATCTGAAGCTGTCCCAATATGCCCGATAAGTTTGTTATCGCCTTATATTGGGACGCGTGAATTGAAATTTCCTAACAAACTTCTATTGCTGGTATATGTCTTCCCATTGATAGACAGCGTGTACGGATAAGGTGAGTTATCGTCGATAAGTTTATTGGGACAGAAAAATCAACGATAGTTACGATTTTTATCTCAAGTAAGACATATACTGAATATTGGGAACGGCCGTTAGGAACCTTCAATAAATGGGCATTCTTCCACATTAATGGCTGGAGACGCATCTCCAGACCCCTGGTTTTGCGGATGTACATAGGTGGCTACCTCAGCACTCCCCATTCCGTGAGCCTCTTGTCCGTTTGCCCCCATTTATATAAAAAAATCAAACATAATGTGCATTTAGAGAGCTAAAAATAATACTATTAGGGTGGTATCAAATAATTATAATCAATTAAATCAACTTAAATGGTAAAAGTTGTCATTGTTACAGAAAATTCTAGCAATTCTTACAACCCTAATCCATGCGATAATCTTTTCACCACCTTATGTTTAATTCTATTTTGAAAAAATATATTCTTACGGTACGAAAACGAACTCGCAGATGGCGTGAAGTAATTTTACAATTCTTATTATGTCTAGACATATGGTATATACTGTTTGGTTACAGTTTGTGAATCAAAATACTAAATATGAGATTATTTTTTTGGATTGTAGAGCACAGTAGCTGTATTGGACTAAGCTTATGATTGTGATGTGTGATAATATCAAATTGTTGGTAGTAGTGTACCTAAGTATGTGTGTAGGGCTATGTATTCACACGTTAATCGGCTTGTTTTGGTGCTACACTGTTATGTAAGGTGACACGGAGTCCTTATTTTTTTACTAGCCCGTGCGTATAGTTAAGTATTCTTTCAGATTTTGTTTGTTTATTTTTTGTCTTCTTTATATGTATTATCTTAAGTTATTTGTATATTTATGTGTAATACGTTTTAAAATAAACATTCTTCATTCATTACATATTGTCACACCGTAATTTAAACATTATATTCGAACAAACACTCACACCTCTCAAATTTACTCACACCACACAATCCACTCACCATTTCAGTTACTCAATATAGATAGATACAATGTCTTCTTTTCTTTCTATTTAATTTTTTCTTGTTAGTATTTCTTCATTTTAAAGTGAAACTTTTATGACATCGTCTCAAACTTTTTCGTCTGTGTGTTGCATGTCGCGTGACGGTCGGGCGGTGCCTATAGTTCGCAACAGCTCACCCTATAGTGTATAGACTATTTATTACTCATTTGAGCCAGTGCTCCACACTATTTTGTTTGTTTTTGTCAGTGTTTAATGCAAATGTCGTTACTTTTATTATTTTCCATTATCATTCCAATTTTCGTAGTATAAAATTAAGATTGATAAAGCGAGCTTTATACCCTTAATGGAATATAATTCCAAAAATTTTTAGTGAAATGTCTATAATGTGAAAAGAGGTTTCTCTTTTACCGTGGTTTCATAAAACCACACAATCACTTTTTTATGTAGGTATGTACCTAGTATTTCTCATTTTTGGCTTAAACAACAAAATTTGTCACATACTATTGAACTATAATTAGTTGGCATTCCCTTTAGTTGGCGTATCTATTTTGTTTTATATAGTATTTTCTTTCGTTAACGCGAGTGTTACACATTTAAATAAAACACTTTTAAAGGATTAAAACGCGTGTAATTGTAACTGTGTTTTTACATTGGATTTTTGCGTAAAATTTACATTATAAATTTTATTTTAGTTAACTCAACTTTTCAAGACCTTTCCAGATTTCGTTTTCAAGGGGACGTTTAGGGTGGGTGGGTTCTCTTCATTTTTATATACCCTCTACATTTTGTTGGCTGTAAGAAAAATGTACAATTATATTTTTATCCAATAGCTAGTTAAAAATTAATATCATACTTAATATTATTATTTTTTACAATCAATTAAGAATAACTAATTTTATTACTATAATATTATGTAAACTGTTCACAGGCTGGCGATGCCCTATAACTCATACATTACAACCATACAACGGGATATTAATTATCATTCATTACAATACATGTATACAATTTGCTTGTTAACATGATATGGATTATAATTACAGATTAAAGCAACACAGTGGACAATGTTATCTGTGGTGTATTATTTGGTTAATCATATTATATAGTCTTATATAGTATTAGGTCTGCTTAGAGAGATTTAGAAGGAATTAACCTAAAATTATGAAGTTTGAAATAATGAATAAAAGAAAGTCTCATATTATGGTATAAAGTTGTTTTGTTGTTGAAACAAAAACAATATTTTCAAAACTTTGATAAAAAGCCTACATAATAGTATAGGAATAAAAGTTTGAAGAATACAGCCTCATCTTGAAATTTGTATTATTTTTTTTTTTATTGAATTTATTACCATACCCCACATATTTTACTAACTCTCTTTGAATATGGTTTGGGATTTAATGTTGGTGGTATTATCTAGATGGCGCTGTTAGCCAAAAATAATACTCATATGTAAACGAAAAAGCTACGGTTGCGAGGCGAACCACTCAATAAATATCTGTAAACAGTGTGTTTTATGCGTTCATCAATCATCAAGGGTATAAATTTTATTTGTAGAAATAAGTAAGCGTGCTAGCAATAAAAGGAGAGAGAACTGTAAATTAATGTTTTACTCGGTTAGGAAATTAGGAATACTGAAATAGTTTTCACAGGTATATAATAATTTAAGGCAAATAATTTACAGCTCTGAAGAACAAAGAAAGACCACAATAAGCATAGACCGATAAATCATACGAGGTAATGCAAATTATACTGATATTTACCACTCTCTTACAACACTTTCCTTGAAGACTCGTCTGAAGGATCAGAATACATTTTTTGAAATCTTCTATAGAGCCATCGCCAATTCCGCGGTCACCTAGAAGGCAAAGCCAAATTGGGTTCGAAGAAGTTGGGCTTCATGAAAAGGGCACGGCAATACTTCGAGTCGGCAGCACACATTCGAGCTCTCTCCAAAGTGCAGATCCATATAATATGGAGTATTGCTGTCGTCTCTGGCCTGGCGTACTCCAGTATTAGCATGAACCATTTGACTGCGTGCAACACAGGGCTGCTCGAATAGTCGAGGATTCAGTCCTCTGTGAACGGCATTACGTAAAGACGTCGCTTGATTGTTTGTTTACCGCATGTATGTCTACCGTATTTATCTCGGACAGTGTTCAGAAGAGCTTTTTGACCTGATTCCTGCCGCCAAATTCCACCTTCAAAACGACCCGCCTCACATTACGATATTATGCCAGTCCAGTTAACCAGCTCCTGCGTCCCGTAATCCCAGCGACGTATATCTACGTCTCTCGCTTTCACCACACCACCAAGGCCTCCGACATTGTTCAGTACTTGGTGGAGAAGACAAGGTTCCGGTTGGGGGTCGAAAAGTTGGTGACGCGTCACGCAGTAGACTTCAACTCTTTTGCTGTTCGCGTCCCGACAGAACATATATCAACCTTCCTGGACGTGCAGCTGTGGCCAAAGGGGGTATCGCGGACGTCGCCGACCGCTGGAAGCTACCGAGCCCGCGCCTCACATCGCCGCGAAAATGTGACGTAGATTTAAGTTATGTATCATATGTATGTTAGACTATAAGGTATTTATTTTATGGGCCATGTAGCCTGAAATAAAGGAATTATTATTATTATACCCACCATGTGGATATGTGGCTTTCCTACACAATGCGGTTTTCATGGAACTTTCTCTCATCTACAACGAAGCTGTGGAATTACTTTGCGTCGTGTATTGATCCGACATGGATACTTTAAAAAGCGCATACACTTTTTTTATGACAATACGGGACGAGATGAGCAGGACGTTCAGCTTATGGTAATTGATACGCCCTGCCAATTAAAATACAATACCGCGCGGGATTTTTGAAAAACTGAAAAATTCGGAGCGGCACCACTCATAATTAAGATGTTAAGTCTGATTTGCTCCGTAATTTCACTAGCTACGTCGCCTTTCAGACTGAAACACAATAATGCTTACACATTATTGCTTCACGGCAGAAATAGGCGCCGTTGTGGTACCCATAATCTAGCAGGCATGCTGTGCAAAGGAGCCTCCCACTGGTAAGTTTCTATAAAGCTGATATAGGAGCTTTCTTGTGATCACTCTGGTGTTGCAAGAAAATGTGGGCGGCGGTGATCACTGAACGTAAAATATGCTCCTATGGTCGTTTGTGTCCGTAAAGATAAATTAAGGTAATTTCATCCCTCAGCTTCTTTTCAAATAATAATACTGCATCATCAGCTATCACGATTAGCTATCCTTAAGTTCGAAGTGCTTACATTATAGAAAGAGAGTTTCTTGCCAACCCGTCTCCGAAGAATTCCTCCCAAACAGGTATTGTTTTAGAAGTTCTTATAAATAATGATAATAAGAGTACAGACCACCAGTTTTGAGTTTTTATAATTTCTAACCTTAATTTATTATTCATATATTTATTAAGTATGTATAATATATCTACGTGAACTTTTATTATCAATATTATAGTTATCAATAATATACACTGTAATAATCTAAATAATTACAATAATTACAATGTAATAATCTAAATCGTACAAATCATTATTGAACTCAATATCACACAAAACGACCTACAAATGTTTGATCGCTTCACTGTGATAAGACTGGGCATTCTTTACTTAACAATGTGAACCATACAAAGTTTTCTGTCGAGTCCAATAATATTCAAATACAAGCTGACCTGGCAAACGTTGTTTTGCCATATAAATTATATATGCAAACCTTCCTTGAGCTTCAACGATTCTATTACAAAAGATTTCATTCAAATCGGTCGAATAGTTTAGGAGTTATTAGGGAACATACAAACATTCTCTTTTATATATATATCTATCTATATATATATATATATATATATATATATATATATAGACCACCATATAACCATCTATCTATCTATATATCTATATATATATATATCTATATATATATATATATACTCGTCACCTTGAGACAAGATGTTAAGTCTCATTTGCCCAGTAATTTCACTAGCTACGTCGCCCTTCAGACCGAAACACAGTAATGCTTCCTATTTCCTAAGTAATAATGTTTAAAAGATACACATTATTTGTATATGTATAAATTACTAGTTAATCTTGCTCGAACTGGCAGCACTCTCCAAATCTAATTGGATCGACTGTACCCGAAGTAGCGTTACATAGCTGAGCATGACTGCTCAGTATCATTATACACGCACTAAACAAAATGCTAAGCGCGCCTGATGAAATTGCTACTTTAGATATATCAAAATATGTTTTACTGGATTTACTGGCAATTAACTGTAATTTTTCATGGTCTTATTTAAACTTAGTCATTTGTTTTTCCTTCTGGCTTTTAACCGCTATAAATTCAAACATTTTTATTCAAAATAGGATTTAAAATCACTTATCGAACGTCAAAAACTACCACCCATTCAAAAGAGACTGCCTCAGACCTGAGAAGAATGGGCGCAAGAAACTCAGCGGGCTTTTTTTTAAATATAAAATATGGATTACAATGTAATATCGTACAATAAACATTTATAATTAAAGAGCCTGAGGGTGTTCGCTTTATTCCCAGTCCGTGGTGTCATTAAGAAAATCGTTTATGCTATAAAAACCTTACCCACACAAACGTTTTTTAACAATTATAACAAATATAACATTATATGCCTTTAAATTCCTTTATTCTTTTATTCCCTATAAGCTATGTCGTCATCGTTCCCATTTAGCATATTGTTATAATGGCTCTTTCATTAGCTCGCCCGTAAACTTCGTATTAGCTTTCTCAGTAATCACACAGAATCATGACGTCACGTACCAGTCTCGTTGATCAACTCAGGATTATGTACTTTTGTTGGGTACGAGTCTTATTGACATAAGCGAGCGGAAAATTTATTTATCGGCTTGGATTTATATGTCTATTAATGTAATTTATTTTTGTTTCATTTTCTTGATTCGTAGAATACGTCAAAAAGACGTATTTCTTTATCATTTGAGGTTCTTTAATTCCAAGAATTGTTTTTATTTTCCTGTATAAAGTAACCTATTATTTATATATTGTCTAAATATACACCTTTAGGTATACTTTACATAACTATATATAAGACTATGTACTTATCATACTAAGCTAGAGGTCCCGGGTTCGAATCCCGGTAGGTGCAAGTATTTATATGATGAATATGGATGTTTGTTTCCGAGTCATGGATGTTTAAATGTATTTATGTATGTTTATATGAATTTACGTATGTTTAAGTAAGTATATTGTATTAAATATATCGTTATCTTGTAACCCATAACACAGGCTATATATGCTTAACTTGGGGCAAGATAATTTGTGAAAAAAAAGTGTGTCAATATTATTATTATTATTATCATAAATAATATAGATATGTTATATCATATTATATAAAAATAAACAACTACTTACATTATATTTAAATAATATCTCAATCAGAAAGTGGAATGTTAGTAAACTTTGTCAAGCCCATAGCTTATCCATATTTACTCCGTGAAAATTTTCTGTCAAGTATCTACATAAAATATACCACACAAACTCAAAATAACATAAAAAAAACATTAAATTTTTTATAGATAATATAATCGGCTGGATATGTGACAGCTGTGAACACGTTGAAAATAATAGTTAACTTATAGTTAGCCTCTATTATCAGGAGCTCACGCACACTAAAACAAACTGACGAATTGTGAGTGTAAGACGTAGCTTGTCACCCACCGTTAATAAACCTGACCTATTGACCTAACAGCAAGAAGCTCTAGATATATAAATTATCTAAGAAAAATTCAATCTTATATATAAAATTCTCGTGTCACAATGTTAGTTACCTTACTCCTCCGAAACGGCTTTACTGATTTTCACCAAATTTTATATGCATATTCAGTATGACTGAGAATCGGCTACTATCTATTTTACATCCTCCTAAATGTCCACCCCATTTTTTTTTTTAATTTTTTGTCATTTTTTTTATTATGTTTTAAATTGAATTGTTTGAAATTGAATTGATTGTATTATTCTGTTCCATCCACCAAACCGATATAGGGTTGCAAGATGACAATCGAATACAATAATTGTAGTAAGATATATTTGGTAGGTCTGAGAATCGGTTGCATCAAAATTTTAATAATTATTATTTTTTATATGTTATATGGCAATACGACGTTTGCTGGGTCAGCTACTATAACTATAAATACACTAGCTGAGCCAGCAAACGTTGTATTGCCGATATTAAAATCGCGATACAAAAGTAACTGTTGATCGTAGATGGGTGAAAATTTAAAGTTGTATGTATTTTTTAATGCTGACTCATAATCAAACAAATTAAAAAAAAAAGTCAAAAAAATTTAACTAAACATTCGTGTGGACCACCCTTAACATTTAGGGGGATGAAAAATAGATGTTGTCCGATTCTCAGACCTATCCAATATGCACTCAAAATTTCATGAGAATCGGTCAATCCGTTTCGGAGGAGTTCAAAGCTTAACACCATGACACGAGAATTTTATATATTAGATGTAAAATAAGAGCCGCTTGTCACAAAGACCTGCTCCTCTTTGACACACGTGCAAGTAACGGCAACAGTTCGCTGAGTCAGACCTCAGCATTATAATTAATTTGATGATCAGGCCGAGGGCCGAATGTCCCTAACTGGCGGCAAGTTTACCCTTTCCACTCTAGCGTTGATGTTATTTGGAAAACTAGATGTGGAATTGATATGTTTTGAAACTATTAATATGCTTTTTGGGCTATACAAATACAAATACAAATATTTATTTATTACCAAAAAAATTCAGAATATACAATATCAGTGTTGGTCTCCTTTTAAGCAAAGAGTTGCCTGTAGTAGGAGGCCCCGCTCTTCCATAGCAAAAACATAATAATAAGTATGACCTTAACATAAATATAATTAAGAAAACTACTAACAATAATAACTTAATAAAAATTTATTTATTTGTAATCTAAACTTAATGTGTGTGGGTGTGTGATTGTATGTATTGGTGAGTGTGTGTGTTAGTTTGAAAGAAAACTTAAAGATTTAGTACCTAACTATAGTAAGTAGTAGGTTTTCTGTGTCTTCATAATTATATGACATTATCCACTCAATTATTATTATCTTGCATTCATAGTATGATTTTTCATATATATTGTTGTGTTTATTTATTTTATTATACAGTAAGGCCGCACGTTTTTCATACTGTATACTTGCAAACGTTGTTTTGGTGTGAGGTACATGAGCAACAGTGTGTTTAATTCTCTTATTTAGTAATGTACTGTTGTAAGGAATAGTTTTATGTATTTTTAATACCGTATGTACTTTATACAACTTTCTAACTGTCAATAAGTTACTGTCAGAATTAAGGCACGTTGCGCCCTTTCAAGTTCTAAAAATTTGGATTTTTCTGCGCCTGCCCAGATGTTATGTATACAATATATGAGTAAAATACATAAGCTAGCTTAACCGCTTAGATGTTTTCTTTTATATCTGGCAACTTTTTCAAATTTGGCAAATTTCATGCCAGTTATTGTACAAATAAAATTTTAAAAACAAAGTCTTACGATCGATGCGGGACTCGAACCCACTGTTCCGTGCCAATGCTCTAACCAACTGAGCTAAACGTTCGAGTGACGTATCGTCATAAAATCTTGTATGCTTTGTTCAACCCTCAGGTTGTGGCTTCATCTACAGGATCTACTTTACAGTTGATAACCTGCTCAACCCCAATATTTGCATATTAGGAAATTGACTTGTAATGTCGCTCTTGTAAATCAAAATGAAATTTGAAATCTTATCGTTCATAAAATTTTGGTTTTCAAATTTTATTTGTGTATTAATCCTAGAAGTGAGGGTTATCACTTTAAAAACATAACAAATTGGCCAGTTATTATTTTGAATTTACTAGCCCAAGATTCTAACTATAACAAGACTTAAATACATAAATACTTTTTTATGAAAATAGGTTGTCAGATGAGTAATGTCGTTCACCTGATGGTGACTGATACGCCCTGCCCAATACAAAGCAGTGGCGCTCTGGATTATAGATTGATCCTATTGACATACAATAAATAACTGGACTCCCAATCGCCTAAAAAAGGTCGTCAAAAAATATCCGAGAGGCGTTGTATATACCTACGTATACATTAACTTCTACAGATAACAATAAAATAACAATTAAAATGTAATTATTTAGCAAAATGATTACAAACGTCAAGTAATTTACACAATTTTGATAATTTAAGGGAGCATGTACGTACCTTCACGACACTCCATCCTTTTTAAGATTGAATGCTTAGATAAAATGATCGGTCTTCGCTGCGCTCCAACTAGATAGCGCAGGCATAGTCGTAAAGTGTGGCAAATAATACTTCCCCCGTAGGCATACTCGAGGCAGTCTCGTGTAGTCTTCTGGCGAACAATGTGTTACCTTGACGTGTCACAATGTCATGTTCTGTCAAACTTTGCTAATAATTAAAACTAAGCTTTGTAAAAATAATACCACAATAAATAAAAAGGCAGTAGGATCACAAATCATCAGTAAGTTTTTGTATTTAATGAATAACAATGTAAAATAACATGAACCGTATGTTACAAAATTTGAAAGATGCCACGCACACAAGCACCGTATAGACCAATTATTAATCTACAATTGGATATGCTGTTATTTGGACAGTTTTGCGCTGAATATATTTTTGCGTGGCGTTACATTCAAAGCGCGGTTGAAACATAACTGAATGAAGACTCCTCCTAAAAGATGCGTAATGCAGAGTTTTGCTTTTGACAATTTTAGACCGTGATTGTGAGTTTAGTTACTTATTGTACGTCAATACCTGATATTATTCTGACTCTTATTCAATACTTAAGAAAAAAGTTAACAGCGAGATAAGTTTTCATATTTAGAATGACAAACATTGTCATTCTTCAAAATTAAAGCGGCTTTACAAATTCAAATTCAAATATTTTTATTCAAAATGATGTGATGGGATGTGACATCACTTATCGAAAGTCAAAAACGTGGTAGTCATTCCAAAAAGAAGGCTTTTTTTTCATAAAAAAATATGTTTTCAAAGTAATATTGTACAATTAAACTTATTATTTAATAGCCTGAGGGCGATCGCTCCATTCTCAGTCCGTGGTATCATTAAGCAAGTCATTTATGTTATAGTAACACTAACGGTTTTTAACAATTCTTTTGAATAACGTAATACTTTTGTTTTGAACATTTTCTAGTGTCTTGTTGTAAAAGAATAATCTTGGTATATAGTTATACCTGAGAACAAGCCAAGAAAATGGTAAATGTTTACACATAAACATTTTGCATAAGATTGACTTATTCGGACCTATTACGATTAACGCGTTTATTAGCAATTTATATTTGCAAGGCTGCCTGAAATTCAGAAAACCTCAGAATTATCATTGTATTGACAGTGTCACCACCTTCGCACGATACGCCACAAGTAAGGATATCATCCCCACCATATGGATGTGTAGTGGTCCTCCACAGTGCGGTTTCCAAGGAGCTTTCTTCCTCGTACTACGAAGCTGTGGAATGAGCTTCCTTGTGCGGTATTTCTGGGAAGATACGACATGGGTACCTTCAAAAAAGCGCGTACATCTTCCTTTAAGGCCGGCAACGCTCTTGTGATTCCTCTGGTGTTGCAAGAGAATGTGGGCGGCGGTGATCACTTAACACCAGGTGACCCGTACGCTCGTTTGTCCTCCTATTCCATAAAAAAAAGTCTTGTCTGCGAAATAGTTATTTTGCATATTCTTGGTTTTTACTCGGATATAAGCCTACTCGGCAAACGTTGTTTTGCCGTATAAATTATTTTTAGAATTAAACCGTTTCTTTCTAAAATAAATGAACGCCTAAGTTACTCCTCATTGCATCAGCTACTTATATCACAATAAAAAAAACCAGTCCAGCTATTTCAGAGATTATACGGAACAAACAGAGAGCCAAAAACAGTTATTTCAATATTACAAACAGACCCTCCAATTTTATTTATGTGTTAAAAGATGTAAAGATAATTTTATACCAAGTTTATTTGTAAGGCCGAAGGAGTTTTAATTTTCTCAAAGCTTTCACCTCCTCAACAACCAAACAAACTATTCCTATTTATTAAATACGTTTCTCTATATATTACTCAATCCAAGATCTGGGTCATTTATTGACATCTAGACATTTGACCTGATGTCATAAAACTGAATCTTTTCCCAGATGAAATAACGTGTTAAGAACTATTTTATGGTCCGTAAGCATTGTTTTCTACTACCGAGACTTGTTTATTACCCTCCTACTAAATGTTCATTTCTTTTGGAGCAATGAAATATTTTTTTGATTGAGTCAGTGAGAGATCAGCAAATTAGCCAAATTAATTCTATAATTTCCAAGGATTTGGGAATACTTTTTTTGTTATGAAATAAGCAAAAGACTATAAGATCGAACAAGATTTACAAAAATTTACGATCCATGCGTACTCGAACTGTTGGCTCCGTTGTAAAGAGCGTTCGGGGGTTCAAGTCCCGCATCTTTTATAATTTTTTGTTAAAAATTTGTATAATGAATCCCAGAAGTGAGGGTTATCACTTTAAAAAAAGAAATTGTTTACTTGATTGAATTTAAAAAAGTAATAATAGTAGAGTATTTACTATTATTACTTTTTTATATTTTGTATTTTATCTATAATACCAGTAGAGTAAATATTAATTTTAATATTTACTCTACTGGTATTATAGAATATTAGAATGAAGCCACAACCTGAGAGTTGAACAAAGCAAACAGAATTCTATAACGAGGCGGTACTCGAACGTTTAGCTCAGTTGGTTAGAGCACCGGCACGGAACGCCGGAGGTCGTGGATTTGAATCCCGCATCGTTCATAAAATTTTCTTTTTCAAATTTTATTTCTGTATTAATTCTAGAAGTGAGGGTTATCACTTTAAAAAAACATAACATATTGTTTAGATTTAGATAGAGCGATATCTCAAGTCAAATTCCTAATATGCAAATATTGGGGTAGAGCAGATTATCAACTGTAAAGTAGATCCTGTAGAATGTAGATGAAGCCACAACCTGAGAGTTGAACAAAGCAAACAGAATTTTATAAAGAGGCGATACTCGAACGGTTAGCTCAGTTGGTTAGAGCACAATTTTATTTGTATTTTATAATGATATATTATCACTGAGCAATATGGTTGTTTATTTATGTTGTGCTAGAAGTGCGACAAGTTTAAGACTCAAGCGAATGACCGTACTCTCTTTGCTCGTGCGTTCAACTTCGCTTTCGTGGGAACTCAACAACGTCGCACGAGTTGCATATACTATTTTGTATTACAATTGCAACGATTTATAAATTATTTTCGACTCCATATTCGTTTTTAAACTTTTGTAACTTAAATTATTATTGTATTTATTAAATTAAACTGTCAGACGCGTCAACCTCAATTCAGTTTTGATATTTCGAAATTTGCTTGTGCCAAGTATAATTTGCGTGCGACAAGTAAACTTTTCGCACTCAATGCACATAATTTTGCCGCATGAGTCATACAAAAAATAGAAATCACTACCTAACTATATAAAAAATATAAAGTGAAATAAGCAAACATGTGAGAAATTGTTCATGTTTTCTTCGTTAACCATTCCGTCTGTGTATATCGCATAAAAATTCTTCGGTAATTTTTTCTGTTTTTACCCGAAGGAACAGTAATTCTATTACTAGTAGATCTCCAACCCTGCCCATTTGTGTGAGAGTCTGTATCTCATATATATAGTTAGGCAGCTCAAATTTTCACATTGCCGCTCAATGTCAGTAATAAAAACAACACCGTGAATTCAAAATGGCCGACATGATAATTCAGAAAAATGTTGTATTACAGCTATATAACTGCAGATTTGATTATCAAGTTTTATAAACTTATAAACTTAAAAGTGTCAGCCATATTTTAATATTGATTACTTGATGTGTTACCATAAGACATTCGAATTAATAATAACATTTATTTAACTACTTACTCTGTTAGTAATGTTATTTTATATAATTATCACTATAAATAGAAATAACTATAATAGAATATAATAGAATATAATAGAATAAAATCTTTAGTTAACTCGATTCGTGTAAGTTAGTTGACACTACAGCAGTGCCAACTGACAGTTGGTAGCATCGTCGCGGTAGACGGTCGTGCCCTTTATAAGCCAGAGCGCTCGAATTCGTCTCAGCGGATACTCCATAGGGAGTGCCGCTTGCGCCTCCCTCTCCCCAAGAGAAGGTCGCCTTCGTTGAAGGCTTAGAGGGTACCTGCCAAAAGCCAACATCAGGTGATGTTTAGTGGGTAGGCACCTAGGTTTTACGCGAGCCACATAACCAACGCAGACTTGGCTAGGGTTACGATGGATGCGAGTTCTGACGAAAATTTGTTCTGACGAGTACGTCCAACGTACGACGTCGTGCATGTTCTGACGCGTTCGTCGTATACCAGGATTTGTTTGATATGGATACCAGGCATTTGTTTCTTCTGACGAATCCGTCAGAACTCGTCAGAAAAATTTTTCGTCAGAACTCGCATCCATAGTAACCCTAGCCTTAGGCTGCGTTGGTATGCATGAGCATTCACCGTTATTATTACTATTCCCTCCCGTTGTTATCCCGGAGGTTAGCTCTTTCCCTTTGTTTGGGCGCAAAAAAAAAATTCGAATGTGCATTACTTATTGTGACTCGTTAGGGGACACTGTGCCCGTCACTATAATTGTCAGTGATTATTGTAATTCTAAGTGGGAAAAGCGCTGGCAGCTATTTCGGTCAACGGATCAGCCTTGCTATCCAACGCGGTAATGCTGCCAGTATTCTTGGTACGCTTCCACGTAATGATAGTTTTAATTTTATGTAGTTGTAGTATTGTAAATATAGTTATAAGATTTGTTTTGTTGAATAATAAAAATACAGTATAATGTGCGTTTAAATTGCTAACCCCTTCTACAATAGTACATATCGTGCCTGCAATAAGATTTCAAGCAAGACCTTATATTGCAGAGTCCATTTAACAGTACGACACGTTGGACGTTGTTTAGTGGTTATAGGCGTTTGTATCGAGCCTGTTTCGTCGGCAATTTGGGGGTATTCATCGGAGAATTTACTATTCATGTATACGTAACAATATTTGCGTATCGGCAATTGTGTCGCTTATATGTCGCTATCAGTTAAACTCATATGCTTTAGCTGTGAGTGACAAATCTATAAAAAAATGGCAAAGTACGGGCAATTCTGTCATTATAGGAACGTATTTTTTTTTATATAAAGATGTATGTTTGTATTCATGATATTGTTGAACACCGTTTTTAAAATCATAATGCAAGTTGGCGTATATTATATATATTTTTTGTGGAGAAGGTTTTTGTGTTTTTCTCTTTGCTGCTGTTTCCCAACAGGTGGCATTGCAGCATATCAACTTCTGTACCGTTCAACAAGGCACCTTAGACAGTTTTTCCACATGCAGTTTTTCGTGGATAATTCATTTTCCTTATTTACTCGGTTGCCGCTCCACACAAAGTGCTGCAAACCCTTTCATAATTGGTATCCTGCAATATGAAGATAGATAATTTATTTGCTATTTTCATAGCTAGCAGTACTATACCTGACAGGTTCAGATAGGACCCATTATTATGCGTGTGGATGATCAAATTTAGTTCGGTATCAGCAAAAGATTAATAGCTTCTACATAAAACTAAATTTGGACCAAAAGGAGGACAAACGAGTGTATGTGTTACCTGGTGTTAAGTGATCACCGCCACCCACATTCTCTTGTTATACCAGAGGCATCACAGGAGCGTTGTCGGCCTCTAAGGAAGGTGTAATCGCTTTTTTATAAGATACGCATGTAGTACAAGTAAGTTCATTCCACAGCTTTGTAGTACGTGGAAGAAAGCTCCTTGAAAACCGCACTGTGGAGGACCGTCACACAACCAGAATATGGTGGTGATGATATCCTAATTTGTGGCGTGTGAAGGTAGAATTCAACGGCAGGTTCGTGCAGGGAAAAGAGGTAACTTGAAGAAAATAAAGCGTTCTACCAGATATCCAATACAACCCCTTTTAAATTTCATCCAAATCGTTTAAGCTGACTGTCAGAATTGTTGAAATATATAAGATTAAATTAGTATATTACTTTTAAACTTATAATTTAATACTTCCAAAATTTTATCATGTGTTAGACTAGATTATGATTCACGTAATATTTTTTTATTATAATCAGCCATAATCCAGATAGCTTATCAAAAAATAAAAACTCTCCGAACACCATAAACCAAGTTTAACGATCACAGATAACAAAAATTACAACGTAATTTTTTGCATAAACCTTTTTCGTTTGCGAAATGAACAGATAATTCGCGACATCTCTGTTTTAATATTCCCATCTTCATGGGAACCGTCTCGCGGAACAAACACGTAGTCGTGTGTACCGCCCACAATTTAATTAACTCTTCAAGGCTTTTCATGTTATTTATTTTCCTATAAAACCCTGTATCTACAATATTCTAACAATTGTACTGTTAACAAGTTGATACAAATAGGAACTGTATTATTAAGATTTTGAAATTTCGACACTCTTGAAATAGTGACTTATCGTGGAAGATGTGCCTTAAATTGTACATTATTAAATATTCCGTTAAACAGTGTTGGTAATTTAAATAATTAATACTTGGTACGAAAACTTTTTTTTTTTTTTTTTTATTTATTTGGTCAAAAATTATAACAATTAATTGTGCAAATGCTAAGAATAGAATAATAACTAATATGAAATAAAAACTAAAATGATAAATGATGCGTAACCTGTATATTTTTCACGATGATTTTAATATAATTTACAACACTTTTTTTTTGTTGGAATAGGAGGACAAACGAGCGTACGGGTCACCTGTTGTTAAGTGATCACCGCCGCCCACAATCTCTTGCAACACCAGAGGAATCACAGGAGCGTTGCCGGCCTTTAAGGAAGGTGTACGCGCTTTTTTTGAAGGTACCCATGTCGTATCGTCCCGGAAACACCGCACAAGGAAGTTCATTCCACAGCTTTGTAGTACGTGGAAGAAAGCTCCTTGAAAACCCCACTGTGGAGGACCGCCACACATCCAGATGGTGAGGATGATATCCTAACTTGTGGCGTGTCGTGCGAAGGTGTAACACAACACTTGACTTACTTACGCTTTTACGCTTTGGGGAGCGCTCCTCAGACCATGGGGAAGACATTTGCAATATGTTTAATGATTACTTCTATTCCAATTTCCTAAATAATAATTATAATGACTACTCTTCACATGAAATTGCAAATAATAATTTTACAGCAACAGATATTCATGATGTTGAAATTTTGCCCCAGGAATTGTTTAAATTATTAAAATCACTCAATCTAGCCAAATCTGCTGGCCCAGATAACATCCCTGCAGTATTTGTTGTAAATTGTGCCAGGAGTCTTGTCATTCCCCTCACCTTGTTGTTCAAACGCTCTCTATCAGAGGGAGTGGTACCTAAAATTTGGAAAACGGCTTTTATTACTCCGATACACAAAAAAGGCCCTAAAGATATAGTTACAAATTATAGACCTATTTCTAAATTATGCTTATTTGCCAAAATTTTAGAGAGAGTTGTTTATAAGCAATTATATGATTGCTTAAAACACACTTTTAGCTCAGAGCAACATGGTTTCTTGAAAGGACGATCCACCGTTTCAAACCTTATTATTTGTAGCGACTATCTGGCTGTCCATACGTCAGAACCTTCACAAGTTGATGTCATATATACGGATTACAGTAAATGTTTCGATAGAATTGACCACTTACTATTATTGCGTAAGTTGCAGTCTGTTGGTATACGTGGTAATCTGTTCAGATGGTTTACATCATATGTACAAAACAGGTGCCAGACCGTCGTACTACAAGGCTACGCATCGTCAACAATCCTGATCCCATCAGGAGTTCCTCAAGGATCACTTCTAGGTCCCCTTCTTTTTAATATATTTATAAACGATATTTCTTCATGCTTTCTTAATTCAAAAATATTATTATATGCTGACGATATGAAGATACTATCTCCTATCAGATCACTTGAATGTGCACAACACCTTCAGGATGATCTCGATAGATTTGAAAATTATTGCTTAGAAAATAAATTAGATTTAAATGTTAATAAATGTTTTATAACTGCATATACTAGAAAATCTACTCCCATTACATTCAATTATAGATTAAAATATTAGTTTCTAAAAAGAGTCCACTCGATTCGCGACCTAGGAATTGTATTTGATAATAAATTAATTTTTGACGATCACATTAACTCGATCATAAGTAAGGCATCGAAATCCTTAGGTTTTATCTTACGTATGTCTTCAGAATTTAAATCCATTAAAGCCATAAAAATATTATACTGTGCATATGTTAGTCTATATATAAGTCACTTAGAATACGCCTCACAAGTGTGGAACCCCGTCTACAATATATACAAATAAAATAAAATAAAATAAAATAAAATAAAATAAAATAAAATAAAATAAAATAAAATAAAATAAAATAAAATAAAATAAAATAAAATAAAATAAAATAAAATAAAATAAAATAAAATAAAATAAAATAAAATAAAATAAAATAAAATAAAATAAAATAAAATAAAATAAAATAAAATAAAATAAAATAAAATAAAATAAAATAAAATAAAATAAAATAAAATAAAATAAAATAAAATAAAATAAAATAAAATAAAATAAAATAAAATAAAATAAAATAAAATAAAATAAAATAAAATAAAATAAAATAAAATAAAATAAAATAAAATAAAATAAAATAAAATAAAATAAAATAAAATAAAATAAAATAAAATAAAATAAAATAAAATAAAATAAAATAAAATAAAATAAAATAAAATAAAATAAAATAAAATAAAATAAAATAAAATAAAATAAAATAAAATAAAATAAAATAAAATAAAATAAAATAAAATAAAATAAAATAAATAAAATAAAATAAAATAAAATAAAATAAAATAAAATAAAATAAAATAAAATAAAATAAAAACATTTAAGAGTCTTATTACTATAATTGAGTAAATGAGACGTGTGTACAAGCGATTAAATATTACTTTGAATAATTAATAAAAACTAATTGTAAAGAAAACTTGAAAATAGCTGGTAAAAAAACACACAAGATACACAAAACACAGCCAAAATAGCTTGCTTCTACTTATATTAAATAAATGCCAATAAAATTACAATTAAATTTGGAGAAAATTGAAAATCACTTTCTTTACCTAGGTTTACGAAATGACACTAAATTATGAATGTCCAAAGTTTTTTCTATTTACTATTGATCACATACTCAATGCCTTACGTAAATCAAAAATATTATAAAAATCAAAGTTGGACTTTATTTAGTTATTTTGATTTTATCAAATTAGATTTGAATAACATTTTGTAGTCTTATCGGATGACTGAAGATCGTTTCCAATCTCAAATTCGTATTCCCTACTATATCAAATCAAGAGATTTGTGCAAAAAATGGACATGTTTAACAAAGTTCAAAACGAAACAAACTAGTGCTTGTATATTTCTGCTGGACCATCTTGTGTTAGGACACCTTCCAGTGGTTCACATTTAGGATTACTGAAATATTCAGAGACAAGCTTAAGCGATTCTTAGCACAGGATATTCAAACAAAGAATGTTATAGCGAAATGCTAGACGCGTCCAATTTCACAGATTTGCGTTGTTGCTAACAATAAAACCCCGTCTATGCCGTTAAATTTATAGCTCTCTCGAATCCTCGGTGCGATGGCTTGTGTTGCACATCTCATTTGTCATTCTAGCACGCTCGTTTATAACCACTTTGCCTCGAGATGTTGAGATTCAATTCATTTAATTAATTCATATAAATTTTCTACTGAGTACTCAACATTGCGGTATTCAGTATTTTAATTGGCGCACGTAGGGTTAACAACGAACTGAAACTATGTTATTAATAAACGCGAAGTAAAATCATAACGATATCCATATTGTAATCATAATTTTGCACGGCGGCCATCTTGGATTTCAAAAATTATCCCAAATTCGTTCTCTGCACCCTCAAGAACCTCTAATAGGATATCCATATTGTTGAAATCATAATTTGGCGTGGCGGCCAAAATAATAGATTTATAAAAATAGCTGGCAACGGCGCCACTATCGTCTCGCTTTTTCGTTTCATCAAGTTTCAAATCACAACGATTCACTCAGAAAATGGCAGGTTTGGCAAACTTTTGTTGAATCGATTTATATCACTTCGATTTTATTGAAAGTCTTTAGGCAATCAGTTCCAGTCACATGCGACTTAAAAGACAATCAACTTAAATTGATTGCAGCTTATTTGTAATCAAATCGAACCATGTTTACCCTTACATAGAAAAGCCGAGTTAGACATTGGAATAGTGACGGGACTTATTACATTATTAAATAATAATGTCCACGTGACGTACTCAAACGGTACTTTCGATCAGTGAATTTTGAAGTTGACGTCTCTATGACTATATAAACTAGCTACCTAGGCGATCGTGACACGTACACACAAGTTCTCTCGAATATAATTATTAAAACGTGGTTTATCATTGAATTTAGTTAAATTAAATTATTGCAAGTTTTTATAAGCATATATTTTTGATAGTCAATGTGTTTTCATTAAATGTAAAAAGTTAAATAATTATATTAAGTGTATTTTAAGTAACAGTGAGCAAAAGAGTATTTAAAATTTACGGTGATACGTAAAAAAGTTCGAACAATTGCGTGCAGTTATAGTCCTTAATATTTAGATGATTGAGGCGATTGCGGCTTGTCGCTGGCAACTATCGTATATAATATTATCCGTAAGTGATGCAAATATTATATTAACAATTGAGTCATTGTTATAAATTTTTGAGTAAAATCTATAAATATACTTTGGTTGAGGCATTAAAAGGCAGTTTGTGTGTTGTGTCGAGTTGAGAAAGTATACAAGTTAAGTAATATTATACTTGCACACGCACCCATACCTGTATCGAAACGAGCGACGCATTATTAGTAAACAAAACATCTCATAATTACATAATATATAATTACTGATACCGATAACAGCTGATTGACTTTTACCTGATTATAAATTATACAATAAAATAAGTTAACAAGCATGGATTGCGAGAAGTGTAAAAAAGTTGTAAGCGAGAAGGATGTTATAAAATGCGTGGCTTGTAATTTATATCAACACTATTTCTGCGCAGATATGACTGAAACCGAATTTAAAAAGATATTACCAATGAACAAAATGAAATGGAAATGCTCTTTATGTAAATCTAAAAAGACCGGCATATCGGGGATTATCTCAACCAGAATGCAGGGCTCTCCTTCATCTATGTTGAACGTCGATACACAAGATTTCACTGAATATTTTGATGCAAAGTTTGATAGTCTGCGTCAACAATGGCGGGAAGATTTGCACATCGCGATTCAAGAGGAATCTATGAGTGTAAAGCAGGATATAGATAAGCTCGAAAAACGCCTGGATGCCTCGGAGGGGACGTATTAAGGAGCTGGAAAATGCCTTGGCTTCCTTCACATTACGCCCAGAATGTACTGAGGAAAGCACCACATTACGCGCCGTTCTAAATAATTTGCAGTCTAAGTTTGACGATCTCGACCAGGCTTCGCGCAGCTGTAATGTTGTAATACAGAACGTACCTGAAAATAAATCTGAAAATCTGATCCATGTATGTATGCAGATTGGCAAATTAATTGATGTGGACATCAAAGAATGCGACATTAGATCGGTGCATCGTGTGACCCCCGGCCCAGGAGTTCGCAGTGATCGCCCTAAAAACATTGTGCTACAACTATGCACCCGGCGTCAAAGAGACGAAGTGATAGCATGCGCGCGCGCCCGTCGCTCCTTGACGACTGGCCAGCTGCTCGGCGGAGCCCCAACCACCGCGGCCGCCGCGACTCAAAACACGCGCTTCTATATAAACGAACATTTAACACTAAAAAATAAAATATTATTTAGTAAGGCAAGACAACAAGCCAAAATTAAAAATTACAAGTTCGCATGGATTAAAAACGGCTGTATTCTTCTGCGTAAGAATGACGATTCACGAGTAATTCAGATCCGATGTGAAAATGACTTGAGCAAAATATGACTAAGTTACTTCTTTACATTAGATTGTATAATTTTAAGACATAATAGAACTTCATATTCATACCTTTATTTAAATAATATGTTTGTACTCGGAAGCACGAAAACAATCGTTAAATTAATATTAATATTTATATTGTACATTTCATTTTACTTTTCTTTCCATAATGATTTCTGATAATATTACGATTTTTTACCAAAACTGTGGTGGCTTAAAGTCAAAACTTACAGACCTAAAACTTAATTTGCTTGTTTGCAATTATGACGTGATAGTTCTAGTTGAAACCTGGCTTTCCCAAGCCATACTAGATTCAGAATTACAATCAAATGATTACGTGACTTATCGTCGGGATCGGAACTTGGCTTTGACTAATAAGAAGGGAGGTGGGGGTGTATTAGTATTTGTCAAAAAAAACATTAATACAATTAGGAGGTCGGATTTGGAGGCCATTGACTTAGAAGAAATTTATTTACATTTCCCTGCACATGACGGACTACTTCTATGTGCATGCTATATACCACCTGCATCCAAAACCATAGTATATGATAGGTTTTTCTCCAAGCTCCATAATGTTCATACTAACATGAATTTTAATAACTACTTACTACTGGGCGACTTTAATCTTCCCTACTTAAAATGGTCAAATGATGCTCCTTTTCTTCACCCTTCTCAATCTGATACGGAACCCTCAAAATTATTAACTTATACCATATCTTTTCTGAATTTAAAACAAATAAATACTATTGTAAACCAAAACGATAGAATACTAGATTTAGTATTATGTAATATTTTAAATTGCACGGTGAATATTTCAGACGATCCGTTACTTAATACTGTACCTCACCATCCACCACTACATATATTTTTTTCTATAAAGAAAACAGCTTCTATGCCCGTCAAACCTAAATTAAAAAGAAATTTCTTTAAAGCTAACTATGATGTCATTAACGAAGCAATATCTAATGTTGACTGGCTCTCTGAACTTAATCCTTTAGCTCCTCAAGATGCAGTTGATAATTTCTATAAAAATATCAATAGAATAATTGAATGTCACGTGCCTCTTAAAATACATGTATCGCCAAGGTTTCCAGTTTGGTTCTCAAGATGTTTGATAAGCACATTGAGACGTAAATCAAAGCTTTGGTTGAGATGGAAAGTTTACCAATCACTACACGATTACCAAGAGTACGCCCTTTTGCGCAAACGCGTTAAATTGCTACTCTCCGATTGCTATAATAAGTATATTGAAAATGTCGAATCATCCTTAAAAAATAACATTAAATTCTTTTGGAAATATACATCTAACCTTAAAGAAACGAATTCCGGATATCCCCACACAATGATACTAGAAAATGACTCTTCGGATAATCCTACCACTATATCAGAGATGTTTTCAAAATACTTTCAATCGGTTTTTGAACCAGTATCACCCGAGGCTTATAACATTAATCAACTTGTAAACGATGTTACATCTGATAGCCCAGTGTATCTAAACAGTATTTACCTTACCAAATCTGAGATATGTAAAACTTTAAAAAATCTGGATCCCAATAAAGGCCCTGGTCTAGATCAAATAAGTCCACTATTCTTAAAGCAAACATTTTTAACTATTTCAGTCCCATTGGAAATCATCTTTAACAAATGTCTGGAAGCTGGTGTATTCCCGATGCAATGGAAGCATGCTTACATAACACCTATATTTAAATCGGGTTCTAAGAGTAATGTTGAGAACTATCGACCCATATCCATTCTCTCAGTAATTCCAAGGGTCTTTGAAAAACTGGTGCACAAGCATGTTTATTCAACCTGTAAGCATTTCATCATTGACGAACAGCATGGTTTTGTAAAAGGAAGATCTACTTTGTCGAATTTACTCACTTTTACAAACTATACTTTTAATGCCTTGGATCAAAAAAGACAGATTGAAACTATCTACACAGACTTCAAGAAGGCGTTCGACAAGGTGGACCATCTGATACTCTTGAAAAAACTTTCCTACAACGGAATCAAAGGCAATCTATTGCGTTGGTTCAGTTCGTATTTACAAAATCGTGTTCAGTCTGTTGTTATTAATGGGCATGTCTCTGCCCCTGTCATAGCCTCTTCGGGCATCCCTCAAGGATCTATCCTAGGGCCATTACTATTTCTACTCTTCATAAATGATATCTCATCTTGTTTCAAACATTGCAATTTCCTTTTATATGCGGATGACTTAAAGATATACTCCTGTGTTCGTGATCAAAATGATTTAAAATTAATACAGTCTGATTTAATGAGATTTGAAGAATAGTGTAAAATTAATAAACTGTTTTTGGCCTTTAGCAAATGTATTCATATGACATTCACAAGAAATTTAAATATATTAACTACGAGTTTTCAACTAGGTGGCTACATTCTTAACTCAGAAAAAACCGTTAGAGACCTTGGTGTGTATCTAGATACAAAACTTACTCTTGATGTGCATGTAGAAAATGTACTTAATAAAGCTTACCGAATGCTAGGTTTCATAACACTAAACACTTTAAGCGGAAAGACACATTTACCTGCCTCTTTAATAGTCTAGTTAGACCTCATCTAGAATATGTGTCACCAATCTGGAATCCGTTTTATGCAATCTACATTCAAAAATTAGAAATTATTCAAAAAAAAAATTAAGAACCCTTAATTACCGTATGCGTATATCCCGCTGCTCGTACAATGAACTGTTAGTTAAACATAATACCCTATCCTTGAGTAACCGTAGACGGTTAATTGACGCACTGACGCTGTATAAAATTTGTAATGGCGAGATAAAGTCATCCCAATTGTTATCTGAGATTAATTTCCGTGTACCATCTATAGCCACTAGATCACAAAACTTATTTCACCTCTCTAAAACTAGGACTAATATTGGTAAACGTGCGCCACTTCACAGAATATGTACACTACATAATCTCACGTTGAATAACATTGATATGTTTTCGTGCTCCCTTTTTACCTATAAAACTAATCTTAAAAAAATATTCAGTTCTAATCAAACTTAAATCTTATTATTTCTGTTTTCTACATTCTAGTTTTACAATTATATAGCTTACTTTTACCAAGTTTTACTTACCTTTGCTACGATTAACTTGTATTGTAAATTGTACGTGCACGCTTGCACCTAAGCAGATGTCGCTTTTATCTTTAACATCTATGTTCTCAGTGAGACGTTCCAAGGGAATAATTGTAATTATTTTAGTTAGTTATAATTTGTATATGTATTTAATCTTTTGTTTCTGTTTTTGTCTCCAATAAAGTAAATAAATAAATAAATAAATCACTAAGGTGGCGGTTTGTACCCATCTTATCGCCCGGGATTATATTTTCAAAGTATCGTTCCAGTATATTTTTAGTAAACAGCTCTTATACTATAAAATTTTTAACTCTTAAACTTAATATTCAAAGTAAGCCACGTAAGCTGCTAAGAAATAGGATATTGGCTTTTAAATAGTTATATTTTATTTAAATTTATTTATAGTTAAACATTATAAAGGTATTGTTGCATTGCAGAAAGCTATTAAGAAGTTCATATTATTTTATAGAAATGTACTATTTTATAAGTCAACTATAGGAATAAATACCCCTCAGCTGTTCCACCAAATTTCGTATAAATTAATACCGAACACTTGTTTTATTATAAGTGACCTGTGCTGGTGTCATAATAACACCGCAAAATTGGATTTCACTACACAACGTTAATTAATGGATATTAATTAAGTTCGCTCTCGGAGGCTTTGTGAGTGCTCTTAGAAAATATTGAGTATAATTTAATTGCAGGGCTGCTCTAGAGCCTGTTGGTACTGAAAGGTTAATATTTGGTAGAAATTTGTTCCTCGATATCAATTTAACATCCATAAGACAATTTTTTTCCAATCAACTGGAATCCTCATGAAAAGCCTAACTAACAAAGCTAGCCTGCCGAAGACAAAGACATCGGAAAGACCTGGTGTGAAATCGGGATGGAAATGCACTGCGGATACCGCCTGGAACAGCTAGGGGAATAAAATGACATGAATGAATAAAGACTAAATTTTGCTCCAAATTAGCTTAAACGTAAATGAGGAGTATGAATAAAGCATGACAGTACAGTATATAGCTGCTCCTCCTCATTCTAACACTCTGCAAGGTCTGGCCATGCCAGGAGTGTACCACTCTGCTGCCTCACAGTATTGTTTATTGTTAAATTTGGCAAATTCTCAGAGATATAGTGCTCTGTAAACGGCTTGTAATGGTGGAAGACGTGGTGCTCCATTGTTTTCCATCTACCGCATTTGTCATTAGTAGTCTTCTGAAGAGATGTTTGACTTGATTCTGCCGCAGAATTCCACTTTTCCTTGAAACGCCTCCATCCTGGCAAATAAAAAGCTTTAGTCATTCTCGACATCTGGACATGTGGCATTTCTCCACAGTGTTTTGGTGCCCATCACTTGTCATCCTTTCCTACTCTTTCATAAAAATTAAACGTTATATATAGCTTAGGAACTATGTATCTTGTATCCTTGCTTTATAATTTTTGACTGAACTTAAACAAATTGACTGAAATAATGTAATGTATTTTGTAAATAAATATATAACCCAAAACGATACCAAGTCAAGACTATATCGTAAATTTAATTTAAATGTAATTTCCATTTTGTAAAAGAGGTATACTGAGTTTCACACCCATAGAAATAAAGGTTTTGCACCCATAGAACACTATCTTTCTGTGTTCTGTGCTTGCACCCGTAGTTAAACAATTATACTTTTGAATGGGTTGCGACGTTCAAAAAGCGATTTTGAAATTGAGTTACATCTAAATAAATGGATATATTTTTCCATATATTAATCCAAACTGTGCATTATTGTCCTGTTATCCTTTGTTTAAATATTTTTTTCACGATAAAGTAGTATTGTTATATTATTTTTTAATTCCAGATGTCATTTCACAAATAGTAACTAATCGCGACTGATCCAGTAGTAGGTAACACTGAAAATGTTCAGAACTGGCCAGTTAGACACATTGCTAATGAAAACTTTTTTTGAATTTAAATTTAAGAACTCTTTGGTAACCTAATGTTGTATATTGCATTCATTTGTCATTTGTGTTTGTGAATTGGCGGCAAATCTAAAACTCTTGTAACACGTGAAAATGAACCTAACGTGAGAAAATTTTCGGTCAATGATCTATTATAACTTTCGTTGTGGGCTTACTCAATAACAAAGCTATGATAGGCTGTGATTAGCATTTCTTAATGAAGCCCCATCTCATGCCACTATTTACAAATGGCTTAACGAGTTTAAGCGTGGACGTAGCAATCTCAATGATGATCTGCGTGAGGGACATCATTTAACAGCGACTACTGAAGATAACATCAGTGCTGTGCGACGCATGATAGAGAAAGAAGAGAGTGACTAATCGGCAGATACGGGTAAGCCTAGGCAAGGGTACGAATCAAGTTCAAAAAAAATGCGAACATTTATGCGTCAGGAAGCTTTGTACCAGATGGATTCCTCATACTTTAACCGACGACCAGAAACACATTCGCATGGACTGGTGTCGCCAAATGTTGAACTTATATAAGTTCAACGGCCGGTGACTCAAATGCTGTATTTGACATCGACACAGGTGATGAAAGTTGGATATATTGCTACGTACCGGAAACCAAAAGACAATCAGTTCAGTGGATGTTTCCTATCGAGGAACGGCCGACCAAGGTAAAGAAAGGAAGAAGTCAAGGAAAAAAGATGTTGCCTCATTCTTTGGTCGGATAGGTCATTCCGCGACAGTTGTGCTAGAAGATGGAAGGACAGTTACTGCAGACTGGTATGTCAATCGCTGTTTCCCTGTTGTCTTAAAAAAAATTCGGCAGCAGCGCCCTCGAAGCAGGATCCTCCTTCACCACGACAATACTTCAGCGCATTCCGCAAAACGGACTGTTGAATATTTGACTATGGCAGGTGTCGAGATATTGAGTCATCCGCCATACAGCTCTGACCGGGCACCCTGCGAATTTTATTTATTCCCAAGAAAAGATTCTAACAAAAAATTCGAGGTATTCGCTTTACGAGCCCTTCTCTCAGTGGTTCCACCGAATGTGACGATGTGTAGAGAGGAACGGAGATTACTTCGAAAAACAATAAAAGTATTTGCAACTTTCTACATTAAGCCGTTTTTACCTAGGTATTGTGAATCTCTTCTTCATTGTGACATACGATCTATAGCTGCGTAGCACTTCCTTCTTCACTTCACGTCTATTCATAGCTATTCCTTAGCGTATTAAACGCATACCTTACACCTATTCTGTGTGAGTGATACATTATTTGAAAAAAATGTGAACCGTCACGGGACGCCTGGCCGATGTGAAACATCGACATTATTTTGTAAAAGTAATATGCAGAAAAGAACATATTGTGATAGGAACTAAATATGTCATAATGATAAAATAAAATATTACGATTTTTTCCAGATAACGATGACTATTTATTGAATAAACATTTATTTTCAAAAATTACAAAAATTTACGAATTTATTTCAAATCGTGACTACTTAATTCGTTTAATCAGTGACTTCGCAAATAGTTATATTCGATGTTGCCTCTGAGGACGGTATTACTGTGACAAGGCGACGCGTCGCCACGGCATGCGTCGCCACGCCAGAAATCGGTTTTACGTGCGGCTATAGATGTTTCACATAAACTACCAACACCTGAGTTTCCTATAGGATCCATGAAATGTGTTGATAGCTTTTTGTACACAATCACGCACACGCACTATCTCCACGCTTCTGGCCCACCACAAGACCGAAAAACTAGTATTTTTACCAAACACAGCCTTATTACCAAATGACACAATCATCTATCTACCAATTTATATACTCAAACATTCCATAAAGATACCCAATCACGACCTTTATATAATCAGTCATAAAAGTCAAATAATCAATAATGACTTTTACTTCAAAGCTACCAAAATACCTATTATTTGTTTAAGTAAAACTTCTTTAGGCGCGACTTGGGGGTAACTCAGAATTTTTTTCTGACGGAAGTAACGCTCAGTACAAAAGTCAATTGTAATATTTTTTTAGCCGTTATTATTTAATAGTGTTAAAAAATATGACAAATTACTCAATACTTTTTAAAATCTCCAAGTGTTTTTATTGTTTATTTATTACTTCTATTGCAAAAAATAATATATAAGTTTTCAGATTTTTTTTGACATTCGTTAATTTGTTCTTGGTTTTTATTTTTCGTTTCCATTATAAGAATAGGCAAAGTGTTCGAGCCCATACAGCCATATTTATTAGTATTCAATATCAACGTCATATTTATATGTGCAAATAGTAATATTATAACCTTCTTTAAATTTTTTATTATCAATTATTTTATTAATGAGTGAAAATTTTAAAATGTGCAAATGGACAATGAACTAAATTATAAATAGAATATATTATAATGAAAATAATAATCAGTCAAATAAAATGGCGGAATCCCAGGAACATTTTACTCTTTCATAAATTAAAATAAGAAAAAAAGAGAAAATTAAGAACCTGATAAAGACCTGACCTGTAAAAAGTGCGTTTATATTCTGATGAATAATAATACCATAATATAACATTATATCATTCTTTGTAAAATATATAAAATCTCACTTGATAAAATAATATTAATTATATGAAATATTAATAAAGCCATTTTTTTATTTAAGGTAGAGAAAATGCCAACTTTGCTCAAAAGTTGAAATTTGTCAGCTTTTCCAAGAAAGAAAATAGCAAAAAAATCTAACAATGGTCCTAGCTCTTCAGTAAAACGTGAGTGCTTAGTTGGTAACACGGCTTTATTCAATGTAAATTTAATCTATACTAATATTATAAAGCTGCAGTGTTTGTTTGTTTGTTTGAACGCGCTAATCTCTGGTACTACTGGTCCGATTTGAATGATTCTTTCAGTGTTGGGTAGTCCATTTATCGAGGAAGGCTATAGGCTATGTCTTTTTTTTTTCAAAATTAGGGATCCGTAATAAAATTGCTATTTTGTAACACAAGGTGTAAAATCGAAAACCTATTTTTGCGTGCGCTGCAAAAACTATTGACAATAGAACAAAATGATGTACAGGCTATAATATAGGCAATATTTTATTACTTATAAAACTATCGCGTGAATTATACTTTATATGGCAAAACAACGTTTGCCGGGTCAGCTAGTGTAATATATTAATGCGTCTGTTAAATATTCCTAAAGTTAATTATTATTAAGTTTTACTTCAATCGCGCGTAAAGATTACACGTATACTCTTTTTTTTACAGTATTACTTGTAGTTCAGTACATGGTCTTCTTGTCTATTCTTATTTGTGCTAAGATGACATTGTCGTTTTCTTCATATAATAAAGTAAATTTAAGAATATTAAAAACCAAAAGCTTTTACGTTAATATGATTTGGTGTCTATAATACTTTGTTACAAGCATTTCTCTTGCCAAGTTACAACAAAGGGTTTTAGACGAATATTTTATACGAAGCCAGTGAACTTTGATCAAATTTGTCTGTTCAGTGAATAATAATTTATCAAACTTAAATCTCACGAGGATGACATTTTAAGCGTTACTAATTTTGAGGTCAACTGTAGTTTAATTTGATTTAAATCCATATCCATGTACTCCACAGTGCGGTTTTCAAGGAGCTTTCTTCCATGTACTACAAAGCTGTGGAATGAACTTCCTTGTGCGGTGTTTCCAGGACGATACGACATACCTATATATACGATACGGGTACCTTCAAAAAAAGTGCGAACACCTTCCTTAAAGGCCGGCAACGCTCCTGTGATTCTCTGGTGTTATAAGAGATTGTGGGCGGCGGTGATCACTTAACAACAGGTGACCCGAACGCCCGCTTGTCCTCCTATTCCATAAAAAAATATGTACAAGCTTTATTAAATATTATTTTTCAATGTGGACATGGGCTGGTCGGCCATTATCGCGAAGAATTCAAATATTTCAATAAGCAATTCGTATCCATGTCTTTAATGCTCCAAATTTGAGTTCTATATGTACTGATTTTATTTTGGCAATCTACTCGATTAGAATAAGTCTTACATTTAAATAGAAAGAAATAAAAAATAATACGGTTTATAGGTTCTCTACTGATGTACTACAAATCTATCAACCACCGAATTTATTTTAGATATCTGATGTCTGTATTTAATAACTCTAGTTTTTGCAACAATAATATTTTCTATATTCACAATTTGATGTATTTAAACAGAGATTAATTTTAAATCATAGATACCAATTCGGTAGTCCATTACTTTAATGCAGCCAGTAGTTAACTTACAGATGGAAAGGCTGTATATCTCTTCTGTCTTCGTGTTTAATAAATATTCATTTCTTATTCAACTAAACATGAGGTAAAACTATTTGTTTCTTAAATTGTGTACCAGAGATAAATTAGTATTATATTTGAAAAAAATAACAGAAAACTTTGACAAGTCGCATCATAAATAATTATTTCATTAATATATATATATATTACTAGCTGACCCGACAGACGTTGTTCTGTATTCAATAAATAAAATAATGTTTTTATATGAATTTGTCAATAATAAATCATAACATCAAAAATTACTTCGTAAAATATGCACCCTGCAGTCGTAATGAAATTGTTTCACAGCAGAACTGTAAAACCCCGCGTCAATAAATTCTCTCATAGAAATTATGTATGGACACATCAAAGGAAAAAATAAAATTTGTTGTTTTTATTTAAATTAGCAGCATTTTCCTATTTATTCACCTTTTAAAACTTCTCTGGCCTTCCACAAATAAGTATTGAATACTGAAATTAGACAAATCGGTCCAGCCGTTCTCGAGTTTTAGCGAGACTAACGAACAGCAATTCGTTTTTATATATATAGATAATTTTATATATATAGATAATAAGGAAATCGTCGACCAGTGCCGGGAGAAACTTGTGTCTTCTATCGAGTCCTCTCTTGAGAAGGTCGCGGAATGGGGAAAATTTAACCTTGTCCAATTTAACCCCTAGAAGACTCAAGTGTGCGCGTTTACCACTAAAAAAACCCCATTTGTCGTATCACCGCTCTTCGACAACACTTCCCTCAAAGCCTCGCCTAGTATCTGAATACTGGGTCTCGAAATCTCGAGCGATTGCCAATTTCGTGGTCATCTGGAAGGCAAAGCCAAATTGGCTTCGAAGAAACTGGGCGTCATTAATAGAGCACGGCAATACTTCAAGCCGGCCCACATACTAGCGCTCTAGAAAGCGCAGGTCCGGCCACACATGGAGTATTGCTGTCATCTATGGTCTGGCGCACCCCAGTATCAGCTCGATCCATTTGACCGCGTGCAACGCAGAGCAGCTCGAATTGTCGGGGTCCCAGTGCTCTGTGAACGGCTGGATCACTTGGCGTTGCGTAGAGACGTCGCTTCATTGTGTGTCTTCTACCGCATTTATCACGGGGAGTGTTCCGAAGAGCTGTTTAACCTGATTCCTGTCGCCGAATTCCACCTTCGCACGACACACCACAAGTTAGGATATCATCCTCACCATCTGGATGTGTGGCGGTCCTCCCAATTGCGGTTTTCAAGGAGCTTTCTTCCACGTCCTACAAAGCTGTGGAATGAGCTTCCTTGTGCGGTGTTTCCGGGACGATACGACATGGGTACCTTTTATAAAAAGCGCGTTCACCTTCCTTAAAGGCCGGTAACGCTCCTGTGATTCCTCTGGTGTTGCAAGAGATTGTGGGCGGCGGTGATCACTTAATAACAGGTGACCCGTACGCTCGTTTGTCCTCCTATTCCATAACAAAAAACAAAAAAGATAGATTACATATGAAATTTTCAGTCCTGTTATAAGTGCTATGGACTCGGCTTGACTGGTTAATCATGCGTGTAACTGTTCAAATATTACATTACTGTCTACTCCAATTCATAAATTGCTACAATCTCAACTTAAACTCGAATTAAAATTAAAAGTTACTGTAAAACATACTCAGAATATCTACTCACTTATTGAAGTCTTTTATATATGGTTTTATATTTCCTTCAATTCGACTTATAAATACTTAACTCATACAGACGGTTTTCCCGTTATTGACTCTTTGAAAATAATGAATAAACATAAAAGCAATAGCGAATAATCAAATATGTTATACCGACTAAAGCAGACAATGTTGTTATAAACAACTGACGAGTAGGTATAAAATGGACATTGTAAAAGAAATACTTTAAAATGCTTCTAAAGAAACATACGGAAGCACTCAACCAGTATCGTACATGGGATCAGATAAGCTATCTCTACGATAGAGCTACACGCAATACAATTCACATAAAAGCAAATAGAATTCCGACTCTTGAACCTGAGCTTTAAAACGAAAACTGTTAAACCTCACTTGAGTTTCCAACAATGTTATATAATAGTGCAATATTGTTGCCAAGCTGTATGCAGCAATAAGATAAAATTGAATATACAATTATACAAACTAGAAATTCGTTTCAACAGATTCCCTAACATTAATGCTTGACTACAGGTTTTTGTATAATATCTTCGTTTAGGAGCTGTTATATAAATTAAAATGAATCGTTTCTAGATTTAACAATATGTAGAAAAATTTGAAAAAGTATAAGTGACTTTAAACGTAATCACAAATTTAAAAAAATATCATAAATTTTTCTCTTTTCCAGAGGGTCGTTTTGATTGTTTACTTGAGTGGCAAAATACGTGCGATCATTATCATCATCAGCCGGCAGAGGTCCACTGCTAGATAAGGGCCTCCCCAATATTTCCACGACGATCGGTCCTGCACTTTCCTTATCCAACGTATTCCAGCGATCTTGACCAGATCGTCGGTACATCTTGTGGGGGGCCTACCAACACTGCGTCTTCACAATCTTCAATTGTTATGGGAGTAGTTGCGACAAGGACAATTGACTTGATCTTCGTCTTGTCCATGTTCATTTTGAGGCCTACTGCTTGGGAAGCTGTATTGAGGCCATCGAGCATATGGCTTTAGTCTTCCATGGTCTCTGCCATGATTTGGATATCGTCTGCAAATTGAAGGTGAGTCATGTAATCGCCGTCGATGTTGATGCCCAGTCCGTTTCAGTCCAGGAGCTTAAATACATCTTCCAACGCAGCGGTGAACAGCTTGGGCGATATGACATCGCGTTGTCTGACTCCTCGCTGTAGTCGGATAGGCTTCGAGATCTGATCCTGGAGAAGAACTGACATGGTGGCGTTTCTATACAAACACTTCAACGCTTCGATATATCGGTAATCAATGTGGCACCTCTTGTGAGACTGAAGCACCGCCCAGGTCTTGATCGAATCAAATCAAATCTTTCTCATAGTCCACGAACGCCAAGCATAATTTATCTTCTGTATAACCTTACATACGTATGTGGTCTATGGTGCTTAAGCATTTTCGGAATCTGGCTTGTACGGGAGGCTGGCAGTCGTCAAGCCTGCGCACGAGACAATTCGTAACAACCCTAGAAAACAGTTTATATATTATATGGCTCAGAAGTGATATGGGCCTATAGTTTTTCAAAAGCATTTTATCGCCCTTTTTGAAGAACAGGAGTCTTCGAGGATGACGGAATTGAATAGTTTCTGGAAGGTCTTAAGTACAGGGGTACCACCAGCTCTCAGAGAGCTGTAATTCCATCATCACCCCGCGCCTTTTATTAGGGCCATACTAATCTCGTACAGGCTGACGTGTGGGATATATTCGGTGTAGTGTTGGGTTAATTTGTGCCTTGGGTCTTCAGCCTTATTGGTAACAGGTGACTTCCCGACCTCCCTCAAACGTTCGGGCTCAGACGAAACGACCCTACCGTCACAGGTCTTCAGCTTCGTCAGTTGGCTCTGCCCAATAGAAAAATCACGTGCGAAACTTTGGAGCCTTTGTTACGCTGTATGGCCGTCTTCACACAATCTGTGTTGTAGCGGCGTATATCGCGAGTCATTGACTATGAGATCCGTCTATTTATCTGCCTATACTGGGAAGCTTCATCCGGGGACTGAAGGGTCATTTGGCGTCTTACATCCATCAATTTGAGGGTATCGACTGAGATTTTTCCGGTTCTTTTTAAACGGCTGGCCTTGAAGAACTTAAACCCAGCCGTTTTAACAGCTGCCATGAACCTATAAATAATAACAGGTTACTATTAATAACGAGTATAATACTCGTCCACGTTTACGCAGTCACCGAGGCATTCGAAGCGGTTTTATAATTCGAGTTGAAAGTTTTCAGGGTTTTGGATCTGGATGGGTGCGGGTTGGAGCGTAGAATTCACCAGTCAAGACCGCTCCATTTTTGGATTGACGTGCGATGTAGATGTAATATTTAAGCTATGGTACTCCAGTCAGTAATAACCGTAGCTGATTAAACTCTACATAACCCTTTTAAATATAGCTCTGTTAGAAAAATTACAAGAAAGAAATTTGAAAGAGAACGGGAAATAAATATAGAGGCAATTGAAAAAGATAGTGTATCCCAGGACCAGGACCAGTGGTTTGAGCACTGGACCAGAAAACCAGAAAAATTGAATAATATCCTCTATATGTGACTCCCAGTTTCATCAAAGCCAAATTCGCTTTGTCTTTCAGATGGCCGCTGATTTGGCAATCACTCGAGATTCGGAGAACCAGTGTTCCGATACTGGGTGAGGCATTATGGGGAGTGTTGCCAAAGAGCGTTGATACGATAAATGGGGTTTTCTTAAAAAACTAAACAAACTCACATGCTATGTAAGCAAAATGGTCGCTTTCGAAGCTACTCTATTAGCACATATAAGATTTAGCTCTGGGGGTGACAAGTACGAGTAAATAATATAGATTCTGAAGCGCTTCCAAAACATACCTAACAGGAACATGATTATATATTTTGAAATGCTAGCAACAAACTGATGTACGCCAGGTACTAAATTGGAAACTATTAAGCAAAAAATATCATTTAGTAGAGAAAACTTAATGGACACAGAAAAAGGAAAGGAGATCCCATTTATTTGGTTAAGAACGAAGTTTCCTTGTTAAATATTCATTACCAATTCTTTCGGTTTCCTTATCCTTTAATTATCGACATTACGTCGAGGAATATTGAGTTCAAAAGTTTTGTTCCCTTTCATACGCACCAAAGAAAACATACGACAACGCTTTTGAAGTAAGATGATAATTCTTGGAAGCACTCCAATTTATATTTGAGCCCTTTTGTGATTAGTATAATTTGCGGGGTTTTCTGAAATTATTTTTGTGAAAATTTATGCAATGTATTCATTGTATCCTCTCACTTTAGTAGATGCTTCAAGTGGATTAGTATACACATCACGGCTATCTCCAACGTTTTATCATCTGCTCAATAATTGTATAAAATTACAATATTATATTTATAATTAATTATTTATTATAAAAATAGAAGAAATACAACCGACAGACTCCCAGGAATATAAGCATTCGTTCACAAATAATTCTATAAGCTATTGAATTTAAAAATAATATCCGTTGCCATTTACATAGTTAAACAAAGGCTGACTTGTATAATAAAATAAATCTACTCCAAAGGAAGCTAAATTTTTATTTCTTAAGTTTGTATGACCTCATATTAATATCTCCTCATTTGCTTATGGATAGGTTGAAATCAAAAACTCAAAAACTTAGGATTTTATCATAATAAGAAAAAAAGACTTTTAACTGCTTGGTTCATGGACTAATTAATCGGTTTGAAATGAATGAAAAGGTTTCAAAAATCTTTAACCATCTAGGCCGTATCAACGTCATTTAGAGTAGGTATATAGGGTTAGCGTCAATGAGAACCAGAAAAAACTAGTATCTGAAATGTAGACTATGCTTCTCAAAGTCTCGGAATGAGGCCGGCAAAATTAAATCCAGTTTAACCTTACGAAGACACAAATTTGTGCGTTCACCGCTAAAATGTCTCCCATTGTCGCATCCCCTCGCTTCAAGATCACTCCTCTAACTGCCACAATCATATCGACATACTTGGTGTCGATACGTTTTACTGTCACTTTGAAGAGAAGGCTTTTAAGAGATCCCGGAAAGGTATATGCTTAGTATCGGGTGGTCCATATTTTCGTCCCAACACTTACATTTATAAGATATCACTTCATATGTTCATAAAATGACGCCTGGGAGTCAGATTGTCTGATAGATATTACGGACTTCGATTTGCCTCAATCCTAACATCCTAGGCCTGGCTTCTTTCACTGAGATCAAACCATGCTCTCTTATTTTGATAGTATTGTCTTGGCCCCTTTTTAATAAATCGTCGATCTGTTCATGAAATGTTTGTGTAGCTTCACCTTTTCCAACATTTCCAACCACAGTAGCTCTGTAAATTTGTGCAGTAAATCGACTATCCTCTCTACATAACTAATCCACACCAAAATTTTCTTGGTAGTGAGTGTCACTATCTTTTCCTTTACTCCACATCGCTCTTTTAAGTCATTATTTAACAAAAGCATTATCAAACAAAGTCGAAATTCGAGGGATATATTTGAAGTTCCACAAATGGAAGCAATTATCTACCAACGTATGTAATTAAATAAGCTCGCCTGACTTACCACAAACTGTAAAGTGATCTTAAGGGGGAGAATCGCAGATCAAAGGATTGAATTTTTGATCAAATTCTTATCTGTTGTGGATCTTTATCTAGAGATAGATATAGAGTTTTGCTTTGTAAAATACCTGAATTAGTTAGAGTTTTATAACCAATAGCCAATAAGCACTACTAAAGTTATTATTACTTGTATTTAAATTATTTTATTTATCAGTGGGAGGCTCCTTTGCACAGGACGCCTAGCTATTATGGGTACCACAACGGTGCCTATTTCTGCCGTCAAGCAGTGTAAAAAAGTATGTAAACATTACAGTGTTTCCGACTGAAGGGCGCCGTAGCTAGTGAAATTACTAGGCAAATGGGACATAACATCTTATGTTTCAACGTGACGAGCGCAGTGACGCGGCACTACATTGTAATGCACAGGGCGTATCTATGAGCTGAACGTCATGCTCGTCTGGTCTTTTTTATTCATAAAAAAATACTTTCAAAGAAACCGCGTTGAAGAAAAAGCACTGAGTAGTTCTCACCTTAAAATTTTTGTAGTTCGAGGTACTAAGATGCTAAGGCATTGGATGCTGACTGGGTGGACTGCGTCACGGAGGTCTTTCTAGCTGTGAGGCACAATGTTGTGTATCATTAGTCCAGTAATTTCAGTAAGTATCCCTTCCAATTGAAACTACATTACCATTTTGCGACAGAAAATAGCGCTACTGTGGTACCTACTTTGCCCTCATCCTGTGCAAATGAACGTCCCGCTAAGAATTTTTCTTATATACCGAGTTAAAAAAAAATATATATTTAAAATGTTTGTCAGCTTGTGGGTTTTTATGTGAATTTGTGTAACCCATAGAAATCTTAATAATAGTGCCTTATTATTAAGATTTCTATGGTGTAACCTTATCTCAGAAACAGCTAAATATATCTAATATATAAAATTCTCATGTCGCGGTGTTTGTAGTTAAACTCCTTCGAAACGGCTTGACCGATTCTCATAAAATTTTGAATGCATATTGGGTAGGTCTGAGAATCGGACAACATCTATTTTCATCCCCCTAAATGTAAAGGGTTGTCCACGCCAAATTTTATTTTTTTGACATTTTTTTAAAATTTGTTTGATTATGAGTCAGCATTAAAAATTACATACATTCTCAAATTTTCACCCATCTACGATCAACAGTTACTTTTGTATCGCGATTTTAATATCGGCAATACAACGTTTGCTGGGTCAGTTTGTTTGAATATAAATTTCCACGATGTATTTCAGCAAATTCTCGTAATTCCAATCTGTTCACAAACAAAGAGTGATTTAATTGAAATAGTACGCGCTACATTACATAGAAGCGCTTTATTCAACTGAAATTTTGTTAATTGCAGTTTGTACCATGATAAAATGCTGATTTTTTATTTTGCACCCAATGACGTATGGAACGTCATTGTTTACACCCAAAAGAGGTGTTTTCTTTGAGAAACTTTTAGCGGGCAGTAATGAGTTTTTAATCCTCTTTATGAGTGTACCACAATTATCTTTACCACGCACTTTTTGAATTTGGAACATCTTAGTGTTCAGCGCTAAAAAACACGAACTCAAATATTGTTTGAATAAAGACTGGCTGGTACGGCGGGCCATAGTCGCGCCACCGGCTAAACAAAAGGAATCAATTTAAAAACGCGCGAACTACAGCCCAAGTTTTCATAAATTTTCACGGATTGTTAGAAATTCATGGTTTTTGTTTTGAAAAATGAGTTCTTCAAGGGACAGTGAAAGTATAGAATTAACTCCTGAAAATATTAGAAGTTACGCAAGAAATATGACAAATAAGCTCTTACTTGCAAAATCCCAAGAGTAATTTATAACAGTAATTTTATTGAATGAAGAAATGCAAGAGGCGCCAAGATTCAGAATCTGTGTTTTTGGTCTACTCCCGGTACTTAGCCAAAACTAAACAACCTTCCACTCTTTGGAGTACCTACTCAATGATAAAATAAACAGGCAGTTCTAATAACGACGTAAAAATGGACACATATTCAAAGTTAATATTGAATCTGAAGAGGATGTCTGATGAATTTAAACCCAAAAAAATCCAAAGTGTTCTCAGTCAAAAATGTGAAGACTTTCCTTAATGAGGCACCCGACACTGTCTGTCTTTCCGTAATAGTAAGTAACTATGTATATGGTGGATTAGTAAAGAATAGTTTTAAAATGCGCATTTTATCGTAACCTACTTCGATAGATACTTGTCTTATTTACATTCGACTTAGATGGAGCTTGTAGTGGGAATGGACTTTTCAAAATATCTGTTGATGATGTCGAAACTAATTCGGAAGATTAGCTGTTTGTAAAACTGACAGACACAAAAACAAAAATATTCAGATCCTTCGTAATCTGAGAAGAATAAATCAAATCAAATCAAAATCAGTTTATTCACGTAGGTCACGGAAATGACACTTATGAATGTCAAAAAAACAAAATATTTTTCTTATTGAATCTACCGCTACTTCGTAAAGGGAATGAGAAAAGGCTAATAAGAAGAAGTATCAAGAAACTCATTGCCACTCTTTTATATCAAGATTTACATTTACATCGATTTACAAATCATTTCAATTACAATATAATATGCAAAATGTAAAATGATGCAACAAACACACTCAAACGTCAAATAGTCAATGTCTTACACGTAAGTCAAAAAAGTAAATGTAAATTAATACAGAAGTATAGTACAGAAACACCTAGACCTGCGTCCTGCTGATATAAAGTCCGATCGGTTTCTCAACCGTTATCAAAATGGCAGCAAGTGCTTCAAACAAGTTATAGGAATAAATAAAATTTAACATGCCACAAGAAATCGCTACTTATTTGAAGTTACCGGATATCAAGCTGGACAGGACATTGTTTTCGTCCTTTTTCTGCTACCCTTTTGGCAGATTCTGGAGAAGACTTAACTGTTCTCAAGCGACATGAGGATGTAATTCGAGTGCTGTAGCAGAGGGGCTTAAAGAAGATTTCATTGAAAACAAGACGAAAACATGTAAACGCATCGTGGAAGACATAAAATTGCAGCCTTCAGTGAATCCATCCATATCACTGCCGCCGTGTCCAATTACATCCAAACAACGAGCCAGATTCGGACATTATTTCAAACGTGCATAATACAAAATTATCAACAATAACAAATAAAAACAGTTTTTGAAGTAAGATTTCTAAAGGCGCGACTTGGACCCTAACTCAGATTTTATAAATAGCTTAAAAATTGGTTCAAATTGCTCAGTTATATTTTTTTTTAAAGATCGAACTGTATTTGTTTATTTATAACTACTAACATAATAAATTATTTATTTATAAAGTTTTCAGAAATTTCCTGACATTTGCGATATTCTTTAATAACAACCTTATATTGGCATGTGCTAAAACATCACACGACAGTGAAGTAAGAATTTTATTAAGGCGAAGTTACTTATACGAAACACAACATTTTTTGTCTATATTCATAAAGTAATAAACATTAATTTTAGTCGACTCGAGCCGAGATAAAGAACGTTACATAGCTGAGCGTGACGCCTCATTCTCATTCAACACCCAAAGAAATTTTACTACGAAACATGATAGTTACCAACCATAAAACCAGTCTACACCGCTCAATTTATGTCTCTCTCGAACACTCCACGGCTTGTATTGTAAAACTCATTTGTTATTCTAGTATGTTGGTTTATAACCACTCCGACTGATGTTAAGATGGGTTTCATCTTAATAATCATATTATGCAATTCTCAATTTATTGGTGATAATACCTACTAATATGACGTTATTAGTATGTTATATAATATTATGGATCCTAATTGTTACAATTATTTTAATCTTTAGAGCCCCTATACGAGTAGTATCCATAGTCTTCATCATTGAATGTAATGGGGAGTGTTCCGAAGAGCTGTTCAACCTGATTCCTGCCGCCGATTTTCACCTTCGCACGACACGCCACAAGTTACGATATCATCCCCACCATCTGGATGTTTGGCGGTCCTCCACAGTGCGGTTTTCAAGGAGCTTTCTTCCTCGTACCACGAAGCTGTGGAATGTGGAATCCTTGTGCGGTGTTTCCGGGACGATACGACATGGGTACCTTCAAGAAAAGCGCGTACACCTTCCTTAAAGCCCGGCAACGCTCTTGTGATTCCTCTGGTGTTGCAGGAGAGTGTGGGCGGCGGTGATCTCTTAACACCAGGTGACCCGACCCGTACGCTCGTTTGTCCTCCTATTCCATAAAAAAAAAAATACCAGTGGGAGGCTTGCACAGATTGTCGGCTAGATTATGGGTACCACGACGGCGCCTATTTCTGCCGTGAAGCAGTATTGTGTAAACATTGTTGTGTTTCGGTTTGAAAGGCGCCGTAGCTAGTGAAATTACTGGGCAAATGAGACCTAACATCTTATGCCTCAAGGAGACGAGCGCAATTGTAGTGCCGCTCAAAATATTTGGGTTTTTCAAGAACCTTGAGTGGCACTGCATTGTAATGGGTAAGGTAAACTTACCATCAACAGAACATCCTGCTAGTCCCGTCCCTTATTTTTAATAAAAATAAAATCATACAAAAAAAAATCTTATCTTCATTGGATTCTCACATTAAAGTCCACCTGTTATCGCACTCATCTACTACGTCACTTAAGAATAAGTTAAAACAACAATTACTATCCTTACCTTAAACCTTGTATCTTTATTCATTATTATATCCACTAGTATGTCTGTCTGTGTCTTGATATATATAATACAAGCTGCCCAGACCGACGTTATTCTGTAGATAATAAAAAAAATACTGTTTTATAGGAATTTGCCGATAGTATTTCAAAACATCAAGAATTATTTCGTTAAAATACTGCCTGTTGTTATAATGAAATTGTTTCACAGCGGAACTGTCAAACCGTGCGTCAATAAATTCTCTCATAGAGAATATGTCCATACAAAACAAATATTGTAAATAAAAATAATTATGGGTCCCAAACCGAAATAAAAACTATCCCATCTCTCAAGTTGAACTAAACTGCACTCCATGAAGTAATACCCATTAAAATTCGTTCATTAGTTTAGGAGTCCATCATGGACAAACAACGTGACACGTAATATATATATATATATATATATTAAGATTGTGTATTTGCCTAAATATTCAATTGTTTACTTATCTTAACGTTTTGTTGTCCTGCCTGTATATTTGTATTCTTTTGTGTTATCAGTGAAACTCCTCTAGGATATATCCAATATTATTATTTTATATTTTGTTTAACTTAATTTTTTACTATAGTGATGTATCTGTTTTTTATTAAATAAATAAATAGTCACCTTAGCACTAATTCAAAAATAAGTAATTTTGAAGCCAGTACAATATCTAATATACCAGTGGGAGGCCGGCTAGATTATGGGTATCACAACGGCGCCTTTTTGTGCCGTGAAGCAGTTATGTGTAAACATTACTGTGTTTCGGTCTGAAGAGCGCCATAGCTAGTGAAATTACTGTGCAAATCAGACTTCACAACTTATATCACAAGGTGACGAGCGCAATTGTAGTGCTGCTCAGAATTTTTGGGTTTTTCAAGAATCCTCAGCGGCACTGCATTCTAATGGACAGGGTGTATCAATTACCACCTGCTCGTCGCATTCCTTAAAAATTATTCATATAAATAAGTTATTTGATATATCTGTATTAAATTTTACATGAATCGTCGACTCTTTTATTCATTTAAAATTAGTTTTCAAAGGGCGCTGTGGCTTTGAAAAGAATAAAGAAAAAACGTGTACTATTGCAAGTGTGGCGTTCTTAACCTCGAAGTTTCTTTGTATGACTCGAACACTCAGTGAACTGTGACTGCGATGTTTTAGTGTTTCTTGTCAAAGAGGATGTAAATACTACGTAATAAGAGGCGGGATAACCTTAATTAAAATTGAAATTTTGTTGAGTATGTATCGTGCAGTTATTTGACACAATTAAGTTTGAAATAACACCTAAAATATTATGGCAACGAAGTATAAACCCGGCTAATTTTGAAAGCGAACAGTTGCTTTAAACGTAGAATAAAATTAAAATTACTTTATTCATTGGACAAATGATAGTTACGATTGTCATAATTTATACGTTTTACCATTTACAACTATTTAGTAAAAGTACAACTTTTATGAGAAGGACAACCCCCCGCAAGATGAAGTTTTTTAAGTAATGACATGTTATGAGAGTAAGTTAACAATAAATGTAAATTAATTAAAACATTATGCGAACTTTGCTAAAAAACGGTTAAGAAGTTAGAGCTAAGATGTGGCGTATTTTAACATTTATGTCTCAGCGGATAGCAACCAATTAAAATTAATTAACTTGAATCTCCAGAATTCCATAGAGTCAGTGCCTAAATGTTATATCACGCGCCGAAATTTAAAGGCAGACTTAACCTATATTATTACAAATACAATAATAATGACGCGATTTGTATAAGCTTCGTAATTTATAAGTATTTGTTAGAAATATTCATTTTTATGTGTGTGTGATAGTTTGCTTATTCTAGCCTCTTCGCAAAATTCTGTCTACAATTTTAAGTACCTACAGATTGTATGGAAACTCTTGTAAAAACTTTTTAAATATTTTGTAGCAAAGTAAGGAACGACCAAATCACTAAGCTGATGCAACAAACACATCACCATCTGGGCACAAAACTATTAATTATATATATACTATGGTGAAGAGTACGATAAATCCTTAGAACCGATGCAGATCTATATGTCGCAGGGATATGATAATAACAGAGATTTGGTCCTTTCCCTAAGTGATTTGATCAAATCACGGAGTATGTTTAAAGAACAACACGATTTTATCATTTCTCTAAACAAATCTAGTGACTTGATCAAATGCCAGGGTTGTTTCCGTGAAATGACAATGAGTGACACAACTAGAAGAACTTAGGATGTAACAGAGACCGAAGCGAGCATCAGACTTGAGTCATATTCCGACCCGGACAGGATAGGTGGAATGAAAACCCATTCGTGGTTTTTTAATAATAATATAAGTAACTTTAAAATAAAAAAAATCAAAGAAACTTTTATCTGTTTTTACTTTCGGTTACATTAATATATAATATAATAATAGGAGTGGGGGAGTGAGCAAGGGGACAGAGGACATCTGCTGTCAACCCCTTCCCCTCTCACCCCCCTCCACTTGCTACACGATACATTCTTACCAAATTAAGTCTAAGTCATACCAAAAAAAACCTAATAAGTACCAAAGAAAATACTTTTTGTCATTTCACGGAACCAACTGTGGCATTTGGTCAAATCACTAGATTTGTTTCAAGAAATGATAAAACCGTGTTGCTATTTTAACATCCTCCGAGATTTGATCATATCACTGTTTTAATAAGCACAATAATTAATGGTTTACATCAGTGTCCTAAAATCAGTCCATCATCTGCATTGACATAAAGACATCCACTGCGGAACAAAGGCCGCCCCCAAAGATCACTATGACGATCGCTACTGCGCTGCCCTCATCCAACCTATTCCGGCAATCTTGATCAGATCGTCGGTCCATCTTGTGGGAGGTCTACCTATCACTACGTCTTCCGGTACGTGGTCACCATTCGAGGACTTTATTGCCCCAACGGCCATCTGTTCGTCGAGGTTGCCCACTGCCACTTCAGTCAGCAAATATCTGGGCTACGTTGGTGACTTCGGTTCTACTACGGATCTCATCATTTTTGATTGGATCTCGCAGAGAAACTCCAAGTATATCCCTCTCCATTGCCCTCTGAGCAACCATGAACTATCATAAGGCCTTATTAGAAAGCTAAAATAAGTATTTAAAAGCAATTAGATTTACTTTTGGAGTTTTTATATCTATAGTGGCTTTCATTTCGAAATTTATGAAGCATAAAAATTCAGCCTAAACAATATGTTTTCTTGTGACAACTTTGCTTATAGAGAACAAAGTTCTATTAATTGCCAAATGCAAGACAAAAGACATGACCTTTTTATTCTTTCAAGTTTTCTGCAATTGTTTATATTTTCTTTGTCGTTTGCCACGTGATTTCAAGTCAGAGAAAGTTGATTGTTACATTGTTTTACTTTTGAAGTTAAATTTCACTTATTACTACGCGACTGCGTGAAGAGACTAGAATAGACAAAATTTGTTTTTGTTGTAAGTAAAAAGTTTTTTTTAATGTCATATTAGAGGGCAAATGAGAAGTGGCTCACCTGTTAAAAAGTAAAAAAAATCCACTCATGGACATCAGCAATACCAGCTGTGGTCATCATCAGCAATATGAGATGGTCCTGTGTACGGTGATTTTTATCTTTTACATTTAAATTAATAATATTTAATAATAATTAGGGGGAGCCTTTAACCCCTATGGGAACGCGTCCCCAAGGTGGCGGATAGGAGAGTGCTCGCCTGGTTCTGCGTAAGTAGAAGCAGGAGGGTAGAAGTGAAATAAAATAGCTTCCGCGGACCAAAAGGCCGCAGAAGGACACTGCGATATAAAGCCCCTGCTGCGGGCTTCTTCGACATCTTCGGAGCAGAGGCCGCAGCAGTGCTGTCAGTCTGGGCTGGGGCTCACAGAAGAGATGGCGGCGGACGAACCCTTCGGGGTCAACGGCGGCGCTCACACTCCACAGCGAGTGATAGTCTTGGTGTCAGGTGGCAACCGGCCGTAAAAACAAAGCCAATCAAATACCTCTATATCATGAAAAGTACATATAAGAAAAGGGCAAACAATGCTAGGGCGTCCCCCTCAAGTGACGATAAGAGTGATGGAAATGTAACAAATGCTAGGATCATGTCACCAGAGCACCCGGGATACCCCCGACGATGTGCATAGCAAGCTGGAACATGAGCTCGGTGACAGGACGCAGCTTAGAACTCAGCAAAGTATTAAATCGAAGACGCATCAACATTTGTTGCATCCAGGAGACGAAGTGGAAGGGGTCCAAATCGCGTAATATCGGGTTTAACTACAAGCTGATATATCATGGAATAAGGGCGCAGAATGGGGTCTGCATTACAGTAGACAAACACTTTGAAGAACGCGTAGTTGAAGTAAATAGAGTAAGCGAAAGACTAAAGTCAATCAAGATTGCCCTGGACGATCAACCGTGCATGAACATCATAAGTGCATACGCCCCCCAGTCCGGAACCCCAAGTTCGGAAAAGGGATCTTTCTGGGACGAAATTATCTGCTGCAGTCTATACCAAACTGTGAGTCTAAGTTCATCGGTGGCGACTTGAACGGTCACGTTGGTGAGAAAACTATCACTTACCCGAGAATAAATGGCAACTATGGATATGGTAAGATTAACCCAGAGGGAGAGAGCATCTTTCAAATGGCACTGGCACACGATCTTGCAATTATAAATACTTTCTTCAAAAAACCTGTAGAACATCTAGTAACATATAAAAGTGGTGGGGCATGCACTCAGATAGACTTCATTTTAACCGATAGAAAACAATTAAAGACACGTTAAGACTGCAAAGTCATTCCCGGGGAACCTCTCACCTCACAGCATAGAATACTAGTGGCAGAGTTTAAAATTCCAAAAACATACAAAGTAAAGAAGCAGAACATTGTAAGAACTCGGTGGCTTAAGTTGGAGGGTGAGGAAGGTCTCAGATTATGTGAAGATATCGCACAACAACTCCAAGAGCAGCAGGATGATACAGCTGATGCAATGTGGACAGATTTTCAATTATATTGCAATGAGAAAGCAAAATAATATTTGGGAGTATCTAAAGGTGCCATCAATAATAACAAGGACACAAGCTAGTGAATTGAAGAAGTGAAAGCTAAACTGGAAACTAAGAAATCACTTTTTAAGCTATGGCAACAAACGAAAGACGATGCTGATCACCAGGCTTATAAAATTGCTAAGAAAATTGCAAAACGAGGCGTCGCACAAGCCAAGGCAACCAGGGATGATTTCTATGCTAAAATTGAAACTGCCTTAAACGATAAAGAAATCTTTAAGATGGCAAAACGCAAACACCAAAGTAGTAGGGATACTGTCACAAATAAATTTATCAAAAATGAACAAGGAAAACTACTGACATCAAACGAAGACATAAGAGACCGCTGGAAAGAATACTACACAGAACTACTAAATGAAGTATTCCCCAGTGAGGAACCACAAGATATCCCTGCTACAGACGGCCCTATCCCGTGTATAAGCCCTGAAGAGATAACTTTGGCAATAAAGCGAATGGCAAATAATAAAGCCACTGGCCCTGATGATATCCTTGCTGAATTTTGGAAGCGAATAGGAGATACCGGAGTACTGTTCCTGACAAAACTTTTCAACAAGTTCCTGGGTGATGGAATTCCCAACGAATGGCGAAAGAGCTTTCTCATCCCTTTCTATAAAAATAAAGGTGATATAAGACTCTGCAAAAATTACAGAGCTATAAAGCTTATCTCACATTACTTCAAAATATGGGAAAGAGTCATCAACAAAAGGCTTTTTGAAATAACTAACGTCACTGAAAACCAATGCGGATTCGTCACCGATAGATCCAGAACTGATCCCATACATTCAGTCAGAATACTGATTGAAAAGTACAGAGACAATAAACATGACTTGCACATGACATTCATCGAGAATTAATTTGGCACGCTCTAAGGGCCCAGAGTGTCCCCGAGCATTACTGCATTACTGCAACTGCAGGAGAGCCGTCTGCGGTGGTACGGACATGTTATGACGCGACCATACAGCCACATGAGCAGAAAAGTGTTAGATATAGTAACTAAACCTCGAGGACAAGGAAGACCCCGAATCACATGGATGTCTACAGTAAATAAGAACCTGAAAGAAGCCCACATAAACAAAGAGACGACCCAGGACCGAGCCACCTGGAGACACATGATACGGAGGGCCGACCCCAAATAAAATGGGAAAAGGCCAGACCAAGAAGATATTTAAATTAATAATAAACTAAGCCCGACAGATATAGTAAATATTTGTTTTTTCTGAATTTGTCGATAAAATTTCACAACATCAAGAATTATTTCGTGCAAAATGCTCCTAGTGGTTATAATCAAATTGTTTTACAACAGAACTGTCAAACCGTGCGTCAATAAAATCTCTCATAGAAAATATGTTCATTCAAAACAAATATTGGAAAAAATTGGACCCAAATCGAAATATAAGCTATTCTATCTCTCAAGTTGGACTAAACTGCATTCCATGAAGTAATATTCCTTAAATTATAATTGGTCATTGGTTGGATTTATATAATATACTAGGTGACCCGATAGACGCTGCTCTGTGTAATATAATAATAAAATACTATTTTTTTATGAATTGGTCAATAATATTTCAAAACATCAAAAATTATTTCGTAATAAATGCTCCCTGTTGTTTTAATGAAATTGTTTCACAGCGGAACTGTCAAACCGTGCGTCACTAAATTATCTCATAGTAAAAATGTCCATACAAAACAAATATTGAAAATTAAAATAACTATGGGTCCCAAATAGAAATAAAAAGTCTCATATCTCTCAAGTTGGACTAAACTGCACTCCATGAACTAAGACCCATTAAAATCCGTTGATTAGTTTAGGAGTCCATCGAGGACAATTAACAACGTGTCACGTAATTTGTATATATTAAGAGATTGCTCACATAATACCTATAAATTTACAGAGTATGCGGATTAATACATTCATACATCTACTGCACTTCATACTCTTTTGAGTTTTTTTTAAATTCCTTTTGTTTCTTTTTTTATCTTACTTTGCACTGTGCATGTCATTACGTACATTGTATGAAATATGATATCTATAATGTGAAATGAAACTGTAAATATACATATTATACAGATATTCTGCTTTTTGAGTTAAGGTTGATTAGTAAGATTTGGCAGATGGTAATTAACGTGAAAAAAAATTCCGATTACTACCCATGATATATGCGATAGCTCAGACCATAACTCTACGAAATGTCAAAAAATCAAGCTGTTTGGAGATGATGCCATTCACAGTTCGAAGCTGATACCTACTGGGGATCCTCCTCTTTTTGCGGCCCATTCGGCCATCAGTTTGAAATTACCACGTATCTGATCTCTCGATACATCGACATAGGGAGATGCTCGTCATTTCTAACAGTTGTTGAGGTTCGTATAAGTATATTCTAATGCAAGTGTAGTTTATATTTTTAGCAGTTTCTATCATTACTTCAAGATTTTTGCTGTTTGAAATATATTGATATAGCGTGTTTGTTGCTGTGTTTTCCATCGGAGTAATTTTATGCTTCTATAATTTAAATAATTAGGAACTATATGTTGTTAAAAGTGAAGAAAGTCTTACAATTCTACAAATGATAAAAACATTCGAGGGCGAGAAAACAATTACACAGGTAGAAATTAGGGTATTTAGTCATTCTCATTTAAATCTAACCGGGTCGTCCTCATCATGAGAACATCATCGTGTATACCTTCCAACAGAACACCATATATTAATATTGTAGGAGATTAGAAGAATGCTATTTCATAAACTACATACATTCTTCAATTATCAATTAATGCATATATTTCTGGAAAGTCATGCCACGCCAACAAACAAAAACACAAAAAAACTGCTAATAATTGGAGTTAAGGACAAGTTAATTTAGAAACAAATTTCAATCCGCACTGGCCTCAAGTAGTAGTCAAAATAATATTCAGGACTTGCATTCCTTGCAAAAGTGGCATGACTACAAAAATGTAGAAAAAAACATATATACATCGTTTGTTATAAAAGGGTCTTAATTATTATGTTGCATACAATGACAGCTTGTCCATCTAAATCTGCTAAAAATATTCATAAATATACGAACAAAAATGTTAAATATTAACTCGTAGATGGATACACTTGATGATAGTATTATATATTTGTTCTTGTTGCTTAAATAGTATTACAAAATTCAAGCATGTTTTCTAAGCAAAAAATCTTACAAAAATCTTATGTTTTTTATATAAATTTTCTTGTTGTTCAAATCAATTGATGTCCCACTAATTTCCTACTCGCTTTGTGTTATTGAAATGTGCTACTATCGTCAACACAACGTTATTAACGCGTCGTTTGTATGTTACAGTATCTAAGTTTATTGCTTTATCATTTTTTTTTTTATACTAGCTGACCCGACAGACGTTGTTCTGTATATAATAAATAAAATAATGTTTTTATATGAATTTGTCAATAATATATCATAACACCAAAAATTACTTCGTACAATATGCACCCTGCTGTCGTAATGAAATTGTTTCACAGCAAAACTGTTAAACCGTGCGTCAATAAATTCTCTCATAGAAATTATGTATGGACACATCAAAGGAAAAGCAAATTTGTTGTTTTTATTTAATTTAGCAGCATTTTCCTATTTATTCACCTTTTAAACCTTCTCTGGACTTCCACAAATAATTCAAGACCAAAATTAGCCAAATCGGTGTAGCCGTTCTCGAGTTTTAGCGAGACTAATGAACAGCATCGAATAGGGGAGTCCCAGGCCCATGGGTGTCGTAAGAGGCGACTAAGGGCTTTTTAGAAGTGGGAGAGTCACGCTGACGTCTTTTGACGTCAGCACAATCGGGCCAGGCTCGTCCGGGTTAATTACCACACTCGCACAGAATACCGGCGTGAAAGAGCGGTCTAGTGCCGCTATGTTTCGCATAGGTTAGTGTCGAGGACCGGTGGCCATTACCCCCCCCCCCCTCCACCCGAATATGACAGCGGAACTTAAAAAGATTTTACCCCAGGAGGGTACCGGCTCTACCAGAGTCGGAGAATCCCTCCCCGAGCACTCTAGCTCGGGCTGCCCTTCGTATTCTGGGGAGGGCACAGAACCGCGCATGACCAAGGACAAACGAGGCAGTAATACCACGGCACCCCGCTCCACACTCAACGTGGACTTTTGCAATATCAGGGGAATTCACTCCAATTTAAACGCCGTCCACCACCACTTTGAGACGGCGCAGCCGGCCTTGTGTTTCCTTACGGAGACGCAGATATCTCGACCTAGCGACACGTCATATTTAACGTACCCCGGGTACAAAATTGAGCACAATTTTTTGCCTCATGCCAGGGTATGTGTGTACGTTAGGGAGGATATCTGCTGTCGCCGTCTCGGCAATTTTGAGGGTAGGGACCTGTGCACTCTCTGGCTCCGCGTAGATTTAGAGGACCGCGTCCGCATCTATGCGTGTGTCTACAGGTCTCATAGTGGTAACGCAGAAACCGATCATCTCATGGGCTGCGTTCAAGCGGCAATTGACGACGTGCTTGCACAGATCCCCTCCGCTGAAATCGTAGTCTTGGGTGATTTCAACGGGCACACTGCCAAATGGCTTGGATCACGTACCACAGACTACGCAGGGCAATCTGTGCAAAATTTTGCATTGGCGTATGGTCTGTCCCAATTGGTCGAGTCGCCAACGCCGCTCCCGGATATGGATAGCCACATGCCGTCCTTATTGGATCTTCTGCTGACTACACATCCCGATGGTTACCAGGTCTTTGTCGGAACGTCCGACCATTGCCTGGTCAGGAGTGTAGTGCCTATCCGAAGCCAACGTCGCAGACCACCAGCGACCCGCCACGTTTGGCACTACAAGTCAGCAGATTGGGATGTGATACTGCAGGGCATGGATATTTTTATACCAATCTCTGTAGTGCCCATCGGTGGCACATCACAGCCCTGGTTCGATGCGTCAGTTAAAGCAGCATCTGACTGCAAAAAACAGGCGTATCGAGCTTGGGTTGCGGCGCTGGGCGCAAAGGATCCGAACTGCACAGGTCTTAAGAGGAAATACAACCGTGCCTCCAGATTTTTTAAGCGGCAAATCGCCCGTGCAAAGTCAAAACACGTCGTCATAATCGGCGAGCAGCTTTCCAGTTACCCGACCGGAACACGCAAGTTCTGGTCGTTGTCGAAAGCTGCTCTTGGTAACTTCAGCCCGCCGTCCATGCCGCCGTTGCACATGAGGAATGACACCCTGGCCCATACGGCAAAAGAGAAAGCCGATCTCTTGTGCACTCTTTTCGCCTCCAACTCGACTCTTGACGACAACGGAAAAACACCACCGACCATCCCGCGGTGTCAGAGCTCTATGCCTGAAGTACAGTTCAGACAGAAAACTGTTAGACGAGCTCTGTTTTCGTTGGACGTCAGGAAGTCGAGCGGGCCGGATGGCATTTCTCCAATCGTGCTTAGAACGTGTGCCCATGAGTTGACGCCGGTGCTAACGCATTTTTTCCGGCACTCTTATTCTAAAAGCGTAGTCCCTGACTCATGGAAGTCAGCCCTTGTCCATCCGATCCAAAAAAAAGGAGACAGTTCGGATCCGGCAAACTACAGGCCTATTGCTATTACCTCCCTGCTCTCCAAAATCATGGAGAGCATAATTAGCCGTCAGCTCTTAGTATATCTAGAGGGTCACCAGTTGATCAACGATCGACAATACGGGTTTCGCCATGGTCGGTCGGCAGGTGATCTTCTGGTATACCTAACACAAAGATGGGCAGCGGCTAAGGCAAGGCCTTTGATCGTGTATGGCACAAGGCGCTCCTCTCCAAACTTCCATCATATGGGCTTCCCGAGAGCTTGTGCAAGTGGACCTCCAGCTTCCTCACTGGGCGCAGCATACAGGTCGTTGTCGACGGATATTGCTCGAACCCGAAGCCCGTGAATGCTGAAGTGCCCCAAGGCTGTGTACTGTCTCCCACGCTGTTTCTTCTGCATATCAATGATATGTTGGACACCTCCAACATATCATTCATTGCTATGCAGACGACAGCACTGGTGATGCCGTATACACTGGCCATGCAGGTCTCTCTCGGGAAATCGTCGACCAGTGCCGGGAGAAACTTGTGTCTTCTATCGAGTCCTCTCTTGAGAAGGTCGCGGAATGGGGAAAATTGAACCTTGTCCAATTTAACCCCCAGAAGACTCAAGTTTGCGAGATTACCACTAAAAAAACCCCATTTGTCGTATCACCGCTCTTCGACAACACTTCCCTCAAAGCCTCGCCTAGTATCGGAATACTGGGTTTCGAAATCTCGAGCGATTGCCAATCTCGTGGTCATCTGGAAGGCAAGGCCAAATTGGCTTCAAAGAAACTGGGCGTCATTAATAGAGCACGGCAATACTTCAAGCCGACCCACATACTAGCGCTCTACAAAGCGCAGGTCCGGCCACACATGGAGTATTGCTGTCATCTCTGGTCTGGCGCACCCCAGTATCAGCTCGATCCATTTGACCGCGTGCAACGCAGAGCAGCTCGAATTGTCGGGGACACAGTGCTCTGTGAACGGCTGGATCACTTGGCGTTGCGTAGAGACGTCGCTTCATTGTGTGTCTTCTACCGCATTTATCACGGGGAGTGTTCCGAAGAGCTGTTTAACCTAATTCCTGCCGCCGAATTCCACCTTCGCACGACACGCCACAAGTTAGGATATCATCCTCACCATCTGGATGTGTGGCGGTCTTCCACAGTGCGGTTTTCAAGAAGCTTTCTTCCACGTACTACAAAGCTGTGGAATGAGCTTCCTTGTGCGGTGTTTCCGGGACGATACGACATGGGTCCCTTCAAAAAAAGCGCGTACACCTTCCTTAAAGGCCGGCAACGCTCCTGTTCTTCCTCTGATGTTGCAAGAGATTGTGGGTGACGGTGATCACTTAACACTCGTTTGTCCTCCTATTCCATAAAAAAAAAAAACCAGCAATTCATTTTTATATATATAGATTGTAGGTATCCTTGAAATTACTCTGTAAAAACTAATATTTTCTTATGCAATATTATTAATTATTATAATTTCATCAAACTACTTACTCAATGCTGAATTAATAGAAAATAGTAATAGTAATAATACTATTAATATAATATAATTGAATTCTAGAAAGCCCTAAAAAATCTTAACATCTGAAGAGCATGTTGTAAACCTACGCATCACCACATTAGCTCTTACCGACATCGCCCTTCGTTCCCGCTCAACATCTGCGTCGTCCCTAAAGGAAGGTGTTACTAATATAATAATAATAGCCACGATATTTAAACAGATTTATATATATATAATATCTGCCGCCGTCCAATAAGTGTCTCGTCATAATATAATATAGTTAATAAAACAACATCTAGAATTGTTGATGGTAAACAAAAACAACTTAATCACAAGTTTGAGGCCTTATTAAAAGACGTCAATCACCGCGCCTGTTTAATAAATGCTAATATTATTTTTGCAAGCTCGCCTTATGGTTGATAAAATATTACGGTAAAAATGTTACGACTTTTGTGTTTAACTTTGAATATAAATAACTTGTACTATTCTTTGTCACAACAGGTCCATTTGATGCTTTATTAAAGATTGTAAAGTAAAAAACACACAGGTTATTAGTCACGGGCGTATTAAATAAGAAGGACTCCGTTGTTACCTTACATAACAGTGAGGCACCAAACCAAGCCGGTAAACGCGTAAATACATAGCACACCCCCCCCCCCAGCATAACCCCACGCAAACATTTACACTCATACAAGCCAAACGGCCGCTATTACGAGATGTGCCATCGTCGTCGACAGATCAGTTTGCGGAGCAATAAAATATTTTAAAAATGCCGCCGTGCGTTGTGATAAAGTATAAAAACAATACTATAAAAATATTTGTGGATATATGATTATTTAAGGGAGAAAAAATTGTGTATCTGGTATACCCCGTAACCGCACACACACTAACATAAAGATGCTTCACTTGCTAATATCACGGTGCGGAGTCCTCCTTTTTTTACTTGTCCGTGATTATTAGTCATATTTATATGTGATAATTTAGACACCACCTAACAAAAACAAGTCGTGTTTCTCTGTAATTAAAAGTTTTATTTTATAGATTAATAATTTTAGGTATACAAAATATTACATTTAAGTTAGAGAGCAAATTACCTGTAATTAAAAGAAACCACATTTAATGATAGTATATGGCCGATGTCGATTCTTTATGGAGATAAATTTATAATTATTTAATTTCACAATATTCACAATGTTATTTTAAGGCGACACTAAATGCTAGCGACCTTGAGCGATATGAATTCACGGCTGCCGGCTCGCCATCTATGTAACAAAGCCAATATTTTCAAAAATCTTGCGTGGAAAATAGTTTATTTGCTTACAATCCTCGTTATTCACTACTAAAATGAATAAATGTACCTACACAAAAAAGTAAAAGCTATAAGAATAACTTTTCTGAGAGTAGTACTAAAAAAATACGTCCTGCCATGCCAAAAAACTTGTTTCACTGCAAAGAAAAGTAGTAGTTCAAAAAGACTCGGGAGTGTGAACTTATAACCAACAGCAGGCATTAGCAACCTACAAACAAGACTTAAGGACATGTGTAACAGGATTAAGTAATGATCATAGCTCGAAATGCTATATTTTCACCACAAAATTTGTCTAAAAACACCATGTTTGCGTGTTTTCTGCCTACTCTTCGCCTTAAGTTTATATTCTAATCACCAAGACCCATTGACATTTGCCAGTGACATTGACACTGAGTTATAACGAAGAGACGTGAATTTTCTTTACATATATGTATGTGTTTTATTCATTCAACTATTTAAACTTGTATTTCGATTTTGCTAGAAATTTTGAAGTCTCGCTTGGTTGACAAGGAAATACTTAAAGTCTACACTTTTGCTTTCCTTGCGGTATATTAAATTTTATCTAACGAATTTTCAAATTGAGATATTTTGACACAAGGAAACAAGGCGTACGAGAATTAGCTTTATTTAATATTTGAATCAATAGAGACTATAGTTTTTATATTTACTCTGTGTATTATATAAACAGCATTAATTAGTTCGTTTAAGATGAGCTTATTAGCTCTGGAGCACAATTTGCCCTGAGAAGATATTAATATTAAATTATGTAGACTTGTTAATAGTATTCACTAGACACAAATCATCCCACATAAACGAAAACAAATTACCCAAATTGGAAGCTTACCATACAAGTATTATAATTGTATTACACAGTGGGAGGCTCCTTTACACAGGATGCTGGCTAGATTATGGGTACCACAACGGCGCCTATTTCTGCCGTGAAGCAGTTATGTGTAAGCATTATTCTGTTTCGGTCTGAAGGGCGCCGTAGCTAGTAAAATTACTGGGCAAATGAGACTTGACAACTTATCTCAAGGTGACGAGCGCAGTTGTAGTGCCGCTCAGAATTTTTGGGCGTTTCGAGAATCCTGCATTGTAATGGGCAGGGCGTATCAATTACCAACAGCTGAATTCCTTCTCGTCTCGTCCCGTAATTTCAAAAAAAATATCCTTCATGAATATTTATTTTAGTTATATTTGTACAAACTTGTCGCCAAGAAATCTGATAAGAATCGAAACGTAATTCTAATTGAGAATTCTACTGGAAAGCATCCAAAGATAACAGCCCAATATTAGATTAGCTTAGATACACACAAGTCTTATTGGTTTTAGAGCTTAAATGTTTCTTTTACTGTTACTATAACTGGTTTTTACCCTTAACTGGTATCGTTAATTTGACATACGTAACTGGTATCGTGGGCGCCGTGCGGCACCCATAGCATATTATCTTCTAGCAAGTAAGTTTTGACTATGTACTTGAATAATTGGTCAGAAATAATAAGCTTGTTTTATGTGATCAAATAGTGTTTATTAATATAAATCTTCTTACTTCAGTACTAGAAGAGATCACAAAATAATATCATTATAACGCTAATCTTTAAAATACTAATATGAAACTTTGTTCAGTCTAGACTAGACTAGATCACTGATTCGGAATCAGAATCTTCGTGTAAGCGTTATTCTATTATTTTATCACTCAAAGACCGCGACATCTTGAATTAATAAGTGTAAAAAATAAGAAAAGTATAAAAATTTCTATGAAAAAATTAAGGGTTTAAAATTAAAAAAAAATACATTGCATTATTATAATATGAGCAGTCAACTTGTACTTCGGCCTAGTACATATAACAAGATACTCTTGGTAACATTAGTTATCTGCAAGTAAATATCATGATAAAATCGGCCCAACCGTGGTGGAAATTAGCTGAAACAAATAGACAGATTGAAAAAAATCAATTCTTGTACTTCTAAACATTACAATGAATTATTATTAAACAGGTGTTTTTGTTCAGTACAGATAGACTACTTGATTTACTACGGTCCCGGGTTCGAATCCCGGTAGATGCAAACATTTATATGATGAATATGGATGTTTGTTTGCGAGTCATGGATGTTTATATGTATTTATGTATGTTAAAGTAATTATATTGTATTAAACATATCGTTGTCTTGTACCCATAGTACAGGCTATGCCTAGTTTGGTGCAAGGATGCTGGCTAGATTATGGGTACCACAACGGCGCCTATTTCTGCCGTGAAGCAGTAATGTGTAAGCATTACTGTGTTTCGGTCTGAAGGGCGCCGTAGCTAGTGAAATTACTGGGCAAATGAGACTTAACAACTTATGTCTCATGGTGACGAGCGGAGTTGTAGTGCCGCTTAGAATTTTTGATTCTTTCAAGAATCCTGAGCGGAACTGCATTGTAATTGGCAGGGCGTATCAATTACCATCAGCTTGACGTCTGGCTCGTCTCGTCCCTTATTTTCATGAAAAAAAAAATGTAATTTGTGTAAGAGTTTGTCAATATTATTATTTTATTTATATTATTTTTTAAAATATTGATTATTATGGAGCAGCCAATACATATACTATATTTGTAGAAGAAGGCTATTCGCGCAATTTATAACCTAGACTTAGGATCTAGAATTAAGAAACGTAAAATAGGAAATGAATATACTAATTAATTGCCTATCAATATATTATTCTTGGTATATTGGCAAACTTGCGAATTTCCGAGAAATTGTTATAAAATCATAATTATAACTCCAACAACAAACAGGAACTTGTTATCTTGTTATGGCTAATACCTTGGTAAGTCCAATTAGTGAGTCTTTTTATATGTATATGAACGAAGAATAAACTTTTAAAATATGAACCCATAAATTGTTGAATGCATGTGTTAAAGATAAACAAAACAAAAATTACTTTCAAAATGATACAACCCCTTGGGAATAACTTTAAATCCTATTTATTAGACAAAGTAGTTTTTACCATCCTACGCGGAAAAATCGCATTTTTACCCTGTTTTCTGGGAGGAAAGTGGCGCTTTTCGTATATTACGCATGCAACAGGGTATTACGCGAACTTTCCGTTACAGCTTTGGTGAAAAATAGTGTACGCAACACCGGAGGGGGAAAAAAGGATATCCCAAACCGCGTGCTTGCCGTTTGTGGTTGCCAAAATGCCACGAGGTTTGAATTAGCCCATTACCCTCCCTAGTTGCGTAATATAGTATAATACATAATTACGTGACACGTTGTTTGTCCGCGATGGCCTCCTAAACTAATGAACGGATTTTAATTGGGATTACTTCATGGAGTGCAGTTCAGTCCAACTTGAGAGATTGGATAGTTTTTATTTCGATTTGGGACCCATTATTATTTTTATTTCCTATATTAGTTTTGTATGGACATATATTCTATGAGGGAATTTATTGACGCACGGTTTGATAGTTCTGCTGTGAAACAAATTCATTATAAGAACAGAGAGCTTATTTTACGAAATAGTTCTTGATGTTTTGAAATATTATTGGCAAATTTCTATAAAACAGTATTTTTTTTAGTATCTACAGAACAACGTCTGTCGGGTCAGCTAGTCACTTATGAACTTCAAAACTTTTATATTCTAAGTTTAAATTAAAAATTTGATACTTTGTGCCAATTCACATATTATTTTTGAGATGGAGTTCACTCGGGTTAAAGAAAACATCCGTTTTTTCATCATCTCTTTTTCAAGACACTTCATAAGGTATGAATCCTATGTTCGTATTATATATCTTACTATTGATATATAATCGATTATTCTTATAATTTGGAATGTTATTCACAAACTTATATAACTTATTTTTAGAGAAGCAACTAACTACTCGACTCCTGCTGAATTGATTTTGTATACTTATAAGTAATATAATATAATAAAAAATTATCATACTGGCTGACCCGACAGCCGTTGCTCAGTACATAAAATACAATTTTTTTATGAATTTGTCAATAATATTTCATAACATCAAGAATTATTTCGTAAAATATGCTCTCTGTGGTTATAATGAAATTGAGACAGAGGTTGTTCTGTAGATAATAAAAAAATACTGTTTTGTAGGAATTTGTCAATAATATTTCATAACATCAAGAATTATTTCGTAACATATGCTCCTTGTTGTTATAATGAAATTGTTTCACAGAATTTTCTGTGAACATATTCATGTTCATACAAAATAAAAATTTTATATGGGTAATAAAAATAATTATGGGTCCCAAATCGAAACAAAACCTATCCTATTTCTCAAGTTGCACTTAACTGCACTCCATTAAGTAATCCCCATTAAAATCCGTTCATTAGTTTAGGGGTTAAATGGAAGCAAAGATCAGGACACTGTATTTATATATTAAGATTAATAGAATAGGTCTTATCTCCCCCAGTAAACGTGACTCTACACAAAAAAATATATCCTATTTGTTGTATCGAGTACTAAATACTATTTATTCATACAAAACAAATCTTATAACTATAATATTTACAATACTATGATTACATGAAATTAAAACTATCGTTACGGGGAAGTGTACCAAGAATACTGGCAGTATTCGAGTTGGATAGCTGGGCTGATCCATTTTTTGTATTATTATATACTAGCTGACCCGGCGAACGTTGTTTTGCCATATAAATTGTATTGATCTTTTGCTTGCTAGTTGATAAGAGATGGCGCTAGTTGTATTCATTAGTAACAATCACACATCTTTTATATTTTGTATAATTCACACGATAGTTTTATAAATTATAGCATTTTTATTATTCTGGTGTGTAAGCTATTTTATTGTAAACTTTCATCAAAATCTATTCATTAGATTTTGCGTTAAAGAATTTCAAACATACATCCAGACATACAAACTTTCACATTTATAATATTAGTAGGATTATATCACAAGTATAAAACAAAAGCTGAGCACATCACCACTTCTTAGCCCATGATGAAGTGGTGCCCAAAACTTATTAAATAAAGCGAGCATAAAAATAACTTTTAGGGAAGCAAAAACATACGAATAAGTAATTTTAGTTGCTTATCCGGGTACGTGAGTGGCCTTCTAATATATACATGACCCCAAAACTCCGCCCTTTGGATTACTTCGACTTCGTAGTCCCAACAAACATATTAATTCTATTTTGAACGCTGCTTTTTTTAGATAGCTAATAGTGTTATAGATTGTTCTGATCACTTATATACCAGTGGGAGGCTCCTTTGCACAGGATGGCGGCTAGATTATGGGTTTATGGCACCTATTTTTGCCGTTTTTTGGCGCCGTAGCCAGTGAAATTACTGGGCAAATGAGACTTAACATCTTATGTGTCAAGATGGCGAGCGCAATTGTAGTGCCGCTCAGAATTTCTAGGCGTCTCAAGAATCTTGAGCGGGACTGCAATGTAATGGGTAGGGCGTATCAATTGCCGTCATCTGAACGTCCTGCTCATCTCATCCCGTATTTTCTTTAAAAAAAAAGAAAATACTAATAAATTATCCGAATAAAGTTGATGTCATATAAATTAAATAACTTGTGGCTGCTCATCTCAGTTACTTGAATGAATTATTTGTATTGTGAATATATTATAGGTATTTCGAAGTCAAAAGAATATAGGTCCCGGTTAAGTGATCACCAACATATCATATACTCTTAAACCTTGTCCGAAATACGCTGCGTTGTATGGTATAAGTATTATTCCGATCAGTTCAGTATTTTTGGCAGTATTACCCAACAATAAACTCCATTCTCCATTTATTAGTCAAGATACAACTTTACATTTCTGTAACTTGAGAGGTTTTCCTACCTTGTGTTATAAAGCAGCACTTTAGTAAATATTCAAAATGAATGACGATAGCCCTTTCCTATTGTATACTTACTCTTACGCGCGTTTTGACGGTGAATTCAACCATAATTCGTCTATTTTTTTAGTTTGAACTTAATTTGGGTTTACTTGTCCAAAACTTTAATACCTCTATAATGCATGTGTGTTTATGTTGTGTGTCAATCAAGCAGTAGTATGTGTTATATTTATTTAAATTATTTTAATGTATTTATAAGACATGTTATACAAGCAAATAGATTTATACATACAAATAATCACGCCTCTTTCCCGTAGGGGTAGGCAGAGACCACTTCTTTCCACTTGCTACGATCTTTACATACTTGTTTCGCTTCATCCACTTTCATTATTCCTTTTATACATGCTCTTCGGTTTAAAGTACTCTTGACCTGGCCTTTTTTCAAGACGTCCCTGATTTTGGTCTCGAAACGTCCGCCTAGGGTTAGCCCTTCCAAAACTTTCATTCACACTGGCCTTAAATACTTTTTTTGTCAATCGTTCTTCATTCATTCTCTCGACATGGCCAAACCATCTCAGCATAGCTTCAATTTTTGTCACAACACCTTCTTTCTGACCAAAACGTTTCCTTATCTCACTATTTTTTATCCTGTCACTGAGTTTAACTCCTATCATACTTCTCAACGCTCTCATCTCAAATGCATTTTTTCTGCTTTCATGCTTCTTCTGCCATACCCAACTTTCTCTTCCGAACATGAGTGTTAGAACCAACACCCCCTCATGCACAGCCAAACGAGCCTTGTTAGACACATTCTGCCTGTTCATAAAGGAGTGCAAAGCTCCATTCACCATGTTTCCTGCATTCACTCTTCTTTCAATATCACTCTCATACTTCCATCTCTTGTAAACTTTGAACCCAGATACACAAACTCATTCACCTGTTCAATTTGTTTATTTCAGTCTGTCACTACCTACTCACAAACACCATCACTTTCCTCTTCTTTACATTCATCTTCATTCCCTCCCCACGTAAAACTGTGCAATGAGCTTCCTTGCACGATGATTCCAGGATAAAAAAAAGACATTGGTACCTTAAAAAAAGTGCAAGGCCTCGGTGATCACTTAACATCAATTGACAAATGAGCATATAAATACAAGAAATATTCAGTGAGTTAAAGTTACACATCAATCTAACTAGTGGAATATATACGACCCTTTTAAACATAAATATTTACCATTCAATCCACTAACAGAAACTTTTCAATTAAACCCTTCGACGTTGACTTCGATCGACACCATTTCCAGTCTCCATTACAAATTCACTCATGTTTCAAAATTGAAATGTACCCGAATTCAACCAGAAAGGCTTCGGTCGGTTCAAATGTACTCTTATTCAGTTACCGTTTTTACTTTATTGAAATTGTACCTTTAAAATCCTTGGTATTAAGCCGGTCGGTATGTCAGACCTTTATTTGGGAATGTATCTATTATGTAGTTGGACCCAATTTAGTTGATATGTCTCTCAATATTCTGTTCACAATTGCGTATTTTATTTTTAATGAAATTTTAATTTAATTTAATTTATATTTAATGATCATACTGCAACGTTATTATTCTTTATGACCATAGTACTCCTTGTTTGGAGCGAAGTGTAACAACTAGTACTTTTTCATACTTGGTTTTGTTCTAAGAAGATATTTATCGTAGTTAGGAACACAAATGGCAAGCGAGCCTGAGGCCGATTTTCTACCAGATGGACCGACTAAATAAATACTCCAGGTCTCCGAGGTTTAGCTCCGTCGTCAGGGCGGGAATGGACAGAAGCCGATGGAAACAAATAGGTCACTCCAAGTGTGGACCACTTTTGATGACCACGAACCTTAGTCATAAGGGAACGACTAGGGAGAGAGAGAGAGATGTTCTTAGATTTATATTATTATTGTAGGTCAATCCTAAAAGTCTTAAATAAATTTGACTGTGAAAAGGTAAGTTATAAATAATTCTGAAGTGAGTTCAACCGAGCGCAAAACACCTGGTGTTCACTGATTATCGCCGCCCTCACTCTCTTGCAACACCAGAGGAATCACAGGTTTGTTGCTAGCCCTTTAAAAAGGTGTACTCGCTTTTTTCGAAAGAACCTATGTCATATTTTTAGGTACACTATAATTAAATATCCTGACTGTAACTAAGTTTGATAATTTTAAAATAAATAAGGTAAATGTAGGTGCAACAGGTGTTTAAAACGCTGTCTGTACAAAACGACCCTATGATTACTATACCAGTCTTATATATGTGCGGCCATGACATACACAAGTCCAGTATCGATGATACTGGTACAAAATCAAAAGTGCCTATAACATTTATCGGGCTTATACCCGAGCAAATATCAAAAAGCTACACATAAAACAAAACTTCCCAACACTTGAGCAATACACTGAAGAGGCATCCAAGCGTATCTACAGATGGTTGGGCCGCCAGAATAGCGATTTAAATCCCGCTCTTCAATCCACCTGCAGTCGTAAATCACTCACGGAATATTGCCTAAGATTAAAACGATACTTGTATCAACTTTCACACTAGTTCACACCCCTTCTATTTCAAAGTCAAAGTCAAAATATTTTATTGACATAAAATCAAAAGACTGCTCCTCAGCGTCAATCACAAAAAATACAATTCAGATACATACATATTAATTACATAAAAGCTTAAACATATTTTCAAAACAATGCAAACCAGTGAAACAACACAAGGTTGCTTCATATAATCCATAAAAAACAACTATAATACTATTTAATTTCCTATCCTATATGCCCATATCCAAATTACCCTACCGCAATTTTTTAATTAAAATTATCATTATTCATGTATGTTTACATATTTGGTGTTATTGTGTTTTACAAAGTAAGTCATAGTCAAGTGTATTAGGTTAGTATAAGCCCAGTAGCAAACTCGTAAATAGCCAGGTTTTCCTAGTTTTTTTATGAAAATAAGGGACGAGATGGGCAGGACGTTCAGCTGATGGTAATTGATACGCCATGTCTTGAAAAATCAGGATCTTGAAAAACCCAAAAAATCTGAGCGACACTACAATTGCGCTCGTCACCTTGAGACGTAAGCTGTTAAGTCTAATTTTCCCAGTAATTTCACTAGCTACGGCGCCCTTCAGACTGAAATAGAGTAATGCTTACACATTATTGCTTCATGGCAGAAATACGCGCCGCCTAGTTTCCTCGCTTTCCCCCTACACATTTTGTTATGAGTATATCATCATAAACTGTTTTCCCCAAACACGTCGATAAACCAAAATATAAGCCTTTATTGTAAATTGTTCTAGTTCAGTACATTATTATCAATTTCAAAAATTGTTGCTGGGCAACACCATTGTTCATCGCCTGTCTCTGTCGATTGTTGTTGTCGCTGTTCTTTTTTCTTTTATAATATAATATTATTTTTCAAAGTTAAATGTTTATATTTTTGCAGGTCTAATATTTATTACCATTATCATCATCAATTTATACCATCATCATCATCAGCCGGAGGACGTCCACAGCTGGACAAGGGCCTAAGACTTCCACGACGATCGGTTTTTCGCTGCCCTCAACCAACGTATTCCGGCAATCTTTACCAGATCGTCGGTCCTTCTTGTGGGGGACCTACCAACACTGCGTCTTCCGATTTTATTATAGGGAGTATTTACCATAGGGAGTGACAATCACATAAGATATTGCAAAAACACTTGGGTAACGTCATCATGAAGCTACATCACTTCGTAAAGGGGCTTTTTCATGGGAAGAAGAACTGAAAAGAAACTCCCAACCCATGTTCCAACTCATAGAATTCCAAAATTGCTTAGCCTATTCAATATAATACTCTAAAATTTTAGGTGGACTGCGCAGAACCAGTTAAGAACCACGCATATTCTATAATAGAATCTGCTATACTATAGTAAGCCTTCTTTATAAAAGAGGCTCTAATATATTTCTTAAATTTGTGCTCAGTGAGTCCTAGTATTCTGTCTGGAATTTTATAGTAAAATTTAATACACATCTATATATATCATTTTCACACATTATAAATTGTTCTTATAGCCGTCTTAAAATTAGATGCATAATATGTAACTTTGCAAAAACTCACAGTTTAACACTTAAATGTTATTCACAAACAATTACTACTTAGTTTAATACCAATCATGAAATAAGAAAAACCATAAACAAAATTCGTGCGCAATCAATAAAAGATAGTGTTCTCGATAAATTGTAACCGCAGTTAGGGATTTATCGATGTGTCTGGAATCCACAGTTTCTACTAACGGCCTACAAATTGCTCCAAGTCCAATGTTGGCTACGTGACGTGTATCGCAATGGCTTACACGCAAGAATTGGCTGTTTGAACACAATTTTTTCCCGTTGTTTAATTCTTATAGTGGAAAAAATAAATTAAACAGTAATTAACCGACTATGGGTTAGGAAGAGTTTGTTATTTTTGAGTGATAGGTGATAGGAGAGCGACTCTTGTTGGATAAAATATACAAATTGTTCAGTTGGTAAGATCGCTCGGATGGAACCCGGGAGGCGCGGATTCGAGTCCCCCATCGTCCATAAATTTTGAAACAATTTTAATTTGTATATCTAATCCCAGGAGGGCCATCCCATATGTCATTTAAAAATAATAAATTGTATAGATTTGAAAGAGTGCCATCTCAAGTCAATTTCCTTATATGTAATTATTCGGGTTGAGCTGTAAAGAAGATCCTGTAGATGGAGCCACAATCTGAGAGTTGAACAAGACATACCAAGATTACGATCGATGCGTCACTCGGACGGTTGGTGAGAGTGCTCGGATTTTGGAATTTGTACATAATGTATAGGCTAGGTTATAGTTATTGCAATATAGGGAACACACATGTAAATAATAACCCATCTTTAATATAATCCCTAAGCACAAAACAGCTCGGTTTAGGGGATCTTTCAGATTCTCTGCAGCAAAAATATGGAATGACTTACCTCCTCCTCTAAAGAAAAACAAATGAGTATCGAGTCCTTTAAAAACAAATACCGTTTTGCTCTACTAAAAAAGCAACTTGCTGCGGAGAAATTGAACCACTTCTACTGGAAATATCTTTCTCTAAAAGATTTTTTATGTGTATGGACATAAACACACGCTCACACTCATGCACATACCTAAACACACACATACAATACACACACACACACACACACTTACATACACTTGCAAAGGTAATCCGAATATTTTTTATTTTTAATATTACATATTACATATATAAATTACATACATTATACATTTTAAAGAAAAAATATAGCTTTAGTAGGTAATCGGGGAGCCACAATACATCCACTCCCGCTCAACACCTTAGGGAGGAGGGGATGGCTGAAAAACAGCGCTGCATGGAAACATAAATCCATGATTCCATGTCAGGTGAAGCTGAGCCTTTTCCGTTTGCCTTTTGTTTCATCGCGTATCCTAATTGTTTATTTTATATTTGTAATGATTTGTATGGCAATATAGAATTTATTATTATTATTATATAACAACAGGGAAAATTTGTAAATTTAAAAAATCATGATTACAACACTTAATTAACTAATCTAACACCTATACAAACTATAATATCAGTTTCCGTACTCTTTAGACTAAAGCCTTCTTATTGCTGCAACATTCCATAACGAAACAGATCGGAAAATTTGTACCGTTAATGATCCCAAGCTTTTCTTTAGTTGTTTTCTTACTGCTTCTCAAATTTAACTTTTATTTAATTTGTAGTATTGTTAATACTATATATAATACTTTGTGGCATCATTTGCAATTAATACATCTAGTTGAATTACTTGTCTTAAAACACAATATTGCCGTGAAAAGCCGAAGAGCAGAAGAAATATTAAGATTAAATTACATTAATCCCCGAACATAAAAATGCCAATTACTTTAAAACAGATAAAAAACATTTAAAAATAAAACACATAAAATGTGCATACACACAATCACTATACAGCTTCCCTTCAAAAGATAAATAAAAGGAAGCTTTGAGATTTTGTCAATTTACGTAAAGCAAATATCCAGGTTTTTTTGAAATAGCGAAACTCTTGACTAGAGTTGATTTGATTTTCATATGTTGCTTTACTTTTCTGAACACATTATTTTCGCATAGCTAAAACACTTAAGTGGGTTTTGCAGTATAAACATTTTAGTGACCAAATACGTGATCTGCAAAGGCCACGAACCGTCGGTCTAAAAAAATAATAATATAACTTTTACGCAAAATTTAATGTTAAGGCACAGTTATAATTACACGCGGTATTTCTTTAAAACTGTGTTATATCTTTAGCACTGATTTTAATAAACCGAATAATAATATTATGTAGTAATGAATGCAGAAAATAAAAAACACCTCATTAGCTGTCTATACTTTCACTATATATCTATCATTATTATTAATAGAGGGATAGTGTTATCAATTAATTAATATCTGCTATCCGTTAGTATTAGATATTCAATTTTATGCATATCTGAAATATGCTACTTTAACTTACTATAACAATTTTCCGTTTAAATATATTTCTCTGTTTGTTTCAAATAATAGAACTTTTGACGAGGGTTTACGCTTGACCCGATATAACCACTCCTACATAATGCGGTGCTTTATAAAATAATCCTACATGTCTTTAAAGAACAAATCAGTTTTAGTCAATAAACCCGTTTGTTGTATTTTTCACTGCATCCAGTAAAATAATATCAAATCAAATGTAAATGATATATTCATATTTAATTTATCCGTTTATCAAATTGGCATACAATATGTATTTATGCCAAAAACTCATTCGGCCCAGTAAGCCTTTGTCACTCGATTACCCAATCATTGAGTTTAAAGATTAAACGCAAATAAACACAACGTCAGCGTGACATATTATTTAGAGCAATTGTTTATGAATAAATGACGTCACGAACATATCTACAAACGTATAATACATACTCGTATACAAAACAACACGATTGTTGTAATGCTTTTCTCAAGCTTTGCAATGTTAAACAGGAGTGGAGGGGGTATGAAGCAGAGCACAAAGACCAAATAACGATAACAACAACGGGTCAGCACTTATATAATAATTTTAAGATATGCATTATGTATGAACCTCTAAATTGCATATGAAGTCCTGGTACATGTTGCTATGATGACACATGATTTCAACCGATATGATAGACATTACTATCACCGCTACCATAATATTTATGTTCTCTTGGTGTCTATGTAGTAAACGTCGTGCGCATGACATCAGAATATATTAACGTATAGTCGCGTCTTACATAAAACATTTTTGACATTATAAGTTCACGATACATCATTACTTTTTGCTTCAAGCACATCTGTTGGCTAGGAATTATATCGGCTCCTAGCAAGTACTAACTTACGTAGTAGCTACAGACCCTCCAACAATCTGTTCTTTGACTATGACCGCCTGGTACTTAAACACTGTATAATGCTTCCTATCTCATTTTCTTCCACCATTAATTAATCTTATTAATTTATGTATCTGTCTCACTCTCTCAACGGCTGAATCCTATACATTTACCTGTTTGTGTCTCTATCGTCTCGCTTTTTCGTTTCATTGAGCTTCAAACCACAACGATTCCAAAGAAGTTTCATTTGAAAAAAATTACTGAAGAAAATATTTTTCAATAAAATTACTGAAATAAATAATTTTATTAATGAAATTTTGTTCAATTGAGGCCAAAAAATATGCAATCATTAGAACTTTTTCATCATAATCATAACAAACCATGTAATATATATTATATAGATTCAACAAATAGAGAATGGATTATATTTCTTGTTTATCATTAGTACACAAGGATTGAATTCAGTTTTAAAAGTTGAAAATTTTTACATGAAATCATAATAATTATGATAATCTAATTAAAGTAAAATATTATAATAAATATTTTTTTTTTTCATTTTATCGCGAAATATTGTACGAACAGCAATCGCAGGCCTAAATATGATTTAGTTGCTTAAATATGAAAATGTATAACTTAATAGCTGTCACTACATCTCAATGGCGTACTACTTTTTATGTATTGAATTAAAATATTTTTTCTCAAGAGAAGAAATTGTATTTTTTATATTACTAAAATTCGTATACTCAATAAGGTTCAATAAAAAGTCAGAATTTGTTCGTAACATAGCCGCCTCCTACCATTATACTAACAATAAAACTAAAAATCCTTTCCTAAAAAACATGTAATCCTGCATTCCTATAAAATTCCTGTAGTGCAGTGACATCGGCTTCATCATCTTTGAGTTTCGTTCCTTTCAAATAATCATTCAATTTTGGAAATAGAACTCATTCATTTCTAGGTCGGATGAATATGGAGGATGCTTAATAATGTCGAAGCCAGCATCTCAAATTGCAACCATAACAAAGCCAGACTTGTGTGCCAGGGCTTTTAATTGATGGAACAACAAATTTTTCCTAGTTTACCTCGCTGTACCTCATGAATTAAGCAGTAGCTGCCCTTTGATATCCTGATTATTTCAGCCGAAGGACTCGCCTTTAGTATCTTTAGGGATTGATGTGCTCAACCAGGACATAAACTTCAATTTTGGTTCTAGATCATCAATTAGTACACTAGCAATAGTTAATCTAATATCAAAAATAGATCTAAGCAAATTTCAGAATCTTATCCCGAGCGAGGGTTGCGGGCGAACCATTGATATAAGAATTTCCAGAATATACTCTTAAAATTCACTGTGAATCTAGATTAATTTGTTCCATTCTGAAATTTTTCGTGCCCAGATACTTTATAATCGCAAGAAATTCAAATTTCGACAACATACTCCGAAAAACTGAATACAAAGTCTTCCATTTGAAAAAAAAACATATTCGTATTTTTTTAATCTTATCAATATTTCAGTTTTACCAGCCAGTATTTACTTTTTTGTTTACAAAGAGTTTGTTCTACATCAATGAAGCTATTTTTTTGCATGAATGTGAAGCAAAAATCTGGACAAAAAACATCTTAATTCAAAATCGTATATTATTAATAGGAGTTCCTTTCAAACAGTTTTCCTTCTAGATAACTGACGTGTTTATGACGAATTTTAAGGCACTTTGTCTTTCTCGTATTTTATGTACGTTATTTCTCTATAAAGACTACAGTTTTTTGTAGCTTAATCCCTTAGATTAAGGACTGGTCTCCACAGCTTTCCAACTAGATACCGCAATACCGAAGAACAATAGCTTTTTCATTACGGCAACTATTAGATGCTTGTGTGCGTGACATCTTGACACTCAATGGCATCTTTCAAATTTTGTAACATACGCTTCGTGTTATTTTACATTGAAATTAATAAAATAGGTTTAAAGATATTTATTTCTCATTAAAAACATAATATTGTCACTTACATGAGAACATAAAATGATGTAAGTAATAATTCATCCGCCGTTCTTTACATGTTCAGTACATGCATATACATAATAGTACTTATTCTTCTACACAAAATTTATGATTACACACTTTTACAGGTCACTGGCACATAACAAACAATTTCAGACATGTGTTTTACATAAAAATACAAAATACTAACTTATGATATGTGATCTCAGTGTCTTTCTTATTTCTTTTAGTTATAGTTTTACAAAATTTTACTGCGCAACCCGGCATTTTAGTTTCAATTATTAGCAACAATGTTTATAACAGACTATGTGGCACATTAACGTCACACATTGTTCAACACACTCGAGTACGCCCAAGTGGGCGTAGTAATATTTGCCTCACTTTGTGGCTACGACTGCGGAATCTAGTTAGAGCGCAGCGGAGACCAACCTAAGCTTAATCCAATATTAGCCAATGTTTTATTGACATAATTTGCTAGCATTTAATTTATAAACAATCAAAGAAGTATTTTTATTAAAATTATTTCCAAATACATGCTTCACAAAACAATGTTTACAGATGTTGATCGTAAACAAAAACAACAACATCACAAGTTGAGGCCTTATCAAAAGCCAATCACAGCGTTTGTTGCATCAGCATCAGTTTTGGTTTGAAGGGCCCCGTAGCTGGTGAAATTACTGTGTTAATTATTCTTAACATCTTATGTGTCAGTGTTGAGCGCAGTTGAGATGCCGCATAGAATTTTGGGTTCACACAGGAATCCTGTGCGGCACTGAATTGTAATGGGCAGGGTGAAATTATCTACCATCACATGAATGTCTTAAAGGCATAAAAATACAATTATTTTTTCAAAATTTATTCCTTTAGAATTCGCTTCGGAAAGAAATGGCTCTCTGAGAGAGAAAAAGTGACTCACGAAACTCTTTTAGTATTATTTTTTTGCGCTCGTTTCAATAAAATGTATGACGGCGCGACACAAGTCATTTGAGGTTTGCTGTCGACGACGTCGGAACAGAATGGCAGCATGACAGATGTCAGCTGTCAGCTGCCACTCTTGCGGAACGTCACACCGGTGGGAGCGGGGCGGCCATCTTGGTCACTTTTGGATCGAGAACCGCCAACGCACCACGCGCTCGACGAATCGCTTATTTCCGACGCCATCTTTAACATTTTTTTTGTTTCTGATTTGATTTAATACAGTATCATTATCTGTACCTAAATAAAGTGTTTAAGAGTTATATTTTGTTAATCTGTGAAGTTAAGAAGAAATAAATCACTGGAGAACTAATTTGTGAATTTGTTCGAGTTTCTGACCCACGTGAAACATAGAAGATTCTGATACAGGCCATCCTGAGTCTATATATACAATATTGTCATTGTTGTTGCTATAAAATAATAATAATAATTATAATAACTTTATTTCCCAAACATTATAGTAATTAATAAAAGTACAAATTAAAAATGTTTCTAAATTATATTATTGATTATTTACATACAATACAGGGAGCAAAGACAGCTAAACTAGTATGAACTGTGTTTCAGCTGTCAGTTACTTCTCGGTACCAGACATAATTACCTACATAGTCAAATCAAATTATCAGAATCAGATAAAATAAAATAAAAATACTTTCTAAATACAAAAGTGAGACTAAAATAAAAGTATAACTTCTAAGAATGAGTGTGTATGTGTGTAAAATAATAAAATAATCATCATCTAGTCCCAGGCTGTCCGATCACTTAGATATTCATCTGTGAAGTAGTAGGATTTAACAAATATTTTTTTTAAATTACATTTAACTTTATTTATAGATAAAGCCTTAAAAGTGGCTGGGACTTTATTATAAAAGTGTATATTAATACATTTACCCTTAAAAGTACTATGTATCTTATGTAGCCTACAAGTATTAGTTACAAGTAATCCCTTATTTCTAGTGTTATAATGCAAATCATTATTTAGAGCAAAAAGGTCACGATTTTTCTGAAGGTATATTAAATTTTCATTAATGTACTGAGAATGAACAGTCACAATATTTATTTCTTTAAATTTTTTGATTTGAGTGACTGTCTATAACCAAGCTGATATATAGCACAAACAGTTATCTTTTGCAGAGCAAACACTATATCAATGTCAGCAGCATGACCCCACAGTAAAATACCGTATGTCTTGATGCTGTGAGAACTGAAGTACACTAATTTTGCTAGTGTTGTCACTTTTTCTCTTCAAAAAAATCCTAATATTGTTCTGTATTCTCACCTTAGGCGAAGCTGAAGAATTACGAATTTTAATATTTCAGAGACACTTTAAATTTCTTTTGCAACTCCAAAGGAATCACAGGAGCGTTGCAGGCCTTTAAGAAAAGTGTATGCGGTTTACTTGAAGGTACGCATGTCGTATGGTCCTGGAAACACCGCACAGGGAACCTCTTTCTACAGATTCTACAGCTCTTAATTTGTGGCATTTCGTGAATTCGGCGGCAAGAATCAGGCCAAAAAGCTCAAATTTAAAGACGATGCGAAAATGTCAAGTGGTCAGGTGATCAAAAATAACGTTAATAACTCCCATATTCTTAATTATACTAGTAAATAACTTTAAATTGGGTATCATTCAATCCGAGATAACCCGAGGCAAAAAAATTAGAATCAAATATGTAGCGTCTAGCATAATGTATTAAATAGAGAATCTACTTGATAACATTAAGTTAGAAGCTCTCAACAGATTCGCATTGTTCTAATAATAACACCCGTCTTTGTAGTTTCATTTATAGCAATGCAACTATCGAGAGGGATATATACTAGACCTGTATTACATATCTCGTTAGTATTCAGACGTGCTCGTTTACAACCTCACTGCCTTGAGATGTTGAGATGTGATTTGTATTATTAGTACTCATGTAGATCTCAACATATCAATGCAATTCATTAAATAATAATAATTTGTTTTCAAAATGATTAATTATATCATCATTGGATCCCATATCACTACATATTGTAAAACAATTTCCACCGCCGCATCTGTTTGTCTATCTGTTCGCGATAAACTCAAAAACTATAGCACCGATTTTCAAGCTGTTTTCACCAGTACATGGCGTGGTTCTCGATGAAGGTTTCAGTATATAATTTGTTAACTTTTAATGCACATTTTTATACACATTAAGGATATTTTTCGGAACAGATAAACCATCTGGGAGCTTTCAAAAATCGCTGGCTAAACTCTAAAGATACAATAAAATAATGTATTGTGGAATTGTGTATCATAAAAGTCCGAGATGGTATATCTCTTAAGGCTAACATATTATACCCATTTAAACTATAAGATATACTCCTAGAATACAGACTACATTATTCCCGAATACTTACATCATATATTTTTTTGCTATTGACAGAACTGCGTCTGTCGGTTCAGCTAGTTTATTTTTTACTTTTAAGTGTCAGTTTATAATAATAATATATTATCAACTTGAATGAAAACTCCTAACAAAGCCGTACACAAAATACAATTGTATCATCCTCGTAGACAAAAAAAATCATAAAAAATGTTCATACAGTGAAAACTACTGGGCCAAACTATGTAAAATTCTTATAGGATCAAATAGCATTTTTTCTGCATCGAGTTAAGGAATAATTACGTAAATCGGATCATAAATCTCAGAATAATGGGTGTAAGTAAAACCTCATCCTTTTTGAAGTCGGTTAATATTAAAATACCATATTTGTCTTTAGGCGTCAACAAAAGCTTTACTGTAAGTCAACCATTGTTATTTAATGTTATATTAATATATTATAAGCGGTATGAGGAAATACGGACGAATACAGCAAGAATTATAAATAGAAATATATTTATTTACCATAGGGAGTGACTATAACATATTGCAACAACTCTTGATAGACTTTATGAAGCTACAAGTTTGTAAAAGGGCTTTGACATGGTATGATGAATCTGGCTCAGAATAGATACTGAAATATTTTTGATGAGGCAAATTACATTATTAAAGTTGTACCCTTTATTACTTGCATCAACAGTAACATAAACGGTCACGTGTAAATATTTTACCCCAATCTCAGGGGTGACATAAAAACGATTTTCGCTAATACGTGTCTTATTCAAAACCAAACAATATTTAAATAAAAAAATTAAAAATACTGAATACGTGAAGTAAAAACTATCACATATTTAGTTCATCACGTCATGTCATTATGAAGTGCCATGAGAAACGTGCTATTGGCATTTCGCAGATACAAATATTTATTCCTTTTGATCTTGGGAAAGCAATTTTTTAATGAAAATAAAGGATGAGACGAACAGGAAGCCCAACTGATGGTAATTGTTACGCCCTGCCCATTACAATGCAAATTCTGAACGACACTACAGTTGCGCTCGCCACCTTGAGACATAAGATGTTAAGTCTCATTATCCCAGTAATTTCACTAGATCCCACTGGGAATATGACATTTATATTGTTTGGCTTGAGTAGTTGTGGTAATGCAGTTCAATGGATCTTTGTTAAATCAATTAATTGCCAGGTGATTGAGTGAGTGACGCAACAACAATGAGAACATGATAAAAGCAAACACTAGCCACGATAACTTAAAATAAAACGTACAATTAAGGATATATAATAAATACAGTGTACTGAGCCTTCTTAACTCTTTTAATAACCTCAAAATAAAAACCCACACTAAAACTCGCATGGGTTGACAAATACTGCAATCGCAATCTCAGGAGACAACCTTAAGGTGCGGAGTGAAGTATGTGACTGGTCTAGGATGGCTGCCGATATTTAGGCCTAGGCCAAGAAGGAATGCCGTTACGTTCAAATTAAAAAGGGTTACATTAAAACTAAAAATCAATAAAGGCTATAAATATATATATATAGTCGGTGTCATCCAAGATAGGTTTGTTACTACATACTTAGTTATAGGTGAGATGTACTTGAGTCGTGAGGAGGCGAGAGGCAAGAGTGGGTCGCGGCGGAAGGACACCGATTCCAAAAATAACAAGAATAGTAATAAGATTGTATAAAAATACGCAATTATTTTTATACTTTTTACTCATACCTCATGTTTAAAACAAAACATGAATATGCAAAATAACGGAAGAAACCTTATTAAAAGAAGGAAGAACTCATCAGTGCAAGCTAACAAAAAATGCACCAGACAAGTTTGCTTACAACATGACAAATCGACATGGACAGAATACTGTCTTAAGAAGCATATAATATGTACAGTAGGTGTGACAAGCGCCCTTTAGTCAGGGGATGCATGGCACGATAAATCCAATATTTTAAGTGTGAAACCAAAAACTGATCAGATCAAAACATTTAAAAACTAATATTTGACTTTGATATTTTCTTAAGGATTGAAGTCACACAAAGTCTGAATAGAAGTTTCTTAATAATAATTACACTAACTATGAAATTGATGTTCATCTGTCTTTCTATTATCATATAATAATAATGGCTGTATTTGTCCTACGAGACGATTAAAATATTAGTGTAGTAACACTAAAATTCGTGACTTCATATGGTGGTGACAATATAACTAAAATTAAAAAAAGTGTGTGTGTACTTATGTATGCACGCAAGAAGTTATACTTCTTTGGCCTAACAAAGCAAGAATCCTTAAAATTATTCATTCCTAATGCTATTCTACTTTTGAAGAAAGAACAATACTGTAAAAATCTGGCAACGATGGCTTTGACAATTAATTATTAAATAACGATTATGGCTGTACGGGCTTGAACCCTTTGCCTATCCTACTAATGGACGAAGAAACCAAAAAAAAAAAAAATTACGAATATCGCAAATGTCACAAAATTTTAGGAACCAACTTCACCCTGTTGCGCGCGCATCTTAATCCTTCCTTCATAACGCGCCAAAAGAAGTATAACTTCAAAAACGTGCAATTCAATGAAAACGTTATAAGACCAAATTAAAATTCATATAATATTCACAACTACCAGTCCCTACCCGCAAAAAACGAGTTAATTGAGACCTTTGAAGTATTTCTTAGCGAATTATATTCTAGAATAAATCATAAAACTAATGAACACCCATTGTTAATATTTACTTAACCTTTGAGCGCCTTTACTTTTACAGCTGCTTAGAATAAAGTCGCTTGTGATTACGAAAATTCTATATTTGCGCATATATAACATCAAACCTAAACGGAGGCTTATTAAAGCAATATGTTCAAAGTTTCTTCGCATTTTATTTGAAAACCCAAGACATGTTTTTAATGTTTATTTGCATTCAATTACAGTATATATGATGATTTTTGTCCTCTTGTATTACTATTAGTATTACTAATATTATTTGTAGTAATGACTTGACCTCGTTCCTGTAGAAATTTTGGGAATTCTGTGACAAAAGGCCGAAATAGGTGTAATTCTGAAAGTGCAAAGTTAGGGTTTTGTGACGGATGTATTAACTACTCTCAGCTAAACTCTCTTAATTTTTGCATTTGCTTGATTCCAGCCGCTTTCTTTCTACTTCTTGCTTTAATCATCATCAGTTATTGGCAGTAGAGAACTGACTCGTCGGTCTGCGCTAAAAACTCATAATGACCAATGCGTCTTAATTCCCACACACAACATCACCTTATTACGAGTAAGCTCCGGTTTTGCCACAGCCTGTAAAGTCTGACCAATTTTGGCCAGGAACTTTGTCGATCGTTGTTTTCGTACGTAACCCACATCACCAGTTACAATATTTGCAACAACGGTGCGTTTTCTAAACATGACAACAATGATGCCGAGCTTACTGTAACAATTATAAATGTTTGTTTCAGTTAGCTCGGGTTTATTGTACGTACTCCTAGCTTTTTTCATTTGGGTATAAACTATTTTGTAGGCAATTGCCAGTTCTTCAGATATATGATAACTAACGACATGCCGATCTTGTTCTACTTTTTCAAAAATATCGTCAATTTCATCCGAAACACAGCGACCTTGCTTCTTGATTCGTCCCAGCGATTCTACCTGAGAGTTAAACAAACATAGTAAAAAGAGTTAAACAACAAGTATTACGGATCATAATCAAAATGTATTAATTAAAAAAAATATAATCATCTATATTATATTCTCGTGGATTATTAAAGCAGCTTTTATAACACGCTTACGATGTTTCGAACAGTCTTTAAATTAACAGAATACGAAATTTATAAAACAACAAATCGATCACCCAACGACTATATCGTAAATTATTTTCAAATACTTCCAAAGAAAGAAGTGGAAAAACCTAACCACTATCAAACACTGATTCGGATAAGCTATCAATAGAATCCCAACACTTAAACCTGGGTTTAAAATAGAAAACTGTTAAAAGTCGCTTCCAACGTTTCCATCAATGTGATGTAAAAGTGCAATGTCGTTTACAGAGTGAATTTAGAAAAGTTCGTATGTGTGTTCATACTATTGCAAACAAGAATTTAAAACAATTTCTACTCAGGTACTTGGCTCACCTACGAATATGAACGAGAAGCAAGTGGAGCTAGAGAGTAGAGTATAATGACCAGTAGGAGACTCCTTTGCACAGGATGCCGGCTCGATTATGAATTACCACAATGGCGCCTATTTCTGCCGTGAAGCAGTAATGTGTGAGCATTATTGTGTTTCAGTCTGAAGGGTGCAGTTATTGAAATTACTGGGCAATTGAAACTTAACATCTAATGTCTCAAGGTGATGAGCGCAATTATTGTGCCGCTCAGAATTTTTGGTATTTTCAAGAATACTAAGCGGCACTGTAAGGGACAGGGCGTATCAATTACCATCAGCTCAATGTCCTGCTTGTCTCGTCTCTTATTGCCAAAAAAATCCAATAGTATTGTTACTGAACTAAAGAAAAAGCCCTTACCTTCTTTTATAGGAACCTGAAATCCGACATATTCTCTGGATGATTTAAATTTTGCTACTATGATGCTGATCAGAATATATACAATGTATACCTATTCAATAATTCCGTCCTCATATCTCGGAGCCAACCAAATTTGGTTCGGTAGAAATAAAATTTCTACTATCATTACATACTGTGACAACTTTATAACTTATGATAAAATAAAGAAATTTAGTTGAACCTACTCCTATAATAATGCAATTTTGATCAGCCAACAATTTGATGTCAACTTCAAACTTCATGTATAAAATTTTCATACTCGATTTATTGGCAGATTTCGTGTCATGCAATTCATTTTACTGTGAATACGTGAAGGGAAACAATATTCTTATATCACTCAGATTTACAACTGAAATGGTAATCCTTACATTCTTAAAAACATAAAATATGTTAATTTGATTTTGTTTATTTATTTGTTTTTTACGCATTCACGCCTTACTTACTAACGTAACGAAATTTTGACTGTTTCCGATGGGGTGCTGATAACATTTTTGATCCAGTCCACATATTATAACAAATTATGGGGCAAGTAAGCTAAGGTAGGAGAGAAAATCATTTCGAAGTATCAAGGAATCGCATGAAATTAATAATTGCTAATAAAATAAGTACCATATCTCAGCAATGAAGAAAACAAATTTGAGATTATTTTTTGAAATCCAAGATGGCTGCCGCGCTAAACTATGTAAAATATGGATATCGCTTTTATTGTCTCTCTGTCCCCCTATCAAGATATATTTGACTCCTAACCGATAGTCACAAAAAAATTCTTTTTTTTCTTTATAAGAGGGGACAAAAGGGCAAGAGGCTCACGGGATGGGGGGAGGTGAAGCAACTGGACATCCGCAACAACAGGTGTTAAGAAATGCGTTGCCGGCCTTTAAGGTTGGAGTATGCTTTTTTCTTGAAGGTCGCTAAGTCGTATCTGTTCGGGAAAACCGCAGCCTTTAATTGATTCCACATAGTGACTGTGCGAGGCATGAAATTTCTTGCAACGTGATGTTAGTATGTAATGTCTGGTGCTGGAATTCGGTCGCTGGAATCAACCCGAACAGCTCGTCAGAGCACTCCCCGTGATAAATGCGGTAAAAGAGAGAACCCACATCTCTACGCAATGCCAAAGAATCAAGCCGATCGGAGATGACTTGATCGTCGATGATTCGAGTCGCTCGTCGTTTTTTTTTTTATGGAATAGGAGGACAAACGAGCGTGCGGGTCACCTGTTGTTAAGTGATCACCGCCGCCCACAATCTCTTGCAACACCAGAGGAATCACAGGAGCGTTGCCGGCCTTTAATTTTAGTTGTATGCAGTCAAATGGAAGAAGCTTACCAGCTTCTTCTGGGGAGCACCCCAGAGGTAAGAACAGTGCTCCATGTGAGGCCGAATTTGCGCCTTATAAAGTTTCAGCCGGAGACTTATAGTGAAGTACTTACTGTAAGTTAGAATTTTACTTGTGAAACATTAATTATTTTTAACATAAATTAGTTTTCCTGTCATTCTTGCGCGCAAACCCTCGAGACAGAAATGTTATTATACCAACATAAATACGAAATATATTTATCTAAAAGAACCAAGAGTCAACCCCAAAAAAACAAAGCACGTGATTAAGGAAAAATGTTGAGACTTGTAGAAAACAAATTGGGTCCAACTACTCCGTTACAATACATTCCTACACACAAAGGACTCACATACCGACGGGCTCAATTCGGAGGATTTTACAGGTACAATTTCAATAAAATACGAACACGGTAACTGAATAAGACTTCATTTCAACCTACCGAGGCCTTTTTAGTAATTAGGTTTAGGTTAATTTATATTTTGAAACATGAGTAAATCTTTAATGGAGACTGGGAACGGTTGTGATCGAAGTCAACTCCAATTAAAGTTTGTGAATAGATTGTTCAATATACTGGATTTACACATTTTAGAGAAGAGTTACTCATATCGGAAAGTAATGTTGTTTTGATATGATTATTGGGTGGAAAATGCTACTTCCCTACATAGACAGGGACAAACTCATACAAATTACTTCCCACCTAAGGGCCGGACGAACTTTAAAAATAGAACTTCTGTCAGCTGTGAAAAGTTTTATGTAAAAAAAAAACTAAAAAAACAGCCAGTATGAACTTAGCGCAAACTTCTTTGAGCACAATAAGTCGCAACAATTAAGCGGTGAGTTCCATATTTAAAATTATAAAAGTCGACATAAATTGTCCTATTTTGACAATTAATTTTAAATAGGTCCTACTAATATTATTATATATTATTTTTATTATTAATAAATAGTTTAGATAAACAACTAGTTTTATTTCCCTTATATTCGAAATGAAAAGTACAATGTTTAACAAGGGTAAAAGAATAAATTCCTACTCTAACTATAGCCGCCCTTGCGGGGCTCGGGCGTCTAAATACCTCGGGAATTGATTCTTTCGACCCTTGGTTAACAATATACTATTTTATTAATAATCAGGTGAATCCGTTTTTTTAATGAAAAATCGTTTCCAAAAATCATCTTTTGCCTATATATACAAGACATAGGTAGAAGTTAATATTTAATTAGTAATTACTATTCAACTCTTATTTTAAAAGAAAAATATAATAGTAGGTACGTCAATGTTCTGTAGAAAATTAATTAAATGCCGAAATTAAATGTCGTAAATACATTATCGTGACATCATATCAAAATGTAATGTAAGTCGGTTAATATTATGTTTTTGAAGTGAAACTTCTTCAGGCAAATGAGCGTAATTATTTTACAAATGAAACGGAAATGAGCGTCACGGAAATTGGAGACAAACAAAAATGTTCAAGAAGAGATGGAGGTTTTTGTTCAAGGGAAAGATTGATTAACACCGATTGAGGAAGAGTATTTCTTACTCTCGGGCTTCCCTACTAGCCTCGTATCGTCCAGGTTTTTTTAAATCCAAGATGGCCGCTGCACCAATTTATGATTTCAACAATTTGGATATTGAATCCGAGGTTCTTGAGGGTGCAGCGAACGAATTTGGGATCATTTTAAAATCCAAGATGGCCGCCGCGCAAATTTATGATTTCAACAATATGAATATCGAATTCGAGGTTCTCGACGGTGAAGAGAACAAATTTGTGACCATTTTTTAAATCCAGTTTCTATATGTGCCAATAAAGAGTCACGAAAAGTGGGACGTTTTTATCCAAGAAGAGGGAGAGGGAGATTGAGACCGATTGAGATAGAGTGAGAAAGGGCGAACGTAGGATGATGCACATAGCACCGCTAGTAAGTAGAACAACTTCCCTACTAAAGCTACATTGTACAGTGTCAGCGCGCGGCCGCGAACACGTACAACATCTTCCCCACTAGCTTTGTATCGTGCAGGTTAGCGCGTGGCCGCGAGCAAGAAGAATGATAATTTCTAATATTGAAAAAAAAAAGCAATTGGTATAGGCAACAGATTAGGATAATTGATATAAACGAGATTTAAAAATTATAATTATTTTTCCAAAGAAGTTTCACTTCTGACATTCGGCGGCAGGAATCAGGTTAAAAACTTCTAATTCTATTATTAGATACCATAATTAGAACCTTACCTTCAAATTACACACCGCTTAAAATTTATATAATTATTTCCACTCCAATTATAGGCTATCCTTATTACTATTAGATAATACTTAATACTGGCCTTCGTTTGATTAAATAAGATCTGAATAAATAATAGTAGGTCTTAAAGAACATGGTCTCGCAACTTGGCTTCTTCAGAAAAAATACTATGCTATTCTTTGGAACTCTTTTTTCACTATGCGTTCAAAATCCATTAATAACGTGTTCCATTTAAATATTGTATGCATGTATAATAGCTTATATTAAGATGAAATGCAATAAATACGCATGAAATATAAAATATAGAAACGCAATACCATTGGTTGAAGCGTAGTGTGTCAAAGTACATTGTAAGCACAACTGTTAACATAATTCACTGGTATAGTTACTAGATAATATTTTCGGTATTTGCGATATATTAAATTATATCTTGGTATTTTATTATTAAATCAAGTTAAGGTTATGTAACATTTTTAAAGTAAAAACAAAAAAAATATACAAAAATAACATGTTCATTAAACTCAATTCAAAATACTTCACAAAAATATTTTGGAGATATTTTATATGTTTTAATTGATTTACGCCACTTTGCTCGTATAGTTGAGTCTATTGAAACTCGTGCACTTTTCGAAGTATTGAAGTTTTTTTTGCAAATAGCACCAGCAATACTTAAAAGTAGGATTTTGCTTTTGTTTCATAATACTGTGAATCAAAGAATGTATTTTAATGGAACTTCACCAGAATCATTACAAAATTGTTGACATAGACTTTGACGTCACAAAAACCCCGCTTGAAATGCGCATTTGAATAGCCTAAAATATATTCCCTGAAAATTTAATATTTATTTTCTAATTTAATAATAATGTTCTTATCAATAATGCTTGATAACATTATTAAGGATGAAATTAAAAAATCAATATGAAGTATTTTTAAAAAACATACATAATATAATAGACTATTGATACTGCAGTTAGGTATTTATGAATGTGTCTGAAATCCACCGTTTCTAGCAACAGCCTACGAATTGCTCTTAATCTTATATTGCCTACGTGATCTGTTTCAAAATGGTTTGTACGCAAGAATTGGCTGTTTGGACACTAAAATTATTTTCAATTTATAGGTTTAATTTCCAACGGTGTGTACGGAATAGGCTAGTGATTATCTAAACAATGGTTCAAGTTATTGGAATAAAAATCAAATTAAATCATCTTTATTTGCAAGATAAGTAATAATATGTTGTTGGCTTATAATAAACAAGTGCTCTTATCCTAACCCACAAGGCATGCAAACTTATAGAGGAATACATAGTTCACGTTTTAATTTCTGTAACAATTATAATATACTGTACTATACTAAAAAAAGATATACATCCCAAGCAAACTTAAATTAACATCAATCATACAATAGTTATTATTTGGTTTAAATAAAAAGTTTTAGATAGGATGCATCTTAAGCAAGTTTTATTTAAAATCAGGCAAAATTACATTCATCCTAAAGTTTGTGAATGTGTGTGTATGTTTGTTGCTTCTTCGCGCAAAATCTGCTAAATGGATTTTAATGAAACTTTACAATAACATAGCTTACACAATAACACATAGGCTATAATTTATAAATATATCTGTAGTGTGAATTATCCAAAATATAATGAAAAGTGTCAAGTAAGTAGGAGAATAATCTAAAATCTGCAAGCTCATGCGTGCTCAACAAAAACCGTAGAAATTACAAATATATATGATTAAAACCTACTAAAAGCCTTCATTAATAATATACAATAGCCTTCAAATCTTCATTATCAACTTTGGTCTCCGGCCGTCTACGAGGTTTGTTCTGCAGGTTGAAATTTCCAGAACGAAAACGTTGGCACCAAATCGCACAATGTTTTCTTTTGTGACACCACCGCCATATACATCATTTACCCTTCGAGCCGTTTCTGCAGCACTGCGACGGTGGAACTCGTACTCGTAAATAACACGATTTCAAGTTTTCCATTTTATAAATTGAGTGACACAAAGATGAAAAACGCTCATGAGTAAATAGCTCTATAAATTTGAATTTGGAATTCTTAACTAAAGAGGAAATATTTGAGATTAAAATGCCAGTATGACAAAACGCCAATTTCATAATATGTGAGGATTTCAATTAAAAGACTTTTTTGTGGTACTCGAATTTGTGATATCCCTCACTTCTAGGATTAATACACAAATAAACATAAAAAATTGTTTAGATTTATAAGAGCGACATCTCACGTCAATTTCCTAATATGAAAATATTGGGGTTGAACAGGTAAACTGTAAAGTAGATCCTGTAGATGAAGCCACAACCTGAGAGTTGAAAAAAGCATACAAGATTTTATGACGTTTTCACTCAAACGGTGAGCTCAGTTGGTTAGAGCACTGGCACAGAACGACAGAGGTCGTGGGTTCGAGTCCCGCATCGTTCACAAAAATTTGTTTACAAATTTTATTTGTGTTTCATTTTATAATAAAATATCATGGCATTAAAATAACAAGTAATACAAGCGAATAAACATATTTTCAGTATGATAAAATCAATTTAATATTATATCATCACATCAAATTTATTCGTTTATTAAATTGGCATACAATATGTATTTATGCAAAACTCATTCGGCCCGGTAAGCCTTTGACACTCGATTACCCAACCATTGAGTTTAAAGATTAAACGCAATTCAACGATTGACGTTCTATAATTCAACTCATAAATACTATATTCCGGTCTGATTGTTTTGTATCCATGTGACATGAACAGAGCAATTATTTAAGATTAAATCTTATCTTATGAATATGATCCACCAGTTAGAGCAAAGCTCGTGATAAGCTTATTTCTAATCAGTCAAAACAAAGAGCCACCCATTTTTCATATTTTTTAAATTTATTGATTTGACGTAAATGAATCTATATTGTTGGTAAGGTAACGTTAAACCAAGCTGCTAATTCGTGGGTAGTTTTGCTCGGATCGGCTTCCACCATCTTTCAATTCATTGTTATTCACCTGTGTGTGCGTTCCTCCACGTGGTTCTTTCTTCAAATCAAAGTTTCCATCACGAAAGCGTTTAAACCATAACCGTATGGTGCATTCGTTCATTAGCAGTCGCCTCTCCAAACGCAAAATTGATAATGCGAGCTGTTTCTGCCGCGTTAGTTCCGCGTCGGAACTCGTAATTTAAAAATCACTCGAATTTTTTAACTTTCTTGACTAAGCTGCATAAAAAAACAACTGAAAGTTGATGATCAAATGTTGCATATTTTCAAAAGTTGTAGTTCTTACATAGGTATTACGTGGAAAAAGTTTCACTCAAAAATCTCAAACCATGAAGGTTCTATGTCATTTCGAAGTACCTATTACAATAAAATAGCAATGTTACACTTTAACCCCCATAACTTTTTCCTTATTTTATTTTATTTCCTTATTACAATCTTACTATGAGGTTGCTGTGTATCCTTAAGATTGTATATATTTCATATACAAATAAATTATATGTATATTGATAAATAAAACATATTTCGTGTTGATTAATTAACAATAGAACTATTGAACCCAACAAGCTGAAATATTATGTAAATTTAGAAACATGCAAATTTCTGTCATTCATATTAACGAGCTCATCCAATCGTATCATAACCTGCAATCATGGTATAAAAATAAACTATAGTCTCGTTTTTATTTCGTTTAGTACGAATTTACTAAAATTCCCCTTTTTATTGCAACCAATGACATTTCCATGAACGTCGTTTGAAAAAATTGCATCGTGCATCCTAGGTCCTAACTGCCACTTTGCGTGACTCAGATATTGCTTCTTGTTGACAATTTACGATAGCTGCAAAGAAATAAAATATTGTTTACAAATTGTCTAATTAATGTTTATGTATGTTTATGTTCCTATTTTAGTTTGAATATTATTTGCTTAGATCTTCTAGGTGTCACAAATTGTTCTATGATTGTAAGATTATTTCGTGCAGACAGAGATTACTTTTAATTGGTACTTATAATAAAATATACATACAAAATAACGGAATTATAATATCAAGGTATTTATCTTAAATTAATTTAAATATATTTATTTTCATATTTGAGGGGGCAAGCGGGCAAGCGGTCAAGTGATGGTGAGTGGTAAGGCCCTGGACACCGCAACATCAGGTGTCAAGAAATGTGTTGCTGGCGCTTGAGGTGGGTGTATGGTCTTTTCTTGAAAGTACAGACTTTGGGAAGTATTATATGTTCCTATTTTAGTATAAATATTATTTGCTTGGATCTTCTAGGGGACACAAATCGGTCGAAGGTTGTAAGATTAATACATGCAGAGTTTACTTTTAATGGCTATTTATAATTGGTATTAACAAACAAAACAACGGTATTATAATATCAAGGTTTAGTCTCAAATTTTCTTTATTTATGATTTCGGAATATTTATTATCTCAAAAAGAATACAAATTCACTTACTGAGATACTTAAACTAACATTATACACATATTGAGCATCAAATCGTAGTGTAGCCAACTATACATAATTTAAGTCGTTATATTTAAAGTTACAATAATTACACAGAGTTACAATAAATACTAATTAGGTAGATACATTAATAACGAAATAGGTGGGTTACGTATAAAATAAATGTTTACAGTAATGAATGAAATACCTGTACTATTTTATTATTTGTTATAATGACATGAGGGTATTTGTTTTTTAAGCTCTCGTTCATAGTCATAGCCGGAAGCGATCTAACAAAATAAGTTATGAGAAATCCTTCAAAATGTGGTGTTTTAACTTTTTTTTTTAAAAAACATTTAATGATTGTAATTCTTTAATATCTTTTGGTAGGTTGTTATACAATTTTGCCCCTTCGTACATTATATTTCTTGTTCCATATTTTGTACTAGGTTTTATTAAGCAAATATTGAGGGCTTGTCTTGTTAGAATTTTTTGAATGTTTATTCTTTTTGTGAATTTAATAATTTATATATTTGTGGGGACAAGCGGGCAAGAGGCTCAAATGATGGGGAGTGGTGGGGCAACCACACTGGACATCAAATGTCATGAGATGTGTTGCTGGCATTTGACGTGGGTGTATGGTCTTTTTTCGACTGTGGGAAGTCGTATTGGTTTGGGAAGACTGCAGCCGGTACTTGATTCCACAAACCTAATCAATAGTTATACTTAATAGGCAATTGTAATTAGTTGTGGTAGTTTAATGTGATGAAATCAGGTAATATAAATAAGTGATATATATGTCGCAGGGATATGATATTCAAATTCAAATATCTTTATTCAAAATTGGATTTAAAATCACTTATTGAACGTAAAAAACTAACACCCATTCAAAAGAGACTGCCTCAGACCTGAGAAGAATGGGCGCAAGAAACTCAGCGGGCTTTTTTTTAAATATGAAATATGGATTACAATGTGATATCGTACCATAAACATTTATAATTAAAGGGCCTGAGGGTGTTCGCTTTGTTCCCAGTCGGTGATGTCATTAAGAAAATGGTTTATGCTATAGTAACCTTTCCCACACAAACGTTTTTTAACAATTCTTTTTAATTACGTGATCATATTGTAGAAGTATACATCGCCCAACAAAAGACTTACTAACTCGACCAAACCGAGTAGTAGGTATAACAAGTTTATGTTTAATCCTCGTGTTAACATTATGAATGTCACAGTTTCTAGAAAATTCCTCAATGTGCTTATAAACATACAGAACATTATCAAAAATGTATTGAGAAGTAACAGTCAAAATGTTTATTTCTTTAAATTTTTCTCTTAATGATTCTATAGGACCTAGGTTATAAGTCGCGCGAATAGCCGTCTTCTGCAGCACAAAGATGGTATTAATATCGGCCGCACTGCCCCATAACAATATACCATAGGACATAAAAACAGTGATTTGGTCATATCTCGAACGATGTTAAAATAAAAACACGGTATTATCATTTCTCGAAACAAAACTAGTGATTTGACCAAATGCCAGAGTGGGTTCCGAGAAATGATAAAAAGTATTTTCTTTGTTATTTTAAAGGATTATTTGGTAAGACTTAGACATAATTTGGTAAGAATTTAGTATCGTGTCGCAGGTGGAGGGGGGTGAGAAGGGAAGGGGGAGGGAGGGAGGTGTCCTCTGTCTCCTGGCTCACTTCCCAACTCCCATGAAAAGGTAACGCACCATTCTCTTGAAAATGTAACCTAACCTCAAAACAGATAAAAGATTTTCTAATGGCCAAGTAAAAGCCCCGCTTGGAGGGGCCCATATAATTGAAAAAAAAACCTCGAAAGGCACATACCTTACCTGTCCGGATCAGGGTATGACTGAAGTCTGATGCTCGCTTCGCTCGCTTACTCATCCTAAGTTCTAGTCGCGTCACTCATTATTATTTCACGGAACCATCCCCGGCATTTGATCAAATCACTAGATTAAGTTTAGAGAAATGATAAAATCGTGTTGTTCTATGAACATACTCCGTGATTTCATCAAATCTCTTCAGGAATTGACCAAATCTCTGTTATTATCATTTCCCTACGACATATACACTGGACAGCAAATAAACCGGCCACCCGCTACTTTGTAACTCTGATTTGATTTTCTCGAAAAGTATAAAACTTATACCTACCTACAACTATCAAAGCTATACCTACAGAAAGAGACTCTCATGATGATTAAAGTGAAATTCATTGGAATTAATCAATTTAATAAGAGTTTATTAAGGATTTAACAAGGAAGCGTCGTTTTCCAACTGTATTAATCGCTTTAAATAATTAAAATTAAAGCCTAAAACAAAACAAAAAATTTAAAAAAAGTTATTTTTCAGTATTCAGAATTCTTTCCCCTTGCGCGGATAACTGCCAGCATCCTCGTATTCGTCGACCTTGCGAATATGACGATTTAATCTTGAGGAAATGCATTCCACTCCTCTTCAATTGATGTTTACAGCTCTGGAAGCCTTGATGGAGCAAGTACCCGGACTCGAACCCTACGTTTTTGTTCCGTTGGATTCAAGTCCCGGCTTCGAGCTGGCCAATCCATTGTATGAATGCCGACGTCGCGGAGATACTGGGTTACCAGATGAGCAACATAAGGCCGTGCAATATCATGCATCACCTGCATATTCTGTCCGATATATTCTGCGTAAGGTACTTCATGGCCTGCGACTATTTCAGGAATGTCGCAATGACAAGTTAAACCACCATCATGGCCAAAGACCGTCGGTTCGATGAAAACTAACGCTGTATGCGCGGTTAACAAGATGCCGTCCCAGACCATTACATATCCTCCTGTATACGCAACAGTTTCCTCGATGCAACACTGAGAATAAAGTTCTCCAAGGTGACGACCTACATCTGTCGTCGGTCACATCCATATATATTCACTCTAGTCTCATCAGTGATGAGAACATTAGCCCACTACTCTAACGTCCAACCCCTATGCTCTCGAGCAAATTCAAGCCGAGCTCGACAGTGGGCTACCGATAATGCTGGACCTATTGCAGCTGTTGTCAGAAGTTGGAGTCAGGTTCCGTTCAGCAAGTCTCCTTCTGACGGTACCTAAACATTTGGTCACTTGGCGCTCAACACGCAGACTTTGTTGCACTTGAACTGCTATGAGACGGTGATTTCGCAGAACAGAAAGTTTGACATAACGATCATTTACTGTTGATGTAGCCCTAGGTCTGCCTGTACCTGAACCGCGATGGAATGCTGCAGTCTCTAGGTATCGTCTGTAAACTCGTTGCACTGAAGATCTGCTGATTCAAAGTCTTCGAGCGAACTCACGTTGTGTAAGGCCTGCTTGAAGTAATGCTACACGGCTTGAGCCACTGCCTGAGGTGTCGTATCCATTATTTACGGTCTGATCAAACGATTGGCTAAAACTAATGAAATTATAAGAAATATCCGACTACCCTCATTGTAGAAATAAAAAACGCTTATTGCAATCTCGTATCAAAACAGGGGAAATAGTTAGCAACGTGTTAGTTGCTTCTTAGTTCTCGGTACTTTAGAATAAAACGCACTTGTATAAGCATAATTATGACAGATGCAAGTATTATTCTTTTTGAGAAAATTTAATCAGGGAGCCGAGGTAGTTGGTGGCCCGGTTTATTTACTCTCCAGTGTAATATTTATATTGACGAATATGCAAGTACATATTGTTGGTTGTCTTATAATTTTTCAAGCGTCGACATTAATTAAAACTGGAGAAAATATTTTTGTTGAAATTTTATAGAAACTCTTTTTAACAAACACTTGTTAATCACATACAAAAAAATATTGATTACTTTGACACAAACTAGGTATTGTCTGTGTGTGTGGATTAATGCATTTTTTTCGACAATTAAGTTACATTTATTTTTAAATTTATTTATTATTTTTGTTGCATCATTTTACAAAGATTAACCCTTAAAATAATTTGTAATATGATGAAGCTGTAAATATTGATTCAAAAGAGTGCTTAAATGGTAAAATGTGCTTATAACCTTATACATTGATTGTTGAAAAGTTTGTTAATATTATTTAAGTGCTCTAAGACACGACTATTTTACTTATTCACCATATTTATCTTATTTTCAACAATTGAAATAAGTCAGCACAATGTATAAACTTCAATTTAGTATCAGTGGACAGCAACTGAGTGAAAACTTTCAGAGGAAGCGGTTACTGTCAGGTTTTTGGTGCCAGGTTTTTTATAGTGCCGGCCATTAAGGAAGGTGTACGTGCTTTTTTTGAAGGTGTTATGTCATGTCTTATCGGAATCACCGCACAAGGAAGCTCATTCCACAGCTTTGTAGTACCTGGAAGAAAGCCCCTTGAAAACCGCACTGTGGAGGACCGCCACACATCCAGATGGTGAGGATGATATCCTAATTTGTGGCGTGTCGTACAAAGGTGGTATTCGGGGGCAGGAATCAGTTAGAACAGCTGTTTAACTTTAATGCTTTATTTACTCAAAATGTAACTAGATGGCGCCACAGGCCATTTAAAATCGCGCTAACGTTGTTTTTTGTAATATTCCTATAGGTTAAGCTTCCTGATGTCACCTTGAGTGTTCTTACTAGTGTCAAATATAAGTGTATAACTTAGTGTGAGTGTTTAATTAAACAAATGGTCTTCGAGCTCGGATAACTGTGAGTAAAGTGCTAAAAGTATTGTGATTGTTAAAAGAACATAGAAAATTTCAGTGTTAAAAAGACTTAGCCGATTTCGTGAGTAAAAAGAACTTAGAATATTTCGTGTCAAAAATAACTTAGAAAATTTCGTTTTAGAAAAGACTTAGAAAATTTGCGAGTAAAAAAGACTTAGAAAAATTTCATCAACTTTTAACTTAGTTTCTGGAAGTGATTTTGGACTTGTATTATTTTTCAAAACTGAACTTTTACTTTTATGGTGATAAAAACTTTAACAATTCATTAGTAGTTCTGAATATCATTAATTTTGCTTTCTATCTGCAATCATTTTGTGAACTTTATATACCATGGCGGATAAAAAGATCAAACTAAATATCACACAGATGATTCAGAACTCAACTAAAATTGAAAAATTACTCACAAATTCAAAAAAATGCGCTACTGATAAACGAACAAGAGGTTTTTTGGATTCACGGATGGAGATTTTACAAGATTATTGGTCTAGTTATTCCAAGTCTTTTGAGACTCTTTCTGTATCGATAGATGCTGAAACGTTACAAACAGACTACAATCTTGTCTTAGAGGAAAACTTTGAACGCACTGAAGAATATTACCTGGAGCTAATGACATGGCTTAAAGATAAATTGTATGAGCTAAAAGAGGAGAAATATGAAGGTTTAAACTCTGAGACTTCGTTGGAAGTTTCAAAGATGAGACCAAAACTTCCACCAATCTCCATACCACAATTTTCTGGCGATTACAGTCAGTGGATGAGTTTTAGAGATTTGTTTCGCTCTCTAATACATAATGATGATCGTTTGACTAAAATTGAGAAACATCATTATCTGAAGTCAAGTTTATCTGGAGAAGCTGAACACCTACTAAAAAATTACTCACTAACGGAAGCTAACGCTGATGACGCCTGGAAAAAATTAAATGAGAGATATGAAAATAAGAGAATGATAGTCAACAATATCCTCAGTCGTTTCTTAAGTCAAAAGGCATTGACAACTGAATCTGCAAAGGGTATAAAAGATCTTCTAGACACCTCTAGCCAATGTCTCACTTCCTTAACAAATTTGAAGGTCGATTCCTGGAATTCTATAGTCGTGCACATCCTTGTCTCAAAGTTGGACATTGAATCTCACAAACTTTGGGAACAATCATTAGAAAATTCCACAAGCATTCCTACCTATGAGGACCTTATAAGTTTTCTAGAGAAACGTTTCCGAACTATGGAAATGGTCAACATTTCACAACCTCCACAACGACATACTCCAAAAACTGTTCAACAATCACCGAGAGCAACAACTGCCAAAAGTTTTGCTACTGAAGTTGAAAACACTTGTACTTTTTGCTCACAGAACCACTATATTTGCCACTGCAAAGGTTTTGCCTCACTCCCCGTTCCTGAACGTCAAGATTTTGTTAAGAAAAACAACATATGCTTTAACTGCCTCGTGAAAGGTCACTCAGTATTCAACTGTAGACAAAGCACAGTCTGCAAAAAGTGTGGTCGTCGTCATCATACGTTAATTCACTTCACCTCTCCTAAGGATGACAACGCTGGTGATACTGCTAAAGAGAGAGATAGCCCAAAAGGAAATGGCACTGCTGGACCCAAGACTTCTTGCAACGTCTGTGTGAACCTGAAAGCTGAAACAAATGATGATCTGGTTATTTTAGCTACTGCTGTAGTTTATGTAGATTCAAAGAACAGTGGTACTTACGCATTGAGAGCTCTTGTTGATCAGGGTTCACAGGGTTCTTTCATTTCCGAAGGAGCTGCGCAGTTGTTAAAGCTTAATCGTATTCCAGTTAATGGCAAAATCTCTGGAATATCTAATTCATCGGTGGTAACTACAAAGTCCATGGTCTCACTTACAGTCCACTCCACAAAAGATAATGCATCCACTTTCAAAGTCAATGCATATGTTTTAAGAAAACTCACATCATTGTTGCCTTCACGAGAATTTCCACAAGATACCTGGCCTTTATCTATGCAGTTGGATCTGGCTGATCCAAACTTTCACAAGCCAGGGTCTATTGATATCTTGCTCGGTGCTGACGTGCATGCTTACATACTTCTGGAAGGCTTACACAAGTCAAATTCTCTAATTGCACTCAACTCTCGCCTTGGTTGGTTAATATCAGGCAGAGTTTCACAAACTGATTCAGTAGCGTATGAACACAATATGGTCGTTATGCAAACGAAGGTTGAGACAGATCAGTTACTCAGACGATTCTGGGAGATAGAAGAGAATTTACCACACAAGAAACCAATGACCGATTTAGAAATACAATGTGAAGAACACTTCAAAAACACTCACACTCGCAATGACGTCGGTCGTTACATAGTACGCTTACCATTCAAAGAAGATCCACCCACAAACCTTGGTGATGCTAAACCTCTTGCTATCAGCCGCTTACAACAGATGGAGAAACGTTTTACACGCAAGCCTGAATTCAAGGAAGAATATCACACATTTTTGAAGCAGTATGAATCACAAGGTCATATGATGATGGTACCTGAAAAGGAAACAGAAACACAGAAAGTATATTACTTACCTCATCACGCTGTTCTTAGGTCGACGAGTCTAAGCACGAAGCTACGTGTAGTTTTCGACGGAAGTGCTGCACCTGAAAAAGGAAAATCATTAAACGATGAACTTCTAATTGGTTGTTCTCTTCAACAAGATATTAGAGATTTAATAACTAGATGGAGACAACACAAAATTTGCTTAGTTGCAGATATTCGTCAGATGTATCGTCGGATTCTCGTAAATAATGATGACGTTGACTACCAGAGAATCGTATGGCGAGAATCTCCAACACAACCTATAAAAGAATATAGACTACTTACCGTTACGTATGGTACATCTTGTGCTCCATTTTTAGCCATTCGTACACTTCATCAACTGGCTGAAGATGAAAAGAATGATTTCCCCACTGAAGCTGAAATCCTGAAAAACGACGTATACATGGATGATTTGATGACGGGCGCATCCACAGTAGGAGACGTTGTGAAGTTACAAAAGGGCCTGACGGAGCTGTTGGCTCGTGGCGGATTCCCTTTACATAAGTGGTCATCAAACAGTAAAGTGGTGCTATCACAAATCCCAAATGTTGACAAAGACTCTGAAAGTGCCATAAATATTAAAGTTGAACATACGATCAAAACATTAGGTATTACTTGGAACTCTGACGCAGATAATTTTGAACTTAATGTAAATTTAAATTATTGTTCTACTAATTCAATTACCAAAAGATATGTATTGTCCACAATTGCAAAATCTTTCGATCCACTAGGTTGGCTAACACCTGCAATTATCATACTTAAAATATTCATGCAAAAGCTGTGGTAAGCTGGCTTAGACTGGGATGAAGAATTACCTACTGATCTTAAAGTAGAATGGAATACTTACCTCGATCGTTTCACGCATACTGAAAACATTCAGTTCCCACGATGGTTTGGAGTTTCAGATGACACCACTAAGCGGGAGCTGCATGGATTTAGCGATGCTTCGTGTACTGCTTATGCTGCAGTAGTGTACCTTAGAGTTTTAGGGAATGAGGGTGAAGTAAAAGTTTACCTTGTTATTGCAAAATCTAAAGTTGCCCCAGTAAAACAAATTTCTGTTCCACGTCTTGAACTCTGTGGTGCAGTGCTATTGGCAAAATTGATCCAACATGTTAAAACTATTTTAAATATACCCGACGATGATGTATTCACCTGGACGGACTCTACCATCGTTTTGGCATGGCTGCGTAAGACACCAAACACATGGACTACATTTGTTGCGAATCGTACATCAGAAATTTTGACTCTCACTAATAGTAATCAATGGCACCATGTTTGTTCTGCGAACAATCCCGCTGATTTAGCATCGCGTGGAACCTTCCCAAATGATCTGCAGCAGTCAAATCTATGGTGGAGTGGTCCTCAATTTTTACATGACACGGATGGATTTGAACTTTCCCCCGTGGATATTCCCTCGACAGATTTAGAAATGAAAGCTACTACCAAAATATTGTGTAATGTTAATTTTATCGAAAAGGATGATGCAATTTCTTATCTAAAATGATTCTCAACACTGTCAAAATTAATTCGGGTTACTGCCTATTGTTGTCGTTATTTTAATCTACTCAAAGTTAAGATTACTAAGAATCCATTTACTAAAGCTATTTATTTGAGTGCTGATGAACTTGATGATGCTCTTAATCGTTGCATTAAATTGTCACAATCCATTTCGTTTCGAGATGAGATCTCTCACTTGTCATCAGAGAAACAAGTGCAGAAATCGAGCAAAATATATGTACTTCATCCATTTATTGACGACGATGGTATTGTTCGGGTTGGTGGTCGACTTGCTAATGCAGAAATTTCAAAGGATATGAAAAATCCTATTATTTTAAGTGGTAATTGTTTTCTATCTAAACTTATCGTTTCAAACGCACATTTGAAATCTCTGCATGGAGGTCACCAATTAACTTTAAATGTCATACGACAAAAATTTTGGATTCTACGAGTAAAGAATTTGGTTAAATCGACAATCCAAAAATGTATACCTTGTTACAAGCAAAAGGCTACTCCCAATGTTCCATTTATGGCAAACTTACCTAAATTTCGTGTTAAACCTAGTCGCCCTTTTCTAACAAGTGGAGTAGACTTTTGTGGACCTTTTACAATGAAACTGTATCCTGGTAGATGCAAAAGAACCTGTAAATCTTATGTTTGTTTATTTGTGTGTACCGTAACAAAAGCCATTCATCTAGAGTTGGTAACGGACCTTACTTCTGCTGCTTTTATTGCTGCATTTCGGCGTTTTACTGCTCGACGTGGTCACTGTAAAGAGATTTGGAGTGATCATGGAACGAACTTTGTAGGCGCGTCCCGTGAACTTGATCTGGCGTTCAAGGATTCACAATCTCTGACGGTTACTGAAGTTTCTGAACTTCTTGCTAATGATCGCACACAATGGAAGTTTATACCACCTCGTGCCCCACATTTTGGAGGTATTTGGGAGTCCGGAGTGAAAAGTATTAAAGGGCATTTAAAACGGGTTATAGGCCAAACTTTTCTCACATACGAGGAGCTAACTACTCTCTTATCTCAAGTTGAGGCTTGTGTCAATTCTCGTCCACTCACACTTATGAATTCCACTCTTGACGAACCTCCTTTGACACCTGGTCACTTTCTCATCGGAGAACCCTTAATCGGTGTTCCTGAGCCGTCTCTTCTCGATGTTAAACTCAGTCCGTTAAATCGATGGCATATAATTCAACGAATGGTGCAAAGCTTATGGAGTCGTTGGCGAAATGAATATCTCACGACCCTGCAACATCGTTACAAATGGAACACTAACCAAACTGATCTCCCTATTGGAACTGTTGTTTTAGTCAAAGATGACATGCTCCCACCAGGAAAATGGCTTTTGGGACGTATTATTCAGAAACACCCAGGAACAGATGGCATAACAAGAGTTGTTACATTAAAATATAAGGATAGTGTTTTTAAGAGACCAATCGCAAAATTGTGGCCTCTGCCTCTGGATGAGCCTGACTCCCTGTAATTTGAGACTGATGTTTTTTCTTAGTTTGTTTTATTTTCTTAAATTTTGTTTTAAGGACTTTAGTCGTCCTTGGCCGGCGGAATGTTTAACTTTAATGCTTTATTTACTCAAAATGTAACTAGATGGCGCCACAGGCCATTTAAAATCGCGCTAACGTTGTTTTTTGTAATATTCCTATAGGTTAAGCTTCCTGATGTCACCTTGAGTGTTCTTACTAGTGTCAAATATAAGTGTATAAGTTAGTGTGAGTGTTTAATTAAACAACAGCTCTTCGGAACACTCGCCGTGATAAATGCGATAGAAGACACACAATGAAGCGTCGTCTCCAAGTGATCCAGTCATTCACAGAGCGCTGGGTCCCCGAAAATTCGAGCTGCTCTGCATGCGGTCAATTGGATCGAGCTGATACTGGGGTGCGCATGACCACAGCTGACAGCAATCCTTCATAGTATGTAGCCGGACCTGCGTTTTGTAGAGCGCTAGAATGAGAGCCGGCTTGAAGTATTGCCGTGCTCTATTCATGACGCCCAGTTTCTATGAAGCCAATTTGGCTTTGCCATCCAGATGACCGCGGAATTGGCAATCACTCGAGATTTTGAGTCCTTGTATTACGATACTAGCATAATAACACAATAATTGTAATATTACGTACATACACAGTACTAAGAATATTTATGTAACAGTTATTGGTTCAAGTTGCCATGATTAAGATCTGTGCTGCTCATAAACCAAAAAACCCGAAAGAAATTGAAATACTTAAAAAAATCAATCTGACAATCCTGCTAGTTTCATTGAGTGCTCGGTCACGCGAGGCTTCGCTTAAGATTTTTTCGTGTATTCGCTGAGGTAAGGCGTTTTCACTGTAACACTATTACGGAATTCCTTTGACATGGCATTCAACCATTATTTTACTACAGTTGTACGTGCGTACTGATATTTCGGTGTGAAGGTAGTCATTACGTATGATTTATTGAGTGGAATTTTGTTATAGGTTCCGATTTCTCCAACATTTAAAAAGCTTCAAGGCAACATTTAAGCCTTCTCTTTCCGTATATTTTAATGCATCATCATTAATTCAATTAAAAAATCAAATGTCTTAAAAAAATTTGATGGAATGTGCAAAACACTAACATTGCGTTCTGTGACGCACCACAGAACGACCTAAGGCGAATCATAACGCAACACGATTGTAAAAAAGTATCAAAGTGAGCAAATTGTATTTGATTTTCTTTTATATTTATAACCATTTCAAGGCAATCCAGTTTAATTGATTGCTATCGAAAGTAAGCGATGAGAAAACAGACCGTTAACTTCTGAATTACAAGATTTATGATGGTCAAAACCGATTAATCGACAGATTGGTAACTTATTAGATGACTGATTGACAAATATGTATTCTTATATCAAGATAGATACAATTTCTCAATTCTAATCAAAATCAAATTTTCGCTTGAACTTTATTATAACGGTAATATACTATACACTTTACTTTCGAGCATATCGCCATTAATGATTAATTATTTATTTAAATTCCTCTGTGCGTATGTTGACAATGGTAAATTATCATTCGCTGGGTTACTTGTAACAATAAGGCTGCCGCAGGGTTTAATATTAGGGCCATTTCTATTTCTTATCTATATTAACGATCTTTTTATTTAGTCTTCAAAGTTAAACACATATACAAAAAAATACTAGATATTATGTGTCTTGAATTCGGGAATCAAAGACCGAAACAAATTAGACGCCACGTGGACAGATTGATGTAGTGTCACGTGTGACATGTCAATGTGTCAAGAGTTTCTCGCCGCCTCTGTAGTTCCGCCGTGAGCACGATTCATGGAATTGGATCGAAATTTTGGCTTCAAATAGCTAAAATAAATATCGTGAGTAATTTTGTCGCATCACTTTATATATATTGTTTAAAATATTTGTAAAAATTAATCACTTAAATAATAGAATATTTTAATATAAAATATTGTAAGAATGTAGTTTGTTTCTGAAGCAAGGAAAAGCTGAAATATAAGTGAGTGTTATCTATTTGAATCCCAAAGGCAACATTAGTGGCCGACAGTTTGATAATGAACGTTGTTAGTTAGGTACAAATTGTTACCTTTAACTATTCACAAGTCTGTAGTTAGTCACGCGAGTAATTATCTACAAAGGATTGCTCATAAATTGCTGCATATAAATTGTTGGTGATTGACCAAATAAATTGCTTTTTATTAAGAGTTCGTATTGAGTTATTTTTTGTTATTGTTTCACATTTTACTTTATGTTTTGTATTTTTTACTATTATGATTGAATTACTGCTTCATTATTTCTATCTTATTTTGCTCTATTTTTCCATTCCATTCCGAGAAATTCTGATCGCGCGGCATACCTCAGATCGGCTTGATTTTGGTGTTCGCGCAGCGTGCTGTCAGTACGTATTATTTTACGTGCAGCAATAGATTGTTTCTAATAAGAATGATTTGAGTGAATGTATCAGATAGCTGTTGAAATACGATACAAAATAGCTTTAAGGATAAGTGTATACACTTCTAATAAAGTCCCAGCCACTGTTCAGGCATTATCTATAAATAAATTTATATGTTTTATAAAAAAATGGCTCTGTCGTAAATCCTATCACTCCACTGATGAATATCTAAATGATCGGACAGCCTGGGACTAGATTGTGATTATTTTATAGCGATAGAAATGACTGTACTATTTGTATATTTTTATTGAAAAGAGCGCAAAAAATAATGCTGGAAGAGTTTCTTGCGCCGCTTCTTCTCTCAGAGCGCCATTTGTAAGCGAAGCGGTAGTAGTATCTAGTAGTTATTAGAAATGACATCAAAAAGAATTCTAAAGGAATCAATTTTGAGAAAATAAATACCTTTTATGCCTTTGTGCCATTTAAAAAGCTATAAGGCGATGCAAAATTAACCATCTTTTAATCAAAATAGTGGTCAGAAGTTGGTGAGGAAGTACGTACGGCACCTGAAAAATCTAGTGCCCTGGGGAGATTAAAGTAAGTGCTACGTCAGAAGTACTACGATGCTGCTTCCTTTTCCGAAAGTGTTTCATTGTATTATCCAACTCTTATAGCCTTGGTACGAGAAAGCCGATATTTAAATAACATTCACTTAATATCATGTAATATTTAATACCAGCTACATTCAAATTTCGATTATTAAATTCGATTGTTAAATTAAGATTATTTTGAGTCCAGATACAATGTCATTTGTTAATCTACAATCAAAATATTCATTTCCAAATCCATATAGTATAGATTATCTGTCACGCTAATACAAGCATCAGTTTAAAAAGACCAAGCACGTATGGATTGCATAAAACGTTAATTAATTTATATATAAATGAATTGCTGTTCGTTGGTATGGCTGGACCGATTTGGCTAATTTTGGACTTGAATTATTTGTGGTCCAGAGAAGGTTTAAAAGGTGAATAAATATGAAAATGCTCGGAATTAAATAAAAAAACGATTTTGATTTTTCTTCGATGTGTCGTCCTCCGTCGTTCAGAAATCAAATTAAAATAGTAGTTTAAAATGAATAACTTATTAGAATTGTTATATCTTTCTAACATTCTCAGGAGGTAAAAAATAAACCTAATTTTAGGTAACTATAGTTGGTAGATTAACTACCATTGTAAAATATATAACATGTTATTTTAATGTAGATTGATAAATTTTAAGTATTGTCACAAATCAAATTTCTAAACCTAACCGCACCAAAAAAAAAAGCATAAAATATAGTTTATTAGAAAGCTGTAAATTTATTAACAGACTGTGCCATAACTGCGTGTGTGTCTCTCAATATCAAATTGAAACCTTATAAATAGCCAGTATTTCAGGAAAACTCTGTTTTGTAAGTAAACAACATCATGTGTAAATAATCGAAAATAATAATAAAATTTTATTCATACCGAACATTTATTTTATTTGTTTTAAGTTTATTTTATATACTACTTTAAGGTTTAGGTCTTTTATGTATCAATTGAGGCAGTACGAAGTCTGCCGGGTCAGCTAGTTAATGATATAAAAAATATGTACGTATATCATAAAATCGGTTATTGTTAATTAAAACTAAGAAATTGTTTGGTAAATTAATTTTGTGTCGCCTAAATAGGATTGTTATTGAATAAAAAACATAAATTTACGATAAACATAATTTTTCTCCAAGGTTAAGATTGTTATCGCTCTCAGCCATAGATTTTATTATAATAATTTGTTAGCTTAGTTTGAATTGGATTGGCTCTACTACAGATGTCGTAACTTTTAAACAGTGAAAACATTATGAACAAGTAAATTTTGGCATCCAACTTCACATGAAAAGTTTTGGGTGGAATTGTCTTTGTCTGAGATATCAGTATGTGGATGTATATTTTCTTTTCTTATAAATTTGTAATGGCAAATTATTGTGCAGACGGTTTCCTATAGAAAGGAAATACCTAGAGAGATAGCATAGACAACAGACGCTTTGTCATCTGAGAGACTAATCTAATGACAGTTGTCTCTTCCGCCGCATAATATAACAAAAAATTGTCACCAAGGAACAGAGTTCGAACGCAAATCGCAATATAAGCATAATTTATTTATTTATTTATTTAAGTAGTACCAACAATAACTCAACTTAACGTTAACATAGTAATAAATCATAATTCTAGAAACTATACAATGTAAATAATTATAAAGTGGTAAGTGTGAAATTACAAACAATTAAAGTAAGAATTAATAAGTCATTAACAATCTAATACAAACTATTATCTACCGTGGTCGTTATTTTTTCTAAAACTTTATTTCTAAATGACTTAAACATGTCGTGAAAAATGTCAACGTCATGATCGTTGATATCATTGAATGTTGTAGATATTCTATTATAAGGACCGTATTGTTTCACATTCGTTCTAGAGTAATTATTTGAAAATATTTTATTAATCGGTTGTCTTGGTAAACATCTTGGAATGGAGAAATTTAAGTTAGATATTATGTTAGGTTCTAAGGATCCGTGTATAATTTTAAATATTATATTATGCGTATATAACGATTTTTATATATTATTACTATTGTAAATTGAGACGTCATCAGTGATCAACGACCTCGCATTAAGTTCTCGATGTAACGCAATGCATAAATCCTTTTCCCATACACGCCGAGAGGAAGTAACACACACCTTAGCACCAGGAGTTCCTAGAGGATTAGCGGGGGCCCCCAGCTGCAGACCATCTTGCCTTGGAATCTCAGGTATGTCGGCCTATTATTAAGCCATAACTGATTTTGCAATTTGAATAATATAATATGTTTTCCTACGCACGCGCTAATACAGTATGTTAAAGCATTGTCAGAAAGAGAGAGTTGTGTAATGGGCAATTTGGTTAGTTAAATATATGTCGGAGAATTAGAATATAAAAGTAATATGGCCTGTATGATTATATTCTACTGTGTGTATTGGGCTGAACTGATGGCCAACATCATCTTTCAAAGTGTGTTTGAAGTTGTCACTGTGTACGTCACTGTCGGTGACGTGATTGAAGTTAGTTATTATTGTCCATCAGTAGAGCGCTCATTGAGAAGTCGCATTCGTCTTCAAGCTAGCGCCCGCGCGGGTTGTGCGCACTGATCGACTTAAAACAACATGGAGGATACCAACACTGTGACGCCCGATTTTAAATCCAAATAAATCTCCGAGATATATATATATATATGATGATAAGATATAGCGAACGGGCAAGAAGAAGGATGATTGGAAGTGATGAAGCAATCACCTATCGACATCTGCAACACCAGAGTTCAAGAGATATTTGAAAATCTAAACTTGAAGATTCCTAAGTTCGTAAATACCGCAGCTGGCAATCGATTCCGGAAATTCTATGGATGTATATGTTAAAAAAAATTATCTCGTATGATTGTAGAAACTACTCATATTAAGCTTAAAAACTTACACAACAACGCATTCTTCTGAGCACTCAATGTGATTGATATTTAGCGTAGAAAAAACAAATCTTATTCTATATTTACAAAAGGTGCTACCACACATACGTATAATTAAAACTATCATTTGTCATTGGCAGCATTTCCGCGTTGGATAGTTAGACTGATCCGTGATTGGCCGAAATAGCTGCCAGCGCTTTGGCTTCCAGTAGCCCTATTGAGGCACGTACACTGTACTTGGTAAATTCTCCGCGTCTCTGGGGCCCACGGTCCGAGTGTCTCGACACCAAACGGCACAAAGATGACTCACTGAGACCGATATATTTGCGACGTTTTGAAGCAGCAGCCCCAGTACCACAGCACTGACATAACTTGGTAAAGATGAATTCCTAATTCAAAACAATGGTTAAAATATTCTAAAACCCCTATAGATTTAGTAACAAATTAAAAGATTAGTGTGTGGAAAACTATGTAAACCTAGATCATTAATCAAACAAATTATTCGAGTTCCCATAAATTTATTACTCTTCGACGCTCAAATATAATCCTGCTTTAGACTGAATATTAATGGCACGAAGCTTTCAATGACTCGTTCAACTGGTATTGTAAAGAACATTATGTTAACACCTAAGTATTATTCCATTTTATTTATATATATCAGCCAGGTGTCGCTATTCAAGCATTCTGAAGTTTATCTATATGACGTAGTCAAGAACGTTGAGCCACGAGCAAGTATGAAGATGTGTCGGTACTCGTGTTGGCTCGGGTGTAATTGGCGTGCAGTGCGAGCGCAGTCGAGGTCGGGCGCCGGGCGATCGCTGAGCAGTCAGTCACGGAAGAACTATCGAGCGAGGCGGTTGTGGCGCACGCGCATGGCGAGAACACCACGTTCTTATTACTCATATGTTTTTGTAACATTTGTAGCTAATAATACCTACATACTGATACCCTTGTGTTTGTTAAACTGTGTTTTATTTGCTGTCGTGATAACGCCCACAATAATAAAATCCTGACCATATTGTGACCGGCCTTCACCGTAATTTATGTATAAAAGAGATTTCCACCTATGTATTGACTCATCAGGATATCTGCGGAACCAGAAAGACTTGCAGTTTGGTATAAATATTCCTTTTATGGAGTAGAAGACAGCTAAGAAGGAAAAAAGATCTCCATGATTATTGGTGCTGCTCTGCCCTCATCCAACCTATTCCGGCAATCTTGACCAGATCATCGGTCCATCTTGTGGGGGGCCTACCAACACTGTGTCTTCCGGTACGACATCGTTAAAGATTCTAGATTATCTTTAATAATGCCACTAATATTATGTAAGTTATGTAAAATCATAAGAGTGATGATCATGTCCACGTCTGGAATCACTGAACCAGAAAGACACACAGGCAAGAAATGCAGCTTCATTACAAAACTGTAAATTGAAGTTTCTGGCATCTTTCTAATGACTTAAGCCACAGAAAAAAATAAAAAAAAAATAGCGCAATTATGTTCTTGAGTAAAAATCATTGAACTTGTCGTTGCACAATGCAACAATGCAACAATATAAAAACAAATGATTATCACAAAGACACGTACGATTAAAAACAGAAGGACAACACTAGTCACAAGATAATATAGAACTAAGTCCTCCGCCACGTCTGTCTGTCTTTTCGCGATAAACTCAAAAACTACATCACTGATTTACATGCTGTTTTCACCAATGGATAGCGTAGTTCTCGACGAAAGATGTAATATGTAATTTGTTACGTTTTTGTATATATTTTTGAATATATGAACGGTATTTGTTGGAGGTGTCGGAAAAAAATTAGCCGCCTTGGGAGCTTACAAAGAAAACGCTGTCCAAACCCTTTGAGATATAACAAAATAAGGTATGGTGGAATTGTGTTTCTTATAAAGATGTACGGTAATGTCCACGATGGCATCATATGTCTATCTATTAAGGATTGTTATACTTACTATATCCGTTTTAATTTTTTTTCTATTGACAGCGTCTGTCGGGTCAGCTAAAAGTAAATGAATTACAAATGGCCAGTCCAGAAACTTTCAAAATGACCCACGTTCATAGTAACAACTACATTTACTTGAATATTATTATATTTATCCTAATTCATTTGTTTCAATTGAGGAAGTTCTAGGCACGTGTAAGACATAATATTTGCTAACATAGTGTGGTGAAATAACATATTTTATTAAATGTGAGTCTAAGGGTTGGTTTGCTCGTGGCTTGGGGCACTGACCTTCCGAAATAATGAACAACACGCAATCTCCCTCGGTAGCCAATGTAGGGTAAATGGAAAATGATTTCGTTTTCTCTAGGTTTGTACAAAATTAAGCGAACCATCCCTTGAATAAGGGCTTTTGTTGCTTAATTAGTTACAAAATAATGGCAAAATAAAAAGAAAACATGAGTTTGTTGATGTGAGAAATGCTAGATGTTATAAATGTTTTAACTATATTGAATAATATCCTTTTACACTTCACTGTACGCCGATAACGAGGTGAGAGTTGCATCTAGAACGAAGTTCTGATTCGATCTTGTACACGAGTACTATTTAGTATTAATTTCAATTAATTTTAATTACAATTATCTAAGTTTCCTGAATACTATTTTCTTGTCTAATGCCTTTAATTTAAGTTTTAGGTTATATTATGCCATTTGTCAACTAGTGTCAATAAACCAGGAACATATTTAAACTTGTTATGCCTACTACTTGATTAAGTGGAGTAAGTAAGTCTTTTGTGGGGCGATGTATACGCTGTTACAACATGGTCCCAGAAAATATTCAAAACAATAGTGTTACGAAATTAGGAAATTCAAAAGAATAATTATTGTTAAGGCGACACTAAATACCAGCGACTTTGAGCGATATGAGTTCACTGCTGGCGGCCCGCCATCTATGTAACAAAGCCAATATTTTCAAAATTCTTGGGTGGAAAACAGTTTATATGCTTATAATCCTCGTTATTCACTACTAATCTGAATAAATGAACCTACACAAGAAAATACTAGCTATAAGAATAACTTTTCTGAGAGAAGTACCAAAAAATGCGTCACGCCATGCCAAAAAACTTGTTTAACTTCAAAGAAAAGTGGTAGTTCAAAAAGGCTTGGCAATGTTAACTATGACCAACAGCAAGCATTAGCAACCTACAAATAAGACTTAAGGATATGTGTAACAGGATTAAGTAGGGTTCATAGCTCGAAATGCTATACTTTCACCACAAAACTTGTCTAAAAACACCATGTTTGCGTGTTTTCTGCTTACTCTTCGCCTTAATAGACGTTTATGTGGTAAAGGTTACTATAACATAAATATTTGTCTTAATTCGAAACATTTTCAAATCAAATCAAAATCACTTTGTTCACGTGTATACACGAGTCGTATTTGATGTTTATATCAATTTATTTTATTCACAATCATCTAAGTTTCGTTAATAATATTATCTTGTCTAATATTTTTTTTTAATTTAGTCCACAAAACTGACTACAATTGTATGGATTGCAAAGTAGGAAAATATACAAAAATACTATTTATCAATTGAGTCTACTAGATGTGGACGTGGCATGCGTGATTAAGTGAAACAATAACTACAGCGCAACAAAAAACGCTTAATAAACAAGCTTGATAAAAACAGGACTTATTAAACATATTATTACAGCCAATAACAAGAATAAAAAAAAAAGATTAAAAGATTACTTACTTGCTAACTTATCTATGTACTTAATTTATTTTTTATTTTCGGTATATTGTCACAGAAGATATCTATAGCATCTCTGTAATCAATTGCAAAAAAATGCATTCTATATAGCGGACTATATGATCACCTAGTTTGGTTCTGCTTTGTGGCAAACAGAAAGTCTTGCGATTATGTAAGCGGCTACAATCACGAGACACAACGAACTTTAAGCGTTCAAGTAATTCAGGCGCGTCAATGTGTCCCTTCATTAGCTTTGCCAAGAAAATAACATCTGCAATCTTTCTGCGGTCTTTAAGTGATTTCATTCTATAATAAAAGAGACGAGAGTCATACGAAAACAATTTATTACATTTGAAGTCTTTGTAAGATAGATGGTATAGAAACCGTTTTTGAATTCATTCTATTCTATCGGAATGAACTTGATATCCTGGACTCCATACCGTGCTGCAATATTCAAGGATACTACGGACAACACTGTTGTAAACGAGTATAGATAAACTGGGATACTTAAATATTTTCATTTGTCTGTAGACTATATCTATATCTTTAAATGCTTCTTATCTAAGTTTATTTAAAGTCAAGATATTATGTCATTTGTCAATTAGTAGATAGGTTTTTATTATGATTGTGATAATCATAATGTTGACCCACGGAATATTTATAAACTTTTTATGCCTACTACTTGATTAAGTCGAGTTAGTGAGTCTTTTATAGGGCGATGTCTGAGTATTAGTATTAATGACAAAATCATACAAATCAGTTTTACAATATATAATTTTTAATGAGACACAGTGACAAGACGAGCAACATATTCATCTGATTGTAAGTGAAACGCCCTGCTCATTACAATTTAAATACAAATATTTTTATTTGAAATAGGTCTTAAAATCTCCTATTGCACGTCAAAAACTACCAACCGAAATAGTATACCTCAGACCTGACAAGAAGGGGCGCAAGAAACTCAGGAAATGGCATGTCGCTCAGGATAGATTGAACCCAAAACTCTGAGTGGCAGCTCAAATACGCTCTCACTTTGAGACATAAGATGTCAAGTCTCATTATACCTTTAATTCAACAGCTACGGCGCCCTCCAAGCCGTAAAACAATAATGATTGGACATTATTGCTTCACAACAGAATAAATCGCCTTTGTTATATCCTAGTTAAAGAATTTCACTAAATATCTGTCCCTCCCGATTCCAACATTCAAAGTTCTTTCATCTAGTCCGTAACATTTTTAAATCAAATCAAAATCACTTTATTCACCTGGGTCAATGACGTTCTATACGTATGGGCATATCATTCGCAGTCTGATAACGAAACGGCAAAAGTGTGCTTATCTTTAAGCAAGAAAAATGTGCTTACATTGTCTTCAATGTAAGCTCACTTTTCTTCTTCCTCGTGTGTCAACAGTGTGTCAATCAACAAGCCTAAGTGTGCTATAAAAAGTGCTTAAATAATACATTATGACTCAAAAAAAAGATTATGTGACTTATCATCGGTAAGGTTATTTTATTTATATAAGATTGATATGCAAAAAGTGTAAATAATTTATTAAAACGAAAATTTAAAAAAAAATAACAAACAATGAACAATGATTTGCAATATTGTATTTTGTGTAATGTGAACGGCTTACAAGAACGTGAACATACTAGTGCTATTTACACGTTATCTCGGAAGTATCGTTACCTAGTGATAATCGATTTACATCGCTAATATGTAAAAGCTAATATTTTTCAGCTTTTCCGTACACGAGATGATGAAGGAGAATAAGCGCCAGATTGTAGCAAGAGAAAGATGTGAAGAAATTTACAAAACCAATAAGCATATTTCACCACTAAAGGACTAAGTTTTTTGGATTTAACCACTTTAAAATTTGACAAAAGCTGGCTTACAATTAAATGTTGATATCCGCTTACATTACAAAACCATGCCATAGCAAAAATATACCCTGGATAATATATCGAAGTCTAAAAGACAAATTTAATTTAATTCAAGGAACTTAACATTTAATTAACTAATAATTATTTTATGTACTTAAATAAAAATATTTTATTTGAGTATATTAGTTTCTCTCATTACCGGTTACCTTAACTTATTAAAACCAAATCCCTTTAGAACGTAAAGAAGTAACAAATATATACACAAGTCAATAAATAAAGATTTCCCCTTAATAATATGAGTGTGATTTGTGATTAAAAACGTATAAAACTTCCGACTAAACAGATCTTGATGGGAAAATAGGGACAGACTATCGAACATAAAACTTATAGCAACCCTCTTATATTCATATGGATTTAAAAAAATACCTAACTGCTACTCTACTGATGTCACTGTCCAAATCGGAGTCTAAATTCAAAATACGTAGCTGAAACTGAAATAGTGCGTACATTGCTGCCTATTGACCAATAATATTTTAAGCAACTGGAGTAAACGCAGAAATGTATAGACATAGCAGTCAAAGGTTATCATGGTGTCATTTGTGGCATGTGACATATTTCGGCTTTGATTTTGTATGACGTCCATTGTCTATATTTTTAATAGAATGTCATTGATCTAGGTCAAGGAAATGACACTAATTATGAATGTCAAAAATTTTTCTTTTATTCATTTACCACCACTTTGGAAAAAATTGAGGTTTAACTAGAAGACGAGTCAAGAAACTCAATGCCACTGTTGCAAATCAAAAGTTACAGCTTCATGTCAAATATTATTTAAATTACAATTGTTATATAAAGTGGTACAAGAAGTATACTCAAATATCAAATATAGTTTTCCATAACAGGACCATTCTGCCACCACAAGTGACGTATCGCCTCTCTCAACCATGTGTTAGAGAAGGGAACGACCCGCCCCATGTCGCCACCACAAGCACTGGGTCTTGCAAAATTTTTATTTAATATTTTGCACATCTTAAAACTCTAGTCTAATTAAATTCATTGTTCATTTATAAAAGTCATTCGACCCAACATAATCGACATTTGATGTTTAAATTAAATCTTGAAAATCTCACTTAAGCGGATTATGCTAAGCTCAACTTTATCTTCAAAAACCTTGTAATATTTATAAACATCGGTAATTCTAATGATCGATAAACGCATTTATTCATGAGCTTGTAGAATAAGAGGCTTTATTATAATACCGTAAGGGCCCATTGGTCCGACGCCGCGGGTTGACTTAATCAAATTATTCAAATAGAGCAGATTTCGCTCGACTCTCGGGCGCCTTGAGTATTCCACAAATACGAATATTTACTATGGAGACTTGTTCACGATTGGATCCCTTTGTTTTGGTTCTGAGCGACTCATCGAGGTATAAAGAGATAGATATTACCCAAATAAAATAATCGTTCATAACAAAAAAAGTCTACAATATTTACAATGTCTTATAATATGAACATTGTCAAGCCAAATATGATGGCAGGCACCTACACTCGCCACGCGTGACTTTGAGGGGGATAGCTTTGTCTAGAACAAAACATGCACAATCTTTAACCCTACCAATAGGTAGAATTTTATTAATATTAAAGGTATCAGGTTTGCATAAGAGGTTTATTAAATTAAATGTTGATTAAGGTATTTTATACTTTTGAGTTTTTAATGTATGCGTATGCCGTATTGTACAGCCATATTGATTTTTCCTGGAATCCGTTAAATCAACGTTTTTATTTATGTAAGAGGACGACATCAAAACTTTCGTATCACTGCCACCCACATTCATGAGATGAGGAATCACAGGAGCGTTACCAGCATTTAAGAACACCATAGGTCCTTTATTTTAATGGTACCAGTATACACAACACAAGTAATCTTGTAAGATTGGTCGTACCTGGAAAAAATTTCCTTGCCAAGGGCATTGTAGAAGAATGCCAGATATTTAGATGGTGGAGATGACATCCTAGCTTGTGGCATGTTTTTTTTTTATGGAATAGGAGGACAAACGAGCGTACGGGTCACCTGGTGTTAAGTGATCACCGCCGCCCACATTATCTTGCAACACCAGAGGAATCACAAGAGCGTTGCCGGCCCTTATGGAAGGTGTACGCTTTTTTTGAAGGTACCCATGTCGTATCGTCCCGGAAACACCACAATGTAGTGCTAAGATGGTTATTTATCTCTAATAAAGGAGTGGTTTAAAAAAAAGAGAAAACCTAAATAACTCGAGCTTTTGACTTTCGGTAAAACAATTTTGCGGCCAATGTGTTTCTATATGTACTACAATTCCGTTGATTTTATGTGAAAAATAATAAGAGTAAAAAAAATTTTTTTTTTAATGCCAGAGGAAGAAAATCTAGCATAAGATCACGTGATTTAACGCCAGAGCAATCAAAATAATTTTAATAAAATTTATTTTTCTTTTTTTATTATGTACTTCTGAAATTAGATGTAATATTTTATGGCAGAGTATGAAATTTAAATGACGTAAAAATATGTAATTTTCTCTTCTTCTTCTTCTTCTTCTTCTTCTTCACAGTCGTTCCCTCATTGCTGAGGATCGTGACTCCGCTTAAGTTCGTCTACAGCTTTCCTCCATTTGTTTCGGTCTGTCGCATGGTGGAGTGTATAACGTAATTTTAAAAAGAATTAATATTGGTTATTGCTTGATTACAAAAACAACCAAGCTGAGTTTTGTCGTCTCCTTTTAGGAATAAAATGCCTGTAGTACGAGAGGCTTCGCTGCTTCATAGTAAAAATAGACGAAATATACAAATAGGTATGATGATACAGATATGCTGTGTGTATGTGTGTGTTTAATAACACCAGGCAAGTAAATCCCTTGCCCTACTTTGGTTGAACGTGGAAGAGAGTTACTTGAAAAACGCACTGAGATTGAAATTCACACAACAAGATAATGAGGGTCCTAAGTCGTGTCGTGTATCAGAGATTTGGTCTAACGATTCTTCGATACGACTAGGAGTTTTACGGGTACCATTGCCATACGGGTGCCATCCGAGCAAAGCATTTATAGCAACTGAGATCAATCAATGATCATCCAATGTTGTCTCCCAAAGCTGTTGTTCGAAGTCCAAGACTACAGCTTAATTTGAAAGGATCTGTACATGCACGTTTACACTACCATTTCAACGCATTCATGAGTTAATTCGTTTTTCCATTGCCTTTATTCAATCGGTGGTCTCAGGCGCAACAATGAAGTAAAAAGGTTAAGGCAGAAAATATGTGCTCAATTTCGAACCAAAGTTATGTAAAGTTCTCTACACTAACCCATGCGAACCGTAGTCGACGTCGACTCCTGGCCTGGTTTGTACTATTGTCATAATTTGTTTGCGGTCACTCTTCCAAATTAAAAATCCTTCGTCGCCTCTTACGACACCCACGATCTTAGGATATTTGAAATGACAAGATATTTATTTATTGCGTCGAATACAGTATACGTTAAAGATCTTATATTAATTTTAGTGTCTTCTATTCGCCTAATTTAATTAGCATATAAAAAGTTCACTTAAAATTTAAAAATCCTTAACGCTATAATTTTTTTGTCGATTAACCATTTAAACAGGACTCCAGTAAATCGTTTCTGTGGTAAGGTTTTTATTTTTAGAGGTATATGATTGATTGATTTTATACACATTGCGTAGCTACTATTTAAGTATAAGGTTGTTCTGGGACACTGACCATAAACCAGTCTTTAGCAGAGGCCTTATCACATAACTTAAGATTATATGAAAATAAAAATAAACAGAAGGCTTGTTTTAATCCAGGATGACGTCACAGATCACTTAAATACTCAGGCCCGTCCGCTTTCTGATCTAATGAGGCAAAGCTATTATCTGTATGGCTCATTAGATTTCATTCCCCTAATCCAGATGACCTCGACATTATTGACATTCGATTTTGAACTTTACTGAATATGTAATTATGACTCTTCAGTCAAGCATTGTTAGCGGTTCAGCTGTGGTAATCAATTTAACCCCTAGAGCGCAAAGAATTGGAGATCTTTGCTTAACATGTTCAAATTTATTTCACCGTTCGTTTAACTTTAATAACTTACTAACTTAAGGGCTAGATTATGGCTCTTTTGCACAGGATGCCAGCTAGATTATGGGTACCACAACGGCGCCTATTTCTGCTGTGAAGCAGTAATGTATAAACATTATTGTGTTTCGCTCTGAAGGGCGCCGTAGCTAGTGAAATTATTGTGCAAATGAGACTTAACATCTTATGTCTCAAGGTGACGAGCATAGTTGTAGTGACGCTCAGAATTTTTGGGTTTTTCAAGAATCCTGAGTGGAAATGCTTTGTAATGGGCAGGACGTATCAATTACCATCAGCTGAACGTCCTGCTCGTTTCGCCCCTTATTATCATTATAAAAAGTTTAGTTAATCAACTTTTTCTTCAATAGGTTACACAACTTATGTAGTAAAATTAGATCATCTTAAAAATTTCCCAGGAGGGTATCGGCTCTACCAGAGTCGGAGAATCCCTCCCCGAGCACCCTAGCTCGGGCTGCCCCTCGTATTCTGGGGAGGGCACAGTACCGCGCATGACCAAGGACAAACGAGGCAGTAACACCACGGCACCCCGGTCCACACTCAACGTGGACTTTTGCAATATCAGGGGAATTCACTCCAACTTAAACGCCGTCCACCACCACCTTGAGACGGCGAAGCCGGCCTTGTGTTTCCTTACGGAGACGCAGATATCTCGACCTAGCGATATCTCATATTTAACGTACCCCGGGTACAAAATTGAGCACAATTTTTTGCCTCATGCCGGGGTATGTGTGTACGTTAGGGATGATATCTGCTGTCACCGTCTCGGCAATTTTGAGGGTAGGGACCTGTCCACTCTCTGGCTCCGCGTAGATTTAGAGGACCGCGTCCGCATCTATGTGTGTGTCTACAGGTCCCATAGTGGTAACGCAGAAACCGATCATCTCATGGGCTGCGTTCAAGCGGCAATTGACGACGTGCTTGCACAAATCCCCTCCGCTGAAATCGTAGTCTTGGGTGATTTCAACGGGCACAATGCCGAATGGCTTGGATCACGTACCACAGACTACGCAGGGCGATCTGTGCATAATTTTGCATTGGCATACGGTCTGTCCCAATTGGTGGAGTCGCCAACGCGGCTCCCGGATGTGGATAGCCACATGCCGTCCTTATTAGATCTTCTGCTGACTACACATCCCGATCGTTACCAGGTCATTGCCGACGCCCCTCTCAGAACGTCCGACCATGTGCCTGGTCAAGAGTTTAGTGCCTATCCGACGCTCACGTGGCAGACCACCAGCGACCTGCCGCGTTTGGCACTACAAGTCAGCAGATTGGGATAGGATGCGTTCCTTTTTTGCATCCTACCCAAGGGTTTGTTTCCCTTCGGATGATCCTAGTGCCTGCGCCGTTGCAGTAGCCGATGTCATACTACAGGGCATGGATATTTTTATACCAAGTTCTGTAGTACCGATCGGTGGCAGATCACAGCCCTGGTTCGATGCGTCAGTGAAAGCAGCATCTGACTGCAAAAAACAAGCGTATCGAACTTGGGCTGCGGCGCTGGGCACAAAGGATCCGAACTGCATAGTTCTTAAGAGGAAATACAACCGTGCTTCCAGATTTTTTAAGCGGCAAATCGCCCGTGCAAAGTCAAAACACGTCGTCAAAATCGGCGAGCAGCTTTCCAGTTACCCGACCGGAACACGCAAGTTCTTGTCATTGTCGAAAGCTGCTCTTGGTAACTTCAGCCAGCCGTCCATGCCGCCGTTGCACATGAGGAATGACACCCTGGCCTATACGGCAAAAGAGAAAGCCGATCTTCTGTGCGCTCTTTTCGCCTCCAACTCGACTCTTGACGACAACGGAAAAACACCGCCGACCATCCCACGGTATCAGAGCTCTATGACTGAAGTACAGTTCAGACAGAAAACTGTTAGGCGAGCTCTGTTTTTGTTGGACGTCAGGAAGTCGAGCGGGCCGGATGGCATTTCTCCAATCGTGCTTAGAACGTGTGCCCCTGAGTTGACGCCGGTGCTAACGCGTTTATTCCGGCACTCTTATTCCAAAGGCGTAGTCCCTGACTCATGGAAGTCAGCCCTTGTCCATCCGATCCAAAAAAAAGGAGACAGTTCGGATCCGGCAAACTACAGGCCTATTGCTATTACCTCCCTGCTCTCCAAAATAATGGAGAGCATAATTAGCCATCAGCTCTTGGTATACCTAGAGGGTCACCAGTTGATCAAAGACCGACAATACGGCTTTCGCCATGGTCGGCAGGTGATCTTCTGGTATACCTAACACAAAGATGGGCTGCGGCTATTGAAAGCAAGGGGGAAGGCCTGGCAGTTAGCCTGGATATAGCGAAGGCCTTTGATCGTGTATGGCACAAGGCGCTCCTCTCAAAACTTCCATCATTTGGGCTTCCCGAGAGCTTGTGCAAGTGAACCTCCAGCTTTCTCACTAGGCGCAGCATACAGGTCGTTATCGACGGACATTGCTCGAGCCCGAAGCCCGTGAATGCTGGAGTGCCCCAAGACTGTGTGCTATCTCCTACGCTGTTTCTTCTGCATATCAATGATATGTTGGACACCTCCAACATTCATTGCTATGCAGATGACAGCACTGGTGATGCCGTATACACGGGCCATGCACGTCTCTCTCGGGAAATCGTCTACCAGTGCCGGGAGAAACTTGTGTCTTCTATCGAGTCCTCTCTTGATAAGGTCGCGGAATGGGTAAAATTGAACCTTGTCCAATTTAACCCTCAGAAGACTCAAGTTTGCGCGTTTACCACTAAAAAAACCCCATTGGTCGCATCACCGCTCTTCGACAACACTTCCCTAAAAGCCTCGCCTAGTATCGGAATACTGGGTCTTGAAATCTCGAGCGATTGCCAATTCCGTGGCCATCTGGAGGGCAAAGCTAAATTGGCTTCAAAGAAACTGGGCGTCATTACTTGGCCGGCTTGAAGTATTAACACGGCAATACTTCAAGCCGGCCCACATTCTAGCGCTGTACAAAGCGCAGGTCCGGCCACACATGGAGTATTGCTGTCATCTCTGGTCTGGCGTACCCCAGTATCAGCTCGATCCATTTGACCGCGTGCAACGCAGAGCAGCTCGAATTGTCGGGGACCCAGTACTCTGTAAACGGCTGGATCACTTGGCGTTGCGTAGAGACGTCGCTTCATTGTGTGTCTTCTACCGCATTTATCAGTGGGAGTGTTCCGAAGAGCTGTTTTACCTAATTCCTGCCGCCGAATTCCACCTTCGCACGACACGCCACAAGTTAGGATATCATCCTCACCATCTGGATGTGTGGCGGTCCTCCACAGTGCGGTTTACAAGCAGCTTTCTTCCACGTACTACAAAGCTGTGGAATGAACTTCCTTGTGCGGTGTTTCCGGAACGATACGACATGGGTACCTTCAAAAAAAGCGCGTACACCTTCCTTAAAGGCCGGCAACACTCCTGATATTCCTCTGGTGTTGCAAGAGAGTGTGGGTGGCGGTGATCACTTAACAACAGGTGACCCGTACGCTCGTTTGTCCTTCTATTCCATAAAAAAAAAAAACTGTTATATCTTATGTCATTAGTCTTATGGTCAATGACACATCAACAAGTTAGTCAAGTGAATGTTAAACAATCATAATGCACATTCAATTAATGATGTTTAAATTGTTATTTTATATATAAAATTTATTATTATTTAGAAAAATTTTGCCGATTACTTACCAATGTTATGATATTATGATATAATGTTATGTTATTATTTATTTTCCTTAAATTGATAAGTGTATTAGTTACTAACAATTTTTTTTTTGTATATATATATATCTTATATTTAAAATTCTCGTGTGATGGTGTTAAACATTGAACTCCTCCGAAACGGCTTCACCGATTCTCATGAAATTTTGAGTGCATATTGGGTAGGTCTGAGAATCGGACAACATCTTTTTCATCCCTCTAAATGTTTAGGGTTGTCCACACGAAATTTTATTTTTTTATTTTTTTTACATTTTTTTTAAGTTGTTCGATTATGAGTCAGCATTAAAAAATACATACAACTTCAAATTTTCAACGATCTACGATCAACAGTTACTTTTGTATCGCGATTTTAATATCGACAATACAACGTTTGCTGGGTCAGCTAGTACATATTATATATAATTTTATTTTCATTGCCAATGTTTATGGTAGCAGTAGACTTGGGGGATTATAAATATATTAATATTTAATTCTCGAAGTCTGTGTCTCGGTGTCTAAACAATACCATCGTTGAGAAGTAAAATTCCCAACATAATGCTGACTAGACACCATTTTGGTTCTGTAATGTCCATAATATTGTTATTAGTAAAAAGATTCCTATAAACCTAATAAACTTTTAATTATTATTATTATTAATTAAAACAAAATTTTCCATTATTGAATCATTAACATAAACAAAATATCAGTATAAATACCACTAATTAAAAAAAAAACAATTAATACAAGAATCTAGAATTATTTTCGATTGAATTAATTAATTTATTTGAAAGCTTACTTCTTGCACATTAGACACAGTTACCGATACAAAAAAATTAATCCAAATATATAACAAGTAAAATACAGGAAAAGTTTTCCTAGCATTAACTAGAAAAATGGCACTACGTGGTTTTACGAAACTTGTATTTTCCTCTTCACTAATCCCTCTTTTTATCGCTTAACCCGACTCTCGCTAATTAAAGAAAAAAGTAAAACAATAAGACCGCTTCCATGAAAACGTACGTGCTTCGCTTCTTAAGTAAAAATAAATAATAAAAGATCTTTGAAAGGATACGAAATAATAGACCGAAGATAGAAACAAAAACTGATCGGAGCTACATTCATTTCTAAGAAAAACTATATGAAAAAATACTATTAAAGTAATTTCATGGAATATCTCCTTGATAAGTACAGACAGCGTGGGTGCTAATTCAATTGCAGCTTATGAGAAAATTCATTTATATTACGGATAATTATAATTAATATCTTTATATTTTCAGTAAATCGCTTTCACGTTGCGTAGTTTTTTTTTTAAATAAGCGTACGTCTGTAAAATAGATTATTGTATGTTATTTATTTATTTAATGGATATCCAACATAAGAAGTAGTAGTTACAGTTTTAATAATAACATTGCATTAACTTATAAAATTTAACTTTTCCTATAATTCAAGGTAATCACAGCATGCTTTGTGTTACAAAAAATATTAGTAAGGAGAAAAATATTTATTAAAATTAGTAAATTACGAGCTATTTATATTAATTACAAATCTGTGAATGCAATATTCCAACCAATTTATTATATAAGACTACCTAAGTATTACATTCTGAGGCTGTAGATAGGTCCCACTCAATGAGCTTTAATATAAAGTTGTTAAGACAATCAAAATTAAATGTTAAAAAATCATCCGAAAGAACCATGGCTGATCGCTGATATAACATTGAGCGTCTGTGAATATAATATTAAAAGATAAAGATTAATATTAGTTACAGTTCAAAAAGAAAGTAAAAGGAAGGAGGCCCCATTTATCAGTTTGTAACCACCTCCTTTGCACAGGATGCCGACTAGATTATGGGTAAAACAACGGCGCCTATTTATGCCGTGAAGCAGTATTGTGTAAGCATTGCTGTGTTTCAGTTTGAAGGGCGCCGTAGCTAGTGAAATTACTGGGCAAATAAGACAACATCTTATGTCTCAAGGTGCCGCTCAGAATTTTTGGGTTTTTCAAGAATCATGCACTGTAATGGACAGGGCGTATCAGTTACCATCAGCTGAACGTCCTGCGTCTCGTTCCTTATTTTCATTAAAAAAAAATATTTTATATCGCCAATTTTATATTGCGATTGAGTAGAGGAATCTGGTGTATGACAAATAAATTTATGTTTTAGTGGACATGAAATTATTTATATAGGGTAAGCCCTACTTCCACTGGCATTTTCTTGATGATAACTAAAGAGACGATGTGATAGGAGTATGATGGTAAATACTCTCTTACATATATTAATATAGATAAATATACTATAATAATAATATACGACCCTTATAGCCCAGTGATTAGGGACCCTGCCTACTGAGCTAGAGGTCCCGGGTTTGAATCCCGGTTCGTGCAATCATTTATACGATGACTATGAATGTTTGTTTCCGAGTCATGGATGATTATATGTACTTATGTATGTTTAAGTAAGTATATTGTATTAAATATATCGTTGTCTTGTACCCATAGTACAGGCTATGCCTAGTTTGGTACCCATAGATAATTTGTGTAAGAGTGTGTTAGTATTATATTACTGTTGTATACATGTTAACCAACACGCCCAACACAAATAAACTGAATCTTGAAACTGAAGGCTTGTCAAGTAAACAATCAACTTTAGGCGAATTTACTGACATGAAGGACACCTTCGACAAAACCTCTTATAATATGCTATAGAGTATAGGTTAAGCGCTCGCCGAGTATGATGTTTATATCAAATCAAATCAAATCATTTATTAACAACACCATTGTTACAAGTAAAAAAAATAAGTCAAACAATATTCTAATTATCATTTTAGATAGGTAGGGAAGTACCTAACTCACAATAATACAGTATTATGTAATTATTTATTGCTTTGTATATAAAGAAAACTTTTTTTTACGTATTCTAAAATAAGTGTGCTTCGAGCCGCTTTTTGCTCTTCACAGAGCAAATGCGGTATCCATCGGGAAAACAACTTTTTCACACTTAATTGTTCATGCAAGATAATTTGTATTTGACTCATGCCAATGTCTAAAGTTGCCTGAATTTCGCGGTATGTCACATGTCGATCTTCCTCAATCAGCTTACGCACAGCATCAACGTTTTCTTTGGTGACTGCAGTTTTTGGACGACCTTGACGGGGATCATCACTGAGCTTGACACGTCCACGTTGAAATGCAGCAAACCAGCCATAAATTGTGGTTTTGGATGGGGCTTCATCAAAAAATGCAGAAATCATCCGGTCAACACACTGTTTTTGTGTTAAACCACTTCGAACGTCATAATAAATCATCGCTCTAGAATTTTCTCGAGTCAATTCCATTTTCTCAACGACTAAACAAGTTTGACAAGAACTTGTGACAAGACCGAGAATCTTTTTTTAAATAAATAAATGTTATTCGATTTATAAAACCAATGAGTTTTCAATTAAAAAGATTTTAATATGACAGGAACAGTGGAAATATTCCATTCCCGATACTTTTAGTGCAGCCTATGTAAGAAATATTTTTAATATAATGCTGTTCGATGGATTTACCTCGAACAGTACGGAGATAGAGAACGACGAGTAGTGGGTATGGGATAGTGTTAGTTTTCTTGTGTGATAGCTAGGGCCTGGTTTCTTTATACTAAGATATCCGGGTAGATTAATGTTGAGTACTCTCGCCATTTTATTGAACGTTGTATTAGAAAAGCTTATTCCAAAGCAGAATAAGATGAAACTGTATATCCTATACTATGCAGATGATCTCACCATTACTACTACTAACTGCCCTATTGGAGAATGTTTTATGCAGTGTCATGAGATTCGCTTTTAAGATTCTTGACGAATGATGCGCCAAACACAATCTAACCTCTAAAGACTACGATGAAGTTAATACTATTTACCAATAAACATAGATTAACAAATCTAATATTAATCCGATTTGTACTGAAAAAATTGAAATTCGTATTTTTTTAATTAACCATTATTATCTATACATTGCTGCAATCTAATAGGAAGGTCATCTATGCCTTTACGATAGAACTGTGGTGATCTAGATGCGGCAAACTGTGTGAAAGCATTTTGTCGCCTCTTGAGAAAAAATCTTTTTATCTCGTAGAAAATTGTCCAAATTATGAAAACAATGGTAGTCCGTTGGAGCAAGGTCTGGCAAATATGGAGGGTGTATGAGGGTGTATGAGATGTCGCGTTATGATGGAGCCATAATGATGATGCTTGGCCATGACGCTTACGGTTATCGTAAAGAATCCACTTTTCATCACATGTCACAATTCCATGCAATATTCCTTCATTTGTGTATCGATTCAACAAGGCAACACAAATTTCAACATGCGTTTTTTTTGCAAATCAGTCTAATCATGAGGCACCTTTCGATGCCTTTTTCATATTTCTTTATTTTATTGATCTGAAGTAAATGATTGTAGATGATCAATATAGTTGTTAAGGTAACCTTAAACCATTCCACTAAGGTAGGCCTGTGTAGTTTTGCTCGGATAGGCTTCCATAGTCAACTAACTGAAAAAAAAACAGGTGTATTTGGACTAAAATTATATGAACTACAAACATACAAGAGAGTAAAGCGGCAAATCACCCGTACGAGAAATCAGCACACCATAAAAATTGGTAAGCAGCTTTCAAACTATTCAGCAAGCTCTGTTGTCCTGGGATGAAAAGAAGTTAAGCGGAGATGATGGCATTTCTCCTTTATTGCTTAAACATGTACCCTAAATTATCTTTCCCCGAGTATAGCCTGTACTATGGGTGCAAGACATCGATATCCATGACTCACAAACAAACATCCATTTACAGCATTCAAACGTTTGAACCTACCCAGATTTGACCACGGGACCAGTAAGGTCGTCAATAATGAAATGAAATCAACTTTATTTGCAGAATAATGTAACACGATGTTGTTTTGTACTTTTATGATAAAATTTACCGTTTTCACCTTTGACCTTGAGTAATTTTTTTTCTATACACGGGAATGATGAGGATCTTATTTTTTTTTATTTATAATTATGTTTTGAACAATTTTTCTGATTTTCAACTTGTTGGGAATTTATGCACCTTCGAATGTCTAAATCGACCGGACTATAAATAAATACATCTCAAAGCAAAGTCAAATAAACGTCAATCATACAATATTAACATTAAATTACCATTTAGGGGTATGAAAAATTGATGTAAGCAAATTGGCTTAGCCGTTTCGGAGGAGTTTGGTAACAAACATGGGGACACGAGAATTTTATATATAATATTATATTAATGTCAGTCAGATGCGAATGTAAAGTTCACGCCAACATGTAATGTTAAATTATTTTTCAGAAGTATTTAGGGAGTATTTTTTGTAATTTTTATGTTCACCATAATTGTCGTATACTTTAGAACTACTAATTGTAACATTAGATTAAGAAAATTGTATTGTAAATGATGTGGTGTGCTTTAATAAATAAATAAATAAATTTAGAAATAATCAGTATTATTTAAATAAAACACTTTTAAAGGATTAAAACGCGTGTTATTGTAACGGTTTTACATTAGATGTTTGCGTTAAAGTTACATTTTTATTTTAGTTAACCCGACGTTTCAAGACCTTTCCAGATCTAGTTTTCAGGGGGACTGCAGATGAAGTGAGTCAAAGATAGTATTTGTCATAGTTGTCATTATGAAGTTTAGCGCCATTTATTTCCTCAGAGGTGGTATTTGCTGTACACAGATGGTTTTTGGCAAAATTTACTGACAGTGTCCCCTTCTTTTTACTACTACACATACCAAAACATACTTCATCTGCAGTCCCCCTGAAAACGAGATCTGGAAAGGTCTTGAAACGTCGGGTAAACTAAAATAAAAATTTAACTTTACGCAAACATCTAATGTAAAACCGTTACAATTACACGCGTTTTAATCCTTTAAAAGTGTTTTATTTAAATGTGTAACACTCGCGTTAATCAAAGAAAATACAATTAGTATTTATAATAATTCAGTTGTTAACAAAATAGTGCAAAAGCTATTCGGAGAAGTCTAATGTTTAATGGGAAATACAATTTCACGCTAGCTCTACGCACCCCAAAAGGATCAAGGCGTTCACAGTTAATTGCGTTCCGGATAAATTACCAACGCTTTTCTACTTATGAAATGGATACGATTTGTTTGCTTTTATCCGATTTGTTCATTTCATTTTGGTTTTTCTAACACAATCGATTTTCCGCGTCCTAAAAAAATTTTGATATTTTTCTTGACACAGTGACAAGTCTGAAAAAAAAACTATTATGTAACGATATACATACAAACAATTTCTTCTTTTTATTATATCTATTATTTTTAATAATTTGCTTCAAATCCTTGTCAAATTTGTAGGTCGAACTTTATTTTGTATTTAAATTAATATCTTCCAATGAGATTGGTGTATGCACCAGTAACTGGCATTTATACCAGCTTATGTACCTTTAAGACTATAATTATTTTAATGTTTTGTATGTAATGCTGTTGGTGTGTCAGTAAATAAATAAACCTATTCTTGCACCAAAAATTTATTGAATATATTACTTGATAGATTCATTGTATAATATTATGCATACGTTTATTTACGTTCTTAACAAAATATTGCATTCAAGATTACTATATGTTCAGAGGATGCTAGACAGGATGCCGGATAGATTGGTACCAGAGAGGCGACTATTTCTATCTTGAAGCTGTAATTAGCAAGCATTATTGTGAGGTCGTAGAATAAGGCAAAATCAACCTTGTCCAATAATAAAACCCCCAGAAACTCTTTTTTTTTTATGAAAATAAGGGACAAGAGCAGGACGTTCAGCTGATGGTAATTGATACGCCCTGCCCATTACAATGCAGTGCCGCTTAGGATTCTTGAAATCCCCAATAATTCTGAGCGGCACTACAACTGCGCCTGTCACCTTGTGACAAGATATTAAGTCTCATTTGCCCAGTAATTTTACTAGCTAGTGTTGCGTAGAGACGTCGCTTCTTTGTGTGTCGTCTACCGCATTTATCACTGGGAGTGTTCCGATGAGCTGGTTGACCTGATTCCTGTCACCAAGTTCTACCCTCACACGATGCGTTACGAATTAGGATATCATCCCCACCTTCTAAACGTGTGGCATTCCACCATAGTGCGGGTTTCAAGAAACTTTCTTCCACGTATCACCAAGCTGTGGAATAAGCTATCCTGTGCAGTGTTTTCATGACGATACGACATGGGTACATTTTTCAAAAAATTCGTCCACGCTCCTGTGTTATTCCTCTAGTGTAGCATGAGAATATGGACGGCGGTAAATTAACATCTCTTTCATCCAATAGGTACTACTAAAATATACATCACCCATACACTAAATTTTCTGTTTGATAAAATTATATGATTAAAAACAATGAAGTATTCGGAGCAATTTCATAGATCATTTCTTCATAAGTAACAAAACTTTGTAATGAACAGAGCTACATAATACTATATTGTGAAATATAATCAAGTTAAAAGTTGGATCAGATTTCTTATCAGACGCAACTCTTGCCAAATTTAATCTAGAAAGCCGAGATGCGCTCGCATAAAAATAGTGTAACGGTCTCAGGCGGGTCAAACGTTACTGTTATTGCAAAAGATATGCAATAAGTTCGGGTCTTGCAAAAGGGTGAATAAAGAAATATTAAAGTTGATTCCCTGAGCGCATTCTAACATTCATTTAACAAGTTTGATTAGAGATTGTGGGCTTGTTATGTCAAAACCGAGGGGCACATAATGCTAGGGTGCACAAGTTATATTAAGCAAGGGAAATGAATGGATGGATAAAGTTGTTTTACAATTAATGATATTTTTAAAAAATTACCAAGTTTGTTTAATATACAAGTAATATAACACTAGAAATAATGGATTGCTTGTAACCAATTCTAGTAGGCTTCTTAAGATACATAATAATACCTTTAAGGGTAAACATATACACTTTTATAATAAAGTCCCAGCCACTGTTTAAGCTAATGCTGTATAATTCAAATAATAATGGATAGTTCCATAAATAAATTTAAAAGTTTTAATGAAAAAATGGCTCTGTAGTAAATCCTGCTACTCCACAGCTGAATATCTAAGAGATCGGACATACCAGATCATGATTATTTTAAAGCTATAGCAATGACAGTACAATATTGTATATTTATTAAAAAGAGCGCACAAAAAATAATACTTAGTTAGTTTCTCTCAGAGAGCCACTTTTTTTTAAAGCGGTAGTAGTATCTAGTATACTAGAAATGACATCAAAAAGAATTCTAACGGAATCAATTAAAAAAAAATGCCTTTTTATGCCTTTTAATAATTATAAGAAAAAATTGGAATATCCAAAAGTGCACGTCTCGAGCGCTCATGCTATATTTTTTTTAAAAGTAAAATTTCGAATAAAATCAAATCAAAGTATCAGGATATTCATTAGTGTCTCAGCTTTATATTGGTGTACTTTTTATAATGTGTAAGAGTAATAGAAAAAAAATGCAATTTAAAGAGTGGAAAACGTGTGTAACCGACCTTAACAGGTCGGTTATAAAGCACATCCTCGCCGCTTCGCGTTCGAGGCGTGCAGTTAGTTTATTATCTAGTTAAATTTATTATTTTATATCAAGTACTTTCCTTTCTTTTTTAGGTATAAAATTTGTATTGAAATGATGCAAATAGTGTAATGAAAATATGTATTTTCCAATTATAATGGCTACCCATTTCCTTCTAGGAAATTAATTTGCTTATCAACAATTATACTAAAGCTTGGTTCGTTTTGGCAATTCATCGTGCTTAGCCTTCACAAGACCTTGACAAGCTGTTAAATATAACCTTGTTATAACCCTTACATAATATGAGTTCATTGATCGAGGAAAGAGTTTCTTATTACACCGTAACATACCATAACAGTGCTATGAACGTATCAAACAAGAAAAAAAATTGTGTGTAATACTCGTGAATGCACGCAAGAATTATACTTCTTTGGCGTAACAAAACCAAACCTTAAAATTATTTATTTCTCGTGCTAATTCTACGTTTGTAGAAAGAACCATATTGTAAAAATCGTAAAATAAATTATTGAATATTAACGAATACGGCTGTATTGGTTTGAATCCTTTGCCTGTCCTAATAATGGACGAAGAGACCAAACAAAATCATTAATGTCACAAACGTCAGAAAATTTCTGAAAACTTTTATTTTTAGATGTAATTTTTCGCGCGCAACGTAATAGTCAAAGAAGTTTATATGAAATAACATAAAAAAGGTACCAACGTCATTATGTTTTACTTTTATGTCAATGTTATTTTGCAGTTATAAACCTATTTAAATATGATTTAAATATTCTTTTATTGTATTTTGGTTTGATTTGTTTTTGTCACCAATGCTCTTAATAAATAAAACAAACAATTCAAATTCAAATTAAAATATTTCTATTCAAAATAGGATTTAAAATCACTTATTAAACGTCATAAACTACCAGCCAACCAAAAGAGACTGCCTCAGACCTGAGAAGAATGGGCGCAAGAAACTCAGCGGGCTTTTTTTTATAAAATAAGGATTACAATGTAATATCGTACAATAAACATTTATAATTAAAGAGCCTGAGGGTGTTCGCTTTATTCCCAGTCCGTGGTGTAATTAAGAAAATCGTTTATAATATAATATCCTTTCTGACACAAACGCTTTTTAACAATTCTTTTAAATTTCGTAACACATTTGTTTTGTATATTTTCTGGGATCATATTGTAGGAGCATATACATCGCCCAACAAAAGGCTTACTAACTCGACCCAACCGAGTAGTAGGCATAAATCAATGTAATTTGTTAGAAATATGTCATATGTCAATAATTGTTAATTGTCAATGTTTAAAAGACAAAAGTTTTAAAGACTTTTGTATCACAGTGATGCGCGCGCATCTTAAAATTTCACTATCAGCATTTTTTCATAACGTGTCTAAATAAGTACCTATTACTTCAAAAATAAGATATGGTCTACTATGCCCACTTACATTATCGTATCATCAGCACCTCAAACAAAAATCGATTACGCTCGTGATGATGCTGTTCAGTGACAGAATGGTCTAGTGGGCATAGTCTCATTCTTTTCAACACAAAGAACATAATTTTGCCTGCCACTCTTAGTACTCTTATGGATTTTTTATTATTATTTTTTTAATGTAAAAAGGGGCTAGACGAGCAGGACGTTATGCTGATGGTAATTAATACGGCCTGCCCGTTACAATGCAATGCCGCTAAAGATTATTGAAAAACCCAATAATTCGGCACTACAACTGCGCTCGTCACGTTGAGATATAAGATGTTAAGTCTCATTTGCACAGTACTTCCACTAGCTACGGCACCCTTCAGACTGAAACACAATAATGCTTACACATTACTGGTTCACGGCAGAAATAGGCGCCGTTGTGGTACCCATAATCTAGCCGGCTTCCGGTGCTAAGGAGCCTCCTATTGGTTCAAGCGACATAATGTGCTAACACGTGGTTTGATTCCCTGCCACTCCACGTGTATACGTTTGTAAAGTTATTCGAGTCCTCCAAACAGTAGAAATCTTTAATAAGTAACAAATCTATAAATTTGATAATACCTCCTTTCGAAAAAACTGGACTTTATCTGAAATATTTAATTCTGATAAAGTAACAAGACATGAATTGACGACATAAAGTGGCGTTTTGCAATTTCAGAACTGACACACATAAACTAAAGAAAAAAATTTACATAAACCACAACATGACAACCGAAGCCATCAAAATTCGGTTCATACAAGTATTTGTGTTCCCGGTTTGTTCTCTACGTAGCAAAGTCTTTCACGGAAAAGTGAGAAGAAGCGGTGCTCTCAAGCTGTGGTGTTGGAAAAATGCTTGGACCTATCTGTCTGTCCATACTCACTATATTGTCACATTGTTCGGGCTCGTGTCACAATATGGGGAGATGTCCATCAAATGTCTTGTGGTGGAGAGAAGGATTAACCCTCAAGGGCATACGAGCACAAAGCAGATCGCCCTTAGATGGACTTAGCAAATAAAAATAATAAGGTGGCTAGCAATTGTCAAGCGGGCCACAGCCCATGAAATAACGACCGTCGCGAGTCGTGGTCCTTATTTCTGTGAGGTGTGAATGACAAAGAATATGAAAGTAATATAACACCGTTTACGTACGTTTTTTATTTTATGAAAATAAGGGACGAGACGAGCAGGTCTTTCAGCTGATGGTAATTAATGCGCCCTGCCCATTACAATGCAGTGCCGCTCAGAATTCTTGAGAAACCCAAAAATTCTCAATGGCACTACAATTGCGCTCGTCACATTGAGACATAAGGTGTTAAGTCTCATTTGCCCAGTAATTTCACTAGCTACGTCGCCCTTCCAATCGAAACAATAAAAATCGAATAATCCCGCCGGCATCCTGTGCAAAGGAGCCTCCCCTATGCTAAAATGTAACACCTTACATAATGCCTGAATTTGTCTAGTATCGCACATCATCACACAATAACCTAATCATTAATATGGAGTAGCGATGGGACCTGAGAACTGTATTTTTGTAAACAAAAAATAGTTCCCAACCAGTCCTGCCGCTTTGGAGTAGGCTGTGAACATACATAAAAACAAACAAATCCAACGAAACGAGAAATTTAAATCCAATTTGTGGTCCAGTCTTAAGCATCAGAAGAAGTTTTATTTATCACATATAATAGCGGAGGCTTAAATAAAAAAAACAAACAAATTATATTGCACCTTTTTTTTTATTTATTCAATGATCAAAATTATCTTAATATATATAATATTAAAGAGATACTCGCAAAACCGCTAAGGTTTATGTGCGAGCGGTAAGTTCGCATTACAATAATTATTTTAATTACTTAAGACTTAATATAACATATAGTAGTAATATTAAAAATATACATCATAGGTATTCCTGGTTGTTAGCTTCTAGATAGTATTTTTTTAGCTTTACTTTGAAATTTTTCTTTTGCAGATATATATCTGCAAGATCATTAGGCAATGTATTTAATATCCTAGGTAATACATAGTTACAGGTTCTTTTACCATATACATTGTTATATTTAGGTAGACAAAACTTATTTACGTAGGCTAGTTTCCTCATATTTTGTTTTGTTTCATATTTCTTAACATAACAATATGTATTATTATATTCTGCAACTTAAATAGCGAATCTTATTTTAGAGTGTATCGACTTGACATTACAATAGTAAAAATGGTATTTGTCCTAACAAATAATTATTGAAAAATCAAAAACAAAATAAAGCGACAAGGCAAAAACGATCATAACGGCTTTTGTTCCGATTCAGACAAAACAAACGCTTCCCTCGTGCATTGTTCAGCTCTAGGGTTCCATTTGTATATGACAGTCACGCCGCCAGGCTGTTTAAATTTTTATTCAAATCATTTTTAGTAACTCATTAAGATTAACCAGTGTCTTCCAAATATCTTTCGCGGCTGTGGTCACCTGAGTTATATTTCTGGCAGATTTCTCGCTATCTCCTTTAATAGTTAATGTAAGAAATAGCAACCAAATAGCTTCAACTTTAACAGTTAATGTAAGAAATAGCAACCACATAGCATCAATTTTAACAATTAATGTAAGACATATAACTTCAACTTTAACAGTTAATGTAAGAAATAGAAACCAAATAGCTTCAACTTTAACAGTTAATGTAAGAAATAGCACCCACATAGCATCAATTTTAACAATTACTGTAAGACATAGCAAACAAATAACTTCAACTTTAACAGTTAATGTAAGAAATAGAAACCAAATAGCTTCAACTTTAACACTTAATGTAAGAAATAGCAATCAAATAGCTTCAACTTTAACAGTTAATGTAAGAAATAGCAACCAAATAGCTTCAACTTTAACAGTTAATGTAAGAAATAGCAATCAAATAGCTTCAACTTTAATAGTTAATGTAAGATATAGCAACCACATAAGCTTAAACTTTAATAGTTAATGTAAGACATAGCAATAATTCAAGGGATGTGAGTCTCGCTACTTGGGTAGACAGATTATTCTCCAATAAATAGACAAGAAGCTTAACATTAATTATTCAAATTATTGGAGTTCAAGATATTAATCACTGATTTAAAATTTAAATAAGTTTTTTTTTATAAATAAAGTAATTATATACCAAATATATTTTTGGTCGCTCAAATAATATGAAACAAACAAAGCAAAGACGATAATTTTAATCTTCAATTCAATGCTGCATAAAGACATAGTCTAGATTAAAATCGAACGTTAAACTCTAGACAAATGAGAGCTTTTGTTGCATTCAAAGAAATCCGTTGAAAACTTTAGACGTTCAAGTAAAACGCTTTCCAAGCAGACGTTGAGAAAAGCTGCCAGAAAGTCAAACAGGCGTAAACTTGAATTGAATACCGTGTATTGTCTTCGAAATTTCACGTAAATTACTATCTCTAAAGTTAATGCTTTAACTTTAATACATATAGTGTAACATGAGGGTATTTTTAGGGTTCAGTAGCCAATTGTAAAAAAACGGAACCCTTAATATATTCGTCATGTCTGTCCGTGTATATCACAGCCACTTTTTTCCAAATCTATAAGAACTATATTGTTGAAATTTGGTAATTAGATGTATTCTGTGAACCGCATTAAGATGTTTACATAAAAATAGAAAAAAAAAACAATAAATTTTGGATGTTCCCCATACTCAGAACTCAAATTCAAATTTTTTATTTCATCAAACCCATACGTGTGCGGGGAGAGGTCTTCAATAATGATGTTGAGGTTTTAAATATAATTTATTTCTAAACTGAATAGTTTGCGCGACAGACACTTCCAAAGTGGTAAAATGTATGTAACCCTGTTAATTACAAAATAAGAGAATGATTAAACTTAAAAAAATATATTATGTACATTACCATGCAAACTTCCACCAAAAATTTGGTTTCAACGAGATCTAGTAATTTGTACCCCTCATGGGCGAGTCCGATTCGCCCTTGGCCGCTTTTTTTATTTAAATGCTATACTTCAATATATTCACTAGTTGTGACCGGATTTCAATACCTCGTTTTAAATATACATTTAATTCTTCTTTATTTATAAAAATGCATAAAAAGGCATTTATTTTCTCAAAATTGATTCCTTTACAATTCTTTTTTTATGTCATTTCTAATAACTACTAGATACTACTACCGCTTCGGAAACAAATGGTGCTCTGAGAGAGAAAGCGGCGCAAGAAACTCTCATAGCATTCTTTTATTGCGCTCTTTTCAATAAAAATATACAATATTGTACAATTATTTTTACCGCTATAAAATAATCACAATCTAGTCCCAGGCTGTCCGATCATTTAGATATTCAGCAGTGGAGTAATAGGATTTACGACGGAGCCATTTTTTTATAAAACATTAAAATTTATATATAGATAATGCCTGAACAATGGCTGGGACTTTATTATAGAAGTGTATACATTTACCCTTAAAGCTATTATGTATCTTATGAAGCCTACTAGAATTAGTTACAAGCAATCCCTTATTTCTAGTGTTATAATAATGAAAATCACTATTAAGAGCAAAAAGGTGACGATTTTTGTGAACGTATACTAAATATTCATAAATGTACTGAGAATGAACAGTCATAATATTTATTTCTTTAAATTTTTCTTTGAGAGACGGTCTATAATCTATATGTTATTAATTTTGAATAAATCTTAAATGTTAATTATATAAAACCAAGCAACATAATATAATTAACCAAACTCATGTCAAAATGCGTTTTACGTAAATAAAAACAAAATTATCGCCTGAAATATTCAGAATTGTTTTTCTGGAATCTGAGCTTTTTTTATGTAAATAAGTGACGAGCCGAGCGGGTCGTTCAGCAGACAGTAATTGATACGTCCTGCCCATAACAATGTAGTGCCACTCAGGATTTTTGAAAAACCCCAAAAAATTCTGAGCGGCAGTACAATTGCGCTCGTCACCTTGAGACATAAGATGTTAAGTCTCATTTGCCCTTCAGACCAAAACACAGTAATGCTTACACACTACTGCTTCACAGCAGAAATAGGCGCCGTTGTGGTACCCATAATCCAGCCGGCATTCTGTGCAAAGGAGCTATATCAAGCTATGCAGAAACCTTAAAACATTTCAGTCATATACACACGTAAGGAAGAATAGTAGGTACGTATATTCATGTGCAGTGAATATAATAGTATATATATACACTCCACAGTTTATATCTGTCGCTCTCAATAAAGAGCTTAAATAGGCTGTCATTGCTAAAAAAAAAATCGTTACAAGAAGCGTGACAAAATCACATCAAAACTTCAGCCACATTAAAACCATTATAATAATGAAACACATTCATGTTTTAATCTAACTGTTATGAAAGTGCTCCCAGGACAATGTAATTTCGTCGTATTATAATGGCGACTTGGGTTCAACACAGGTTGCAATGAGATTGTCTGTAGTAATTAATTTTCCCCTTGCGGATGAAAATATTGAAAAGTAATTTGATACATTGCTATTCGTTTATTGGGCTACGTTAACGGTTGTTTCTGTTAAGGCGAAGAGTAAGCAGAAAACACGCAAACATGGTGTTTTTAGACAAGTTTTGTGGTGAAAGTATAGCATTTCGAGTTATGAACATTACATAATCCTGTTACACATATCCTTAAGTCTTAGTTGTAGGTTGCTTATGCTTGCTATTGGTTATAGTTAACACCGCCGAGCCTTTATGAACTACCACTTTTCTTTGAAGTTAAACAAGTTTTTTGACATGGCGTGACGCATTTTTTTGGTACTTCTCTCATAAAGTTATTCTTATAGCTTGTACTTTTTTGTGTAGGTTCATTTATTCAGATTAGTAGTGAATAACGAGGATTGTAAGCATATAAACTGTTTTCCACGCAAGAATTTTTAAAATATTGGCTTTGTTACATAGTTGGCGGGCCGGCAGCGGTGAACTCATATCGCTCAAGGTCGCTGGCATTTAGTGTCGCCTTAATCACGAATTCACCTTAATTTGTGTTACACAATACCAGCATTTCTTTCAGCAATGCTGGAAATAAATATCAGTATAAATAATAATCGATAACATAAACGATAGAAGAGGATACTTTATCATTAGCTCAACCCTTTACGAAGTAGCGGTAGATTCAATAAGAAAAGGTATTTTTTTTGACATTCATAAGTGTCATTTCCTTGACCTACATGAATAAAGTGATTGTGATTTGACTATCGGAATCAATCAATAATTGACATAAACCAAAAGATCTCTAGAAATACGATTTATTTATTTATTTATTTAAGATGTACCAATTATCACTCAACTTAACATTAACAATTGATTTGCACTTGGTTATTCTAATTAGGTACATTAAACATTTTAATTATGAAAAAATTAAGTAACTTAGTAATAAATTTTACTACGATAAAATACATTCTGTAATATTCTAGATCTGTAATATTCTTATTTTCCAAATAACGGTTCAACTATCTTTTTACGAATGCTTCGACTTTCTAAACTTTCGTATGATACATACGTTAATGATAATCGACAATATAAACGATAGATTAAGATACTGTACCGCGGTCAAACAATAATGGACATAAACCAAATGGAAATACGAAAAAATACATTTGACCACCAGCATATTCAATAACACCCGTGGTAGCTTACGTCATGTCATCAGTAGAACCGTTTACTTTAACCATAATTATAGACTATATAAAGTATTTATGTATTCTTTCATAACACATTATTGTGTTTCGGTCTGAAGGGCGTCGTAGCTAGTGAAATAACTGGGAAAATCGGACTTAACATCTTATGTCTCAAGGTGACGAGTTTGAGCGCCGCTGAGAATTTTTGGGGTTTTTCAAGAATACACACACACAGAGCAGTAGGACTACATAATTCCTGATACGCAAGTCTGAGTATTCTGAACCTGGCTTACAACTGAAAAATTCAAGAAGATTAATTAAAAGATACGATTTTATTCTAGAATTTGTCTAAATTTCCTAAGAATCATCAACGGTAAAACAATGTAACACTACCGAGTACAATGTCATTTGTAAACAAAATTCAGTTCAATTTGAATCCTATTTTTCCTAGTTAATCCTAGTTAATTTTTTCCTAGTTAATTTGGACCTAGCGGGATCTTTTAATAATTTCCATATCTATCATATTGATACGTCCACCTGATTTTAAAATTCTCGTTGGTTTCAAGTGCCGATCATATTAAAGTGAAACTTTTATTACATCGTCTCAAACTTTTTCATCTGTGTGTTGCATGTCGCGTGACGGTCGGGCAGCGCCTATAGTTCGCAGCAGCTGACCGTGTAGTGTATAGACTATTACTCAATTGAGCCAGTGCTCCACGCTATTTTGTTTGTTTTTGTCAGTGTTTAATGTAAATGTTGTTATTTATTAAAGTGAAACTTTTATTCAATATTTTTAACCAGGGCTAAGACACAGAGTTCAATAAAAATATTAGTTGGACACTTAGTCTACTGTTATTATTTCCCATTATCATACCAATTTTCCACGTATAAAATTAATATTGATAAAGCGATTTTTATACCCTTAATGGAATATTATTCCAAAAATTTTTATTTAAATGTCTATAATGTGAATAAAAGTTTCACTTTTACCCTAGTTTCATAAAACCACACAATCCTTTATATCATTGGAAGTACTCCATACATATTATAGTGAAAATAATTATATTGTCTATAGCTCTCCATTTTCATAATTATTTTCTTTCTTTCTACCTTGTTTAAATGTAGAAATAGTTTCCCTTCTACTAATTGCCATATACTGGTCTCTTGCGGATAGAAATTCAGAAATATTTAAACTTTTTACAATTTGAGTTTTAAATAAACTAATTTAAAATAACTTTACTTCAAAGAAAAAGTTTCCACTATTTTTAATTCCTACACCTAGAAAGTTTAAACTTTTTACCTTTATTAACTCAGACTGTAGCGAGATAAGCAATCTTGCAGCTTTTAATATAAGTAGTTGCGAAGTTAAAAGTTTTATGATCTTAATTACAAAGATAAACATTAAAGTTTACAGAAATGTTCTGATTTAATTTGAACTACACCATTTGTGGATAAATTATTAAGATGCGCTTTGTTTATTTACATTGAATGAATTATAGTGAATATTTATTTATTCTTTTTTTAATAAATGCTAAGTAATATTTATGGAATTTCTATCTTAAGAGGCGTAAATGTAGATATATAGATTTCACAGAGAGAGAAAAATATTGAAGTGTTTAATGTTTTTTGATATCTATATTTTATCAAGGAGAGGGAGTCATTTAAAAGGAAAGATGATGAAAACTGAAATCACATCTACTCGTCAGTACAGTAACCACAGCTAAATGCGGCCGGCCGTAGTAAAAGTAGATGAGGTCAGATTAAGTAGTCTCCGTATATTAATAATTGTTTAACGAAAGCTGCTAGATATAGAGAAAAAAAATCTATCAATATAAATATATTCAACTCTCATAATTTTGTATTTTTATTTATTTAATTACTAGCCATATCTCTCTATTGTAGTATTTACCACGTACGAGTGAGCTCAGGTGCACAATCGCTTACATTTAATGCAGCTAACATTTAACATGACTATTTTATGATTTACATTGAGTTTAATATTAATTGACCAAGCAGCCCGCTAGGACGGTATGTGAATTGTTTGGAGAAAATTCCCCAACTTTTATACTAAATTTGAAGCCACAAGTTCATTGTGTGCACAATTTTTTTTTCTAAAGTTAATTATAGTAAGTAGTCCAGCTATGAACCAGGTAAATTTCAGAGCCATATAACTTTTTTGTCAATTGTACTGCGCAATCTTGCCTTTGCATTTAGCTAAAGAATTAATCTATGTTTTGATTGGCTTTTAAAGTTTCTTTATATTTTCAATAGTCTTTCTATAAAAATAGATTTTGTAAAAAATGGAAAAAATGGTTCATAGTGGACTTCTGGGTGTACACATCGAGCCAGGCTAACTTCTACAGTAAAACATCTTTATAAACCAAGTAGAACAATTAATCACGTTACTATTGAAGTTTGTCAAACTGCTTATAAAGGCAACTACCAGTATAGCAAACGAAGACTTTTACTACAAATGCAAATGTAACAAGTTGTAAAAGTACCAATTACACTACAGTGAAGAATATTCACACAGAATTGATTACCATCAACATCTATATCGTGCATATTGTTTATTTAAGACAAAAAGTGTAAATATAATATTAAAAGCATAAACAACGCTTGAAAACTTCCAACATTAGGGTGAGAACCGTCCGTTCACGATTACCTACTCTGACCTCGATTTGAATCGCTTAAGTAGGTGGCACACCGGGACTTATTACTAAGAACTGTTACTAATTATTTTTAATGCTCTTTCTCTACTTTATTCTGGAAAACCCGTAGATAGAAGAGTGTCCATCAGAGAACTAACTTACTTTGACATGTTCAAGTGACACTTGAAAGATAGGGCTTTGAAAATATAAAATATAAATCTGTGACTGTATGCTACTACTGCTAGCATGTACCCCAAAGTACTTCCACATATACTGCATGTACAAAAACGCTATACTTACAAAAAGGATGTTTATTTATTTTAAAATGAAGAACAAAACATTAATGTAAATAATTAAAAAAACAGTGAATGTTATTTTATAAAAAATGAGAGCTTTAGATATAAGTGATAGTTTTTTTTTGTGACAACGCAGCTGTTTAAACTTATTTTAATCATCAAATATCTAAGTCTAAAAAACTTTCAATTAAAAAGTTTCAAAATAAAATATATAAGAGACCATTTACAGATTAGTTCTTTCTTCAATTTTTCCAAATGTATAGCCAAAGTATACGCATATAGTTTCAAAAAAGTTTCAAAAGGAGTCGAAAAAATGCAAAGTGGTCATTATTCTACGTCAGTCATAGTTTGGTGGGGACACCCTCCAGTGGGTAACAGTGGTGGTTATGATGGAGTTACTTCGGCAACTTCATCAAAGTGTATTAAGTGACTGTCTAGAATTGTGATGTGAAACCTCTTGACAATTCACTTTTTAAAAATGCACTATGAACTATTAAAAGTGCGTGTGTCAGCTCCGTCACACGACTGGAGTTTACTCCTCAAGAACGATTGTCTTTAAACAGGTACTAAAAATCAAGTCCAATGGAGTCGGTTTAGACAGACATACAGCAGAAGCTAATAAAAGGGTATTAATTAAAAAAGATCGACATCATAAGCAAGGGTAAAACGCATTAATGAAAATTCTTAAAAAAAATATATATTTATTTTATTTACATTTAAGTAGATCTTACATGATTACATCATTATAATTATATTATTGAATCATTAATTATCATAACTGAAACTACAAAAATAGTTAATTGAAAATAAATCATAAAAACTAACTTTAATAAAATTATAGATATTAACACAATAAAATAATAGGTTAGGTTAAAAATTGTCTATTAGGCGTAAAGTGCCCATATCATATAGTTTTAGAAACACCGCTCAAGGAATCTCATTCCTCAGCTTGATTGTATGTGGAAGAAAGTTCCTTGAAAACCACACTGTAGAGGAACGGCACACAAAATCACACATCCCGATGGTAATTTGTGGCGTCTCGTGCGAAGACAGCATTAGTGTATTGTTATTATTATCTATTGAAATTATTATTTATTAGAATGCTCTATTAAGTAAATAAAAAAAAAATATTATAAAGTACAATAGGATTTGTTTAATCGTAATATAATTCAATGTGTTTATTTAATAATTTGTAGATCAAATGGAGGTGTTAGCAGACGCGGCTGTCGGAGAAGGTTGACAGCCACAACCACTTACTTTCCAAGTTTAGATCGCGCTTTGTGTTATGTGTATATGAAAATTATAAATTATTACGTACTCGTTACGTAATCTAACAATATTACGTATGTATAAACGAATGAAGTTGATAACCTTCTTTTTTAGTTAAGTCGGTTAACCGTTGTTATGCCTAGCGTTCTCAAACACAAACAAGTGAGCTGCCCATCGATTTCAAGGTCACCGCACGACGCAACGGCTCGGGTTACAAAGTAAGATTCCACATATAATATACGAAATTTTTAAATTTACAATAATATTAGATAAATAGGATCTTATTTCAATTTTTTCTATAGTATGTAATTATAATTCTATTTAAAATAAGTATTTTTGTGAAAAAAATAAATTATACTTATTTATATCCTTTCATTTCTGCTTTCCCAAATGTATTTTATTATTATACATACTATTATTATTGCATATTAAGTAAAATAAAAATAGTATTTTATTGTTTGTTCCTACGTACGAACAGTATGTAGTAAACCTAAATACGGCCAACAGGCGGCCATTTTGCAATATATTTGCGGACGGCATTGATAGTGATATTGTTGATGAATGGGTGCTTTATTTTAGTTTAATGCTACAATCCCGTAGCTTGAAGTAATGAAATATTAATATGAAAAAATAGGTTATGTAGTCTATTTTAATAATAAACAAGTTTTATTAATGTGCGCGCTAATATTTAACATAAAAACTTAATATAATGAAAATTTTATCGCATTGCTACCTATAATCTCGAGCTTTAACCTTTTATTTCAATAACTTAGGTTCAAGAACATAATTTAATTATTACACATTTTGATTTTCTGTACTTTTAACTACATTAATGTATTTTTATACAGCCATAGGTGCAGTCGTTATGTAATTATATCGCATTTAATAATGATGAATGAATAATCTTAATCGCGTCATCGGGACGTTTCACTACCTGCCAGCTGTCATTGTTTGGATGTTGCAATGTCTAGGGAGGTAGAAATTCCACCAGCCTCATATAATTGGAAAGAGCGCAAAGAGGTGTGTTAAAATTATATTTGAAGAAACCGATTAGATACCCGACGAACGATTTATACAGGGACGCTCAGATGCTTAGCGTTCGAAAGCTCTACTTGATGAGAGTGGCGATGCATGTCCACAACACAGTTCTGAACTCAACAGAGTAGAATACTTTGCTTTAAAACCAAGTTTACAAATTGCCTGTTACCACTGTCAAACCTGCGTTTGCATGTCGCCTTCCAACCTTTTTGTACCCCCGGATTTATAATAAACTGGCCCAGCTATGTAAATTCAAAGAACATTCCATCTTCCAGACTTAAAAGCTTCTATTAAGATATTTAATACAACTATTCTATACGGAAACTGAAAATCTTCTTAAGGTACACTCTTAACAAATACACATATTATTCACAAAACACATACTTTCACCTACGCCTACACGAAATTAGAACTTGTATAGTTATTACTTTTGGTTTACTTCTTTATTTGATTAGTTACATTTTAGTAATCAGTTTGTTGTCACTAGCCGCTTGTATAATTTTATTTTCTGTTAATTCTATTATTTCCTCCATGAAAGAGGCAACGCCTAGTGTGGGGTTCAGCATAAAATATTAGTGTACATGTAAAGTGCGAATTAAATGATTTTGTATTTTTTTTTTGTAACTTCACAGAAGAATCTGAAGCTGGATTACCCATACTTGGCTGGAAGTCTACGTTCTGGGACAATTTTATTTTGACGAAAAGAGACCAGACGAGCAGAACGCGCAGCTAATAGTTATTATTACGCCCATTACAATGCAGTGCCGCTCAGCATTCTTGAAAAACCCAAAAATATTGAGTGGTACTACAATTGCGCTCGTCACCTTGAGACATAAGATGTTAATTCTCATTTTCCCATAATTTTCAGACTGAAACACAATAATACTTTCACATTACAACTTCACGGCAGAAAAAGGCGCCGTTGTGATACCCATAATCTAGCCGGCATCCTGTGCAAAGAAGCCTTCCTCTTCGAGGCTTAGAAGATAAAGATAACGATTTTCATATGTGATATTTTATTAATTATAACTCTAATGAGTTATTTAGCTTTCGTTGATTGTGCCTCCATCTTTATTTAATTCTTAACAAGTCATGGCTGCGTCGGTAAAACGCCGTCCGTGCGTAGGTAATAGGCTCGTAAGCATTACTTGCGCTATAATATCTAACTTCCACGAACTTTGAAAGTATATAAGCATTTTGAGTTTTAAACAATGTACGTATATAATTTACGTATGTTTTTAGTAAATAGTTTTGAACAATACGGTTTGCTAAAATACAATTAATTTAAATTCAAATTAAAATATTTTCATTCAAAATAGGATTCAAAATCACTTATTGACCTTCAAAAACTACCAGCCATTCAAAAGAGACTCAGACATGACAAGAATGGGCGCAAGAAACTCAGTGGGCTATTTTTATTTAAAAATATGGATTAAAATGTGATATCGTACAATAAACATTTATAATTAAAGAGCCTCAGGGTGTTCGCTTTATTCCCAGTCCATGGTGTCATTAAGAAAATCATTGATGCTATAGTAACCTTTCCCACACAAACTTTTTTTAACAATTCTTTCAAATTTCGTAACACATTAATTGTTTTGTACATTTTCTGGGGTCATATTGTAGAAGCATATGCATCGCCCAACAAAAGACTTACTAACTCGACCCAACCGAGTAGTAGGTATAACAAGTTTATGTTTGTTCCAATATTAATATATTAATATAAGATAACTTAAAAATTTTGTGGAAAATAATGGGAAGTTGGTAGTAGATTTTTTTCTTTATCACTTTAAATTTACTATTATGGTTAGACATGGCAATTGAGTTGAGAATAGTTTAAGAAAAATACTTTAAAAATTAAGAAAAGTACTTGGAGGTTGGTTCACAAAGGTTTAGCGCAAGACGCATATTGTGTTATTAAAGTCAAAGTCAAAATATTTTATTGACATAAAATCAAAAGACAGCTCGTCAACGTCAATCATAAAAAAATACATTTCAGATACATACATATTACATAAAAGTTTAAACATATTTTCAAAACAATGCAAACCAGTGAAACAACACAAGACTGAACCATATAATCCATAAAAAACAACTTTAATACTATTTAATTCCATATTGAAATATCGTTTACGTAATCTTCAATACTGTAATAAGCCTTCGACATAAGTCTGCGTTTAACAAAAGCGAAGTAAAATTATTCTAAATTTAAAACCTTTCGCTTTTATCTTACCTTTGTCACTACATAATTCCATGACAGGAAGATGTAATATTTAACTTGGAGTAACATTACATCGCGTTATTAATAAGACGGATAGTTTGTTATTTTTCAAGTGATATCCCTGACTTCTGGGATTATCTCAAAATTTATGGTTCTCATTGAGCGCTCTTACCAACTGAGTCAACCGTTCGAGTGACACATGGTTCGTAAATTTTGGTGTCTTGTTCAAGTCTCAGGTTGTGGCTCAACCCCAATAATTACATTAGGAAATTTACTTGAGATGTCGCTCTTTAAAATCTAAGCAATTTGTGATTTTTAAACTGATATCTCTGACTTCTGGGATTAAATATACACATTGAATTTGTAGCCTAAATTTATGAACGATGCGGGAGTCGAACCCGTGACATTTTGGATTCCGTCCGACCGCTCTTACCAACTGAGCAACAGATTTTTCGTTTTGGGGGGTTTTGTCATAATCTTCACCCTTTGGTTGGCGATCGCATATGGTGATGTTCTCTCGGCAGGATGCTGCTGCCCAGCCTCCGCTATTTGTATCCCTTAGTCATCTCTTACGACACTCACGGGAGGAGATTGGGTGGGGCTATTCTGGTGCAATACCACACGCTCGATTGGATGAGGGCAGCGCAGAACAGATCGTTGTGGATATCTTTGGGGAGGCCTTTGTTCAGCAGTGGACGTATTCCAGCTGATATGATGATAGTGGTGATTGATATAATTAGATTGCAGCTGACGGAGGGATGGAAAAAAATAGATGTGGTCTCTGACAGATTTATGGTCTCTTATATCTCGTATGGCTAAGTGTTACTAGCGCATTATTTTAGCGTTATGTGGCCGACATATGGAGTATTGCTCTCATCTAAGATTCGAGCTGATACTGATCAGACCGAATCTTTAACCTCGTGTGACTCGATTCGAATCTCGAAGCTCGATCTGTCAGGGATCCAGTGCTCTCTGAGTGGCTAGATCGCTAGGAGTTACGTAGAGGCGTCGCTTCGCTGTGTGTCTTCTACCGCATTTATCATGGAGAGTGTTCCGAAGAGCTGTGTAAGCGTCGAGTTCCACCTTCACACAACACTCTATAAATTAGGATATCATTCCTACTATCTGAATGTCTGGGGTTCCTATAGCAATAAGCGTTTATGTGTGGTGTTTCCAAAACGATACGACATGGGTACCTTCAAAAAAAGCGATGTAGACCTTTGTTGAGGGCTTTCAACCCTTCTGTGATTTCTCTGGTAGAGGTGATCACTTCAGATCAGGTGGGGCACCTGTATGATAAACATATATATATAATAAGCTCGTTAGTCCTCCTGTTCCATTGAAAAAAGTATAAACTTGATCTTTATAATTCTGAATAACGATCAATACTTATTTACCTGTAGTTGTTGTGTTGATAATCACCATCGTTTGATGCGAGATCAAGCAATGCCCTAGATACTTTACTCTTAGCACAGTATATGTAATAAAACAGCGGTCTCTTTGAAATTTATACCTACGTCTGGGTGGCGCAGCTAATTTAGCTCGGACAGCAACCAGTCACGGCGAGGCACTCAATAATTTTGTCTTCCCAAGATTGCTTAGCGGCCGTGTATATCGAGTGTTTTTTGTATGAAAATAAGGAACGAGACGAGCAGAACGTTCAGCTGATGGTAATTGATACGCCCTGCCCATTCCAATTCTGTGCTGCTAAAAATGATTGAAAAACCCAAAAATTCTGAGTGGCACGACAACTGCGGTCGTCACATTGAGACATAAGATGTCAAGTCTAATCTGCCCAGTAATTTCACTAGCTATGGTGCCATTCAGACCGAAACATAGTAATGCTTACACATAACTGCTTCACGGCAGAAATAGGCGCCGTTGTGGTACCCATAATCTAGCCGGCATCCTGTGCCCAAGAGCCTCCCACTGGTAAACTGGTTATTGCATGTGTGTGTACATCAATTCGGGCGCTCTAGTATGAAATCAAAGTACTGTTTTATTACAGTATTGTTACGTTTACCATTCAATGATGATTTTAATTGTTTCATATAAATAATAACATCTAAGAAGTAAGTATGTGAAATATTTAACAAAAATATTTCAGCCTTATAAGCTGAAAAGATTTACAAAAGTTCGTTGTTGCGAAGTTTTCTACTATCCTATATATTCTACACTTGACCTAAACATACAAAACACAAAATGGTCACGTTACTAAACTCGTCAGGTCTGAAAGAGTAGGGGTATTCATCTATTTTCAACGTGATTAGCTATTCATAAGGCACTGAAGGGATCGCTCCATCATTGTTTACCGACGCTTTCAAACGGATTTTGTTATTATTCCTGTAAATAAAAGCATCTGAAATGTGTATAAATTATACTTCAACATACAATTTCTTTGCCTCATTGTTATAGTTATTGATCTCTTATGAATATGTGTTCATATTAAATTCGTGGTGTTTTTTTTTCATCTCTCAAATCTTAACATCGCTAATATTTTAGTTTTATCTGTTTTAACAGCATCACGCACAGAATACTCATAGAAGTGAGTACAGAGTCGGCTGAGATCATTTAGCGTTGCGTAGAGACATCGCTTCATTGTGTGTCTTCTACCGCATTTATCACGGGGAGTGTTCCGAACAACTGTTTCACCTGATTCCTGCCGCTGAATTAACGCACGACACGCCACAAGTTAGAATATCATCCCCACCATTTGGATGTGTGGCGGTCCTCAACAGTGCGGCTTTGCGACTTTCTTCCACGTACTTTAAAGCTGTAGAATGAACTTCCTTGTGCGGTGTTTCCAGGACGATACGACATGGGTACCTTCAAAAAAAGCGCGTCCTTAAAGGCCGGCAACGATGCTTCCCAGAGTGTTGCAATAGAACGTTGGTTGCGGTGATCACTTAACACCAGGTGAGTCGTACGCTCGTTTGTCCTCCTATTTCATAAAAAAAAGAGTCACTGACATCCTTCATCCAGGTGGTATTTGGAAGAAGAAGATTAGTGTTAAGCAAAGACACAATGTGATCGCTTGTGGTCACGGCGTTACCCTTCCCTTCAGAAAAATATGTTCGAGAGAGGTGATGGTTGGTTCATGCTTCATGATCGTGAACGAGTGCTTCTTCAGGGTTCTGGAGTATCCTGTGATCAGAAACTCTACCTCATGTTGTTAAACTTTAAGAAACCTCCTATGTATGTAGTTATAAATATCTTCACATGTTGAAATGATTCTCGCTTGGTGTATTTGGATTGATGCCTGTACATTTACTCAAGAACTCTTAAGGATTTTTTAAATAAATTTGAATTTATTTTGTTTTATATGTAATTCGATCTACTTGTGACTTTATAGTTTTTAAATTGTTACTTAAAGTACAGACAAACCCCCTTATTCATAATGGTCCGCTAACTTTAAACACCCGCTAAGGAGTGTTTTTTCTCATTCTGACTTAGGTCAAAAGAAGAAGACAGAGTGCGAATTAGGAATGCTTTAAGTTAGCAGACTTTTTTTTTTTTTTTTTTTTAATGGAATAGGAGGACAAACGAGCGTACGGGTCACCTGGTGTTACGTGATCACCGCCGCCCACACTCCTGCAACACCAGAGGAATCACAAGAGCGTTGCCGGCCTTTAAGGAAGGTGTACGCGCTTTTCTTGAAGGTACCCATGTCGTATCGTCCCGGAAACACCGCACAAGGAAGCTCATTCCACAGCTTCGTGGTACGAGGAAGAAAGCTCCTTGAAAACCGCACTGTGGAGGACCGCCACACATCCAGATGGTGGGGATGATATCGTAACTTGTGGCATGTCGTGCGAAGGTGAAATTCGGCGGCAGGAATCAGGTTGAACAGCTCTTCGGAACACTCCCCGTGATAAATGCGGTAGAAGACACACAATGAAGCGACGTCTCTACGCAACGCCAAGTGATCCAGCCGTTCACAGAGTACTGGGTCCCCGACAATTCGAGCTGCTCTGCGTTGCACGCGGTCAAATGGATCGAGCTGATACTGGGGTGCGCCAGACCAGAGATGACAGCAATACTCCATGTGAGGCCGGACCTGCGCTTTGTAGAGCGCTAGAATGTGGGCCGGCTTGAAGTATTGCCGTGCTCTATTTATGACGCCCAGTTTCTTTGAAGCCAGTTTGGCTTTGCCCTCCAGATGGCCACGGAATTGGCAATTGCTCGAGATTTCGAGACCCAGTATTCCGATACTAGGCGAGGCTTTAAGGGAAGTGTTCTCGAAGAGCGGTGATACGGCAAATGGGGTTTTTTTAGTGGTAAACGCGCAAACTTTAGTCTTCTGGGGGTTAAATTGGACAAGGTTCAACTCACCCCATTCCGCGACCTTCTCGAGAGAGGACTCGATAGAAGACACAAGTTTCACCCGGCACTGGTCGACGTTTTCCCGAGAGAGACCTGCATGGCCCGTGTATACGGCATCACCAGTGCTGTCGTCTGCATAGCAATGCATGTTGGCGGTGTCCAACATATCATTGATATGCAGAAGAAACAGCGTGGGAGATAGCACACAGCCTTGGGGCACTCCAGCGTTCACGGGCTTGGGATTCGAGCAATAACCGTCGATAACGACCTGTATGCTGCGCCCAGTGAGGAAGCTGGAGGTCCACTTGCATAAGCTCTCGGGAAGCCCAAATGATGGAAGTTTTGCGAGGAGCGCCTTGTGCCATACACGATCAAAGGCCTTCGCTATATCCAGACCAACTGCCAGGCCTTCCCCCTTGCTTTCAATAGCCGCCGCCCATCTGTGTGTTAGGTATACCAGAAGATCGCCAGTCGACCGACCATGGCGAAAGCCGTACTGCCGGTCGTTGATCAACTGGTGACCCTCAAGGTATACCAAGAGCTGGCGGTTAATTATGCTCTCCATAATTTTGGAGAGTAGGGAGGTAATAGCAATAGGCCTGTAGTTTGCCGGATCCGAACTGTCTCCTTTTTTGGGATCGGATGGACAAGGGCTGACTTCCATGAATCAGGGACTACGCCTTTTGAATAAGAGTGCCGGAATAAACGCGTTAGCACCGGCGTCAACTCAGGGGCACACGTTCTAAGCACGATTGGAGAAATGCCATCCGGCCCGCTCGACTTCCTGACGTCCAACGAAAACAGAGCTCGCCTAACAGTTTTCCGTCGGAACTGTACTTCGGGCATGGAGCTCTGACACCGCGGGATGGTCGGCGGTGTTTTTCCGTTGTCGTCAAGAGTCGAGTTGGAGGAAAAAAGAGTGCACAGGAGATCGGCTTTCTCTTTTGCCGTATGGGCCAGGGTGTTATTCCTCATGTGCAACGGCGGCATGGACGGCTGGTTGAAGTTACCAAGAGCAGCTTTCGACAACGACCAGAACTTGCGTGTTCCGGTCGGGTAACTGGAAAGCTGCTCGCCAATTTTGACGACGTGCTTCGATTTCGCACGGGCGATTTGCCGCTTAAAAAATCTGGAGGCACGGTTATATTTCCTCTTCAGAACTTTGCAGTTCGGATCCTTTGAGCCCAGCGCCGCAACCCAAGTTCGATACGCCTGTTTTTTGCAGTCAGATGCTGCTTTAACTGACGCATCGAACCAGGGCTGTGATCTGCCACCGATCGGTACTACAGAGCTTGGTATAAAAATATCCATGCCCTGCAGTATCACATCGGCTACTGCAACGGCGCAGGCACTAGGATCATCTGAAAGGAAACAAACCCTGCCCCAAGGGTAGGATGCAAAAAAGGAACGCATCCTATCCCAATCTGCTGACTTGTAGTGCCAAACGCGGCGGGTCGCTGGTAGTCTGCGACGTTGGCGTCGGATAGGCACTACACTCCTGACCAGGCAATGGTCGGACGTTCCGAGAGGGGCGTCGACAGAGACCTGGTAACCATCGGGATGTGTAGTCAGCAGAAGATCTAATAAGGACGGCATGTGGCTATCCACTTCCGGGAGCCGCGTCTGCGACTCAACCAATTGGGACAGACCATACGCCAATGCAAAATTATGCACAGATCGCCCTGCGTAGTCTGTGGTACGTGATCCAAGCCATTCGGCATTGTGCCCGTTGAAATCACCCAAGACTACGATTTCAGCGGAGGGGATCTGAGCAAGCACGTCATCAAATGCCGCTTGAACGCAGCCCATGAGGTGATCCGTTTCTGCGTTACCACTATGGGACCTGTAGACACACGCATAGATGCGGACGCGGTCCTCTAAATCTACGCGGAGCCAGAGAGTAGACAGGCCCCTACCCTCAAAATTGCCGAGACGGCGACAGCAGATATCCTCCCTAATGTACACACATACCCCGGCATGAGGCATGAAATTATGCTCAATTTTGTACCCGGGGTACGTTAAATATGACGTATCGCTAGGTCGAGATATCTGCGTCTCCGTAAGGAAACACAAGGCCGGCTGCGCCGTCTCAAGGTGGTGGTGGACGGCGTTTAAGTTGGAGTGAATTCCCCGGATGTTACAAAAGTCCACATTAAGCGTGGAGCGGGGTGCCGTGGTGTTGCTGCCCTGTTTGTCCTGTGACATACGCGGTACTGTGCGCTCCCCAGAATACGAGGGGCAGCCCGAGCGCGAGTGCTCGGGGAGGGATTCTCCGGCTCTACAAGAGCCGGTACCCTCCTGGGGTAATTTATTTTTTAGGACCGCTGTCTGTCTGGCCCGATTGTGCTGATGTCATAAGGCAGCAGCGTGACTCTCCCACTTTCAAAAAGCCCGTAGCCGCCTCTTACGACACCCTTGGACCTGGGACTACCCTATTCTTTTTACGCCCCGAGGCAGCACAGGGCAAATTTAATTTATTTCTCTAGCTACGGCGCCCTTCAGATCGAAACACAGCTATGGTGACACAGTACTGCTTCATGGCAGAAATAAGCGCCGTTGTGGTACCCATAATCTATCCGGCATCCTGTGCAAAGGAGCCTCCAACTGGGAATACATTTTTTTCTTCTAAAAATTAAACTACTATCTAACGCACACATTGATAAAAAGAATTGTTCACGCATTGTCGGCCTGTCAGGTACTCTAGCTAGCATATTATTCATTAGTATATGTGTGAAACTTCCTACATAAAGTTTACTGCCAATTTCTTTATAAAAGGCGATAAATCGGCGTCACATGAAATATTTTTCCCACCAGTTTCTTTCATTAGACCACAAACAACGAAATGCGGCTCGAGTCATCGACGATCAAGTCTTCATTGATAGACTTAAGTCTTTGGCGTTGCAAGACGTGTAGGGTTCTGCACATACTATTAGATGTCACAAATGAAATTCAAAACGAGATTTTATGAACGATGCGGGACAACATAACATATTGTTTAGATTTACAAGAGCGACAGCTCAAGTCGATTGCCTAATATGCAATTATTGTGGTTGAGCAGGTTATCAACTGTAAAGTACGTCCTGTAGATGAAGCCACATCCTCAGAGTTGAACAAGCATACAAGATTTTATGACGATATGTCAATCGAAGGATTACCTCAGTTGGAAAGAGAGCTCGCACGCAACGCGAGAGTTCGCGGGTGAGTGTCCTGCATCGGTCATAAAATCTTGTTTTCAGTTTTATTTTTGTAATTAATCCCAGAAGTGAGGGTTATCACTTAAAAATTATCAACTTGTTTACCAGGTGTCTTCAAAGCAACTATTCAGGTACAAGCAACGAAATTTGTCAGAATCATGCATTTTGGCGTTATCGTCAAAATGCATGATTCTGCCATTTCTTTTACGCTAACTTACATTTCAATAACTTATCGACAATCGGCCGTTTTCAATAACGATAGTAATAATAATAATAAATCTCTAGTTACGGATACATTGCTGTCACCGTTTAGTGACAAGATCTTATCTTACCATAGTTATGTCCAGTATAGTAACAGTCCAATGCTTTATGTCGATAGGTTATTGAAATGTACGTAAACGTAAAAGGTCTTACCTCTACTAAGCTAAACTAAGGATAGATAGGTTATTGAAAACGGCCGTAAATCGATATGTCTGAGGTACTTTCAAGATCAAAGCATATTTTCAACTTAAGGGTCAACTTTGCGTCTATTATGACATGATCTTCTAATCCCTCTTGAAAATTTCGGCTACTCGGTTAGCAAACTCTAACTTTATTTCTTCCACGTACTACAAAGCTGTGGAATGAGCTTCCTTGTACGGTTTTTCCGGGACGATCGACACGGGTACCTTAAAAAAAACGCATACACCTTTTTACAGGCCGGCAACGCTCCTGTTATCCTCTGGTGTTGCAAGTTAACACCAGTTAACCCGTACTCTCATTTCTTCTCCTTTTCCATAAAAAAACTGAAATTGGGCGAAATTCTGGTGACCCTCCCGCAAAAACCACAATAGAAAGGCTAGAATCGAAGTTGCAGTTTCGGTAGGCTGTCTCATCGCTTAATATAAGACACATATAATTTAAAAAATATCTCTAATTCCACTACATTTTATTTTAATTATACGATCATTTCAGAAATGGCCACAGCTAAAATGAAATGTATTATTTATTTAATTCCTGGGGAAGGGTGCTGGTGTGGGACGCGACTTGCGTCGACACTCTGGCTCCTTCTAATGTCCAAGTTACTTCAGTTGGTGCAGGGGCTGCTGCTTCGACTGCCGAAGACGGCAAGCGTCGCAAATATGTTGGTCTCAGTGAGCCGTTTGGTGTTGAGGCCCAGAGGCGCGGAGAATGTTCAAAATACTATCTTCGCGCTTCAATATGGCTACTGGAAACCCAAGCGCTGGTATCTATCTTGGTCAAAGGACCAGCCTAACTATCCAACGTGGAAATGCTGCCAATACTGGCAGCATTAGTACGCTCCCACGTAATGATAGTTTTAATATTGATAGTATTGTAAATATAGTTATAAGATTTGTTTTAACTCACACTGAAAATTATGAGGGTATTAGAATAAAACAATTATTTTTTTCAAAACTTTATTACCTTTATAAGTAATATTTATACACATACTTTATATTGCGCAGACGCACAGTATCGTAAATACAACAATAGTTACTGTCTATTGTGACTTTGTATTTTGCATACAATAATAAAATTTTCACATTTTAACTCGAGATACAATACCGTGAACTTTACGTACTTGAAGACAATATTATGTTTATAATTCTCTTACATAACACTGAGATAGTAATTCTGAATGTTAATCTATTGGACATAAAATACTATATACAATAATTAAATACGATAATTTTGAGAAAATAATGTTTTTAATGACAGTATCTGTCGCTAAAGCACTTAATATTGATCTATACATTTAGGAGGTTAGAAATATAAGGACGGGGAATATCTAGAAATAAAAAACGAAAATATTTCATCTGACTAGACATAATATATACCAGGGCATAAGAAAATTATCATTTGATAATATAGTGAGATAGAAATAAATATTCCACAGCGCTTAAAAACAGTTACAAAAATGTTTACATAACTATCTAAGCTTACCTTATATTTCAATGACTAGCTTATCATAACTAAACTATTTAGTAACAACGATACTTTACTGGTTGAAATTACAAACGATGAAAGAAAAATAAAATGTATAACTAAATGAAAAAAAGAAAATACACAAGTTATTTACAGACAAAAGTATAAACGGTACCTACACAGTATATATACTTACAGTTTTACACTTTTAAAACGATGTTAAACTATATAATGTAACTCGTATAACATTATTTTTTAGTAATTATCATAGTACATCTGTAATACATATTATTTACACTCCCCAATATTACTAAACCTCTGTTAAACGTAGTATTGTCAGCTGTTTTTCATCCCCGTACAATATATATTTCGCGGTAGTTATAACTTTTAATTATAGATAACAGAATCCATATTCGAAATTTAACATACAAAAGAGACTATGAAACAAGCGGGATACTTGATAAGGGATTCAAATATTATATACTATACAACCCACTATTTAATAGCAAAAATATACTTATCATATTAACAATTGTGATGAATGCTGTTTTTCACAAATGCAATGTGACCAGTTTGACTAGGAAACTATTTACAGTCTTACCGTTAGTATGGTATGTCAAGATATAGCTGTTAGTATTGTTGCAACAATAAGAATGCAGGTCACTGAAGTTGGAGCGAATGCATGTCCACCTCTTTGCATCGCAGCAGGATACTCACCTGACAAAGGAAAAATAGAATTTGCTTCTATGGCAAACATTAAAACTGTCTTTGACATGACTAAAGCAGTTTAACGCTACCTGAATGCATTCGATCTAATATATAAATAGATGCTAAATATTTTATAGTATTTTGAGTTTGTTGTAATGGTAAATGGCAACAACTTGGAAAAGAAAATGTTTTATTATCATTCCAATCGGACTGCCTCTAGTTCATCAGTGAAATAATCGTTAGCTAATTGTATAATAGATCGAATGTAGTAATTAAGCGGAAATGATTGCAGCCATTCAAACATAACTTGACCTGAGACGTATAAGGTCGTACGTCAAAATAGGACCAGATTTACTTTAATCGTCAGCTAAAACCAGCATTTCGCGCTCTTGTTAACAAAATGGTTAAACAAATAAAAATATTTCATAATTCTATGTCTCTTTTTGTTCTGATAGATTTACGAATTAATAAGGTCGGATCTGTTGAGATTTAATAATTTTCTAATGGCTCTCCCATCTATGAAATTCCATACACGACCTAATGCGTCTCAGATTGACAAGCTCAGAGCTCTATAGATCTCAACCTAAGGCCCCGTTTCCACCTGCTAGAAAACTCGCATGAGTTCCTTGCAATATTGATTACATGTAGTACTAATTCTTGCAATTTATTTCTGCAATACATGTCTTGCGACAAGCTCGCGGATCATACTATCGAAACTTATCGAGGAGATATTTACCCACGAGAGCTTACGAGTGTCGCGATAGGAACTATCGCAATTTATTCTATTCTATACCGTGAAATCATGCCACCAAGACGCGCACGTGTAGAAGCTGCATTAACAATTTTGTTGATGGAAAAGAAAAAAAATCAATCAAGGAGACGTGAATCTGGTGTATACTTTAATTTATTAAGTTAAATGCAACTGGAATATGGTTAACAATATTTCAATTTTATTCATATGACTACAGTTGATGTAGATGTGTTATAAGTAAAACTTGGTGAGGTTATAAGAAACAAGTCACAAGACACAGATTTCAGAAATTCGATATTATCACCGAGGGAAAGACTCGTTTTGCCGCTGCGATTTTTCGGATTCCATTCTCAGTTGTAGAGAATTCTTTTACGATGGAATTAAGCACATACCTTATAGTAATTCCGTTTTTATAATCCGCATGCGGGTTGTCCCACAAACAAGGATTGCACTCATAAAATCCTATTAACTTTATAGTTTCTTCACGAGACCATTCACGACTTTGCCGTTGCATTATTTTCAATTTAAACAGAAAACACAAGGCGTGCGGGCGATTATTGCTAGGAGATATAAAAAACTAGAGTGATAAGCAGCGAGATCTGTCTCGAGTCAGTGGAGACATGTTTACACATGCTTTCGCAACTACTTGCAGGAAGCGCTTGACAAACTGTCGCGACAGCACTTGCAATGGGGTATACACTTGCAAGCTGCTGTCGGGCAGACTGTCAGACATTTCTCGCGGAAGTTGTCTTGCAGGTGGAAACGCGGCCTCAGAGTCGATGGTGCAATAGCTTGAATCATTCACTCTCGTTTCTATTCATTTTAATATGTTCGTTTATTCGATGCTTTATAAGGCTGTGGTAAGTGGTATGTATCTACCATCAGGTGACCCGTATGTTCGTTTGTCCTCGATATCATAAATCCAAAGTTCCAAGTTATTAGTTTTACCAATACTACTAAGTTTTCAAATGATATTAAGATAATTATGGACTTCAGCATAATAACGCCTAATTCAATAAATCTTCTAACTCGTAACAACACTTACACATACACACACACACACACACACACACACACACACACACACACACTCCAAGAGAGGGAAAGATCCCAAATAAGTCAAGCATCGAGTGGAAGTAGCTGCTAACAGCTAAGTCCCTCCCCGAGAAGAAATGCTTGACGGCAATCCAGCGGGGAACAACGAGGGAACAGAAGAAAGAGGCGGTTTTTTAGTCGGTATAGGTCACCAGACCAAGTCTGACATACGGGGTCCCTGGCATCCTGACCCCACGATACGTAATAGTATTTTTCCCCTCAGAAAAAAAAAAGAACACTCACACACTCACACACACACACACACACACACACACACACACATACACACACACACACACACACGCACACACGCACACACACACACATACACACAGATTCGCACAGACGCAAATATACAATCATACTTCTGTTTTATTAAATTTTACTAACAGTAGTTACTTTTATATCTATCATACGTTATACTGTCTGTTAAAACGTTAAAACCCTATTATAATTCGGAACAAGTGGACGACTGTATTCTGTCACGTATACGTTCCTCCCTTCCAAAATAGCTATTTATTTTTTTTATATATATCATCATGTGGTTTGCTGACAGACTGGTTTTAAAGATATATGATTTTTGACTATAAATAAGTTTCGCCTATTTCGTTTCAATCTATTTTTAATGTCTGTTCCATGTTTGATAATGACTATTACATATCATTTATTTTGGTATATTTATACTACCTTTTTTGGATAGCTATTAACCTTAACATTTCTACTAAGAAAACAGTAAAGAAATAATAATTATCCAATATTAGGAATTATTTTCAAATTAGGTTTACTAGTAAATTAATGAGAATTCTACTCACCATTCAAAACATGTACTACGACGCTCCTTGATTTAGCGTTGCTCGGGTTACATTGATACGACCCAGAATCTGACGGCCGTGCTTGCTGGATTAGAAGAAATGAAGTTGTCGTTTCACCTTTCTCAGTTACCACGGATACTCCTCCCCGTGGTGAGTCATAGCTTATTATCTATAAAGTACAATTTTACTTTAAATACAATTAATGATTTATGTTACTAATTTGGTATTAATTTTACTTGTGGTCTATTTTTTTTTATGGAATAGGAGGACAAACGAGCGTACGGGTCACCTGTTGTTAAGTGATCACCGTCGCCCACATTCTCTTGCAACACCATAGCGTATGTACCCATGTCGTATCGTCCCGGAAACACCGCACAAGGAAGCTCATTCCACGATGATATCCTAACTTGTGGCGTGTCGTGCGAAGGTGGAAGGTGGAAGTCTGTCTAGTCCAAAGGAAACGCAAATATTGATGCGATTCGCCCAGACTGATTCACGCCTGGTCTGACCAAAGCCAGATTTTTATCTGGCTTTGGTTAGTACAGGTTTGGTTGACTCTTTTCTCTTTTACTGGCTTCTTCTTCTTTTGTCCATTGTTTTTTTTGCCGTCATTACTGTAGTACTTGGACGACCAAGCCTTGCTCGGATTTTTAATAAGGTACAAAACTTGAACAAAAAAAACTAATAGGACATCTGGATTCGAACCGAAGTCTTGTGCTTTCCGGATCACCCGATGTCCCATCTGAGCTATTATAGTCTTGAACAAAGTGGCCAAATTTACCTTTGTATTCTAATGTTATTGTAGCAGTCTCTCATAAAAACACGGATAAAACTAATTTTTTTTAAATTGAAACGTAGCTAGATCGATTTCTTGCCCCCGAAACTAACTGTAGGTAAACTTAATTTCATTTAAATCGTTGGAGCCGATTCCGAGATTCAGATTATATATATTTATATACAAGAATTGCTCGTTTAGAGATATAAGATAAGATGCCCCCTAACTTGCGCCCTCCCGGGAACATGAATGACATTGTCATTAAAACCAAATTGAAAAACACGGGAAGCACCAGTTTTTAAATTTAAAAAATATCATCGAGATTGGTTCACCTAGTCGAACGTTCTAAGGTAACAAACATAAGAAACTGTCGAATTGAAATTCTCCTCCTTTTTTGAAGTCGGTTAAAAATCGTAGATCTAGACTAACTCTTGTAAATCATGATATATTACTATGAGATTCTGACAATAAATGTGGTCTCAAAAATCACATCATAATAAAACCTTGTCATCGAAGATCATTATTAAATTCATCATTGAATGTCACAGTTGAATACATTCATTAACAACGTGACACATTTAAAATGATTGCAACAGAATTTATTTTACCGCTTGGTTATGGTTCCAGAATATATACGCTACTGGTTCAGGCGAGTACCGGACCACACAAGTTAAATTTATAGTACTGCCACGATCGATGTACAACTCTGGCCCGCCAATTATCTCCGTAGTTGGCTCTGAAACAAAAGCAGAAATGTAGACTCGCTTTATAATTTTGAATGTTTATTGACTTCATACAGATTTAATGATATAATAATATTTTTTTTATGAAACTAAGGGACGTTCAGCTGATTGTAATTGATACTGCACTGCCCATTACAATGCAGTGCCGCTCAGGATTTTTGAAAAGCCCCATAAATCTGAGCGGCACTACAATTGCGCTCATCAAATTTAAATTCAAATTCAAAAACACTTTATTCATGTAGGTCACGGAAATGACACTTATGAATGTCAAAAAGAAATGAAAATATTTTTTCTTATTGAATTTACCGCTACCTCGTAAAGGGTTGAGCTAATGAGAAGAAGTAGCAAGAAACTCATTGCCACTCTTTTAAGTCAAGATTTACATTTTAATTGTTTTACAAATCATTTCAATTACAATATATGCAAAGTGACGCAACAAAGATACTCAAATGTCAAAAACTGAAAGGCTTACACGAGTAAGAGTCAAAAAAAGAAAAAAAAAAGTAAATTAATACTTATAAACACAAGAGTTATTGAGTATAGTAGATGCATCAATCCACACATACCGTAAATAAATAGAGGCATTATGTGAGCATTTCATAAAATAAAATATATAATAACTTTAACTTTAACTTTAGCTTGAACTTTAATTTTAACTTTAACGGTAACCTTAACTTTCACTTTAAAGGAAATAATAATAAAAAAAACACATCAAGCAGACCTCCCGGTAACAAGAACATCCAGCCACCACCTTGAGACGTAAGGTTTTAAGTCTCATTTGCCCAGTAATTTCACTAGCTACAGCGCCCTTCAGACCGAAACACAATAATGCTTACACATTACTGCTTCTGCATCTTGTGCAAAAGACCCTCCCACTGGTAAACTTGGTTTAGACACGTGTTTTTTTAGACAGTGACCCAATTATAACCACGTCAGTAACCTAACAATATCGACGTCTAAAATGAAGTTTATCTTTTTCTATTACGAAACAATGTTAAGCTTTTACTTATCTAAAACGTCTTTAAGCACATACACTGAAGTATACAGGGACAAATAAAAGAAAGGAACGCAATTTTTGACAGCTGTCATCTATCGGTCATCATATAAACTAAATCTTCCGAGTATGATCTATCCGTTAGACACACCTCGGACAATCTTTGACTCGTGTTTAACGGCCATTTCCAATATTCAGTCTATCTCCAGTTGTCGCCTACTTGAGATAAAAAATTATAACTATCGTTGTCATTTCTGTCCCAATAAACTTATCGACAATAGCTCATTTTATCCGGACATGCTGTCTGTCTATGGGACGACGTATAGCTTACCAGGGATAGAAGTTTGTGTGGAAATTGCAACAGTGAACTGGCGATAAGAATAACTTATCGGGTATATTGGGACAGCTTCAGATTATTGACAGCTAATTACTGACAGAAGAAGTTAGTAATTTATCTCTTTCTGTAGATAGTATATTCGGAACGGTCGTAAATATACCTGAGCAATGTCTAAATATAGTTGAACGCTAAACAACAGAAAGGCACAGATTTTTAATAGAACCTTTTTTAAAACAAGTGTTCAACACATGTTTAACTTTGTTGTTATAACACAGTATGTGTTTTGAATGAATATTTATTTTATTTTACTATTTTCAATTCTAAAACCCATCAGAAAAGAAATAAGTCAGGTAAGAAATCAAGAAATGTTTCAACCATTGCTTTACCATTAAAAGAACCAAAAAAAAATATTGTACAGAAAACGTTCGTGAATTAATGTTCTTTTATAAGCACAAATGGCACTAACAATGTTTATCACAAGTCGTTAATTATCAAGTAATAAAAGTCTCTCGTCTACTCTGGAGTATTGTAAAAATGTCGACGACTATAATTTCTTACAACGGAACCGCGTCTTTTGCATTTTCATTATCTTTCAGGTTTTTGCACAGTGATGCTGTTTTGAAACAAATGAATTTTAATGTGATAAGTTTTTAATATCACTAGTTGACGAAATGTATGGGTACATTATTTATTAAAAATTTCTATATTTTCTATTTAAGGTCAAGGGTATTTAAACAATTTGTTTTGATAAAGTAATATACTTCACTTCTGGGATTTGAAAGAGCGACATCTCATGTCGATTTCCTAATATGCAAATACTATAAAATATATGGGGCTGAGCAGGTCATTAACCAACTAAAGTAGATCCTGTTGATGGAGCCACAACCGGAGTCTTGAACAAGACATTCAGACAGAAGTCCAAGCGTCATTCGAACGGTAAACTCAGTTGGTAAGAGAGCTCGGATGGAACCCGAGAGGTGCGGGTGCAAGTCCCGCATCGTTTATAAATTTTTATTACAAATCAAGGGTATTTAATACACATAACGTTTAAAATTATTTTTATAATGTAAGTATACAAGTTTATTTAAGTAAAACAAATCTTATAACTATATTTACAATACTATGCTTACATTAAATTAAAACTATGAGTAAGTTAGTGAGATAGTAGTACCAAAAATACTGTCAGCATTTCCACGTATGATAGCTAGGCTGATCCGTTGACTGACGTATCTGTCAGCGCTTGGGTTTCCAGTAGCTCTTTTGAAGCGAGAAGATAGTACTTTGTACTCGGCTCTGGACCCCACGGGCCAAGTTTCTCGACACCAAACAGCACAAAAGGAGATCGATATTACGGGTCACCCAATGTTATGTGATCACCACCGCTCACAATCTCTTACAAAACCAGAGGAATCGCAGGTGCATTGCTAGCCTTTTTGAAACGTGTTCGCGTTTTGTTTTAAGGTCCCCATGTCATATTGTCCCGGAAACATCGCATAAGGCAGCTCATATCAATATTTGGTTGTACGTAGAACTTTCTTCCTTAAACAATCCACTCTAGAGGATCGCTGCACATCCAGATGATGCGGTTGATATCCTAATTTATGGTGTGTCATGCGAAGGTGTAATTCGGCGGCAAAAATCAGATCAAACAGCTCTTCGGAACATTCCCGTTATAAATGGGGTACAAGATACACAATTAAGCGACGTCTATACGCAGCGCCTAGCGATTTAGCCGTTCACAGAGCACTGGACCCCTGACAATTCGAGCTCTGCTTTGCACGCGGTTAAATGGTTCGAAATGATACTGGGGCTCGCTAGACCAGAGATGACAGCAATACTCAATGTGTGCGGACCTGCGCTTTGTAGATCGTTCTATTTATGACGCCCAGCTACTTCGAAGCCAATTTGGCTTTGCCTTCCAAGTGATATGGGAATGGGAATGATAATATGGGAATAAAATTGTATAATATGGGTGCGTAAGTAAATCTGAGATATATATATTAATATAATGAATAATTTTCAATTAACTGAACTTCAATACTATTTATTTGAAATAAGTGTAAAGCAGGTATATTATTAAAGAGCTAAGAATAACACATCAATGACAATCTTTGAAGTGATTAAGTAAAGAAAATAATTCAATTTTCCTTTAACTTTCCCAGAGAGGTTTACTGTCTGAAGTAGGTTCAACCCACTACTTAGTGTATTTGATTCAATGAATTTGTATTTTGAATGTTAGTACAACAAAATTAATTTGAGGGCTCTTTAGAAATAAAGTTACCCCATAATTATGATAAGTCTTGTTACTTGTGTACGTTGGCATAGTATTAATTTATATCGAATCGAAAGTTGAGAAATTATTTTTGAATCTTTTTCTATAAATAAGCTAGATGTGGGGCCGCTGGTGGTGTTTGAGTATTGTTGCAATTGGAACGAAAGAATGGAATTGTGCCTGTAGTGTGTATATATTTTTTATTTATTTATCATATTACATATACCGATATAAAACTAGGTCAACTTAGCATCTAAAAAAACCACAAAGGTTAACAACTAATGCTAATAACACTTAATAATACGTCACCACTCATAACTTATGCTATAAATTAAATGAACAACAGTGAAAATATTTTAAAAGACATAAAAACGAATAAATATAACTTATAAATATGACTTAGCAGGTTCAATTTCTCTTAGCTGCTATAATTTTTGTAATAGATAATCTTTTAGTCTGTAATTAATGTTTTTAGTATTTAAATTTTGCCGCTCAATGAAGGGCAGCTCATTTAGCAAGCGAGGTATTAGGTAATCGGCAGTTCGTTCGCCGTACACGTTGCAGGCCCGGAGAATCGACAACCGGTTCTGAGTTATGGCTCTTGTTTGTATAGGTTGTTCTATCTTTTGCAACATATGGGAACTGCTTCAAATGTAAATGTTGAAATCTTTCAACGCTTTCAGTTTTAGATGCTGCGGATCATAACGAATTCACCTTGGTATATCACCAACATTGTACTTCACCGCGAACTGAAAGTACCAATGGTCAAACAGGAGATATCTAATACACTTAAGTCTTACGCAAACCGTATTAAAGCCCACCACAACGCACTCGCCTGCAATTTCATTAGTAACAGTTCTTTCAAAAACTGAAGAGCAGCAGAAATATTATTACATATTACCATTATAAAGAGAATTGGTCAAAAATAAATACATAAAATTTGTAATATAATGCAAAAATATTTGTGACGTAAGTACTTATAAGGTTGCATCGCAAAAATGAAATTATGCTTTTAAACGTTAGATAAATAAGGTTAATTAGCAGTTTCCTTTAATATAAGTATTCAGCTAAAAATAAACAAAATATAATAAAATTAACAATCTAACCTCATACTTAATACTTCTTGTTTGATCTTACACGTTTTGTATTACCTTCACCTGTATGTATGTTTGTTTATAACCGACCCATTGGGCGCTATTTTGACCCACTTTGAACGGCGTGATTTCGTTCTAACTTTCTAGATTTATCGAGGAAGAATGACAATGTTCAAATTTGTTAAAATTATTCCATTTTTCAATTTGCAAAAAAAAAAAAAAAGATTTTTGTTAATTTATATTATTTTCATCTATCGTCGATAAGGCAGAAATTGATGTTAGTCTTTAAGCAATTTAAGAGAATTTCGTGCTTTTTTCGTGTTTTTAAGTTTTTTTTTTTAACTACTATTCTATGTTATTATTTAAAAAGTTATTGATGTCATTTTACTAATTTGGTAACGTTTTTTCGATATCAGTCTAAAGTTTTTTAATATCCTTTTTTATATTACACTCTGTATACTTCTAGTTTTCTAGTCTAGTCAAATACTTATCAGTAGATATTTTAACTTAAATAGCACTTCAAAATTCAAGAATTTTAAAATAAGCAACCTAAAATAATTTTATACGACTAATGAATTTCTGAATGCGAGTTATGTGATGAAAAACTTTTTATTAATAATCAATTAAATTTTGTGAATTATTTTATTATGTGAGTTTGTAAACTTTTTTTATTATTATGTTAATTAATATATTATTGCTACTGACATATTTTATCATCTAATTTTGTTATGTGTTTAATTACTTATACCATTTATTGTATTAAATTAATTTCCATGCCTAGTTAAGCCTGGCGAAAGATGTAAAACTGTAAGATTGATTGATTTGATTGATTGATTGAAGAATATGGCAGTTATTATAAAGTATAATATATAATTCACATATGAAATACTTACCAACGACGTTCAAATGAATAAAGTGACTCATATGCGGTGTCGTTGATATCTGACACTCATATATTCCGGAGTCTCTGTGCTGTGGATACTTTATCTGTAACAATAACTTAAACTTAGCAAGTTTTAAACACAGTTGTATGTTTGTTATCTCAAAAACTACTTTATTACGGAATTAATCATACTCATTATAATTTATAATAAAACTTATAGAGGTAAAATAACTAAGCAAAGCTAATATAGAAGAGCACAATTATCGTGAGATTACTAAAATAACCTCTGATGATAAAAATAGAATTATTAATAAGCAAGATATCAGTCTAGAATTCCGGTATCTGGCTGATGCTAATTCAAATTCAAATATTTTTATTCAAAATAGGATGTGACATCACTTATTTAAAGTAAAAAACTATCACAACAAACATAGCGGGCCTTTTATAATCAAAAAATATGTTTACAAAGTAATATTGCACAATTAAACTTATTATTTAATAGCCTGAGGGCGGTCGCTCCATTCCCAATCTGTGGGTGGTATCATTAAGAAAGTCATTTATGTTATAGTAACCTTTATCACACAAACGTTTTTTAACAATTCTTTTGAATAACGTAATAATATTGTTTTGAACATTTTCTGGGATCTTGTTGTAAAAGCATATACATCGCTCCACAAAAGACTTACTAACTCGACTTAGCCGAGTTATTGGCATTTTAAGCTATGTCCTGTGTTAGCATGTTCCTGGTGTTAACATTATTGTTATGACAGTTTCTAGCAAATTCACCTGCCTAAGAACATACGTTACATTATCAAGAATATATTGAGAAGCAGCAGTCAAGATGTTAATTTCTTTAAATTTTGCTCTCAATGATTCTTTAGGACCTAGGTTATAAATAGCGAGAATAGCCCTCTTCTGCAGCACAAAGATGGTATTAATATCGGAATGATGGCTTCAATAATAATCAACTACTTAAACACATATAAACCACTTCAACCGTGGAGCATATAATTTTTATTCTGTTCCTACAAATTCAAGAACAATAAAAATATCATTTTACTTTCCAAAACACATTATAGAATCTAAAAATTACCTTAAAATACAAGAAAAGATGCATTGGACGCATTGTTACTACTATTGCATATTTGAAATAAAATGGTTATGATTTATATACAATAGGTTTTACCAATAGTTTTTAATTAACAAAATAATTTCGATGTACAATAGTTAAGAGAACGTAAATATGCAGTTTTTTTTAATGGACAGTCAGTGACTTATGATCTATAAAATTTATCAAATTTTCTGCCTGAAATTATGGAGATAATAGTCACAACGTAAAAATACTACGCGCCGTAGTATAAATGAAAGTGTAGCAATGTAGGAATCTTAATAGTGGCGGGGTAAATAAATTAAACGCCGCTAATGAATTGAAATCATGAGTATAAATAGCACAGAGGAATATTGTGTTGATGGCTCAGAATAACTACATTACTTATTTTATTGTTAATTAATTATATTAGTCTGAAATTTTAATAAAGTTTTTTGAACAATTTGTTTTCTTAAAATGATATCTCACACTTCTGGGATTTATTATAAATTTATGAACGATGCGGGACTCGCAAAATTTGTAATAAATTTTGGTTACAAATTTAAAAGATTTATTATTAGACAATTAGAGTTGAGACAAGCGACATCTAATGTCAATTTCGTAACATGCAATTATTGAAGTTGATCAGGTAATCAACAGTAACGTAGATCCTGTAGATGGAGCCACAACTTGAGGGTTGAACAAGACATACAAAGTTAAACGATCCATGCGTCACCAGAACGGTTGTCTCAGTTGGTCCGGCAGAGCGCTCGGACGGAACCCGAGAGGCGCGGGTACATAAATTTTGATAAAAAATTTAATTTGTACAGTTTACTGTCTATATTAATGTAGAAATTAAGAATTTACTTTTTTTATGTTTACGAATCCAGGGTTAAGAATTCAAGTATTGTTTTTGTACTGAAGCGAAAAACGTCAATTTAATGATAACAGTCCAACCAACTTTGTACAGTAGCGGTTATATTATTATCTTTTCGACAAACATAAAGAAAATACAATATAAAATTCAAGTAACATGGTCCTGAAATACTGTTAATGGTGGTCTTTCGTATCAGAATTGTCGTTTATCGTAATACTTATAAATACATCAATCATAAAATTTCCTCAGCGTACATAAATAATTTATAGGTAATTACAGTAAAATACAGATACAAGTACTTTTATATAATACTAGATGTAGCTCGCGACTTCGCCCGCGTAGATATAGAGATTTTAAAATAACAAGCAAGTTTGGGTTTGAAGATTATCTCGTGTCCTATTCCAGTTTTGTTTCCCGTTTTCGCTCCCGTTCCGAACATATTATTATATGAATCTTATTTCGAAAAAGATTGCTATTGCTTGCAAACTAAACCTTCTATATTGGTGTAGTTAGTTACAGTTTATCGATGTGAATTCAGTTTTTTACGAATTCCGCGGGAACCATATCCATTCCCAAGCTCTAGTCTATCCCTGTATCAACTTTCATCAAAATCGGTTCAGTAGCTCCGACGTAAAAGCACATATAAAATTTGAAAAACAAAATTTTATGAACGATGCGGGTCTCGAACCTACGACCTCCTGCGTTCCGTGCCGGTGCTCTAACCAACTGAGCTAACCGTTTGAGTGACGTATCGTCATAAAATCTTGTATGCTTTTTGTTCAACTCTCAGGTTGTGGCTTCATCTACATGATCTACTTAACAGTTGATAACCTGCTCAACCCCAATATTTGCATATTAGGAAATTGACTTGAGATGTCGCTCTTGTAAATCTAAACAATTTGTTATGAAAGCATAACAAATTGTTTAGATTTAAAAGTAAAGTGATAACCCTCACTTCTACGATTAATGCACAAATAAAATTTGAAAAACCAAATTTTATGAACGATGTGGGACTCGAACCCACGACCTCCGGCGTTCCGTGCCGGTGCTCTAACCAACTGAGCTAACCGTTTGAGTGACGTATCGTCATAAAATCTTGTATGCTTTTTGTTCAACTCTCAGGTTGTGGCTTCATCTACATGATCTACTTAACAGTTGATAACCTGCTCAACCCCAATATTTGCATATTAGGAAATTGACTTGAGATGTCGCTCTTGTAAATCTAAACAATTTGTTATGAAAGCATAACAAATTGTTTAGATTTAAAAGTAAAGTGATAACCCTCACTTCTACGATTAATGCACAAATAAAATTTGAAAAACCAAATTTTATGAACGATGTGGGACTCGAACCCACGACCTCCGGCGTTCCGTGCCGGTGCTCTAACCAACTGAGCTAACCGTTCGAGTGACGTATCGTCACATAATTTTGTAAGCTTTGTTCAACTCTCAGTAGGGATATATATTTCCTCATCGATACACAGCACTTCATATCTAAAGAGAGAATATTTTAAATGAATGCCTATATATTCCGAACAACAGTGAGACAAAAGCCATCATTACGATGACATTTTCTGCGCTGCAATGAAAAAACAAAAGCATTTCAAAATGGCGATTTGCAGTACATTTAATGAAAATCTTATTACCGGTATGCGCAGTTCTATTTTTAAATGAACAATGCTTTCGTCTGTGAAATTATTTCAATTAAACACAATTGTAATGCTTTAAAATATTTCGTATTGTTCTTATTTTTGAATCTACTTCAAAGGATTCTTCTTTTGAATGAAAAGAGAACCTTTAACATAATTATGCAATAATTCGACAATAAAAGGTTGCATTATAATTAATTAAATCTGTTTTCTATTTAATAATTTATTGTCTTATGAAATAGATGTATTCATAATGTTTATTTCGATAGCAGATACAAAAATTGTTATAAAGTTGAAATAAATTTGTGATCGGTTGACTTTTGTGAACTTTTACTATTTAACCGACTTCGAAAAAGGAGGAAGTTCGAAGGTTTGTTGATTTAAAGTATCTTTGTACCTTCAACCTAGACCAATAGGTAGAACGGTTAGCTCTCACCACAGAGCGCCCGGTTCGACCGTTTAGAACAATACATTTTGATTATATTTATATTCCATTGCGTATTTTGTACGATAGAACCACTGTGTATTATTATAAGCAGCAGTAATGAAACTCCGTATCAACGTTCGAAACAACGCACGAACACAGTTTCTTGTTAAGAATTGCGTCTGTGTGCGTGCGTCATTTAGAACTATTGGACGTAGTTTCCTTACTGTTTTACCTTATATAAAATAATAAAGTGGTAGAACACTATTTATAATTAAATGAAATGTTATTTTAGGGATATGGTCTATATTCAATACTTTAAGTATACAAATAAAACTGAAAACAAAATTTTATGAAAAATGCGGGACTCGAAAACGCGACCTTTCGCGTTCCATGCGAGCGCTCTTTCCAACTGAGCTAACCGTACAAATGACGTATCATCATAGAATCTTGTGGTTGAGGTTGTGGCTTCATCTACAAGATCTACTTTACAGTTTGTTACAGAAATTGAGTTGAGATGGCGCTCTTAAAAATCTAAGCAGTTTGTTATGTTTTTTAAAGTGTTAAATTTACTAAGATTTTACACTTTAAGAATCATAATAAATTATTTACTTGAAGTATTTTTACGCCATGTGGCATAGCCGTTAGACATTCTGTATATATACTGAGTCAATATTTCAAATTTTCTATGATCACTATTTGAATAAGGGTAACGTTATGGTGTTCTTCCTCATGGGAGTGGGATTCGATAATGACTTTTGTATAAAAGAGTATGATAAATAAAACGTACGGGTTAAGGATTGCCGGCCTTAGAAACAGGTGTACGTACTTTTTAAAAGGGAAGGGTCTAATTCAAATATTTTTATTCAAAATAGGATTTAAAATCACTCATTGAACGTCAAAATTACCACCCATATTCAAAAGAGACTGCCTCAGACCTGAGAAGAATGGGCGCAAGAAACTCAGCGGGCTTTTTTTTGCTTTTATATAAAATATGGATTACAATGTGATATCGTACAATAAACATTTATAATTAAAGAGCCTGAGGGTGTTCGCTTTATTCCCAGTCCGTGGTGTCATTAAGAAAATCGTTTATGCTATAATAATCTTTCCCACCCAAACGTTTTTTAACAATTCTTTTAAATTTCGTAACACATTTGTTTTGTACATCTTCTGGGATCATATTGTAGAAGCATATACATCGCCCAACAAAAGACTTACTAACTCGACCCAACCGAGTAGTAGGCATAAAAAGTTTATGTTTGTTCCTGAAATGTTTGTTCATCTGAAAACATCGCGGAAGGAAGCTTAATTTAGTAGTAATAGCTTAGTCTTAGTAAAAACAATATATTTCTGTCTAATTTTATAATCTTCTAAGGTACATTCATTTATCGCTGTAGTTAAACTTACAGCCTAACTTCACGGGCTTGTACAGCGGGAAAACATAACCACCACGCCCTAACTTGTGCATACAAATTACGTGCTCACCTGCAAAGTCCAGTCTTCAGAATGTGGTAAATGAATGGCTCTAAACCGTTGGTCGGTCGTGTAAGTATACCTTCCAACCGTGAGCAAATGGATGTCCCTGTGTCTGACCCAGGAAACTTGCATGTTTAGCTGAAACAAATTGAAATATTAAAGTAATATGGTAAATGGATTCCGGCAGTTATGTTGTCGTGTCAAACTATAACTGGAAAATACACGTGGGAATAGTTACGTTTTATTTGCAGCATTACGATGCCTGATTGACATGTGATATGTGTGGGACGAGATTTAGAATGTTTTCGTATTATTGGAATGATTTATGACAAGAAGGGGCAATGCTAACAGCTTTTTCTATATTTAAATCTCAATTCTAAAATGGCGATTCGAGATTATGATTACAGTCCATTTACTTTTTTATGAGAATATGTTATGAATTGTGATGAAAAAGTGTTTTTTTATTGAACCATAAATAAGTGGCACCTGTAATAATAATAACAATATAATACTTGCTTTTGCCATTTCATTAACCGACCTATGGGCCGTTTTAGTGGTCTCTTTTTTGATAATTTCTATGAATGATACATTTGAATTTTATAGCTTGACATATGCACATGCGTATCCAATGTTCCAAAAAATCATAGAGATCGAATATTGAAAATGACTGTTAACGATCTCCTTTTTAAATCCATTAATTGGATGACATATCGGTATTTTAGAATTGGTTAATTTGTATGATGACTTCGGGATACAAATCTGAGTATTTGTGCTCAGTAGCATCGTAATTAATTGAGTTATTATTAATTATTAAACAGCCATCCCCTAAATTACATTAATTGTAAGAAGGGTCGTACTGGGCGTCATTAATAGAGCACGGCAATACTTCAAGCCGGCCCACATACTAGCGCTCTACAAAGCGCAGGTCCGGCCACACATGGAGTATTGCTGTCATCTCTGGTCTGGCGCACCCCAGTATCAGCTCGATCCATTTGACCGCGTGCAACGCAGAGCAGCTTGAATTGTCGGGGACCCAGTGCTCTGTGAACGGCTGGATCACTTGGCGTTGCGTAGAGACGTCGCTTCATTGTGTGTCTTCTACCGCATTTATCACGGGGAGTGTTCCGAAGAGCTGTTTAACCTGATTCCTGCCGCCGCATTCCACCTTCGCACGACACGCCACAAGTTAGGATATCATCCTCAGCATCTGGATGTGTGACGGTCCTCCACAGTGCGGTTTTCAAGGAGCTTTCTTCCACGTACTACAAAGCTGTGGAATGAGCTTCCTTGTGTGGTGTTTCAGGGACGATACGACATGGGTACCTCCTGTGATTCCTCCGGTGTTGCAAGAGATTGTGGGCGGCGGTGATCACTTAACAACAGGTGACCCGTACGCTCGTTTGTCCTCCTATTCCATAAAAAAAAGGGTCTTCATGAAGCACTTCAAAAAAAGTCCTATGAAGATACAGAATAATTACTAACAGTGTTGAAATAAACATTATCTATATTTTATTTGTATTAGTTAATAGTCATTACATTGAAGACATTGTTTACTTATATGCTTAACCTGTAGATTAATTTATACCTTTTTACCTTATTAAGTTAATATTTTTTGTGATTATTTAGTTTTAATATCAGCTCTTTACGCCTGAAACACAGGATTATCTAGTTCAAGCACAGTGTTAACTAGATTTGAGGTAAGACTTGTATTATTATTCGTATTTTGTAATTTAATAAACTTTTAATAAATAAATTGAATTGAATTGAAGTGGTGCTGTAGGTTAAGTAATTTTAAGGCATACGGTTCGGAAAACTTTCGTTGGATGATTACCAGGGTACCACATCACATCATATACAGTACAATTTTCTTAATCTTATGTTTCAATTAGTAGTTCTAAAGTATAGGACAATTATGGTGAACATAAAAATTACAAAAAATTCTCCCTAATTACTTCTGAAAAATAGAACTAATACTATTGCTACAATAAAAACAAAATAAAAAATGAAAACACATATTTTAAATTTAACTTATAAATTAAAATAATGGAGACGAAAAAAACAGAAAAACTACTTATTTAACAAATGCAGATTGAGTACCAGCTAAGTGTTTAACAACACTTTCTTTAAATAGTTCAAGGGATTTGAGCTTCTACATTGTCAAATGCTCACTAAATTTAAAGTACATTTTGGCACATAAATAAACAACGATAGACGATCATATTTAATAGCTCGTTGTACAGTCAAGTTGTACTCATAGCCCAGGGCCTAGTGTAATGTACTTGGAGCCTACGCCGCAGTTAAGGAGAAATCTACGCTACTAGCGTTGATCTATGAATGCTTAGCGCGAGAGGCGTGTACAAATATGGACATTACATCAAATAACAAATCATCGGTCGATCTTCTTTTTCATAGCTTCACTTTCATCAAATCTATAGGATTACTCTTAAAATTCTGTGACGTTTTACTACCTTTTCAGTAAAAAATCACTAACCTATTTAATTCATATATGAACATCTACCTATATTAGAATAAGTTATGACATTAAAAATATTTTTTTATGGAAAAGGAACGTACAGGGTCACCTGGTTTTAAGTGATCACCGCTGCCCACATTCTCTAGCAACACCAGAGGAATCACAGGAGCGTTGCCGGCCTTTAAGGAAGGTGTACGCGCTTTTTATGAAACACAGAAATTTTAAATTTAACTTACCTACTCGTGTTTCAAAATAGTTCCCCTACTTACAATGTTATAAATGTGAATGTTTGTTTGTTACGCTGTCACGCCTAAACCACTTAACCGGTTTTCATGAAATTTAGTACGGATATAGACAAGAGCTTGGGAAAGGAATAGGCTACCTTTTATCACTAATAAAAGGCTTGGTGGGGTTGAAATAAGGGTGGACATTTGTATGAAAGTTCGTCATTATCGAAGATAATACCATGAAAATTTGTATTAAGAAATAAATAAATATTGAATTTAAATTCTAGTGTTTTTAAAATTAAGACCTGTGTGAGGATGAAAGTTTTACAGCTGGTAGCTTATAAAAACGTATTAACTACAGCGGTTTGTTGTGTATTATTTGCAAAGTGAGTATTTTAAAAAGTAAAAGTTGCTCCCCTAAGTAATTACTTTATAGGCAGATTGAAGTAAAAATATTTAATTATTAAATTTTTATAATTTGAAAACTCACAAGTGCTAACCTTGACTGGTCTGCCGGCAATCACGTGATGATTGCCGGTATACGCTTATTTATCGTGGAGATGTTCTGCTTATAGATTTTTTTGCTTATTTTACTTATAATATATGAAATGGCGCTTGTCGTAATACTAAATACTTTGTTTACTAATTTGATTATCCAGCCGACAGACTTTGTACTGCCTCAATCGATAAATAAAAGACCTAAACTTTTGAATGTAAGTACGTCAAATATTATTGTTTCCGTTCTGAAATTTAATTTGTGACAAAACTAAAGATATATCAAAATACATAAACATAATCTGATAGATAGTTAACAAATGTAGTCAATCAATTAACTATAGTAAGCTAAAATTAAGTTTATTTTTACCTCCTGAGAAAGTTAGAAATATATAAAAATCCTAATTAGTTATTCATTTTAAACAATTCTTTTAATTTGATTTCTGAACGACGTGTCCCAGCATTTTCATATTTATTCACCTTTTAAACCTTCCCTGGACTTCCACAAACAATTCAAGACGAAAGTTAGCCAAATCGGTCCAGCCGTTCTCGAGTTTTAGCGAGACTAACGAACAGCAATTCATTTTTATATATATAGATTATGCTATACACATAAGAAGTGTTTATTTTCTAATATGAACTTATTCTTGCAGTTAACTGTCAGAAGAATTAAAATGTCAGAAAGTTTATTAAATTAATATTATAAAATTATTCTAGATAGACTGTAACAGCAGTGAACACGTCAAAAATAATAGCGGTGAACTGTTTGCCTCTATATTCAGCGAAGCACGCACACTAGAACAAAATGACTGACATATCGTCAGTGTAAGAACCTGGCCTGTTATCATGCGTAGCCAAAGGGGACTAGAATTTAAAATTATCTAAGAAAATTATACAATAGCTTCAGTAATCATGACGTTTGCAAAAACTTTGAAATATTGGTTTGCTCAAAAGTCTTCGAAAAATTATGAATATCTCGTGCTTTGTCTGTAATAAAAGACATTTAAAAGAAATAATATGTTAAGCCACATAATATATATTTTCATATTAAAACAAATTAATCCATTTACAGGAAAGTGGAGCACAGCCCTAATAACTACGACCTTTGATCGAGCGATCCCAGATCTCGTGTATTCAGCACTATGTTATTAGATTTACAGCCCATATACTATAACCTCTGTCAGAATGGTGCCAGTAAAAGAAGGAAATATGACCTCCAATATTTTATATCTACGACTGTTTGAGCAGATTTTATTAAAGTCTATATAATAATTTATTTTGTTTAGTTGTGAGTTATAATTGTTGTATTGTTTTGGGTCATATATCATTTACCGTTTTATATAAAACTTAGCAAGGAAAATGTTGAAAAATTTAACTCAATCACAAGTCTGTTATACGAGTATTGAAGTTTTAAATAGTAACTAACTAATACCTAATCAGTATAACAAGCTGTTTCAAAGTTGTCCCTTTACAAAGTAGCGGTAGATTCAATAAGAAAAAAAAAATGATATTGATAAGTGTCATTTCAGTGGCCTACATGAATAAAGTGATTTTGATTGGATTTATCATATACTTCAAAGTTGGGGCTCGCTCTTATTCTATACTCACAAAATAAATGCTTATAGCGTAAATAAACTTTCACTTTAAAAGAAGTTTATTGCTAAATATTAATGAGCCATAAATACTACCTATGAAAATATGAAAACTCCACAAAAATCTGCAAATTTCAAAGCAAATAACCTTTATTCAAATCAAAACTGATCATTATGAATCATAAATAAAAAGTAGAACGGACTGTGTACTAGACAGCACTCCAAATGTCCTAACATAAATCAAACAAAAAAAGTTAAAGACATTTTCAAAACAACATTAGCATAACACTGATATTGTTGAAACGTTGGCTGTATACTGGATTAGATAGATAATAACCTCATTATGATAGCTAGAGAGGGCGTTGTTATCGTAAGAGATGAATTTAAAAGCGTGGACTCCAGCCATCTCGTTAGCACAACTTGTTATTTATATGAAAGATGTGCCTTCGCGGCCTAATGAGACTTTTATTTAAGTTGCTCTTACAATAGTGACTCTAAACATACATTGTGCTATTGTTACAATTCATTGTAAGCGACTAGATTGTGGTACTCCACGTAATTCGGATTCTTTTTGAAAAATATCTCGTAAACCTGTTAGCTTGGCTTATGTATGGCCTGGATTTTGTCTAGAATGAAACACCTGTGCTTAGATTATTTTTAGGCGACCTGGATATAAATTGTTTTTTCAACTTTATAAGCAGAATAAATTTGCGATGCTGTATTTCAGCAAAGGATTACGGAGAATGGAGGGATTTGGTGTGATAGTTCAATAAAAGAATAGTAATATAAGAAGATGAATGATTAAGAGTAATAGAACATAGATTTTGTAGAAGTTTTCAGACTATGTATCTGGGAGCAGAAAAATGTCTAGCTGTAGTAAAATCAGATATCGAAAATCAATTCGAGATTGAATTATTGGTTTAAAGTCTTTCTAGCGTATGTTTATAATTTTACTTAATAACAATATGAAAAACGTAACTTGTATTTCTGTATGCTTGTGTACTTCAAGTTTCTCTTTGGAAATATTATGAAATTGAGAATTGCAGTCAAAAATTTCTTCTTTAATTTCTTCACTAAGAATTTTCAATGTTCACTTATTTAATATTTTTTATTAAGTATCCTTTTAATTTTTTTTTAAATCTTATTTTTAGCATCATCATGGCCTTTGTCTACCAGTGGACGTCTTTCGGCTGATAATGATGAAATGACGATGATTTAACTAATAATAATTAAAATATATAACTAATATAACTTTTGGCACAATTTGGTGACATTAGTATTTTATATTGGAACATTTGGAACTATGTACTTTGATATTATAATCATAGTTTTATTAGCATATTATTTTAGGCAATATGATCATTATACATATTTTATATTTTGATAAAATACAATAACTATGTTTCGTAATATTGCAAAATATCAATGTTGATCCATAAAAAGCTTTTGACACAATTCTCCAACGACTCTCCTTTGTATTTGTTGTTTACTCATTTAAAGTAAAAGATGCAGGGCAAGTGCACCATTTCGGAAACTCAATAACATGTTAATTTTTATAAGAGAAACGATTATCCAATTACTCAATCAATTTTTGTGCTATGAGCTGACCAAGATATATTTGACGTCAAATGAAATATGTCTACGACACAAACAGCGGTTTTATATTAATTTTACGTTCTTGTTAAAATTCTGAGTTAGTTTTCTACTAAACAAAATTTGCATTGAACTAGTCTTTATTTTTTGTGTAAAATTTTAATACTTACAGTTTTGTTTCCCAGGTTTTTCACTCTGCAATTGAGATATGCAGTTTTTCCCAATAGTGCAGTTACATTTTTGGAAGCAGCCAGGTCGAAATATGGTCCTGTTTTAGGAGTGTGTCTCGATGCATCGACACCAGTTCGTATTGCGTTGTCTGCAGCTGGTGGTACTGTGGCAGAGGTGTTTGATGGTAATCCTTTACCAAGCTCTCTTTGTGCAGACGATACTGTAATCAAATAAAGAAGAACAATTATTATCTTATATTCTTTTTCAATAAAAGTAGGGTCCCCTATTGGTAATAATTGAATTACAGCTTCAACAATCGAATTGTTTTAGACACAAACCGTTTACTCGTTAATTGTCAAGTTGGTTGTTATTCAAAGGGTGCTGAAAGTATTGAGCATTTTTGGAATCCGGTCATCTTTGATAAAGAATTGGTCTCCGCTGGGCTGAAACTAGATACCGCACTACCTAAGAATAATAGCTTTTTTATTACGGCACCTATTATTTATTTATTCATAAAGGCTTACCAACTAAATACAATTTATTAACTTATGCACTTAGAATTAAACAAATATAATAAAATAGTTTAAATGTACTTAAATTATAGGTAGGCACAACATTACTATAAGTGATTACTATTAAATGCTTGTGTGGCATCTTGACACTCAATGGCATCTTTCAAATTTTGTAACATACGCTTCGTGTTATTTTCAATTGTTTCTAAAAAAAAACAAAACACTGATTATATATGATTCCAGTGTTTTTTCTTATTTCTTGTAGTATTCTTTTTACAAAGTTTTACTACGCAATCCGGCATTTTAGTTTCAATTATTAGCAAAGCTTAACAGAACATATGGCACGTCAATGTCACAAATTGTTCGAGACTGGCTCGAGTACGCCCGCTTGGGCGTAGTATTAGTTGCTGCACTGACGGGCTACAAAATTTCAGTCATTGAGATGAGGCTTACTGACAGCGGAGTCTAAGTGTCAAGGTTTTACGTTGCCATTAAAAATAAATATTATTTTCTAATCATTATCTCATGGTTATTATTAAAATCTCATATGTTATGTAACCTAACTTCTAACATTTAGTTACTCTATTAACTTAAACTTTTGTCATAAATAATTTAATGTCGAAAATGTGAAAGTTAAATTTTAAAAAAAAATATGTCTTATCTATTTGCCTAACATTGTATTGCATTCTGTAGCTACCAAAATCATTGTGTGTATGTACCTACTTTAATTGTTAAAATATTAATTTCTCATGTAAGTGACAATAGGTCTTAATGAGAATAAAGTTATTTAAACCTAAAAATGAAACACATTACTAATAATATATATTCGATCCTTTACCAAGTAAATATTGTTTTGAGCAAAAACCTTAATCAAACAAAACTTTATAGTAATGCCGCAAACCTGACATGTAACTCTGAATTACTCACAGATATGGTTCCTAATTGGTAATATGCAAGCCAATGGCACTATATCTAGTATTTGAGTAGAAGATAGCCCACATAAATAAAAGTGACCATTTCGACTAAGCGCGAATTCAACCAAACTGGAATAAGTTTTTACTTGCAATTAACTACTGCTGAACTATGATTAAAGTTAATTTTGACTTTTTACCAACCACAATCCTAAGAATAATAAAACTATACAATAGTTTATATTGACATGGACGATTTTAGTAGTATAAAACGTTAAACCGAGAATTACAGTTGTCAGAGAAGAGATGTCACATGTCAGCTAAAAGACGAATAAAATTAAACAAGATGTCAACATTTGACATTTCACTCTATTATACTACAAAATAAAATTGATATGGCATTCATGTCACGTTAGAAGAAACAATAGAATATGGATTTTTGTTGGTTTATATATTCGTTCAATTTTCGTTCATCATTCAATTTTATACCATAGGATAACTATACCGTGATAGCTTGCTCTGAAAGTACGTTAGAAAAACATAAACGTAAAAATATCCAAGGGATAAATTCAAGGAGATAAATTATTCCCCTATGGTTATCCTCGTGTAACATCGTGTTTGGTTGAACCCGCCCTAAAACAAACACAGTTTATTTTAACTCGATCAGAACTCCGTACATGTCAATGTTAATATATCGTTTTACCACATTGTCATCATAACATCTAAGAGCCCAAATTAAGCGTGACATTTTGGCCGAATATTGCACGGTCGTGTTTAATTTACGAGACCGTTCAAGTGGAATTTGCTGAAAGCACTCTCGTATGAGTGCGTTTATAAAATCAACATGACAGGGTTTTATACTCTATCAAGTTTCATTGATTTAGAGTTCGTTCTCCTGTTTTTATTATAACTTTCAATAAAAGTGTTAATTTTGACGATTGTTACTCATGAAATTGTAGTCTATATATAAGACTTTAAAGTTAAATCGAGTTTCATTTTCGAGGTTCTTTTAATTCAGAAATTAGCCTCAATTTTTTTATGAAGAATTTTCTCTAAATTTCTAATACTCGCGTTACTAAAAGACAACAGTTAATAATATTCTGGTCTGTTGGCAAATGTATGAACGGATTCAATATTCAATATTCGGAAGGATTCAAAGCTACACATATCTAAATATAAAGAGAACACTCCATCGCTTTAACGACTAAACCAACCATCTGGATGCCACAAGGTCTTTAAATTTTGGCATCATTGGTAATTGGCATGAATTTAGCATAATTAAATAAGGTAGTTTGTTAATTTGTCACTGGAAGTAGAATATATCTGATTTTTCTTCTGTTATACAAAATATATCCACACAACGCCAGTTCCAAAACAGCGCAATTTACAATTACTTCTTTGTGATATCTCTCTTGTGTGTCTTCCTAATATCTATTTAAGTATATTTATTATGATTTGTTTTCGCAATTAAATTATAGTCTTGTATTCAGTGATTAACTTCCATTGAGTAAGTTGGTCTTTTTTGCTATTAAAAACGTATATTACATGCGTAAAGTTTTTATCTGTCTTTTATATTTATCCTTTCTCGTCCACCTTACATCTAGGTGATAGATATAAAATACCATTTGTAAGTCATATTACTATATTTAGACCTATATTTATAGTATAAACTTAATATTGATATCTGTCTTATTTCATTTTAATTTTATTTATACTTTAAAAATTTCTTGAGTCGACTATATCTTTACACATATAAAAAGTATAACAAAATATATTTATATAATAATATTGTGTAATTACCTTGATGTATCTACCACAGAAGGGAATTTTTATTATAGTATCAAAATAAGCTGCACAATACAATGCTGTCAAATTTAAAGGAAAATGCCGTACTTAAAAATTAAATATTTTGTCAAATAAAATTAAAAGTCAACTCGATATTTATATTGTAAATAATCCCTTAATCGTCACCTTATTTATAGTCCTTTAAAAGCAGAAGGATATTAGACATTACATCGACGTAAACAAAATTGTCTACGGAGATTTGATACAAAAATAAACAATGATTTTATATTCAAAAAGTTACGAACTTTCACAAACAAATTATACTTACAAAAATTCAGGTGAACTTAAGTTGTTATAAAGTTTATACACTGGCTTTAAGTTGTAAATCCTTTTAAGTAATTTGATGGTCTCGTAGTCAAATTTATAATTTACTTTAAGTTTTAAATATAATTATACTTACTTCTTTTAGTTAAGCTTTTAAGTTGCTTGAAGAAAAATGAAAATAGTTCTCAAGTTACGCCGTTCTCTAGACTTAGTAGATACTTAAGAAGGATTTTTCGAAACTTAATATCTAAAGAGAAATTGTTTGTCGCAGTAATAATATGCCTTGAAACGTAAATGGCTTCATTCACAGAGATATATTACGTCAGCACGTGTCTAGATCAATACTTACAACCTATTCCCAATTTGTAACTACACATGCTTTTTAAGATATTATTAAAATAATAATAATTTTACTTTATTTTTAACAATAAAATCTATTTTTTTTACACTATTTTCAATTTAAATTTATTTTCTATTTTTTAGTTGAATGTTATAAAAAGCGTGCTTTTAAGTTTTTTTTAACTATTATTATTTTTCATTTTTTAGTTAAATTTTCTATAAAAGCGTATTCTTAAAACTATTAAGTACTTTAACATCAATTCCTGCCTTATCGGCTATAGATGAAAATTATATAAATTAACAAAAATCATTTTTTGCAAATTGAAAAATTTAATAATTTTATCAAATTAGTGTAATGTCATCGGTCCTCGACAAATCTACAAAGTTTGAACACAATCTAGCCGTTTAAAGTGGGTCAAAATCGCGCCCAAAGAAGTCGGTTACAAACATACAAACATACAGGTGAAGCTAATATAAAGCGTATAAAAAGGTTAAAAATTTACCAAACTTGAATATTGTTAATATTTAATACTAGCTTTTGTCCGCGACTTCGACCGCGAAGATAAAGGGATTTTAAAAATAATAAGCAGTTTGGAATTGAAGATTATCTCATGTCCTATTCCAGTTCCGGTTCCCGTTTTCAATCTCGTTTCCAACAAATTATTATGAATCTTATTTCGAGGAAGATTGCTATATTAACTAAACCTTAATCACTATTGGTATATAGCTCATCGAAGTAGACGTGAATTTCAGTTTTTCACAATTCCCACGAGAACCATAGAGTTTTCTGGCCTAAAATGTCCTTTTCCAAACTCTAGTCTAGTCTAGTAAAACATGTTGTATTAAAAAAATAATGATTTGTCTGCTAATAGCTAATTAAAAATTTAGAGAATGTATACTTTCGGAAAATGCTTGTGAAAAGCAATCTAAGCATCCATAAAACACCATATTACAGAGTGAAGTGAAGCCAGGAACGAAACAAAGTAACGGTAACGAGGGTGTCCGAGCGCATGAACGACCGCGTTTGTACAAACATCTGTGGTTAGGGGAAATCACTGCGCTCTCTGAAAAAAAAAGACAGTTACAACTTAAGTTAACTATAAGAAATACTATCAATAAGTAGGCAGTAACCGAAACTTATATCAAAAATCTGTATCTATCCTATATCAATCCTAATTCTCCTATTTTAAGTATCAAAGACCATATATATTATATATAACGTCGACATCGTTAAATATCATGAACACCAAGTCAGATTATTGAGTATTCGTCTTAGCTAGGCTTTAATTAGCATGCGGTGCGAGTGCAGGCAAGCGCGGGTGCCGGGCAAGCACCGAGCAGGCAGTCGGAGAAGAGCTATCGAGCGAGGCGGTTGTGTCGCACGCGATGCCGGGAACACTACGTTATTATTACATAATCATAAGGCTTTGTGAAGTATACCTGCCACCAGCGATTGTAACTTTTGTTGCTTTTAATGATATCCTTGTGTTTCTAAGACTGTGTTTTACTTGCTGTCGTGTTCAACGCCCACAATGGACTATGACGAAGATCCAGACCATGTGACCAGCCTAACTCCTATACTTACTAAATATTTCTATAGATATATATAAAGAAATCTAATGCAATGGAAGGAAAATGTTAACAACATGCAGGATCAAATTAATTAAGTTACAAGCTCAAATAAAAATGTCGATATGAACACGTATTTACGATAATGATGATTAAAAGAAAACTTATTCACTGTAAAACTTCTAAAGTTATTCAGTGCCGATCAATATGATTTACAAAAGTTACAATAGCATTCAAATGAGTATAACAATATTCAATAACAATAAACTTAGAAACATTAGTCCCAATTTTCTTTATCATTGAAATATTCTTTCACATTATAATAGGCCTTGAATGTTAATTTATTTTTTACGATACTTTTAGTATTTTTTTTTATTTGGTAACATTTTAATATAAGAATAATTTATTTACATTGATCTTTTTACAAATGCATTGTCATTTAATTACATTAAGTTTAAATATTTTACAAGCTTATATATAAGTATGACTAACTCATGATTGCCATTGAATCGCCACACTAGTCGGAGACTGTATCGTGGGATCAAATAAAGATATGGTTAACAGTAAACCATTATCTTGGTAGTCACCATTGGCATTACTATTACAAATTATTATTATATTTTTTGAAGAATATTATTTGAAGGCACTATATACAACTGTAAAATAATAATTTAATTAAAAAACTACAAATTTATCAATACTGAATTTAAAAGAAAGTAAAATAAAAATAAAGTATCAACATGTGTGTGTGTGTGTGTGTGTGTGTTTGTATACATGTATATACATGCATATCATTTGGGAGTTTTTAGATACTAAAACAAAATTCACTTTAAAAGATTTAGCAACTTTACGGAGCCTAGTATATGGAAATATATTAAAATTTCAGTTCGAAAAATTTACCCATACTTATCTACAAGCCAATCAGTATGAAAGAAGGATACTCATAATCCTTCACCAGGTTTTTTAATATAAACAAAACCACTTGTAATAAAAAAAGAATGTATATAAAATAGAAAGCGTAATGCGTCATTCGCCCGAGGTCATCTCTACATTTTAACCCAAGCCTAATATTTGCTTAACTGAAGGCTTTCTTACCAAGGGCTTTTAGTATACGCACTTACATGATGAATAAAATACTGGAGCTGTAGTAAAATAATGGAAAACAAATAAAGGTCTTAAATTTATTAGCTTTTCATATATATTGATGTGTTTGCTTTACTCTTCGATTCTATTTAATTTTCCACTCTCCACTATGCAATATAAACGTGACTCTAGACTTAATTTTAGCCCAGATTCTAACTGGAGCAGTTTATTGATATGATTATAAGGTTTCGTACTTAAATTAAGGATTGGTCTCTGCTGCGCTCCAACTAGATACCAGCGGCGTAGGCGCAAAGTGCGGCATCTAACACTGCGCCCAAGTGGGCGTAATCGAGCCAGTTTCGTGCAATATGTTCTGGTAAACTTTGCTAGTTGTTTGTAGTTTGCGGGTTGAGTTGGGTAAATTTTGTAAAAAATAATACTACAAGCAATGAGAAAGACACTGGGATCACATAATAACATCAGTAAGTATTTTGTGTTTTATTAATTTCAATGTAAAATACTCGAAGCGTATGTTACAAAATTTGAAAGATGCAAGCGTCTAATAGTTGCTGTAATAAAAAAGCTCCGTAATAAAGTTCTTAGGTAGTGCGATATCTGGTTGGAGCGCAGCGGTGACCAATCCTTAATCTGAGGTTTCGTACCTAAAAAAACAATTATAATATTATGTTTGTCTGTGTTAGTCCATCTGTATGTCCAATAATTATTTGTACTTCTCAGACACATTCGCTAACGTAGAAGTTAACATCAAAAAAGGTTATCATATATTTTTGTCGTTTTATTTCTATAAAAATAGATGATTTGCAATACAATCAGATGATTGTGCCGCATAAGTCATTATTTTACAAATATTACTGCCTTATTAAAATTTATCAAAAAAACCGAAGTTTTCACTCTGTTCGTTTGTTTTCTTTGTAATTTTTCTTTAAATTTATTGAAGTTTTTACTTTGCGGAAATCTTTTTCCAGGAAAAGGTTTTCTTTAGTGTTAATTCCGCCAATATTTATCTTATATATAAAATTCTCGTGTCACAATGTTCGTTCCCGTACTCCTCCGAAACGGCTTGACCGATTCTCATGAAATTTTGTGAGCATATTGAGTAGGTCTGAGAATCGGCCAACATCTATTTTTCATCCCCCTAAATGTTAAGGGTGGTCCACACGAATTTTTTTTTTTAATTTTTTTGACATTTTTTTTAATTTGTTTGATTATGAGTCAGCATTAAAAAATACATACAAATTTAAATGTTCACCCATCTACGATCAACAGTTGCTTTTGTATCGCGATTTTAATATCGGCAATACAACGTTTGCTGGGTCAGCTAGTAATATATAGTAAATAATATATAATAATAGTATATTGGCGGAATTAACACTAAAGAAAACTTAAATCATTTGTATTGTTTTGTAATATTTTTTCCGGTGATGTGCTAACTTCTAGGAATTATATTAATAATATTTTATAATTCACAATTAATAAACATTATTGATACTTATTTATGTTTTGTTAGCTATGACACACCAATGCTGAAGCCTTTGAAAAGATAAATAGTGAAAAAAATATTAGTAGGATGGACCCTATAGGAAAAGGAAGAGAATATAACAAAGAAAAGAAAAAATAATTTACGGGCTATCTGAGGTCGGGAAGTGGAAGTTGGTTATTAAGGGTAAAAAGCGGTTTATATCAATTTCCGGATAAAACTACAAGTCCTATGGAAAAGAGTTAAACAGCAGAGTTGTAGGTAATAAAAAGATTACACTATACAATCTTTTCACATAACCTCAAAATTTATGTGATACATTCAAATAACCAAGTTTTGGCTTTTTATTTTTAACTTTTACAAAAATAATTGCCATGACATTTGGTGAAAAGTTAAGTTTTATTATTTAAACATATTATTCCTATTTAAACTTGTAAGACATGTATAAATTTACATGGAAATCTTAATTGCATTTTTTTAATAATAATAATTTTTTATTACAAAGTATGTATACTTAATCTATACTAATATTATAAAGCTGCAGTGTTTGTTTGTTTGTTTGTTTGAACGCGCTAATCTCTGGTACTACTTGTCCGATTTGAATGATTATTTCAGTGTTGGGTAGTCCATTTATCGAGGAAGGCTATAGGCTATGTTTTTTTTTCAAAATTAGAGATCCGTAATAAAATTGCTATTTTGTAACACAAGGTGTAAACTATTGACAATAGAACAAAATGATGTACAGGCTATAATATAGGCAATATTTTATTACTTATAAAACTATCACGTGAATTATTCTTTATATGGCGAAACAACGTTTGCCGGGTCAGCTAGTATATATTAAGTATATACATACTTATATACGTAATATAAACGTCCATGACTCGGAAAGAATTTTGCAATTATAGTACTTATATTTATATTTAAAAGATGTACTTACATTTTTTTTGTCATTAGGTTGAATATACTTTTCTCATTCATCCACTGATTTTTTTTGGGTTTGCGTTACCTATTAAAGGTGGTGTACCTTTTTTACTACTTTATCATGCCTCGGTGAAGATTGGAATTACCATTAAAATTAAAGGGCGCAATTTATTTTGTCAATATTAATAGAATTTGCCGCTCTACCATACAACGCTGATGATGATGATAAAATTTTACTTGTGTCGTGTTGTCATCCACACAATACTGATGTCAGGGAACAACAAAAATGCTGGTAAATATTATGATCCATTGATTGTATTACAATAAATTATTTTGAAATAAATTTACGTGAATTTGTTCAACATTGAAATGCATTCGTATTCAAATAGTTTTTCTTTTTTAAAAACCATTCATACTCATATACAATGCAAATAGTTTCGCAGCATTTGAATAGGATGACATAAAACTATTTCCTATATGCCGTGCCCAATTTTATATTTTACCGACGAAATTGAACGCTTGCCTTGCTCGGATTTTTAAGAATGTATAAAACTTGAACAAAAAAAAAACTAGTAGGACAAATGGGTTTGAACCGGGGTCTTCTGCTTTCCGGACCTCCCAATGTCCCATCTGAGCTATTATTATATAAAGTGGCGAAATTTACCTTTGTATTTCTGATTAAAACACTGATAAAACTACATTTCTTAAAATTGAAACCTATTTCTCGCCCCCGAAATCCCCTTTGTACTAAATATTATGAAAATCGTTGGAGCCGTTTCCGAGATTCAGATTATATATATACAAGAATTGTTCGTTTAAAGATGCGAGAAAAGAAATATCCGGACGACCGAGCCTTGCTCGGATTTTTAAGAATGTACAAAACTTGAACAAAAAATAAATAAATAGGACATCTGGATTCGATCCGGGGTCTTCTGCTTTCCGGATCACCCAATGTCCCATTTGAGCTATAATAGTCTTGTATATAGTAACGAAATTTACCTTTGTATTCTAATGTTATTGTAGCTGTTTCTCATTCAAACATGGATAAAACCATTTTTTTAAATTGAAACCTAGCTAGATCGATTTCTCGCCCCCGAAATCCCCTTTGTACTAAATATTATGAAAATCGTTGGAGCCGTTTCCGAGATTCAGATTATATATATACAAGAATTGTTCGTTTAAAGATATAAGATAACGTTATAATATCAAGCGTCAAAGTATTAACTACCTAAGTACTAACGAAAAAATCGAATCGTGAACCACCATAATGTCATTTTCTTGCAATCATAAAAAAATAGCAGATAAAACTGACTAAAATTCTCACGGACATCTTCAACATTTTTATTTCATTGTATACCTGTTCTAGTCACATGACTTATTATGCGAATGAATTACGGATTCTTTGCTTAATGACGGGTGAAAAACTACCATTTAAAAATAATCAGCGTAAATTTAAGTATTAAAAAATTAATTTTATTTTTAATTTCGCAGCTCAATTTATTATCATTAATAGTTCAATTTTAAAATCAAGAAAAGTTTAAAAGTTTATTAAAGTCTTAGTATTTTGTTATTATCGATTAAAATAAAATAAAAGTAATAAATACTTAAAATTTTATGAACGATGCGGGATTCGAACCCATGACCTCCGGCGTTCCGTGCCGGTGCTCTAACCAACTGAGCTAACCGTTCGAACCTGAGAGTTGAACAAAGCAAACAGAATTTTATAACGAGGCGGTACTCGAACGGTTAGCTCAGTTGGTCAGAGCACCGGCACGGAACGCCGGAGGTCGTGGATTCGAATCCCGCATCGTTCATAAAATTTTGTTTTTCAAATATTATTTGTGTATTAATCCTAAAAGTGAGGGTTATCACTTTAAAAACATAACATATTATTAAATCCTTTTTTTAAATAGGGACCTTAAAGTATGTAATAATTACGAAGGTTACATCATAACCACTGATGATGTTACCTAAGAAAAGTAAAATCTTTTACTGTTAAGGGCCTTGTTTCAAATAAATGCTTATCATTTGTATTGTATTCAAATTATGTGGTTTGTTGACAGATATTTTTATACATAAGCCTTATTTAAAATATGTATTACAAGAACCGAAACATGATTAAAATAAACTTATTCGACAGAAAGTAATATCACATTTTTTTTTGCTGTTTTATTACCGACGCTGCAATATTTAAAGCTAAAATTGGGTATGGACTTGTACAGTATGTTACTAATATATTACGAAAAAAATTTCAATTAATTTCTGGATATTTTTACTAATTGAAAAAACAAAATTAATTGCGCATAAGTTAATTCCATTACAATGGCTCAGCTATCTCAATGTAACGCTAGTGTAGTTTATCCACGCCCGTCCTGTCTTAATCTTTTTAAATTTTTGCTCTAAACGAGCAATTCTTGTAAAAATTCTTCTAGCAAATGTCGCTATTGCTTTTGAGAGAATTTACTTCACTTGGAATTTTGTATAACTGTGTTTTCATGCCCGTCGTCTATTCACACCTCTTTTACGTCCGATACCTCTCTCATTTTAACAAGAATTTAAAAATTCTTGTAAAGAGATAAATCTCTTTCATTGTTTTGTACAAATATGGAACTTAACAATCATTTTACTAAACCTATGCAACAACAATTTCAAAAATTCAAATAACAATATAAAATATTGTACAAAACATAATTCACAATTTTCTTATAAAATACTATTATTGTATAAACATTGTAATGTCTGTCAGAGGAGCTGTATCGCTGTGAGCTTTATTATCTTAATGAAATGTTAAGCCACACCTTAGTTCAACCCAAACATAGTCTAATGCACACTCAAAGTCACCTTCAATTACTGTGTTACTAATATTACTAGCATTTTTATTACAATTATATTCGAACATTTTTATAACATCAAGACTTATATAATTCAGTTGTGGAATAAATGGAATGAAATTTATTGAGTCGTGGTTATAAAAGTGAATAACTTAAGAAAAATTTAATGAAATATTGTGTAATCGTTTTTATTATATCGATAATAAATTATAGTTTTCAAAACGATATTATGCGTACGACAATCTGTGTTAGATCGTTTAGTACATGGGTCTCAGTGAATCAAACCTGTGCAGATTCTACTGCGAAGCCGCTGAAGACCCCAATTACCATCCTCCTGGAATGCGAGGCCATTGCCAGAATCAGGCTGGGGTGTCTAAAAACATCCTCACTCAAAGCAGAGGACGTGCCCTGCCCGGACCCTCTGGAGGATCCTACGCTTCTTAAAAGTAAAAGGTCTAGAGAATACAATTGAAATGTTTGCGATCCTCGATTTTTTTACAGGTTATTATTTTTAGATATAAGAAATCGAGGGTAGGCACGCTAACATAAGCAGTGGGCACAATAGAACTTAGAATTTAAGTGCATTTTATGTGCACCAGTGGGAGGCATCGTTTGCACCAGATGCCGGCTAGATTATGGGTATCACAACGGCGCCTATTTCTGCCGTGAAGCAGTAGTGTATATGCATTACTGTGTTTCGGTCTGAAGGGCGCCGTAGCTAGTGAAATTACTGGGCAAATGAGACTTAACATCTTATGTCTCAAGGAGACGAGCGCAGTTGTAGTGCCGCTCAGAATTATTGGGTATTTCAAGAATCCCGAGCCGCACTGCATTGGTATGGGTAGGGCGTATCAATTACCATCAGCTGAACGTCCTGCTTTTCTTGTCCTTTATTGTCATAAAAAAAATCTAAATCCCTTAATCATCATAATAATAATAATCGTTTTATATATACACGATCAACAAATGTTTCCACAGATGTTTTTTAATAAGTTAATTTAAACTTGTTTAAAAATTATCCGATATTATCCATGGAAAATGAGGTTGAAGTGGCTATAGTGTCCATAGTCTGTTTGAATCCAACGATAAACTGGAGTAATGTTAGATTGGACTGTATGATGATAGAATGGAACCGATGCTAGACTCTCGCGGAGATGGCTGTGTGTATGTTTGCATCCAACTACAAATCCATTGAGTCTTGAAGTGGAGATTTCAAGAATATGCTTTTCTAATTCATTTTTTTATTAGTTTTTATAAGTCTGATGAGGAAAGTCTATGTAAACTTTAACATCTAATATAAAATATCAACTTTATCATATACCAGTGGGAGTATCCTTTGCACAGGATGCCGCCTAGATTATGGGTACCACAACGGCGCCTATTTCTACCGTGAAGCAGGAATGTGTAAATATTACTGTGTTTCGGCCTGAAGGGTGCCATAGCTAGTGAAATTACTGGGCAAATGAGACTTAACATCTTATATCTCAAGGTGACGAGCGTAATTGTAGTGCCGCTCAAAGTTTTTGGGTTTTTCAATAATCCTGAGCGGCACTGCATTTTAATGGGTAGGGCTTATCAATTACCATCAGCTGAACGTCCTGCTCGTCTCGTCCCTTATTTTGATAAAAAACATACAGGTAACTTACGGTTTTCACATATAGAAAGTCATAATCAAAATAATCACAATGCAGTGGGCATTGTAATAGACAGGGCGTTTCAATTACTATCAAGCTGAAGGTCCTGCTCGTCTCGTCCCTTATTTTCATTAAAAAATTCTTCTACTAGTAGACGTAAGATTGCTGATCTTGCTTACCTAGTCAAAATCGCTTCTAGTGCAGTTGATTGTCCTGTGCTTATAGAAAACATTTAACTCAGAATGCCTGCATTCCTATCTATTTTTTTTAATCCTTTCCTCAGTCTCCATCTATCACAAACAAAAATTCTTTATATTGCGAGCGAGTAACAACTTGACATCTCAAGCCAGGAATTCTTCATGTTAAAATACAATTATTTCACTTGAATTATATACCACTTCTTCTCTTTGCTTTGTTAATGTGTTTAAATTCAAAGTTTGTATGATACTGTTTGTGTTGCACTTACTGCATTTTCCTTTTTCTCTCTCTTTCTATATGTGAAAACCGATAGTTACCTGTATGTTTTTTATGAAAATAAGGGACGAGACGAGCAGGACGTTCAGGTGATGGTAATTGATAAGCCCTACCCATTAAAATGCAGTGCCGCTCAGGATTCTTGAAAAACCCAAAAAATCTGAGCGGTACTACAATTGCGCATGTTACCTTGAGACATAAGATGTTAATGCTCATTTGCCCAGTAATTACACTAGCTACGGTACCCTACAGTACTGTTAACACATTACTGCTTCAGTTCATACTTGCTTCAAAAATAGGGGCAGTTGTGGTACCCATATTCTAGCCAGCTTCCTGTACAATGGAGCCTCCCACTGGTACATATAATTGTTTGGCTGTAGGTTTAATTTTTAACGGTGTATGATAAATTATCCTAAAAAAAGTATCATGTGTAAGTCCATAGTCAAGGATGACATGAAACATGTTAGGGGGGTTTTACACAATAATTCATAATAAACCTCTTCCTATTCACAGGACGTAAATTGCTCGCGACTGTCACGGTTTTGCGCAACAATGTGAATGGACAATGCGCCTTTGTGCTAGAAGAATATAAAAATTATTATGATTTAAATGTTTGCGGAGTCTTACATGCTTTTTAATAGGTCGTTCAAAATTAGAGTAACTAACAACGTGTTTAGCAACCTAACTAAAATATCCATATAAGAGATATAAAAGATCTCAAATATTTTTATCAATCTATGCTTCAAACAGCTGTGTGGCTACTGGAAAATCTATATTACAACTAGTTTACCCGACAGACGTTGTTTTAAACTTAATAAATAAAGTAGGTACTGTTTCTTATGAATTTGTCAATAATATTTCATAACATCAAGAATTATTACGTAAGATATGCTCTCTGTTGTTATAATGAAATTGTTTCACAGCAGAACTGTCAAACCGTGTGTCACTAAATTATCTCATAAAAATAATAAGGGATCCCAAATTGAAATAAAAGCTATCCTATCTCTCTAGTTGGACTAAACTGCTCTCTAATAAGTAATCCTCATTAATATCCAATAGTTTAGTTTAGGATTTCACTGGGAAAAAGGATTAGGACACTTGAGTTATATAAATATACTAGCTGACCCGGGAAACGTTGTTTTGCCATATAAATGATTTTTAGAGTTTCTTGGACATTGCAAAACTACTTTATTTTTCTTAAATTAAAGAATTTTTCTAAAATAAACGTAGCCTAAGTTTCTCCTTATTACATCAGCTACCTGCCAATAAAAGTACCGTCAAAATCGGTCCAGCCATTTCAGAGATTAGCCGGAACCAACAGACAGACAGACAAAAATTGTAAAAAATGTTATTTTGGTGTATGTACCGTATTCATACACATGTAGTAAATAACGGTTATTTCGATATTACAAACAGACACTGCAATTTTATTTATACTTTATATGAATATATTAAGATGTATGATAATCTTAATGGAAAGAAACCGACACTGATATAATTTATCAGTGATCCGATTGACTATTTAAATACTGAAGCAAGCAAGCATTTCGGCTATCTTTAGAAAATGTTATATTTATTTAACATTACGAAGTTTGCGAGGGATTTAATTAATACTTCCCACACCATTTCACAATTGGATTACCAACATTGTATTTATGTATACGCTCTAAGGCTTTGAAAACGTAATAATTTATTTAATTAAGAGTAATTAATACACGATTATAATTATAATATTATATTCAATTGCAATCGTGTAATATAATAATTTTTAAAGTCTTGCTTGATGCATATGCAGAATTTCAACACTAATATAGTTTATGCAACACTACTAGCTGACCCAGCAAACGTTGTATTGCCGTATAAAGTAATTGAAAAAACTTTTGAGGTATAAAAATTTGATGCAATCGATTCCCGAACCTATCAAATATATCGTACTACAATTATTGTATTCGATTGCCATCTTGCAACCCTATAGCGGATTTGTGGATGGAACAGAATAATCGCGATACTAAAATTTGAAGTTTTATGTATTATTCTATGCTAAATCATAAAAAAAGTTATCATACAATAAAAAAAAGGGGGTGGGTCATCCTTATCAATTAGATGTTGGCCGATTCTCAGACCTGATATGCACACAAAATTTCATACAAATCGCGTGGTCGCTAACAATGGGCCTTATGAGGAAGCTCACTGTTGCTCAGCGGGGAATGGAGAGGGCTTGCTCGGAGTATCACTGCGAGATCGAATCAGAAATGAGGAGAATCGTATGTGAACCAAAGTCACCGACATAACTGAAGTGGCAGTGGGCAGGGCACATAGCTCGGCGGACAGATGGCCGTAGGGGTAGTAAGGTCCTCGAATGGCGACCCCGTACCGGAAGGCGTATTGTTGGTAGGCCCCCCACAAGATGGACCGACGATCTGGTCAAGATCACCGGAGTAGGTTGGATGAGGGCAGCGCAGGACCGATCGTCGTGGAGATCTTTGGGGGAGGCCTTTGTCCAGCAGTGGACGTCTTCCGGCTTAAATGATGATGTCACCCAATTTAACTCAATATTGCGCCAACCGATTTCTTTCTTTCTCGACTCAGTGTCAGCAAAGTTAGGTTTGTAACTATATTATGACCATAGTTGTATGTGCTTGTATCGCACGCGCAACGTGACAAGGCGAGAGGCGTGGGTGGGGCCGCGGCTTCGATGGGAGGACACGGATTCCAAAAATAACTATAATAGTAACTAAAATTAGATTAATTAATTGGATTGTATAGAAATACGCAATAACATTTTGACTTTCTTTTCATTTTGTTTTTTTGTAGTTGGTTGTTTTTTGTAAAAAAAAAATATCACAAGTTGTTTGTTTGAAATATATTTTGTTTAAAATAAATGAACAATAAACATCGTAGTCAATATTGATTTGTTTGCTAATTAATAAGCATTATTTTAAATAGTTATTATTATCAGAGTTAATAATCATGTCTTCTGAATTATGTTGTATTATTTTAACATCTTTTTGTATGATTTTCTAAGGTACAGTGTAAAATGTATTCCTTTTTAAATTTAACCACTTTATACGTACTTGTGAAGAAGTTATACAATTCATGTGTCTCATACAATGAGCGTAAGTTTACCAAGCTTTCAAAATGATTTGTGAAGTACAATGAAATAAACTAGAGTGTGCGGAAAATAATAAAAGTGACCATTACCGAAGTATATAACATGAGACAAAGAGCCACGCAGTCATAAATCTAGGAGTAATGCAAGAGTATTAACCATTGCTGTGTGGGTATTAAGAATAGAAATATTATACTGAAGTTTCATAAAATGTGTTGTCAGAAACGATAACATTGCCCCGCTCTTGAAAAACATGACAAATTGAGAACATGTTCTACATTAAAGGAAGGTAAGGATGTTAATGTTGCGTTGGTTGTCATAAAATATGTAGCTCTTTGATAATGAGATATCATACAGAGTAAGTAGATAATTAAAGCATAAACGAAAATTCCTAGTTTGAATAAAACTCACTTTAAGTCATCTAAGATTATTTGGAATGATTTTATGTCACCAATCCATCCTGTATTTGCATCCCGCTATGTCAATTATACTTTCCAATTCTATATTTACATTAGAAGACGCTAGTATCTCATTCATAATTATACCAATAAAAAAACAAATACTTAATACATACGTCCTGCTCATCTCGTCCCTAATTTTCATAACAAAAAAAAATTTAAAAAGAAGTTACGAACTAAATTAACCATCACCAAAAGCAAGGTCTGAACAGTTCTGATTTCTTTTTTTTTATAATATTAAGGGATGAGACGAGCAGGACGTTCAGCTGATGATAATTGATACGCATTGCCTATTACAATTCAGTGCCACTCAGGATTCTTGAAAAACCCTAATAAGATGTTAAGTCTCATTTGCTGCTGCACGGCATAAATCGGTGCCGTTGTGGTACCCATAATCTAGCCGGCATCCTGTGGAAAGGAGCCTCCCACTGATGGGTCTGGGGTCGCAAGAATGTAGTAAGCTATGTTGCAATAGTCCGGATTTGACCCATTTCAAAATCCAAGCCTTTATCAAAAATTGGCGCGTTGGGATGAGTAGGGAAACCTCAGTTAAACCACCCATGATTTTCAAATTAAAATACACAATTGTGAAGACACTGCTAGTAACAACTGTAGCTGTCTCAAGATCAGCAAAGTACAACATTAGATAATTTATATCTAGATAGAGTCTCTTGCTGTTAGACAACCGATTTAAACAGCCCGGGAATATCAGTTTAGTGTGCGTGAAAAGATAAGTCTTACACTCGCGATTTGTATGTCACTTGGTGCGTGAATTGCTCAAAATAGAGGTTAGTTCAAAACTCAATTTTTTTTCGAAGTTTTCACAGCTGTCATAGTATGTCTAGACGTATAAATGATACAAGAGTGCATCATACGAAGTAATTGGGTGTTATGGTCGACCAGCGGCTGTTATGGTTCGCTCAAATTAAATTTTCAAGAAAATTCTATCTGTATGTTTAATTCTCTTAGGTATATAGCTCTCAAGTATTCACCAAATATATATAATATATCTTACTATATATAAATTACGTGACACAATGTTTGTCCGCGATGGACTCCTAAACTAATGAACCGATTTATAAAGGGATTGCTTCAAGGAGTGCAGTTTAGTCCAACATGAGAGATAGGATAGTTTTTATTTCTATTTGGGACCCATAATTATTTTTATTTCCAATATTAGTTTTGCATGGACATATTTTCTGTGAGGAAATTTATTGACGCACAGTTTGACAGTTTTGCTGTGAGGCAATTTATAACAACAGGGAGCATATTTTACGAAATAATTCTTGATGTAACGAAATATTATTAACAAATTCATAAATAACAGTATTTTATTTATTATGCACAGAACAACGTCTGTCGGGTCAGCTAGTATATATATAAAATTGTTCTATTTCGGTCTGTAAATGTATAGTGTATCGCAATATGGGTTGGATAAGCACTTAAGGCGACAACATTATATTGTGCATTGTATTCTAAAACTGCACAAAACTATATATACCCTTTGATTCCAATATTGAAAACAAACGAAGGAAATACAAAGTTTCCTTTGTTACAGCATCCAAAACTGAGTTCTCACGGATGCAGTATAAATGTCGTGCGGCCTTTCTTTTCTATATAAATAAATAAATAAAGAGTTACATAATTTAAATAATAACTTGAATTAACGAAAAATTAAATTGATCGACTAAATAGTACCATTGAATTATCATATTACTGAGATGCCCTTACGACAAATATCATAAATTTCTTTTTTTTTCTTCTCTCTCAGATCGCCATTTGTTTACGAAGCGGTGGTACAATTTTAACTGACTCCAAAAATAATTGTAAAAGTAACAATTTAAAAAAATAAATGCACGTACTGCTCGTCTCGTCCCAGATTTCATAAAAAAAAATTGAAAAAACCCCAAAGATTCTCAGCGGCACTACAGCTGCGCTCATTACCTTGAGACATAAGATTTTAAGTCTCATTTGATCAGTAATTTCACTAGCTACGGCGCCCCTCAGACCGGAACACAGTTATGTTTACACATTACTGCTTCACGGCAGAAAAAGGTGCTGTTGTAGTACGTATAATCTAGCTGGCATTCTGGCCTCCCACTGGTAACTCTTTCTATTACTTACCCACATACAATAACATGTATTTTTATTTCATTTACTTCTCAGCATACATTAAGGCTTAAAAAGAGCGAGGGCTCTTGGCACAAGCATCCTTAAAAGGAGGTTTCTGCCACTAATTGTTAGGGAGTGTGTAAAAAGAAATAAAGATTTATTTTAAATATATTTCGATTTTAATGTCTTTTTTTATTGGGGTTGACAACAGCTTAATACAAAATTATCACTTATGATTATATACAAAAACATAGCCAATTATGGTCTACCACGGTTTACTTAATGGAAGGAACAGCAGTGTTTACAATAATAAAGAAAAAAATTAAATATGAATAACACAAGATCAGAGAAATAAAAAAAAGTATTTAAAAGTTTTTTTTTATGAAAATAAAGGACGAGACGAACAGGACGGTCAGGTGATGGTAATTGATGCGCCCTGTCCATTACAATGCAGTGCAGATAAGGATTCTTGAAAATCCCCAAAAATTCTGAGCGGCACTATAACGCAATTCAATTCAATTTAATTGAATTGACTACAACTGCGCTCGTCACCTTGAGACATAAGATGTTAAGTCTCATTTGCCCAGTAATTTCACTGGCTACGGCGCCCTTCAGATCAAAACACAGTAATGCTAACACATTACTGCTTCACGGCAGAAATAGGCGCCGTGAAAAAGTGCTTGCGTTAGTTGCATAATGAATTATGTGTATAAGTATGAAAAATGAATATAAATAAGTGAAAAACATGATAAATACACGGATTTACAGATTTAATAGTACAATACATACATTTAAAAATTTAATCTATTAATAAATAAATAAAGATATTTGTTACAAATGAGATTTTTCTACAATACTTTTTATGGTGTGGTTTTTAAAGGTCAACCTAGAACCGTAGAATGGATCTATATCTTTGTAGGGTTTATTATATACATTTGTGCAACGAGTGAGAACACTGTTCTGGCCATAATTAGTACGGCGAGAAGGAACATGAAAAGTAGAAATATCACGGGTGCTCATGATAATGTAACTCATGAAATAAATAACAAACTTAACGTTAGAAAACAACCACATGATATATCCCACAAATGGTGATTCGTATTCCATTGAATAAACAACAATAAAGGGATGACTCACAAAGAAAATAAGCTACTTTTCTATTTGTTCCCCGAGCTTAGTGATTGCAAGCTATTCTAAAAGTTTTCTTTGTAGTCCCTCTTAAAAGGAAGTTTAATAGCGTAATGTCACCTCAAGGAATAATGTTGTTTTTAAATCGAAAAGCAAACGATGCAGGAAATGCGGTGCAGATTCCATGACAAGATTTGATAAAACTTTTATAATAGTCTTGTCGTAGAGCTTGTTGTTAGCGCTATCGTATTTTAGAAGCATATAAGATCAGTATGCTTCTTTATATACAATGGGATTCTAGGTTACAATTACTTAGATTTAGGCCCAATTATTTCATAAAAAGAAGCCAAATATATATTATCATAAATAAGTTAAAATTCCTTGTTGTTAACAAAAAGTAAGTGAACTGTTTTTTGCAGCTGAAATATGTGTGTTGTGGCAGCACTGCCCCCGGAGAAAAAAGAACATAATATAATGTTACTGTAGTTAGATTTACTGCTCAAACTTTACATTCATGAAGACTGTTCCGAAAATCTGAGATCGACCTAATTCTTGCAAACTTTTGGATCATTGCAATAATTGTTACAAAAGAGTGGTTATACCTTACCGCCTATACACATAGTGTAATGTGAATAGTTTTTTATTGAGAAGAGGAAAGTACATTTACTTAACTAGGCCGTGATTGAAGGGCCCATATTTTATTGTCATACTTAGATTGAAATCCACTACTGACTAAAATATCCACTATGCTGTTCAACGGGAAGCCGGGCGGGGTCGTAGAAGCCAAACTGAACGCAGTGCGGTGCGCTTTTTGGAAGTAAAGTACTTAATCTTCCTTCTATGCCCTTTCACAAAATGTTGAATACTTTAAGTAGGGAGATAAAGTAAGCCCTGGTGACATTAATAATACAAAGATTGCGCTATTTAAATTAATTCATATGCAGTGTAAATATCAATAAATATTTCATTCACTTCTTATAGTAATTCCAATTCATGTTTACGTCGACTGCAATGTTCCATGCGAATGAATGTAATATAAAAATGAAATTGTCGGGTAATAAACCGGAAAATACCGAGGAAGTCTTCGCCATGCGAAATAAACTATGAAAAATATGAAGGGAAACATTTTATAGGTTATACTGAGTTGTTTGTCATAACGAGATTGGGAACTCGTTGTTTTTGATCCGATAAGCAGGCAATATGCGTAATGCGGGAAATTGTATGCGGGCTTTTTAAATAAATTAACCTACAAACTATATTAAGTGATTGAGCTGAAATGCTATATGGGCTATCTTTTTAATTTATTACTTTTTAAGTATTTGCAAAACAATGACTTAACAAGCCAAACTTCAAAGACATTAGTTGTGGGTTCGATAACTGTATGAATTTTTAGTTTTAGTATTTCTTCGCCGAAAATAGTGCTGTCATTACCAGATTCATATGCTTTATCTTAAATTGTTGATTAAATATTAGATATATGGTACCCCTAGGCGTCACGCACAGTCCCCATTCTGCATGGCAGCAGAAGAGACGGCCGCACATAATTACATTCTGGAGTGTGGGAGTGTAGCCAAATACTGGGCTAAGCACCTAGGTCACCAAATACTTTCCCCGAGATCATGGCTTGCGTCAGAGTTTTGATAAACTACCTCGAGGAATTGGGATGGAAAGATAAGCCATTCACTCTGTGCCTGTGATAACATAATAAGTATAATACATATATGATATAAGGCATTAAATTCATTAACTTATGGACTAGTGGACATGACACATTGTTTTTATTCCAAAGCATAAATTTTGATTAAAGTTAAAGTTTTATTACAGCAATACTACGTTCGTCTTTGCTTAAGCAATACTTCGAACAATTCTGATATTAACAAACTCATTATTTAACAAACTATGTAAACTTTCTTGGCCCGGACCGCACGAACGTTTCTTATTAGTGACACGATCACGAAATAGGTCGCCAGTTCTATTACCTGCAGAGGTAATTACTATTGGGTGGAAATATTTTCAGTATAAAATATTAACGTTGCCCTCAATATAAGTTTCCGATATTTATATTATTTTTGCTGTTCAGATAAGTTTAATTGAATCTACACTTCATGCCACGATTGTCTTTTTATTTCGAAGTATTTTTGAAGATTTATTTGATGAGCTCTTTTCCCCCAGGACGAATTTAATTTATTTCTCACAGTTTTAATTAATTTAAAATGTTGAAATACTATTTTTTTTATATTGCTTATTTATTTGCTAAAACGTAAGTAATGTTCTGCTTGTGTTCGTTTTTTAATTGTTCTCGATTTGCACCCATAATTGGGGTGTCACCTAAATAGTTATATCTATGTTAGTTATTAAGGAATTGTGTTGGTGCTCACCCTATTGGAGCAATAATTGAATAAAGTCTGCAACTGTCAATGGCGTGGTAACTTTTGACGGTGGGAACGGTTGACTCTCACCACGGTGCCCTTGATTCAGTTCTCGCTCGCCCAGTACCAATGTGTTTTCAATTTTCTAATTCATATAATATATTCGATCCCTTATAAGCTTGATCAATCAATCGTTTAGTATAATAAAATACAAATATACATAATTAGAGTCGGGGTCTCCTTTTAAGAATGAATTGCCTATACTAGGAGGCCCCGCTATTCCATAGCAACAACATATGATATATATACAAATATACCTTAACCTAAAGGTAACCACCAATGCTATTCTGATTCCTCTGATATCTCAGAATAAAATATGGGCGACCTCATACCATCATATAACTAATATGCATATTCATCTTCTTCATCCTTTTTTAATTTTAATTTTAATTTAAAAAGACGTACGGATATTTTCGTACTGTAATTCTTGGGAATGTTTTCATAAAACATTCACCGCAGGTGGTTTTAGAGGAAGTAACATTGAAAACTTTAAAGATCAGTGACAATCCTGATGATCTCCGAGTCATGTTTTATGAGTTGAACGAAGCCTCTTTAAATGTCAGTTTGAAAGTGAACCTGAATAAAATAAAAGGGACGTGTCCTCAGTAAATAAAACTATATATCCACGAGTTTCTTTACCAAAAAACGAAGATCGTTAATGTAGACTAGAAAGAGAAACGGGCCAAGAAGCGAACCCTGTGGCAACCCTATCTCTACATCGGAGCCTTTTGATTGTAAACAACATATACTTTATAAATCTCTTTAATTAGTAAGAAGTCATTAATTTTATAGAAATGTCGCAGATACCATAAAACATAAGTAAAAGGGTAATTAAATCTAAGCAATCAAAAGCCTTCGAAAGATCTCATAAAATAGTTATTGCATCATGGCAAGAGTCAAAAACATGTTTAACAAGTGACATTCCAGCATCCATGGCTAACTCTCCCCTGGTAAAACCAAATTATTTGGGGAGTAGTAGATTATTTACCATAAAGTGTGAAACCCACTGGCTTTTAATTCTCACTGAGCATTCTAACATTACTTCTTCAAGAACTGATTAAAACTCATAAACTGAAACTCAATCCTGAAATCCGCATATCATGGACTTTATAGCTGTAAATTGAAGGTTGTTTCCTTGTCACCCTGAAAAACTTGAATAGAACAAAAAAGAGTTGAGAATGAATTTTTCCCTCGTGGAGACTAAGCCTGGACACTGCTTGACAAACATACAACACCCGTATTGTTTCATCAAAGTTGTCGTCAAATCATATCAGCAACAATATTTTGCCTACTAACCTGAATTAACCATAACTTAAACAAGTGCTAAATAGCCTCTATGAAAATATTCAACGATATGAAAATTAATTCGTTATTATTTTAATTATATCTAGCCACCCGTTCAGAAATATGGTTATATCAAATAACTGTAACGCATTGTAATAAATAATTTAATTTAAGCAAAATTGTTCATATCGCATCAGTAATTCGTTTTGTATGACAGCTGCTATTCGGAATCGTTTTAATTAACATTTTTGCGTTGCAATGCGTTGGTATAGATAACATAAAGCCAGTTTTGTAAAGTTAAAATAATGTTAAAATATCCATCTAATTGTTCCTGCCTTTAACAAAATCCACCTCATATTATGCCCACTATTTATGCACCGATTTGAATATGACAAGATCTTTTCCAGTAAGAGGCTCCTTTGCACGGTATGCCTGCTAGGTACCTCAATGTGTAAACATTATTGTGCTTCGGTCCGAAGGGTGCTATAGCTAATGAAAATGCAGGGCAAATGAGACTTAACATCTTATGTCTCAAGGTGACGAACGCAATTGTAGTGCCGCTCGTAATTTTTGGCTATTTCAAGAATCCTGAGCGGCACTGCATTGTTATGAGCAGGGCGTATTAATTACCGTCATCGTAAACGGGACGAGATTAGCAGTTTCGTCCTTTATTGTCATAAAAAATCTTGAAAAGACAAGAAAGACATCAGTTTTTAAAAATATAAAATACAAAGATATTTAAATTATTAATATAAAAAAACTCTTATGAAAGGATTGCAGAATATTGAACGAATGGTAAATTATGAGAGAAAAAAATGCTATTTCTTATTAATATCAATCAGCAATGAGTAGAACTTTTTCTTTGATATTAATTATATTATAATTAATATCAAAGAAAAAGTTGTACTCATTGCGAATCGAGGTTAAAATGAACTACAAACACAGTTTATTTCTAAAATAGAACAGCTTAATTAGTTTTCAAAGCGATACTGCGATACTCATATTGAAACAGTAAATGATTACTCGGAACATCTATAATTATCAAACCGTTTGCAGCTTCCATCAATAGATATATTTCGTTTTTCAAATTCAAATTAAATATTTTTATTTAAGGCAAGATTTTAAATCGCTTATTGAACATTATTTTTTTGTAAATTAAATAAGGAACGAACAGGACGTTTAGCTGATGGTCATTGAAACGCCCAGCGCATTAAAATGCAGTGCGGCTCAGGATTCTAGAAAAATCTCAAAAATTCTTAGCGGCACTACAATTGCGCTCGTTACTTAGAAAACGTAAAACTTTAGGTGTCATTTGCCCAGTAATTTCACTACCTACGGCGCCCTTCAGACCGAAACACAATAATGCTTACACATTACTGTTTCACGGCAGAAATAGGTCCGTTGTGGTACCCATAATCTAGGCGGCATCATGTGCAAAGGAGCCTCCCATTAGTCTATCATCATTTATTATTCTAACATAAATCTTTCATTTATTTAAATATATATGCCTCAAAACTGAGAAGAACTGTTGCCGGAAACTTATTGGGCTTTTGTTTTTTAAATAATTTAATTGCAATAAAATTTATTACTTAAAACCCTTTGAGTGGTCGCTTCATTCCGAAGGTGTGGTTTCATTAAGTAATTTATGTTGTAGTTGCCTTTACCACATAAACGATTTAAGCATTTCTTTTAAATTTCGTAACACATAAATAATTGTCCTGTACTTATTCTGGGATCATTTTCTTAAGCTTTATACTTCGCCCAACAATGATCTTACTAATTCGACTTAACCGAGTAGTAGGCTTATCAAGTTTATTTTTGCTCCTTAAAATTGTGATTTAACAGTTTCTGGAAAATTTTGCTTACATTTCTATGCATGTAAGTTATATTATCAAGAAAATATTGAGACGCAACAGTAAATGTTTACATCTTATATTTTTCTGTTAATGGTTCTTCTGCGGCACGAAAATTATAAAAATATCGGCAGCATTAACAAATTACAAGATACCGTAAGATTTACGGACGTGTATAAAAGAAAGACCCCGTGTCACCTTATATAACAGTGAAGCACCAAATCAAGCCGTTGCCGTTAACGTGTAAATACATGCCCCACGCATACACACTAATACAAGCCGATCGGCCGCCATTATGGCATTTGATATCGTCTGTGACATCTTAGTTTGCGTCGCAATAAAATATTTAAAAAATGCCATCGTGCGTTCTGATAAAGTGTAACGATCTATCAGAATTTAAAAAATTGGAGTTAAAAGTAATTGTGGCCCTATATGGCTAAATAAGGGAAGAAAAATTGTGTTACTAGTTTCCCACGTAACCCGCATACACACTAGCATAAAAGTGCTTCACTTGCTAATTAATATCACGGCGCGGAGACCTTCTTTTATTACTAGTCCATGCGTAGGACCATAATATTATGAAAATAGCTAAATTACACTGGATGAGCCGGATCTCAGCTAGTTAATTGTCAAATCCTCGCGTATGCCTCAAAACTAAGTCTATTAGCCAATCCTTCAATATGCTGTATTATCCAAGAAATATAATATCTGATTACAACGGTTTTACCACATCTCCGTTCAACTAAACACTCGCTTCTACATTTTAAGCTATTAAAATGCAAATTTTAAATATAATACAGTATTAGAGTAATATTATGATACTAAAAATTAGTAGCGAGTTCCTTTGAGGCTTCATAATATGCCTAAACTACAAACTGAAGATTCCCTAACTGACCTTTTTCTTTCTGATACTGGATCCATACAATATTATATTTACCACGCAACGGCATTCCAAAAGTATGTCAGAATCGAATAATTGTTTTAAATATTGTAATCATTGTCTTCAGATTCAAATCTCGGCAGATCCAGTACGCCCAGTACTGCAATATGCTGTGTACGAATATTTGACGTACAATAAACAATTAGTCTCACAATCACGCTCAAAAATTGTCTGAATCAAAACTCAGCCTACGCAGCTATTGGCAGAGTTTAGGTTCAGTTGTGTTTCGACCGCGCTTTGTATACAACGCCACGCGATTCAATGTGTTGAGTGAAAAACAAGCCTTAATTTCAGGTAAGTGCCCCATTCCATTAACAAATTGTGTAACTGACTTGACGTTTTTAATCATTTTGATAATTATATCTCTTGCGTCGTGTTCGCGCCGTCTCGCGTGTGACTTAGTATTACAACTTTAATGAGCGTATACCTATTGTTTGCCTTTGAACATTACAGCCACAAAGCAAGGTGTCAGTTTGAATGAACATTTTAATGTTATCTGTGGTAATGTATGCGTATATACAACGCCACTTGGACATTTTTGACGCCCTTTTAATAGGCGAATAGGAGTCTAGTTCCTTATTGTACGTCGATGAATGTACCGCCTTTTTTATGGAAATATATAGCTGATGGTAATTGATAAGCCCTGCCCATTACATGCAGTGCCGCACAGGATTCTCGAAAAGGCTCAAAAAAATTCTGAGCGGCTCTACAATGCGCTCGTTACCTTAAGACGTAAGATGTTAAGTCTCATTTTCCCAGTAATTTCACTAGCTACGGCGCCCTTCACACCGAAACACAATAATGTTTACCGGCATTGCTCCACGGCATCCTGTGCAAGGGAGCCTCCCACTGGCAAGTTCAATTTCTTTTTCGGCAATACCTTATTTTAGATGATTATATTATTTTAAATATTTTTCTTTATGACTAACACGACTTTTCTTTTGGATAATAGCAAACTTGCGTGATTCTATTTTATCATAATATTATATTACAATCATAATCCCTTCTATTGGGCAATTTAACTTCACAGCAAACCCCAAACTCATAAGAAAATTCAGACAGAGGTTAATCAAAAATATTCAATTATAAAACACGAAATTGTATACTAGGGCAGTAATTAATTTTACGGTGTTAGTTTTCAGGGGAGCGTGAACGATTATACCAAATAACAGGGTTGTAATTTGAAAAGTTTACTTTAGATTAAGGTATGATATTATACTATCTTCATCCTTCTACGTCGTCTGCGTGGAATTCATTTATCACCTCAACCATAAAACGTTTCATAATTAAGTTAAAAATTTAAAGTGTGGAAACGCTAGAAGCTATATAGTTGGGACAAGCCTATTGTATATGACTTTGTTTTTTGTGCTTGTTTTCTATTCAAACTAATATATCAGAAATAGTGACATTTGATGACCGATATGATACCTGTAACTCAGTTTTCTGATACTAGGCGAGGCGTTAGGGGAGTTTTTTTCAAAACTGGGATTTTTTGTAGTTATCGCGCAAATTTGAGTTTTCTGTTTCTATATAAGCCAAGGATCAGATTTCGTCAGGCACACATGACGATTTCCTCATAAGGACATGTATGGTCGGTGTCTGTAGTATTCTTCAGAGCTATTTTGTGCATAGCAATGCATGTTGAATTACTTATATGCAGTAGAAATACTGTAGACGATTCGGTAGACTATTCTGAGTGTGGGTTTTAAGTAATAACTGACGACAAAGAAACTCTTTTAAAAACTCTTGTGGCCTACACATAGAGTGGCTGCTTCCAGAGAAGCTTGTGTCATACTCGATCTAAGGCATTCACTTTATTGACACTAACTGCCAAGCCTTCTCCCTTGCTTTCGATGACCACCACCAATCTGTGTATACTAGAAGATATTCCAAGAGCTGAGAGTTCACGCTTCTCTCCATGATTTTTGTTTGTACTTGAAGTACTGGAAGTATGGAACCTGTACTGGAAGTATGGTTGCAACTTATGAAACTTACCATTTACTATAAATTAGAGTGCCTTAGTAATAAGATGGCATTTTCGGATCTATGTAGTGTATCAATAACTGAGTGTCTGGCTTATCTACACAGGTGATTCTATTAGCCATTTTATTGGCAAGAGGGTCGATAGAGATCTAGCCAATACGGGTTTCATAACTAAATATCCTATTATAGATGCAGCAATGAGAAATGAAATATTAATAATAATAATACTGACACACCCATACACAATTAATATTATTATGTTATTCTTCAATAATTATCTTGCCCCAAACTAGGCATAGTCTGTACTATGGGTACAAGACAACAATATATTTAATACAATATACTCAATTGCACATGCATAAATACAAATAAATATCCATGACTCGGAAAAAACATTCTGTTCATCAAATTATAAATGATTGGACCTATCGGGATTCGAACCCGGGACCTCTAGCTCAGTAGTCAGGTTCACTAACCACTGGGCTATAGGGGTCGTAATATAGGATTATTCCTTTACGCAATACTAAGGAATCATACCCAGAACTTGGATCACCAAACGATTATTACGAAACATGTAGTTAAATGAAACGAAGAAAATCTTACAAAAATTTATAAAATCACCTGTCAACCGAAGTCAACAGTTGAATAAATAATTAATTTACCTTCATTTTAAACTTAACCACGTACGAATGATCAATTATCGAAATTTCACAATTAATGCCAAATGAATCATTTTTAATGTTGATTTATTCATTGTATAAGCTTTCAATGACCTGTGGCAGAATTACCCAAACTAGTTTTGTCGCTGGTGACTTTGTTATAGGAACTTTATGGAAGGAGTGCTTTTACGCTGTCGGAAATTCGGGACCGTATAATCAGTTTTGCGTACAATTTTACCGGTTCACCTTTGTACGTGGCGCCATGCATACTAAAAGTCAAGTTTGGTTATTTTCGAACCACAGTTACAAAGGATGGTTTGTTGTTTGTTATTTGTTTTCATGTTTGACTTATGCAATTGGAAATCAAGTTTGTAAGTAACATATAAGACATACAAATAAGTAAAATAACATTTAAAAATATGCGGCCAATTATACGTCTCCTGATCGACTGCAGAGATATGCGTCAGTGTAGTCTTTAAAATGTAAAGATTTGTAAGAATTAATAATTGCATTAATCTATAGTAATATTATAAAGCTGCAGTGTTTGTTTGTTTGAACGCGCTAATCTCTGGTACTACTGATCCGATTTGAATGATTCTTTCAGTGTTGAGTAGTCCATTTATCGAGGAAGGCTATAGGCTATGTTTTTTTTTCAAAATTAGGGATCCGTAATAAAATTGCTATTTTGTAACACAAGGTGTAAAATCAAAACCTATTTTTGCGTGCGCTGCAAAAACTATTGACAATAGAACAAAATGATGTACAGGCTATAATATAGGCAATATTTTATTACTTATAAAACTATCAAGTGAATTATACTTTATATGGCAAAACAACGTTTGCCGGGTCAGCTAGTTTGCTAAATAAATCTAGTTAATATTTATACGAAGCATTTTAGAACAATTTTCGGTAGTGTTGAATTCGTAATTCCAAATATATAACAATATAATTGAAAACTGTTAAAATATAGTATTTTCATATCATTTATTTTAATCTAAATTATTAAACTCTGGTAGATTCCGACACATTTAAGTATTCTAACTTTCCGATTGTATATAAACATGTTTAATGTTTGGAAACATTATAGTGTTTCGGTCTAAAGAGTGCCCTAGCTAAAATGACTGTGCAAACGTGACTTAACATCTTATGCCTCAAGCTGACGAGCGCAGTTTTAGTGCTGCTCAGATTTTTGTGTTTTTCCAAATTACCATCAACTCAACGTGCTGCTTGACTCATGCCTTATTTTCATAAAAATATGATTGTCCATATTATAAGCTATCGCTTAGATACATTTTGGCCCGAAAAAAGATATCTCGGGTAATTTTTTTTATTTATTTCATCAAAAGACTATTTTCCTTTACAAGTAGCATAAAGTTCATAATATAGAGATAAACATAAATTTCTTCAATTGACTTCTTCTTTCAATCTTTCTTATTTCATAATTCTAGGTCAAAAAAGAAAGAGACCAATACCCGCACGTAAAGTTGGAGGAAGTCTGCCATCTCTGTGACGTCACGTCCAGTCCAGACCATTCAAAAACACTTCATCAATCAAAATTAAGGTTTGCGAGCAAGCGGGCAACTTCCTACATAAAGCTAAATATAATTATTAGTTTTCACTAATTTCTGGGTCAGGGTCTGCTTTTGCAGGTGAGCCAGTAAAACAATAGATTAAATTGATGACATATATCCGAGATAGCACTATAAGAATTTAGTAACTTACAATGTAAGATAAGATTATTAGGAAGACGAATACCTAGTATTATACAATCTGCCGGTTTTTGTTGATATGGGAATGGAAAAGAGATTTACTGGGTAGTAAACTGTGGGATCTGAATATTTACTGGTTATTAACAAAAAATATTTACTTCTTATAATATATAAAATTCTTCTGTCCCGGTGTTTGTTGCCAAACTCCTCCAAAACGGCTTAACCGATTTGTATGAAATTTTGTGTGCATATCGGGTAGGTCTGAGAATCGGCCAACATTTATTTTCCATACCGCGAAATAGTAAGGGTTACCCACCCCAAAACATTTATTTTTTATTTTTTTGACAATTTTGTTTATTTTTATTTTATTATGAAAAAATACATACAAGTTCAAATTTTCACCCCAGTAAGATCAATACCTGTTTTGTATCACGATTTTTTTATTATTCTGTTCTATCCACAAATCCGCAATAGGGTTGCGAGATGGCGATCGAATATAATAACTATCGTAGTACGTTATAAATTTTATGTACGATATATTTGGTAGGTCTGAGAACCGGTCGTCATCTATTTGTAATACCCCAATAATTTTAAATATTGATTTTTTTTTTGATTTCATATGGCAATACAATATTTGCTGAGTCAGCTAGTATATCACAAAAATGTGACATCGTTGCGTCATACGGCAGCACTACCACCAATATGTGTTTATTGTGCAGCCATTAACCTGTACATCTATTATTATTTAAAAAAAATAGGTGACCTTTACTACAAAAAAATTATTTTAGTATCTATTTTTATGGGGAAATGTAGCTGCTATTAATAGTAACTTTTTGCAGCGAAGAAGGCTATTCGCAGATTTTTTAAACTCGGTCCGAGAGAATAATTAAGAGAAATGAACATTATTAACTGCCGCTTCTCAATATATTTTATAATATATTCGCTTGTTTAATATAATTTATATAACAAATTGTTTAGGAACTGTGGTAATCATAATGTTTACAACAGGAACAAACATTAACTTGTTATGTCTACTCGGTTTAGTCGAGTTAGTAAGTCTCGTGTGTGTACATGCTTCTACAATATGATCCGAATACTTGATGTAACAAATGTACTACAAAATACAAAATAATTGTTAAAAAATGTTAAAAATTTACTGTAACGAAATTTTGTAAAAAAAAAGAAGCCCGAGGAGTTTCTTGATCAGATCCAAGTTGAATTTGTTGAAGTTGAGATAACAAAAAAAAAATTTTTTTTTGAATTGATGGTCGCTTTTGCCGTATATTTTGAATACATACATTTTATTCATGTCTTGGTTACGTAGCGGAAAGCGGGCAATATTTTGTAGAGTCTTAAGAATAATATTGAATGAATAATGTACCAATCGATTGTAAGCTAAACTTCGAGTTCAGAATAAGTAATTATTTTACAAATGTGTAGTATTATTTCATTGAATTTCGGTAACAATTAATAGAGTTTCTCAAAAATATTATGATTAAGTTACAACTAATAAACGCGTTCGTATCGAATACCTCCCTTTAACGCGGTGTGTGTATCGCGTTACACGAATCAGCCTATAAGTATTCTGTAAAACGCGTTTTTACTACCTCGTAATTCGTCATAATAATAATAATTAATCTGAATTCGTAACAAGTATTTCCAATTATTTGCCTAGTTTTACTATTTTATTAAGGTTTTTAGTACAAAAATAATTTAATTTTGTAATAACACAATTGAAACACGTGCAAAGGTACGCAAAGCTATTTATGAATGCTAATTATAAACTAGAATTACCGCGTTATACGGAATTAATTGAAATCGCGTTATATCTAAGCTTGTTATAAGGATACCGCATTATAAGGGGGATTACTGTATTACACTTTGTGTTACAATAATTGTATTGGAATTGAATTATTTCTCACCTATAATGACAGTTCATAAATTTTGTTTATAAATTTAAATTATTTTTAATTACTTACCATACTCGGGGCACGTGACGCAAAACGCCACAGCCAGAAAAAAGCTGACCACCTCACCCCCGAAACCTTTATTTCCCATCTTTTCGCTTAACCCGCACTGGCTCTAAACAACATTTTTACTTTTTCTCTATCACGATGTCACTAAAACCAGTGTACATTGGTTGCTCTTTTTACAATCGTAGCTTCTACGGGCATTGTTCAACTTGCATTTCGATTTTCGTGTTCATTTCTGAAAAGAATAAAAACTTGGTTAGAATTTTATACTCATACATACATAGACATAGCTAGGTACAAAAATAGGTTGATGATAACGCATAATATATACAGTTTAATTTCACCAGCCTAAATCCCCAATCCCCAATACAAATTCAAATATTTTTATTCAAGTAAAAAACTACCATATTCAGCTGCAAATTGGAATAGACTTCAATATGATTGAGATGTTCTCAACAATATAGTATTTAGAACTTTTAAAACGGAAATGAACGAAAAAATATTTTTTTTTGCAGATCTTAAGATCTGCGTCACATAAACGATCATTGATTTTATTATTGATTAGTAATTTCAGCCTATTTTCACATGAGAAGAATACTACATAAAGGTGTAAACAAACAGTCAGTCAGTAACCTTCCAAAATCGGCAAGTGCCCCAGGGCACTAGATTTTTCAGATACACCAAAATAAAAAGCGCCGTAGTCCTACTTACTGCCGAACACTACGCCTACCTAGTTCTGACCTTTATTTTGTATATAAGAAGGTTTATTTTGCATGGTATTGTCGCGTAGCAACGCTTCGACGTATATGACGAGAGTTGGCAAACGTCATATCGTGCAGCAACGTACATCACGAGAGTTGTCAAACTTCTAGACATTGATAATATCAACAGCTCCGTCAGCAATACTCGTAGCTTTAGCGTAAAAGTGTTTACTTTAGACGCTGTAGACCCGGGTTCGACACACCTTAGTGTATGGAATTTTTTGGGTTTTGTAAAGTTAATGGAAATTTCTAGTGAGTTCAGGATCAAATCGAACAGAAAAAAGGGATGGAAAATGTATAAGCAGGATAAACATAGTTAAAAGAACTTTCTAGTACAATTTAAATTTAAAGAAGGAATGGGAGAATCATTTTGAAAATAGAACAGATCCGGGGGTATATAAGCCGTACTAAGCGTGGCCTACGGCAGTTCTAGTTCTGACTCGAAAGTTTAAAGAAGAAGAAGAAGAAAAGAAGAAGTAGTGAAAAGTGGAAGTGTTCCAAGAAGAAGAAGATAGAGGAGACTAAGTGTTCGGTGCGGTGTGACGCGTTGAAGGTACCGCCGCCCACAAGAGGAACAGCGGCAGACCGGCGAAGTGCAAATCATTATAAAAAGTGAACGCAAATAAAGACTCGTTCCTATAAGCGGAGTATTATTTCCAATCCCTGACCCACTCTCGTGGCAGTATTATAGCTTGTTTCAATAGCTTCCAGATACATTCTCTCAAATTATCATAGTTATAAGCAATCTGTAAATAAACCTAAAATAATACGCATTTTCAGACCGCTGCGCGCGTGCCAAAATCACACCTAACCCATATCGCGGTGCGAGGGTACGTGCCGAATTGGGAAGGTATTTTTTATGAAAATAAGGGACGAGATGAGCAAGACGTTCAGCTGATGGTAGTTGATACGCCCTGCTCATTACAATATAGTGCCACGCAAGATTTTTGAAAAACCCCAAAAACCTTGAGACATAAGATGTTAAGTCTCATTTGCCCAGTAATTTCACTAGCTACGGCGCCCTTCAGACCGAAACACAGTAATGCTTACACATTACTGCTTCAAGGCAGAAATAGGTGCCGTTGTGGTATCCATAATCTAACCGGTTTCCTGTGCAAAGGAACCAACCACTGGAGAAGTGAGTGATGAGTTTGAAAAACTTAATAAATCAAAAACTGTAAAATTATTGTTTCACTCTATTTAATACCCTTACAAATATCTATTTAAAGTAATGACGCATTTGTAAGGTGTGTGTGTTTCTATAATTCAACAACTGAATGGAAGCTATAAAGGTAAATTCATTTTTCTATACACACTCGTTCCCCGTTACGTGACCTCAAAAGGACGACACACACAAAGGCGACTGAGGCAGAAATTATATTGTGCTACATTGCTTTATACTACAAGTGTCACTTCTATTTACCTATGTCTATTCTTTGTCGTGTCACCTACTTAAGGCACCTCCATCCACGCTTTCTAACGAAATGTTTTATTCAATTTACGTAGAATTGCTTTGTAGGGACCATTACATTGCATATGAGATTTATAATTCTTCCCTGTATTACTCATTTTACTCACGTAACGAGACGTGCTTAGCTCTCAGTGTCTCTGAAATACTAGATTTATATTTTATATTACTTCGCTCTGTGACTAGATATTTTAAGTTCTCTTTTCTAACGGTCACATTTTTAAATACAAATTATAACCCCCTTATTCATAATGGTCCTCTAACTTTAAACAGCCGCTTAGGAGTGTTTTTTCTCATTCTGACTTAGGTCAATAGAAGAAGACAGAGTGAGAATTATATTGATAATTCTGTGATTCTTAAAATGTGGTGAATATGGTAAAGCATTGGCTTTAAGTGAGCAGACTATTATGAATAAGGGGGTAATTGTTTAAGAAGTTGGTAGGTTTTTTATTCTCGCTTGAATCAGCATAGGTGTAAGTTTAATTCTGCTTATTTGGTTTATCATCAACATAATGGAATAACTGCATTGTGATATGAATAAAATCAAATATCATCTTCGAATTATATTTTTTTTTACTTTAAATGAGTGCTTGAGTATAACCGTGCCGCCTGTTTGTCAGTTTGGTTGCAATGTTTGGTTACATTTATTTAATGCAAAGTTAAAACATACAAAAACTGCAACTTACATTGTTATTCAACTGTCTGTCGTCAAACTATCTACTGAGTTTTAAAAAAAATTATATAATTTGATATGCTTAAGTATGACTTCATGAGTCAGCAATATTTTTTTATGAAAATAAGGGACGACGCCCCGCCCCTTACAATGCAGTGCCAGTCAGTATTCTTAAAAAAACCCAAAAATTCAGAGCGACCCTATAATTTCGCTCTTCACCTTGAGACATAATACGTTAAGTCTCATTTGCCCCGTAATTTTACTAGCTACGCCACACCCTACAGACCGAATCACAATAATGCTTACACATTATTGCTTTACGGAAGAAATAGGCACCGTTAGTACTCATAATCTAGCCGACATCCTGTGCAAAGGAGCCTCCCACTGCTACAATATGTTTTTATCTATTATGTAATCATCCATTAAAAATCACTACCTCCAGAATTTACTCATGCAAATGTAAAGATAAAAGTAAAAAATGGTTAACAGAAAAATAAACAAAAAAAAATGTGTTCTTGGATCTCCCTTGAATAATAATCAAAGCGATAAGACGTTACTTTGTGATTTAGGTAATCCTAATGAAGTTATTTATTAAAGCCATCGAACGGAATAAAAAGGGAGAGTTCGTGATTACTCAAAGCGTCAGCAGAATCCTACCATTTCTCTGCGTTTCGAGATTCTTCCAATTTGTTACAAATGTTAATCTAAAAGAAACGTGATTTTTACACGTTCGTAAGACTGTTATTTTTACTTGATCTGTAAAAATCAAAGGGAACTTTTATTCGAATTTGATTTTACGCTTTTTTTAAATTTTAGAAGAAATTTAAGTGAATATGGTTCAATAGTTAGCATAATACATAATAGGGGTTGAAGTATTAAAATTGCACAGGAACTGCAATTAGAAACCATTCATCACAATCTGTATTCGCCAGACCTTTTAAAGATAAACCCCCTTATTCATAATAGTCTGCTAACTTAAAGCATTGCAAATTCTCACTCTGTCTTCTTCTATTGACCTAAGTCAGAATGAGAAAAAACACTCCTTAGCGGCTGTTTAAAGTTAGTGGACCATTATGAATAAGGGGGAAAAAGTTTTCTTCTCAGGAGGCAGTACTAAATGCTTTCACACAGTTTGTCGAATCTAGATCACCACAGTGCTATCGCAAAGGCAAAAATGACCTTCCTATTAGATGGCAGCAGATAATAATGGTATCTAATTATTTTGATTAAATAAATATGTTTGATTAAAAAGAAAACAAATTTCAAATTTCAATTTCAAGTGTGAAAAAGATATAACAATCTGTTCTGTTCATTTATATTTATGAATTTCATATCAACTTATCATATTATTATCAGTTATTTATCTTTAGCGGCGTTGAGCACTTTTCTTCATAAAATGTTAAATTCGCGTCAGGACAGGTCACGCCTGGTCGAAAATTCGTAAGAAAGTCGTTAAAATTATGGATGAAACTGATTTTTCTCAGAGAATAACTCCTGAATGTAAAATAATTGTAGTCGTTCTGAAGAATATAATTTTTTATGTAATATAAATGGTCATATTTGTATACGATAGTGCAATAAATTAATATTGTATTTAACCACATTAATGCTAGTACTTTTAAACTGAGCATTAAATTAAGCAGTTCGTGCGAAATTATTCCCTAACTATTCCAAAATATTCAAAATGCTCAACGTTATTGGTCAAGATTTTACTTCTGCCGGCACTCCCGGAGAGCAACCCTTATTTTTGGATATATTATAGAGTATCTGCCCTTTACTTGAATATTTTAATGACTTGTATCCATTTCTATTACATTTATGTAAAAAATTATGATGGTAAAAACGATATAGCTTGAATACATCCACCTACACCAGTTTTCTTAAAATAATTAAAATTCGCGTATTTTACAAATAAAAATATTCTGTCTTTATCACACTGGATGGGTTTAAGTGATCCCATAGTAATATAATTCATATTAAACTCATACTTACACAAACTACGATACGACATGGGTACCTTCAAAAAAAGCGCGTACACCTTCCTTAAAGGCCGGCAACGCTCCTGTGATTCCTCTGGTGTTGCAAGAGATTGTGGGCGGCGGTGATCACTTAATAACAGGTGACTCGTACGCTCGTTTGTCCTCCTATTCCATAAAAAAATTTTATCATTTACTTTTAAATTTATTTACCAGTGCAATAAATCACACGTCTATAAGTGAACACGTGAAAACCCTAAGTATAACTCTACTTTCATAACTAGGATCTACCCAAGATATGAAAAGAATGAAAAGCACGGAATTTTGTTACAAAAATGTTTATTAAACATTACAAATGCTTTTACATAAAACGTAAAATTTTATACTTAATATTCCAACCTTTCCCTTTCGTGCGGTTGAATTCACTTGTCTTTGAGGTCAACCAAAGGGGCCAGCGGTCAAGCCGAACAGCCCTTTTTTGCTTTCAAAGTACAGGAAGAAAAAAATAAAACTTTATATTTGGACTATTGTTCCAGAAGCCTGATGCTCTTACGTTGATATAATGAAGTAGTTGGAGGCAGCTAGAGAAGGGTACAACTATCGTATACATTCTATCGCTCTTATTCTATCTTGAGAGCACGTCAAAGACTCCAGGTGCTGTGGCGTTAGCTGCCTTAAGAAAATATGCATCCCTTGAAGTTTATTTCTTCCCTTCGGGGTTTTTTTATGAAATAAAATGAAATAAAGGGACGAGGCGAGCAGGACGTTCAGTTGATGGTACTTGATACGTTGTGCTCATTACAATGCAGTACCGCTCAGGATTCTTGAAAACCACAAAAATTCTGAGCGGCAACACAATAGCGCTTGTCACTTTGAGACATAAGATGTTAAGTCTCATTTTCCCAGTAATTTCACTAGCTACGGCGCCCTTCTGATCGAAACACAATAATGCTTATACATTAATGCTTCACGGCAGAAATAGGCGCCGATGTGGTACCCATAATCTAGCCGGCTTCCTGTGCAAAAGAGCCTCCAACTGGTAGTCAACTTTTTGGTCGCATAAGCTGATTGCGATTCCAAATTCGATTATTGATTGATAATAAATCAGCTAATAAACAAACATCTAAACAAATAAACATACATGTTTATAAGATATAGATTTAACTCCTAGAAAGCGAATAAGATTAAAATTTATTTTGGGTTCATTTCGACAGAAATGTTTTAAAAAGTGTCATAGCATGATTAAGGAAAATCTGTTGAAATAATTGGGATGATATCAATCGTGGCAAATCTTACATCACAAGGTGATGAGCGCAATTGTAGAGCCACTCAGAATTTTTGGGTTTATCAAGAATCCTGAGCGGCACTGCATTTTAATTAGCAGCAAGAAAAATTGTTTAATTAATATAATAATAACACAGTAAAGGATCTAGATAACAGCTAGTGTCAAGTAAACGTTAAAATACTGCGCAAGAAAGAGAAGAAGTATTAAGGATATAATAAAAGTAATATATCACAATATCACAACTGGAATAAGAAAGCATAAAATCACCAACATCCTTGTATGCCGTCAATTCGTTCGGGGTCATATAAACACGTAATAAAAACAAGTTTGTACCGAACATAAAAACAATTTTTATGGTATCTACGCCTGTATACTAAAATATTATAAGACTAATTTTGTGTGACACATACGAGGAAATACGATGGGTAAACAATACCACATCCCTACTAATCTATACATATAAATAAAATTGGAGTCTCTGTTTGTTATATTGAAATAACAGTTTTTTACTACACATATATGAATATGAATATATATACGGTACATATTCCAAATAACATTTTTTTAAATTTTTATCTTACTGTTTGTTTGTTCCGGCTAATCTCTGAAATGGCTAGACCGATTTTGACAGGACTTTTATTGGAAGGTAGCTGATGTAATAAGGAGTAACTTAGGCTACGTTTATATTAGAAAAATTCTTTTATTTAAGAAAAATAATGTTATGTTGCAATGTCCAAGAAACGGTCTAACTCTAAAAATAATTTGTACTCGTATGGCAAAACAACGTTTGCCTCGTGAGCTAGTAAAATTATAAATATGAATGATAGTTAGAAATTTAGTTCAGCGAGTGACTAGAGTTTGGAAAAGGATAGCCTACATTTTATCCCGGAAAAAATCCGTGGATCCCGCGGGATTTGTGATAACTGAAATTCACGTCGATGAGCTGTAACTGTACTTATAGTAGGTATGGTTTGCCATTTCAATATTCCTGGAAATAAGATTCATATGAAATGTTGGGAATGGGAACTGGAATAGGATTTCAGATAATCTTCAATTCCAATTCTAAAAACCCTTTATCGACGCGGACGAAGTCACCGGTATCAGCTAGTAATATTATATATATGTAGATAAGAATTTGCTTAATATTAACAAGAAAATTCTGCTTATAAATCCAAAATATTATGTTGGATATCCAACTAACATTTGAGTCCCTAATACATGTTATAAAGGAAGGCTCAAGCTTTGAATTAGAAGGTAGTGCAGTAAAACACGAAGTCGTAAACCTTCTAACAACCTTATAAATGCAAATCACTAGTGAGTCCAAGGTAAGGTTAACAAGGTGTGCCTACAACGACATACAAATCCCAAATGAAACCACTGTGAAAAATTACGTAACTGCATTTGACCAAAAGATATTACAGTACATAAATTCACGTAGACTTTGGCAATAAACTTTTTACATCAACAAAGTTACTGTGTTACAATGCAAATGAGTTGTACAACTCCATATTGTAAATCTTTTCGGAGCGTGACTGAATTGAAAGCCTACTTAGGAGAACGTATGAGCAGATTAAATCGATTATCTGACAAGGCCAGTGCGGAAGATACTGAGAGGCTTGAGTTCGTGAATGTAGAGAGGATCAAAATATCGAAGCCTTTTAAATAATGAGCTCACGAATATGAAGTACTGTTTTTATTTTATGTCTTTTTCATGTTTAGTAAATATATGTATATTTTTATGTTGAGGAGAGACGCGACAAGCATATTATATTAACGTGTGACATCACTTCAGCCGAAAGACGTCCACTAGTGGAGAAAATCCCACAGATCTCCACGGGTCACACACCTCGGTCCAATGCTGCCCTTATCCATCTTCGGCAATTTTGACTGGACAAATAAAATTTGAAAACAAAATTTTATTTGTGTATTGATCATAGAAGTGAGGGTTATCACTTTAAAAACATAACAAATTGTTTAATTTTGACTAGATCATCGGTCAATCTTGCGAAATTAACAAGTAAATCAACGCAATTAAGGCAACTATTTGTATTCGAAATCATTGACAATAAGCTACATCATAAGCATAAAAAAATATTCAAAAATAAAAATATATAATTCATCCAAATATACCAATTTGCCATAGCATCATTTCGGAACATCCTGCAAGTAATCTAGTAGCCGCGAGCTAGCGTAAGCACTGATACATTCTTCCACCCGCGCCGTAGCCGTTAGAACTAATAGGTAAATAGCGCCCACGTCGTTACGTAACATTTTAATCACCTGTGTTATTTCTTTGTCTGGAACATTCAAAATATCAAATTATTACTGTAATTAAAGAAAAATATGATTACGGTTAAATACCTCTGCTCTATCCGTGTGTTCGTTTAATGATACGTTTAAGATACATAATTGAGGGTAAATGTATACACTTTTATAATAAAGTCCCAGCCACTGTTCAGGTTATCTATAAATAAATTTAAATTTTTTATTAAAAAATGGCTCTGTCGTAAGTCCTACTACACCACAGCACGGACGAGTAAAAAAAGAAGGACTCCGTGTCACCTTACATAACAGTGAAGCACCAAAACAAGTCGATAAACGAGTAAATTCATAGCCCCACGCACACACTTACACTAATACAAGCCGATCGGCCGCAATTATGAGATTTGCCATCGTCTGACAGATCTGTTTGCGTCGCAATAAAATGTTTTAAAATGCCGTCGTGCGTTGTGAAAACGTGTAAAAACGATAGTATAACAGTATTTGTGGCCATATATGATTATTTAAGGGAGAAAAAATTGTGTAAATGGTATCCCCCGTAACCGCACACACACTAGCATAAAGATGCTTCACTTGCTAATATCACGGCGCGGAGTCCTTCTTTTTTACTAGTCCGTGCTCCACAGCTGAATATCTAAGTGATCCGGCAGCCTGGGACTACATTATGATTATTTTATAGCAATAGCAATGACAATACAATGTTGTATATTTGTTTAAAATGAGCGCAAAAAAATGCTAGGAGAGTTTCTTGCGCCGCTTCTCTCTCAGAGCGCCATTTGTTAGTAGTCGGTAGTAGTGTCTAGTATATTAGAGATGACATCAAAAAGAATTCTAAAGGAATAAATTTTAGGATAATAAATGCCTTTTATGTCTTTTAATGTCACTATTGTAGAGCGCCACGCTGTATAATTATTATACTTTAAACATACTTACCAGTGGGCTCCTTTGCAATGGATGCCTGCTAGATTATGGGACATGGGTACCACAACGGCACCTATTTCTGCTGTGAAGCAGCTTACAGCATTGCTGTGTTTCGGTCTGAAGGGCGCCGTAGTTTGTGAAATTACTGTTCAAATGAGACTTAACATCTTATGTCTCAAGGTGACAAGCGCAGTTGTAGTGCCATTCAGAATTTCTGGGGCTTTTTCAAGAATCCTGAGCTGCACTGCATTGTAATAGGCAAGACGTATCAATTACCATCAGAGCATCCTGCTCGTCTTCTCCCTTATTTTCACGTAAAAAACACATTAAGTCTTGTTGTGAATACAGGCATTAATGATGTACACGAACTCGCGACTGATACTCGCATACAAAACGCTTGTGTGCACTTGTGATATTATGATGGCGTTGCTCAGTTCAAATACATGCATCACTCTCAAATGTTCACGTCCTCAACGATTTTACGGATGTTTGAGTGTCAAATATTGCGTAATTGAACATTATGCAATGTATAATAGCGAATGCAAATCAACTGAATATTACCGAGTTATTATTTATCAGAAATTGTTATGAAAACTTATTGAAGTATTCGTTACTTTGCGGAAATCCATAACTATCCCAATGTTTTAAGTTTTCTTTAGTGTTTATTCCGCCATTGTTTGTTTTTAAACAATTCGACACGTGTTCAGTTCAGTCTCGTCCTGAGGATGCCTCGTGTATTCGTCGAATTGTATCAAGACAAATATTGGCGGAATTAACACTAAAGCAAACTTAAAACTTTGGATAAATCGTAATGTACAAATTCACTCAATTAATAACATTTTAGTATTTGTTAAGAAAAATACGGGTTGCACTCCGGGAGTGCCAGCAGAAGTGAAAACTTCAACATTAACGTTGTGCATTTTTTAATATTTTGGATTGGTTAGGGAATAATTTCGCACGAATAACTTTATTTATCAGTATGAATCACCAATCACCAAAACTTATATTTTGATACTCTAAATGGAATCAAATTTACAAGGTATTTTCCGTTAACCTAGAACTATAAAATTTGGCAAGTTATACCTTCTTATACTGTAGGTATAGGGAAGTTTGATAACTATACATATAAATTAAATTATAAAAAAAATATTTATGCATGGAACGGCGGTCCAAGTTTGAATTGTGGTAACAGAGTTATGTAAGGTATTGTATCAGAGGGCTTCATTGGCACACATTAATAATTCTTTTAATGATTTATAGGTAGTGAGAGTAAAACCTTTTCGGTTTTTTTGTAAGTATAAGTAGGCACCTACTAATAAGTACGGGACCCTCAGTGGGCGGATCCGACTTGCATTTGTCGGGTTCTTTGCTATATAAAGAAATAAAAATGCCTTTACTCAAGTTTATACGTATTTAAAAACGATTCTGAGAACAATATCAACACAAGCGTATATTTACTCAAATATGGCAGATATGACACAGCAAATAATCGAATGTTTACTGTAAAAAGATATTGAAATGTGAATGATAATAAACGATGATTTTAATTCATCCAACTGAACAAATACATTTACAAAAACATGTCAATTAATTTCAAAAGTTAATGGTTTTTTCAGTAAATATGGAACGTTGGAAAATTAATTTTGTTTTAAACTCACCGAGTGCCTCATTACTGATATAGGCCACTGATATTCAATTATTATTGTAACTGAAAAAGTTCAAAAATCTGTATTTATATCATTATTGTCATCGATAGACTAAATATATGTCAGTGGCAGGCCCCTTTGCACAGGATGCCGGCTAGATTATGGGTACCACAACGGTGCCTGTTTCTAGTCGTGAAGCTGTAATGTGTAAGCATTATTGTTGACCATATTGACCATATTTGGTGTTAATCCTATTGGAGTCCCATATTTCTGGTATACATTTGTGTGATGATTTATATTATGGTATATGGTGTGTGGTGATTTATATTTTAAGTTTTATTTTTTAAGTGAATTAAGTTGTACTGTTTGTTTCCCGAATAAAATAAAATAAAATTCATGCGGAATAGCTATAAGATGAAAATTTCAGAAATTTGATTTAAATTATAGTATTTTTTATGGAAAAGGAGGGCTAAAGAGCGTACCTGGTGTTAAGTGATCACCGCCGCCCACATTCTCTTGCAACACCAGAGGAATCACAGGACCATTTCCGGTCTTTAAGTAGGGTTATCGTACTTTTTTTGTATTTTATTCGATTAACACGAGTCTTACATATTTGAATAAAACACTTTTAGACCTTTCCAGATCTCGTTTTCAGGGATTTAAACTGTCGATTCAACATCATATGATAATATTCGATAAATGAAAATTAATATGCAGTGCAGAGCAGTAAAATGGATAGATAATTCTTTTTAATATCGATTTCATAATGTTAGAACACTCATAAGTCTTCGCGGCAGCTTTGTCTATGCCACTTCAATGATAGCATGAAACCGCAATATCAGTTTCAAAGCGACAGTATATTGTTCAACAAATATGGACGCATAATAGAAAAGCGTTATTAAAAATTTAAATCTATAAAACAACAAGCCGCCATTTTGTCGAGATGAAGAGTTAAATGGAGTTTTTAATGCAGAATACTGCGGGTGGGCAATACAATAGATATAGGTCGTTCGACAAAAAATGACGGTATATTGATTTCTAATTACAAATCTCATAAAGCGATTTCCACGTGGAAATATACGTATAGTCACTCATCATGATATCTCTGGAACCATTAGAGCTAAAGACTTGAAATGGTAGGAATATTCTTTTCACCGATTAGAGGTCAGCTAAGAACGGATTTTACGAAATTCCAAGTTTTTTTTAAATATGAACAGAAGGTCAGTCTGTCGGGTCAGCTAGTCTAATCTATATAATATTATAAAGAGGGAACATTTGTGTTTTTGTGTGTATGTTTGTAATGTTTTCACATAAAAACTACTGGACCAATTTCAAAAATTATTTCATCATCAGAAAGCTACATCTTCACTGAGTGACAAAGGCTATATTACATTCTCAAAAAATAGGTATCCTTAATAAAAATTCAATTAAACCCAATGTGTGAAAAAAGTATTCATCAAAAATATTCCGTATTTGCGTGCGCTGCGGAAACTATTGATGATACAATCAAAATGTTCTACAATATTATAGAACGTATCAATATATACAAAAAAGTCCGCGATACCATAATATGTCCAACTATTATAATTATCCCACAATAACCACTTTTAAGTTTTGATAAAAGTGCCGACACTAATCAAACCATATTATTTAAACCTCTGTATCATTCATTATATTTTATTAAAGACTGTTTTAATACCTATAAAATACTTTTTAACTAATTAAAATCGGACATTCCATTCAAAAGAAATAATAAATTTAAAAATGTCAATCTAATGAAAATAATGCAATAATAAAATAATACTTAAGTGAAATAAAACTTTTATGTTAACAAAAATAAATCTACAGTCCGACTTAGTAGACTTCCCTCTACCACACGATCGGTATTTACGCGAGTGAAACCACGGAACATTGCTAGTATTTGATAGAATTGAGTAGCACTATCAAGAGTTTTAAAGACTTTTAAAACCAATACTAGGAATGAAGACTTAACTTAATTATTCCAATATTTTGTAAAAAATATTATACTACTACACCGTAGCTAGTGAAATTACTGGACAAATGAGACTTAACATTTTTTGTCTCAAGGTGACGAGCGCTACAAATGTGTAGAGCCACTCAGAGTTTTTGGGTTTTTTCAAGAACCCTGAGCGGCATTGCATTGTAATGGGCAGGGCATATCAGTTACCATCAGTTGAATGTCCTGCTCGCCTCATCCTTCATTGCAATAGAATAAAACGATTACTAGTATACTTATTGATGCAAAACATGTGAACTCTTTTTTATCATCAAACACATCATTCAATGAATTATTTTGTCATAAAATCCCTCAATAACAAATTAAATTGAGTGAAAACGAATGTATAAACCATCATTTGTTTTATTCAAAGCATATTAGTTTATATTCTGCAAAAGCAGCATTCCAGCTCATCCCTAGTGTTGGACGGCTTCCAAATAGCGGCGCCATATTTTTTGTCCAACAACCGTCGTGCTTTAGTAAAATATTTCCTCTGTCGAGATAAGGAAATGTGTTGGGCCTATTTCGTCTTCATTAAGCGTTTAGTGAATTTTAGAAAAATCTTTCTTTCGTGAAAATTCACTTAGTTGAAACGACTGTAAAATATTCATATATTCTATTCAGTGTTGGATTTTACAATCTCTTATTGAATCTAAGAATGTCGAAAAGATATGTCGATCCATATAGCCCAGTGGTTAGTGACTAATCCAATGAGCTAGAGTGGCCAGGTTCGAATCCCGGTAGGTACGAACATTAATATTATATTATAGATGGTTGTTTCCATGTTTTGGATGTTTATATTCTATATCCTGTTCTCTCTCTCATCACAGATACACACATGCTGCTAACTGACCGTACCAACCTCTCGGAAAATACATTAGCACCATCTGACAGCCAAATCGAATACCACGAGCATTCTTTCTCGGCCTTCTGTTACACCAGATGTAAAAATTAATCACTCAAAGTCAACGTCAAAAATATTTTATTGACGTAAAAGATTGCTCGTCAACGTCAATCACCTAAAATACAATTCAAATACAGCATGTATTACTTTTGACATTGACTCAGTTAACTACTCCAAAAAAAGTTAGTTATCATTTTTTTATTAAGCTTTTATAAAAATTGTAGATAATTTTTATCTTGCTAGTGTCGTAGTCCCTCTAAATATTCAATATTATTAACAAAACAAAAATAAAGAAAGTCTTTAATATTCAAAACACTATGGAGGTAATGCCATACGTTAACTGTTAAAGACTTGTTAGTCAAAATCGTAAATACAGTTACATACCTACAGATTATAATGTGATTTAAAAATTATTATTGTTACAATTATTTAGTCATTTTTATTTTATAACATTATACATTTAGAAAAAACGACAAAATCATTAAAATGTAATATTCAGTCCCTTTGATACTTTCACAAATTAATTATAATGGGAAGACTTTAGCAACTGTCAACTCCAAATTTCAGTGTTGTGTTGGTGTCTTCTGTACTAACACAACAACTAAGTACTGAGACAGCTCCTTTTAGTAAGGAATCACGCACACACAGTTATTTTTTTTAATAATATTTGATACCTTATTAATTAATTTAATTTAAAGATTTTAATTAATATTGTAAATTGTTGTGATGTGTGTTTTTTGTTGCTTATGTAGTGTTTTCTATTCTATTCTAAATTATTTCAAAAATACACTGAGATCAGTTCAGTATGTTACTCAATGACTGTCTCTACATAATAAAGACGACCTGTATAGCCGAGTGGTTAGCGATTCTACCTACTAAGCTAGAGGTTCCGGGTTCGAATCTCGGTAGGTGCAAGCATTTATATGATGAATATGGATGTTTGTTTCCAAATCATGCATGTTTAAATGTATTTATGTATACAAATTATTTAAGTTTTCTTTAGTGTTAATTCCGCCAATATTTGTCTTCAAAACAATTCGACACGTGTTTCGCCTCTACACGAGGCATCCTCAGGACGTGTTGTCTCGCCAAAATCTGCCACGAGACTGCCAGTCTCGGCTGAGTCTCGTGCCAGTTTTGACTTAAAAAATTTGTATAATTATGGATTTCCGCAAAGTAACGCCTAATTCAATAAATAAGTATTTATGTATATTTAAGTAAGTATATTGTATTATACGTTGTTGTACAACGATATACGTTGTCTTGTAACCCATAACACAGGCTATATATGCTTAATTTGGGGCAAGATAATTTGTGTAAAAAGTGTGTTAATATTATATATATTTATATAGTATATATCGTCGTAGAAAAACAACGCAGCAATATGGAACATGCCACAATTTTTTTAAATAATATATATAGTATAATAAGCTTCGAATGCTATATCTAAACATTACCGCATTTACTCCAGTTGTTTAAAATATTCTTAGTCAATAAGCAGCAATGTAAAGCATTTATTCTGTTTAGGTGTTGTCTTGAAATTAGAGTCTGATTCGGACAGTGACAGTTGATACACGACTAAAGAGAAAAGTATGCTTAAAGCACACTTTTGCTGTTCCGCTATCAGATTGCGAATGATCTGTCCTTATATATAAATTGAACGTCATTGATGTTATCCAAATGATTTGAGTTTTCTGACCGAGTCAACATGTCCTGCGGATGCCTCGTGTAGAGGCGAAACACGTCTCAAATTGCTTTAAGACAAACATTGGCGGAATTAACACTAAAGAAAACTCAAATCATTTGGATTATTATCGATTTCCGCAAAGTAACGCCTACTTCAATAAATTGTCATTGATGTAACTATTAAAAACTATACCAAAATTTTTGATATTTCTTCCCTTTATTACTAACACTTTAGGCTATGAGTTATGGCTATTAGGCTGTATATAATCCACAATATTTTTC